>NC_086176.1:48525535-49790535 GCF_023053635.1 Elgaria multicarinata webbii | reverse complement strand
CTAAAAACTAGAAACCACATTAAATCAATCTTTCTTTCTTTCTTTCTTTCTTTCTTTCTTTCTTTCTTTCTTTCTTTCTTTCTTTCTTGAGTCCCTTTTAATGCCAACACACTTTTCAGTTGAAGTCAATGGATGTATTGGATTTGCTGACATGTAGCTGACATGGTATTAGGCATAGATTCAGTAGGACACACATTAATCAGAATAGCAAATGTATAGAAATTCTTTTTTTTTTAACTGACAAAGTAGGTAAATAATCCTCAAAATCAGTAGTTTTCTCATCACCCTGTACATACATTTAGAATCAGGCATAGGTATAATTCTGCTACAGATAAATCTCCAGTTATTACCAGGTTTGCAATTCAATTACCCGAGCAGCCTCAAGTACCATTGATTATTCATGGGTTTCTTGGGCTGGGCTGGCTACAAAACTGTTCATTAATCCCCTGAGTGCCTCTGTGCATCTGGCATGCATCCGACACAGCCACACTTTACTCTTAGAGTATTCTAGGCAAGTAGCAGCAGCAGTTAGGAAGTAAATGTGCTGGGGCCAGGAGGGTAAGCTCAAAGCCACAGGAACACAGGAGATTGCCTTGTACGAACTCAGATCATTGGTCCATCTTGGACAGTACTGTCTACATGAGGGATGGGCAGAATATAGGCTTGTGGGATCTACTTTGGCTTTTTTTTTTTACAAGAACTCTGAGATCCAACAACCAGAATTGCAAAAGGCACAGATATGCAAAAGAATTCTAAGCCAAGAATTTGTTTTTAGTTTTTTGTGTGGGAGCCCAGAGTCTTCCCACACAAACCCCCACTCTCAGTTACCCCAAGTGCTCCTCATTTCAGCAGAATAATTTAGGGAGGGTACAGTGGGGTGGGGTGGATGAGTCATTTTGGTGCTGCTAAAGTTAAACAATTGGGAGTCAGAAATCCTTGGTGATCTACTGCAAATAATCAGTAGAACTTAGATTTACCTTATTCCTGCCTAGAGATGTATCAATTGTGTAAAATCTATTTCATCTGGATTTCACAGATTGTCAGGCCCCTTTCATTTCATCATCTGCTCATTGGTTTTTGTTTTTTTAGTTTCTGAATTTGCGCAAATGTGTATCTGTGCAAAGTTTGCACTTGCAAAAATATGCAAATCCACTAAATTCACACTTTAGCCTATGGGGGTATTGTGCATTTTCAGCTGGTTTTTTAATTTTTTTTTTGCATATTTTTCTATTTCTAAATTTGTCCCAAATTCAAGAAAGTTAGAAAAATGGTCCACAAATCCACAGAATCCACCCAACTGAAGAAAAGCCGGTGCACTGCAGAATCCATTAGTCAGATTCATAAAAATCCAAACACATTTGATTCCATTGCAGATTTCTTCAATATCCCTATTCCCATCCCTAGTCTACACTGAATGGCAATGTCTGTCTGGGTTTTTAGGGGGGAGAGGGGTTCCAAAATCCTACCTGGAATTTGACCTCCTACATGCAAAGCATATGCTCTCCCACTGAGCTATGGCCCTTCCTCAGCTGATACTTTCCAGTGCCTATTATTTTTCTAAGCAAACAGACTCCATTCTGAACAATCATAGCTGTAAATACTCCAGTATGGCTCATGGGTTAATCAAGACAGGTTCAGGGAAGTGAATGTCCAGTTGTACACAGCCAGATCCACAGTAAATGAGAAAAGCACATTCGGCTCTGTGCATGGTTCTTTCATGATGATATTAGAAATGCTTATCTTACAGAACCCAACACCCCCAGAGAAGCATTTTCAAAAGGGTTTACTTGGAAAGCATTGAAGAGACTGGTTCCTTGTTCTTACTTAGGTCTGGCTTACTTTTGCCTGATAAGAGTTCAGGTTCCTTTGTCAAAGCTCTGTAAAATCCCTCTCCCACTTATAACAACATGCTTCTGGAAAACAGCCCATGTTATCTCTTACCATTGTGATGAATAAGGTTTCTCCCTTCCCCCTCAGACCAGTGCTAAACTGCCAGTTTTGTGCAGGGAGGACAGGAAAACAGTTGTAGTTTATGTGAATATGGTCACTTCAAGGGTGATGTCTGGGATAGTCTTATATCCAATCATGATTGTGTGATCATGATTATTATATATCTTATTGCTGATGATTATTACACATCTTATTGCTGGAGGTCAAGTGCCAAATATGAGTCTGTGTTGACTTGTATGAAGTATTAAGCTAATCGGCAATAATTAGGTAATATTAGATTGCAAGCCCTCTAAGAGGGAGCAACCTTGACAGTAGACAGGTGATACAAATGCATAGGGACAGCTATGCTTGGACACTACCTGTATGTAGTGTCCAAGGGTAGTATCCAACTGTGTCATTTCATTAGTACAAATGACATTGCGCTAGCAGAAACTAGGCTCCAAACTGTGTGCAAGAGGAGAATCAACCCAAGTTATATTTGTGCAAGTGGTTGTGCATTGCACTTGTGTGGAACCAGCTGTGCAACCAGTTGCACATAACTCTTGTGCAATCTATTGTATAACCAGTTGCACAACTACTTGCACAACAGAAAGATTGCAAGTGTAATGGGCAAACACTTGCAAATGGAAAGATTTGGAGGTGCTCTGCTATCATTATTTGACATTGTGGAATGTCTCCATTGGATACTGCCCCTACAGTTCATAGCAACCCATGTGCATATGCTGCCATACTTAGGAATTATCTTTCTGCACATACTGAAAGGCACTGGAAAAAAGTGTGCTTTCCAAGCTGGGCTGAAAATTAAACTCAGGATGTGGCACTATTTGTATGTAGGTGATTTGTTTATTCAGTGTTGATTTTGGTTGATCTCAATGGTTCTCCATGAGAACCATTCATGGCAGCTTCCATGACATTTCTATGGACAGGGAATTTGACAGGGAGGGCCCCACAACTGCAAAGGCCCTGCTTCTCATAGCCCTTGCCTTAATTTCTATAGGTGTCTGAAAATGTTTGAAAGTCTCTGGGATTTTGATTATGGGCAAAATATTCGAGTGGAATGTTCCATGTGACATAAGAGTAGAAGCACACTATGAAACATCATCAAATCATTTTCTCTCTGCAGTACCAGACTCACCCTTATTCTCTGTGGAGAATATGTAGCTCGGGAGGGCTTTGGTTTTCATATCAGGAAACATACATCTCCTCACTTCTGGTGTCACTGCCATAGCTTGTTATGAAGCAAATATTCTTGAAATCTGCATGTTTGACTCTCATGCTTAGTGTTTATTTCCAGCGTTGCACTCCTAGTGAATCGTTCTCAGAGCATTGCTTATTTCTTGATGTTTTTGGATACACATGTATACAAAGCAGTTTAAGAACCCTTTCTTACAGACTGTGTAATCTTTCTGAACATTGTAGATATACAGCAAACCCCCTCTCCTGCTCCCTTTCTCTTGTGCATGTAATTCTCACCCCTGCAAGGCTGTGATTTGCTCTCACAAAGCTTCTTTGAATTTGTTGGGTTTTGTTTTGTGTTTTTTTCTTTAGTACCTGGTCATCTAGTGGTTGGTTTGAAAAATACAACTAGAAAATGTTATTTTAAAAGGGGTGGGAAGGGAGAAGAAAATAAGGGAGGTGGAAGGGGGAACAGGAAGCATTATTATGGAAAGTATCTAGCAACTGAGCAAAAGCAATTGATTTAGATTGTGACATCGTCACTGAAACTGCGTAGAAAATGCCTTCAATGTATCTGTGTTTTATTATTGGCTTATTGTGTTTGTTTTTATTTTCTATGTCACCCTGAGAGTTTTAGCTATGTAGAGACTCATAAACTGAAAGAGCAGCAGGAGCAATACTGTAACGTGCTACAAGATTTTGTGGTAGTACTGGATGTTCTAGAAGTGATTGGCGGAGCTGCCTAGTTGTCACAGAAGAGATGGGATGAAAGAAGGACCATTGTACTATTGCCACAGTGACTCCAATCCTAAGGGTCCATACTTCAACTGTTGACCACTGAGAGGCAGGCAAAAGGTCTTAGGCAAGAAATAGATAGAAGAAAATAGGGCCTAGGAAAGGATGGTTGGCAGGGCTGGCATCTTCCTGTCATTGTTTTTTAAACACACTGATGCATATGAATGTAGCACTGAACCCTAGCATAGGGTAGCCTTCCCCAACCTGTTGCGCTCCTGTTCTTTTGGACTTCAACTCTCAGTATACCTGCCTATTGACAATGCTGGCTGGGACTGGTGGGCACTGAAAACCAAAATAACCGGAGGGCCCCATGTTGGGTAAGGGCGGCTTAGTGCTATGTGAATGAGCTTCAAGACTGCAAGCTTCCCTCTAGTGCAGTTAGGAGGAGGAGGTGGAGGAGACTGGAACTTCAGAAGAGCCATGCTGAATCATAATCAAAGGCATATTTAGTCCCACATTCTGTTCACACAGTGGCCAGCCAGCTGCCTGGGAGAAGCCCAGAACTGCAAACAAGCCAACTTGAAACTGAAGTTTACAATTCTGGCTTGTTTGAATAAACCATAAGTAAAAACAACAACAACCCTAACTAACTGTAGTATCTGGTTTGGACAACACAACAAATGGCAGTGAGTTTGGATGCTTCCAATCTCCTTGCAGCCATGACAGAAGAGGAAAAGGGAAAGAGGAGCGGGTTTATGCAGGTAATACATCTGATTAGGCCACTAGACTTATTTGAAAAATTTAAGTCATTTTTTTTATTCTTCCTGTAGAGTTTGCCCACAACAGGATGAAAGTCAGAATTTCTCCAAGCTCTGCTTGGCACTCTCCATAATCCCACTCCCGGCCTGAGCTTTCACCTTGCTTTCCTGATTTCTTCCTGCAGACATGATCTATTGTGTTTATGCTGATTGCAGCAGCTCGGGACTTTGGGTTCAAATCCTGAATACTTTGGGTTCAAATCCTAAACCTTAAGTGGAGTTCACACTCCAACCCACTCCCATCTGATGTTCTTTCCAAGAAGATTCAGACCTTGTTTAATGGGAAATGAGATTTGCGAGAGAGATACCAAGTGGGAGGCTTGCCCTGTTTTGGATGCTGTTTCATCTCTCTCTGATCCAGCTGCTGCTATGAGACCTTCGCCTCATGAATTTTACATTCATTTCTCATTCTTTCCCCCCTATATAAACCAAACTCTTTCTCAAGGCTTTGGCTATCTGGGAGCACAAGGCATTTTAATTGAGTATTTTAATTGCCTGACCTGTCTTTGAACTGATCAGTGCCACTATCCAAGATGACAAAAATTCCCAGAAGTGCCGTTGCTGCTGCTGCTGCTGGCGGCGGTGGTGGTGAAAAGTGGCTGTGGGTTTGGATTTCAACAGCATTTAGCCTCTTGCAGTGTCACAGCTTAGCTGTTAAAAGGGACAAATCTCTGTAGACATCCACCACGCTGTTCCCTGAGGAATGTGTACTGCAGTCTTTACCTTGGCTGTTTCTGGAGTGGTAGAGAGCTGGTCAAATAGAGAAGTGGGGAGAGGGTCAGAGAGGAGAATGCTAATATTGACACAAACATGTTTGTTTACTATCTGCTGAGTAGAACGAGGCAACTAGCAGTAGTTATGCTGGCTGGGGAATGTTGGGAGTTGTAGGACTTTTTTTCCTGTCTAAACACAAATAGGATTGAACTCTAAACCATGGTGGGTAAAATTCAGGAGCCAGGTTTGCAATTCAGCATGCAATCAAGGGCTAAAATCAGATTTATTTATTTTTACTCTAGAGTAGGTGTGGGGATCTGATCAGGATCTCAAAAACCCTCCCCACTACCCCTGATGTTTGGGTCTTGATCTGGGTCAGGACTCCTTGCGCCTATTCTAGAGTAAAAATAATGTTAAAAGATGTAGTACTTTAAATACAGATTTAAAGTAATGTCAGTTTTGGCCCTTAGTATGTCCCAATGATTATCAGTGGGATAGAAGTATACTACTCAACAGTGCAGATGACAGTTTATTTCTGCTGTTATTTACACCAATAAATAATTGAAATGCATTAAATTCAGCACCTAGAGGTACAATTAAAACAAAACCAACAAGTCCATTGCTAAGAGTAGTTAGATAGTTGCTTAATTTAGCCTAACCCTTTTAATGGAAGGTTAAAGAGAGGTCCGCCTGGCACCTACACTGTACTCCTTTCGTCGCCAGCTGAAGACCTTTTTATTCTCTCAGTATTTTAACACTTAATTTTAACTTAAATTTAAATTTACTGTTTTAACTCTGTATTTTAATTTTATATCAATTTTGCTGTGTGGTTTTTATCCTGGTTGTGCTTTTTATACTGTATTTTGTATTTGTGCTTTTAACCTGTTGCTTGTTTTATTATGGTTTTAATTTTTGTGAACCGCCCAGAGAGTTTCAGCTATTGGGCAGTATACAAATGTAATAAATAAATAAAGGAATCCATTGCGTATTGAAATGGGACAGGCAGCAGCGAAGCAGAGAAGAGATAGGGAGACAAGACCAAAGGGAATGGACTTTGTTGGAGGACAGGCATATTTGCATAGAAAATGCCCAGATTCAGACTGGACCGTCTGTAGTTAAAGGACCTCAGCTCTTACTGGGGTTCATGGATAGACCTTGGGCTGCAAAGCTGCATGAAGGGACTATGCTGCTTCTCTTCACAATAGCCACCTGGATCCTGCATTCATTGGCCACTGGTCTACCAAATCCCTTCCTCCTCCATTCTGTCTCCTTCCCCAGTGCTCAACTGGCGGTTGATCACCATCCATAAGTATAGCTGACCACATACCACTCTAGATTTTGGTGACACATTTATTTATTTCATTTTTATGCCGCCCAATAGCTGAAGCTCTCTGTTTCCAAGACACCACATATAAGGGGTAAAATGTGCCATTTTAAAAAACAATACTGATATTATCAGGATCCTATAGGATGGGTTCTTTTTCTGCCATGCAGTTTCACACTTCTGTGATCATTAAGCCTTGTTAGCGCTATTCATCATTCTGGCAAAAGAATGTCTTTTGTCAAGACTCTGTTGGCCAGGGAGAGGCAACATTTGGCCTACGACACATGTCCAACCTGCTAAATCCACACCCACACCCCCGGCCTGTGCACTGCTTGAGAATTGGAAAGGCAGAGGAGACACATTTTAAATAACTGTGCTGACATATGGCCATCTGATCTGGAAGACAAGGAGGAGGATTCTATGAAAAACCTACATGGGCCATATATGGCTGGTGGCTCTCTGTATTGCCTCCCTTTGCTATAGTTTATGGTGCTGGATGGTGGATCTTGCCCCAAGTCAAATATATTCACTGGTGGTGACATTACGCACTGATGAAATCAGCCTACTGGAACTCTCCTTTGCAAGCTGTTCTGAGGTTCAGGGTGAGAATGTTTTCCAGTTGTCAGAGTGAATGGTGTGTAGCAATGCTGAGGCAAACAGAAGAAGGCAGATGGGTTTTATTTATTTATTTTAAAATATGCATGCACAAGACAGCAGATTCTTGTTTCGAAGTGTACAGATCAAAAGGCATAAAGTGCATTCATTTGCATCAGAGCAGTTGCATAACTGCCAGAAACAGATGTGGAAGGAAGAGACAAGACAATTAAGCTTTTATATGCTTCTCTCTGAGTCTTTCTCAAAAGATCACCTAGAGGAAATGGAGTGGTTTTGTTTTTTTCCAGGAGAGGATGTGCATGGAAAATGTGCATGCCATGCTTTGGCAGGCTCAAAAGGAGCAATCGACACCCAAACCTGCGCGAAAATACCTGCTTCCCCCTATTATGCTATTAAGTGATCACATGGTAGGAGGGACGGTGCATTCACGGATGAATAGCTGGGAAATGAGTAGGAGTAAATGGTCCTTTTTTGTAAAGGCTCTGTAGCATTGACATTCTCTTAATATAGCTATGGGACACAAATACATTAACATGAAGTATGATTAAAATAAACAAATGGAAGCAAATGGGATCCAAAGAGGTACTTATGAAAGGGGTTTCTGGTAGTCCAGTAGACCTACTCCCACTTTGAACAGCTGACTCCTATAAAACATCACAAGCAGTTTGCCATGAAATATGAGGGGCATATGAAATTATTAACATCAGGTTTCTCTACTAGTGCTATCTTAACCCTAGGATATGGCAAACCCAAAGTTGGTATCTCCCAGATTCTGAACTTCAAAATCATTTAAGTTGGGCAGCACTATACCTTGCTTTTATGGATAATAGTGGGTTACCATCCTCAAACTCGGAAAAGCATTTATGCTAGCTAGTTTTAATGATTTACCATCTGCACTGCCAGAAAGTAGATTTAAAAAGACCCTTTATAGAGAACGGTTTTGCCCCTGTAAGGCCAGAGAAGTAGAGACAGAGGGACACACCCTACTTTACTGCTACTTTTATCAAGACCTCAGATCCTCTTTTATAACCCTGTGTATACAAAAAAATCCAGGTAGGTCTGATGAATTCTACCTAGAGTATCACTTGTTGAATTCTCGGGTCACGACTAAAGGGGCTACATTTTGCACAGCAGCCATCATCTTTTTGTGAACTGCCCAGAGAGCTTCAGCTATTGGGCAGTATAAAAATGTAATAAATAAATAAATAAATCTGTCGGAGAGAGGTAATAAATTAACATCGTTGAAGATTTATCAGTTGAGTTGCTCCTTTTCTTTTATTGACACTTGTATAGTCCCACTTTTAGGCCTTTAGACCTAAGTTTTATCCCGGGATTGTCCCAGGGTCATCCCTGTTCATGTAAATAACACACAGGATATCCCAGGAGCAGGCAGGGACAACCCCGGGACGATCCCGGGATAAACCTTAGGTCCAGCTAAGGCCTTAATCTCTCATTTTAACTGTATTTTATTCTTTTAATTGTTCTGATATGCTGGTTATTTACCGTAATAATAAAATGAGCTGAAAACCTGGTGCCTGATAAAAAAACAAGGCTAAAGGCTACCTCTTTTCACAGAAATTGTTTCCTTTTTCTTTGGATACTGGCCAGTGTGGTGTAGCAGTTAGAGTGTTGGACTGAGAGTTGGGAGTTTTGGTCCCCACTCACCCATGGAAGCTCACTGGGTGACTTTAGGCCAGTCACAGACTCTCCAACCTCCCTCATAGGGTTGTTGTTGCTGTGAGGATAGAATGGAGAGGAGGAGGAGGTTTATGTATGCCGCTTTGGGTTCTTGGAGGAAAAAAAGGCAGGATGTAAATGCAATCAATCAGTGCAATCAATCAGTGACACATAAGAGGTTGCCTTATAGGAGGTGAGACTGTTTATCCAGCAGGCCTTATAATGGCTACTCTGATTGGCAGCAGCAGCAGCTCTCTAGGGTCTCAGGCAAAGTGCTTTGGTATCATCTGCTACATCAGTGGTGGGGAAACTCTTTGGGCCCAAAGGCTAAATTCAGAAGCTCTCGGGGGCAGCGTTCCAGTGATGGTGGGGCCAGAGGTAAAAGGGGTGGACTGAACCCACCAAAACTACCTACATATTTTAGCTGAAAGCTCTTTCTGCCAGGAATTAAGTCCTTAGGAGAAGTTTCTACAGACATTAGGCTATGCCTTATTCAGCAAAACATCTTGTTTCGGGTTTATTGGACTCCACGATGCCTCTTTAATAAAGTTTTGTCTAAGTTGCATAATTGTTGGAGATGCAATGCACCTAGTGCTTCTTTTATTCATATGTTTTGGCAAAGCCTAATAGTTGCCTCCTTTTGGTCATAATAAGGATAAACTTTGATTTTAAACAATATTTAATAGGGAACGACATGCTTGTCCTCCATGTTGTTTTTAAATGGATATTGTTGTTTTTATGTTTTTGATGGTTTTAAATTTTGTATACTTTTTAATGTCCACTGTTTTTAACTTTTGTAATCCGCCCAGAGATCTTCGGCTATGGGGCGGTATATAAATGTAATAAATAAATAAACTACCTACCAGTTTCTTGGAAGTAAATGCATGATCAGCGCAAATGGATTTTCTAAGTCCTTATGACAGTCAAAAGACTGATATTACTACATTGGAAGGATAAATGTTCACTTCCCATAGTCCAATGGACTGAGGACTTAACAACGCCATCCACATTTGAACGGGTGGTTTATAGGCGCCACTTGTGAGTGGATAAATAGATGGATATTTGTTCTGCTTTTCTTGAAATCTATTCATAGCTCCCTCCCCCTTTTTAAAAGAATGATGTATTTGATGAAAAAGAATGACATTCCTAACTATTTGTTTTCTCCCCCCCCCCCCCCGTTAAATTCGCAATGATGGAGGGAGGAAATGGAGAGGCATATCAAACTTTCAGAATAGGGACAAAACTGCAACAGCTGGGAAAACAATTGGCAGGCAATTGGCGGTTTGGAGGGAAGTGGGGGAGGGCATCTGGGGACCTGAGGAGGTTCAGTTTGGGATCCCAGGTGGGCCTGATTTGACCCAGGGGCCTGAGGCGCCTCACCCCTGTGCTGCACGATCCTTTTAAGTGGGATTGAATCTGGGATCTTCAACATGCAAAGCATACTGTCTCTACCGCTGTGCTCTGGTCTCTGCCCACTGTACCAGCTGGTAGTTCCTTTTTCTGTAGGTGAAGACAGAATAAAAGCTTTTCTTTTTTAATCATATGATGAAATGAACATTGCCATGCTCCTGTAAGGGGAGAATGAAATATACAGAGTTATATTCAGGAGGCTTTTAATAACTGGGTTTAACAATTCCACAATAGCAAGCTCATCTGTCTGCCATTATGACTTGGTCCAGGCCAGTGGAGGCTGGTGACTTTGATTTTGCTAGGCCTTTTAGACTTCTGGCCTGTCCTGGATTTCAGTCAGAACCAGTGAGAACTCTAAAAGGCCTAGCAAAAGTGGTGAAATCTACACCCAAAAACAGTTTCAGCAGTTTGAATAGCTCCTTTAGAGTTCTGGCTGGGTTTTGACTGAAACCCAGAGCGGCCTTACAGCCCCACCAAAATCAGAGCCACCAGACTCCACTGGCGCAGTGAATAGTCATGGAAATGGAATAAAATATTTGACTTGTGTGATTACCTCGTTCTTGTATGATCCCTGGTGCTGATTTTTCTTTATGATGGGGACTAGTCATGCATTGATTATATTATTTTTACATGCCCGTGTTTGGGGTAGCAAATAATGCTAAAAATGGAACCTCAAAATAGTTCTTGTTCAGAATTTTGGTTGGGTGTCTTTCTACAAAGCAAGGTTGGCTGATGGGGCACACGGTTGTTCTTTGTCATGGTGATTTTTTTAATGAATGATCCCAATGTCTGTTTGCCCCTGGAGACTAAACCTGCCCACGTAGTGAGGTTTGGGGCCACCTGCCGCAGTTCCTGGCCAGCTCATTTCTGCACTGTCCTCAGTGAAGCAGAGAAGATTAACTTTCTGAAAATGAAAAGGACAGATAGAAGAAGAGCTGCTTATCAAATATGCACATTTCAGATGGAACTTCACACTCGGTAGAAAGATGTTAGATTGCTGTTAGCTCTCTGGAGCGCTCCTGACAATGTGTTATCAGGTCATGTTTGCATGACAGTGGAAGCCCATGCAGGAAACATTAAGTCATATGACTTCTAAGACGGAATCAATCAAGTGAGCAGTACAGCTCCTGAAAACTAATTTCACCTTCATAAGGTCTGGTTATCTGTGTGGCAGACATGAGGTTTGTCAGCCCCATTTCAGTCTGACCAGGTTCAGTGCTGCATCAAGAATTTTAATGAACCGATACTGTAATATGTATGAAAAATGACACTGTGATGAATTCACCAGAAAAAAAAGCACCAAGTCCTTATGAAATATGAACAATTACAGCTGGCTTCATCCCCCACTTAGCTCACATAAAATGCCCATTTAAAAAAGCTTTTGTCTTGCTAATCATTTACAAGTTTTAGTTGTAGCTTTTCATCACCTTTAGGCACTGTGAAACCCAAAAGGAGCCTCACTGCCTGAGAGTTCACTATCTTCCAATTAATTGCAGAGGGATTTTTTTAAAAAATAAAATACCGATGGTTGGATTCTTCATGGTGGCAGGCTTATTTAGTCTAATAATAGCCATGTTCTCTGCAGGCCTGGATTACAAATGATGAAACTTTTGTGGTAAACCTCTCTAGCATTTTGATGTCAGGAATGACTGAATCACGAACTCATGAACTCACAAACTCACAAATGCTAGTTGGTGTTTGTATCTGGTAACACTTAGTGGTTATTCCATATTTTAGGCTGGATGTGGCAGGCGTAAATCAGTGCACAGCTTACAATGTGATTGTTTGATTTTGATTGGTTTTCGTCTTATGTAGTTTAAACATTTTATCTTTATTAACCATGTTTGGACATTTAAAAAAAAGAAAGGTGGCACAGAATTTTTAAAAACAAAATATAACAGGACAAAATACAATAAATGTATGCATGTACAGAAAATTTCAGTTGCAATGAGCATCTGATATCATGCTTCATCCAAAAATGTAGGGTGCTTCTGCCCATGCTGGGCTTCATTTGCCCCCTTCATGTCACCATTGTGCTTGGCATGAAATGTACTTAAAGTGCAACTCAGAGTGACAGTTTACTTAAGCCACCATTAACATTTAAAAGGTTGCTTATATCCTCTGCACACTATTTATAAAACTTGCTGCTGCTGCTGCTTCTTGGACTCGATGGCCTTGTAGGCTCTTCCAACCCTGCTATTCTATGATTCTTCTTCCTCTTCCTCCTCCTCCAATGGCTTAAAGGCTTCTACAAGATAAAATCCATTTTAAAACAACACAGAACAGTAACAACACAAAATAAAAGCAACTGAATCTGCAGATAAAACAGCAGCGAAACATAATTAAAATTATATCAAATACCAGAAAACACATGGCTGCCACCACAGAAAAGGCACTACTCTCTGAAATGTGTAGCTGGCAGGGAAAAGAGGCACCACTGAACAGATAATGAATGAGAGACTAGGGGCGTTGCTAGACCTACCGGGTGTTCCGTCGTTGAGGAGCGGTGAAAGCGGCTTTTCCCGTTCAGCCGTGACGCCTCATCATCCACACCTGCCTTCGATTTGTGGCGGAAGTTTGCGCCGGTTGTGCTGCTGCCGCCGCGAGAACGGTTGCGCAGCCACACCGGCCTGATTGCCGCGGCTTTTTTTTTCGCTCGCTGCACGGTTTGCGCACGTCCGAAAGACCGCAAACTTGCGCAGCCGTCAGCGATGCCGCCGCCGGCCCTGGCGGCGGCAGCGGCGGCAGTGCCAGTGCCAGCCGAAGTGCTGCTGGTGCTGTTGAGGGTCAACATTGATGCGCTCACTTCCTGATGGGGGTCGTGGCGGGTGTCATATGACCCGAGGTCAATCGTCTGCATGGCCACTCTGTGCCTACATCTCCCATCATGCCTCTGAGGTGTCGGCGGCGATGACCGCCTCTGTGCCCTGTGCCCCATCCCAAGGAGCCAACCCACATCTGGCCGTAGCCATGGCAGCAGCCCACAAACAGCTCTGCCCTCTGCCAGCCTGGTACCCACACTAACAGGCAGCGTACAGCACCGCCATTATGCGGCCACGGTAGCTGCCCACCGCAAGGAGTCACCAGCCACTTTTCCGTTCCTCCGTTCCTGCGCAAACTGTCACTGGGGAAATAAAAAAAAAAAAGCCGCTCCGCCGCGCTGCCCCAGCTGGCGGACTGCGCGCAAATGGCGGAGGCGGCTTGACCGAAGCCGCTGACCACTCCCCCTTAGCACGCCTTTTCCTGCCCAGTGCGGACCGCAGTGACCTCACATCCTCCCACACGTACTCCGAATTACCGCGGGACAGCAGGAAAAGGCGCCCTAAAACTCACTTTTTTAAAGTCGGGAGAAAGAGGCTTCACCGCGGGATAACGGCGGATCCTCGTGAACGTCATCTGGAAGCCTCGACGTGACTGCGGAAGGTAACGCGCGCTAGAGCCTCGTCTAGTAACGCCCTAGCACACCAGAGCTAGTCTCTCATTCATTATCCGTTACTCTCTGATAGCCATCTGCCTAACCTCAGAGGTATGGTAGCCATTTGTCCTACTTTACAAAGGACAGTGCTTTATTTGAGGAGCTGTCAGAGGACAGCGTTCTGTTTGAAAGAAAGTCCCAAGTTCATTTTAAAGATTTTTTTAAAAAAAAACAAGAAAAGGAGGGCATTGGGCTTTGAAGTTCCCCATCAACTTTAGACTGAGCAGGCACTCATTACCTGATCATGTTTTTCCTCACTATGGTAATATGTATTTTTTCCTATTTAAATTATGGTAGTTATTTCTAAATTTGCATATATGTATAAATTAGTACATGCAAAATTTATGCAAATCCATATCATCTTTTGTCCTCTTATTTGGTGATGCATTTCCTCTTTTTGGCAATATGTAAATTGCCACTCTATGCAAAAGGCATGTTGCCCCGGCGAGAACCTCAAAGAAGACCCTAACCAATTAGCAAGTTCATGTGGAAAAAGGTGGTCCTTTATAAGTTGGGATGTTTGAATTGGGTTGTCCCACCTTCTTGTTCACTGATATGCATCCAAAAATGTAAGGTCTTTTTAAAGAAGAGCCTAACTGGTTCAAACTGGCTGTTAAGATGTAAGTTTAGAGTCATTAGGAAGGTGAGTCCAACTACTAAACGATTTTCTGATTTTCTTGCTAGACCACTGACATAAAAAATGGAGGCTACCATACTATCAGACAAAGCAATGATCAGTGTCTGCTAAGCGGGTGGCTTTTATTGAGTTCAGATTCCCATAAAAGTAAGGGTTTTCTCACTTCTCTTGGAGAGTTTTCCATATAATAACTAATTGCATGGAGACTTTAACCTTGCCCTCATCTCAGTGATCCTGCACTAAGATTGCTGAGGTGATCAACCTGAATGTAGACAGTGATTCCAGCTGCTGTGGGTTGTTGGGAGATGGAAGAGGCTAAAGCCTCCCCTCCCCCACCAGTGTGACCAAACTGGCAGCACTGCAATGCCATCCACTTCTGGGTGGTGAGAATTTAGCACCGACCTATTGGGGATGCCTGCAATCTGTGGACTGAGGGTCTGTGTCTCCCTGAGATACATGCACCCTTTATTCACAGTTGTACTTTATAACTACCACATAGTAGATCACACAAACATAGGTGAAGATATCTGTTTACCGGTTTAACATTTAATATAACAACTTTGGCACAAAGGTTAATACTTAGACTCAGAAGGACTCATAGACGTTTTGTGGAAATCCATGGTTCATAAAGAGAAGATGAAATTCTGGGAGAATTCCATGTGGCATTTTCCATATCCATATATACCATGTGGTGGACATCCTGAGCTGAGTAAGGTGCATCTTGGGTAAAATGTGCACTTGCCTTTCTCTACTTTTATATTTTCTTCCCTGCCTTTATACTTTTCCAGCTTCCCAAGCTCCCAGTTATGCACTGAGGCTTCATCTTTCAGCACTCCACAGAAGTTAACATCCAAAAAGACTGGAGAAGTGTGTAATAGATGGAAGAATGTGTGTGGGAGTGGTTGGGGCTAATTTTGAGTTGACACAAGCTCCAACCATTAAGAAGTTTAATATTTCCCCTCTCAGAATGAAAGATAGGTCAAGGATCCAGAAGTTGCTTGGCAGAAGTTGCTGGCGCAGTAATGGGACCTACCACCACAGCAATGAGAACCTAGCGGTTTCTGACACAATTGGAAATGAGCTGAAACCCTCATTTCCGGAATGGCATAGGTTAGCAGAGCTTGCAGAATGTGTTTCTACTCATTCTCAGGGTTCCTTTAGGAAGCTCTAGTTCCTCTTGGACTCATGGTAGGTTCTGTGAAGACAGAAGCAAGGAAAGGTGAAACCCTTAACAAACAACCAGATAATGCTAAACAAAATGTTAAGGATATATACAATAAAGCAATGATATTTAATGTACAAGAATAAAATTGGAATTAACAATAATATTGCATTAGGAGTGCACTAACTCAACAGAAACAACATAAAATGAACAGGCCAAACACATTTCAACACAAAGTCTTCGTCAGTGGCCAATGCAGGCTGCTGTATGCTCCCTGAAGATTTAATTGGGCTGACTTTACAGTTCCTGCAGTTGTGTGGTAGAAGGTGTCACTCCCTTTTAAAAGTAGTAGAGGGCCTCAGCCTTTTCTAAAACTGCCTGTGTCGTAGTCTAAAGATATAGATAGATAGATAGATAGATAGATAGATAGATAGATAGATAGATAGATATGGCTGCTGACAAAGACTTTGTGTTGAAACGCGTTTGGAGTCCGTAGACTTTTAGATCTTTCTTTTCTTCCCTGAAATTTATGCAAATTTATTCTGCAAGTTTCTGCTTAGACATATGCCATGCTGGGGGGGAAATATGTGGGGAAAAGTTGAATGAAGGGGGGGACAATCCACTAAATATTATGTGCTAATATTTAGTTACATAATTTTTTGTGAACCCTCTTACAGAATTATTTGTGTATTTCTCTGAATACTGGAAAAAATAAATGGAATCTATCTGCGAATGGATGCTGGGAGGAATGATATTGCACTGTCCACGAAATACACACGGGATGGGGTTCACAAAATCTGGGCATCCATAATAGGAATGCACATGAACTCTTCCTTTTATGACTTATTTGATGTTCCATAACTTACAGGAGCATTTGCACGTTGTAAATCGGTAACCTGTGAAGTGACCTCAACTAGATGGAAAACCAAGGCTGACCCCAATTTCCCGAGTGCTGCAATCATTGGTCAAGCACACACAATGTAATAACGCAGAGTTAAGTGGTATTTTGGATCATTGCAGTAATTTAATTGTCGTTTCAGATGGCTATAGAGTCATCAGCTCAGACTCACGTCGCTTGCTGTAATAACATCTTTATGTTACCACTCATTAAATAGAAGCACAGCACGAGGCATCACTCACTGTCTGTTTGAGGATATCAAATTTCATTTCAGAGTCTGCTCAAAATCCAGAAGCGACTTGCGATGCAACAGGAAGCTTTTCTATCTTTTATGAAAAGGCACTAATGCATTGATATTTCTCTCACTTAGAGCTATCTGCTCCACCTAGGCACATGACAGTGTGCTCACCCATATTCTCTGTGAGTGGTTCGTACATCAAGATCTAGATCGGGGTAGGCAAAGTTTTTGGACTTGTAGTCACATTTGACAAGTTCTAGGCATTACCACAAAACAGCTGCCATGGCAGCCATGGTTAGTCACAAGGGTGGACATCAAGGGTAGACATGGTTGCGTACCTGCCAAGGTCCCACACCCCAAGAGGACCGTCCAAAATAAGACCCCTGAAGTTGTTCTTCCTCTTCAGTATTGCAACCTGCTTATTCATCTGTCTCTCACTCAGCCAATGGTGATGGTGAGGAGGAGAAACAGAGGGTGCCACTAACTACTTGCTCACTGGCTCTCTGCCTATACAGCAAGCAATTGGTAGCAATGATGAGAAAGAAGATGAGGAGCAATAAGCAGCTGGTGACAATGGTGGTGAGAAGGTAGATTCACTGAGGGAGAGGAGCTATTGAGGGTGCCTTGCCCAAGGGCCCCCAAAAACATGGAGTTGGCCCTGCTTGTTAGAAAGGACATATAACTTGCCCCAACGACTGAGTACAAGGCCAACGAGGGGCCTGATTCCCAGTATATTTAGCAACTCCTTTTCAGCACTGAGAGTAGCCTGTTCCACAGACTGTGCTCACTGCAGAGAAAAGTATCAGCCTGCAGCCATCCACCATTTTCATTTCCTAAGAATAATGTTTTTGAGCACCATGTGTGGCCCAGAGGCATTCATGGGAAATGAGGATGATAGTAGCTGCAGGCCCTTAATTTGCTTTAAAGTGATCCCAGCTGCCAGTAAGAATTTAATTAAACAAAAAGGTGGGTGTGTGGGTGCGTGGTGGTAATAGGGCACCTTGGTGGGTGTGAAAAAAAGGTGTCAGGGGCCACAATGGTGTCTGCAGACACCATGTTGACTACCCTGATCTAGATTATGGTTTCTTAAATGTGACCATATGTAAATTATATAAGATGCTCTGGAAGGGGATGCATGGGGATGATCCTGCTGGGGCTGATGGATTTGAGTTGATGTCAACTTGATCCCCACTAGCTTGTGACATACATTCATCTCATTTTTCAGCTAATCAGGTCCCACACAAAGTTTACGAAATAATAGTCAATGAGAACTTGATTTAATACTGGGAGACAAGAGAGATCTTTTCAATCCCCTCCCCTCCACCACCAATTAAGCTTTGAGGCTAGATAGGCTAATTCAATCCTGCAGACCTCACCATTGATTTGAATGAGGTTACACAAGGGATGAAGTTAAAGTTGTGAATTCTGGTTCATGAAAAGGAAAGAGAATCATTAAAATATATCTTACACAGACTTATGATCGTCTGTTATGCTTAATTAATTTTAAACTAGTGGAAATTAATCTGTTCCAGTTTTTCCTTTTTCTTTAAAAACACACACCCTGATTCTCAGTTTTATAGATGAGGGTAATTAGCCTTTGCACAATGCTGCTGAATAAGACTTCCACACATTTTTGTTATTTGCAGGGATGAACCACTCTTTGCCCCTGTAGAGCGTTTCCCCACATATTGCGTCTGGACAAATCTTGCTCACAAAGAATCTCAAACAAACGTTAAACTGTTATTCCTATGCATAAATAAAATAATAACTTTTCAGCCTATGGTTGTTGTCTCGGGGGAAAAGTCTTGTAATTTTTTACACAACAATCCTGCTATAAGGGGAAAATGAGGAACAGATCCTATTGGAAATAACTTCCTAAGCAAATTTCCCCATTATAATCAACATTTGTCATAGACGCATTGACAGGGCAACCCTGTCCATCTCTCCTCTGAAGCAAGCCCCATGAGTTCAATGGGACCTACTCTCAGATAAGTGTGTGTAGGATTGCAGCCTGATGTAATATTGGAGGAAATGAATTAAAGGATATAGGATTCTGACTTTCATGGCGATACATGAGTTTATATAGGAAGTTGAGCAACGCCTGATTCACATGACCACTTTTTGGACATATATTTTTTATCAGGTGCTCATACGTAGGGATGTGCGAATCAGCAAAATGTGAGCTGCCAAAGTTCTTTGAATTCCATCTTGGAACTCATTCCTACTTAGATTGCAAGTTTTGCTTTTGCATGAAATTCCATGCATATTTTTTTCAAATGTACCCAGCAATTATGAGCATTTTGAAATGTATGCATTCTTCTCCCATGATTAAGGCGTATTTGTGCACGTTTTTGAAATGTACTTGTTTTGAAATGTATGCATTTTTAAAATGAATGCATCCTATTGAACAAATTGGTGGGGGTGGCATCTGCGAATCACATTGTGAGCTCAGAAATGTATGACTTCAATCACAGAGTTGGTACCTCCTTCCCCCCAAACCCCATGATTTTCCTTACTCAGGGTTGTGTTGGGTAATCCTGATTCCAAGGAGGGAATATGGGGTTTCCGGTAGTCATCCAGGTACAGGAGCTGCCCCCTGCCCTTTTCCTGGTTTCTGGCAACCAATCACCGGTCACCTTTCATGAGGACCCCCCCCTTTCTGGATCAGCCCCAGGCCAAGTCAGACGGCAGAACCTCCTGACCTCGCTCCCACTGAAAAAAATGGGGTAAGTCACTGACTTTTTCAAAGTGCAGCTTCACAGGAAAGCCCTGTGGTGGCTGTGAATCTGCATCTGTGTCATATAACTAATGCAGCACAGATTCACAGCCACCGTCGGGCTTTGGCTGTGTACAGACAGTCCCGTTCAGTCTGGAAGGAGTAAACTGGGTAAAATCCTGATCAAAAACAAAATGAATTTCTCTCTAGGGGTAAGTACATTGGAAACAGGCAGACTGGAGACGGCAGGGCAGTTATTTAATATGCAGCAAACTGGAGCTCTAAAGCACCTTCCAGATGTTCTGTTTGTTTAGAAAAGAGGCATGCAACCCTTAGGCTGTGGGCCGAATACAGCCCTTGGCCTTGTGTGATGCAGCTCATGGCATATCCCATCTTGTCCCATACCAGCCACCACCATTGTTGCGGGGAGAATGAGAAGCCAGAAGCCAAGCAGGTGCACAGGTGAGCTTGTAGGCCAGCCATAGAGCTCAGTGGTGGGCTTATGTGGGAAAGATACTCTGGCCACTGCACTGTGTGGTCCAGCCTCTGGGCTTTCACCTGAGCCTGCCTGCCTCCTGATCTCTCTCTTGTTCTCAAGTCTGACCATGGCTAAACTGGGATTGGAGGCCACATCCCTCCTGTTACAGGGTGAAACTCATATTTTACAAAGTTTCACTAGATTACATATTCTGGTAAAGGAACAAATGGTTGTGGTTTTGCTTTGTTCCAGTACCTTGGGTGCTTCTCTCTCTCCCTCTCTCTCCCTCTCTCTCTCTCTCTCCCCCCCCCCACCTCCTCTTTCTCGCCCTTCCCCTTTGCCTTCATCTTTCAGTGGTAATTCTGTGACATGATACATTTTCTGGCAGCTCTGCTAACTATGTCCATGCATTCCTTTACACCTTACAAAACTGTAAATGTAATCCAATGCCAGGCTGTTGGAAGGAGATCTGAAAGTGGGATACTGCAAATCAGAGGTGTGGTAAGGAGAGATGAGTGTGTGCAGTAGATAACTGTACTTGATTAACTAGATTTAAATAGTGTCGGACGAATTTGCCAGGTGAAAATAAAAATTGTCAGTTCAGTTTAATTTCATGGTGAATCAAACAAGGAAATTAGATTCTGCTCCTCTGTTAGTTTGACATCTACAGCAAGTGACAATTAAGAGACGATGGGAAAGAGAACTATTTACTCAAAACTCACGATTTCCTGATAACTTTTATTTACCCTTGCTTTGTGGAATAATTTGACAAATTAGAGTTATACTTAGACTGGGCACTAGTTTATAATTAGGATGGGCACTAGTTTATACCAAAGATCCTTTGGTGCATGTGTAATAGTGGGAACTAGTGTATAGGGTGATTAATTTACTTTCTGACACTTTGCTGTGGTAAGACATAGCAGAATGTTGCCAGGTGCATAGTTGTTGGGTGAGGAGTTTATAAAATTCAGAGGTACACAGATTCAGGAAGAAACCTGTGTATTGTAGGAGCTAAGTGGGTTGAATTATAGCAATAAAAGACAATTACACTGCCTCCTTGAAGCAGCAAAATGAATGTTTAACTACACAAAGCTAAGGGCAGAATGAAATGTGTCTTTCGGCTGACGCCTGGTCATTCAAATTTAGTGTTAATGTTCTTCATTAGCTTTGGAAGAAAGAAAGCATTATGTGAGGAATCAAAACACAACCCCATTTTAAAACACAGTCACAAAGGCCAAATTCAAATTAACTGAACTTCACACCCAAATTAGGGATCAAAGAGCATGAGAAATCAAGCAGAACTGAGGCATGAAATGGTTATGAAGCTGCTTTTGCTTCAATCTTTAGGCAATAAAGTTTGTGGCCAGGAAGCTTCTTCGCAGTGTGTGTGTGTGTGTGTGTCTAGGTCGAATCACACCAGGGAAGTATTTCTACTTTTACTTTGCTACATCAGACAAAAATGTATCATATTCTTGTTTGGCAGCTGCAAGGAAATAATCAAGCATAACACTAGGATGTAACCCTATATGTGTGCGTGTGAGAGTAGGAGGGGGGAACAACCCCACAACATTGCAAAGGTTATTTGGGCATTATACAACTGGCTACAGCACAGGTTTTCCTTATGTTAAAATCAAACTGTATTTTTGAGGCCAACACTTTTCAAAAATTCTTCTGGTAGTCATACAAAAGGGGGTGGGGTGCTCTTAGCTGGGAAACTGGGTATACAGTAGTAGGTACCTATATATTACTTATATGTTTATTTTCATTCAGCATAAGTTTATGTTCCCAGTGCAGCTAATAAAGTAGTGAGATACCGCAAAATTACAACAAAAATAGAAAATAAAAAGGATACAAACTAACACAAATAGTAAAAATCAGAAGTGTTCTAAGTTAAAAATGCTAAAATTAATGGTTCTTAAAAATTTGGGAAAACGGAAATGTTTTTCACTAGTGCCAACCATTGTGCTTTAGAAGGCAATGACAGCTGAAGAAAGGCCTCCGATGAATAATACTAATAATAATTATAATTATTATTATTCACTCTGAAAGAATGTAAGCCTGGAAAGGAATCTTAATTAAGGGTGTAGTGAAATTTTGCTAATCTAATGTTTTTAATGGTCTCAAAAGGAACAGAATTAAAAATAATCACTGTACAAGTTTTTAAATGGCTAGAGATTTAGATTGGGGTTCCAGGATTCTGTGAGCATAAGCCCCGCCCCCCCTCTCTCTCTCACACACACACACAATATACATATACACATATACATCTACTAAAACAGATTTTGGGGGGAGTAAAAAACCAAACAAATAGACATTTTACTTAATTCATATCATTTCAAACTGTGAGTGTGTGCACTTCAAACATTCCTATTGTGCTCTTCGTTGAATATCTGGCTTGTATGTTCTCAAAATGGCGTCTCTCTGTGACTGCTGCTGGGTCACAAGCCAATGGCAGCTGTAGCCACATGTTCTCTCCTCATGTGGGGGGCACCATTAGTATGAAACAGCTTTAGTAAGTTGAGTGGATGTGTAAAGAGAAGGGGGAAAGAAGTAACAAAGAGATGCAGAGATGCAAAGTGCTACTATCAGGATAGAGATCTAAACCTACCTTGGAAGTAGTGCATAGGGCCCAGTTAGGAAAAAGTTCATAAGAATGGCATATTAGTATGTGCCTGGTATAAGAGGTTTAAGATGAGGTGAAGCAGAGCCCTGAGAAAATTTATTTATTTATTAATTTTTTATAATGCCCAAATGCTGAGGCTTGAAATATGGTTCAAGATATTATGACTATATATCAAGTCGCCCTTTTTGTTAATCTTTGGATTAAGATCAGGTATTGTGTAATAAAAAATACCATTCCGAACACAAGAAAATATATGAAATTCTTTTAAAATACCATTCCAAACACAAGAAAATATATGCGATTCTTATCCAGGAATATTAATTACCAGTTGGAAAACTATTCAATCCAAGCATAACATAATGCCATGGTTCATTACTTGCCTATATTCTGTCCTCACAGAGCCAGTAGTTACATGCAGATAACCCAAATGACTTCATAAACACAGGAACACACACTGTTAAGCAGTGATTAATTCCTGCAAGACCATGTGATGCTCTGCAATTTTTTAAGGGTGCCAAAGTGATAGATGGTAAAGTACATACTTTGGCTAGCTCAGCAAAATGCTGTAGGGGAGTATCAGGGATATATCTCCTTGGAGCACACTATCGGGAATTAAATCACCTTGGAGATAATAAAAAAAAAAACCCTCTTCTAACCAGGAAACTGTGTGTTCAACTGCTCAAATTTTTAAAGAATTGACCCTTTGCTGTTAAGGATATATTAGTTGTTTTTGTGTTATATTCAACAAAGAAAAACAGAAGGCATTTCTTTTGTCAGAAGAGCATGAACATTTAGAAAAGATCACCCTTCTCTCTCTCTCTTTCTCTTCCACACAAGACTTACATTGCCTTTTATGTTTGTCGTGATATTTTATTCATCAGAAAATGAGCTTCTTTTGAGGATACAAGCCAATAGCCAGTTCCATCAAGAGCAAAGTGTGAATGGAATGCATTAAGAAAACCAAGTTTGTTACTATAGCAATCTAAATTATTCAGTGATGCGCTCCAGTTTTAAATGAGCTAGTCAAAATGACACTGTGATGTCAGCTGAAGGAGTCTGACTAAAATATACGGTCTTGGTAAATAGGCCTAAGCGTTGTATAAAAAATGTATTGAGGATAGTGCCCTTGGTTTGTGTAGAGAGCGGTAGACCCCAATTTTCACTGGTCAAAATCTTCACTCCCATTCATTCATGCTCCTTCCTACAACAGTCAGAAAAAATACTGCTGATTGCGAAGGCGGCTGACAGAGGTTTGAATAGTCTCAATGAATTAATGGATTTTTAAAGCTAGAATTTTAGGTTGCGTGCAGACAGATATGGAGAACCTTTGCGAATATTTAAGTCTTTCTTGTGCCAACCATTCATCAGTTGGACAGATCTCTTTCTGCACATTTGTACTGTATCATAATTTGAACCAATGAGAAAAGAAGTATCATAATCATTCAGGTCCTTAAACTGTGAACTCTTAAACTCAGCTATAGGCTTGTCAACACAGTCTATAATGTTTATGCAAATATCACAATCTACATTCTAGATCTAGATCTGCAGTAGCCATATCTATAATTATATCTATGTGCAGTTCACCAAAATTAAAATGGAGCAGGTTGGGTGAAAGTAGGATTTTCTGCATAGTGCATTGCACTTGCTCCAGACTGATGGCTCCCTGTATGGAGGCAGCTGCCATGTGCTATAATTTAAAAATAAATTCCAATTTGTTAGTGCCTATTCACCATTACCTACCCTGACACACCATTTCTAATCCATATGGAATTACGGGGCACTGAATACAATGGTCTTTAATTCCACATAGTTTGGATTAGGTCAAAAGAACTGTAGAGTATTTTAAACTGCTATAAACTTATTGTAGCGATGATGATGATAATGACGACGATGATGTTTGCATGTGTGCATACCTTATGGAATCACCGGGGGCAGAGGTGATTATGACAGAGTTCCTTCTCATGCTCAGGAATCTTTACGCCTGAATCAGCAGACAGATAGGAACACACAATGAATTATGCAATCCCATTTATAGCTGCTGTGGTTCAATGGGCCATCTTGCTAATTAATTTTAAAAGAATGGGGGCAGGCTCAGCACAGGGTACTGAGATTGTACTTATTAGATTGTAAGCCTATGCGGCAGGGTCTTGCTATTTACTGTGTAATCTGTACAGCACCATGTACATTGATGGTGCTATATAAATAAATAAATAAATAAATAAATAAATAAATAAATAATAATAATAATAATAGGGTAGCAGTGGAGACCAGGATTCACATTTGTGATATTTCCATTTTCTTTCAATAAAACCAGAAGTTGTTGAATTAGTGTCATCACAATGATTTCTGTGTATGACCAAAGCACTTCAGAATATTTAAGCAACACATCTATGTTCGCTATCTTGGGTCATTCACTGATAACTTGAATGTGCAAGGACCTCTCTGCTTCACCCACCTCTGCATTCCAGAGATTACTATGGTATCTGAGGATGAAAGTTAAGGAAGATCCCATAAATTTATGAACAGTTTTTTCCTCTTCCACTTGAGCCTCTGATTCAGTCCCAGTAAGTCAGCACTTGGTACCCTCAGGCCTTTGCTAGACCAGGCTATATCCCGGGCTGGATGCATCTGGACGCACAGGGGATCCCGGGCTCAGGGAGGGATCAACCCTTCCTGGCCCCAGGATATAGCCTACCCCTATAAGCCCAATGTTTCCCACAGTCTCGGGCTGAGCCCGAGATTGCAAGCACGTAGGCCGTTCCATGGCTTTTCCCGGCTCCACGCAATTAGGAGAAGCTGCGCCCATCGGGGGCAGGGTGGGGGGAGCGGGAAAACTGTTCTTTTTTTTTTAAAAAAAAAAAAGCTCACCTGGGCGCACGAGCATTCGTGCACATCTCCCTTTAAACAATAAAAAATGTCGGGCATGACGGCTCTCTTCATGAGCTCATTGCGTCTGACGTATAGACTAGCATGACAGCCCACGATAGTTGCATTGCAGGCTCTCTCCTCCTCCATCGCGCTTTTTAAGGTAGGTCTAGCAAAGACCTCAGACAACTGTTGGGACTCCACTGATGCCTTCCATGGATCCCCTCTGTTAGGTGCCTGAGTTTTAAATCACCCACAATGCCCTGGAATAATGCTATGTTGAGCGGTGTCAGGCATTGTGGGTAATTTGAAATTTTGAATTTCCAGCTACCTGATGTCACCACTAGGTAAGGTGGTGGTGTCCACTGAAATGAGAATGAATCATCAGACAGCACTTTGCCACATCCCCCATCTTCGCCCCCAATTTAGACCTGGCTGCCCTCTGATTCACATTTAATATGCAAACAAATCAAAGACTCCACTGAATAATGAATTTATTGTCCCAGGGGAACTGGTTGTTTAAATGAGTCCATCAGTTCTGATTTGATATGACTTCTCTTTACTAACATCTTTGAGATTTGTACAGGGAAATGAAGAGAAATGGCCAAGACATGAGTTTTCATAACATCAAACTATCAGGCCAGTGACGGACTTATGGAACTTTGCCAGGTCCCAATGGAGATTAATTTCATGGCTGGTTTGCACATGTATGTTCATTGCTAGACGACCACAGCATCAAACAGTGACTTGCATAAATAAATGAGCCATCACAGATCAAATGTCACATCCAGAGTTTGCATGTTAATACCTCCTCCACACACAATGCTTTTCAACTAGTCATCTGCACATTTAGCTGTGAGTCAAGTAATATAAAATCAAGTGGTGTGTATGCATGTGTAAATCAGCCCTCAGAGTAATTTCTAGCCATTTTGATGTTATGGAGAGACATGTTTTTGGCTCTCCCCCGACCCACCCCCACCCTTCATGTCCATAGACACAGAATAAGGTTACCTATTTCAGCAGGTTTTTAGTGCTCCACGCAAGATGAAATTTGTAGGCGCCTATTATTTTAAGGATTGATATGCTGCATTTCAGAACTAAAAAGATCTCCCAAAGCAGGTTACAAACCATAAAAAATTACAGTGAATATAATACAACAAAACATCCCACATTAAAACTACATTAAAATTCTAGAATTTGAATAAGTAGGAAAAAGGCATAATACAAAAAAAGAATAAAGCATCAGCTGAAATCATTCACAAAATATAACAATATTTAAACAAGAGCAAAAATTAATCCCAGGGCATAAGTGGACTGAAAGAAAAATGTCTTTAGAGCCCATCTAAAAGAAAACAAAAAAGGGACCAAACCTAGGGTGGATTCCTGCATTGTGCAGAGGGTTGGACTCAATAGCCTTATAGGCCCCTTCCAGCTCTACTATTCTTTGATTCTATGATTCTATGATTCTATCTCTCTAAGAAAGGCGTTTCAGATAAAGGGAACTAACACCAAGAAGGCCCTGTCTCACATTGCTACTAACTTGTCTGTACCTACTGTTAAGTCTATTAGGGTGCAACCCTATCTGGATAGTGTCCAGTCTCCAAAGCTGGAGGCTACCGACTATCCTATGCAGAGCAGCTGGAACATGGAGGGGATGTTCTCCTCTGTGCTCTGGCTGGCATTTTTGCCTAGACACACTATTTGCCCATCTAGGTGTGGCTTCAGAGAAGGGGAGGGAAGGGAAGGGGGTGGAGAACCAATATCTCTTCCCCCCAGGACCACACCCTTTTGGCTCTCTTTACCTTCTGCTTCTGAGCATGGAGATGTAGCTGGCAAGGCGAGACTCACACCAGCTATGAATGGGTGGGCAGGGGGCAGAGGATGTGGAGCAAGGTTTCTGGGAAGTGAGGTCTTGGTCCCAGAAACAAATAAACAAAAATCCTATGGGCCTCTACACTGTGTCTACTGGCCACAGGATTGCTCCCATACAAATAATTCTATTTGCCAAAGATGTTGATAGAATTTGACTGATCATAACATTGAGTTTTGTTTTGTTTTGTGAGTGTTTCCTAGCACTTCAGCTCCAAGTGGCTCGATTTTGCCTAGGCCGGATCAACACTACTGCTTTAAAGAGCTTTATAACAGCTTTGACAACCGTATATGGAGTGTGTCTTGGGCCCCAACAGTTGTCAAAACTGTTATAAAGCACTTTAAAGCAGTAGTGTAGATCCTGCCCTGGTAAAGGAAGGTTGATCAGATATTGGTTGCACAGGACAAAGGAAGGAAATTTCCTGTTGCAATTCTATATTAACATGAACATTAGCTATTCATTAGTATGGGAGCTCTGGAGAGTGTACACACCCTGCTTACCTCTGGTCCTCCTCAGGCAATCAAACCTCACTCTGCACCAGTTGAACTGACATTGAGATCCCTGAAGAGGAAAGTACACAAACTACTAGTGGAGGCTGCTGGTTCCGATTTAGGGGGGCTGAGAATCCATTCTTTAGTCAGAACCAACCAGAACTCTAAAGGAGCTATCCAAGGCACTAACCCCTATCCCCCCAAATAGGTTCAGTACCTTGGATAGCTCCTTTAGAGTTCTGGCTGGTTCTAACAAAAAAGCCAAAATGGATTCACAGCCCCACCGAAATAGGAGCCAGCATCCTCCACTGCAAACTACTACACTTATGGTAAAAATCCAAGGAAAAGTCAGCAAAGAGGAAGAGCATTCCATGATCTGAAAGTGGAGATCCACTTATCTCCTGGGCACAGCTCCAGAGACACCATAAGTACAACTGCTGGAACTGACCTCTGCTCCCCACTCGTTCCATCCATATTGCCTTTTCCAATGGTCACCATTGAGAGTTGGTGAACTGGCTGGAAAGGAGGACCATTTCAAGGTTGAGAGTGAACTGAGCATTGTTCTGAGCTCAGCCCAGCTCACAAATGTAAACAGGCATTTAACTGGTTGGTTATGGTATGGCAAGAGTGTTGTGAGTTTGGGTATTTTTTAAAAACACACACCAAACAAACGGATTTTGTGTTTACAATGGGCAGCATCCTATTGTTCCTATATGTATCCAGTTTCCTTTGTAACTGCTGAAGAGGCCACGTGCACAATGGGGATTTTGCAGTTCTACAAGCAGTCCCAAAGAAGTGGAAACACTTGTTTCCGGAACCGGTCAGGCCAGCGGAGCTTGCAGAAGTGAACTCCACTGACCTGTCCTAATCTGTAAATGAGCATTTCTGCTCATTTTCAAGATTACTTTTAGAACCACCACATTTCTGTTGTTCAGCGGTTGATCCCACTGGCGCAAAGGAAACAGCAGGAGTAGACCAGCAATTAGGATACTGCCCAATATTGGTGGGTTTTTTTAAAAAAAATAATTTGGCCTCTTTAATTGTTCAGTCCATTTGATTTCCATTGTCAACAGAACTATTAAAATTTAGAAAAATCACTATAAACTGCTCTGATCCCATTTTTATTTATTTTTATTTATTTATTTATTTATTACACTTATATACCGCTCCCATAGCCAGGGCTCTCTGGGCGGTTTACAGAAATTCTAAAATTGAGGTAAAAACAAGTATACAAAATTTTAAACTCTAAAACACAGAACATACACACATAAAGCATTAACAACCGATTAAAAACTAAACATGTGGGTAATTAGGATGTGCTGCCATATGCCTGGGCAAAGAGGAAAGTCTTAACCTGGCACCGGAAAGATAGCAATGTTGGTGCCAGGCGAGCCTCATCAGGGAGATCATGCCACAGTCTGGGGGCCACCACCAAAAAGGCCCTATCCCTTGTTGCCACACTCTGAGCCTCTCTCGGAGTAGGCACCCGGAGGAGGACCTTAGATGTTGAACGTAGTGACCGGGCATATTCACATCGGGAGAGGCGTTCTGTCAGGTATTGCGGTCCCAAGCCATGTAAGGCTTTATAGGTCAAAACCAGCACCTTGAATTGGGCTCTGAAACATACAGGCAGCCAGTGCAAGTGGACCAGAGCAGGTGTTATATGGTCAAACCTTCTGGTTCCTGAAATCAATCTGGCCACTGCATTTTGCACGAGCTGTAGCTTCCGAACCGTCTTCAAAGGCAGCCCTACGTAGACTGCATTGCAGTAATCTAACTTGGAGGTTACCATGGGACAGCTAGAATGGGATATACTCTATTTCTTCGATTCTAAGACACACTTTTCCCCCCATATAAACATCTCTAAAAATGGGGTGCATCTTAGAATCGCAGGTGTGTCTTAAGGGGTTTTTTTTCTGTTGGTGGTACTGAAATTAGTGTGTGTCTTACAATCGATGGTGTCTTACAATCGAAGAAATATGGTAAAATAATAAAACAGGGCTATTTCTCATCCAGAAATAATGTTTCAAAAACTATTGTTTGACTTGGGTTTGGGAAACTGGGCCAAATCTACACCAAGCAGGATTTGACACTTTGAAAACAGTTTGAAAACTGTATATGGAGTGTGCCCTTGAGCCCCAACAGTTGTCACTACTGTTATAAACCATTTTAAAGCAGTAGTGTAGATCTTGCCCTAGTCTGAGGGAATCCACTTTCATTTACTTGAAATACTCACCAACCCACATTTGCCATTCCTACTTATGCTCTCAAGTAAATATCAAGGTTAACTGTTGGAAAATGTGTGCTTTTAACAGTTAAACTTGCATGTTAAGGAATAACATTACAGTGTGCTCACTAGGGTGTTTTAATTTTATAAATATGTTTTTGCATTCTTTGTTCTTCTATTCATTGTTCCTTTGTGGTCTGAATAGATTAAAAGATGGGGAAAATGCTAACAAAATGTGCTTAAAAAAAAAAAAGCTAAAAAGAAATATAGCCAAACCCCAATTCTATTATTAATTGTGTCAGTCATGAAGACTCCTGACACAGACTGAGGATTATTTTCTTTTGAATTGTTCTCCATGCTTCACACGGTATGAGTTTCTTCAATTTTACTTTTATCTTGCTTTGAATGATGAGCTGACGTTATGAAAGAGCTAGAAAAATAACGTTAGCTACTCGATGACTCATAATTATGCCTCAGTTTTTATCTACTGATTTATTCATTTAATTAAGAGCAATTTCAAGGGCCTATTCGTGAAGTTTGTCATGTACCTGTGGTTCCCACTGAAGTCAATTACTAGAGAGGGGAGGGAGAAAGGAAACGGCTATTAAAGAGCGGGACTGTGTGGAATTCATATTCTGCCTGTTCTGAGCAAATATTCCAGAGGCAGGGAATACAGGAAAATGCTTCCCCCCGCCTGCCATCACACCTGTACCTTCAAGCAATGAAGTATATCCAGTGTTACGAGAGACACCTTTGTATTGGTGCTTAGTTATGGAAATTCTAATGATACAGAGTGTCATCAGATGAGCGTTTTATCGCACACTCATTACTGCCCACTCACAGTTTTTCGCAGGTCCTTTTGATGCTGCTGTCCCCCTTCCATGTGTCTCCTGCTTCTTCTGGCCTTCTTCCCATCACAAAATAAGATCCTAGTAAGTCTGACTTATTTTTAGAAATGTAACTCACCGTGATCCCCTGCTGTGTGCAGGAAACACGGTACAACAAAATGCCCACTGAATGGGACATGTGGTCTTTGTTTACTCCCTCTTTCTTCTCCGTGAGAAAGAGGAGTATTGTGTGACAGAAGCAGGGTGGGTGGGGTTAAGTGATGGTAGGGAACCATGATCCTCCCCCCATCTGATGAAGCTCATAGTCAATAGGTGCATATCTCTTGCATGCCTATTTTTGCAGGATGGACATGGTAGGGAAGATAGAGGTGTTCCTCTTTTGGTGGCTTCGTTCACGTAAAGGGGAGATTTCTGCCCAGGCCTGGAAACAGCACAGGGCAACATTGGGCAAATGCAAGGCCCCAAAGGCCTCAAGGGTGGGGGGCACAGTTGCTGACACTGACCTGAACCAGATGTCTTTAAAAAATAGCAAACCTTGCTTGAGGAGTGCAGCAGGTCATGGCATCAAATGAGCAAGCTGACTTTTTAATACCACCTCAATGCTCCTAACGTAGCGTGCTCTAGAGTGACGTCATGTCAGGAGCATATGGAAGGGATACACTCCTTTTCCCAAAAGGTCCAATGCAGACAACAAAATCAACAATAACATTAAAAAAAAGCTAACAAACGTTGTCACCCTCTGATTTAATATTGTTACAGGAATGACTTATGCATTAACAAATAAAATTAAATCTCAAGTGTGATTTTTGACATTTTTGCAGAAGTAGTAAGCCAAGGGTAGCAACCTGTAGCAACTCTGGACACATTTGGCAATTTGATTAACTGTACCGTATACTACCACAAAATGGCTGCCATGGGATGTGTGGCAAGGGACAAGTAACTTGCCCCAAAGTCTGAGTACAAGCCAGAGGTGGCGTCTGAGCAATACCTTTGAACCCAGAGTTTTCAGAACCTACAAAAACCTATTTCACAGCAAGCCTGGTAGGAAAATGTGGGTTTACTGGTAGGAAAATGTGGGTCCCATTCAGGATAAATATTGCCAGAAGGCACACAGATGAGCCAACTCAGAACAAAGATTAGAAATCATACGTTAAGATAAAGTTACTTTCCAACACTTATGGATAGTTAAATTGAAAGAAAAAAAGTCAACACAGCTAAGGGCAAAGAATTATGGGGCTGAACAATGCATACAACTGAGAGCCAATTAGAAACCATCAGTATGGAGGGTCACAATTTGTAAGTATATGTGATGCCATTGATGTCATATCACAAAGTTAGGATAAGGAATGACGGGACAATATGGCTGAAATAAATAATTAATTGCTGACATTTATTTATTTATTTATTTATTTATTACATTTTTATATTGCCCAATAGCCACAGTTCTCTGGGTGGTTCCCAAAATTAAAACCATGAAGAGCATAAAAACAACCAACAATTTAAAAACACAATACAAAATACAGTATAAAAAGCACAACCAGGATAAAACCACAAAGCAAAAATTGAAATAGGTTAAAATATGAGATTAAAACAGCAAAGTTTAAATTTAAGTTAAATTAGGTGTTAAAATACTGAGAAAATAAAAAGGTCTTCAGCTTTTTATTAAACGAGTCCATTAAATGAGTCCATTAAGTGACTCGTTTTTTAAAAAAATACATGCCCAGACATGGACATGTATTTTTTAAAAAATGAGTCACTTAATGGACACGAAACCTGTGCTATTCAGAAGTGTCATGCAAATAGTTTTCTCAGCTAGCTCTGTTCAGGAGTAAATGTTAGCCATTGTTGAATGAATAGACCAGTGATTCTCTTCCTGGCCTTAATTTTTGTATATGATTCTTATTTGGGAAGTTTGGTCTATATTAAGTAGACAACTTGGACTTCTGCTCCTCCTCATCCTCTTCCTCGTCCTCCTCCTTCTTTGTGGGTTATTTCTCATGCTAAACAACATTCCAATGGATATCAGTAAGATTTCAATACATTCTAAATGGTCTATAATATATTTGTCACTTTGATGAATTTAGCTATTCGTCACTTTGCTCAATTCTTCAATCTAAATCAACATTATCCAATTCATGCGACTTGAATGCAGTGTTACCAGGTAAGGATATTTCCCTTATCTGGTTATTTCAAACAATGTGACTAGATAGCTATAGTTATGGTATAGTTGCAATAAGCCTCTTGGTATCTGACCCATTGTGTTAAATGGCTAGAATGTCTGTAATTTGCCAGGTTAAAAATGGCAAGTTGGCAACACTAATTGGAAGCTTAATGAATAACTGTGAGAAGATCTTTAACATGCAGTGGAATTCTTGTAACATGTATCTATATAGTTCTAATTTATGTTAATGAAGATTCCTGAATGTACAAGATAAGGCAATGTGTCAATACTTGATGTGATTCTCTAATGATAAACTGCATATCTGTTTTGATACATTTTTTTTTCTTTTCTCTTCATGGTTTCAGGTAACTGACAACGCAATCCTATATATGTCTGTTCAAATGTAAGTCTCATTGAGTTCAAAGAGACTTACTCCCAGGTAAATGTGCATAGGATTGCAGCATAAGGCCACAATTCTAGACCCACTAGCTTCATTGATTTCAATGGTACTTACTTCTGAGTTGATATATATAGGATTGTAATGTTAAATATCTTTCTTTTATTTTATTAGTCCACAAGTGCTTCATATGTAAAATCCACCAATAATTAGGACAATGAAGTGAAAAAAAATCCTGAAATGTGTTTCATATCTTTAAACATTTGGTTTCTCTGTTTTGCTATCTGAAATACTTCAAATAATACTCAAGGTATAAAATGTGCAACAATTAATTTCTGCAAGAGTCACCAGCAAATTCCACTTAATACCTTCTGTAGAAACAATAAAGGTGGGGGAGAGTGGAATTCCCCCCACCCTGTATGTCAACATTCTCTCTCGGTGTACTTCATTAAATCAAGATGATATAAGTCCCAGAAGGCCAAGTGCAAATTTTAAAGCAGTATTGATTTAACCTTCCCTCAGTAAATATTTCATAGTTCTATAATGCGCAAATGCAGTCACACACAGAACAAAAGATTGCACTTCTTCTGTTAATACACTGAAAGGATATATGACAGTTTTTATTATACTATTTAAAAATATTACATACAAGAATACATGTGGTACACTGTTGGCATTAGGACTTATGAGGCATTTGTGTCACATTACGTGAAACTTAAAAATTCATTCTCCATTCCAGTTAATATATTTTCTTACAGTTCTCTGGCATCAGTTGATTCTTGTTCCTCTTTTCTAGGAAGGAGGGTAAAAAGACTAGAACATCTCTCCGTCAGGGCCCAAACATAATTTTGGGGTTGGGGATGGGCAGTACCAATGTATAACACAGGCTCCATACATACCAATACAATCTCATGACTCTCACACAAAAAAGTTCTTATTTTAATTTTGAAACTACGTCTTCTATGTTTCTGAAATCACACCATGGCACACACTGCCCCCAAATACCCCATTTTTTGTTGCTATTTTTGTTCCATGTGATGTCCATCTGCCATGTCTTATTTGTATTTACAGCGATCATGGCAGCATAGTATGTGTTCACTCTCACATGGTTTGCACCTATTAATCCTGCTGGCAACTCTAATTCCCGCTGTCTGTTGGATCAAGGATGGCCTACTCTGAAAGATTGGTGGATCCTACTGATTCTCAGAGTGCTTTGGAGGATTTTATTTTTTTTGCTGACACACAATGGGCCTATTCACACGACAAAACAACCCACCATCGGTCATTTAACCCATGTCAAGGCTGCATTTTTGTATGGCTGCCATTTTTGAATATGCAGTCCCCACTTAAGACTTGCTATTTCATGTCAAGTCTATGAGTGTGGGTTATGTGATGGTTAAACAACTCTCAAATAACCCATGGTCTGTTATTTAACCATTTCATAACCCATGCTCACTGGTTTCGCATGACACAATAACCCCTGAATGGGGGTTGCATATGGAAACAGGCACTCATGGACACCATGGCTCATTGTAGATTAAATATCCTACAAGCTACAGTGTACCATCCGAACATGGCCAATGAGCATTCTGCCAAAGCTCTGGTTGCTTTCAGGAATTGAGATTTGACTCAGGTAATGGACATAACGGCTCTTAGAAACACCCTTCTGTTAACTTGGGCTCATTTATCCTTTCGGTATATTGAGGAGTGACAGGTATGATGGCCAGAGCATAAGTGGAGTTAGTAAGAACACAGCCTAAAGCTGACATTAAGCTCTATTCTGCATTGGTGAAATGTTCTTACTTCTCCGCCTTCATTGTACCAACCAGGTGCCATACAACAGAGCTGGAGAAGAAAGCTTTGTTTGATCTACGCCTTGAGAGGAGGAGATGGAGCACTTGTTAATCCACTGTGGCATGTTCACACTTTGTTCTTCATGTTGAGAATTCTACATTGAAAAGTGAGTTATTATAAACTTTCTAAATAAATAATAATCACAGCCCAGGCAGAGGCTGATTGTTAAGGCAGCACAGATTTGTTCAGTCCCAGAGATAGCCTGCAAGATGCTTGAGGAGGAGCCTCCAAAAATCCTTTGGATCACAAATCATAAAATAGTCCCTGCAGGAGAATTAGATTCAGAAACTAACGTGAAAACATTTGACAGAACAATGCTTCCTTCACTCCATTACCAACCAGCTCCAGTCTGAATCTCACCATGCCACACTCTTAATCAGTTACATCAGCTCCAGTTCCAACTCCACTAAACAGAAGGTCATTTTTTTTTAAATGTTCTTCTCTTAATCAAACCCTGCCCACCAGGACTGGGATACACTGCTGGATGTTCTTCAGTTTTGGATTGTGGGGAATTTTAATAAATGGGAAAGTGCCAGTCCTTCTGAGATTTAGAGCTTTTCTACATGAGACATTTATTGTGTGCTCATGGTTGTTTACATTACCCTCCAGTTATGCTTTGTTGTTAAACAGCACTTTTGCAAAGTTTCTTGAGCAGTGAAAATGCATTATTATTTAAGGAAAGCAAAAGAAAATGCTATTTCCACACATGTAATTGTGCTATTTGCTACGGGCTATTTGCTAGAGGTTATGTAGCCAAAGAGGAGGAAAGGATCTCAATTTTGTAATGAAACTGAAAGTAGATACAATAGATTAACAGCCTTGTGTAGAGAAGATACTAGCATTAGGATGTGTTTCCCCCCCCCGTCATCATTGTCACTGAGTTATGTCACACCATCCCCAAAATATTTGATCAGGTGCACACACACAGGTGCTAGGTCCACATTATTCATTTACATATGAAGAATCACACAAACCGAAGTATGTGGGGAAAGCTATCTTAATATTAGAATTTATGCAGATAAGATTCCTAAATGTGTGCTAACAGCTGAAACGTTTAAAATGTTCTTAATGCTCATCAACAGACTGAATCCTTTCTTTTTGCAGCTACTAACATTGATTAGCTATCTACCTAGCAAAATGATCACTTACAGTAAACACTACTGTGCAGCTAGACAGCTCAAATCTAAGGTGTTGCAAGCTGTGCCGTAATCTTTAAAAAATTAACTTAAAGCTGAACTTGGCTAAATTGGCTCAGATTGCTCTCACTTCTAGAATTACATTTGGTTTCAACAAGGACTTCAGGATTAATCTTTGTGTGCCTTCTTATCTTCTTCCACTTCACTGAGCTTTTAAAACATAAATGTCCTCCAGCAATATACCAGTAATCTTGAAACACTGCAAGCAAATAACATGACAACCAAACTTTTCTTTTTGCTGCCAACGACTGCAAAACAAAACACCTTCTCTCTTTCCAAACCTAACCAAGCATATTAAATATCTGCTGCTTTGTTCTTTCTTTGATACAGAGATTATTTCTGAGTAATACAATAAAGAAGAAAATCACTGAAAAAGAAAATAGTTATTTTGACACAGACAAATATTCACCTCGTGGGGACTTGCTTTGCATTGAAGAAAGCTCAAATTTCTGTGAAAGGCTGTCTGCACATATGTGGTGTGCATTGTGTAATGGAGAGTATTCCTTGGCAAGAAATTTATGGAGATTCGAGTGCCTTTTCATACAGTTTATTTCAGTCTTTTTCATAGTTTATTTGGACTTGATGGCCTTATAGGCCCCTTCCAACTCTACTATTCTATGATTCTACATTACATTTTGTTGAGGGCTTCCACAACATAACAATGGATGTACTGGGTTTTCTCAAGCTTCTAGAGTTTGTGGACTAGAAATGCCCTGTTTGTGGCACAAATGGCCAAATCTTCCACACCTTTCCCCCAGCATGGGTAAACTGGTGCTCTAATCTGCTTTAGTTGTGCTGATTTACTCTGCGGCAGCTAAATGTCACCCTAAGGGTGCAATCCCATATTCAATTACTTTGGGAAGAAGCTCCACAGAAGACAGTGGATCTTACTTCTAAGGAAACTTGGAAGTTTGTAAGTGGAACCAAAGAATGAAAATATGTGTGTTCAAAAATGAAAGTGATGTTTAAAAATGGAAGCAAAACTGGAAGATAATGGCATCCTCTACAGAACCCATAAACAACTGTGAGCAGGGAGTGGTGGGCACAAAATAAATGCCCCATGAAAAAAAGCTCCCTGAGTTCATTGATATGTATAAAAGTACAATATAAAAGTACAACCAGGATAAAATTGAGCAGCAATGCAGATATTAATACAGATTTAAAATACAGATTTAAAACAGCATTTTTTTTAAAAAAACAACTAAGGGCTTTGCTAGACTTGCCGGGATAAGCCGGCAGGGAGGCGGGGCAACGGCACGCTGATGTTAGCACGCACTGCCCGGGCTTCCAGACGCGGGACGCGCACGGACGTCGGGATCCCTGCAGTGTCCGCCATTTTTTTTTAAGTTTAAAGGGGCCACGTGCGGCCTGAAGACTGCGGAGAAGATAAGGGTTTTTTTTTAGTTAACCCTCCCCCCATCTGCTCCTGATCTCTTCCTGATCTTTCTCTCCCTCCGTGTCCCGTGTGTCGTCTCTCCTCCTTCTCCCTCCGTGTGTGTGTGTGTGTGTCTTGTGTCATCTGCTCCTTCTCCCTCCGTGTGTGTGTGTGTGTTCTGTGTCGTCTGTGCTTCTTCTCCCTCCGTGTGTGTGTGTGTGTCCTGTGTCATCTGCTCCTTCTCCCTCCGTGTGTGTGTGTGTTCTGTGTCATCTGTGTTCCCTTCTCCCCCCCCCCGGGATCTCCCCCCCCGGCCGATTACCCCCAGCGAGTAGCCGCAAAAAGCCACGGAAGTCTCTAGACGTTCCGCAGCTCCGGCCTCAGGCCGGAGCTGCGGAAAAGGCACACCATAAGCGACTTTGCTTATGGCGCGTTAGAGGAGGCTTCAGTGCGGCCTGGAGCCGGATTCCCCTGTGCGTCATGTGGAAGCACAGCAGGGAAACCGGCTCTCAAGGCGTGCTAAGGCCTCCGCTAGGAACGCCCCAAGACAATAAACTGTTAGAATACTGAGAAAATAAAAAGGTTTTCATCTGGTGCCAAAAAAAATATATCATCAGTGTTAAGCAAAGCTCTCTAGGGAACTCATTCCACAGCTGGGGTGCCACAGTAGAGAAGGCCCTCCTCCTGGTCGCCACCTGCCTCACTTCCTTTGGCAGGGACTCACAGAGAAGGGCCCATGAGGATGATCTTAGGGTCCGGGCAGGTACGTATGGGTGGAGGCATTCCTTCAGATAACCTGGCCCCAAGCCATTTGTAGCTTTGAATGTTAATACCAGCACTTTGAATCAGACCTGGACTGGCAGCCAGTGAAGCTGGAAAAGGACTGGCGTGATGTGGTCTCGTTGGCCAGTCCCTGTTAACAAACGTGCTGCCCTGTTTTGTACCAGCTGAAGTTTCCGGACCGTTTTCAAAGGCAGCCCCACGTGTAATGCATTGCAGTAATCCAAACGAGAGGTTATCAGAGCATGGATAACTGTAGCTAGGCTATTTTTGTCCAGATAAATGGCTGCAATGGGCAGGGAAATGCTAGTCTAGAATGCTCCATGGGCACAAGATGGTATTTTCCATGATTCAATGGTACTGCAGACTGAATTTTCTTTGCTAGTGCGGCCTTTGCAGAAGACATGCACCATTCTATGTCTAAACCCTCAGGCATTTGGAAGACAATTGGTTCTTTCATTCTAAAATGATTTGTAGCCCGAAGATAGAACCTGTGTATACCCTAACGTTCTTTATTGGATAATACAGTCAGGTCAAAATACTCAAAATCTTTCCGCTGGAGTATTCCCAGTGAAACCAATGTGTTTCCTATGAAGTCTGGAGTTTGAAGATTGCAACCAGAGGGAAGAGCATCAGATTGGAGGAGCACATATCCCTTGCTTCCTAGCTTTAACAGTGTCTTTAATGAAAAGAAAGGAAGGGGGAAAGGTGGTGAGAGAAGCACAACTCCTTAAAAAAAAAGATAAATCGTAAGTTTCTAGCTGTGCCTTAGTCGTTTTTATCACCTTTGTACTGTGCAAAAGAGTTTGCTTAAAAGTTCTGCAGTGGCGCGCACTAAGCATGAAAGAGACTTCCTCACCTTCAGCATGAACCAATGTTCTCTGCCACACTAGAAGAAATGTACCTATGTAAGGTGCAGCCAAGCATCCTAGAAATATGAATTTCAGTGACAGTAGCATTAAACTTTAAAAGAATTACAGAAGAGAAACAAACAAAAGCACCTTAAAATTCTAGGAGTGCCTTTTTGTGTACAGCTTATTGAACAATATTTAATCAATAGCATGGACTAACAAAGGCACTCTGGGCCATGTTATGTTTGCAACTACTTTGGTGATTTAATGAAACTGTTTTAGGGATTTGTCATTTTGTTTGCCCTTTGTCTTGAGCAACCTCTGTGGAAAAAGGAGTCATCAGTATTGACAGCAGAAGAAACTTCTTTGACATGGCGACTTGGCGGTCGCATTCATTTAAGATTCTGCAGAATCCAGGGCTACTAACCCCAATATTCAGTGGCGTGTGATCCTTTCCTTGGACTTCCTGTACAACATTACACTTCCTTCTAGGAAATGGATGGATGGCAAACATACGCCATCCCTTTCTAATGAAATAGCTTGAGGTCAGGGCCAAATCTACGTGGAAATGGAATGAAAAGTGCTTCCTGGTTATATCCAGATTTTCATGAAATCACTTTTGTCTGTCAGAGGCACAAGAAGCAAGAAAAGGAGAGTATACAGTACCTAAAAAAACCACTTTCACCAGTCATATGGCACTTGAAACCCCCATACTTCGAGGTTGGGTGGGCGGAATACAACTAAATGTTGCTCAGCGAAAGAGAAAGGATTGTTCCCCACCCCTGTCCATGCTCCCCTGCTCAGGGAAGTTTAATGAAGCGCTGAATTGAGCCCCTGTAATTTATCCCACACCTCTCCCCTGTCATCCACCTTGAAACAGCACTGCCTCGTGAAAATGACACTCAAAGATCCGTGAATGGACAGTCATGAGCATGCTGCTATAAACCACTTGTCTAAAGATGCTCTAAAATATTTAACAGCATTTACTTAACTTTGGGGTATATGGTGAATAACAATATTAATGAAATAACAAATGCATCAACCGAATATGGACAAGTCTAAATTTTATTCAGAGTTCACAGTGTTCCTGTTGTTAGACCAGCAACAGTTGCTTGTCTCAGTTCCTTCAGTCTGTTGTTGCTGGCTTCTATTGTAGAAGTTCACTCTTCCTCTCTGGCTGAGGGCTGCTCTGCCTCTTTCTCCTCTTCATCATGCTGCTGCCTTCCCTGAACGTCTTTCTCAGCTGCACTACTTGCCTCTGCTGCCGCCTCTTCTTCTCCTCCAACCGTTTCCTTGTCTCTTTTACTTTTTCTCTTCCAGCTCCAACAGTCATTTCGAACGTTCATTCTGCTCTTTTCTCTCTCTCTCTCTCTCCCACCCAATCCATACCACTCTCACTTTACACAGCTCACACCCCAAGCCCGTATTACACAAGCAAGAATGGTTGATCTCAGGCTAGGAGCCAAGGTGGGTTTGTCATGCCCGCACTGGAAGACTTCTCCTCAGAGGAAACATTGGAGGACCAGGAACTACCCTTCACCCGCAATGCCCAGAATCTGTAGAAGAGAAAGAGCCCAGGCCCTTGGGGGAAACTACTGTAGGGCATCACCTAATGGACAAGGACTCTGACTCAGAGGGGGTGGCAGAGAAACTCCCAAGCCCTCAGGAAAGGCGCCACCTGAAAAAACAGAAGGAGTGCTAGACTGAGGCCTCCTTGTGTGAAAAGGTCTACTTGCATGTAGAGGACCTGCTTATAAGGAGGAGCTTCACTAACAGCTCATAGCTGAGACTGAGGCATAGTTCTGACCACCTCTGCATAAAGACAGCAGTGGAAGACTGAGTGAGTTCATCAAAACAATGTTGACCAGACCTTCCTGAATCCAGTTTCCCTTGCCTTGACTCTGGGCAACTTCCTGGTAACTTCCAGTACTTCTGAACTGACCTTTGGCTTTCTCTTTCTGCCTCTCCTTATCTGCTGAGTTGCCTTGGGATCCTGTTGTCTGTGATCTAGACTGGACTCTGACCTTCTACCTGCCTGGCCTTTGTCTGCTGTGTTGCCTGGGAACCTTGTTGCTGGTGACCTGGACTTTTGAGACCTTGCCTTTTGTCTGATCTCTGTTAACGCTGACCACCTTGGAAATGCTGGACCCTTCAATGTGCAACTGCTAGGCTCAGGCAATGGGACAGGGTCACCTGACAAGGATACTGACAAGATGTAGCCATTACTCCTATCCATAATTTTAAAGAGCAGTAATTGCACTGTAATGTGTGTTGTTTATTCCCATTGCAGACAAATTGCATTAATAAAGTTGTGCTCCGGTTCATCCAATTTATTGCCTCATGTCTCAGTTTGGTGTTGGGGTGAAGACCTTCAGCCTGTCAAGATGATTTATTTTCCTGCTATTGCTTTTCATTGGATGCTGATTTAATTCGCTCTGCTTTTTTTCCCCAAAATGTTGTTGATTTTATTATTTTCCCCATTGTGGTTTTATTTGGATTTGTTGATATTAGCCTTTATATTGTATTTGTATATTATTATTATTATTATTATTATTATTATTATTATTATTGTTTAACATATCATGTAGAAAGGCAGGATATAAATATAATTTAAATAAAAAATAAGATTCACAAAGCTAAGGGGCTGTCTATACGTGATGAAAGCCTTGGGGTGATTGTGCTGTGGCACGGTGTTGATTATACGACGCAGAAGCCACTGTGCAGGCATCCCAGAGCTTCCCCCCAAAGCTCCGAAGCAAAAAAGTCAGGGACTTAAAAAAAAACTTTTTTACTCTGGGGTTGTGGCAGAGGCGTAGCTGGACAGATGGCGATCCCTGATTGATCACCGGCTGCCTGGGCAGGGGGCCGGCTGGTGAGCCATCAAGGCAGGCCCTAGGAGTCAGAGAGTTTGAAAGTGTGGTGCTGAGGGAAAGGGGAATTAGTCCTGCGCCCTTTTCCTGATTAAAATCTCTCCCTCCCCCCCCCCTTTGCAGTGAAACGTATGAGTGCCTCCCCTTTACCTCATGGAGCAAAGAGCTGTTGTGAGGGCCAACTGAAAGGGGGGTGGGGGTGGGCCGCTGACCTGAATAGCTGCCAGAACGCCACTGCACTGCCTCCGGCATGGAGAGAAGAGTCTCCTTTTTGCTGGGGGGAAAGATCTCCCTCCATTTTTAAGGATTTTTTAAAAAGGAAATTAACAAAAATGCTTATATCTGCTTAATTTTTATAGGTAAAGAGATGAAATATGGCAAGTTGATAGCTCTTAAGGAGGGCTTTAGCAATGCCAAGTTTGAATCATGCCTTAATTTTTTAGATTTTTTTTTTAAATCCAAGCAGAAACATGCTCCCTCTCTCCCCTCCCCCATGACCAGAATCAGCAGCCAGTTAGTGTTTCCCACTCCCCCAAACACTGCGACTGGAGGAGAACACGGTCATGGTCAGCATTGTGGCTATTTCTAATCGGTTAGCCACAGAAGTCAGTATCAAAGCTACCCCTCACCTTACTCAATGTCTTCCATATATGGAGATATTCAATTCAGACACACACATACACACAGAGAGAGCAGGATGATTCCAGAGACTTTTGAAGCTCTGATGGGGCACGTCTCTGCTCTGATATTAATTGATGGGTTTGGAAGCACACAATCTCTGCTCTGGAAGATCGAATGCTCCACAGATGTTCATGGTTACCAGATCATTCTGGGGCAGAGTGCACACCCCTACTAAATAGTTGCTACAGTTTTTGCTCCTTGTATTAGTAACAGTAATAGTATTCCACCTTTACAACAGCCACAATACAATAAAAAAAAACCATAATTAATGAAAATAACAAAATCCTGCTCACAATCTAAAGAAACAGACATGTAGGAGAAATGGAATCTAATGGGGTAGGGGATATACACACAAAAATAAAGTATCTCAGACAGCAATCCTATGGCCCCTAGACAGTACCTGGGGATGTAGGATATTTCTGATGCCTGGATTCAAGGTCAGAGAGAGCACTCTGCTCTCAGAGCAAGGAAACTGAGCTCCCCTTCCCTTCCCCCACAGATATTGTAGGGCGAACCAGACTGGCTGCAAATGTGAGCTCGTAGAGGGCTGAAAGAGTGGCAGGGAAATGAAGAGACTGGGGCCATGGGGACCAGAGCTATCCCCAGCTGCCCTCAGCCTCCTTCCCTCAGCAGGAAACCCAACAATGGGAAAAATATTTATACCTGTAGTCTTGCATAAAAGGCCCTTTGTGTAAAAGAGTGAGCCATCATTTTAATGCAAAATGGTGGCTCACTGAGGGAATGGATGGGCACTTGCAGGCTGTTCAGTGGCCTGTGCGGCATGCCGAACACGGGTGGCCAGTCGGCAGGGATCCAGCGAGTGGTGTGCAAGGCAGACTGGGATGAGTCCAACCATCCTTATGGAAATGGGAAAAGAAACGTATTTTAAATCTAATCAAAGGAGGTTACAGACACTTGCTTTTTGCAACCCCTACCTCACTGCTGATAGTACATTCAAAAACCCAGCCCCTCAGCTCACCTTGTCATCCCCCTCAGTTTGGCGCCCCATAGAATTGCCCAGCTTGTCCACGCCTAAGGCCGGCTTGGCCTCCCATATACAGTACACCTGTCCTCAGAGGCCCCTCTCTGAGTGCCCCCCAATAAATGAGCTACTAAGGAAGAGGGGCTTTTCTGTTGTGGCACCCCAATTGTGGCATGACCTCCCCAGAGAGCCTCACTGGGTGCCTACATCATTGCAGTTTTTTAGGGCAAGGTGAAGACCTTATTTTCCCAGGCATTTTAGTCTTTCAGTTTCTGTTGTTTTTAAATGTGTTATTGTATTTTTTAAACTTTGCACTGCTTCTGGTTTTTATTTTGCTTTTATACTGTAGTTTTAAACATTTAAAAGTTTTATATTATGAGTTATCATGCTGTATTTTATGGTTCTAATTGCAGTGAGCCACTCAGAGAGCTTCAGCAATTAGACAGTAGAGAAATGTAATAAGCAAATAATAAATAAATAAATTTGGATCCACGGCACTTTATGTTGGTTGTCTCTTCTTGCAAAATTAACATTTCAGTCTCATTGCTTAAGATCCCCCTTATAGCTGCATTAAGTCTTCCACCCATGCTGCTGTATGAGATCAGTTGTATCACAAGGTGTGTTTGTATTTTGCTTTTGCTTTTTGCAAGAAGATGAAAAATTGCCCAGCAGATCCTGTTAGGCTATCCGATGGTGGTGGTTTCCAGGAGGTGGGGTGTGTGTGGATAAGCTGCAACAATCACTTTTTTTCCCCCCTACAGAACTCTTTTGGGTGGAAAGAAATGAGGTGGATTCAGCACATTTTTGTTTATGACAGTGGTAACTTCTTCCCTGCCCAAGCACACTTGGCAATAATAATAAATGGTACTGTTATTTTGACAGAGCCCCTGTGGCATTTTCCTGCCCGACAGAAACAGTTCCCGGCTTCACACACTTGGATAGGCCTCATCATTATTGTTTAGCGCTTAATGAATACTGATAAAATATTCATTGCCATTTGAAACTGCATTTTATTTTATTTTCTCAAGGTATTTTGAAAGAAATTCCTGTGTGGGCAACTAGAGATATCCTGCAATAAAGGTCCATAAAAATGGGTCAACAAAATGAAAGCCTCTATAAAAACAGGTTATGATGACTTCTAGTGCGTATTTTGTGCTGACCTGGCTTTCTCGTTCTTCCTGAAATATTAATTGCTGATTTTCTAGTTTGTCCTTGAGCACAAACAGGTGCATATGTACAATTTCTTACCCACACTCCTCTTTGCTTCTATTTGGTTCTGTCAAGAATAGTTGCCCCTGTTCAAAGTAAGTCCCTCTTATATTTGATTAATTGAAATCAACAGACGCTACTGAAGTACTCTTAGACTAGATGTTGTACTCAAAATGTCATCTTACTGCAGAATGAAGTGAGGAGACATGTTTAACAAATACACTAAAGTACAACAGGGAGGAAAGTAGGAAAACAGTGATGTGGCAGAACTGTTGCTTTCACAGCCATGCAGCAACCAAGCAAATGTGGGTGTGGTGAATGAGACTAGTGGGGGATGGCCTGGGAATGCAGGCTGAAGAGGAAGGGACCTCCTGAAAACACCACAGTGGGTCTTTTCCATACCACTAGTCAGAAGACTTCACAGCTTTTTCTGAAGCCCCATTTGTAAAGCAGGATGGGAAGTCAAGGGCAAAATTCATCCTCCAGTCCTGGCTTAGAGGAGGAGAAGGAAGGAAGTAGGCCAGGGTGAAGAGAATCCTTTCCCTTCTATTCAGTGCCCTGGAAGAAATATAGAGCTGGTTCACATGATTACTGTGGATTAAAGAAGTTGGGGTGGTTTGTTTAAACCAGGGTACATTCTGGGCAGGATTTTAATAATCACTGCCCAAGGGCAGCTTCTCATGTTTTCCAAACCTGGGCAGCATGGCTTGTTGGATGGTTAAAGAGTCCTCAAATAACCCAACAACAACCCAGATCATAGAGATTGCGAGACCCGATGAAGTTATACATCAAACACACAGGTACAGATGGAAACAGACTCTTGGTAGGGCTTCTACACCAGAATATTTACCCCTGGAAACCCACTGAAGGAAACTGTCAAATATGTATTGGCCTGTTCGCACCACTGAGGGCCAAACTAGACACGATGTGTCACATACAAATCATAGGATTGGATTTGTTTTCATTTCTTTGGGGTGTGTGTGTGTGTGTGTGTGTGTGTGTGTGTGTGTTTACTTTGGAAGCTACCCTTGGTTGAGCAAAAAAGCAGATATAAGTGTTCTAATAAAAATAATTAATTACATAAATGAATAAAATAGCCTTGAACCAGAGACTCTGAAACAAAACCATTCATCACCAGGGCTGCTTACAGATAGCCTGATTTCAAGCTCTTTTCAGTACCTACTTGCAGATGGATTGTGGCCTTTGGCCTGTTAAGATCAGGTTACTTGAGGTGGTCTCATCTGGTACTGACTCTGGCTTAGCTCTTCAGTTTGAACAGTTATGGAATGTCTGGAAGCCCTATCTGGAAACCCACCGAATCACCAGCCTATGCCAGCACTAACAGAAAAGGCCATCTCCAATATTTTCTTTTTCATTCCTTGTTATAGTAAGTCATCAGAACCAAAGTACATGGGTGGGATCCAGCATCTGCCTTCCGGAAGAGGAAGGGCTCCCCTTGTGGAAGGTTGATCAACCCAATTTGGGGGATTCCCCTCCTCGCACACCATAGCTCATCCCACTCAGCAGAACTCCTGATTCTCTGTGTAGCATTTTCAGGGGACCGGGGGGGGGGGGGTGCCATGGGAAAGAGGGAGTGGGGAATTCCACTTCCATCAGCACAGTTGATCCAACTTAAATCTGGAACCACCCCTCAAAAAACTAAATTAACAGAAAGAAACTATGTTTTAACTCTCATTCTCATAAACGTAAGTTAGTTTTCAGTTGCTTAATTTACCAATTAAACCCATAATTTAACCCTAATTAAAATATGCCACAGACCATGTAGTAAAAAGTAGCCGGATGAAAGAAAACTTGTGTAGAAAACCAAAGAAGCTCAGACGTTTGTAACTCCTGTCTTTGGATGCTATACTAAACTGCAGAATGTAGGTGAATTAAATCTTTGCTTCTCAATGCTTCCTGTAATTTGTAAAGCAAAGTAGTGCCTACATATAGTTCAAACCCTCAGGTCAGTTGCACATTGCACTTATGCTGATGTGTACCAGTCCATACAATTTGCACTGTGCTGTGTGGAGGCTGCCTGTCAACACGCATTAAGTATCTTACACTTGCCATTTCACATAGTTTGGGCAATAGTGACATGTTTCCTATTGCCCCAATCAATTGGTGTTCAGAGCTAGGAGGGGTTGTTGTGTTGAGTAGCCCTGTGCTACAGTGTTCTTTGGTTTGAAGTACACAAATGTTGGTGTAGGTTGATTCAATTGCACCATCACAACCATAGCAGCAAGTACAGCCTGAGAGTTCAGCATGGGACTCCTGCAAATCTAAAGCCAACTGTTCTATGACTTTGCCTGGTGAGCCAAAAATGAAACTTTTCTCACTAGGAACTGTGCTAAGCTTCTCTCAGCTGGAAATTTGCTCTTTCAAATTTGTGTTAGCAACTGCACACACCCTTTCTCCAAAGAACAAAGGAAATGAAAGTGAAATATCTCTGCCAGGTTTTCTAGGAGCCAACAGAAGCAACGTTCCTCCCTGCTTCTGAATTACGTTGGGGAGCCTTTTAAAATGATGTCCTCCTATCTCACTGAAAAGCAGACAGAAGCTTATATTCTCAATTAGCTCAACCTGCTCTTTCTTTATCTTTAGCTCTTCTTGTGACCTGACCAGGACTAAGAGCAAAGATGTAATAGAGTTCAGGTGCCCTGTGAAACAACTGGCTTACATCATGAGCTTTTTGAGAACTCTCTATAAGGTAATTATGTAAACCTTGGCTCACATGTTTTAAAAGCCTCAAAGAAACACTATGAGGGAATCTACATGTAGTACTGAAGGCGCTTGTGTGCGCCTCCAGTGCGCCGTCAAAACGATGGTGTAGACGGCGAAAGAAGAGACGGAGGAAGAGACGGAGGAGGAGGAGGAGGCTGGGGAGGCGGCGGCGGCGGCAACAGCAAGGACGCGGCCGGTTCCCCAGCCTCCTCCTCCTCCGTCTCTTCCTCCGTCTCTTCTTTCGCCGTCTACACCATCGTTTTGACGGCGCACTGGAGGTACACACAAGCGCCTTCAGTACTACGTGTAGATTTGCTCTTCGTGTTCAAAGGCAAGAATGGGCAGATTTGAGGCATATGAGAAGTACTTAAAAAAAATAAAATCAAAACCTGAGGTTCACCAATTTCAGCCAGTACAAAATAGTAGCTCAGACAGGCTTCTGCTAAGGATTAAGGTACAGGGAGGATGCTCAGCTCAGAAATTTGTGATCAGTGCCAGAACCAAACTCACAAGTTCTTTCATGCAAAAACCCACTTCTGGTTCCCCCGCCCCGCTCTGAAGCATGCTTCTTCAGCAACCTAATTGGATGGGGAAGCTTTTAAATGTTGCTATTTTTAGACAATTGTAAGTTAGAACCACTACTGCAAATTACCCAAGGATCAACCAGTAGAACCTTATCACATTCTGCCTATTCCTCTTCAAAGGTATATTTCAATTGATTCTGTAGTTGACAGCTCTCCCTTAATTTAGGTATAGTTGTGCTTATAGTAAGATATAAGTATGATTCATAGCTATGGACCTATAATTTTCAAAGTTAGCTTCTGAACCATATTTAAGGGGGAGTTCCTTTTACAGAAAAGTGTCAAACATCGAATTCAGAGATAATTCACTCATTATCCACACTGATCCACAAAATCATTTTTGAAATGGAAGAGCCTCTACAAACGAAAACCTTCCTGGCACCTTCCTCAGTATTCATATGGTAAAACTCATGGCATGGTTACATAGGGGTGCTTTGGGGTTTTTTGGGTTCACCACCCTGAATTGGGCCCTCCACTCCACCTGCAAAAGTGAATATGTGCTAATTTATATGTAGAGGTGCACATTTAGAAATAATTGCTATCATTTGAACTGGTGTACAATAGATCATACCATGTTGGGGAAGAACAGAAAAGAGAAGAATAAAAAATAAAAAATGGTAGGGTTAGCTCAGGTCCATTGATGGACCTGATCCCAATACATCTGTATCTGCTTTTCAGTCAGCCTGTTGTTCCCTGAAAAAAAAAAAAAAAAGAGAGAGAGAGAGAGAGAGAGAAAACAAGGGATAGTAATCAATGTTAGTCCTATTTAGAGTAGATCCATTGAAATGAATGGGATTTAAGTTACTTAAATCCCGTTCATTTCATGCGCCTACACTAAGTAAGACTAACATTGGCTACTATCCAAGGCACTTTCCTTGGTAGTAGCCAATGTCAGCTCTTACGGTGTTTTCAGGCAAGACTGTGAGCATATGACTACTGAGTAGAAAATTGTTCTTGATGATGACTCTACCAGATTAAAACTGGCAGCCGAACTGGTACACTGGCACCAGATTAATGAATCTTTGACCATCAATTAATAGGCTTTTACCAGTCGGTTCAGGTAATTGGAAAGAAAGTAGAGTATTTATTGATTTATATCATTTATATCGCACTTGTCAACATTAACTTGTACTCAAGGCAGCAAAGCAGTGAGGAAATAGTGTGAGAGGAGAGAGAAAATGTGTATGCTGGGGTGGGGGTGGGGGTTGAAAGGAGTTGTTGGCAGATTATCTGAACCTCCATTGCAGAAAAATTAGGAATGACTTTGCTTGGTAGGAATAGGTTCTATTGAGCAGATATGTGGAGAGACTTTTTGGTAAGGTAACATAGCTATTTCTCATAGCATTTCTACCTTTTCCTTAAAAGTAAACCTGCCATGTTATGCATTTTAGCTCACTCAGTTCAAGCTATGGAATTGAGGGGCCCTAAGGGAATCTTTTGTAGTCATACAGACTACCTCTGTTCTCATTGCTCCTCAGTGCAATGGCTCTTGGTTTATAAGTGTCGGACTGGGAGTTGGGAGATCCGGGCTCTAGTCCCCACTCAGCCATGGAAACCCACTGGTTAACCGCCCAGAGAGCTTCGGCTATTGGACAGTATAGAAATGCAATAAATAAATAAATAAATAAATAAATTGGGCCAGTCACAGACTCTCAGCCCAACCTACCTCAAAGGATTGTTGTTTTGAGGATAAAATGGAGAGGAGGAGGTTTATGTACACCGCCTTGGGTTCCTTGGAGGAAAAAAGGCGGGATATAAATACAATAAAATAAATAAATAAAATAATTCTGATTTGTGCCTTCACTCTGAGTATTGCCTTTTAATATGCTACCTACTTACTCAGAAGATGGTATTTTGGGACTTATTTAAGTCTGGAAATTTTCTCTCTTTCTATAGTGACTCTGCCAAAAGTGAGATTTATTTTATTTATTTATTTATTTATTTATTACATTTATATACTGCCCTATAGCCAAAGCTCTCTGGATGGTTTACAAAAGTTAAAAGCAGAGAACATTAAAAAAGAATACAAAATTTAAAACCATTAAAAACATAAAAACAACAGTATAAAAACAACAGTATCCGTTTAAAAACAACAGTTCTGGGGTCCGTTAAAAACAAACAAACTTAGCGTTGTTAAATGTGGATGTGGTGCTGTTTTCACAAGCTGTGAAATTCCAAGAGCAGCAAAAATTACTTTAGTATTGTTCACACTATTTCTCCCACTCTCTTTGTTTTGCTTCCACCATTCTCCAGGTCTCGAGTTAAGTTCTAACTTGTAGGCCTACAGAACTTAAATATTTCACTCCAGCTAATGATTTGTGGAAGCCGTTATACATTGTATATGGGGAAAGTGTGTGTAATAATCAAATGTTCATTTCTTCTGCTTTGCTACCCGTAGCCAGATATAAGTGAGTTAACTAAAATACATTCCAATGACAAACCAGTTTTAATGAATAGACAGAAATGCTGAGGAAAACCTGTGCTTTAGTGTGTCATATATAGAAGTGTCTCGATACCTATCTGCAGAAGAGAACCTGAAATTATTCCCCCCGAGGCAGCCATGGACTCCTACAGAAGTCTACTGAATTTATTTAATCTTCACTTGAGAAATAGTAAGAGCCTAAGGGTTCAACCACAAGTGTTATTTAAAGCAAGAATTTCAAAGGATCTATATGTTACAACCTAATATTTTTCCTTTCTCCGAGGCATGTGGGAGAGAAGTTGGATAGAAGGATGTGAGGCTACATTTGCAGAACTGAAGTTTACATAGTTTTGTATGTGATGTTTGGGGGTGTTGTTTTTTCCCTGACATGGAAGAAATGTGGTTTATTATGGATACACATTTTTATTTTGATTTATGTGCATTTTGAAATATTGTACACCAACATTGAAAATTTGTACGTATAATGAACCATAATTCTCCCAAGTGAAGGAACTACTTACTTTGGAGGGAATGAGATGAAGGCTTCATTCAGACAACACGATAGTGAACTTGACAGTTGTTTATATAGAGGGTACTCCCCACACAACCTGATAATAATCAACCATGGTGTAGATTAGGATCAGCGTTGCGATCACTATTAGTCCAGCTTGAGTTGACTCACTCATCCTCTGCCCTGTCTCCCCCCTCAGTCCTCCCACTAGTATCCCATCAGCCATTGCTGCTGAAAATCTATCCTGCCAGCTGGAATAGAGCGGCAGCTACTGCTTTGACCACTCTTGCCTTGTGACTCTGTGGCTGATGAAATAACCAACGGTGGCTGAGAAAATAACCAACAGTGCCCTCCACACAAAACCAATGGTGGTTCAAATAGCTAACTCTTGCACAGCGTTGGTTATTTGTGTTGGTTATTTTGGCCAAATAACCAACCGTTGGTTAAAAAACTTCCTCCATGCATCATGATAACCCATGGTGGGTTAAATAACCAACCAACAAATATTTAAACCACCTTTGGTTATCATGTTGTCTGAACCCAGTCACTGACTGCTTATGGATTTTATTTTTAAATTACCGTATTTCTTCGTTTCTAAGACACCATAGATTGTAAGACGCACACTAATTTCAGTACCACCAACAGAAAAAAAAGCTTTAATTCTAAGAAATAATAAACGCACCCGCGATTCTAAGATGCACCCCGTTTTTAGAGATGTTTATATAGGAAAAAAGTGTGTCTTAGAATCGAAGAAATACGGTAATTCTTTTTCACTCATTCAGTAGGTTAGTGCACACAAGGGGGCTTTGAACCACTTATAGACTGGGTTTGATGACACAATAAGCCACAATGTTTTAAATAAACTACAATGGTTTATTTAACCCATTAGGGATTATTGTGTCATCTATTGGGTATTATTTGCCCCAAAAAATCCCACTATGATAATCCACAATCTGCAGTAAGGGTTATTTAACCATCAAGGGTTATTTAACCATTTAAGCTCCACAGTGGCTTAAAGAGTGATTTAAAGATCACCTACAGTCACTTGGCAAGAGTGGTCAAAACCACTGCTGCCACTCTGCTCCAGCTGGCAGATCTCTGTTTCTGAGATCTGCCTTGCTACAGATTGCACGTAGTAGCTTCAATGCAGTACTAAGCACACTCAGTTCCAAGCAAGCAAAAGAAGCCAAACAAGCCACTTTGTATGTCAATAAACAGCTTCCTTTTATTTCTGTGTTGTTGCTTTGCTGCTGGCTGGTGGGGGAGGGGGAATCTAGGACATTGGAGCTGCAGGATAGTTATAGGAGGTGGGGGAGTGGGGAGATGAGAAGGGGAGGGAAGGTGGAGGGGAAGGGATGGAAACAGAAGGGTTGGGAGTGCTGGGTTTTGGGTCACTTTTCCATGAAAAGAGGAAATTGCGCAATTATCCAGTATAGCATTTGGGGGCTCCCCATGAAGAGACCCCATATATATATATATATAACCTATTCCAGCAAACTGTCAAGGAATTAGAGACCACACCCCTTTTTTTTCTTTTCTGGTCACTTTACTGTCACGTACCTTTTCATGGAAAACAGGACAAAACTGTAATAAACAAACAAGAAAACATGGAAGCCCTACTTGCCATCTTCACCTGTACTTTAAACTAGGGCTGTGCTCCGCTTCGCTTTGGGTTGGAGAAGCGACATCGGAGTGGCCTGATTCACCTCTGGAAAAGGTGGAGAAGCGAGTCGGGGGGGGCTGCAGATCGAGGCAAAGAGGATCGCCTTGATCCAGAGTTCCGGATGCTGGTAAGTGGGGGGGGAGGGGACTCATCTGGCGCTGGCACCTTCACAGTCCCTGCAGTGACGGCAATAGAGCCAGGTAAGGAGGCAGGGAGGAGGGAGGCTTACCTGTGTCTATCGCGGTCTGTTGCAGGCTTCAATTGAAGCCCCAGCTTCAAGTGGAAGAGTTCACAGCCTTCTCTTCCGCTTGAAGCTGGGGCCTCAATTGAAGCCCACGATGGACTGCGACGGACGCAGGTAAGGGGGCAGGGGGGGTTGGCCTACTATGCGGTGATGGCGGAGCCAGGTAAGGGGGCAGGGAGGAGGGAGGCTTACCTGTGTCCATTGCGGTCCATCGCGGACTTCAATTAAGGCCCCAGTTGAAGCCAGAAGTGAAGGCCGCGGCCTCTTCTAGCTTCAAGCTGGGGCCTCAATTGAACCCCGCGATGGATGCAGGTAAGGGGGAGGGGGGATGGACTACCTGGCACCACTGGCGGCACCGTCTATGTGGCAATGCCAGTGGCGGAGCCAGGTAAGGGGGCAGGGAGGAGGGAGGCTTACCTGCATCCGTCGCGGGCTTCAATTGAGGCCCCAGTTGAAGCCAGAAGTGAAGGCCACGGCCTCTTCTGGCTTCAAGCCAGGTCCTCAATTGAAGCCCGTGACGACGGACACAGGTAAGGGGGTGGGGGGGTTGGCTTACCTGCCACCGCCGCTGCCATCCATGCGGCGATGGCAGCGGAGCTGGATATCCCTCCACGGAGCGGGGGATGGGCGGATCAGCCCAAAGTGGATTGGGCCCAATCCAGAAGTTCCAGATCAGGCCACGAAGTGGATCGGGGGGTCCGTGCATAGCCCTACTTTAAACATTTTATTTTACAGAGCTTAATCCAAGAATTATAATGCAACCCTCAATCTCTTTTTATAAAAGAAAAGCAACTATAACTTGCTTAGAAAGTGTATTTCTACAAACAGTCTGAAATCAAGATCCCATGAAGGGTATATACTATATGGTTCTGTGAGCAAGAATTATTTGAACTGCTAATGGTTAGTTTAGATGGGGGACAATTGGGAGTTGCTTGAAATTTGATGGTCTGTGAAAACCACAAGAGAACATTTCATATATGGTGAAATATGTTTTAATTATTGTTGTGTGAAATGGATACTAAAATTTAAGGTGCATTTAGGTGACAAGGTGAGGTTAGCTTTCTAAGAAAACCGATCTGTTGTAATTTTGAAATAATTAATATAGACATTATATAAAACAAAATATTCAATAAATAACTAAAAGAAGAGTAATGTTACTGATAAAAAAATCAAATGATTTAACTCTTACCAGAAAATGACCTAAATGAGTTACCAACACTCAACCATGACAGTAATTTTATGGAGGTCTCTTAACTCCTACTCTTTATGCTGCCTTTTCATGCCTACATGCCCTTTCCTATTCAGTTATCACTCATTGGCAACCATCAAGTACTATGGGCCTGTTCAGATGTCACACTAAGCCACCATAGTTAAGGGGTTTAAACTAACTATGATGGCTTAGTTTGTTGTGTGGGAGAAGGAAAACAGTACCACAGTGGTTACAGAACCACCCTGGCTAACCATGCTGTTGCAATAGGGTTAAAGGGGCCCAGGGTGGCTTACCATGATGTGTGGAAGGCTCCTCAGGGGTTAAAAAGGGGTCTGGGAGATCAGAAGACTGCAACAGTAGAGATGATGGCCTAGAGTGTCCCACACATCCAGTGACACTCTAGCCACTGTGAAGTTTTTTATGGTTGTGTGGCTATTTATTTATTTTTGGTAATTTTGAAATGGAGCAGCCATCAGGAGTGGTAATCATTGGTTTTAAGCAAATAAGTACTGGTTAACACTGCAGCTAAAAATCAAAAGATGCAGCAGTCTACCTCAACTCACAGTCTACCTCAACCATGATGGAATGTCTAAAGCAATAATTAAGTAGCCCTCGACAAGGGGCAGAATTCATCTCTTTCACCTGCTTCCACAAATCTGGCGCTATGGCTTCCAGACTATCTTGAAAAGGAGCAGCTCCTCTCATTTTAGAAAATAAGCACTCAACTCGACTCTGACACTAGTGGTCTACTTTTCATTGACAGGCCCATAATCCTCCTGTTGTAACAGGGAGGCACTGCCTTTCTTGAGCTAAGTGGTTTTTAATTCTTGTAACAAGCAAAATGCCTTGCCCTTCCGTGCTCTATATATTCTGAAGAATCCAATGCTCTAAGTACAAGGTTAGGCTCATCCTTCACAGAAACATTTATGTGAGTGGCAAATCAGAAAGTGGTCAATCACAAAGGCAGCTATAGAGATGTTTTTCATCTCTAGTAACAGCAGGATGCTAATGGTAGAGTTAAGAAGACAAAAAAAAAATCCATTGATTTGTTGACAGAGGCCTAGCAGCTGTCACAGTAAAACACGGTTCTCTTGCACTTAATCAATGTCAGCCTCCAACCAAATCGTTTTGTAGCCCAGATGAAAAGCAATCAAGAGGAACACCTTCATAAGCATGAAGCCTGCTAGATGGAGTTCAATGAAGTGTGTCGTTAAGCTTAGACACTTCAAGTGTGATACATGACCCGCAAGCTAATTGGAATCCTTTAACCCTTTCAAAGGTTGCAACAATTGCTGGCCTCCTTTTCTTAAAAAGCAGAGATTAGATTCCTATCTCAGTCTGTGATTTTTAAAAGATATCATGTGTCAGCTTTGATACGCAACCTTTACCCTCCCTGGAAAAGCTGAGCTATCATCATTCATTATGGTCTCTGTCTCAGGAACTGAGCATGTATATGTTAAACGTATCTCCCCCACCCTTTTTCTTGTGCCTGCCTACTGGCAGTTCTAAAAGACACCTTCATTAGCTGATCTTAAAGCAACTCAAGAAGAGGGAATGTGTTGGAGATAGGAAATCCCTTCCCTTATTGTTTCCAAAGGTAAGTAAAAAATAATGGCATTCTAGTAGTCTAGCAAGTTAATTAACTTTTTTTAAAACAACAACAACAACAACAACAAGCAATTGGCTTACTTTCACATCCTTTAGTTGTATTGACCGAAGCACAGGCTGCCAAAAGGTTATGGAATTAAAGTAATTCAAATGAGAGGGTAAACCAATGGAGCCCTTAATTCCAATTTCAGATTGTTGGTGGGGTTTTTTATAGGCTGGAGGACTTCATCACTTCATACCACACTGGTAGGTGTGTCCTGCGCCAAATCTACAGGAAGTAACACTATCAAAGCAGTACGTGGAATGTAGATTGTGCCCGAACAGTTATCCATGCACTTCAATACCACTATAAAGCAGTCATGTAGATCTAGCTGTGATAACCAAGCACAAACCATTTGTTTGGTGGGTAAACATGTATTATCAACAGTGCCTACTTGCATGAAGGATCTGGAATTAATTAACCTCTATAGGAATTGTGTGTCACTGCTGGCTCTATCATTAGATTTTGGATGTTATGCATGGCAGCAAATTGATAGTTATTTAATTCAATTTTAAAAAAAATATTAGGTATTTCTTCTGCCAGATAAGAGGATAGCTGCTTGTAAGATTTTCTGCCTCATGTGCCAAAATAATGTCACTGGGTTTGGATACTATGCACTTGTGGTGTGGGGCGCAGCGCCATTTGCTGCTTCACTTCAGCCAGCAAAATGCTTGGGTCAGTCGCCAGTGTACCTTGTCTTGGGAGGGCATGTTGCTGTTTGAAATGCATAGAAACAATGGCATTAGTTCTAACATTAAATTATTATTATTATTATTATTATTATTATTATTATTATTATTATTATTATTATTTCTATTCCACCCCATAGCCAAGGCTGTCTGGGCAGTGTACAAAGATTAAAACACTAAAACACAGTATACAAAATTTAAAGACTATTTACCTAAAATACACAAACAATATACGCAAAGACAATATATATCTAAAAACAACTTTGAACAGTCAGCCATACCATAGGACAGACCCAGGACTGCTTAAAAACTCATCGTAAGTTGCTAAATGTCCAAGAAAAGAGATTTTTGTGAACAGCTCAAAATGCTTCAGCTATAGGGTGGTATAGAAATTAAATGAAATAAATAAATAAATAGGTCTTAATAAGATGGAGAGCCACCACTGAGAAGGCCTTCTCCCTTGTTACCGCTTTCCAAGCCTCCCTCGGAGGAGGCACCCAGAGGAGGCCCTTAGATGCTGAGCATAGAGTACAGGTAGGTTTATTTATTCATTTAAGACATTTTTTAGCTGCCTTTCAGAGCAGAAGCCCTCCCAAGGCGGCTTACAACTGTACATAAAACAGTATAAACTTTAAAAGCAATAAAAGCACAGACAATAAAATATCAGTTAAAAACAAAGCTAACAATAAAAACTAACAATAAAAACAAGGTCAGCAGCAAATTTATTTATGAGAAGGCCATAGTAAAATAAAACATTTTAAGGCCTTCTTAAAATCCTGTAAGGATGGTGCATGTTAGACCGCTGGTGGGAGTTCATTCCACAAGTATGGGGCTGCTGCTGAGAAGGCCCCCTCCCATGTGGAGACCTACCTAATTTCTCTCACTGGTGGGCAGCAGAGAAGAGTCTCTCTTTTCATGTTGGGAGAGGCATTCCATCAACTATTGTGGTCTCACACTGTGTAGGACTTTAGATTAAAACCAGCATCTGGAATCAAGCTTGGAGGTTTATAGGCAGCCAGTGCAAGTGGGCCAGAGTCAGTCTTATAGGTTCAATTGTCCAAATTAATTTAGCTGTCCAAGGTCCAAATTTATTTAGCTATCCAACTCTAACTCCTTTAGAGTTCTGGCTAGTTCTGACTGAAGCACGGAGCGGATTCACCGCCCCACTGACATCGGAGCCCCCAGCCCCCACTGGTGCTCACCAATGAATGATCGGCTGATGTGACCCCTCCCCCTCCTGTGGTGTCCAGTGACCAATGAGAGGTTGCCTTCCACCTGGGAATGCCCCCCCCCCCCCGGTGCAGCACCCCAGCGAGGACAGGTGATAAAGAGCCACGTTGACCTTGCTCAGGGAGGAAAAGTTGGGGTAAGTTTCCCGACTTTTCTGTTGCGGGTCTTCAGCTCTTTGCCCTGGGGTGGCTCTGAATCGGCAGCTGCTTCATATAACTGATGCAGCGTGGATTCGGAGCTACCCCAGGGCAAAGAGAGCATATAGACAGGCCCCAGGACTGGACTTAAAAAGGAGTAATGACTGGCCTATGGCAGACAAACATGAGTCAAACAGATGGCTAATAAAGTGATATTAACATTCCTGCTGGCCTTCTATCTGGCTTATTTTTATCAGCTGAGTATATTTTGGAGAGAAATAGCTCAGTGTTACCTGGCTAGGTTCCACACCCTACAGTCATATGCAACCAGTCGATGAGCATACTGAATCCTTTGCGCGGTCTCTCTCTCTCTCTCTCTCTCTCTCTCTCTCTCTCTCTCTCTGCTTTGTTCTTTGTTGCTCTCTCTCCCTGCAAACCCCGGATGGTGGTGGTTTTTTTTTCTTTTTCTTTTCTCTCTTTTTCAAATCCCCTTGTTGTTGCTGGTTTACTTTAATCCTGATTGCCTTTCCCCACCACAGGGCACCACACACATATCTCTCCCTAAATATATGGTTCAACGCAACGCAGCCAATGGAAATTGACATTTCCTACTTCTCAGGTTGACGTATAGCTAATCAAAGCATCACACTACACTATTATCCTCTGTCTTTTCATGGATTTCATGCTATTATGCAATCATGCTGTTTCAAATACGAATAAATATTTAAGCTTAAATGTCAGGCTTTTGAATCTGAAACTCAAGTAACAAGGCATGAGAGGCTCACTATTTATTTTGCGGTTAACAAAAGCAATAACAAAAACGTCCTCTCTGCTCTAGAATGCACAGGATGTCATTAAATTAACTCATGCAGGTAGCTCAGGCATGTTACTATATTTTGGGAAGATATCCAGACTCTATTATCTGATAGTCCAGTAAGAGATACGCTAATGCTCTGAATATTTGTGGAACTCATTTCAGGCATTCCAAACTGGGGATATGAATACCTGGGGGGTGGGGGGTCAGGGTGGGGGGAAGGCAGGCCCCACACCTTTCCAATATGCATCCAGTAGAATGATTGAAGAGAGCATTCCATGCATACAGCTGAATAATAATAATAATAATAATAATAATAATAATAATAATAATAATATATTCATTTATTTCTTACCCGCCTCTCCTTCTGGATTGAGGTGGGGTACAACACAAATACAAAACACCATCAAATACATATAATTGATTAAAAACATATAAAACTAATACATTATTAAAAGGCAGCACATTATTAAAAGGCATCTTAAAATTCAACTGAGTAGGACTGCCGGAAGAGATCAGTTTTTATGGCTTTCTTAAATTCTGCAAGTCTGTTAAGTTGACAAATCTCTCCCTGCAAGCCATTCCACAGCCTGGGACTGGCAGAAGAGAAGGTCCTCTGGGTAACAGTTGCCAGCTTTTTGCTGACTGAAGTAAATTCTTGCCAGAGGATTGTATGGGAGAAGGCGATCCCACAGGTAACCTGGACCCAAGCCATGTAGGGCTTTAAAGGTGATAACCAACACTTTATACTTCGCCCGGAAAATAATTGGCAGCCAGTGAAGAGATTTTAAAACTGGTGTAATGTGGTCACCTCTAGGTGCACCGGTGACCAGCCTGGCTGCCATACTGTTAGAGCAGTGCGACAGTGGAATCAGCTACCTAGGGAGGTAGTGGGCTCTCCCACACTAGAGGCATTCAAGAGGCAGCTGGACAACCATCTGTCAGGGATGCTTTAGGGTGGATTCCTGCATTGAGCAGGGGGTTGGACTCGATGGCCTTGTAGGCCCCTTCCAACTCTGCTATTCTATGATTCTATGATTCTATGATTTTGAACTAGTTGAAGTTTCCGGACTAGGCACAAAGGTAGCCCTATGTACAGGACATTGCAGAAGTCAAGCCTCAAAGTTACCAGTGCGTGCACTACCATCTTTAGGTCTTTCAACAATAGGAAGGGGTGCAGCTGGCGTATCATCCTCATCATCGATACTTCTATACCACTTCTCATTTGCACAAATACCAAAGCAGTCTACTAAAGAATGCAAGAAATAAAAGACAAGAAATAATACCGTACCAAAGACTGATTCAAGGCAAAGTAAAATGATACATTTTCAAAAAAAATGCCAAAAGCAGGCTAGTGTTGGGGCCTGCATACAACAGATGGGAGATCATTCCACAGGGCAGCTACCGCCATCTTAGAGAAGGCCCATCTCCATATCACTGCCAAATGTAAACCTGTTGGCCACACGGCATGGACAATGGCCTTCCCTGAAGTGGCTTTAGAGGTTGGTATAAGGAGAGGCATTCCTTGGGTTGTATAAAGGTTTGTATACTAATACCAACATGAGTTCAATAGCAGACTGGCGGCCAATGTAGATCCTTTGGTACAGGTGAAATATGTGTAATATGACCCCAGTCAGTAACCCAGCCACTGGATTCTGCAGTAGCTGCAGCTTCTGAATCAGCCTTAAGGGCAGCCCCACATAGAGTGCATTACAGTAATCTAATCTTGAGGTTATTTATGCATGGATCACAGTGGCCAAGCTATTCCTGTCCAGGAACAGGTGGAGTTGGCATACAAAACTAAGCTGGTAGTAGGGGCTCTTAGTCACAGGGGACATGGAGGAAGACAGCAATGAACCCAGGAGTACCTCCAAACTGTGAACTCATTCCTTCGGGGGAAAGGGAGACGCCATCCAGAACTGGTAATTGCCTTAATTCATGGATCTGAAAACTTACTCATGTATCACCATCTTATTGGGATTCAGCTTATTGGTTCTTATCCAGCCGATCACTACATTCAAGCATCAATCTAGGTTGTCCACAACCTCTTCTGGTTCAGATGAAACTGAGAAATAGAGCTGGGTATCATCAGCATACTAATGGATCAGAATCAACTTATGCATGAACACACATGACAGGGATATGGACCAGAAATTAATCTATCCCTACTTGAAAGCCCATCTATTCCAATGTGAGAAAGTTAAGATGACCTTAAGTCTCCCATTTACTTACTTCTTGTTTGATTGTGCTTTATAACTTTGATTGCCTGGCTGATTTGTCTACAAAAGTCTGTGCCCAAGAATGATCAGAACTGCTTGCATGGATACCAAAATATATAGTGCGAACCAGGGCTAAGTCAAGTCAAGGGCAGTGACAATACTAATATTGCAGATTTTACTTCAGTTGCAAATCAATACAAATGTCAAGAGACAAACTGAAATGGCTGCTAGTATATGAAGGAGACATTAAATGCCAGGAGTGCAACTTCTGCAGAACGGGCTTTACCTCAAGCACTGAGCTTACCTTGTAATAAATCTGCTCAGGTCAGTTCAGATAAATCACCTTCGCTACAGCCAATAGCAATAAACCTCCAATAAGGTTGCTAGTTACTTCCATCCTCATTGCACATTGAGTTGTAATAGGCAAATAATACCTTTAGGAAACTCAGAGCAAAACCTGCCCTTGGAGTGTGAGGCAGACAGGAAGCCAAAGAATGCCAATTTGGGAAGTGCCTCTATTGAGAGCGTAAAAATATGACAATGGGCTTGATTGTGGATTCTTAGGCCGTTTCTCTTCCACCACTTTTGGCATCTCTATTTCTGCTCCTTGCATTTTAGAAAAGGAACAAAAACAGTCCTTCTCTGTATAGATCTGAAGTTCTCAGAAATGGCAGAACTCCGTACCAAAATGACTTGCTTCTCTTGTTTTGTATTCAGTGGGATATATTTTTTTCACTGATTTTTTATTTATTTATTTTTTTGCCTGATGCAAAACATAGCTTGATTAGCCATCGTTTAAAATGGCTCTTTCTACGCCTCCACTGTTATATTCAAATGATACTATCCTGTACAAACACATCAAGGCCACTAAGTACAATGTAACAAGATTTATTATCTATGCATTTTTTAAAAAAATCATCCAACAGGAAAAGAAAAGACCAAATATTGAGAATTATGATTGGGAACATCATTTTGCATGTTTTCCCCTTGTCCAGTTGGCCCCAAATTTTGCGCATCGATAGTTATGTAATTTGGTGCATAACAAAACTTATTATGGGATGTTATAGGGGACAAAAGGTAATGTTGCCCTTTGAGATATAGGTCCATGAACAGTTTGCCTAGGCTATGGTGCCTAGGCTATGGTGCATAGTGTCAAAATTCAAAAAAGTAAAAAAAAAGGGGGAGGGTAAAAAGTGAAAACACATGATTTGCCAGGCTAGGAGAGAATGGGCCAACTGGCAGTGAGGTCAAAATCCAGCAAGATTGGTCAGGGATTGGAGGAGATATTTGCTTCCACCCAAAACCACCCACCCATTGTAATACTACTACTAATAATAATGAATAATAATTTATTTCTTACCCGCCTCTCCCTTTGGATCGAGGCAGGGTACAACACAAATATAAAACACCATAAAATACATATAATTGATTAAAAACATATAAAACTAATACATTATTAAAAGGCAGCACATTATTAAAAGGCATCTTAAAATTCATCTGGGTAGGCCTGCCGGAAGAGATCAGTCTTTATCAGTCTTATTGAGGGAAGTCAGTTGGACGCTTTGAAATGTTTGCATGCGGCCAGAGGAGGAGGATTTAAATGGGTCCTCCAGAGCCCCATGGGAGAGCAGCTTGGTCCAGGTCAGAAAATCAAGGTTCTAGGTAGGGAGAGGGAATGAAAGACTTTGCCCTGGCCCCTCTGCAGAAGGCCAGTTGATTCACATTTCTTGTTTACCGAAGGGTGGTGACATGGAGACCAGTTGGGGGAGCTCGCATCTGGGTCTGCATGGTGAGTGCTGGGGATGGGGGGTGATGCATAGGGGCAAGGGTGGGTGGTCAGAAGCCAGGCACACCCTCCCCCAAGAACTATCACCCCTATACTGGAGAATCTACCCCATACCTCTGAGCCCCTACCCATATATCACCCTCCAGACATCACCCAATCTCAAATATCACCTTCATCCCCCACTGTGCAGACCCAGGCATGGGATTCTAGTCCACAGATTTAGGTACAACCCCAAACCCCTCCAACTGCCCCCCCCATCCTGAAGCACCCAACCAAGCTCCCCCCCAGGTCTTCTGAGTTGTGGATGGTGGGTGGTATTCCAAGGTGAGCCACAGCAGATTTGCCCTCCTGCCATTTTTGGTGTACAGGTATCCAGACTCTGGAAGGGGCTGGGAAGCTGTGAACTCCTCACCTCCAGCTGATATGGTCTGTTCCTGCTCACCATAGACTTCCTCTGACCACCACTTGTGTTCAATTTCCTTGCCCCCAGTTTCTTAGCCTGCCAGTTTCCTTAGCTGCTATACACTCCAGGTGACATGCAAAATGTAGAAATACTCTATATGTGGGGTTCTCTTACAACTCCAGTGTTGATAAGCACCAGAGTCTCCAGACCCCTTAGTGTTCTTACATCCATATTGCAATACTTGTGAAGAGAGATATGAAGCAGGAGAGGAGCACCAAGGGCATGTCTTAAAAACTTTCCTAACAAACCCTGTGATTTTGGAAGCCCATTGGGATGCACACATGTCTATTGAACCACAGGGCTCTGGGACCCATCAATCAACAGCCTGAGTGCTTGGACCTGTGAGATATTATGCATGCCAAGTCAGAGTTGCCTACTCACTTCATGTTGATTAAGTAGGGTGTCCATATGGAAAGAAGGATGGGGCTCCTGTATCTTTAACAGGCCATGAACTATCAAACACTGATTCTATGATCCTGCAGCATTAATAAATAAATTGCTTACTATTTTATGTCACATAATTCTAGCCCATCCATCCCCAAATAATTTTCCCTTATCAAAAATGGCAAACAGTTGAGACAACAGTACAAAGGTGAGCTTTGTACATTAGCATCTAGTTTCATAATGGAAATGGTTGGCTATGATGGAGGAGTTATTATTATTATTTAGAACTAGTTCTTTTCAGAGACTAGCACATCTGCTGACTCAACAGAACAGTTTGTATTCAAAGTCCTAGTGCACTAAAATATTTCAGTAAAACTATTTTGGCATGTATTTTATTTATGAAAAAAGAAATACATTTGTAGAATCTATTCCTCAACCTGATTCAGAAGGCCTTTAGGCATGTGGAATTTGTGATGTACACACAGGCGTTGTAATGTACCCAAAGGACTCCTTGGCACCACAGTGAATGGGAAGTCATTGCCAAGCATGCAATGGCTTCCCCATTCATTGTGATATCAGGGACTGCTCCATACACACCTCTCCATGGACATTTGAATATATTCACAAGAGCGTCATCAGCTTATTGTTTTATTGCATGGTAATTACTGGCCATTCATGGCTTTTCGTGGGTCCTTTTGATGACACCGTCCACCTCCATGCATCTCCCATCTCTTCTGCTCATTTTCCCACTGGAAAAAAGACCCGGGAAATCTGTCTTTTTTGGCTATAGCAAAACGTGCTGCCATTCCCTGCTGTGTGCAGGAGAAGCAGCCAGATAAAAATACCTTCTGAACAGGCCATGTGGTCATTGTTTACTTCCTCTTTCTTCCCTGAGTGAAGAAAGAGGAAGGGGGGGGAGTGGCAGTAGGGAAACGTGATCCCACCATCTGGTGATGCTCATAATGTCACATTAAATGGAGAACCATGTACTCCCTCAATGACACATGTCTACATTTTTTTAGTCATCCAGGAAAGTAGAGATATAGGCAGATTGCTCTCAAGTAAGTACATTGTTTATTGCTATCCAGAGTTTCAAGGACCCTGTCCTGAAATTGTTGTTGAAATTGCTGGTAAATTCCAGCAGGGCCAAAGAATGTAGCTTTGGATATCCATACCTGGGTGGTGTTGCTAGATGTGAAAAACACTTCTGTAGACTTAGTCTGATTAGGTCTGTGTGCTTACACAGAGCAAAACAGCCATTCTGCCACACTAATGTGATATGGTTTCAGCATTACTAATTCTGACAGCAAGCTTATAAGCAATGTTCAAAGATCTTGTCGTAAATATATTCATTAATTTACATTCCACCCACCCTATTTTATGCTTTGCATTTTAAAAAATAAGACATGTTAAACTCTAAAACGAATGGATTATTGAAGGAAAAAGAAATGCTTTCACTGCTGAAGTCAAGTCTATTTAGCTTTCCATTTTAAAGAAGGCAAATGCATTTCCTCTTATTATAAAGGGCAACAGGGTTGATTTCAAAACCCTTGCGTGTTTTGATCACGCTTAGTCCAGGGATAGATTAAGTCTTGTCACAAAACCTGGAAGGATTTTTTTAAGCTCTCACTTTTAAGAGTTATTTATTATAACAAATGTATTCAGGTGCTTTAAATCTGCAAATCCACTGCATGTCCTAGTTCTTTCCTGTGCCCATAAACATTCAATGCTCACTAAAATGGTTGCTTAGCTTGCATACTATTTAAACTAGAACTTCAAAACCACATCATCTTTCAATAGTACTGCACGTCTTTCTTGGTGTATGGAGAAGGAACTGGCAAGTCAAGGAGGAAAAGATCATCAAGTGATCCAGATTCCCACCACCACCACCACCACCACCACCACACACAACATCTAGGTATTCTGTTCACATCCACAGCAGCACAGTCCTATGCATGTTTATTCAGAAGTAACTCCTACTACGTTCAGTGGAGTTTACACCCTAATGCACAATTGAATTCATTGGGAATTCCCATTTGTATTGTAACAGAGCAATCCCATGGTCCCTAAACAGCACCCCAGGGATTCCTCCGATGTCTTAGACAAGGAGGAGGCAACATGGTGCCCAGAGATACCAGTGTGACCCTGGACACCTGTCTTGGCACCCGTCAAGGTCCTCGATTCCTGCCATTTTTAAAAAAATTACATATAAAAAGGTTTCTGTTCGTGATGGAAACTGAACGTGTCAAAGGAGCTTTTTAGTGTATTCAGGCTCTGCCCCCAACTCTGCCTTGTACAATGTCTTTTGTGTAGGTTACTTGGTCTTTGCCTCCTGTCCCATGGGAGCAATTTTGTGGTGGTGCCCAGGGACTATACAGTGCCCAGGGACTATAAGGTAGTCAGAGAGCTGTTAAAATGTTCAGATACTCTAGTAACTAGAATCTAGTTACTGAATTTATAATTTTTGGTTTGGGATCAATAAAATAATCCATTTCTTCATATTAATGACTTCCAACATTTTGTCTTCGATGGGGTAAAGATGCGGGATTTCCCTGAAATGGACTTCAGAATTACCATTTTAGAATTCTTCATTTATGATAATAAATGCTATGTTCTTTGATACAATAGTAATGGTTGTGTCTAGGAATCCTTTAACCTATTAATAGACTTGAAATGCTTTCATCAGAAACACGTCTACTAACTTTTGATATGATGTTTGCCTCAGAAGCAAAACCAGTGAGACCTTCTCTCCTTTCTTGCACTGCTAACTAGGGAAGTCAGAGGAATCCATCCAGGTGGGGGTGGAGCTACTAAGTTTTCATCAGCTACCCTCCTGTATCGAGTTGGGCCAGTTTGCGGATTCTCCAGGTTTTTTTTGGGGGGGGGAGTTGTGGAGAGGGGTTATGTAAAAAGTATTTTGCACAAATTTTAGCTTTAATTTGCGCAAATTTGTTTTAATGCAAATTAAAAAACAAAGCCTGGAAAAGTTCCCAGATTTTTTGGGAAAAAATGTAGCTCAGCCTGCAAATTTGAGTCAAGCAGGGTACACAGTGGGACTCTGTTGAGCCCCAAATGGGCCGGGTTTCACAGCAACAGACATCCTTCTCCCTAATTGCTTTTTGAAATATCTCTGTGTCTTAAAGGAACTGCCAGGATGTTTTCCTCTGCCAAGAACATCTTCTAGTTTTAGGTGTGCTGTAGCACACTTATAGCAAGCAAGGCATCTTGCTTGTCTTTCCATGAGACTAATGAAAAGAAGTTCTGGCTGTAAGGATGGTTATTTATAGAAGAAAATGTCTCAGACTTCTTGATGTGATGATATATCTATCCATTTTCACTAATGTTGCAAGTCTACACACATTCACCAGAAAGTGACTTCCGCTGAACTCCGTGGGACATTTTTAGGCTCAGACTTTGAGTCTGTGGTTAATAATGAATGATTATAGCTGTTGCGTTGTGGTTCTCAAAAGAATCCTTCCCCAATGTGTTGCTTTTGGACATTGATGTCTTATGTCTTCATCCCTCCCTCAACCGTCAGCTGCTAGTTTAAATGAAGTGTCATACAATGCAATCTGGATCTAAAGCCTGGCACATCTAAAACAACAACAACACCAAACCAATGTCTGGGTTAGGAATTTGGATCCAAATCAAAAAGTTTCTGTTCTTTGGCCATTAGTGCATCCAGCCAACTGCTGGGAAAGATGGATGTTCAAAAGATAGAGGAAAAGAGCACCTGCTTTCTCACGCAGTCTTGATAAAAATGCAAGGCAGCATATGCAGAAACTGTGCAGAAACACCATTCACATGGTAATTCCTTTGTATCTGAATAATTTCTTTTCAGGTGCCTGAATGAATACCAGGCTAGCACGAAGATTTGAACATCCCATTCCTTCAGTGTGTACATGGTTATGTTTAGCATCTAGCTGGTTTGAAGATCAAACACCATCTCTTTGTGTGGGTACTCAAAAATAAAAGGTTGGCTCACTGGTTTCAATCCAGTCCAAGTATGTCTGAATAATGTCTGCTTGGATAACATGACCTCAAATTAAATTAATCAAAACCTGGATTTTGCTTGATCACAGAAAACAGCACACACACACACACACTATTTCCAGCGTGACTAATAACAACAACAATAGGACTGGGACTGAATTAACTGATCTTTAGTCAGACTAAAACCTTTTCCAAAAGCCAACAACAGTAACAAAACACATGCCAAGGCAAGGCAGTTGCTCACCATGCGGTAAATAAAATTTACCACAAATCTTGCAATATAGGTTGAGGCATGTGGCTTTAGCTCTGAGTATTCCTAATATTAGGTGGTTTGGGAAAGCTTCTTGTTTGGGTTTCTACATTCCTACACTTTATATGAAGTAGCTTGGTTTTTCAAAGATGCTGGACACCAGCAGCACACTTCAATTTAAATGGGATCTTTGACAACAAACAGCTGGGATGAGTCTGGCCCAATTTTTTTAAAATTTATCTTTCAGATGCATCTGTTCTTCTATAAAGAATAGCTCACTATAATTTGGCCTGGAAATACTGATAAGATCAAATAACCTTCTGTTCCCTATAGGGGAATGAATTCAGTTTATATTCTATGTTAGGCAGGAAGTAATAATTAATCATATGAGTATGCTCTGTTTTCAATCTTTCTGAATCTACTGGCATGCTGATTCTTACCACTGATGAGGTCAAAATAGCAGCAGTCTCTATTTTACTGTATGTATTGAAAAGGGAGACCGTATCCCATAAGCACAATCCACAACATCATGCTTAGCTGAACATTTAAGCTGTCAATTCCTTTATGGCAAATCTACTCATTTTTCATCGTATTTCGCTGCATGCCTCTTGGGCAATGTGGTTTAGAGAAGTTGGGTGTCGTTATGAAACACTTAAATTACTCTTACAATAACTGGAGCAATGGAACATTGATCTGATTGCATGCAGGATATCCAAAACAGTATTTAGGAGTTTTATTCGATGGGAGTTCAGTTAAACCACAATGAGTTCTGGTAAATGAGGATCTTCTGTACTTATGTTTAAGGAGAAGTGGATTTTAATCTGTCAAATAAGTTTGTTTCTATGCTGTTCTTTTTGGTAGCCATCAGCTTTGGTGTCACGTAATACTCAGTATTTATATAACATTTCCTTTAAGTGCTCAGAGCACATTACATCCATTTCACAGGAATCCTTACACAAGCATATGGCCCTGCCACCCTCCACTGTCCCCACAAAAGTAGCATCCAGAGTAACACATGCAACAACAACTAGCATTCGGAGTACTGTAGAGCAACAATAATGTCCAATCTAGCAAAAATGGCCTCCTAAAGTTCCCTGCTCCTGATGTAAAGTGTGGAAGTATTATTGTCATCCCTATACAGATGAAGGGGGTGTGTTATGGCTTTCCAAAGGCCACCTAGTGGCAGAGGAAAGTTTTGGACTGGGAAGCCACGTGCGACCATGCCAATGGCCCATCTAGTCCAGTATTCTGCTTGCATAGTGACCAGCCAGACGCCCACAGGAAACCCACAAGCAGGACTTGTGTGCAGCAGCAACTGGTCCTGAGAGGTATTCTGCCTCCAATATGAGAGGTAATATATAGCCATTATGACTAATAGCCCCTGATAGCCTTATGACCATGAATTTCTATAATCTCCTTTTAAAGCTGTCCAAGTTGGTGGGCATCACTACATGCCATAGTAGTGAATTCCATAGTTTAACAATGTGCTCTGTAACAAGTACCTCCTTTTATCAGTCCTGAATCTCCCCACTATTCAGTTTCATGGGATGACCCCCGGATACTAGTATTACGAGTGAGTGCAGAAAACTTGCTGGTTAATAGCTCATTCTTTTAACTGCTATACTTAGAGGTACTTCACTTTAAAGTATATGCCTAAAATGAGAAAAATTGGCAATGGCATTGCCAGGGCTAGTGGAAAACACTGTCTGATATGGTGCAAGACCTTGTGAAAGTAATAGTGCAACACTTTGTTCCAGCATACATATTGAAACATTGGGCAATAGCTTTGCTATCATGCATCTTGAGACATTGTGCAAGAGTGTACAACTCATTGCATTAATGGAAGCAGATCCCTCAATTTCTGTTTCATACCTCATGCAAGGATCTTGCATAATGTCAGAAAAAGCCCTTCTGACTTCATATGCCAAGTACCTAACACCATCCATTTGGAAAGAGGCTCCAAAGAGGATGATTCCAAAATTGACAAAGGTGGAAAATCAGATCTAAGTGGAAATTACTTAAATTTGGTGTGGTCAGCAAATAAGCCCGATACTATGTAGCAAGGGACTCATCTACACCAAACAGGATATTCCACTATGAAAGCTGTATGAAAGCAGTATATAAAAGGCAAGAGCCACACTACTGCTTTGTAGCAGTATTGAAGTACACTGAGAACTGTTGGGGCCCATGACACATACCATATACCACTTTTATACCACTTTCATCATTATATCCTGCTTTGTGTAGATGTGTCATGGGCCTCAGTGCACTTCAGTACCACTATAAAGCAGTAGTGTAGATCCTGCAGGGCATTTCAATACCGCTATAAAGCAGTAGTGTGGCTCCTGTATTTTATATACCACTTTCATGGGCCCTGGGTTGGGAAAGCCAAACCCACCATCTTTAATTAGAAGGTGCATCCTTTTCAGGGATATTCTTGGTGGAGAAGAACCCCAAATTAATTTATGGGGTTTGAAACAAAGTATTACGTTTTTGAAAATATTTGCTAGGTATAAGTAAAAGGATTCTACATATAATGTAAGCAATTTGAGGCATAGTATTCATCTTAAGTGTATTAACCTTGCCCCAGAGACTTAACTGTAAGGATGCCCATCTATCAATATCTCATGAAATATTGTTAATCAACTTATTTAGATTAAACTTAATCATTTGTGATATGTCTCTAGGAATGATTATTCCAAAATATGTGATGGAATCAGGGCACCAGTAAAATTGCCAGTTAGCTAATACATTAGAATGTCTCTTATCTTCAACTGGCATTATTTCCAACTTCGACCAGTTAATTGAATAGCCAGACAAATCACCGAAAGTAGTAATCAGTTTCATCAAAGCTGGAACTGATGACTGTAGTTTTGAAATAAATAATAAAAGATCATCTGTATACAGAATAATTTTAAATTCTAAGTCAGCATGTACAAAACCGTGAATACTGCTGCTTTGCTTAATGGCACATGCCAGGAGTTCCAAGCATAAATCAAATATCAATGGGGAAAGCAGACATCCGTGTCTGGTACCCAACCAAGTAGAAAAAAGGCAGAAAATAATCTGTTAGTCCTTACTGTAGCTCTCAGAGCTAAATGATTTTTTTTACCCATTTCAAAAATTCATTTGGGAAACCAAGATTAATCAAAGTAATAAAAATAAATTTCCAATGAATTTTGTCAAAGGCCTTTTCTGACTGATCAGTTCTTTCAGAGTTTAGAGTGACCAGATCGACAACTAATTGGAGATTATCTGCTCCCTGGCTATTTTTAATAAATCCCTCCTGGACTGAATGAACCAATTCTGCAATAACTTGTTGCAATCTATTAGCCAATATTGTAGTTAACATTTTGATATCTACATTAATTAATGATATAGGTTGATAGTTGGCACAATAGATATAATCCTTGCCAGGCTTAGGAATCATGGTAATATAAGTATCATTTAACGATGAAGAAAGAGAGCCTGATTCAAAAATATGATTATAAAGGCAGAAGAGCTTTGGAGTTAGAAAGCTAGAAAATGTTTTATACCACTCAGTTGGAAATCCATCTGGACCAGGTGATTTCCCAGTGTTCATATTCATTATTGCATTCATAATTTCCTCTAAACGCAGAGGAGATAAAAGAAGCTGTCATTGTGGTGAATCCAAGCAGTGAAGATTAATATTGGAGGGGGGGGGGGGGCGCCTCCATGTCTTGCTCTGATATCTCACTTCCCTTACTGTAAATATCAGTATAGAATTTTTAAAATTGTGAGTTTATATCTATAAGAGAAGTATATACTTTATCATTCTCATCTTTAATAGATGAAATTACATTTTGATATTGTTGCTGTTTAAGACGGTGTACAAGGATCTTACTAGGATGTTTGCCATTTTTCCAGTATACTTGTCTTAAGCTAGTCAAAGTGAATTCATGAATGGGCTTATATTTGGATATTTGGTCTGTCTTTACTGAAGTTTCTGTGTGATTTACTCCCCTTTTCTTTTTTTCCCTTTTTTTTAGAATGTTGTAATATTTTAAACTGAGGCTTTCAAAATATGTAGTTACATTTGCATTTTATATTATTTTTTGTTTTTGTTTTGTTGAAACCTACAATAAAAATAATTTTGAAAACAAATGAAGTGATTAGATAGGCTGCATAGGCTATAGATGGATTTAATAGATTGTACAGGCTAAATACAAAGGCAAATCTATGTTGGGTACTGGAAAATTGTACATCCCACTCAAACAGTCCAGTAAAAATGGCATATTGAGATCAATGCACGTATTTCCATAATCTAGTAAATACAATGTCTTTTGGAAGGGTGCCTCCTCTTTAAAGAGAGCATCCAATTCCACCTTTTAAAGTTGTTGTTTTTTAATGTGGTGTTTTGTTGTTTATGGATGTTTGTGCATTCAGATGTCAAACATGTCTAACCGATGGAATAATCGTGCTTTAGTCTGTGTAATTGGGTCTACCGCATTGCAAGGTGCCCATGGATGCCATGTTAGTCAGCAGGCACATTACTAGCCAAGATGAATTATATATGAGGATATGGTTTTTAGCAGTTGAGGCATTGTGGTGGGATGTCGTTCCCTGGCTCTCCATCCCTGTGTACATGAAAAGGGAGAAGAGATTATATTTAACTATTACGTCCCATGGTTTACTGTGGCTTAGGGTTTTGCATGGTTATTTTATTTCATTTCAGTGCTTAGAATACTTGTGGATTACTGCATTTCAAGACTGGCCTGGCAAATGCTTGTTTTAAAGCTGTTTGAGCAAGATTTCCTAAGCCTCTGTCTGAGGAGAAATACATTAGCTGTAACAAACGCGCTTTTAAAAAACTTTGAATACTGCTATCGCTAATCAGATTGAACAAGACAAGATTTAGGCCCCATTCAGATCCAAAGAGCTGAATGGGGTGCAACAGGCGATGGAATGGGGCTTCTGAGATCTTCCCCGGTTTGGAAGCAGCTGTCAGAGGTAGAGGACAGGCACCACCCCAAAATTTGGGAGGAACTGCTGATGAAATGACTCCTCATGCTGTGGGTTGAACTGCTGCCAGAACTGCCCCCCTTTCAAGAACCTTACAAGAACCTTGGTTGCAAGACTTTTTGCATTTTTTAAAATGCTGTTTAGATCACAGCATGAAGCTGCAAACAGCATTTAAAAGTAAACAGTTTCACCCAAAGTGACAGCTACTACTACATTTTCTGCCTTCAAATGTGAGAAAATTAATGTGCCAAAAAAGTGCCTACTATTTAAAGGCATCTTGCTCCAGACATTTTTAGCAACTGAGATTTGCAGCGGGTAGACCACTGAAGTGTCTCGTCATTAAATTATGAACTGTACATTAGAAACAGATGTAGCGCTGGAAACCTTGCATGACAGCGCAGTCTTCAAGAGCTGGCAATTCCATTGCTGCTAAAACAGGAAAGTGGAGCATGACTAACGGATCAGCTATTCTCCCTAGGACAAAGAAATGTGAATTGTGGGTGTTGAGATCACTGGGTTTTGATGTCACAACAACACCCGTTCCAAAGGCCAATGCTTAACTCTACTGTCTCCCTAACCTAGTAGGCTGCAAATCCTATTTAATTCCTAGGCATTGTAAAGAATTTGAAATAAACAGGAGTTTTGTTGTTGTTGTTTTTTCAAATGGAAACCTTCCTCAAATTAAATACAAAGCAAAATAGGCCTAATGCCTCCTTTGGCATATAGGAACAGCTTCATGATTCTTTGGAATCTGCCCACGGATTCTGTCCAGCTTTGGATCCTTCAGCACACATTCAAATGTCCTTACAAGTTCCCCATGTTCCCCATTCACTTCAGCGTTGAGGGCTGCTCTGTTACACCCAGGCTTTTTTGCTTCCCTCTGAAGATGCAGATCAATGAAGGAAAGTTCCTGAATAAAGTAGATTGTGACTGTGCTTTCTATTTGTATCTCTCCAGTGTAGAAGGAGGAGCAAAAGGTCATCACAGGAATGCTATAATTCTTTGATCAAAATAATAACGGAATGCACCCTTTACTTGTTTCAATTCAGTCACAGATTCAGTGGATGGTTTGGGGTAAGTCATTAAGATTCAGTATCATTGGTAAAATAGAAACAATAGAAATCGACTGCATAGAAGATAGCATGGGTTATGTCTAATGGTTCTATGGTGGACCATTGTTGAACTGGGAATATCTATGTACTAAGGACATAATGGGTAAGTCCTATTGAATTCAGACATTCTTACTTCTAAGTACTTACACTATGTATAGGTTTGAGCGAAAAGTAGTGTTATAAGTGTCTGTACAAAATAGCAAGAAATTTATTTTTCCCAGTACAAGCAATTTAGTAAGGTTCATATAGGTAAGGAAATTAGTCAAACTATAGCTATGCCCTGAAACATGTACGTCTCCCCACAGAGGCAATGAAGCATTAGTTTATACACTTTCCTCATTGCTTCTCAACATGAAGAGCATAATTACTCATTGCTATGAGTTTTAGCACTGCAGGTGGTGAAATTAAGACACGCTGCGCAGTCATTTCTCCATTGCACCAAGGGAGCTGCATACCCTAGGAATAAATACAGTTCATATAACTAATTTAGTTGAGCATAAAAGAGCATTTTTATAACAAAATGCAATTGTAGGTAGTTTAGAAATCTTAGATCAAATACCATCTGCTTTTTTGGTTCCTTGAAAATTTGTGGAAATAATCAGATTTATTGCTAGTCACTCTCTTCTGTAGTTTTGGATGATGTAAACTTGGAGATAAATTTCAGCAGTTTTAATAGTTGGAGGCTTCACTACTTCCAGCATGAAGTAGTGAATGACTAAAATTGGTGTGTGTTTTTATGTGGAAAGTAGCATATTATTGTACATATTATTGTGCAGACTTCTACTGTTACTTTCTACTGTTAGTTTTACCCTACCCTGTGCCTGCTTACCCTACCCTGTACCTGTTTGCATTCTCTTCCCCTCCTTATTGTTTTACTATGATTTTATTAGATTGTAAGCCTATGCGGCAGGGTCTTGCTATTTACTGTTTTACTCTGTACAGCACCATGTACACTGATGGTGCTATATAAATAAATAATAATAATAATAATAATAATAATAATAATAATAATAATAATAATAATAATACTTTGCCTAATTTTAAAGAAAATTTTCAGAGGTAGAATTTATTAGGGATGGCAGAATTTCTTAAAAGCGGCTCACTTGGTTCAGCAGGTGGATAGCATTAGTGGTACTGGGTCCTAATGGGCTTCCAGGCCCGAATTTGCCTGACCGTGCCATGTGCTGATGCTGGACCTGACCCATTTTGTTATGTATTTGGCAAGCTCACCATTTGCAAACCTCCTGCCATTCTTGAATGTTTTTTACACCTGTCAAAGTTGAGCGCTAGAAGAATTGAGCCAAATAGATTTAAGAAACCTTCATGCCATTGCCATGAAGATGCTGCAGTGCGAGGCCTGAATGGACCGAACTAGCAGATGGCTTCCACTAATGGCTCTGGAGGCTTCTCTACACCAGGCTTTTATCCTTAACCTTTATCAGGGCTTCAGCTTCTGTACTCTTTACAGGATTAAGATTGGCTCCATTTCACATTTTTAGACGTACTATTTTTTGGGGGGGGTGTTTTCCTTTCTCTGCAGTTCTATATGTTTCATTATACAGCCATTAGATGGCACTGTGATATAGCGGGATTCCAGAAATTCACTAGCCATTGAGGTGCTTCAAAGCATGATTAAATTTCATCACTGTATTTCCCCTATTAACAAAAAAAGCTGGAAAAAAGTAGGCCCTAGTGGTTGATGACGTTGTGTAAGGGACCCACAAATTTCTGTGAGTTACCAATCACCAGAGCACGATAAAAGCCTCTTGTAGGGAAGCCCTCTGTCAAATGATTTGGGGTCTACTGTCTAAATCTATATGGAGTCCACTATCCAAGCAATTCAAATGGTAGTATTTGCCTTGAGAGATTTTGTTGATTTCTCTTTGAAATACAGGGGTGAAATAATTGGAGGAACAGGATGAGGCAGATTCTTTAACATTGTACTCAAAGCATATAGAAATCTGTCCAAATAGTTAATGAAACCCTTGGTTCATAAGCATTACCCACTTCAGTTTACAGACAACAACACTGGATTTATGGATTTTATTTATTACTAGGAAAACATCTATCATTTACATAGCAATAGTGATTTATTTGTCTCCCTTTTTTGTCTGTTTTCTATAATATTCCTCGATAGAATTGATTAAAAGCAGAACAGCTTTGTGTTCACCTCAGGATGAGGAGTTCTGTGGCCGTTTCGACTAGATCTTACACAAATCTGTCAAGATTCTGAATAAAATTAATTGTCTTGTATTTTACAATGGAAGAGATGAAGCACAACAGCTCACATAAACAGGCTGTAATGGTAATAGCCAATTTAAAGGTTCATTAACAAATACCACTGGTAGCACTGTAAGCCTCAGCTTCTTATTACCCAGATGTGAAATGACAGAAATTAAACGTTCAAAGAAAGTGATTCCTAAATACCAAAACAAAACAGAAGGGGATTTAAATGACAAAGCTCTGTTTTGGAGTTCTGGGAATATGCAAACGATTGCTGCATAAATATCATGCAATACATGTTGTTGTTTTTTCATTGTGTAAAGGATCGGTAAAAGGATCAAATAGAAAGGAATGACAAGGACAGTAATAAAATGTTTATCTCTTGCATCATCCCAGAATTGTATTGCTAATTTTATCACATTCCTAAAGTGCAAACAAAGTAATATGAAAAAGCTTGCCATCTAAGACGGTGATCAAAAGCAAATTGTCCTAACAGGACAGATGTAGAGTGAATACGATGGGAGAAGCAGAATCCTGTTGGCCATTTTTCAATTTTACATCCCCTCTTTCTTTCTGAAATGGCACAGATTTCATGTTTAGCCCAAACATGCTACAAAATATGGCCTCCTCAAAGCAAGTGATCCCTGCTTAGTTCATAGCATATTAGTTCATAAATATTCTCCATGTAGCTCATCTCACCATCTTGTGAGCACCCACAGCTCTTCAGCAGCCACTGGAACAAGAGAGTGTAGGTGGGGAAATCCATCATGTGTTGCAAGTGAGTCATATGGTAAATTACTGGCAGTGTGGCCAGGTGTCCTCTTGAATAGCCCTCCTTGAAGGGTGGCCAGAGGACTGTCTCCTACTTGGAAGTGTCTTGTATTTGAAGGGCTGCCCAGTCCAAGTCCAGTATAAAGGTAAAGAACCATAACATCTATTGCCCAGCAGCAGTTAGCACCTGGACAGTGGGCTGAACAGGCTGGCACCCATATTCCCTTGTCACAGGCTTCCATATTATGTAAAGATGTATTGTATTTATGATAATTATTTCTAAATTTGCATCTATACAGATAATCTATCTATACAAGCCGTGGCTTCTCTTGTCATACAAACCCAAGCAGCAGGGGTTGTTTGAGGGTTAGACAGCCCCTGTTGCCTGGGTTCACGCAACACAGCAAGACAGGCGCTCACATGTATCATTCAAAAATGATGCCTGGGAGAAAGGGCACCTGGTGCTTCTTTTAATGCATTGGGTCCAGTTTCCCATCTGCTGGAAGAAGCATTCCATGAGTGGAGTTCTGCTCAAGACATCTTCTACCAATTGAAAGGAGAGGGGAAACAATCTTTGCTGATACCTTACTCACTCTGCAGCCACCAGCAACACTTCTCCCACTGTTCTAGAGAGTCTCTTATCTCTCCAGAGCTGAATTTTTGGTGGAGGATGTTCCCCTTTCCTTGCTGGGAAGAGAGAAATTGACAAAGTTTGCTTAATCCATGCTGGATTGGGGTTTTTCCATAGATGGAAGAAGCCCTTTCATCCACAGAAGGAAGGCCCTGGATCCAAGCCATTGTCTTTCCACTGCTTCATAGGCACATTCCACCTTCTATGCCACAGATGTATCTTGGCCTGTTGTCAAAGTATTTTTGCCATCAACAAATACCAAAGTTACATACTGGTGGTTGCCCTTTGTGTCAATAAATGAAGTCACTTTCACCACAGGAAGCTTCTCTGCTTTCTTCACAAGTTACGTAGATGACTGTTGTCCTTTATTGTAGTCCATCTTGGATGATCTGGAGCATTCAGAATCTAGTGGTATGTTGGGCCTAGCAGGACTTGACAGTAATTAGCAGCCAGGGCTACCTTCAGATACATCATAGAATTATGTTCTAGGGCTGTTGGAGAATGTCTAGTCCAACCCCCTGTTAAATGCAGGATGGCATCCCTGACAGATGGCCTTCCAGCCTTTACTTAAATATATTGAGGAAAGGAGAGGCCACCATCCCCCAGGGAAGTCCGTCCTACTGATGAATAGCACATCCTATTAAGAAGTTTCTCCTAATATCTAGCTGAAATCTGCTTCCTTCCCATTTCTACCCATTGGTTCTAGTCCTGCTCTCTGGAACAACACGGAGCATCTTGTGCATGACTGCCCTTCCACTATCTGAAGGTAGCTATTATGTCCTTCCTTATTCTTCCCTTCTCCAGGCTAAATATACTTTAACCCTTCAGCTGTTCCTTATAGGAGAAGAGTGACTACTATCCTGGTCGCTCCTCTCAGGGCACATTTTGAATGGTATAAACTTGCAACATCTGAATTTGAGTCCCTTCATGATATACCTCCTTTCCCACATATTAAAGAAGTTTTTGTTTTGTTTTTAACTGTCAGATTTACTATTCAGGGCCATCTTATATACAGCAATCTCCATGTGAGGAACAGTACATATTCTGTAATGTGAAAGGCAGCAAAGTCTATTTTCTGGCCTAGATACTTGGATGAAGAGGCCACTACCTCTATTCATGCTCACTAACAGAATATTTAAGTGATCTGTGGGGAGCAATTTGGCCAAATTATAATGGAAATGTTATCGTTTACTGTAGTGTGCATTGGCTCAAGCATTTATCCCCCTGAGTTTGAGACAATTTTGCTTCCAATAGTTTCTGCCCACCCCTTTTTATCTCACTTCATGAATTCTTCTCCCCACCCCAGCCCACACTCCCTTGCCAATAAATTTGAGTTCATTTTTCTTTTCAACTTCTATCTCCATCCTTCATTTTACTCATCTTTCCAAGTTCTCAATTATTTAAACATTTTCTTAACAGAAGTAACCACCAGTCCACTCATTCTCTAGTCTACTTAATACTTTCAAAAGCTGGGCCGTCTATCAACAATGGTGAAAGTTCCGAATAAGAGCAGCAGAAAACAGATTGTGAGGATTGGCGAACATCGTTCCATCAAAACTATCCAGATGTTTAGAAGTTGGACGTGGGTTGAGAGAAGGAAGCAAGTGTCACATTCTATTCTTATGCCTTCCCCAAACATGTAGAATATATATATATATATATATATATATATATATATATATATATATATATATATACACACACACACACACACACACAATGCTTCCCAAATGCCTTGGGAAGATCTCTGGAGTGACTAAGGAGTCTGGCGAATGCCTTGTTTTAATCAATCAAGTGTGAAAGTGCTAATGAGAATCTAGTGCCAGCTCTAGAAACCACACACAGGCAAGGCAGACTGTAAGAGATTTACAAGAACAGCTTCTTACGACAGGCCAGCTTTTTGGAAGAGCCTGTGCCTTTTGTTTGTTTTTGTTTTTGTTTTTGATTTACCATAAAAATAAAGAATACACATGAAAGAAATTTACAACTGATTTTAGCCTTAGTTGGAAAACCAAAGTCAATCTCCAGGGAAAGGATAGAGAGGAATCCAAGAAGATGTATTGTTTTATGTAATACTTGTGCAACTTCCTTCTCTGGGGTTATCTCACCTCTTATAGAGGGGGAAATAAGAATAGCTTCAGCTGGATTTTATTGACTAACTGAAAGAGTCATGAATTGCGTGACTGACATTAAAAGGTTTAATAACTTGCAGCCACCACAGGAGTAGCTTCAAGAGGTGGTAAAGAAGCACGTCTCCTTACTCTTGGAATTCCTAAATGTTCACTCCCATTTGGACAAAAGAGCAGTAGGGGACCAGCAGACGTAAGCAGCACTTTTAAGTCTGCTTACTTTTTTCACCTGAAAATCAGCTGGGATGAGGGGAAAGCTTTTGCAGTATTTTGCATTATGAACCTCTGGAAAATCCTGGTAAGCCAGGATGGCCAGTGGATAGATTGTTATGATGGCGTATTCTGAAGGGTCGGGTTCCAATTTTCAAGCTCAGATTACGTCTCAACCATCGGCTCTGGTTCCCAGGCTCAGTCAGCTGTCGGTATACATGGAACCATAGGAAGTCATTCCACAGGTTTATTGTGTTACCTGTCCTAGGTAGAAAAATGGTTTGCCTTTGAAAACCTGAGTAGTGTTGAGAAGAGCAATGAGCAGGGGGTTGGTCTCGATGGCCTTATAGGCCCCTTCCAACTCTACTACTATGATTCTAAGAGGATGCAAAACAGCGACTTAAGGTCGCCAGCAGGTCTCAGTTGGCTGGTGCAATGTAAAAATAGTACAGGATGGACAAGACCCCAGCAAACCAGGGGACTGAGAAGGATACAAGAGGAGAGGCTCATGCCAAGGAGATCCAGAAAACAGTGCAAGGGGGAATAGGATCACAATTATAATACTTTAGTTTGGGTTGCTAACATTGTAATTCCATGGGTCAATATTCAAGTTGGTGCAAGCAGGGGCACTGTCAATTCCATTCCACAATCTGTGCCTACCGCTTGTGCAATGGGGATTTAACACTTCGAGGAACTGGAAATTATTGGAAATGCTCATTTTTGGAACAGGGCAGGTTGGCAGAGCTTGCGTAAGGGAGCTCTGACAACTTCCCTTATATATACACCGTCTTCCCTTATATACACCCAAGCAACATTTACGATCTTCAGAGGAGACCCTGCTCGTCATTCCACGATGAAGAGAATGTCATCATGAAGAACCTCAATGGTGGGCCTCCTCTGTAGCAACACCCACCATCTGGAAAACCCTCCCTCATGCGGTTCAGGAGGCAGAAAACATAATAACTTTTAAACACCTCCCCAAAACACATGTTTTTAAACAAGCCTTCCCTCAACTGTAACTTATTCTGGTTTTATGTGATTTTTACAGTTTTAATATTTAATATGGACTGTTATATTATGGGTTTAATTGTAAACTGCCCAGAGAGCCTAGGCTGTTGAGCAGTAAAAATATGTAATGAATAAATAAAATAAATAAAAATGTGGAAACAAGTGTTTCCGCTCATTTCGGGGGTTCCTAAAGGAAGTGCTAAATTCCTGTTGCGCAAGCAGTAGGTGTCACTTGTAGAATGGAATTGGCAATGACTCCATCCTGCTGAATGGATCAGTGGTGGGCCCTGCTTGCAGAGTGACCTGTTTGGATACTGCCATGTGACTTGTTTCCATCCCATACTTTCAGAGCCTATCTGTTGTTGTTTTTTGTGTTGAAATGCATGGGCAGAAGCGCATGTCTTCCTGTCAGAAGCGGTGGGCTGCAGAAGGCCACTTTAACCTATCTCCTACCCATGACCAGTTGCTTTCTCCTCCAACCCAGAGTCCAGGATGGCTTGCAGGAGAAACCTAGAGGAAAAGTGGCAGGAGGAGAAGGATATCTCCACTGGAAAATCATGTCCTACTTTCCCTGCTCTACAAGGGAGAAGTAGTGTCCAGGCTTCAAAGACACACACAAAAAAGACCAAATGTGCCGTGCTGGGCTAAAAGGCCAATGCTGCCCATATCACTCATAGGCCAGTGGGTCCCAAAATGTAGGCCAGCTCCACATTTCCAGAGAGGGAGAAGATCTTGGAGCAGGTACAGCCAGAGCCAATTTTCTAGCAGCCACTGAGATACAATGTAGTGGTTCAGCCACCAAAATTGCATTGCGAACTGTAGAACTTTAGAGATAAGGTGTTCCCAATTTTTGTTGGGCCATTATGGTATGATTTGATGTTACTGTTTTGTGATTTGAAGAATTTATTTTCAAGTGTTATTCCACCCCCACCACTCAGGAAATGTTATTCAGTGGACATCTTGAAGTTTGTTCTTATAATTTATTTCTACTGTGAGACTTCAAAATATGGTTTTAGTTTATTGTTGAGAACACTGCCATTTTCTTTTGGTGGGGTAGTCCTGGTGACAATTACAATAAACCAGATTGAGATCTTCCCCACATGCCAGCTGGAAGAACTTTTGTAGAGGCTAGGCTGTTTTCCATACCGCACGTTGTAATCTGGATCTCATTGTGATGCCCTAAAAGGAAATATTTCCCCAGAGATAACAAGAAATAGTTTGCTTTCAAGTTCCCTCCATTGTGGGTTTCACATTTTTATTACCATAATTTATTACCTAAAGAATATGTGACATCTTGTGACCAAGAGAAAAAGAAGAGGTGTATCATATTTCCCCCACCATGCACAGAGTTTCTAGGTGCCCTCTTTATGAAGAATAGGACAACATAATTCACTCTGTATTTCTGTGGGCTTATTAATTCAAGGTAGTGATACTCACTGGAGAGGGCATACATTTCAAATTAAATGATACCACTACACCCTGGGCTTAGTTAAAACAGGACATCTAGGACACCTGCATAAATTCAACTCCAATACATCTGAAAGTTACAGTTCTTCTTGATATTAGCTCTCAGCCTGATGTCTAGTTGTCAATTCTGCCTCCCTGCACCCTATGTTTCTTCATAAAGTGCAGCTATATATAAATTTGCAGTGATCTCAGAAGTACAGTCTGTACACTTCTGAATGTGCCACGTATGGAGATGCTGGGATCCCCACGTGTCTCTAACAATCTGTATTACAGAAGATAATGTCCAGCTGGTGGAATAGTGCTACTCCTGGATGTCATGGTTGTTGGAACCACACTAGGTGGTTCCAACCCAACATCATTGTGTGGCCTAATGAGACCATCTGCTACCATGCTCCCTCACTGCTTTGATGAACAACTGGGTCACCACATTTAGCTCACCTCCTCTGGTTTGAATTGAAACCCCCTCCCTCCCATGCATGAACAGAAACAGTTTTGCATTGGGAGGGGGATCACTGACTCTCTTCCCCAACTGCAGCTTTTGATTAAATTGCTCCCAAAGGTCCCTCGATATTTTTGGAACAGCTTTGGGGTCTGCTAGGCTGCTGCCAGAAGGAGACACATCCAATTCCCATAATTCATCATTTAAATGTCATAGCAGCCTAGAACACCTTTTAAAGCATCATTTCAATGCTATTTGTTTTCCAGTAGGTTGTTCAGTCCCAGTAGCATCCATTACACAGCATACAAGTAAAGGGTTATTCATATATGTTAGCCCAGAGAAGCAATTTGGGACAATTCCCAGTATTCTTGTTCTCAGAAAAGTTTCCCAGCATTCTGGGTTACGAAAGTTTCATTGAGTACAAATAGTTTGGCTTTCCTCCATTTTTGAATACAATCATAATAAAGATGATTTTATATGGGGAACAAGACACATGGGGATTTTTTTTTTAAAAAAAATATCCAGTAAAAGCATCCTTATACCATTTTTACAAACTTTGTTTATCTTTGCATTCATTAGATTGTCAGTGAAGCCAGAATCTAGAGAGGAATTAAACCAGAACCATCTTGTATGAATGTCTGCTTTCCAAATGAAAACTCTACATCAGTATACACGATTAACAGCTTGACTTGACACAACACAACACAACACACACACTGCTGGAATAAGGAGTTTGAGCCAATACCATGCCAATAAAATGCATGTTCAAAGCACCCTTCAAACACTGTTTTTGTTGCAGCCATTTGCAGCACTTGGGGCAAATGGTTGCAGGGGGTAGGACCCAATGGCTGCAACATGTGACCTGATGGTGAGTGGAGCCAGATCTCCTTGTCCTCCAGCATACATATGACACATGTCTACACGTTAAGGGTGTAGAGGGAGGGGGGAGGATCATGGACTTACCTAATTCTGTGATCCTCCCCCAGTGTCTTGACAGCCGCACAACATCCTGGAAGGGAAGAGGGATGTCACGGATGCGTTTTTTTTTCTTTTTCTTTTTTGAGAAGAGGAGCCAGTCATGCAGAAAAAGATAAGTAAAAGAAAAAAACCCACGCTCTACCCCACCCCACCCCGCAATTCCAGGGATGGCAAAATTGCTGCCCCACTCCACCCCCATGAGCATGAAGCCTCCCTGTGCAGCTCTGTGCCCAGCCCCGCTACTCGTAGGGAAGAAGGGACAACCTGGGAGCTGCGGCCACATGGCCCACACTCCTCGGTATGGTTCCGGCATACTGGAGGAGGAGAACCACCCCGCCCTCCTCTTTTGTCAGCAAGACCTCCCTTCAAAGCACATGCCTCCAACAAAGGACACAGTGTGAGGACGGCAATACACAGGGTGGAAGGGTGTAATCCCATATGGAGGAAGTAAACCAGACTTCCCCCACTCTAGGAAGACACAGAAAATGGAGGGGAAAAGGCAGGGTGACCACAGGACAGGCACAATGTCATGTGAGTACCGCGCTGCAAAACAGCAAACCAGACACAACGAAAGTGGACTAAAACACTGGTGTGATGGAGTTAGTTCCTGCTTTTTATTCCACATTATCCACAATACCATAACAAATGTCACTGTGTGTCCTATGAGGTATAAATGTGCATGACAGGATCATTATGATTTGACACAAGATGTAGATCTGGCCACAGTCCTCAGAATAGTACATATTAAAACTTTTGTTTCAGGTTCATCCCTATATTTTCATTCCTCCTTAATTTCTGCAATGGGGTCTTTCACATTGCACTAGAAAAAAAATGTGTCCCTGTAGGCAGAACTAACTAATAGAAGTATCCTGAAATTGCTGACAAGAGCAATTAATTTAGGATGTCCTTGGTGACTCAGAAGTACCTTTGAGATTTTAGAGAATAAACTCTTCTAGAAAACTGTGAAGGCTGAAAGACTAAACATACTTGTTTAGAAGTCCGTTATGTTGTAATTAATGGAACCTCTCATTCCCAGTAAATGAAAATATTAGTTCTGAATTAGAGGGACATGCTATATTAGCTACAATGAGGACAATGTTCATCTGAGCTTTTCTTTTCAGATCTTTCCTTTCTCTGCTAATTGGATGGAGACATTTTGATATCATTTCCTTCTCTTTCTTACTCTTTGTGTTTTGTTTTTAGTACATCTTGCTTCCTTTCCATCAGACAGGAATTTTTCCAGTATGTCTTTCTTCTTAGTGACCTGGGTGGTTACATATCTCCACTTTTCTTTGGCTTCATTCATTTGTTCATTTAGAAAGATCGATAAATAAATTAATTTTATTACATTTTTTATAAAAACTACTATACACGGATCATGTTTTCTTTTCTTTCTTTCTTTTTAATTTGATGTGACATAGCTTTCCTTTGGACAAAGGAATCTCATTAACGTTATCTTATTGTCGAATGGGAAACCAATGCATCATAGCACGGCAAAGTGATTAGACGGATTTCTTTTTAAACAGAATAGCAATTTTGTGATGACTAGGGCCTCTGGGGAAAATAAAACAACCACATTATCTTAACTGGGGTTGCAGGGTCTGTGTAAATGACCTTGCTGCTGTATTTGCAGCTGTCTTGCTTTTCCTAATGACCACTTATCTTTCCCTCCCTGCTGGAAAGAAGAGGCATGACTTTACCTCCAAAGATGACAAGTTAAATGGGTCAGTTTCCATTTTCTTCTTGATCCGACTGCTGTAAACACAGTCCAGGACCACCCAAATGGATAGCAGAGCACGGCACATTCCAAAATGTGCTTGAATTATGGCTCTTCCAGAAGCTATGTGACTTACCTACAGTTCAAGTCTAATCAGTAGCAAGCCCCATTAAGTTCCCAGGTAAGTATAGAATTGCAGCAAATGTGCAGTGGATGTGCATACATTATACCTATTCAGCATTTCCTTGTCTTACAAAACAACAAAGCCCATGTGTCAGAGTGACCTCAAGAAAATAAACACAAATAGTATCCACCATTTGCCTGCAGGTGTGGTGTGATGGTGGCCAAAGATCACAGCTTCTGTGGTATTTTGTGAACGACTCACATTTTCAAGCAAGAAGGAATCCATTTGGGGGCTCTGGATGAATGGAATTAGGAGTGTGCACACTTCTCCAGCAGGCTTGAACAAGTCCTAATTGAACTACTCTATATAAGCCAAATGTATACAAGTACTTTTGATCTTTCACAAGTCTGCAGATGTGAAATGCAAAATTTAAGTTGATAGGGTAGGGTTGTTGTTGTTTTTTGTTCCCTAAATCAGCAGCTCTGTTCAGAGTTGTGGATTGAAACAGGCCTAAGACAAAGTCAAGTAAGAAATGTCAGTGTGAGCAAAATATGGCCCACTATGGATTCCTGGTTTCTTCTTTTTATGATCCGATAACAATGATAAAAGGTATCTTCTGCCTGGGTTTCATAGAGCAGCCTTGCCACCCAGGAGGCACAAACGGTTGTGGTTACATTGTATGGCAACTGGTGGGAGCAAAAAGGGATATTCACACATGCACATTATGGCCGTCATAGCAGAACTGCTGTTCCAGTGTGTTGTGGGAGGAACTTGTAAACAGTTTGTGAGTCTGTAAAACCACATGACACCACATACTATGTACCCACATCAAGAGACACCACGACAATTATAGAGTTCAGCATACAGTTATTCATACAGTATAACAGAGGAATTATGGCACACCACATTTAATATAAGCCAAGTGGGGAATTCTCCTTTCAAGGGCCAGTGTTTGCAGAACTTTCTCTGGGATCAAGTTGTGTCCAGAGTGAGGTGAAGTTTAGACAGATTTTGTTTTTCAGGTGGTTAAAGTGAGTAGATGAGAATTTTCTGTTGTCATCTGTTTCATATTAAATATATTAAGAAAATTAGATTGGATCACTGACTCATCAAGTATTTTCAACATTATGATCCTACAATTTCAAGATGTTCACTGGAGTACTTAGCAGCTCTTGATGGAGGATTTGTCTGCTTTGACTAATGCCTTTCCTTTGTATTTTCCTGAGGGAGGCTCTGGTTAGTCTCACCACAGTTATCAGTTCCTATTTAATCCAGAAAGCCAATGAGACCAACTATACCATGTGTCTTGGTTTATTTGTTTGAGTCCTCTGCAGTGTGCATGTTTCACTGGTACAAAAAACCCTTCAGTGATGCCCCACTGACTTTACACACTGTAGCCTGGATTGCATAGTTCAGAGTTAGAAATATGCAAGCCAGGAGGCACAGATCAATGCCAGGGTAGGCCTAGACTCTTCTCTACTATTATTGTAATGAGAGACTGAAGAGATAGGGCACCACGAGAGGAGGCTGTGTGCTCATTCTTGATGTCATAGGGCTGAATTGGAGGGAGAGGAAGAAATTATTTTTACAGCCTTTCTGATTCTCTAAAATACCTGCCTCAGAGGCCTTACAACATATTCAAGGGATGGAAGAACCAGTAATTTTCATGTTCATCAAAATTCTCTGAAATGCAGTTTCAAGCTCATTTCATCTCACTCCCATTTTTGTTTTTGATCTATTTTTCAGCTCACTCGAATGGGCAAGGTGCAGACCTTGTGGCCTGTGAGTCTCTTTCAGTTCTATTTCTTTTCAAGAAGACTTTAGACCAGTTGTGACCCATATTGGGTGAAGTCACCCATCACTTTCTTTGTGCGTTTCTCTACAAAAGAGGATCTACACTGAAAAAGATGATGCTAAATTATTATCCTATCCAACTTCATTTAGCCCTAGCCTAAATGTTGCTCCAGAGAAGGAGCATCTTTGGTGTCCCCCTCAGTTGTCCAGTTCTTGAATACCAAAATAATTTGTCCCTATCATTCAAAACAATACATTTTCAGACATTGTTTTGGTCACAATAACTTTCACACACCCCATTTGTTGATCCCCTCTCCCACAAATGATAACGAACTAAAAGAAGCAGCATACATTAGAATACCACACAGGTCAGGGAGGTGGGTTTTGCTATTTTTGGAAGATAAGATGAATAGTTTGTAGTATTTTAGCTGTTGAGGGGATAGTCAAATAGCTTATCACAATAATCCCTGAGCCTGGTGAACCCAAAGCCTGCACCCCAGGTCTGTCACCTCAGTTGCCTGCCCCTAAAACTGGCCTTAGTTTTGTTTTTTAAACTCCAGTGGAACAACATTAACAATGAAATATGTTCAATCAAGTCCACTGGATAGAATGTCATTAACTCCCCACAAGCTGAGGTAAAGCCCTAATTGGTTGAGTGCTTTGTTTTTCAAGCAAGGAGAGTGAGATTTTCATAGTTTACAGCGAGTTCTGCTGCCAGAATGGCGTGATGCCCCACTGACTTTACACAGTAGCATTAGGAACTGGATCAAGCGAAACACACCCCATGTTCTTACACTTAGAGAAACTCAGGTCCAAATTTGGAACTCCGTGTTGTGCCTCATTTCCATATCTAATTAATATGCAAATCCTCTTCGGTTTGTGCCCTCATTTGCACTGTGTAAACAATTTCAAATAGCTGCTTTCCCCTTTTGCCGAAACAATGTCCTTTGAAAGCAAGAGGAAAATTAATAGCAGGTAAGAGATTAAGTGTAATGAAGCATAGACAAAACTACCATTTAGTATAAATTGTATTTTTTTCTTCTAATCTTATTCAATTCCTCACAGATATATTAATTTGTTTTGTCACTAAGAATTGGATCCCCCACCCCCACTCCACCCAGCCTGCAAGTTCTATAAATGATTAGGGAATACATATTTTATACCCCTTTGTTTTATGAGTAGAAAGAGTATGAGAAAAACATATGAGATCATCAGGATTGTAGATTTAGATCAGGTAGGGGGGATTCAACTGCTTTTTCATGATGAGGAAGCAATTGACAGCACACTCTTATACATACCTAATAGAAGCTAGTTTCATCAAAGGGGTGTATTCATAGGTGAGTGGGTACAGGATTGCAGCCTGATAACATAATCCAGTACGTGTCTACTGAGCTGTGAAGGCTGGCTGCTTTAGAGTTGTGACTGGTTCTGACTGAAACCCAGAATGAATTCTCCACCCACTGATATCATTCAGAGCCACCAGCGTCCATTGCTACTGAGAAGTAAGCACCACTGAGGCCTTAGCTAGACGTAAGGTTTATCCCGGGATGGTCCCGGGGTCATCCCTGCCTGCTCCCGGGATATCTTGTGTGTCGTTTACATGAACAGGGATGACTCCAGGACGATCCCAGGATAAACCTTAGGTCTAGCTAAGGCCTGAGTTCAGAGCAACTTATTCCTAGGAAAGTGTCTATAGGATTGCTGCCTAAGTGTACAGTCCTATGCATGCCAGGCAGAAAAAAGTCCTACAACTCCCAGCATTCCCCAGCCAATGTTAATTTACCTCCTTATCAGAATAAATAATACTTAGGTATCAGGCCTAGTAAAAACATTTCTTTCACAGATGGATATGAATGTTATATCCATTTTTCTGTACTGTGTGTTACTTTGAATTACGTATTAGACTCTTTGCTTAGTTTATATTGACAGGGTTGGCTATGCACATTTAAGACTGATTCAAATTTAATTTAAGCAAGGGCTCAGGCTTGGAATAAATTTCAGTTCCAAGGCACAAACTAGAAAGTAACAAGTGAAGCAATAAGAAAGGATCACACTTAGCAAGCGTAGACATTCTTGTCGATTCTAAGCAAAAACCTGTTCCTCCCTTCTCATTTCGCACAGAAGCTGTAAGCTGGGCTTTTCTTTTTTATTTGCTTGCAGGTTTAGGGGGAGAAAAAGATCTATGATTCCTCAGTTCCAGGACCCAGTTCTCCAAACTCATGTTTTCTCAGCCATAATCTACGGAAATCACTTTACAGCTACCAAAGCTGACACACAAATATTGCTTTCTGATGCTTTACCAACAGGTTTTTAGGAAAATTTCAAGAGGTGCCCTTAAAAACAGATAAGCTCAGAAGAGCTTTTCCAAACATTTTCTTCAAGTGAAAGCTCTATTCATCTGGTGTGCAAAAATAGTCAAACGCAACGTTAGTAGTGTCTCCACCTGTTTATTTAACCCTAGAAGCTCAGCCACACAGAAAGAGAGAGGGGGGGGGAGAGAGAGAGAGAGAGAGAGAGACCCTGAGACATCAATTAAGCATTCACAGGAAAAGAACTTATGGTTTCCCTGTAGCTTCATGTCTTCAGCACCCATGCTGCAATGTGCTTTTGCTATCTGCAAGAATATTTTCAGTGCAATCTTATGTATATTTATTCAAAAATACATTCCACTATGTTCCATGGGTCTTACTCTCTTGTAAGTGTGTTTAGGATTGCATAGCCCTGATCTTTCTTTCTTTCTTTCTTTCTTTCTTTCTTTCTTTCTTTCTTTCTTTCTTTCTTTCTTTCTTCCTTCCTTCCTTCCTTCCTTCCTTCCTTCCTTCCTTCCTTCCTTCTGAAACTTATTTTGGATGTTTTATGTATGGCTTTGCACTAGCAATAAGACTTTGTAAAAGCCTTTCAGAACTGAAGCCTCTCTTTGTGTTAACTGGGCCATTAAATTAAAAACATAACAATCTGTTATATGCTGCTTATAATTGCAAAACATTTTTTGACATAACCTTGATACAAGAGCCAAGCAAATACCCCCATGAAAGCGTAAGCCTTTCACTCCCCCCTTGCCTTTCTTCTTTTTTCTCCCTCCCAAACGCCATTCCCTTTCAATCTCTCTCTTCTGTTCGTTCTCTCTCTCTCTCTCTCTCTCTCTCTCTCTCTCTCTCTCTCTCTCTCTCTCTCTCTCCTTTTTGTTCCTGGAACATTCTGTTTCTTTTACGAGCTAACAAGTTTGATGTGGCCCTGTGTCTCATTCCCTTCCAGGCTTGCAGCTGTTTTGGCAACAGAAGAAAAAAAATCCCCATAACAAATCAAATAAAAGCCCATTCTATGAAGAGGAATTGAAAACAGCAGGCCTCAAAGAGGACTGCACATGAGATGCCTTGTTCTGGCTTTCAACGCAACTCAAATCAGAAACACATTATCATAATCTGAAACAGCCCACTGCTAACACAAGACAGATGGTGGGTAATAACCCATGCATCATTAATAAATAAATTCCAGCATTAAAGGCTTTACAAAGTATGACAACATTATCCGGGCAAGATGACTGCCCCTCTCCCACCCCGACATCACTCCTCTATGTTGTGGGTCTTTTGCCTCTCCCCTCTCTCCACCATTTCTTTCTTTCTTTCAAGACTCTGTGCTTTTGAAGGAAGCTAATAAGGCACTTTTTCTTTCTTTTTTTCTTTTTACCAGATGAAAACCATCTCGGTGCATGAGACAGTTTTGAAACTCCAGAAGGGAAAAATAAAATCGCTGCCAAAGTGTAATCGCTCCCATGCACTTCCTTTGGATCAGCAAATGGCAAGTTCCTGTGCTGCTCTCCACTGGCTCTCTCTGGTACTCTGCTGTTGTCATATTCCGCTACACATTTCAAACAACAGTTTTGGCATCACAATTGCCACAAGGCTGAAAGAGAGAAATACAATCTCTCAGTTTTCCTTCTGCAGACTTTACCATCTGTCATATTGTTGCCTACACATCTTGGCCACAATGTTCCCTTCACATCTTGGCCACAATCCCAAGAACAGTAGGACAAGTTCTACACAGACAGCAGGTTTTCAGCATATCTTTCCTGAACGCTAGAGTCCCAGGCCACATAGCAAACCTCTGTTGAGAGTCAGGGGTGTAAAAAACAACAACAGCAGCAGCTAAATGTCCATCAAATTTAATGGCAGAAAAGACAAAGAATTCCAGTTCTCTCAAGAGCAGGAGGGCAGCTTGCTTGGGGAAGGTCCTGCTTCTGGGGCTGGGAGGCAGTCTTCATTTTGAATTCTTGCCAGAGGAGGCAGGGACTGCCCAGGTTTGCCAGTTTTACTTCCCGCTTTGTGGTGAGAGGCAGGATTTCCAGGCTCTCACAAGTAAGAGTGGGGTGGGGGTGGGGAGAGAAGAAGGAAAGAAGAAGTCAACTCCCCATTCCCCCACCTCCAGCTCCGACAGGTGGGTCAATTTGAAGGGATGCTCTTTTCCTTCTTCCTCATAATCCTCAGACTTAAATCAGGGGAAAGCAATGCTGAGGGTCCTGGAAACAATGATGTACCAGATGAGGGATAAAACAACCCTCAAGAGGTTGAAGCCCACAATGTGCCTCCAACCAGGGATCAGTCTCCCAGGCTCACATCCAGAGCTAGCTTCCTCATAACCTGTCCCACTGTACACTCTTACAGATGCAGATCCCACTCAAGTCTGCACAGTCAGTCATGCTCATGGTCTTCCAGGGTCAGATCCAGGGATAGCTGGTACAGCAGGACCCAATCCAGACACAGATGCACCTACAGCCCCAGCCCTCACCCCTTCTCCTAGGAAAGACTGGGGATGGCAGAGAGACTCACTGGAACTGTACTGAGCAACCAGATCCCAAAAAAGAAGAAAAGAAAAAGCAAGAGCTCTCTCTCTCTCTCGCTCTCTCTCTCTCTCTCTCTCTCTCTCTCTCACTCTCTCCTCCTCCTCCTCCTCCTCCTCCTCCTCCTCCTCCTCCTCCTCCTCCCAGTCCCTCTTCCATCTGGGCATGACCTTGGACACCATCAGGGACACAACAATCCTGTTCCTGGACAGTCAAACCTCATTGGCTGGCGGTGCATATCCATTCCAGGAACAGGATTCATCTCGACGGCTAGCAAGCTGATGGGAATGAAGGTCTCATGTCAGGACTGTATGCAGTGGTCAAGGTATCACTCAAGGCTGCTGCAATTCTATTTGCTGGCTGTCCAAACAGAAATATCAAACAATCTCAATCCAGCCAACCTCTTGGGTAGGGAGGCATCCCCATCCATGAACTGGCCTATGTCTCTCTGACCACAGATGCCTGCCCAACAGGCTGGTAGGCCATCTGCAAGGACCAGCATGCACAAGATATCTGGTCAGAGGAGGATACACAGCAAAATGTCAAAGTCTTGGAGCTGATGGCTATTCACCCAGCCCTGTGCTACTTTGCTCCTCAACTGGAGGCCCACGACAACTTGGTCAGAACTGACAGCATTGCGGCCAAGGCCTCACTCAACAAGTAGGGCAGGATGAATCCAGGGCCTTGCAGAAAGAGACCATGAAACTGTTCAGGTGGGCACAGATGCATGTTTACTCTATAAGAGAAGAACACATGGACACACACAATTTCTGTTTGCTCACATTACTGGCAGAAGCACATCTTGCATTCTTTCATATGAAGTGAATCCTGCCATGTAGGGCTTTTAGAAACACAGGCATCAAATATTCCTTTGGTTGGGCAGGAGAGAGAGTTTCTGTTCCAGGGGTGACAACCTCTGGCAAACCAAAGAGGATAGCATCAGATCTGTCTTGTAGCAATTTCTTTCAACACACGACATTGGCACAAGCAGGTCCTGTCATATTAAAATACTTTAACTGTGAAAGTACTAACTTCCATCTATAAACAGTCTATGATTGGGCTCTTGCTATCTGAAAGCTCCTCATATTTCATATTTATGTCTTTTTTATTGATGAGCATTCCCTTTTTACGAGTTTTTGAATTTCTGGCTGCTTTGGACAGAAAAAGACTCGAGACATGGTTGGAGATGGAATGTATTTACTCGAGCTCACCAAAATGTCTTTTATGGACATGATAAAAGAAGTTTCTCTTTCTCTCTCCCTGCAATGAAGAATTAACACTGGGGGGAATGTAAGCTAAGGCATCATTATCTGATGTTAGTAATGGGAAAAGTCCAACTTCCTGGACCTGGGTCAACGTTTTCTTTCCATGGCATTTTATAAGGAGATTAGTATTTCTTCTCAGAAAGACTTGGCTATTATGAGCACCACCAGCTGCTTTTGCTGCAAGCATAAAGTATAAAAATGTGTGTAGAGTAGGCATGAAAAGAGTGGGCAAGAGCTGACACTGAGCCTTTTAAGTCATTCTCGTTCTGAGAAGATTTACAGGACATTGACGACGTCATGTGTAATGTATTTGCAAAGAATGAGTCGAGTCACTGCACTCTGATCAGCATGTGCAACAAGGATCAGTGGTCTTGGCATGCATCATCTGTCTGTTTCTGAGGGCTACAATGGAATGAATGTAGCATGGAGAGAGTAGGGACTAAGATGGCCAGAAATCACATTAAAAGGGAAAGGGCTGCTTGGTTAACCCTGCATAACTGTGGGGCCATTTGGCACCAATGGATGTAAAAATCCCGTCCGTCCGTCCCCAGAAATTGAGATGCTCTGAGATGACAGGATGCTTCTCTTGGATTAGAGTAATTGGAGGATGGTCAGATGGAAATGAGTGGTTCCTAACGATCCTGATTAGAGGTGGCACTAATGTGGCTTAGATATCACAGAGGCCCTAGGCTTGTTCCTTTGTGCAATAAGGCCGAATGCATAGGATGAGAGACAGCTAAAACAACAAGAAGGAATTATGGGCACTAGTTGGCATTGATATACTTCTTGTCGCTGGGATCAGCACAGCTCTGCTGATAGTCAGCACATGCTCAGGCTCTAGTATGAAGGAGCAGGGTTTGGCCGGGAGCTTTGGGTAGTGTCAATCAAAACACAAAGTCAGATGATTTGGCTGTTTTCGCTGGGGTAAGATAATATAATCTTGCAAATGGTTATACCAAGTTTTTGTAGTTGTTATTCAACAAAGATGTGACTTGTTTTATTCCAGAGGGGAAAAAACATTCTACTTTTTTAAAAAATGGAATTGGAAAGAACTGATAAAATCTTTTTAAAATCCGGAATGAAACAAGAGCTGATTATAATAATTCCAGTCATTACCACTGGATTGGCAGCAAATTCGAAGAAACAAGGCCAAAGATGTTTCACCAGATAGTTAATAGGAAGAGTTTGGAAAGACCAGATGAATGGCCTCCTCCCAGATGTTTCATCTGCCATAAAAATGAACTCTTCCCCGCATACAGAAAGTTCCAATTGCTGACAAATATCTAATGCCAGAAGCATGACAGTTCTGCAGCATTAATTTTATTGTAACAAATGTCAGGTTGATGCTACCTGAAAGTTATGGAACAGATTCAGACAACCTTTCATTGCACAGAATCTAATAATGGAAGGATGCCTTTTATAATTGCTTTTGGAAGCTCCTTTGCCCTATTAGCAAATATGCTGTTATTATCACATAGAGGGAGAAAAGTTCCAGATCCTATCATGTATCCTATATAACTGTCTTCCCCAGTCTCCACACTGGAGTTGGAACAAAGCTGGTTGGGAAATTATGGGAGTTGTAATCCAACACATCTGGAAGGAACCAGGTTGAGGAAAGCTGCTTTAGAAAATAGTACTTCCTCTTTAGACCCACTGGGAAAATGTTTGTTTCTTAGAAAAGTGGCTGGTAGGTGTAAGAGAAAAGAAATGGAATACAAGATACATTTTAGAAAATATAGATGCTTGCTCACTGGGGTTGGGCCAATTGTCTAAGAGTTTGGGATGGCTTAAAGACTGCATTGCTTTCATGTTAAGCTAGCTGTAAATTTATAGCTGGCTAAACCAAGGTATAGAACATTCCCTGGGAGTGCATAAGGAACTCGAAGCGCTGAGACTGAGAATCTCAAAAATGTCTGCTTCCTTCACATTGGTTCCCTACTTTTTGACAAAAAGTTCTACCTTAGAGCCTGATTTGCAGCTTCCGAATCAGCCCCAATCCGCATCGGCCCGATTCAGACACAATCTGCCCAACTTCGGATCCAGATCTGAATTGTGCTTAAGGCATTCAAATTAGTTGGATGTCCATTTTCCCAGGCACCTTCCAAACCATCCCCCCTTAGTGTGGTGTAGTGGCTAAAGTGTTGGATTGGGAGTTGGGAGATCCTGGGTTCTAGTCCCCATTCAGACATGGAAACCCACTGGATGACTGGGCCAGTCACAGACTCTCAGCCCAGCCTACCTCACAGGGTTGTTGTTATGAGGATAGAATGGAGAGGAGGAGGATTATGTATGCCACCTTGGGTTCCTTGCAGGAAAAAAAGTGGGTTATAAATGCAATAAATAAATAAAAATAAACCCAGTGAGATGCTGCCCCCCTCCTGCTGAGCTCTGCGAGTGGCCAGGACTTACTAGACCTGTCAGCTCATGCTTGGCAGCCACCCACCCACCATACTCTGTGTTTTTGGAGATCTAATGTTGTGCACTACAGTGGCTGTAAAGGACCATTTACAGCTGCCATTATGTGCAGTGTTGTGTGCAAACCTGCACTATGCACTGGGTGGGTGGGCAGGGGCTGACATAAAAAGGCAAAAGATGCAGCAGGGGAGAAGCAGTGCTTTGAACACTGCCACTCCAGCCCATTTGCTCCTGACATGCTCGTTTTGCTGCTCTACATCTCCTGTCTCCCCAGGGAACAACTGAAAAAAGTGCTACCAGGGCCACAAGCAAGGTAAATTGCCAGCATCGTGTACTAAGCACATTCTAGCCACCACCAACATAATATTAATGAACTGCTTCTGTGTTTAGAAGTGGATTTCTTTCTAACCCCCTCAATTTCACAGGAATATTTATGGTTTTATTAGCAACATGATTTTAATGTACTTTACTTAGTAGGAGACTCTACCTAGGTTGGTATTGCTTTTCAAATATAGAATGTATAGTGAGAGCTATCATTTTCTGGTTCTTATTTATTACCTCCTTCTACAAGAATACTTGCTCCAGGGATGTTTGAGTAATTTGATCCTGGCAAATTCCAATTTGAACTGACCTAATCTGTACCTCCCAGACTAATGTGTGGATCAGAAATTAGTTGTCACAAAGTTTTGCAATTCCCTATACATTTCTTGGCTCAACGAAGTCTCAAAATACATTTTAAAATGCTATTGCAAATCACTAAAATGGCCACCAAAGTGCCCCCCTATGAATGGGGTGGTAAATTCAGGGGCACATTCAATTTGGACCCCATTCCAGCACATAAGAATAAGACAATTTCAACACATAAAACCAGATTAAAACCAGAAGCAGTATAAAGTCCTAAAGCACTAAAAAAAGAAAGAAAGTTCTTTAAATACCTGGAGAATTAAAAGGTCTTCACTGTGTGTCAAAAAGTCCATAACATAGGTATCAGGTGAGCCTCTTTGGGGAGAGCATTCCACAGATAGGGGGCCACAACTGAAAAGGCCTACTGAGAAAACCTCCTCACCTCATTTGGTAGGGGCACCTGGAGGAGGGCCTCAGGGGATGATCCTAATGTTTGGGTAGGTTAATATGGGAGGAGATGTTTCTTCAGGTAACCTGGCCCCAAGTCATTAAAGGTTAAAGCCAGGACTTTGAATTGGACCCAGAAGTGGACTAGCAGCCAGTGCATAATATATTACACTGGCCATATGATCACAGTAGGATTTGTTTTCAAGTCTCTCTCTCTGTGTGTGTGTGTGTGTGTGTGTGTATTATGTGTGTGCGTGTGTTGTACATACACGCATGTCCTAGTTTCAGAATTTAAAGACCTACATATTCTGATGAAAGTAGGAGACTATATTTGGTGCCATCAGATTTACCATAAAGAAATATTCTAGATATATTCGCACAAGAAGAAAAGAACACAGAGAAAGTGTAACATGAATCCAAGAAAAAATATATGCGCACACTTCCTTTCTAGTTCTTCGTCCTTTCTTCTCCAAGGCTAAAGCTGTGATCCAACTGATAAGTGGCTGGGAACTTCAGTGAGCTGGTGATGATTGAAGAGGCTTTTGAGCAAAGAACAATTCTTCAGGTGCCTTGAAGGCAGAGTCCAGAAGCCTTTATGTACACAAAATGGAAATGGGCACAATAACAAAAAATAAAAATAAAAAAATACCCCAGTCATTACAGGAGCTGGGTTTTGGTTTGTTTTTAAGAGTCCTGAGGCACTGTGTTTTAAAAGCGTGATATGTCACTCTTGAGCTCTTCCAAGGAAGATCTATTCATCCCTGAAGGATGATTTTCCCCCCCACAAGTGGATATATACATAGAGAAGGGAAATCAGGCAGAGACTGATTGACTAATACTGCAAAGCGTCGTTTTTTAAAAAAGTAAAATAAGGTTGGGAATGAGGTGACATTGTTTTGGCCAATTCTTCAAATTCTGTTTAGTAGTAGAAAGTAGGGGTGTGCATGGACCCCCCGCTCCGCTTCACTTCCAGATCCGCAATTTTCGGAGTGGGCCGCTTCGCCCCGCCCCCGCTCTGCCCATTTCCGCTCCGCTCCGCTCGGAGCTCCGGATCCGGATCGGAGCTCCGTTTTTCCCCCCCATAGGGTTGCATTGAAAGCTAAAAAAGTAAAGAACTTTTTCTTGGTTCAAGTTAGAAACCTCACGTTTGGCACCATGACACCTCATGGGCATATACACACGCACGCCAAGTTTCAAGGCAATCCCATAATCCCCTGATTTTTGGGGAATTTATGAAAATCGGGCACCCCATTCAGACCCCTTGGGATAGCTCCGTCAATTTGCACGTTAGAAACCTCAAACTCACCACCATGACAGCTTATCCATGTGTCCACATGGATGCCCAGACTCAAGGCAGTCCCATCATCCCCTGATTTTTGGCGGGGCTCTAACCTCTAACGCACCACCCATAACCCTAAGTCACACCCCTTTCGATAACTCCGTCAATTTGCACGCTAGAAACCTCAAACTCGGCACCATGATGGCTTATCCATGTGTCCACATGGATGCCAAGTTTCAAGGCAGTCCCATCATCCCCTGATTTTTGGGGAATTTTTGAAAATCGGGCACCCCATTCAGACCCCTTTCGATAGCTCCGTCAATTTGCAAGTTAGAAACCTCAAACTTGCCACCATGAAAGCTTATCCAGGGATACATACGCACGCCGATACTCAAGGCAGTCCCATCATCCCCTGATATTTGGGGAATTTATGAAAATCCAACACCCATTCACACCCCTTTCCAATAGCTCCGTCAATTTGCACGTTAAAAAAACCCCTCAAACTCACCACCATGAAAGCTTATCCAGGGATACATATGCCGCACGCTGAGACTCAAGGCAGTCCCATCATCCCCTGTTTTTTGGCGGGGCTTAAACCTGCAGACCTCTCAATGGGGCCATTTCAAAGGAAATCCCAACATGCCATGAATTGGGGAGTATGAATCTTCTTCCACTCTTGAAAAATGGATTTGGAACTTCCAAAACTCCAAGTGAGCGCAGGAAGGACTTCTCCCCCCTGAGTCAAAGCCAGACACACACAACATCCCTGCAAGGTGGGCAGGGGAGGAGAGAGGGAAGGCAGGCAGGCAGGCAGCAGACATTTCTGGGGGCATAAGGAAGTAAGCCAAGGATAAGCCAGTAATGCATATAAAATGGAATAAATAAATAAATAAATAAACGAAGGAGGGGTGGAATTAAAAGCAGCAGTGTTGCTGAATAAACAACAAGAAGAACTTTTTTAAAAAGGTTATATCTGTCTTTTACCAGTAATAGGGGGACGTGCCCAGGGGAGGGGGAAGCAGCTGCCAATTTGACTGGTCCTAGTAGTGACCAGTCTTTTAAGAAGCAAGGCTGTCCGTTCAACTCATGAAAGCCATTGCTCCACCGCTAAGAAGTGGAACTGTCACTTCAACTCATGATAGGCATCACTCCACCACTAAGAGAAGTCGACCGCTCACTTCAACTCATGATAGGCATTGCTTTACTCTCTTTGGAGGGCTCTGATAGCCCTCCAAGTACAGGAGAGAGTGGGGGCATATCCACATGGCATGCCCTAGGGGAGCTCATCCCCTTGCACCACATCTTTTCAGTTGTTCCCCAAAGTTAGGGTGGGTAGCAGTGCTGTGTTTCTATCTCTTATTATTGGCTTAGTATATGATTTCACAGGTTGTGTTTGTGCATTTGGTGGGGCTACTGTTTTAAAAAACACTGGGAAAAGTCCGTTCAGACTAAGAAAGAGAAGTTTCCCAGAATCCCAAGTTACCCGTTTTGCCTATCCCCTCCTCCAACTTTTGGATCATGTGATCATGACTGGGAGTTGACTCTGCCCCTCAGCAATCGAAAAGGTAATCTTTTTCCCGCCTTTACCCTACTTTTTAAAAAATTCTAGCGCACGACCCGCACCACGCAGAGAGGTGAGAGTAGTCTCAAAATGACCCCCATCCACGACTGTCTAAGCACAAGAATTTTCAGAACGATAGCTTAAAAATCAACCCAGTTATCCCCGATTCTTTTCCGCAATGCAACCCTATGGGCAAAAACCGCCATTTGACCCGCGCTGTCCCTGTTTATTGACCCGGTTTTTTTAAAAATATAGCACGTGACCCGCACAACGCAGAGACGTGAGAGTAGTCTCAAAATGACCCCCATCCATGACTGTCTAAGTACAAGAATTTTCAGAATGATAGCTTCAAAAACAACCCAGTTATCTATGGGCGAAATGTTTCAAGATGGCGATCGGAGCAGTCCGCCTGAAAGAGGAGCTCCGAAAAATGGTCGCTTCTCTTCGCCTTGCTTCTAGGGGTCCACGGTCCGCTTCTACTCCGCCTCTGGGCAAGGCGGAGCAGGCCAATTCGCTCCTGCTTCTGCTCTTCTAATAGGAGCAGAGCACATGCCTAGTAGAAAGCAAAGCCAAAATGGAAAAGCCAAAAGAAAGTGGGGAAGTGATATTCATCCTGTCTTTTGTAGCAAATTGAGTTTTGACAGAGCATTTCGTAAAACTCTGAGATTTTCTTTTTAATTCACCTGACTGTTTTCTTATGCTTTTTATTCATCTGGTGGTTGGCAACATTTTTGAAGGCCAATGGTGAGGGCTGCAATGTTGTGCTGCTGTTCCCTCCACCAAAGTGACCTACTGGTACAAATTCCATCCCCAGAGTTGATAACACCTCTCTTCCTGTACAAACCCCTCTTCTGTGGGAAGGAAGGGATTTGTTCATGACACAAGAAGTTGAACAATCTGTATGATCCTCAACTGTTTCTGGGTATTTCCAGAGATCTCAGAGACAGAGCACAAGATGGTTGCCCAGCAATGCCTTTATATAACACCACTTCTGGTTCACAAACTACAGCAGAAGACTTCCACATACTTCTGTATCACTCATTTCTCATAAGATTAGAATTGCTCTTAAGAAAGCTTACTAGAAGGAAACTTGAGTGTACATAAGCTTCATCAAATCGAGTCAAATGTGTGGCTCCTGTCGCTTCCTGAAAACAGGAAGTAATTAGCCCCATTCAGTCTGGTAGGAGAGAGCAGCAGCCGGACTTAATGAGGCTTTTTTTGCGGCACAATAATGGCCAGACAGAGCGGAAGATGGGAGAGAGGCAGACGACATCATGTGAGTAATTCGCGAGTGCCCAGTAACAAGTGTGCAATAAAACGCTCGTTGGATGGAGCTCCATGCTACAGTCACTACAAGGAGGCTGCTAAGAAATGGCTTCCCTGTGGCAACTGATCCTCACATAGCTTTTCCTTAACCATAACACTTTAAAGAGTTAGTTTGCAGAAATGGATATTACACCACGAGTCTCCATAGACCTCACAACATATTCTTAGGGTTGTGGAGACTCATGATGTATGCCAGAGCTCCATGGGGTGTTTACAAATGTTAGTGACTGAGGGGAATCAATCACTAGGCAAAGGGTTGTGTTTATTGATGTCTGCAAGGTGTGCTCTGTCTTGAACAAATGGAAGAGTGAAATATATTTTAAGATTGTAATGACTAATAATAGTGGATTTTCTAGCCATTTAAATGACAGGGCTGTATTAATAGTGAGCTTTTCTATATGAGGCATTGGAGAAAAGGTGAGTAAGGGATGACAGAGGTGTACCAAATTATGCATGGTGCAGCAAATGTGGACAGGAAGGCATTTTTCTCCCTCTCTGATAATACTAGAATATGGGGTCATCCCATGAATCTGATTGGTGGAGATTCAGGCCAGATAAAAGGAAATACTTCTTAACACAGCACACAGTTGAACTATGGAATTTGCTACCACAAGGCATAGTGATGGCCTTGTGGTAGCAAATTAGTATTTGGATGGCTTTAAAACAGGGTTAGACAAATTCCTGGAGGAGAAGTCTATCAATGGCTACTAGTCCTGATGGCTATATACTACCTCCAGTGTCAGAAGCAGTAAGCCTATGTACACCAGTTGCTGGGATCATGGGTGGAAGGGTGCTGTTGCACTCATGTTCTGCTTGTGGGTTTCCCATGGGCAGCTGGTTGGCCACCGTGTAACCAAAATACTAGACTAGATGGACCCTTTGTCTGATCCAGCATGGCTCTTCTTTCTGTTCTTTCTGTTCTTATTGATTGTGTGCTTCTAATTCCTCACTCACAGTAGTATCCGGGTTCTTTAGATGCCTTTGTCATCCTCCAGGACCTCTCCCATACTTTCCAGACATTTTTATAGTTGTTCTTGTTTTTCATAATGGAAAGTCCAGCTTTTTGGAAAATAATGGAATGAAATGCTAGTGTAGTTGCATAATTCTGCTATATCTCAGTGCCATCTAGAGATTATGTAGTAGAACATATAGAAAGGCAGAGAAGGAAAACCACAGGGGAAAATGTGTGTAGAGGGTCTAATATTAATCTTTCAAAGAATCTGGAAGCAGAAACCACAGTAAGATGGCTGGTTCAAAGCCTCATTCAGAAAAGCCCAGTATCTCAAGTAAAATGAGGTAGAGCTAATGTCAAAATGCATACAAGATCCCTCCTCTTCCACAAATCCTATTTATAGTAAAGTCTTCAGGCACTATACTTTTTTTTAGTATAGTGTAGACAACTATTTAGTATGCAAAATAAAAATCTTATGCCTCTACATGGTCTTGGTCTTTCAGTTGCACTAAACATGGAAAGCACAGTTGGTTCCCAAATGAAATATAAAATGAGGAGAGGAACTTGAATGAATTATTGAAGAGTTCCACCATAAAAGGCGAACATGCGGAAGGGTCCTACTGTTAAATCTAAACAATATAGTTGGCAGACACAGAACACGGGGAATTAGAATTTTGAAGAAATCAATCAGACCAGTGAAGGGGATAAAAAGCAGTGTGAAACAAGGAAAATCTAATTAGATTTTTAAAACAAGACAAACTTTAAAAAATAAGCTGTGTGAGCATGGGACCGTGGCTGGTAAGGAATGTCCAGGAGTCCAGGGAAAAGAGACACAGCCTCATTAAGAATTTGGCAGGAAGATGACCTCTGGCTGTTTGTAGCCAGTGACAATTCCAAGCCAGAGAGCAATGGAGGGCCAAACTGTTCAGGCTGAATGACACAGAGAAGGAATCGTATATTGGGCTTACTAAATGGCCTTAGGGAGAAAGTTGGGCAAAGTGCCCTCTTGGAGATCATCCTGTGCCAAACGTGGTCTGGAATAGCAAAGAAGAGTTTGCACCCATTGAGATGGCAGGTAGACATCAGAGGAGTGCATAAGTTAATACCTTCCTCCCTTCCCAAACACACACCATCTGACAATGCTGAGCAGTAATCTTGATATTTATGAAAACAGGAACTCACAATTTACTCTATTGGAACTCCTTAATTTCCTCTACAAAAGTCATCCAAATCTTTATTTTCTCGGACACCTCTTTTTATTTGAACTTCTTTGAGTAACTATTTGCCCCATAAGGAAAACATGATTACATGGCAAGCCCAAATAGCATGTGGTGTTCCAAATGAGTCTTCAGCAATGCCTTGTATAATAGTATTACTACTTTCCTATCCGTAGTGGAATTTACACACCAGTAATTGTGTTACTCCCTCATGCAGCTGCACTATATTGATGGCACCTAGTCCTGCAACAGACCTACTTATTTTCTTTGTGTTTTCCCCTCATTTATATAACTTTTTTTTCATGCTATTTGTCTTTGTATTCTAGACAAGATTGAATTCTGCTTGGCATTAAACAATCCTTACTTTATTCCTTACCTTATTCTCACCTTATCATCATCAATGGTGTTATTGATATTTTTTGATCTATAGTATTTACTGATCTATTAAAAAATCATGTTCTGAGAATTTACTCACAGGTCTACTAACAATGGGTGTTTTGGCCAAAAGGTTAACAGGTGAGAGCTGGTTTTTGGAAGAAAAACTGATTTGTGTGTCCTGTCTTCTAATAAAACATCATCAGTATCTGATAGGCCACAGGATACATGTTATGAGTTTGTCCCTGTGCAAATGAAAATATTTGGTGACACCTTTTAAAGATCTCTCTCTCTAAGCCACCCCTCCAGCTGGGCTGCTTGCACTGTGTTCAAGTTGGTGATCCCCACTCCTCAGCTCCAAAATACTCACCAAGTTCTATGACTTCCAAAACCACATCTATACTAATACCAGATGTCTCAAAGCCAAGCCCATGACCTCAGCTGCCTAGATGATTTGCTGCCTCCTTATCCACAACACTCCTGAGACCTACTTCCTCCCACCCCCATTTGAAAAGACAAAGTTTGCATCTGCGGTAGCCCATTTCACTGCCATCATCCATTCAGGCCAGATGATGAAGTGTATGCAGTATCCAGATGATGTCACTGCCAATCCTAGTGTTTTTGGGGGGCATCTTTCAAAAGGTCTGGTTTAGGATATGTGTTTTTTTTCTGCTGTGGAATGGAATTGCAGCACTCATCTTTTCAGTGTGGGATAGAAAAGCACAGTGTTGCATGTTTTCAAACAAATGCAACCGAAAATCCATTTTTGTGTCAAGGTTAATGGGCAACAATAATGAGATCAAATCCGAACAAAAGGTATGGAATGGCAAGAGGCATTCTCACCCTCCTCCCTTGAATGTTGGTTCCTGAGGCAGTGGAGTGACTGTAAACCCCAATGTGGGGCAGTGACCTGTCAGTCTGTATTGCTTCCCCCCCCCCATTCCATATATGTGTATGTTTCAGCATAGTTCAGTAGGATGAGGGGGAGACCGGCTAGAACCACCTTGGCCCCAACAATGGTGCTTCTCCACAGGCAGCAATGGGAATTGCAATTGTGTAGTGGTAAATGTGTAGTGGTAGCTAACCACAGCCACGCTCCCAAGGAGAGTCCAAAAATGCAGGAAGCTGCATTAATCTATATCAGCGAACCAGTTCTAACAGTTTTCAATTTCCACCAGAAGCAGGTCTCTTATAAGCTAATAGATCTTATTTGCCCATTAAAGATCAAGCTGCGCCCAAACACTTTGCATTACAACTGGGAACAATATATCCTTGCTGAGAAAATTAATTTACCCCAGCCACTGTGAGGTTTGCAACTATGCTCAGAGGGACCAAGGTATTCTGAGTGGAGTGACAGATGAACGTTTGTTTCCCTGCTGATTAAGTGCTGACACTTCATTCCTTGGGCCCTGGCTCCACTACACCCCTGGGGGATTGTACAAAGGGTAGTGTGGATCCAAGATACCTGCAACATATTCAGCTGTAACCACACCCCTTGCTTCTATCTCTCTAAAGTCTCACCCTCTCACTGAACAATCACAAATGCCAATGAAAGCAAAGCAACTGAAACTCACGTGTATACTCTGTTTAAGATCTCACATGTTGAGACTCTGTGGTGGATAAAAAAACAACTGGTGGAAAGAAATGAGGCCTGCAGCAAGGTGTGTGTGGAGAGTGCTTGCAGCAAGCCAAAGACTTGCCCAGTAGTTCTCCTCCCTGCCCCCCCACCCTTTCCCACAAGGTTGATATCCTGGAGCACATGTCCAGAACAGAGTTTCATTTTAAGCAAGGCAAGCTGATGAAAATTATAGTGATGTTACCTTGAAGCACAGGCAGGATCATTCGATAGGTTTAGGAGATGGCCAAGGTCTAGAGGCACTTGCTGCCTGTGATCTCAGACTATGGAGAATATTTATTTATTTATTTATTTATTTATTACATTTCTATACCACCCAACAGCCGGAGTTCACAAAAATTAAAACCATTCAAAGTACAAAACAACAGTATAAAACCATAATATAAAATACAATATAAAAGCTCAACCAGATAAAAACAGCAGCAATGCAAAATTACAAATTTAAAACACCAAGTTAAAATTTATTTATAAACTGTTAAAATGCTGGGAGAATAAAAAGGTCTTCACCTGGCGTCTAAAAGCATATAATGAATTGGGACTCCTTCAAAGGTCACTCCAGCAGGCCTTTCCATCAATGGTGTCATTTCCCATCTGTAGCCAACCTCCTGTCTCCAATTATCCACTGGCTTCTGATTTTGAAGAAGGCGAGTTTTCCCATAAAATGCTAATCTTGTCTCTGGAGAAGAGTGGAGGGATTTCCTGACCAAGAGGCTAAGCGTGAGTATGGAAGTTTCCCTCTGAATGGCTCCTGGCTCCAGCCAAGGGAGGTGAGACTTTTGTTGAATGATAAATCTTTGACTTATGATGAAACTTTCTGCAAAATATAAGCTGAGTCAAGCAGGTAGCAGAAGTCGATTAAGCCCCAAAGGGGGCAGATTTCCAAACAACAGACATCCCTGTTCAGTACACCTGAATAGGACTTATGTCATTCTTGATTCCAATATTTCTATATGTAGTAGGGGTGTGTGCTCCACACCAGAAAGATCTGGTAACCATGAACATCCGCAGAGCATTCAATCTTCCAGAGTGGAGTTTGGCTACTTCTAAACCCGTATAATAATTTTTGGAGTGGAGATGCACCCAGTTGGTGCTTCTAACGTGTCTGAAATTATTCGACCATTTAGTGTATGTGTGGTATGTCTAATTCAAAACCTCCCAATAAGGAACATGGGGTGATGGGGTGGGGTAGTTTTGATAATTGAGATTGACATCTGTGGCTAACCAATTAGGAATTGCTACAGCGCTGTCCTTGACTGTGTTCTCCTCCAATCGCAGTGTTCGGGGGAGGGATTGACAATAATTTTTCTTATGGTGTCCTTGATTCCACACTCATTGGGGTTCTCAGTCTGGTGGCATTTGTTTCAGTCAGGGAGGGAGATAGATAGATAGATATATAGATAGATAGATAGAGGAGAGAGAGAGAGAGAGAGAGAGAGAGAGAACAAAGATACTGTTTGTTTAGCATTCATTGCAAAGTGAGATAATGAATTTATTTAGGAAAGAGAGAGAAGGACCTGTTTTTTGTTTGTTAATGCTTCGTTGGTTTGAGCAGTTCCACCCCCAGCATGTGCACGTCCAAAAATCTTAAGAAATCCTTTTAAAAAGCCTTTTCTGTGAATTGTTCCTTCAAATATTCTTTTAAGACCATTCAAGGCACCTGTATGTGTGTGTGCCTGTTCTGTTCTTTAACTTAAAAATCAGAAAAAGAAGCCGTTACAATTGAAATCCTTCAAGCCAGCACACTGTCCATGTGACTGATGTTTTGGGCTTCCAGTGCAAGGTGGGTGTCCTCATCTTCCTCCTTCTGCAAGCCATGTAGCCTCCTATGGGGAAGCTGTTGTTGCCTTGCCTTGACTCGCTCCAATGTGCCCGACTGACATGTGTATGGGGGGGCATCCTCTTCCTCATCCTGAAAACCTCCTGTCCTCTCTGACAATGGACAAACTGTGTGCTGCTGTTGTGGCATTTATTAATTTATATTTACTTATTATTGCATTAAGCACTTTTATCCCGTTGTTTCATTTCCGTCTCCCTCATCATACAGATCAAGGCACAAGAGGTGCCTGAGAGGACATTTGAGTTTGGACTTTAAAAATTCCCCATAAATCACTGCATGCAGGGATCTGCTCCCAACTTGGCATGTCTAAAGCCCTCTTTAAAAGCTGTCACAATACCAATTTTCATGTGTTTATCTTTAAAGCTGAGGGGGCTGTAAGCATTTCTGATAATTCCCAATAATGTAGCAGTTATCCAAAAATGGAACATTTCTCCGATGGGTAATTTGATGGGACACAGAGTTGGACCCGCTCTGGAAATCAGGGTGGAGAATCACCTCAATGCAGCTCTGCCCCAAATTTCAGGGCAGAGAATACTCACTCTGCACACCCCTAATAAGTAGATACCTAAGGCAATAACTGTCAAAGACTTGACAGTAGGCAGATGTTAGCCAGCAACACTCTGTTGACATCTTTTAATGGGAACTGAGATGGCCAAAGAAGACAGAAGTTTTGAGCAGTGATGACTCATTTTTTAAATGTTTTATCTCCCCCCACCCACCTAATGAATGTGCTAATTGAATCTGGAATGAGAACAATAGAAGCAAGCTATGTGTAACAGTCCTCTGAAAAGATGGCAGAGAGCTAACTTTGCTCTCTGCAATAAAGTCTATGGTAGTATGGGTTCTCCTCATCATCTGAATTTGAGGAGGCATCTGTTGGAGCATTAACTCCATGAACCCGCATCTTATTCTCAGCCTGTAATTATGGGTAAATCAACCTTATATCAAAGAAATTCTGTAAGTCTCCAATGACCTCCTTCTAAGGAAGCTGAACCCAAAGTAAGTGCTGGAAGCCTTGAAATGTCTCACTGCTCAGAAATGGGCTGCATACTCATAACAATATAAATCATCATCATCGATATGCAAGAGCAGAATTGTATGTTTGTAAGGTCTCTTCATACTAAACCACACATACAGTCTCCAGAGGCATTGGCAGCAGGCATGTTGGGATGCATAGCTAGCAGACATACTCCCCCGCTGCCATATCCATGGGGGAGTGTTTTATGAACACCCCCATGTACAGGGCTTCCTGTTGAAAAACACTCTCTGAGCACAGACACAAGCCCCATTGTGAATAAGGATGGTTACTCTAGTAGAGAGGAACAGGAAATCCCTCTTCAGCTGAGGTTCTGTATTGTGTCTTGAGTTCAAATCCAGCAGCTATGAATACCCAGTTTTGTTTTGTTTGTTTTTAAAAATGCATTTTATGTATAACCAGATCTCCCCACCAGGTCACTAAGCAGTTTCACACCTGCTTAGACTCAGTAATGCTACAGTATCTTGTGCTTCCAGGCCGTTCACTGGGCCTAAAACAACCCAACTTAAATGGGCGATGGTTGTGTAACAGTATTTCTGTGAGAGACATATTCACAGTGCAAGTCATGCTGCATGTGAAAAGTGCTCAGAGATCTTTGCAACCTTGACGCAAATGTGTTGTTTACAGCTTGCACTATCCCAAATCTATTCCCATCAGTATAATGTATCAATAAGAGTAACTTTCAAATTGGTTACAACCAAGGTTACTGGAAATGCACAGCAGCTGTTGTAACCTCAAAATCTTGAACATATTTTTCTTTATGCACACATTATGGGCTAATTGTCCTCTACATTCCATTTTCATAAACAAATGCATTATTGAGTTTTATGGGAGCATATAAACAAGCACAGAGCAGACCAGGGTCTTTTATGTTCCACTCATGCTATTTCAAAAATTGGAGAAGCCACATTAAAAAAAAAAGTCATAACAGAATTTACTACTGAAGAAGAACATGCACACTCAAAACTTTTACAGCCCAGGCAAACCTTGAAGAAAAATAACTTCATAATAGAAATACTTGCATAGCTTTAATTATAGACATCCATCGAGCATGTCATGACTGTAATACAGAATGTGGGATTCAAATGGACAAGATGTTTACAAAACTAGAGAATAAATGAGGACATTTCCAGACATTGCCCAGATGCAATTGAGAGGCTTCCCCTCAATTGCAGTGGTTGTATTAAATGGAAGAGAATGGCTCTTTATGGTCCCAATTCCTGCTTAGGAGGTCTGCTGATGGACAGTGGGCTCCATCACACCTATTTTTTCCTTCTGGTTTGACTCTTGAGTTTTTTACCTCTGTTTCATAAGCGCTGCAAGGGCTCCCTCACACATTGTCCCTTTCGCATGGGTTTTTGCTTGTTTGCTCTTCCATTCCACTCCGCCCCTTTTCCTTCCTTTTCCAGTTCATTGGTAGTGGTACTCTGATGGGTGTGGGGTCTCCCCCTCCCCGTTACTCTGGCTTTGTTGTCTAGCGATTACTCTTAAGGTTTCATCTGAGCTCCATTTCTGCAGGCAATGAGGTGGGGGTGGTCGGAGCACTAAAAAGTCCATTCAACTGACTAACAAGGCCCTACAACAACCGTGCTGGAGGAGGGAAACCAACCCACCCACCCCTTTCATCATTAAGACTCCATTAGCACATGCCCCCAACAAAGGAAAAAATGAGAGGGGGAAATAATCCAGACTTTCCCCACACCAAAATAAAATGCAACAAGGGGTGAGAAGGAGTGAGATGAGTGCAGGATAGGGACGGCATCATGTGAGTACTGCACTGCAAATCCACATACCAGGAATGGCAAGTGTGCAATAAATCGCTGGTGTGATGGTGCTCAATAACACCTGGAACAATTAGAGGCCTCAAGATTAAAAGTGAATGGAAATAGGGTGAATCAAGCTCAAATGCTGTTTCAGCAACACCCTTTCATTATGCACAAGAGGAATCCTTGGACTAAGAGAGTCACAGATACAATTTTTAGAAAAATGAAGTAACTGGTGGTGGCTGCAGGGGAAAGTTTTATTTATTTATTTATAAACCCCATCTAGAACCGGTTGAACACCCCCCATCCGATCAGAGGAACCACCCACCAGCAGCATCTCAGTCTTGTCTGGATTTAAGGAGTTAGTGTTTAGCTTAGTGTATTAAATATTCAAAATGTTGACAATGTCAGAATCTGAACTCTGCAGTCAGAACAAAACAACAACTCTGCATTCCAAACTGGTTTTCCATAAATTTATTATTTATTATTTATGCTGCAATATATGAAATAATAAGGAAGTGATAATGAAAGCCAAACCCTTGACACCAGAGCTTTTATCACATGCTCTCCCAATATTTTCTTTTCAACTATAGGCTAGAAACCTACTTTTTAAAAAGAAAACAGTTGAGATTTCTCAAGATTCTGCACATGTTTCAGGGCTAGCCAGAGTGCATGCTACTCAGTTTCTGTGCTTCTGGTATAGTGTGGCCATTGTTTGGGTAGAGTACGTCAGTTGTTGGCCCAGTCTTGGATAAGTATGGATTTCGTAACTTGGGATTCATGTTACATCTTGCCATTGCTGTGCTACAGTAGTTAGGAAGCAATACTATAACCACTTACCTAGGAGTAAGCTCTGTTGAATTCAATGGGTTTACTTCTGGGTAGACATGTATAGGGTTACACTGTTAGTCCTCATTCCACTGGCTGGAAGTACTAAGAATAGTCTTGAATTTTTGAACATTCAAAAAACTTTGTTTCTGAAGGCATATGGTATGTGTCCACCCCTCACTGCATGACCTCTAAAAATTATTCTGGCAAATGTAGGGTGGCCCTATGTCCTGCTTTAGGACAGTCCTCTAGAATCATAGAATCATAGAATAGCAGAGTTGGAAGGGGCCTACAAGGCCATCGAGTCCAACCCCCTGCTCAATGCAGGAATCCACCTAAAGCATCCCTGACAGATGCTTGTCCAGCTGCATCTGCATTTGAAGGTGTCCTCTGTTTGAAGAGGTGTGCAGTCCAAGTCTGATTTAAAGGCAAAGAATCATCAGAAGGGAGAACAGGCAGGGGCCTTTGAAGTTACCCAGGACAGCAAACTGGCAACAATCTTCCAGTACTAAATTTCTATTTTAAAAAAGATAATTATTTCTAAATTTGTGTCCATATGTTAACATATGGAACTTTTTATGCAAATCGGTGTCTGTTTTTGTTATTTCGTTTTGGTGATGTATTTCCTCATTGGGGCAATGCATAAGTGTCCCCTGTCCTGGCAGAGTGAGTCAGGTGGTGGAAGCAGCAGCAACAACACCCCCGAAATCATTCCTAGTCAGCTCTCCCTTTGGCCATTCCTAGCACCCCTACAGCTGTGTTGCCGCCTTTTGCTAGCCTGAGCTGTCTGTCTGCTTCCTGCTACCGCTTCACAGACAGTGCCCTCCAGCAGGCATTGTTCAGGCCCATGATGCTCTGTTCACATGGGTCATTGTGGCGCTGCCACTGCTGCATGGTGGCATTTGATTGGCAGAGTGATGAGTGAGTGGCCATGAAGTGTTGTAAGGCTCAGCTGTGTGTGCCATATGAGTCACCTAAGTTAGCCTACTGCCTTCAGGTGTGGTGGAGGACACTACTGTGTCACCTGGATTGAAGTAAGATTCAACTGCCAGTCTGGTTGGTTTCTAATATACATGGACGTGGTGGTGGTGGGGGAAAACACTATCCTGCCCTTAAGCTCAGGCACCAAATTGTCTTTGGTCAGTTCTGTAGTCACAGTTCAGTGGATTTTGAGAATGAATTTTCACTTAACTGAATATTTATTCATTTCAAGTATTTTTATCCCCATTCCTCATCCCCAAAAGGCTTCTGGAGCAGCTTACAAACAATCAATCAAAACAAGATGGCCCCTGCCCACAGACTTACGATCTAAAAAGACATGACACAAAAGGAAAAAGGAAAAAGGGAGGGGGAAGAAAGAGGAAGAAATGAAGTAGTCCTTCACCGGCGCTGGTGGAATGGCCATGTTGCCTCTCTTACCTCCCTCCATTACAGCCTGTCGGAATGGCTCGCGGTGGCAACTGTACAATGTAAGACTTCTCTGGAAATAATCATAATTATCTGTGCATAAATTGGAAGCTATTGAAGAAGAATCATAGAATCTTAGAATAGTAGAGTTGGAAGGGGCCCATAAGGCCATCGAGTCCAACCCCCAGCTCAATGCAGGAATCCACCCTAAAGCATCCCTGACAGATGGTTGTCCAGCTGCCTCTTGAATGCCTCTAGTGTGGGAGAGCCCACGACCTCCCTAGGTAACTGGTTCCATTGTCATACTGCTCTAACAGTCAGGAAGTTTTTCCTGATGTCCAGCCAGAATCTGGCTTCCTGTAACTTGAGCCCATTATTCCATGTCCGGCACTCTGGGATGATCGAGAAGAGAAGGTTTAATTTGCAAATTTTATGTTTTGTGTGATTTTGTGATGAAGAGGCCTTAGGGGTTGTCTGTAAAGTGCATTTTCCCCGTGGAGATGGCTGGAATGTCTAACATGGCTTACTATGTTATTTCATACTATAATGCAAAGAACCATCAGCAAATCCTCCAGTTGCATAAAAAAATAGTACCCAATTCAGAAATGATATGATGAGTTATGCAATGAATCAGAGCAGCAGTCAGAAGACACAATTGGAATGCTGTTGCAAGCAAGTGCCATGCAGTGAATTTAACATGTAGACCAACCTCTACTCCCCTGACAATTGCTGTGCTGAATAAAAGCATCCAAACATCAGCAATAGAAGTGTGCTTTACCTACCCATCATTTAAATTAACTATGTTTTAAAATTCCAGCCAATTGTTCCTGGGTGAAATATTCTAGTGTATTTGATAGCTGAAAGGAAATAGGTTCTAGCAGCGACATTTATCAGCAGTCATACTTATTATTTGTTCCATCAAGAAGTCAAACATACAGCAACACCACCTCTGTCTGGAAAGCAGGATATTTCATTCCAAGTGCAAATTAGATCTACAAGAGTTTAGAAAAACCTGCCTATTATCCCACCACAGGATACAAGTAAGACTCATTGAGCAAGAGCTTTTGAAGCCAGTGGGAATTAACTTGTACCTGGTGGGAGGGAGTCTACCCTTGATGAACAATTCTGTCTTTCTTATCTCCTTCAGAAAAGTGCAAACTGGTGTGTGTGTGTGTGTGTGTGTGTGTGTGTGTGTGTGTGTTTAATATTGTAACCTCACAATAGCTCTAACAGAAATTAGAGTCTTAGGGCTTTGCTAGACCTGCTGGGATAAGCCGGCAGGGAGGCGGGGCTATGGCGCGCTAAGTTTAACGCTCACCGCCCAGCTTCCTAGACGGCCGACCCGCAGGGACGACGGAAGCCCTGCAGCGTCGGCCATGTTTTTTTTGTGTTTTTTTTAAGGGGCCATGTGGGGCCCGTAGCCGCCGGAGAAGGTAAGGTTTTTTTTTATTTAATCCCCCCCCATCCGCCCCCTCGCCGTCTCCTTCGTCGCCCTCCACTCCCCTCACCATCTCCTTCGTCGCCCTCCGCCATCCCCTCACCATCTCCTTCGTTGCCCTCCGCCCCCTCTCACCATCTCCTTCATCGCCCTCCGCCATCCCCTCACCATCTCCTTCATCGCCCTCCGCCCCCTCTCACCATCTCCTTCATCGCCCTCTGCCATCCCCTCACCATCTCCTTCATCGCCCTCCGCCCCCTCTCACCATCTCCTTCATCGCCCTCCACCATCCCCTCACCATCTTCTTCATCGCCCTCCACCCCCCCTCACCATCTCCTTCGTCGCCCTCTGCCATCTCCCCCCCCCGGATCACCCACCCCCTGGCACGATGGGCACAGCGCTCGTATGAGCACTGTGCCAGGTCCGTGGCTTTTCGCGGCTACAAGCGAGTAGCCGCAAAAAGCCGCGGACCTTCCCACACATTTCACAGCTCCGGCCTGAGGCTGGGGCTGCGAAAAAGGTGCGCCATAAGCGACTTTGCTTATGGCGCATTGGAGGAGACATCACTGTGGCCTGGGCCCGGATTCCCCTGTGCGTCATCTGGATGCACAGCAGGGAAACTGGGTCTCAAGGCACGCTAAGGCCTCGTCTAGGAAGGCCCTTAGTGTATGGGGAAATTGGGAACACATATTAGTAGTGTCTGTCAAGTTTAAAGCTCTGGGTACATGAGAACACATCACCAGTCAAGAACACACCACCAAGTCATGTTTCAGCCTCTCTTTAGGCCCCAGTCCCATAATGGGTTTGTGAACAATCAGGGAGATGGAGTGAAAAATGCTTTGCTGAGCATAATCACCAGATGATGATGATGATGATGATAATGATTTATTGAATTTACTAGAAACCTTTCTCTTTAAAAAGAGTCAGGGCATCTTATAACAAACTTATTAAAAACATACAAACTATAAGACAGCATATTTAACATACAAAATACCAAAATGTAAAACACCAAAACATGATAAGACAACTGAAACATTAGAAGAACCATAACTAAAACAAGTTATATGCCTTCAGATGTGTGGGAATGAAGTGTTGATCTAGTGCCAAAAAGAACAAAATGTTGTCACCAGGGGGCCTCACTGGGGAGAGTGTTCAATACTTGTTGGGAGAGCCACTGAAAAGGCCCAAGTTGCTGTCCTCGAATTTCCCTCAGAGAAGGCAGCCTGAGGAGGGCCTCAGTTGATGATCATAATGTATGGGAAGTTTCATACCTGGAGACGTGGTTCCCCAGGTATGAACCATATAAGCCTTAAGACTGATCTCTCTCTCTCTCTCTCCCTCCCCCCCACATGCACACACATCACTTCCAGCTGAGAAGAAACTCCCTTTGCAGACTTTGCGTTCGTCTTAACATAAGAGAATTCAGCATTCTTTCCATAAGATGACTCAGCATTTTCAGCTGACTACATAACTCAGATCAAAGCTACCTTCCACCATCTTTGAAATGCAAGAATGAAGACCATGTTTCACATATTAGCACATTCAATATGGTGAAAGTCAGATATCTGGGCCGCTTCTCCCTCAGGGTGATGACTAAAACTGTGAGTGGAAGAGAAGAAGAAACCAACCAGATGAACTGCCAGCACACCCTCAACTTGTAGCTGCACCCTTCTTCCACTTAGCGAGAGCAATATTTATTATCTATTTATTAGAATATTTCTAATTGACCCTATGTAAGTAGATCTCAGTTTGGAATGAAAACCCAATTCATCATAAAACAATTCATCATAAAACGATAAAACAACAACAATCCACTATAATCATGAGCACTATCAAATCAGCATTGATACCCCAAGCAAATAAATCAAATTGATTAAATGAGACTCATATATTTTGGTAAATAGCCATTTGTTAACATGGAACTGAAATAATGTAACAGCCAGGCCTCGAAGTGGAGGACATTCCATAACTAGAACACCACAGCCAAAAAGGCCTTCTGTTGTGTCTCAATGTAGAATCAAGTACCCTGAGACAACACCAAGAAAGAAGTATCAGTGTCCTCATAGCCATAACCTTGGGTTTCTTGCAAGATGGCATATAAATGTAATAATAAATAACTGTAATGGTCTTTTTTAAAACAAACAAACAAACACCAGTTTAAATTATATTATTCTTATGTAAGCCTCTTTGAAACCTTGTTGGCTGATGAGCAGGGTGAAACAGCAAAGGCTATCTGTTGGGCAAGTGTACAGTGCTGAAAGTAGGTCATTTCAGACCAGGGATGGGGAACCTCTTTCAGCTGAAATCAATTTCGGAGAAGCTTTTGGGAGCCACAGTCAGTGGTGGGGAGACTGAAGGCAAGAGGGATGAGGCCAAAGGCAAAAGAGAGCCAGGCTAAAAAATACCAGCACATTGTAGTTTAAAACTCTTACCACCAGTACCTGGCAGGATCTACACTATTCATTACACCGTTGTTTAAGTGCATTGTTGCGTCCTCCCTTGCTACGTTACAAAATGCAACTTGAGCCCAGTCAATCGAAATACCTTTTCTTCTATCGTTTTACCCCGGCACACTCTTCTTTAGAACGTTCTTCATTATGCTCATACCGGCTCTGAAGTAAACCTCCTTCTTCCGGTGACTCTGAGCTAGACCTGCCGGGATAAGCCGGCAGGGAGGCAGGGCGACGAGTAGGGACGAGGGAAGCCCTGCAGCGTCTTAAAGGGGCCACGTGCGCCCCAAAAGATAAGCAGTTTTTTTAAAAAATTAAGCCTCTGTCCCCTCTTTCACCGCCCTCCCTCCCCCTCCCCCTCCCCCTCATCGCGTTGTGCCAGCTCTCCCTCCCCTCGTCTAGAAAAGCCCTCACTTGTCTTAATCAGGAAGCAAAGACCATGGTCACGAGACATGACTTTGAAAGACGGCATTGAAAACAACGAAAGGTTGGGGCACATTGTTAGTTTTAAAACGATTTTAACAGAAAGTGGAACGGTTTTAAAAGTCAGAAGAAACGTACCAACAACAGCATCACGTGACTGCTGACGTCATCTCTGCCAACTTGTTACGTTTCATCTAGACAAGTGTAGACGGGCCCCTTAAGCTTTAGGAGAGGCATCACAACCATTTTAAATTGAGGGGGGGGAACTGTACAAAAAGCAGGAAACCACTGTAAGATTGGTAGTTGGAGGGGAATGAGGTGGGGCTAGAGGAAGGGGTGGAGCCATATGGGGAGCCCCAGAGGTCAGAATGGGAAACTTGGAGGGCAGATTTGCCCCCCTGGGCCTGAGGTTTCCAATCTCTGTTTTAGACTCTGAACTTAATGGACTTACTCATGCTGCTCCCCTTCTTTAGATAGCAATGTTAATATTTTGCTTACTTCAAAATGTAATGAGCTCTCCCTCCCTCAGCTGAACAGGACCTTGGACCTCTGCCCCACAGTCCTGCCCTGATGGTACCATGGATGCAGGCCCTTTGCATGGGGGTGGGTGGGTTGTGGATCAGGTGCAGAGTGTTACCTGACATCTAAATAGAAAGGACAGGTAATGGAGGTGGCCATATTTGTCAGAATCTAGAATCCTGATTAAAAGGCTTAATCAGGACTGCTGGCCAATCTGAGTAACCTTGAGTTGTGCTCAGTATCTTCAGGAACTGCTTGATACCTTCAAATGGCTTTTGAAAGGAAGTATTGGAACAGAGTTGAAATGCCCCTAAAAACTGACAAAAAATGCTCTGAATATGCTAGGTCTGTATTATTCCTTGCCTGGTGTTTTGAATCAGGTTTGAGCTATATGGAGAGAGACTGGCAGCATTCAGGTTTGCTTTTCATCTCATTTCTGGCTAGTGAAACATCAGCAGGATATTCACAAGCTATTCCAAGAGAGTCTGCCTTCCAGGGGCTTGTTCAGCAGAGTTCAAATCTCTGGCAAACAGCTCGCTATGTCTCTAGTGCTACTAATGCAAAATACATTGGCTTTTTACATCATAGCTGTGAGAGTGATGGACCCAATGGCACCACAGGCGTTTAAATTAGGGATGTGCTCCGCTCCGATTAGGAGCGTAGAAGCAGTAGCGGATTGGCCTGCTCCGCCTTACCCAGAGGCGGAGTAGGAGCGGACCGCGGACCCCCTAGAAGCAAGGCGAAGAGAAGCGACCATTTTTCGGAGCTCCGAGTTCAGTCGGAGCGCTCCGGTCGCCATCTTGAAAACATTTCGCCATAGGATTGCATTGCGGCAAATAATCGCGCATAACTACGTTGTTTTTGAAGCTATCGTTCTGGAAATTCTTGTGCACAGAGAGTCGTGGATGGGGGTCATTTTGAGACCACTCTCACCTCTCTGCGTGCTGTGGTTCACGTGCAATATTTTTTTAAAAATCGGGTCAACCGCGGGGCTCAAACTGCGTTTCGGCTTTTCGCCCATAGGATTGCATTGAGGGAAAGAATCGGGGATAACTGGGGGGGGGTTTAAGCTATCGTTCTGAAAATTCTTGTGCACAGAGAGTCGTGGATGGGGGTCATTTTGAGACCACTCTCAACTTTCTGCGTGCTGTGGTTCACGTGCAATATTTTTTTAAAAATCGGGTCAACCGCAGGGCTCAAACGGCGTTTCGGCTTTTCGCCCATAGGATTGCATTGAGGGAAAGAATCGGGGATAACTGGGGGGGGTTTTAAGCTATCGTTCTGAAAATTCTTGTGCACAGAGAGTCGTGGATGGGGGTCATTTTGAGACCACTCTCAACTTTCTGCGTGCTGTGGTTCACGTGCAATATTTTTTTAAAAATCGGGGTTTGGGTTTTTTTTTTTTATTATTATTATTATTTTGGAAGCGATGACAGGCACATTCAACTCCCAATCCTGATGAGAATTCATCTCCTCAGAAAGCATCCTCCTCCAATCCCAGCGTTGGAGGGGGGACTAAGGCAGACCCACCCTGAGAACTTTCTGTTTTGTGTCTCTTTGTGGGTTGGCGTTCGTGGAGGGAACACTTACTTAGCTAGTGCTCCTGCTTTGGAGATAGATTAATTTAATATAGGTTTAGTTTGGCGCGTGTGTGTGTTTGTTTGCTTCTTTCTGACTTGTAGCTTAGTTTGCCCTGTGTTTTCCCCTTACTTTGATTTAATATAAACTTTATTTTTGAATTTTGGAGTGTGTGGTTGGGTTGGTTGCCCCCCCCTTCCCTGTATTAAAGCCTGACTGTTCTGCTTTTGTGAAAGCTTTCTTTTGAAAGCATACACACACTTTTTGTCCCATTTCCCTACATTTATATTCTTAAACATATTTTATTATATTCTTTCACATAGTCCATTAGTATATATTCTCATACATATTATATTAGTATTCATATTTTGTTCTTCTTATAGTAGTGGTTGGTTCTTTTTCCCCCTCCCCTCTCTTAAATCCTGATTGTGTTTCCTTCTATCTTCTATATACCAAATATACCAAAAAAATTGGATTCTCTTTTTCTTCTCTGTGTAACTTCGACGGAGTGGGCTGCTTTTGTCAAGTTCAACAGGCAGCCACAGATTGAGCATTTTGGGGAAAGCATACGCACACCATTTCCCTATTCTTAAACATATTATTATTATATTCTTTGACATAGTCTTAGTAGTCTATTAGTATACATTCTCATACATATTAGTAGTAGTATTCATATTTTGTTCTTCTTATAGTAGTGGTTGTCCCATTTCTTGTCCCATTTCCCTACATTTATTAGTAATATTCTAAAACATATTATTATATTCTTGTAGATATTCTTAGTAGTATATTCTCATACATATTAGTAGTAGTATATTTTATTGTTCTTGTCCCATTTCCCTACATTTAAACATATTATATTCTTCTTATACATATTCTTAGTAGTACCTTATACATAGTATTAGTAGTATTAATATTTTGTTAGTCATCATGAAAAGAGAAAGCAGGCGTGCTGAAAGCAGCAAGGCTCAGTCTGCCAGCAGGGCTTCCTCTCCTCCTGTGAAACTCAAACGGGCAACTCCTTGGCTGACTGCTCCAAAACAGAAGCAGGACAAGCAGCAGGCAGAGCCACTCTCTTCTGCAACTTGTGCCCGGCGTTCTCTTTTTGAGGGTGGGAATGGGAAAAGTGCCCGTTTGCAAGAGGCACGTGGCAGCAGTGCCATTAGAGGAGGAGGAGTATCCCCAACTCCTTCATTCTCCTTTCAGCCCACGAGCCCGCTGATGGACCTAGACGAGGTCCTCAGCACAGTGGAGGGGGGGGAGGAGGAGGAGGCGGTGGGCCTCCAGGATGTGGGGGCTGAGGAGGAGCAGCAGCAGGCCGAGGCTCTCTCCCCAGTCTCATCCCACACCCCTGTTTCTGTGGCAACACCAGAGAGCTCAGGCGGGCAATTGGTGGTGTCACCACAGAAACGAAAGACAAGCATCGTGTGGGACCACTTTGAGTTGGGAGCGGATCCCCGCTTTGCTGTCTGTCGCCACTGCAAACTCAGCCTAAGCAGGGGTTCATCGACAGGGCATTATGGAACCAGCAGCATGAAGATGCATCTTCATAGGCAGCACCAGGCGATCTTGCTGGGGAAAGAGGCGGGCAAGGCGACTGGTTCCAGGGGAAAGCCGAAGGCTGCTGCTGGCACTGCCACTCTAAGCTCTCCATCTCCCATCCCCACAAGGGTTAGGCAGGCAACCCTGCAGGACATGGGGTGGGGGAAGTATTGACCCACAAGATGGCGTTTTCCAATGCCCACCCAGGGTGCTACTGTGTTGGGGCATCTGCCGGGACTGACTCCTCCCCAATACTAGATCTATGACATGTCACTCTGCCTGCCCCTCTGCTAGCCTGTCCTCCTCGGTGACCGACTCGCTGGGATGGTTTGCGTTTGCAATGCGTGACTAACTGCAATGCTGGCTTAGAAACCAGCCATCACTTCCTTGTGCCCCCAGAAATGCCCGCAGCCTGCCTGCCTGCCTGCCCGCCTCCCCCGGGGTGCTGCTGTGGTGGGGCATCTGCCAGGACTGACTCCTCGCCTACTCTGCCTGCCTCTCTGCCCGCCTGGTGCCTGGTTTGCTCCCAATCGTCCTCCTCTGTGCCCCTCAAGGCGTAACTGCTGGCTTAGAAAGAAACAACCAGCCATCTTTGCCTCACTTTGCGCCCACTTATGGGTTGGTTTGCTATGCGTTAGTGCTCAAGCCATCCTTGCGGCACTACAATGCATGCTGCCTGCCTGCTTTCCATTGATGGTGCTATATAAATAAATAATAATAATAATAATAATTCTCCCCTTCCCGCCTTGCAGCGATGGTGTATGTGTCTTGCTTTGACTCAGGGGAGAAGTCCTTCCTGCGCTCACTTAGACTTTATCAAATTCAATAATCCCTTTTTCAAATGTGCCAGAAGATTTAGGGTTATCTCGTGGCATGTTGGGATTGCCTTGGAACTGGCCCCATTGAGCTGTCTGCAATTGCAACTTTAAATCCCTGACATACTGGAGTGTTCAAATTTCAAAAGTTCCCCTAACATCAGGGGATGATGGGATTGCCTTGAAACTTGGTGTCCATGGGGACACATGGGTAAGCTGTCATGGGACCAAAGGATAGGTTTCTAACGTGCAAATTGACGTAGTTGTAGAATGGGACTTGATTTGGGGTGAGTTAAAAAGTTTAAGCCGCGCCAAAAATCAGGGGATGATGGGATTTGCTTGCAACTTGGCGTGCATGTGGACACATGGATAAGCTCTCCTGGTGCCGAGTTTGAGGTTTCTAACATGCAAATTGACGGAGCTATCCCAAGGGGTGTGAATGGGGTGCCCGATTTTCATAAATTCCCCAAAAATCAGGGGATGATGGGATTGCCTTGAAACTTGGCGTGCATGTGGACACGTGGATAAGCTATCATGGTGCTGAGTTTGAGGTTTCTAACGTGCAAATTGACGTAGTTGTAGAATGGGACAATTTGGGGTGAGTTAAGCCATGCCAAAAATCAGGGGATGATGGGATTTGCTTGCAACTTGGCGTGCATGTGGACACATGGATAAGCTCTCCTGGTGCCGAGTTTGAGGTTTCTAACATGCAAATTGACGGAGCTATCCCAAGGGGTGTGAATGGGGTGCCCGATTTTCATAAATTCCCCAAAAATCAGGGGATGATGGGATTGCCTTGAAACTTGGCGTGCATGTGGACACGTGGATAAGCTATCATGGTGCTGAGTTTGAGGTTTCTAACGTGCAAATTGACGGAGCTATCTAAAGGGGTGTGAATTAGGGTTATGGGAGGTGCGTTAGAGGGTAGAGCCGCGCCAAAAATCAGGGGATGATGGGATTTGCTTGCAACTTGGCGTGCATGTGGACACATGGATAAGCTGCCCTGGTGCCGAGTTTGAGGTTTGTAACATGCAAATTGACGGAGCTATCCCAAGGGGTGTGAATGGGGTGCCCGATTTTCAAAAATTCGCCAAAAATCAGGGGATGATGGGATTGCCTTGAAACTTGGCGTGTGTGTGTATACGCCCATGAGGTGTCATGGTGCCAAACGTGAGGTTTCTAACTTCAACGGAAAAAAAGTTGTTTACTTTTTTAGCTTTCAATGCAAGCCTATGGGGGGGCAAAAACGGAGCTCCGGATCCGATCCGGAGCTCCGGGCGGAGCGGAGCGGAAGTGGGCGGAGCGGGGGCGGGGCGGAGCGACCCGCTCCGAAAAATGGCGGATCTGCAAGTGAAGCGGAGCGGGGGGTCCGTGCACACCCCTAGTTTAAATATTCATCCATTCTCGTAAATATTAAATATGAAAAACAGAAAAGCAGGTCTTTACTACACATCAATGTGCAGCTAGAGGAGAACAAAAGCAGATCTGAAGAGAAATAAATTAAGCTCAAGTCCAAGATGACTGACAAAGATCTTAAGAACCAGAGAAGGGGTAGGAGTGAGAATCCAAAAGCTAAGAAAACTCAGCAAACAAAAATGTGTTTATGAAATAAAACCACAAAGGAGGCAGTCCAGGAATTCCATAAAATGCTATGAACAAAAATACTGCATTGGGGTGAGGGTGGGGAATCAAAGCTCTTGGATTTACCAGAAGATGCTAGTTTTGTCATGATCATAATGGTCTCTGTTGATTATTATTTTTCTAATAAAGCAATGCTTTAAATCACCCTTCCCCAACCCAGTGCCCTCCAGATGTGTTGGACTACAACTCCCACCCTGCCCAGCCAGTGTGGCCATTTTGTATGATTCTTATAATGTTGATTGAACACATTACATCAATATGTGAACTTATGAGAGTGGACCGTTTTGGCAAGGGATTTTCATCACTTGGAACTCTGTCTTTCCCCTGGCTTGACAGAGTTCCATGATGTGCCTGGCTCGGCTTGCATTTGCAGGCTGTGTCACGTTTTTTCCTCCAACTTTCTCGAGCTGGCCTTATTTTGCACAAATAAAGATCTGCTGCCGCAACTTGTGCTTTATTTGCCTCATTTGCACAAATCACAGATGCTGCTTGTGCAAATGACACAAATCTGAGTAAATGGTGGTTGTAATTTGTGCAAAGTCAAAATTATGAATAAAATGCGAACTTTTCTGGCTCGCTGCAGAGCGTGTTGGGCTCCACAGGATAAAAATTGACCAATATCCAGGTGGGGTGGGAATCAATGGAAGCTTGTCAAGCTCCACCCCTGGACAGATTTCTCCAGCATCCCTAGTATTGGCTGCGGCGATGGGGGAAGTGTAGTTTAAATGCTTGAATATTATTTCACTGGTAAATTGGCCAATCACGTTACATGAAGTGACCAACTAGGTACTCCATGCAATGATCCCCTGACTAGTTACCTAAATCAATAAACCCAGGCAGTGCCTACAGCTTCCAACAGATGGGGATCAGGATCTGATATGCATCCACAACCAGGTTCACTCCAATGGGGGGCCCTTCTATCTGTTCTGCATGGTACAGATGGAGATGTGCCTTCTATCTGCTTTGTAATGTGGCAATCCATCCCATCTATCCATCTGGGGCCATTGCACCTGGTCCTTACAGTGTGTCTATAATTTTAGAAAAGAAACCCAAGCTTTCACAGGGTATCTTAAACAATTTATCTGCCATGAACCAGATTTTCATTTGCTTTCTATTAGTGTGACTTCATTTATTTTGGTTCCAATCAAAATACACCAGTTCATATCACCCGATAAACTTAAATGGGACATTGTTGCCCTGGAAAAAATGCAGGAGTCTTGTCCAAATGTAGAAGGCCATCTGGTCTGCTAACTTTTCATATGGAAAGGTCCCTGTCTAATCATCCTCAAGTGGGTTAGCTTTTGCCATCTTGCCACTGAATCGTTATCTAGACAGCTAGAGGAAAGAAAAGATGTCTGGCACATTTAAAAATTGGCAAAACTGAAGCATTCATTATTTCTCTGAATTTTTAAGATCTCATCCAAATGAGCCTTGTTTGACTTTCCCTAGAGCTAATTTTCCTTAATCCAAGTGGAAAATGTATCTGAGCATATGGGGGAAGCACATTACTTCCACAGATAAAGTAGGGTTCATTATATTTTGTAATAAGGCCAAACAACAAACAAGGAATACTTCACCCAAAATGAACCTGTCAGAGATTGTGGAGAAGATGGAAGATCAATAGAAATAAATGCTAGAATAGATAAACAATATTATTGCAGCTCGACCAAGCACCTAATAAGCACACAAGTTTGATGAGGCAAGAGGACTGATACGTTTCTGATTGTGTGATGAAGACGAAGACAGAACTGCAGCTTTGTTGGCCAAAGCAGAGGTTGCTGCAAAGGTCCATTTAGAACTTTTCTACATGAGGCATTTATTGTGCGCTCATCATTCCTTACTCATGATTGTTTATGGGTTCTTTAGACAATGCCAGGACCCTCCAATTTCACCTCTGTTTGTAAACAGCACTTTCGGCAAGTTTTTTAGAGCAGGGAAAATGGGTTATTATTTCCGATTGAGAAAGAAAATATGATTTCCTCATGTGATTGCTCTATTCTGCTATATCACAGTGCCACCTAGAGGTTATGTAGTGGGAAAGCCGGAAAGGAAACACTTCTCATGTAGTGCTCTGATCTCAATTCTGCCAGGCAACTGAAAGTAGATGCAGAAGAATAACAGTCTCAGGTAGAAAAGCCCATAATGTCACAATATTCAGACATAGGGAACATCTGACTTGCTAGCTCCTTGCCCAGGCCTCTCCCACCTCTCCCAATAGGGAAAGTTCTCATCTCTGATCAGCTGCTGATAAAAGGTAAGAGGTTTTCCCTGCAGATGACAGAGGGCAGGACCCAGTGAGTGAGCCAGTCCAGCTTACGTCTGAATAGACATGCAGAAGTTTAAAATCAGTAAGGGCACTCTCCTATGCATGTTTAGACTGAAAAATGCCCTACAATTGGCTGGGGAATGCTGGGAGTTGTAGCATTTTCTCTGTCCAAACATGCATAGGAGAGTGCCTTAAGAATCACATTTTGGTCCTGTCCACTCTGTCTTTAGCCCCATGGACTGATGGAATGCAGCCACCCAATACTTTTCCCCAATTGGAATTCAGACCTTGAACTGAAAGAGATTCCTCACCCTTGTTAAATAAACAGCAGATATTTAAAGAAATGGCACCTGCATGTCAACTTCCACCCTTCTCCTTCATAAAGTCTAATACAAATTAGCCCATGTCCTGACACCGTTATGTCCTGTGTTTCCACACTCACATCTGATGCAGATAGGGAGAAACACAGCTTAATGACATCAGGTCATGATGATGAGTTGCACAGGAGCATGTGTAAGCAACCTGGCCCTTGTCTTGATAATGTCGGGTCTGCAGTGCGGGGCCGCATTGGTGCTCCTTCTACAGTGGAAGGAGCGCAGTTGCGGGCTTTCCGGTAGGCACTGCTAGCACCACCATCACCCACCAGAGCACACACACAGTTCCTGGGTGCCTGGAAGCATCAGTGCCCCCTCTTCCAAAGTCAGGGTTTGTTTTTTTAAAAAGAAATTGGCCGACATTTAGTTCTTTTCTTTTCAAGCTGTAAATGCAAAGGATTACATTTACAGCTAAATGGGGGGAAACAAGGTGGGGGGAGGAACGAGGTGCTCCCTCCATTGCAGAATATCCAAACCCCCTGCCACGACACAGGCTCTGAACACCAGACCCGGCTGAGGCTACTCCCTGCTCAAGCTAAGCACCACCGCTTGATACGCCTGAGGCAAGGGATAAAAACCACCTTCCTCCAAACTATGTGGAGAAAGGGGTTAAAAATGGAGAAGGATTTTAATATATATAATAATGCGCTGTGAGTTATATCTGCTGAGGTGAATGATTGTCAGAGTGGGTGCTGAATGTGTAAACTTAAGATGATAAATGCCAAACAGACACGTGGGATTTTTGTGGTAGTTTTAAAACAAACAATCAAAATTTATTTTTAAAAGTTCACAAGCTTTGTTTCAACTAACAACATTTAAAAACCTTTTTGAAACCTTTCATACAATCCTGTCACTCATTCACATTCGCGCTTTCCTTTTTCTCACACAATCACTCTTGAACTTTCTTTATTATCAGTATTGATTGATATACCTCAACTACGTGCACACCACACTCTAAAGACACCACTCACTACACTGACTCTCAAATTTCCCAGAACTTAAGTACCATAAACACAGAGAGCACTAAAGACTCTATGAGTACTTAACAAGTCTCCCCGAAAAGTTTTTTCCATCCCGTCAGTCATTCCCTTATATATCACTCCTCCCCCCTCCCAAGACATTCTAACTCCGCCCACTCAGGCCAACATTCTAAAAAACACAGACTTACAAACTGTAGACACACCTTTGGGAACTGACTTGTGGGGTGTAACGCCACACACACCCTTTAATTATTATTTTTTAACAAGGGTCCGCAGAGGTGAGGAGCCTTGCTGCAAGCTAAAAAAAGTTGGGGCAAGTGCCCAACTTTTTTACAGCAGAGCTTTGGGGCTTTGCCCCTGGATCGCTTCAGAGTGGTGGCTGCATCATGTAAATTACCTGCCGCCACTCCAAAGCTACCACGGGGAAAAGTGCCTGTCTAGACAAGCCCTTGGTACTTTCCATATGTTTTGGACTACAACTACCACAATCCCTGACCACTGGATATGCTGGCTGGGTTGTTGTCCAAAATATCTGGAGGGCACCAGGTTGCCTAACCCTGTAATTTGAGGCTACGGAAGGAACTAGACATACACCTGCTATGTTTCCTGTCAGCGCTATGTTAACATTCAGTTTAGTCCTGAGAATGGTTGAAAATAATTTAAGTCTTACACACAGATCAGACTAGTCCTCATTATGCCTTTATAGAAAGGCCTATCTCCAAACTCTGTAGGCTAAAAGAAATGGCAGCAGTTTTGAAACTGTTATTGATGGGGAGAGGGAGGGTACAAATTGTGTGTCTGATAAATAAATAAATAAATATATGGTATGTGTGCTAGTATGTATGATTGTGTATAATGTGTATATAAATTACAGGTAAAAATGTGAGGGCTGGATATAGTATATATACTAGGGGTGTGATCCGCTCCGATTAGGAGCGTAGAAGCAGTAGCGGATTGGCCTGCTCCGCCTTACCCAGAGGCGGAGTAGGAGCGGACCGCGGACCCCCTAGAAGCAAGGCGAAGAGAAGCGGCCATTTTTCGGAGCTCCTAGTTCAGGCGGAGCGCTCCGGTCGCCATCTTGAAAACATTTCGCCATAGGATTGCATTGCGGCAAATAATCGCGCATAACTAGGTTGTTTTTGAAGCTATCGTTCTAGAAATTCTTGTGCTCAGAGAGTCGTGGATGGGGGTCATTTTGAGACCACTCTCACCTCTCTGCGTTGTCTGGGTCGCGGGCTATATTTTTGTGAAAATCGGGTCAACCGCGCGGCTCAAACGGCGTTTTCGGCTTTTCGCCCATAGGATTGCATTGAGGGAAAGAATCGGGGATAACTGGGGGGGGGGTTTAAGCTATCATTCTGAAAATTCTTGTGCACAGAGAGTCGTGGATGGGGGTCATTTTGAGACTACTCTCAACTTTCTGCATCGTACGGGTCGCGGGCTAGAAGTTTTTAAAAAATCGGCGGGAAAAATACCTTTTTCAAAGGGCTGAGGGGCAGAGTCAGCTCCCGGTCATGATGATCCCAAAGTTGGAGGAGGGCATAGGCAAAACGGGTAACTTGGGATTCTGGGAAACTTCTCTTTCTTCATCTGAACGGGCTTTTCCCCGTGTTTTTTAACACAGTAGCCCCACCAAATGCCCAAACACAACCTGAAATCATATACTAAGCCAAGAATAAGAGATAGAAACACAGCACTGCTCCCCACCCTAACCTTGGGGAACAACTGAATCGATGTGGTGCAAGGGGATGAGCTCCCCTAGGGCATCTCATCGTGGACGTGCCCCCACTCTCTCCTGCACTGGAAGGCCATTAGAGCCTTCCAAAGAGAGTAAAACGGTGGAGCAATGCCTATCATGAGTTGAAGTGAATGCTCACTTTTCAGTGGTGGAGCAATGCCTGTTATGAGTTGAAGTGAGCGTTTTACTTCTTCTCAGAGCTGTTGGTGGCTGTCTTGAACTGGCAGCTACTTCCCCCTCCCCCGGGCACGTCCCCCTATTGCTGGTAAAAGACAGATATAGCCTTTTTAAAAAAATTCTTCTTCTGTTTATTGAGCAACACTGCTGCTTTTAATTCCACCCCTCCTTTGTTTATTTATTGATTTATTCCATTTTATATGCATTACTGGCTTATCCTTGGCTCACTTCCTTATGCCCCCAGAAATGCCAGCTGCATGCCTGCCTGCCTTCCCTCCCTCCTCCCCTGCCCACCTCACAGGGATGTTGTGTGTGGAGTGCCCAATTTTCAAAAATTCGCCAAAAATCAGGGGATGATGGGATTGCTTTGAAACTTGGCGTGCGTGTGTATATCCCCATGAGGTGTCATGGTGCCAAACATGAGGTTTCTAACTTGAACAGAAAAAAAGTTGTATAATTTTTTAGCTTTCAATGCAAGCCTATGGGGGGGGAAACGGAGCTCCGGATCCGGATCCGGAGCTCCGGGCGGAGCGGAGCGGAAGTGGGCGGAGCGGGGGCAGGGCGGAGCGGCCCGATCCGGAAAATGGCGGATCTGCAAGTGAAGCGGAGCGGGGGGTCCGTGCTAGGGATGTGCTCCGCTCCGATTAGGAGCGTAGAAGCAGTAGCGGATTGGCCTGCTCCGCCTTACCCAGAGGCGGAGTAGGAGCGGACCGTGGACCCCCTAGAACCAAGGCGAAGAGAAGCGGCCATTTTTCGGAGCTCCGAGTTCAGGCGGAGCGCTCCGGTCGCCATCTTGAAAACATTTCGCCATAGGATTGCATTGCGGCAAATAATCGCGCATAACTACGTTGTTTTTGAAGCTATCGCTCTGGAAATTCTTGTGCTCAGAGAGTCGTGGATGGGGGTCATTTTGAGACCACTCTCACCTCTCTGCGTTGTCCGTGTCGCGTGCTATATTTTTTTGAAAATCGGGTCAACCGCGCGGCTCAAACTGCGTTTCGGCTTTTCGCCCATAGGATTGCATTGAGGGAAAGAATCAGGGATAACTGGGGGGGGTTTAAGCTATCGTTCTGAAAATTCTTGTGCACAGAGAGTCGTGGATGGGGGTCATTTTGAGACTACTCTCAACTTTCTGCATCGTACGGGTCGCGGGCTAGAAGTTTTTAAAAAATCGGCGGGAAAAATACCTTTTTCAAAGGGCTGAGGGGCAGAGTCAGCTTTTCAGTGGTGGAGCAATGCCTGTTCTGAGTCGAAGTGAGCGTTTTACTTCTTCTCGGAGCTGTGGCTGTCAGTGTCTTGAACTGGCAGCTACTTCCCCCTCCCCCGGGCACGTCCCCCTATTGCTGGTAAAAGACAGATATAGCCTTTTAAAAAAAGTTCTTCTTGTTGTTTATTGAGCAACACTGCTGCTTTTAATTCCACCCCTCCTTTGTTTATTGATTGATTTATTCCATTTTATATGCATTACTGGCTTATCCTTGGCTCACTTCCTTATGCCCCCTTATGCCCCCAGAAATGCCTGCCTGCCTTCCCTCCCTCCTCCCCTGCCCACCTCGCAGGGATGTTGTGTGTGGGGTGCCCGATTTTCAAAAATTCGCCAAAAATCAGGGGATGATGGGATTGCTTTGAAACTTGGCATGCGTGTGTATATCCCCATGAGGTGTCATGGTGCCAAACATGAGGTTTCTAACTTGAACAGAAAAAAAGTTGTATAATTTTTTAGCTTTCAATGCAAGCCTATGGGGGGGGGAAACGGAGCTCCGGATCCGGATCCGGAGCTCCGGGCGGAGCGGAAGTGGGCGGAGCGGGGGCGGGGCGGAACGGCCCGATCCGGAAAATGGCGGATCTGCAAGTGAAGCGGAGCGGGGGGTCCGTGCACACCCCTAGTCCGTGCACACCCCTAGTATATACTTCATCAGGCGTCTTTTTAGATTTTGTAGCAGGTCCAGCCAGTATCAGAAACCTCTATCTTGAAGGGGAGAGATGTGCGTTGTGCAATTACAATTGGACAATATTTCCTTATTTTCAGAGGTTTGGAAAATGACGATATTCATCATACTAGCTTCAATCCAGGGAAGCATGAGTAAAAATTCAATTTGTGCAACATGACTTTTCTACCTCCATCTGCTACAGCCTTTGGAAAGTCACTTCCGAGCACCGAGGCATGGGAATGAGGTAGGAGATGGGAACCCGTGGAAACTGGGGATGCCGTTGCACAAGTGAGGAGGGTCTTCCACTCACATGCAGATCTCTCTGGATCCCACTACAGATTGCAAGATAGCACAGTATAATGCTAGACTCCATAGGAATCTACACCCCTTACTTGTTTTACTGGCTCCCAGAGCTGCTGGTCTTTAAATGGCTGTGAGGGATTAAATATAGCTAAAACTAGGGGAAACTGAGTGCACAGTTCATAGATTTCAGTAAGCAGGTCCATCTGTCCCCCTCCACACCCCATCATTCAAGCATTAGCACAGAGTCTTTTCCAAGCTGACAGGAGCAATTTAAAATCTATTGAAACATTCAAAAGTGGGAATCTGCTTTCCATTCACTCTTTCTAGGTCTGTGACCATGAATACATTCCCATCTCTTGGGCAGGAATTTAATATAACATTAGCCACGTCCATTAGTTTACGTGTCACATTAGGAAAAGAATGGAGAACCTATGGCTCTCCAAGTTGTCATTGGATGTCAACTCCCATCAGCCCCAGCCAACAGGGTCAATTGTCAGAGATGATGAGAGTTGTAGTCCAACAACATCTGAAGGTGCACAGATTCCACATTCCCTGCATTAGGCAGCCAAATATAATTTATCTTTGGCCAAATTCCACAAGAATCGGAAAGGGTCCTATGGCACTGCTGACGGATTAAAACTAATGAAAAATATGATCAAAAAAATCTAATTTTGAAATGGTGACTTGGTGTTTGTCTCAGGTTGTTGAAAATAAGTTCAAAGCACAGAGGAATACATGTAGACAACAACAGATCTTTGCATAGTATCCAGCTGTGTCATTACGTTAGCACAGATGACATTGTTATAGCGGAAACTAGGTTTCAAATTATGCGCAAGAGGAGAATCCAACTATAGTTACATTTGCACGAGCAACTGTGCAACAGTTGTGCATAGATTTGAGCAACCCAATGTGCAACCCAATGTGCACTCTGCTTGGGGTTGTGCAAGCATTATGCACAACTACTTGCACAACAGAAAAATTTGGAGGAGTTCCACCAGTGCTATTTGTGTTTGTGGAATAACACTGTTGGAACTGTTATCCAACAAATAATTTTGGATAAAGAAATGGCTCTGTTTCTATTTATTAAGTATCCCTTATGATTGCATTGCTTTTGCAGGCCATTTCCAGGTGGAAAAAATATTTCTCTTAGAATATATCAAATGTTACTTTGAATTAACTGGATTGTGTTTTCCATTATCAAAACAGCAAACGCCAGATCTATACTGATGCCATTATATTAACCATCAAAGGTCCTTTGACAAACTTCTCCCTGACATTTTTCTTAATAACTTGACATGTTTACATCTCACTGGCCTGCTGTTGTTTCAAACCAAGTTCAAATATCAAATTACCCCAAGCAACTGGAAATTTCAACCAACCTGCGCTTTGCCTTATATCATCAGAGGGTCCTTTTACTTGAATTGGCACAGTCTTTTCATTCAAATGAATGTCCATAAGATATCAACATGTGTCGCTCACACAGTCAAATAGGATTTCAACACGTGTCTCTCGCACAGGGACCATTATGCCAATCGCAGCAATTAAAATAATTGGAACTGAACTTTAATTTTACTTTTTGTTTTGGTTCATCTGTGTACTTTAAGGCTTTTTTGCTTGCTATCCATTTAATTCAAAGGCACAGTAGCACTTCCTGGAAAAAAAAAAGAAGGCATTCTTAAGGGCTAAACCATATGCATACATGGTTATCAATTAGACAGGCTGGCACTAAACACATGGGGTTGAATTCAAGATCAGCCTTCTGTTTATGGAAGGGCTATTGACCGAAGGACTCCACGCACGGAATGGACTTCCACCCAATTTGCTGGGATCCCCTCTTCCTCCCAGCACCATAGCACACTCCATTCAGCAGTATCCCCTGACCCTCTGAATAGCATTTTCAAAAGACTTGAGGAGCTGCCATAGAGAGAAGGGGGTGAGGAAGTCCACTTCCATCAGCCCAGTTGAATGTGCCTAAACCTGGATCCACTCCAGCAAAGGAGATCGTTACCTTGTCGTGGTGCTGGAGCTTGAGCACCTCAAGGATGCCATGAGCTAAACCATGAAGGGACACCCAAGACGGGAAGGAAAGCTCTGGCGTGGGCTGGTCCATGAAGTCACGAAGAGTCGGAAGCGACTGAACGAATAAACGACAACAACAAAATCTGGATCCAACCCAAGGGTTTTATGGTGGTGGCCCTATATATATGAAACCCAACTTTTTCAATCTGCTTTTAGATATGGGACTGAATATATATATATATATATATATATATATATATATATATATTCCTACAATGTCCATTCAGATGTAAGCCCCATTGCACTGAATGAGGCTAACCCACAGGTAAATGGGTATAGAATTGCTGTCTTAATTCTTTAAATTTCTACTGATTTCCTTTTAATTGTTATAAATTGGTTTTATAAGAGTGCTGTAAAAACACAATGTTTTTAGGCGGCTGTTTTAATTTGTTACTATAATGAGATTTTTTTGTTTTGTTCTTAAGTAATTATTTTGTTCTTATTTCTTGGGAGGGCTTCAAGATAATCATAAATAAACACACACTTTTTGGTTCAACTATAAAATGTAGGTGGAGGTTAATGTTGAATCCTAAACTGAGTGCTAAACTCATCCTCTCCATTTCCAATATTGGTGACAGGCTGGAGAGGGCAAAGTCTTACAGTAGAAGACAACATGGAGATAAGAGGGGGCAGGTGTATCTCTTGTCCCCCTCCAGATGAGGCTGGGGGACCCTCAGGGAGAGATTTGAGGGGAGCACGAGGGGGTTGCAGTAGGGAGAGAAGATGCAGAAGTCCCATTCTGCCAGCACCATCATTCTGCTGGTGGAACCATGATTCTGGAATCAATCCCTAATCATTAAGTCCTACTGAATATCCTTGCCTACTTGTTCATATCACTTTCCAAAAATATTTATGTTGGCCTTCTTATTTATTTCAGCCATATCCCACTTTGATCATTACATTAGGGCCATGACCAACAAATTCCAGAGGGGAAAACCAAAGCTCTTATAAGCCCTGCTAGATCATGTGTTTATTTCTTTGTATAAAACATCTGGCATTTTAGAACAAACTGGCCGGGATTACAAACAAAAACCAAGCAATAAAATGACAGCTCCAGCAGGTTAGCAGCATTAAAGGGAGGAATGACCTCGGGTGATCCACAAGATCAAGCTCGCTTATTAGTTCAGCTGGTTACAAAGAACAGTCAAAGCCCTGTAGTCAGCTGGTCTGTTTATTTGCGTTACCATGAGGTCCTCTGATATATCGAGAAGCCCTCTTCAATAGCAATTCTTTAGCATTCATCCCCAGTTTGTTGTACCATCATTAACATAAAAGTTGGTGGGGGGAGGGGAATTGATGTATAGAGAGGTAATTCCCTGATGAGAATGTCTACAGCAAAGTGTGTGTCATGCCAGCTGGATTCAATTGCCTTCAAGTGGCTTCAAGATTGTGGCTATAACATTTATAGTATGCTTATGATGTCCTGCATGTCTAGGAAACACTACAAATACATCACTAATGCTAATCCAACAGCAGTACTTGAAGTTTGAGAAGATGAGAGTGACTTATGGAGAACGGAACATTCTGTCAATGCAACGACTTGCCTTAAAAGCATACAAAGTTAGCCACTCTTGACAGACAGTATGTTGGGCTAGATGAATCAGTAGTCTGACTGGCAGGGCAGTATTTAGACCTAAAATAATTGAAGCTTTTCTGCTAGCAAGGCTACAAGTTTCCCAGTGCCAAGCTGTCATCTCCAATTCCCTGTAATAAGGATGCACACCATAACTCTGTTGGAGGTTGCTTAATATCTCTGTAACTTCTTGTACTTTTGCTTATATAAGCTAGCGCTCCACTCCAGGTCATTTTCACCAGCTGGAAAGTATAAGAACTGAAAAACACAACCACATTTAACTTATTAGCCTCATTGATTGAACTTAAGGTAGGTTAATATAAAATTGGTACAATATCCTGTTTTAAGACATTTTATTTAGCAAATGAGGGAGGAGGCGGCGGCATAGCATTGTAATTAATTCTTGTTTGAAGTCCACAGTGAGCTTTATCCCAAATCTGCAATAATGTTTGCTTTGGATTCTCTAGATAGTCTGTCTGTACCATATTTAAGGAGATGAAATCAATGTATCCAGGAATTCAATGGCTCCAAGTCTCCCTCCCCTCACAACCCCTAAAAGCCAAAAAGAAAGGAAACAAAAAATAATTTGTTGACCTACACACTTACGTACTTCAATTCTTTAGGGTTGCTTCTATAATGATATCTTATCCACCGTTGGATTTCTGCTTCAGGGGGAGAAATGCTGTTCCACCAAGGGTGAGCTATTCCATCTGCTCCCCCCCCCCCCAAACCTGGAGACTTTAAAAGCAAGGCTGGAGCTGAAGGGAGGTGCTGCTTCGGGGGAAGAAACGCTGTTCCAACCAAGCTTTCTTTTCTTTTCATCTTCTTTGTTTTGCTGTAAACTTGTATTTAGTATATTTTTGAGTATTATTGTGATGTTGTTGATTAGTATATTGTTAAATATTGTTGTAGTTCTAATTATTGTAAACCGCCCAGAGAGCTTCAGCTATTGGGCAGTATAAAAATGCAATAAATTAATGAGTGAATGAATTTCAGACCCAAAAGTCTATCTGTAAAAAGTTTAATGTGTCTTAGCATCAAAGCATCAACTTAAAAGTCATAGCAGGTAGGCATAATGGTACCCAGTTTGTGGGGGGACACCCTTCTTGGACAGATGCGAGAAGAACACTGCTTGTGTTCAGGTGTCTTACCAAGACTTTTCAGCTTCAGCGGCTTTTCATTCCCATAGTATAATTTAAAGAGCATTATTCTGGGATGTCTGGCAATGACTAGATTTCTGTGATTTTTTTGGTCTTTTTCCTCCCTTTGAAAAGATGTCCAGTACAATGTGACTTCAAGTTTTTTATCCTGGTTGTGCTTTTTATATTGTATTTTGTAATTGTGCTTTTAACCTGTTGGTTGTTTTATTGTGGTTTTATTTTTTGTGAACCGCCCAGACAGCTTCGGCTATTGGGCGGTATAAAAATGTAATAAATAAATAAATAAATAAGTAATGCTTCTTTCTTTTATTTCAACACTAGCTGATATACCCAGCATTGTTCGGGGGCCCTAACATTAACATTTAAAGCCCTAAACAGCTTGGGGCCAGGCTATCTGAAGGAACGCCTCCTCCCATATGTACCTGCCCGGACCCTAAGGTCATCCTCAGGGGTCCTTCTCCATGAGCCCCTGCCAAAGGAAATGAGGCAGGTGGCTACCAGGAGGAGGGCCTTCTCTGCTGTGGCACCCCGGCTGTGGAATGAGCTCCCTAAGGAGGTTCGCCTGGCACCTACATGATATGCTTTTAGACGCCAGGTGAAGACCTTTTTATTCTCCCAGCATTTTAACAGTCTAGAAATAAATTTTAACTTGGTGTTTTAAATTCGTAATTTTGCATTGCTGCTGTTTTTATCTGGTTGAGCTTTTATATTGTATCTTATATTATGGTTTTATACTGTTGTTTTATACTTTGAATGTTTTTAATTTTTGTGAACTGCCCAGAGAGCTCCGGCTATTGGGCGGTATAGAAATGTAATAAATAAATAAATAAATATGTCTGTGAGGTAATCTTAATGTAGTAGGCCAGTGCTAGGGCTGTGACTTAACTTTTAAATGAATTATATTTACTTCTTTTTTTCCTCTCTCACCCTCACAACAACCCCACAATGTAGGCTGGAGCTAGGTCTGTGAGGTAACTTTAAAAAGAATTAATTTCTCTCTCTCTCTGTCTTGCTGTCTCTCTCTCTCTCACACACACACACACACTGCAGGCCAGGGCTGCCTTAAAGCTGCAGCTCTCCATGGCCCACTTGACCATCTTCTGCTTAGGGCTCTTGGCAGATACTGTGAAGCCTCCGAGGGTGGCTGGGTTGAAGGCCTATGCCTGCCTTGGCCTGCACTTCTCACTCACCAAGTACTCCAGCAGGAGGATGTGCAGAAGCACTGGGGCCAACAAGTCTGGCTAAGCCGGTCCATGCTGCATTGCACTATTGGTGCCCATAGGTAAGCCATGAGGGAGCCAACCAGTTGACTGACTGACGGTTAGCTCAGTCATTGCTGTCAGCAATGGGACTGGAAGTGCACCCTTCCGCTCCTGATGGTGGCTAGTGATTGAAGCAGCTGGCCCCAGGCACTCTCCCTTCAGGCTCAGGATGGCAAGCCACTTCCAGATGATGGCCACCAAAGCCTGGTAAATTTTCCTGCCAGCCCAAGGCATGCTGGGAGTTGTAGGCATAAGTATAGCTTGCTGAATAACATGTTAATCTTTGAACACCATCTGAGGTTTTGTGGGAGAACTGGAGAGTGGGCCTTCTTAGTTGTGGCACCCTGCATATGGATTTCTTTTTCCCAGGCAGGCTTGCTTAGTGACTGCATTAATGACTTTCAGTACCAGGTGAATTTCCCCACCCACAAGGCCTTTTAACTTGATGAGATTTTTTATGCAGCATTTTTTTCCTGTTATAACTAAAGCACAACTTTCCAAGACAGATGCAGGAATTACTGAATTAAAGTTTATGATTTCTATGTAAAAGCCTGACTATACCATTGAAACAGAAGAGTGAATGGAAGAATGACTGACAGCTGGGGCTAGAATGGAATGGTGGGTGGGATGAGTGGCAGTTGGCGAAAGTCAGGTAGAAGGAGAACTAAGACAGTTAGAAGTCAGTGAAGTGAGAGCTGAATTAGGATTGAGAGATAGTGACCTCGTTGGCTCACCCATACTTTATTTTAATCCAGCCACTCTACATGCCAGTACTACACCTCCCAGCATGCCTTTGGCGGGCCACAGGTGCCCACGACCTCTGAGACATCCTCTTGTTGCCGATGCTGCTCCTCAATAAGAGCATCAAGGAGTAGCATCGCCAAGAAGGGGAGTTAAGCGGCTGTTAGTGGATCCACCCATGTCTGGCCAATCCTGCTACTGCCTTGGCGTGTGCTTCTCACCCACCAAGTCCTCTATCAGGAGCCAGTACTGAAGGGCTGGGCACTTCCCCCATTTCCTGAGGTCTGTTTCTGGGCATGTGAGAGTGCGTCCCCTTCTTCCCTCCCTCTTAAGGGTGAAGGCTGCATACTTGCTAACCCCAGAGTCTGAGAAAACAGCAATATCAGGATGGAGCATGTTCAGCCTCTCAAAGTCATGCTGTTGTTATCTAGTTACAATTTTAAAACTACGCAGAGGTTGGGAGAAGGCACTGCAAATGGACATAGCCCATTTATGTGGGTTGTTTTCTTTTATGTGGAATTGGATTGACTGCTCAAGACCAACCTTAGGAATTGGGGTTGTGAAAGACCTGCAGTGGCAACCTGCCTATGCACTCACAATGGCTGCCAAAGGCCAGTAAGTCTGGCCTCCCACCCAAGGCATCCTGGGAGTTGTAGGCGTAAGCCTTGGTTTTTATTAAATTCTTTAAAAATATTAAAACTCAAAATTCTGTGTTTTTAGATTTTTCAGGTACATTGAACAACCAGGCCTATCAGCATGCCAAATTTCAAGTTTCTAACTCATCTGGAAGTGGGTAAACGTTTCTGGACATACATCACACACATTCTTTCTGCTTTATAGGTAGAGATTAAAGTCCCTAGCTTTGGGACTCTTTCCTCTCAGGGCATGTCAAAAATTAAGCATTTTCTTCTGTTTGCTCAGGCATGTAGCCGCTAAAATGCATTTTTAAGTATTCTATTATTAGTGGAGCCTGCTGGCAAAACTCTGGCTGATTATTTGAAAGAATAAGAGCTTCCTAACCTCTTCAGCTCCTAACCATTTTTCATTTCATTGCTGCTCCCAGTTTTCTGCCTAATCTTGTCTGGACTTCTCATTCTTTTGGATGACTCCATCTCCCAAGTTTATCTCCTTCCCTTTGTCAGCTACACTAATAGCCTTCTTTGCTAGGTCCATACTTCTTCTACCTAAGCTTTCCCTACTGGTTCTTGCCCTGCCTCTGTCTAGAATCCAAAGAACTTGGCCTGGCAGCCAGAGCCCCTTAGGATCAGAGAAGAAGCTCAGCAATGGCAGCCTGAGCTCTTTCCACCTAGCCTGCCTCTAACAGTCAAGGCAATCACTGGCGGGTTTTCTTTTCACATCTACTATCACCACTACCATGCAAAACTGGCATGCAATCCCTTTGGTTTATTAAGTTTTTGCTTGCATAGACCCTATCTAGAGTAGATATGATATAAACCTTTTGAATAACACAAAAAACAGAGGTTGAACACTGATGTCTCTGGAACACAGTCCAATAAAGGCCAAACTGCCCCTTACACTCATTGCATAGCAGGTAGCTGAAGCTCATCTTACTTTTTACTCTCATGTGCACATACATGACCACAATTTGAATTAGAACCATGGTACTCTGGATGTGGAGGATTAAACATTTCCCCAACTATTTCCCCCCAAAATTCCCCCTGGGGGGGGTTACAAAAAGGGGGTATCCATTGATTCCAACAGAGACATTTTTTAACCCACCCATCCATGCGAGGAGTTTCAGGGGGGAAATAAGGGGGACCCTCTGAGAGCACTATGGTCTCAATCAGAATCCGGTCTGTGCATGCTTACATGAGAGTAAAAAGGATGATAAGCTTTAGCTACATGCTACACAGTTAGTATATCATATAGTTTGGTTCTAATTATGAAAATATACGGGAAGGGTTAGTTGCTGTACTCACCCATGATTAATCAAGTTGAAATGGTTCAGAGTGGCTGGAACAGTGCAGTCAGACAAGGTGTCACATTGATCAGAATCAGAACTTGAATTACAGGGAGGGCCAGAGGTGGCTGCCTGCTCCCCCACCACCACCACACCTTTGTCTTCCTTAGCTACTGTTTTCAGAAGGCTACAAGGGAGCAAGTTTTGGTTAAAACTGGGTGGGAGTTGGAGGATGGATTTAATTAACCCCCCCTTTCTGCCATAGTTCAAGTACTGATCAGAACCACATGTTCCAGAAATTATTACACCCGCAAAATATTGGTATTGCCTGCCCCCACAAAGGTAGGGACACACATAGCCAGTGTAGCAGAAGTGAGAGGCGTTGTATATAAAAAAGCGAAGGATAAACCCCAAAAACCACCACACTGTATCTTATGAGGGTCATATGTTTGAGATGCTTGGACAGACTAAGGATTTATTGCCCTTAAGAAGGAAAACCACAATATATGCCTCAAGCATATCAAGATCAGATGATTCTCTTCCAGCTGTTTTTATTGGAGTTCCTGGGTCCCCCACCCCCCACCCCACTCTGATCATCCAGACCCTGAGCTCTAACAAAATTGAAATGGAAATCTTGAATTGTTACCTCAAGCTTTCTTCAAAGGCTTGAAAGTCCACTCTGAATTCTTTTGAAATGCTTAATTTAAATCATAAACCCATGCACCAAACAGACCTATAATAGACTCAGACTTTGTGTCTCAGTCAGAGGCATTTCCTACCCAAGTCATTCTTTGAAGTGTTGTTTAAGTATATGGAATATTTCTCGAATTTGTAACTTTTACAGCTGATAGACTGTAATCCTTAAAACCATTCAATGTAGAGCTTAATGACACCAATTTATCAAATGAAGTTATTTGGCAAAAGACTACAGATGAGACAGAAGCAATGTCTTTAGTCCCACGGCTTTGTTGGGACATTTTTATCTAAATTCTTGAGTAGTGATTAGCATACCATGCACTGTTGTTTTTGTTTTCATTTATTGTCAGAACTGAAATGAAATCATTAGCACAGCCTAGCCAATGTTTCATGTAACCAAGGGTGGCCACCATTTTGTACTGCAAATATTTTTGTCTTCAGATGCTTCTTCTCCCCTGCCCTCCCCCTGGCCCCCCTTCCATGGCAGAGCATGAAGTTCTGTCTTATTGCTGAGCTAGGTTATGGAGGCAAATAACCTAGTAACTTGACGGTTCCAGCCCAGACCAGACATTCTTCCAATGGCCTGTTCGACATGTGTTCTAATAGAGCTATTCTAAACCCTGTAATCAATTATATGCCTTTAATCAATTAGTAGCTATTGATTAGGGTGACCAACTCACCAGTTTTCCCTGGAAATCTATGGGTTTTCAGGCCCTTACAGAGGTCTTCGGGGAGAATTTTAAAATCTTAGGAAAATCTCTGGGAAAGATGTCAGTCATGCATTTTTTGAGGCCTTGGGAAAGTGCACAGATCGCCTACACCATTAGCGGGGCTGGGAGGATAACAGCACATGTGCAACTATCCTTCCAGTCATACTAATGGGTGGCTGATCTGCGCTGTTTCCATAGGCCTGTAACGTACGCCCGGCTCACCCCCCCAATTTACGCTGAAAGGGTCTCTTAACGCTTGTATTAAGAGACCCTTTTGCCTCAATTGGCGTGGGTGGGGGGTAAGCTGGGTGCGTGTTTGCCAGCCTCATATCACTACCTGAAGACCCCCTTCTTGCGTGACTTCTGGGAACTCCAAGGGAGCTGCTGCTCACTTGGTGGCTTCACCAACTCTTCCAGATGTCATGTGAGAAGAGGGTCTTCCGGGAGAGTGGCAGAAGCTGTCTTTCGCTGGCTATCCCACAGACACACCTTCTTTGCACTTTGACCCACTGCATCCTGAGTTGGAGTGCAAGGAAGGTGCTATACACAGAGTATAGCAAAAGCTTTGAAGTACAGCAAAAGCTACAAAAGTAGGAGTGAGTGAGACAATTTCAGATACATTGAATCAGACATGTGACCAAGGCTATGTTCGGGTGCCCCCCCTGTGGGGCTGGGTATGCTCCCCTGGGGGCTGGACATGTTGGTGGGCATACCCCTTTGGGGGTGGCCATGTTGTCCTCATTTTGGGTTTCCAAAATATGGTCACAGTAAATACTATTGATTAAGTCTTGGATTTTAAAGTAACATAAGTTCAGAGAAGGCAATTTTTCTGGCCACTCCACACCTGCAGCCATCTGCGAAAGACTCAAAAGACTCTCAAGACTCTCTGGAATGTGTTTGGTGTCTTTCCATACAATGTGCAACGGCTACTGTGAGGGAAGGGAATTGCTCCAAATTTACCTGATTTGGGGCAATTCACCATTTTTATAGGTACTTCTATTGAAAATAATATATATTTTTCAAACAAACAAACAAACAAACTTTTGACCAAATTTAGTGAGCTCCTTTTTAGTCACTCAAAACATTTTTATTCAGTTGATCTAACCAATTAATCAACTAATAGTTCAATCCTATAATGTCTACTCCCACGTAAGGGTTTATAGGGTTGGATCCTAAACATAATTAAATACCCTCCACAATCATTTCTATGACATTTCAGAAATATGCTAGCAGTCTAAATATATGTGGTTTCTGGAAGAAAAGCTACATCTAAGATTTCCCTCAACCCAAATTACAATTGAGCCTGATTACTAGAGGACAATAAACTTATGTGTTGATTGTGGAATTCCCAGCTATAATCTAAAATTTTTGCTCAGTGTTCACTCTTGAGTACCTGCCAAAAATTCCAAAATATTCCCTAGATTGTTTTAACTGCAATATTGTTTTATTTTTAGAGACTGCAGTTTCTATCCAGAACTATGTTTAAGAATGCTAACATAGGCCTTAGCTAGACCTACCTGATAGTCTGCGACGGAGGAGGGAAGATCGCGCATTGTGATTAACGTGTGATCCCTCCTCCATTTACATGCGAGGCGCAACAACCTCAGGAAGAGAGGCGTCTTGCCCGCCATTTTTTATTTTTAAGGGAAGAGGAGCATACAAACGCTCATGCGCTAAAGGTAGGTGCTTTTTAAAGAAATAATTTAATTTCCCCTCTCCCCCATCCTACCCCCAATGGGCACAGAGCTCCTGAGAAGCGCTGTGCCCCGTGTGTAGCTCCCGGCTCCACATGAGAAATTGCACAGAGCCGAGTCAAACCGCGGCAACGGGCCACATGTTCCATGGTCTCAGGCTCAGCCCAAGACTGTGAAAAACCAGGCCCAAAGGGTAGTGCTCTATCCTGGGGCAAGGGGGAGGGATGATCCCTCCCTGATCCCGGGATCCCCTGTGCGTCATGTGGACAATCCCGGGGTTCGCCCGATCATAAAGCCTGGTCTAGCTAAGACCATAGTTATACCATACCAATCCACATTTCTAAACCATTTTGAACGTTTCTTTTGAAAACGTAGCTGTTAATTTACTGGGATATGCATGGTGTCCTCTAATAGCTCTAGTAATCCCAAGTATAGATAAAGTGTGTGTGTGGGGAAACTTTGACAAAGTGACCCAGCTCATGAATTCAAATGTAGCTTGTAAGTATAAATGATTGCTTGCTTTGCTGCTTTAAGAAAATCTAATTTAGTTAGCCCACGTATAAATTAAAGTGTTTCGTTTGAATCCAGATGATTTGTATGAAGGTTTGCATGCTAATCTATGCTGGTTGCCATTGTCTACATTGAGGACAAATGTTTCTGAAATGACATACAATTTCATGTTAGCAAATAAGTCTTGGATCCCTTGCTATGTGCATGCAATGGCCAATGATTCTGATCATGAAATTATTTTTCTTAAGTGGGGTTAAATCTGGGGGTGGGCATCTCTATAGTCATCTCTCCTTACTGTAATTTATCTGCTCACATCTTGCAAAGTTCACTACTGGAGACTTGGAACTTTCATAAGTTCATATTGAGGCCATCATGCTAACTGCATCTTATTTACAACTATGCCTATTAAGCTCCGTAACAATCATTTCATAGACGAAAGCCATGTATACAGCTAATATTCTTGGGAATGTTTGTTACCAAGGTAACAAATACAATTCTGGCTATCAGGGAGTACTTTGCTTTCAACGAAGAACTGAATCCTTTTCAATTATTGGGCTGGACGACAAAGTAGTAAACAAGGTTATAAATCTCTGGAATCCATATCATGGTAATAGTACAATAAGCAAGCAACGGATAACCCATCTACACATGGAAAGAGAACTACTAAAACTTACTATTTTACAATTATACAAGGATTATTAACACTACAGGAGAAGGAAATGGACTTGTCAGCACTACTATTTTGGCTAATTGGACATATACTAGACTGACTGAGCTATACAGATCTCCCATTGTGTGCAAAATTGACATTAAAATGACAATAATTGACAATGGAAAATTGATCTTGAAAATTATAAAAGTGTCTCAAAGGATTATTTCGATTATCAGGAGCTTGTTTTATTTTCCACTTTGTGCCATTTGCATCAAAATGGAGAAATAGATCACACTTAATGTTACATTATGTTGCAACATTGTAAATTTTCAGCATCAACTGTGGCCACACATGCATTTCCATGTATCCATGTGTAATGAAAGGCATAATGCTAAAGGGTAGGGATGTGCACTCCATCCTGGAATTAATTGGTAACCATGAACATTCGCGGAACATTCAATCTTCCAGAGTGGAGATTGGCCACTTTCAAACCCATCAAATAATCTCAGCGCAGAGACGCAGCCAGTCGGTGCTTCTAAAGTCTCTGTAATTATCCTGATGTGTGTGTGTGTGTGTGTGTGTGTGTGTGTGTGTGTGTGTGTGTACATATTTGGAAGACAGTGAGTGGGGTGAGGGGTAGCTAACCAATTAGAATAGCCACAGTACTTTCCCTGACTGTGTTCTCCAATTGCAGAGTTCAGGGGAGTGGGGAACACTAACTGGCTGCTGATTCTGGGCGTGGGGGGGAGGGGAAGAGGGAGTGTGTTTCCGCTCAAACTCATAGAAGTCAATCATCCATATTTCCACAGTGAGAAAGTGCTGCTAGGCTGGCTGGCATCGTGAGTGAGAAAGCTTCTACACCTGAGTCAGGCACAGGCAGGGAAGGTGAAGTAGGAGGAGTTGTTAGGCTCCCAAATGTAAATGGTGCAAGGTGCAAAAAAGAGCAGAGAATGGAGCTGCAGGAGAAACCTGCAGGTGATGCTTTGGCACTTTAGCGCTATAGCAATTTAGCTGTGTGGCACCTTTAGCGGTATAGTAATTTAGCATAGAGCGTTAAATTGATTATGCAATTTAATGATTTTGGGATTTTGGATGTTTAGTGAATTAGAGACTTACAGAATTAGCATTTTTAAAAAAAAATTAGGCAGCTAAACACACATTGTTTACTTTGGAGCGGTGGAAAAAGAAGAAGAGGAAATTACAGTAAGTGGCAAAGTACAGAAACCTGTATTTGTGCAGGTTACTGTGAACTGGCAGAAAGCACAACAATGGAGAAAAACAGGGGATGGCCATACCCCTTGACTGACATCACAGCAGGTAAAAGATGCCCATTGTGCTGGATTTAATCCAGAGAAATGAGGCACACAGAAGCTGAACCACATGGTAGCCACATTAAGGTATAAAAATGGACAAAAAGTACGCTGTGAAAATGCGCCTTTTCCCAAGGGAATCTACAGGGTTGCTGTGGATTAGCCACAATGTGATGTATCGCAAATGACCTCAAACTGCTCCTCATCTGCATTAAACGGACTGTGTAGATTGGCTCCAAGAAACTTGGGTCTTGTTGACTGTGGTGGGCTGTGTGGGTAGAAAAGGAGAGATTTAGGAGAAAAGGAAAAGAAACGGGGCAGGAGCAGCTATAATTACATGACCAGAGGAAGGGGCACTCAAAGGGCTTCACTTTCTAGTTGGTTGCCAATAATTAAAAACTGCCCTCAGTTTAGTTCCAAATTACAAAATGGGACAAAAGCCTCAAGGTGGCTTGGGCACTCTTGAATAACATTATCAAGAAATAACCCAAATAAAGACCTTGATATAGTACATTCATTTATTTGTTTATTATTAACATTATATACCACCTTACCTGCTAAAAAAACCATCAGGGCAGTGTATATGAGAGAATTATGGTATGACCAAAGGGAGGCTTAAGGAAACGGGAAGTGAAGAAGTCACTTCTGTGTCACGAAACAGAAGAGAAAAAATGTTTTCTGCCATCTGGACATACTTCAAAATGTTCTGCTGAGCTGCATTTTTTACTTTTAAAAATATCTCTGGGACCCAAGTGGGGCTCAAAGACATTCTTAGAAATAAAAAGAGTGCCAGAGGCCTACACAAGCTGCCCAGATTTTTTTTTTGTTGATGTTTTTATGTTTAAATCTAAAAAAACTAGGAGGGGCAGGGATCCCAGCAGGTGCAGAAAGAGGTGTCTGCAGGCACATTGGTGGCCACAGGCACCATGTTGGGCCACCAACGTTGGGGCATATATCACCTATACTGCACAGCTATACTGGCTACCTGTTTGTTTCTGGGCCCTACTTAAAATGCTGCTAGTTATCTGTAAATCCCTAACAGTTTGGGACATAGTTATTTTAAAATTCAATTAACAAAAAAACAAAAAAAACCCATCAGCATAACAGCTTTTGTTAAAGGCTTTTCATGTTCGCTCAAGCTCCAAAAATGCTGTGAAGTTACCACTGTTAAGGGACACATTTACTTTAGGCACTATAGATATGGTGCAGTATCCTGTGCTGTGGCTGACAACCATTACTCAGAGGGACCTTCTCTTCTGCTGCTCCCAGACTGTGGAATGGGCTGCCAGGAGAAATTCATCAACTTAACCAGAATTTAAGAAAGCCATAAAGATTGATGTCTTCTGGCAGGCATACCCAGTCAAATTTTAAGATGCCTTTTAATAATGTGCTGTCTTTAAATACTGTATTAGTTTTATATGTTTTTAATCAATTTTATGTATTCTATGGTGTTTTGCATTTGTGTTGTACCCCACCTTGATCCAGGGGGAGAGGTGGGTAAGAAATAAATGTATTATTAGTTCCAGCTTCACCATTACCTTAGAACTGGATGGCAGAATGGTGGATCCAAGTCCAAGATTGCTCATTTTGCTGGAATAGATACATGGCATCTGTGCAACTGAATCTACCTTTCCTTATTACAAGTAGCCAAATGCAACTGGTACTATCCATATAGAATGACAGAGATGGAAGTGATCTTGAAGGTCTCGTTGTCTACATTCCACCCCACCCCCACCCCCACTCATTGCCATATAGCCACAGGTAAAGCATTCCCTCATTACTCTTCCTCTACATCTCTCACACAAGGTTTTGGTTAGTTTTGTAATCTTGAAACAAAAATCATGTACTGTAGGTTAATAATTCCCCTACCGTAGTGCAGAATAAGTAAAACAGCTGATACTGACACACACACACACACAGAGACACACACAGAGTACTTTTAAGTACTTTTTGAGTGTATGGCACATTTTGGAGCTTGAGTGAACATGGAAAGCCCTTAACAAAATATGTTAAATTGAAAGGTTTTTGTTAATTGAATTTGATTATGTTTTGACAAGGCTGTGCCTAAAATTCTCTGATCCAGCAAACTTGACATTGAAAATGAGAAACTCAGTAGATAATGAAAGGGAGAGACACCATAATGAATAAGAACTCATGGCCAACAGCCATTATTTTAAAGAAGAGCTGTGCTGAATCCTTCCCCCTATTTGGGTTTTTTTTTCTCTCTCTCTGCAAAAGAGGCATTGCTTTTTCTGCATATTTCACAGGGAGGCAGAGAATTTTGGGAAATTTTCTCCTTGGGTAGGGACAGGGTTTCCACATGACATTTTAAATTTGGGAGGTGGCTGAACAATCTCCTACTTTTTAAATTTTACTTAACAACAACCCAGAACGAGATTCTTTGCAGAGAGCCCAGCAGTTCTTTCTGAACTCCCAGGAGGCCATGTGACTCAGTGGGCATTCAGGAAGAACTCCAGGGCACTTCAACAAATGTTTTTAAAACACTCATTTATTAAAAAAAAGGGGGGGGGAATAATGTGATGCATGCATTTTAAAATGAATGGCTGATTATTATTTCAGGAAATTTTGCACTATTCTATAAATGTCCAGAACTCTGAAAGAGTGTTTATTACAATACCCCAGTGGCATAAATCTCTGACAGGCTTATTTACACACATACGTTCTGGGACAAAAAAGAAGACGTTTCTTCTTTTAGGGCCTATACATTTAACAGCAGAATTGGCACCTTACAAGTGCACATAAAATGCCAGCATGAACTAAGGAATTCTGGGACATGTTGTTCTTAAGACATCATATCTCATAGGAAGGTACATGATTGTCTGTCTCCTGAACAGGAAGTTCTAGAGATTCAATAAAGAAATTTAGTTCTGTATACTATCCTAGAGAGTGACTGTGGGCCTTGCTAGACCTACCTGTTAATCTGGTGGGGAGTAGGGGCGAGGCCACGCTGCAGCTAGTGTGGGCTGTCGCCCCAGTCTACACGTGAGATGTGACAGGGTAAGGGAAAGCCCCGTTGCGTCGGCCATTTTCTTTTCAAATTAAAGGGGCCATGTGCGCAGGAGCGTACCAATGATAAGGTAAGTCTTCCTTTTTTAAAAAAAAGGGTTCCCCGCTGCCCCTGCCCCCGATTCCCCCCCAATGTCTGATGCCCCCTGCCCACTCGCCCGGCCGCCCAGCCCCCCGCTCGCCATGTTCACTTGCCCACTCGCTCACCCGTCCACCTGGCCCCCCGCTCGCCATGTCTGCCCCCCCTTTCGCTCACCCGCTCGCCCGTCCGCCCGGCCCCCTGCTTGCCATGTTCGCTCACCCGCCTGTCCGCTCGCCCGTCCGCCCGGCCCCCTGCTCGCCATGTTTGCTCGCCAGCCCGTCTGCTTGCCATGTCTGATGCCTCCACCCCCCCGGCCGTGATCTCCCCGCCCTGCCTCTGCTCTTCCCCCCATCTCTCTTGCCAGGTCTGCTCTCCCCCCAGGCGCCCATCTCTCCCCCCCCGCAATTCCCCCCCCGGCCTGATGGGCACAGCACTCCTATGGAGCACTGTGGCCAGTCCGCTGCTTTTCCCAGCTACTCGCGTGTAAGTGCGGTAGCCAGGAAAAGCAGCGGAATGGTCCACACGCCTGTGGTCCCGGCCTCAGCCCAACCTGAGGCCTGGACCATGGGAAAAACCAGGCTAAATGGGGTTTCACTTACCCCGCGCCCAGGGAGGTTTCACCCCTGCCTGATCCCGGGATCCCCTGTGCGTCACCTGGATGCACAGGGGCGAGCCCAGGGCAAGCACCAGGCTAAACCTCCGTCTAGCAAGGCCCTGTGTTAGGGAAAACTCTGGGAAACCTGGGTATCTGAATATGTTAACTTTTAAGTTATACTTTTAAAAAGCCAAAATTTGGTTCCTCACCCCTGCAGTATAACAACAACTGAATAAATCATTAAACAAAAAACCTACAGTTTACAAAACAACATTAAGGATGTACAGTTTTCAACCAAGCAACAAAAAGCATGGAAATTGGGAGTTAAGGCTCACAAGCCTTAACGCCACATCCTCCCTAAGGAGGCAGAAAGTACCAGTGAAATTCTCATTCTCCCAAAGCAGATAAACCATGAGGACAGGATGGAGAATAGGATATGCAGAGGTGACTGTGGAGTTGTGGAAAACTGATGACGAACAACTTAGAGCCACCTACTTCTCTTTTTTTGTTTAGAGAAGCCCTTCCCCAACCTGGTCCTCCAAAGGTGTTGGACTACAACTTCCATCATTGCAAGTCAGTATGTCCCATGGTCAGGAACATACATGTTTAAAGTTGGATGACTGTAGAAATTCCCATTTTTCTGTGAAACCTCAGTGTATCCCAACTGAGTAATTGTAAAATTGACATAATCATAAGTGATATGTTCTTAAATTTTCATTCCCATCCCTAGCAGTATAATAAAACAATAGCATAAATAATTATACGTTTTAAATAAAATCAGCACTGCTGCTCCTATTTCCCTCAAGCTGTCACTGTCCCCCAACTATCTAAAATCTTAACTGATATAATAATTCTCTCCTCACCTGCTCCCCACCATCTCTGCTTCTATTCAATCTCCCTGGTAACCATCCACACTCACTTTCATGTTATCCCCTCCTTCCAACAAAATCATTCTGGACATGCCCAGGGAAAGACCATATGCAGTCCCATAGGATAAAGTGAACTGGATGGGTGGGGGTAGGGGTTGAGGAATTACATTTTAAATAAAAACGACAAACATAGTATGGTACTACTAGGGCATAAACATAGAGCGTTACTAGACGAGGCTGTAGCGCGCGTTACCTTCCGCAGTCGTGTCGAGGCTTCCAGATGACGTTCACCATGATCCGTCGTTATCCTGCGGTGAAGCCTCTTTCTCCCGACTTTAAAAAAGTGAGTTTTAGGGTGCCTTTTCCTGCCGTCCCGCGGTAATTCGGAGTACGTGTGGGAGGATGTGAGGTCACTGCGGTCCGCACTGGGCAGGAAAAGGCGTGCTAAGGGGGAGTGGTCAGCGGCTTCGGTCAAGCCGCCTCCGCCATTTGCGCGCAGTCCGCCAGCTGGGGCAGCGCGTCGGAGCGGCTTTTTTTTTTTACTCCCCCAGTGACAGTTTGCACAGGAACGGAGGAACGGAAAAGTGGCTAGTGTGCTGCTGGGGTGTGTGGGGGATGGGTGGGGGATGTGCGCCTGTTCTAGTGGGTTTTTTTTTATTTCCCCAGTGACAGTTTGCGCAGGACCGGAGGACCGGAAAAGTGGCTGGTGACTCCTTGCGGTGGGCAACTACCGTGGCCGCATAATGGCGGTGCTGTACGCTGCCTGTTAGTGTGGGTACCAGGCTGGCAGAGGGCAGAGCTGTTTGTGGGCTGCTGCCATGGCTACGGCCAGATGTGGGTTGGCTCCTTGGGATGGGGCAGAGGGCACAGAGGCAGTCATCGCCGCCGACACCTCAGAGGCATGATGGGAGATGTAGGCACAGAGTGGCCATGCAGACGATTGACCTCGGGTCATATGACACCCGCCACGACCCCCATCAGGAAGTGAGCGCATCAATGTTGACCCTCAACAGCACCAGCAGCACTTCAGCTGGCACTGGCACTGCCGCCGCCGCCACCGGTCTTTCGGACTTGCGCAAACCGTGCGCTGAGCGAAAAAAAAGCCACGGCAATCAGGCCGGTGTGGCTGCGCAACCGTGCTCGCGGCGGCAGCAGCACAACCGGCGCAAACTTCCGCCACAAATCGAAGGCAGGTGTGGATCATGAGGCGTCACGGCTGAACGGGAAAATCCGCTTTCACCGCTCCTCAACGACGGAACACCCGGTAGGTCTAGCAAGGCCCATAGTAAGCCTTCCTCTTAACCCAACACAAGAAATGGTTTCCTGGAAGATGCCGTACACAAAGAGAAATTGGACCCTAAATTTTAACCCCAGTGAAATCTAAGAGGAAAAACAAAGGCCGTTTCTACACCTGCCTTTTTCTCCAGGATCATCCTTGTGCATCCAAATGACACACAGGGGATCCTGGGAGCAGACAGGGATGATACCTCCATTTTCCTGGGATAATCCTTAGGTGTAGAAAGGGCCAAAGACAATACCTGACAAACCACTGGAGGTCACTCATCAACTTTTAAACTATTAATAATCCATTCCTGATCCTTTCTAGTTTCTACCACAAAATTGGCATGGGCCATCCTTAAATGGACCTCGATTAAACTGCCAAGTTTCAGAACAATCCTCTAAGCCGTTTTCTGAGTAGAAGGTGTAGAACCTAATCCCTTCCTAATCTGTACTTATAACAATGGAATGCAATTTGCCAGACACACCTTAAACATAGGGTCTCAAGTGTGGCCCTATAATACCTGTACCTGTATGAACAGGCCTCAGCCTTAAAATTGGTCTCTGAGGTCCAGTTCATGGATCTATGATTGGCGAGTACTAGAGACTTTCCTGTTCCAAGCTGCTTTTAATTGATATTTTAGTGCTCTGGTATTTAACTGCTCCTAATTTTAATCTTTCTATTTTTTTGCTAGTTGGTTTTTCCTATTTTTATACTGCTAATATTGTTTTAACTGCTGCTTGTACATTATTTTTAGATTGTGGTTTTATAAATTACAATTATATTGTAATGAATTATGTGTCATTGTTATGTTGTGATATGCCTTGGAAGGCTGAGCCCTGAAAGGCTGTATATAAATGCTAAAATAAATAAATTATAGTGCAATCCTATTGAGTATCCTATGCAGAGAGGGAGGCGCCTCACACCTCCATCTCTGCATTTTAGCTAGACTGGTGATTTTGCCCATCTAGCCAAGGCTTCAAGGAGTCTGGTGGAGCAAGTGGAGCAAGCAATGCCCCTGGGTCACCCCCAGTGTCTTGCACACTGGGAGGCCAGGTGCCCTATTTTACAGAGGACAGTCTACTATTTGAAGGCCTGCCAGGGGACTGTCCTCTATTCTGAAGGTGCCCTCTGTCTGAAGGGCTGCCCAGTCCAAGTCCAGTGTAACAATAAAGAACCATTATAACCTGGACACCATGCTAAAGAGCGAAGAACACCAGTAACCTGTTCACAGTCCTCCAGGTAATGGCACAATATTCTAAATTTCTATTTAAATTATAATAATTATTTCTAAATGCCTGTTCCTACATTTGCATCTCTAGATATAAATTAGTGTGTGCAAATGTTATCCAAATCGCTGTCCTCTTCTGGGTTTTGGTGATACGTTTCTGCTTCCTTAATGATTTATGAGTGGCCACCCTACTGCACTACCTGGCCCCATCTCTAGACATCCATGGCTTTGTGTGGTCAGCTCAAGGGGGGGAAAAGCAACTTGCACATAGGCTTATTCTTTGTAGGCGGCCACACTAATGCATGGATGTCTCGAGGAAAGGCCAGACAGCATGGCCAACACTGGGGATGAACCAGGATTGTTGTCTGTCTTCCCAGTACTCGGATGATGGCCATGTCACACAAGTAAGAGCTAGTGTGATGGCTGGAACCCTACAGTGTTAGTACAAATATCATGAACACCAAAGTGCCTTCACCACCTGCCTCCAGTCCTCCAATCAGGCACTTTACTGATTTATACACTCATTACATACCCATCATAAAACACAATTTAACTGTGTGTGGCCGGGGGTGGGGGTGGGGATTTACTAATCTATATTTTAAGGCCTGGTATGAAAGGAAGAAACTAAGGGCCTTGCTAGACCTGCTGGCTTATGCCGGCAGGGAGGCGGGGCTGAGGCGCGCTGAAGTTAGCGTGCCTCCCCCAGGCTACCACACGCATGACGCGCAGGGACGTCGCGTCCCTGCGGTGTCCGCCATTTTTTTTTTTTTAAAGGGGCCGGGTGTGGCCCGAAGACTCCGGAGAGGTAAGTGGTTTTTTGTTTTTTTGTTTTTACGGGGGGGGGGGAAAGATGGCGGGGGGTGGCACGGGGGGTGGCACGGGGGAGGGTGGGTGTAATTGCGCCACGTGCGGCGCGCCGCACGAGCAATGCCTGGCATGGGGCAGCGCGCCGCCCCATGCCAGGCATTGCCCGCGTGGCGCGGTGCGCGATCGCACACGCCCTCCCTCCGTGCCACCCCCCTGCCACCCCCCCGCCATCCTTCGCCCCCCCGCCGATGGGCACAGTGGTCCGCAGCTTTTCGTGGCTCCTTGCGAGTAAGCGAGAAGCTGCGAAAAGCCGCGGAAGTCCCTAGACGTTCCCTGTCTGCCGATTCCCCTGTGCGTCATCTGGACGCACAGCAGGGAAGCCGGGTCAGAATGGCCTTGTCTAGGAAGGCCCCAAGTGTTTTAAAAAGCCTGGCCTGGAGAGATATCATACAGGACCTCTGAAATACAAACAACAAGAGATGTGTTTATTCATAGTCAAATCAAAAAGAAAAGTTTGTGTTTGGAAACACACGCTTTTTAATATAGCACATATATTATCTCTGCTTTTTGAATTCCCTTTTTGTTGCCGGTAATCAAAACTCGGAGATATGCCATAGAAATACTGTGTAGCATTTTCAGCTACTTCTTTCTTTCTTTCTTTCTTTCTTTCTTTCTTTCTTTCTTTCTTAAAACTGCCTACCCAAATTGTTTTCCATGAAATTACTCTCTAGACTCTTCAAATATATTTCTTTCAGAGCTGTTCTCTTGGAGCAGTAATTTAGTTCTGAAAGCAGCATTCATCTGATATTTTTTCTCTCTCCCACTTCAATCATTGTTCCAGATGAGCGTATTCCCAAGGACAAATTTAAAAGTACTAATGCAGCTTTACCTGTTTGAAGTGGCCTCCTCTGTTGTCAATACTCACTGCGCATGGAAGCCCACGCTCTAGTGTTTTTCAGTAAGTACCACCAAGTTTTTGTTCTGCTCTCATAAGAGCACTGCACTCGTGTCTCCCAATGGTATTGTGCAAGAGTGGCTTTCCAGAAAGAAAAGGAGAGAGGATGAATTAAATTATTCCAATTTGGGGCCGCAAAATAGCAGTGCACTCATTTGCCATGGTTAGGCTTTCCATATGTATCGTTCTAGCCAGGAATATCATCTTGGGTCTGAGTTCCACAATAATTTCAGCAAAGTCACATTGGTTTAGTCTACACATTCCTCTAAATGGTGCAATTTAAAAGACTCAAGAGAAAGGGGAAGAAATAATTGAGAAACTAAGCCAGACGTCTCCAGACACCGTCCATGGAAAGTCAGCTGTTAAAGAAAGAAAGAAAGAAAGAAAGAAAGAAAGAAAGAAAGAAAATTATGACTCTTTTGTGAATGAAGGGTTGCTGTCCAAAGGTAATCCCTGGAATGTGGGATTATTCATTTATATGAATTTGATTCTCGTTATAATGTCTGCTTAGAGTAGTCATAGGAGTAAAGGAACTGGTTAGTTCTAAAGTTGTCCTGCATATATCTGTGAGGCATTGGGTCCGTTCACATGTCACGATAAGCCATGTCAAAAACAAGCCATGGTGTGTGGTTAATCGCGCAGCAAGCCACACTGCTGTCGACAGACAATCAGGTCCTCGACAGCTTGCTATGGCTTGTTTCCCCCTTCACCCTCCTGCGAACTCCCAGCACGTATCCCAGGGCCTTTGCAGCACAACTTATCTATGAGATTCTCCCCCCCCCCCCGCCCGCCCCTTCCTTTCTTTCTTTGCAAAGCACCTGCATTGACAAAGCACCTGCAAATGCCATCTCTTTGGAGTGGATAGGAGGCGCTTAATTGTCTTTTTTAGGATGAGGGTTTTATTTGTTTTCTTTCTTAAATGCTTAGGGGGAAAAAACCCTCCTTAGTTCCTTCTTGCAGTCAGGAATGACCAACATTCGTCTTCCTAGCACAGCTATGCATGTATATGCAATTGACTGGCCTCTGGGTAAGCAATTCAGGACCATGGCAATGCGGGAGGAGGATTTGAGTTTTACCCCTTCCTGTTTTCATGCTGAAATTCTCATCCCTGGGGAATTAACACCCTAGAGGTATGTTTTTAAAAAGGGGGGATGGGACTTTATCTCCATGGGAAGGATTTCAGCATAAAAACAGGAGGGAAAAGCTTAAATCCTCCCTCCTGTATTGCCATGGTCCCAAATAGGGGCCTCACGTGCTTATCCAGAGGTAAGTCTTCATGCATACACACATAACTGTTTTAATACAGTTCACAAGGCGATATAGCCAGTTGCTATCAATGAAGCACTGAGCTGGAAGAGGCACAGCAGGGGACACTGTGAGGAGCACTGGGATGTTTTGCCTCTCTTGTCAGGGCACTCTGTCACCCTTTCAAACAAGCCATGCAGAACCCATGCTGCTGGGTTCACATGTCACAACAAGCCACTATGAAAACAAGCCATTCTGAACAACCCAACAACAAGCTATGGGTTCTCATGGTGGCTTGTGCATGGTTAACAAGCCACACTGAAGCCATCATGCCCAGTTCAGACAACATGCCATGCCTCTCTGAAACAAACAAAGGTGACAAACCACTGTGGGTTGTCATGTCATGCGAACCAGATCATACAAAATATTGGTTGGATCCAAAGACGTTTGAGCAGAGCTTTGCTCTCTCATCATGCCTTTTTCAGTACTCCCCCACCTACAGCCTCCTGTGGGGGAAGTCACTCTAAAATGACTTGGGATGGGAACTACATCAGGATGGGGAAATAGGAGGGCTTTGGTAGGGCTGCCTCACAGGGAGAAGCACTTTTCTGCCAGCAGAAGACATCTCTGGATCCTAGCTGATGGATTTTAGTGTAATGTTTTGAGTAGTAATCTGATGGACTCTGTGCAGAATCACAGTCCCCAATCTGATCTTCCATTTCAAGCACTGAGGACATGGCCACAGCTGGAGGAAACTTCTCAGATGACACACAGTGATGCTGAGGTACTGTGTAGGTTTATGCTGATAGGTTCAAAGTTGAGCAGTTCACTGAGTGAGAAGCAGGGCAGGGGAGAGATCTTTACTCAGTTGAGTTTGGTTGCAGGGCGGGGCTGTCTCTGGTTTACAGTTCTGGATTTTTCATTTTTGCTTTTCTGCATGAAATATATATGTATTGCTTGGCTGAAATACAGAGTATATCTCATTGAAAATATTTCTTGTGAGTCCCCCCATTCCTGTGGTCAGTTCACATTTCATGTCCTCATGATTTGCCAGGACACGATCAAGCTTCAGTCTTCCTCCTCCCTTTGTCTCCCCCCTTTGCCATTACATCCAATTCATGTGTTCTGCTTGCCTTCCAAACTAGGATGATGTTTGGAGGGTAAAGGCAAACACAGTTGAATGGTTTGGATGAAAGAGAAAGGGCCTGTTCAGACAACATGTTAAGCCAGTGTTAGGCCGCTAACCCTTTTGCAGCAAATGGTTAGTGAGCATGTTTAAACCATGGTTATATAACCACCATGGTTAGGAATGGTTCACATGACATGCTAAGTCATGGTTCAGATGACAAACTAAGCCATGTTTTGCTCAAGATGCTTAACCACCATGGTTTAGCGGGTTGTATGAACAGGGTCTATATATCATGGTTTGTGGTAACTCAGGAGGTAACTAATTAGACAGTATATGAGAAAGGAAGAGGCAGCATGTGATCACAGGATTCATTTCAATTTCACCACACCATTTACTGGAATAACCTGTGCAATGATGCTATTATAATCACTTGAAGTGCAGAATAATTTTTGTGATGACTTTTTAAATAATTTCGTAACAATCTTTTTTGATCATGCTGTATTCTTTGTGATTGTGCTGTATTCTTTTCCTTACATTACCACATCTATTGCAAAGGTTTGGGTATATGGCATTCTACATCTGTGCAGAGCAGGGGAATGGAAGACTTTGAGTTGGGGCAGGACCTATAATTCTGTGAATTAATGTTGTTAAATAGTTCCCCCCCCCCTTACAATGATTCCATGATATCTATGCCCAGCTCAGCTCAGATGACACTCTCTTGAACAAAATGAAAGAAATGATTTACAATTTGAAATTAACTCCCTTCTTCTCCCCTTTCTTTTAAATTCTCTGTATTGTACCAGGAAAGACGAGTCAAAGAACAGCTACTTGCTTGATTATTATCAGAACAATATAAACTTCAGCATCACCAAGTCTTCTTCTTCATTAGTTAAATACAATTCAATCTGAAGATGTTTAATTCTTTGGAAAGATTCTTTGTATTTCCTTTGACTGTGTGAGTGTGTGTGGACATATTCCAGTTCCTAATCAAGGTTAGATTAATTATGAATAATATTTATTTAATAGGTTAAAATCTTTAGGTCCTCTCCACGATAAAGGCTAATCAAGAACAAGAGTTGGTTTAAGGTTTTAGAGACAGTTGACAAGAGGAATATTTGAGGCCACCTTAAATTATATGATCCATGCAAAGGAAATCCTGCTAAATTCTAAAACTCTGTTGAACAAAAGACTTGAAGTGCTTCCAGGCAAAGGGCTTCTAGCATTACCAATTAAAAGACTTTGTGTGGCTATTTCATCTTTCCCTCCTTAATGGACTTACTGTACTAAGTAAAAAAAAAAAAAGGCTGGTGGGAAAATTCAGGAGGGTGACAAGCAGAAGATAACGTTGTTTGGACCTCCCATAAAATTCCATGAAAGAGGCACAATAAAAGTCTGATTTGGAAGCACCCTTGAAATATTTAGGCTACCAGCACCACACTTAAGGTAACAAACTTAAAATCCTGCACAGTAGAACCCAGAACTTTGACTATGGTGATCAGCTTCCATCCACATCAACCTAAACAGTTCATAGTTTAAAACTACATTTCCTCCTGACTATCTGTCATGGATCAATATGTTAAAGAGAAGGGTCTTAAACGCTGCCCAACAGAGAAGAGCAATCTATAAATTCTTTTAAATAACAGGTAATCTTCTTACAGCACAACCCTATGCATGTCTATTGAGAAATAAGCCCCATTGTGTTCAATGGGATTCACTCCCAGGAAGGTGTGTATAGGATTGCAGCCTTGGGTTTTATTTATTTTTATGAAATTTTCTAGGAAATTTTCTGAATGTATGAAAATTAAGCTACCACTCTGGCCAGGCTGAGGATGAGATCAATAGTGAGGAAATGAATGTTTATAGACTGCTCCTCTAGCACTTCTTTCAAGTTTAAATCTAGTAGGTGTTGTCTTTTACTCTAAAATATTGACTGAATACTCTCTGGTGTCCATATCTTGATCATATACTTAGCTACAGAATCGATGGCTTAAGCATTTCCAGCTTGAGATGGAAATACTCAAGCTATTAATTATGTAGTTAAAAGGTTAGCAAATAATGATAGAATTATTGGTACTTTGCTGTTCCTCCATCACATAATGCGTAGCTGGACTGGGTGGGTGTCTACCATGACTGAAATGAGCAAAAAGAAAAGAGTCCATGTATAGTTATGCATTGTGCCCACTAGCCTAGGGTGATCATATGAAAAGGAGGACAAGGTTCCTATATCTTTAACCATTGTATTGAAAAGGGATATTCAGCAGGTGTCATTGTTATGCACACAGCACCTGGTGAAATTGCCTCTTCATCATAACAGTTAAAGATACAGGAGCCCTGTCCTCCTTTTCATATGGTCACCCTACTCTCAACAGAGAAACACCTGCTGGCTATTTATTGCCTTCTGGTAGCCATGCATTCATTGTTAGTGTGAAGGGGGCCTATGTGCAGACAGATGTACATGTGCGGGTCTCTTCCACACAATCAGAAACACCTTTCTCTCCCCATCCTGTATTCATTGAAACTGTTGTGGGCTTAACTGCATAGGGCAGATACCCTGAACTCAAAATGAAGACTGGTTGTCAGGGTATCGAAATGAAGACTGGTTGTTCAGGCCATGGGCAGAAGTCTGGGGTGAGCCAGGACAGATAAAAGGAAGTTCTTCTTCATACAGTGCATAGTTAAACTATGGGATTCATTACCATAAGTTGTAGTGGCTTTAAAAGGAATTAGACAAATTCATGGAGGAAAGGCTATCAATGGCTACTAGTCCTGATGACAGTATCAGGGTAGTAAGCTTATGCACACCAGTTGCTGGGGAACATGGGCAAGAGGGTGCTGTTGCACTGGGTCCTGCTTGTGGGTTCTTGGTTGACAGCTGGTTGGCCACTGTGTGAACAGAGTGCTGGGCTGGATGGACGACCCTTGGTCTGATCCAGTGTGGCTTTTCTTACGTTCTTAAGAAACAGGAGGCAGCATTGAATAAGAAACCAAAAATCAAGACTGAAGAAGAGGTGAAATGGGAGGGCAAACCAAGAGGCAGAACTACAGAAAGCACCCAAAGTCAGGACTAAGGAATAACCAAGGTCACAGAAATATGCCAGAGCTCAGGAAGGCCTTGTTGCTCCATCAGGGCTCAGCTGGAACTTATACTTATTCCTGTCTAGGAGAATCCAATGCCCAGCTTGGGTTGTCAGTCCAGGGCTTGGGGGTGCTTCAGTGAGATGCTGCACCCTGCAGTTCAGTGGGTCACCTACACAGGGCACCTGTCAACAGATCCCAGCAGCTCCTGACACTGGTCAACCTGGAAATATATTGACATCCAAATGGAAAACAGCAGAGTCTTTTTTGCATGTCATCCTAGCTTGGCAGTATAGTCCCTCGCTTCTACGTAATCCTTTTGCTCCTGACTTGAGCCGACTATGTAACATGGGGAAATCCCTTGACTGCGTGTGCACTGTTAGTACTTCATTTTAACAAGGAGAGCAATGTCCTTATACTCAAATCTGTGAGCCTCGCTGCTGCACTGAGCCAGGTAAAATGCTATTCCAACAGGAGCTTGATATTTCTGCTCTGTGGCTTTCGATTCCCCATTGTACGTCTGCTTGCTCATTTCCTGGCTGCCTATGTCTGACATCTGTAATCCAACATCACATGCAAGATACACACACACACACACACACACACACCTTGAATAAAAACAAACAAAGAAACAAACAAAAAAACAAACAAGAGAAAGATGTAGGAGCAGGGATGGAAGCTTTAGCTTCAAGCTTATGGAAGACTGCCCAGTGTTGGAGACTTTTTAGTCAAATGAGCAAAGCCATAATTGCCCAACTGAGAGGTTCTACAAGCTCTTCACCATGAGCCTTCTGAAGTCTAGAGACAGAATGCACTTAATGTAGGAATATCAGCATTTTAGGCTACCCTTGGAAGATGGGGCATTAGGCTGGGGCAAAGTATTGGCAGTTTAGGCACATTGCTTGGCAGGACAGATAGGCAAACAGGAGTGCCTGTTTGCAGATTGGTGTCATCCTCCCATTCCCAGTTGCGATTAGGACAGAAGAAGCAGAGCTGGCCATGCTATGAAGCTCCGTCGCTGGGAAATCCAGTTCAACAGAGTTCTGTTGCATTAATTAATTAATTAATTAATTGTTATCTTTATTATTTATTGCATTTGTATACCACCTCATAGATGTAGCTCTCTAGGCGGTTTACGTAGGATAAAAACACTTAACAATATACAAAACTATAAACTACAAAAACATACAATTGAGAACCACAAAAATATTAAAAAACCAAACCCAGGCTAATTACAGGTTGCTAAATGCCTGGGGGAAGAAAGTAGTCTTGACCTGATGCCAAAAAGATAACAATGTCGGCACCAGGCGGGCCTCATCAGGGAGATTGTTCCACAATTGGGGGAGTTATTTTGCGTCTGCAGGCTGAACTGCAAGCTGTTGCCCTAACACCGGGAACTATTTTGTGCAGGGAAAAAGGTTTTATAATTTGCACAAATTATGGCTGAATTTGTGCAAATTGCTTACTGATTTGCACAAATTGCAGAACCTTCCAAAAACAAGAAACAAGAAAGAAAGATTCCTGGAAAATCCATGAATAGGCTCAATTTACTACAGATCAAATCAGATGCCACAGTGGTAACCAAAATGAAATATGGGGGGTAAACCTAGGAAAACCCATCAATATCTCTAGTATAAGAGGCAATAAGCCTATATACACTTGTTGGTGGGGAACATGGGCAGGATGGTGCTGTTGCACTTGTGTCCTGCTTGTGGGTTCCTATTTGGCAGCTGGTTTATTTATTAAATTTATATACCGCCCCATAGCCGAAGCTCTCTGGGCGGTTTACAAAAGTTAAAAACAGCGAACATTTAAAAAGTATACAAAATTTAAAACCATCAAAAATATAAAAACAACAGTATAAAACAACAGTGGTTTGCTCTGTGTGAACAGAGCCCTGGACTAGATGGACCCTTGAACAAAAGAAGGGCCATGCTAGATCAGACCAAACAGATTTCTCTGCTATCCCTATGCAATGCAGGACTTTAGCGGTGATATGGCCACTGGCTTAGGCACCAGGGCTGAACTGATGCAGCGAGAGCAGCTTGTGGCCTGTTCATGTGTTGGAACTTTTTTCCTTGCTTTAGTTGTGCTGGGAGCTAAATCAAGCAACTAAATCGAGCCTAAAGATGCTTCAGCCAAGTGGTGGCATGTGTGAATGTGTGCGTGTGAATGTGTGCGTGTTCTATGTATATGGTACTTAACAAAGTACAGATTTGACAGGACAAAAACCCAAGGGTCTTACGATTTAAACATATCGAATTATCTATGGGAAATGAAGTGGAGCTTAGGATAAACAGAAGAATTATTATATTACCCATACTTTGGCTTACTTGCAATAGGGCAATGGGACTGGGGGTTGTTTGAAAGGCTTTCTTTAAAAGGCGAGTATTGGTAAGGGATTTGAAGGAAGTGAGAGAGGTGGTCAAAGAGGGCATCGGGGGGAGCACCGAAGCTTAGGATGTGCTCCACAGGAAGGAGGGGGAAAGGGTGTGAGTACAGTTCTATGCAGTTGCAGAAATTATGAAAGCATGATTTTAATTAAATCAGGGGCAAAACTTGAAATTATGATTGACCCTTCATTCAGAGTGTTGTTAATTTGAAATCAAGGTATGGATTTCATGTTGATCCTACATGCAAGTTTCTTGCTTCTAGTTGGGGACCATTAGCCTTATCTTATCGAAGTTCAGTTTTGTCTACACTGACTGATGCCGGGGATTGAACCTGGGACCTTCTGCATATAAAACATATGTTTTACTACTGAGTGAAGGTCCTTTCCAGATTGTAAACTGTGAACTCTGGGTTGTACATGCAACAAGAAGCACATTTTTATGACTGTCATAATCAGTGAACTGAAGAGCACCAGTAGTTTTTTGTCTTGTGTTCCAGGTTTTGTTTTTGTTTTCCGGACTTGTCTGTGAAAGCCCATCAAAGCTGTCTACAAGCATGCCTCATCCTGAAACTGTAATTCAATGCACACTTACTGAACTCAGGAGATTTAATTTCCAAGGAAATCTGTATAGGATCAGCTTGGACTTCTTCCTTCCTTCACAAGCTTGCCACAATGTGCAGGTGAACCAGAAACAGGAATGGCCTGCAGTGTGTGAAAACTATTTTTTGTGTGTCCTTCTCTTTTGGCACCTCTCACACCAAACTGTCAAACCAATTATCTTTTCTTAAGGGTTTTTAAAAAAAAAATGCAGAAGGGGAAAAAGAAAGAAAGAAAACTGTACAGCTTATGGCTTTGGCAAGGTGGAAAGGGATACTCTTTTCCTATGCATGGATGCTCCTTGTAAGTACAGACACTTGCTTCTGGACTATGGTCATAACTTTATTTATTCTTGGCTGCGATCCTATGCACACTCAGCCCAATGACACTCAGAGAGATATAATTCTAAGGGACTTTGTATAGGATCAGGCAGCAAGCTTCAGAACATAGGGTCCTGCTGTGGAGAGTATCCGGCTCCTTCCTTTATTTAAACTTGGATATGCAGAGCTGGTGTCAAGGCTGGGGGAGGGCGGAGGGAGAGAACAGCTGGTCCTGATCAGAGCAGGCCAAACAGCCTTCACACTTACATCAGTGAAGCAAACGGCCCCAGAGCACACAGTCTTGGCTTAAAACAGCCCCACATTTTTGCAAAATTACTCGCAGCTCTATCAAGTTACGAGTGATTTTTCACTGCGAATGCGATCCAAAACACATACAGCTCTTGTTGTATTTTTAATGGAAGGGGGAGGGGGAATAATTCTGTTTCCATTAGCAAGCACAGACTGTGAGGAGGAGGGGGAGGAATGAAAATGAGCACAGACGCACAATGTGTTCTTCAGAGGCCGTAATCAGCTTCACTTGTGAAGAGGCGATACAGATAGCCTATAAAAAGGAGGTCAGGTTGAAATCTCAGCTGGAAAGGAAATGTGTGTGTGTGTCCCCTTTTAATTTGGTCTCACAGCAATGGAAATTTATTGTGCATACTTGGACAAGCAGTTTCCATTTTTTAACTGCTCTGGTGGGTAAACATAAGAAATTGATTCCATCCCATTTATTATGCTTGAGTCCTCTGGACAGAGAGACCCAAATGATCAACTTCGAAAAAAAGAAAGAAAAGTAGTTCAGTGGGCAAAAGGTTGAAGGGAAAATAAAGTTAACTCACCCACAGAACTGGAGCCAAACCAAAACTTCAGCTATAGCCAAGCCAAAAAATAAATAAATAAAAAATAGATGGTTTAGGATGTTTCAGAAGCTTTTGTTAAGAAATCCACAGCTGTAAATCTTGACCAAAATAGTGGACCCACCTTAAATCAAAGCTGTCTGGCAACAACAGGAGAAGCTGCTTGCTTATGTATTGTATACTCTGATACAATTTCTTAATGCTGGCCTGAAGGCTGTGAGTATTTGGGAGAATAAGGTTGAGAGTTTCCCCAAACCCATATATACACACACACACATATATAGGTTCAAGGCTGAGTTCACCCAAACGGCGAGCCTGAGTTTTCAAGGGAGGTATAATCCCATCTACCACAGTTTGAGTCTGTATTCCTTGATCTGCCTTTTTATTGACTAGGAACTTGTCAGGATTAAGCTTCAATTTGTATGCCGTCTTCCAGTCCATTACCGACATCAGACACCAGTCCAAGCTTCCTCGAATTTTCATGGAAAATTGAGTGTCATCAGCAAATCTGAAGAATCTCTGCCACTAGTTTCATGGATATGTGAAATAGCATGGGGGATAAGATGGAACCCTGAGGGACACCATGGGCCAATGGCCATGCAACGAACAAGAATTCCCCAGCACTGCCTTCTGAAACTGCCCTCTCCAAGAAGGACTTGACTTTCTGTATAACAGTGCCTCCCAGTCCCATCTCAGACAACTGCTCCAGAAGGAGATCATTGTGGGTGGTAAAGTCCAGCAGAATCAACAGGGACAGACTCCTCCTATTCAGTTCCCAGTGTAGATTGTCCACCTAGATGAGCAAAGCAGTCTCTGCCCCGTAACCAGGCCTGAAGTCAGATTGAAATGGATTTAGATAATCCTCCTCATCCAGAAATTCTGGAAATAGGAAGCCACCAAATGCTCCAGCACCTTTTCCAAGAATGGAATATTGGAGATTGGATGGACATTATCCAATACAGTGGGGTTCAGGGAGGGTTGTAGGTGGGTGTTTTTTTACCAAGGTTTTACCCCAACACTTTTAGGCAAGATGGAACCACACTTTGCCATTAAAGAAATGTTCACCTCTATCCTTGCCCACTTAGTTAGTTCCCACATTCACACCTGGCTGCTTATATAAGCTAGGAAGGGCAAGAGTCCAGCACACAAGTGGTAGGACTCACCTCTCCAAGGATCATGTTGGAGGACAGGGGTGTTCACATGGTGCCACTAGTCTCACCCATGATGTCCATGCATTAAATGTTGACACCTTCAACAGGAAATCCTACACACATAGGCGTTCACTGTGTTTGTGAACTCTGCACATGTGGCATTCTAGATGCATGGAAAGCCTATGGGTGTGGACACCCACATGCCCCTTTCAGACTTCCACAATTAACACAGAGATGTCAGACAAGGGCCCGAGGCACAGCCCTGCAAGCACAGTCTATGTCTGATCTCCTTCCACAGAATGCATGCATGAAGGGAGCTCCTTGCTAATGGATACTGTCAGAAGCCAGTTTAAAACTTAAACCCAATAAATAATAAACAAAACTACACTACAAACACACACTCTTTTAAAGCCCAAATATTAAATAAATTACTCACCTATGTACAGGATCAAGACCAGGATGACATCCAGGTTCGGATGACATGCGCAAGCGCTCATCATGGGGTATTTAACCCATTATGAGCTGGGGTGCCTGTGGGCACCAGATTGCATATGCCACACACACACACACACACACACACACACACACACACACACACACACACTCAGGGCTTGTCTTGTCATGCAAACCAGCTAGCACGGATTATCTGAGAGTTAAACAATCCTCATATAACCCTAGAACAGACCATAACCCTAAAATAACCTTACACACACCATAGTGGGCTGTCGTGTCATGCAAACAGCTCCATTGTCATAAGATTTTTCTTACATTATATTTCTCACTCTATTTTCTTTGAAACTCATGTGTTCCCATCTTTAGAAAACACATAGTCATAGAATACTGGAGGAGCCTTGTTGGATTCATATTTGTTCTTATTAAGAGTGATATTATTATCTCTCAGTCACTGAAATACTACTTTTAAATTGAAAGTCATGTTCTTCTTGAGAACCATCTTTTACAAAAATGTCATCACTAAGATATTTCACTTCTCGGATCGACTGACAAATGACTTCCTTAAATATCTCTGATGATTGATACCTCGTAAAGCAGTCACCCAATATGCTGAGGACACCCAACTCTATCTCCCTTTTTCATCTTGATTCCATGAAGGTTGTGAAGGTTCTGAACTGTTGTTTGAGTGTGGAAATAAAATGGATGTGGACTGACAAGCTGACTTAATCTAAGTAAGGCAGAGGTGCTACAGATCTGAGAGCAGATCTAGGCAGGTTCACAATTTGGGAAAGTGCTCTTGGATAGAAAATCAGGATAATCAGGAGGCCAGGAATGTTTTTGCACAGCTTTGGCTGATGCATCTATAGCAACTTCTGGAAAGGGCAGATCTGGAAACTGTCACACGTGAATTGGTAACATTTAGATTAAAATGCTGCTGCATACTCAATGAGGGGCTGCATTTGAGAAGTGTCTAGAAACTCTAGCTGGTGCATAATGCAGCTGCCAGGGTTTTGTCTGGGGACTAATCAGAGCAAATAATTTGGATATTGTTCACTTGGCTTCCAGTTCAATCCTAAATGCAATTCAAAGAGTCAGTTTGGGACCTGGATATTTGAAGTACCACCTTATTTCAGATAAGCCTGTCCATGACACTTTGATCAGCATCCCATGGAAGTCAGAAATCCAACTAGCTCAGACATAGGACACAGCCTTGAACCTTCTCACTAACAGCACCCAGGTTGTAAAATTGACTACCCTGGGAGAGCCAAAATTACTGGCATTTCAAAAATACTATTCAAAATATTTTACTTTGCCACACATTTCTCTTGGTCTCCCCACCCATTTGGCAATTTGAGAATTTTCTCTAGGCACAGCCACAAGATGGCAAAGGACAAGTAACCTGCCGAAAAGACTGAGTACCAGGCACAGATGTGGTGTAAGCATAAATAAACTCAACAATCCATTGAACCCCTAGTTTTCAGAACCTGTTTCACAGCAATTCCAGCTACCAACAAAACAAATTTAAAAAGTGCTTAAAATAATGTGAAAATGTGAAGGCATCTTGGCGGACACCAAGGAAGGTGTCTGTGTGTACATTCGTGCCCCATATTGCCTACCTCTGCCTTCGCCCAATGTGTCTGTAGAATGTGATCATGAATGTGGAACTGGGATCTTCACAGGCAATAACCAGCATTCAGGTCAAGCCTGGAGAATACTAGTGCACCTCTGAAGCCTATTGTTGGGGTAATCTGTATTTCTTGTATGATTGCTTTATTAGCTTTCACATATATAGACTGAGGGATGCATCCCATTTCTTATCCAAAAAGGCTTCAATACTTTGTGACTGTTATAATTAAACATTCTAAAACCTAACTTTGAGACGGGAAGGCAGAGTCAGAGGTGGCAGCAGCCACTACAAGTGTCTCAATGGAGCATCTTTTGCCACTGGAAAGTGCCGGAACCGCTGTGGAAAAATGATGCTTCATATTTCACTTCCACCAAAGAGAAGGTCCTCTGTGGATCTGTGTCATAATTTCCAAAGCCTTATCCACAGAGGATCCTGATACCTAACCCCTCATACTTAGAAGAAAAGGCTCCTGAATTAATGGTTCAGGGAGAAGACTAGGTTACAGAAAGGCATTGTGAGGCCTTCACCTCCTCAGAGGAGTTAGCATTGTCATCCTTGGACACTGAGGATTCAAGTCATGAAATCACAGCCACCCCTGTGTCATCACAGCCTGAGGCTGCTAAAACAGAACAAGTCCCTTTGTAAGAAAAGGCATTGTGGAGGCAGTGTGGAAGCGAACCCCCTACTTAAGGCTAAGTCGCAATCTGCTGCTTATTGGAGCAACTTGTTGAAGCAAGCTTGTCTGTCTTTCAGCTACCAGTTGTAGCTCTCCATAGTGGTGTCTATTCCTTTTCTTGACCCCATGGAAACCTGACTTGTACAAGATCTTGGTGAAAACCTGATCCATAGTGGACACTAATTCAGGCCTCTCAAGCACCCAATGATGTTAAGTCTTTGCCATGACAGAGGCAATACAGAACAGTCTTGTTAGCATGAATGACATGTAGAGTGTAACTTTCATGCCAGGGATTTTGGGATATGTTACAGTAATAGTCCCAGTCCTTGTGGGAAACGAATGCTATACACATCATTCCCACCAGCCAGAAAGAATCTCATTTCAACCCAGAAGCCACATATGCCTAGAAATGACACTGCTCTTTTATTTCCCTTATGGCTTGATTTTTCCATGGTAGCTTCAGTTATGTGTGTGAAAGGAAATTTAGTTTATCATCCCCATACAACTGCTGCCAAGTCACAAAGCAAGCAAGCAAAAGTCCCTAGGGACTGCTGAAAAGCATATTAGTGCGCCTGCATATGTCTTACTACATTTCTCGGCATTAACCAGATGAACACTAACGTTGGTTTTCTTCTCCTGGTAGTTTTGAATTTCCCTTTTCCAGCTTGATGTTTGTTTTCTGGAACATTGAGGTGGGGGTGGGGGGAATGAGAAGGAACAAGAAAACTCAAATAATAATTGGCTAAAAATAGTTATCGCTGGGTGTGGGTGTGTGGATATGGGCTGGAGAAACACTTCTGCTTTCACTGTTTGACACAACAAGCAACCCGTTATTCCCCACTCAACACACCTGTTTGACAGGAATATTCATTTCCTTCTTAGGGAATAAAGCAATTGTTAATCCAGGATTCCCATTGGCTTATTTAAAATATGTCTAGGTTATATTTTAACATACAAAACCTCTAAAAATGGCTCACCAGATAAAAGCAACACAAGAAGAAACATCAGAATGAATAAAAGCCAGGGACAATAGTGAAACAGTCATCCTACTCCAAAAACTAAAATAAGAAAACGGTTGCAATCAAAATAGCAGTGCCATAAAAACCCAACTCAGGAGAAAGCCAAGGAAAACAAGTGAGCCCTCAGGGACAGGGCTTGTCGGTCTTTTGTTGGTAGTGCGTTCTAGAGACATTGGACCACTGGAGAAAAGACCTTTCTCCTTCACACCCACCGATCTGACTGCAGGTAATCAAGAATCATTTCTTATCATTTATTTATTAAATGTTTACCCTATCTTTCCACCAAAAAGTGGTGCTCAAGGCACCTAATAATGACATACAAATTAAAAACAGAATTGTGATGAAAAACTTAACATAAAACAAAACAAATCAAAACATAATTAAAAAAATTTAAAATGAAGAAAATAAACAGCATTTAACCAGCTAATACCTCATCCCGCAACAAACCACTTTATATACCAATTGCCAAGGACCTGCCTGAATAAAAATGTATTTGCCTGTTGGTGGAAAGACCACAAAGAGGAAGCCAACTGGGCCTCTTCCAGCAAGGAGTTCCAGAACCTGGGAGTGACAACTGAGAAGAACCTCTCTCACATCCCCCCCCCAAAAAAAGTACCTCTGATTGTAGGACTGAGAAAAGGACCTCTGTCAGTCTTCCTGATGTCATTTGGTCACTAGCAGGTGTGTTGGGAGGATGACCTCCCAATATGTCTGCCAGGAATCTGGCAGATTCATCACTGTGTCTTCTCCCATCATAGAAAGCCTGCACACAGCAAAGCCACTTCACCTGCCCTGCACCTTTTATTAGGGAGAAGACACAGTACAGGTGAAGTTGCTGCTTCCACAATCATCTTGTTATCTCTGATCTGTTATCTCATAGATAAGAAGGGCATTCCCCTGTATGCTTCTGATTGGGAGAGGGAGTGTCATGCAGGAGAATCCCCTTGCTATCTGTGATCACAGGCTGGAGATAACAAGGGGTTTTCCTTTCCTCACTTCCTTACAAAGCCCCTGGTAGCCTCCAGGGCAGGGGTAGAGCTTAGGGAGGGGAATCCGTGGGCTCCAAAGAAGAAGGCCAAGTATCCAGCTGTGTATCCTCCATGGACCAGATGAGACCTCAAGGAGATGGGGGCTTTTCTTCCGCTGCCATAGAAAACTCCCCCAGCATCACCTCCTGAAATTTTTCATCCAGAAGGACTAGAACCGCCATAACACTGTGCCTCCTACAGTATTCTAAGATAAATAGTGTAAACCCTGTGTTGCTATGGGGTTTGAGAATGATTGGATAAAAATATGTTTGCCGATTTCCATTCTGACTGGAAGAATTGTGCACTTTTAAAATAAATCTTCTACAAATGAACTTTTTAAGTTCAAAGGCTAAACTCCAAGAACCACAATTTCCAGAGTTCTTTGTGCATCTCTTGGCAGGGGATTGCTCCCCAGTGCCACCAATCAAATGGTTGGGGGGGGGCTGTTGAAGCTCAATTTCTTCTTTTATAAGCCTCCCCTACATTTCCACCCACCGAAAAATACAACTCCCAGAATACTTTGCACTTGTTTGCTTGCTCACATGGTGTTAACCTCAGCTTATTGTCACCAGGCCATCAGGGCCAGGGCCATGGTTGACATGCCAACTATGATGTCCTAAGCTGCTCCCAACAAGGGGATCTCAGTGTGGATATTAAAGTTTCCCAAGACAACCAGTTTTGGGGATCTTAATACCACATTCAAGACAACCCCTGTCATCTCAGGACATCATGTTGACAAGCAGAATAGACAGTACACCAACAGAATCCCAATCCTATCTATAGATCTCAAAACCAGGTACAGACATTCAAAGCTGTCTGTCTGATGCACAGGGTACCTGACCTGGAAGATGGAATCCCTGTAGACCAGGGCTACCTTCCTCTCCACCAGCTTGGTGCTACACCATGCTGGTGGATGCATCTGGGATACATTAACTCCTTCCCCTTCATCCAACAAGGTCTTGGTGATGCAGGCCAGATCAGCATGCTCCTCCATGATTAAGTGAGATCAAATTATCATCATCATCATCATCATCAACATCATCAATATCCTCCTCCTCCTCCTCCTCCTCCTCCTCCTTTCCCATTAGCTAACTGCAGCGCACAACCACATTGTTACTGGCTCACTTTGTGTTCTGTTTACAGGTGTGCAAGACATAAAAGCACAGAACAAAACATTTGTAACCAGGATTTTTTCTTTGTTTGTTAAACATCAGCCAAGCTGTAAAACAGATATTAAGAAATCGCTTGTTGTGGAATAGGGTTTCTTTGAAACAGTGTTACCATTCTCCCCCTCTTCCCCCCTTTTTATTATTATATCAGCCCTCCCAAAAGACCACCATGAAATTGAACTTTTAAAAAGAATGCAGAACTGCATCTTTACTTCCAACTCGTTAGGACTTATGATATTTTATTATAGCAATTAGAGTTTTCCCCTTCTCTGTGACTGACAAGACAATCCATCTTCTTTCCTTCATGGACAAGAAGAGATCCAATTTCTAAAGTCCTACTTATTTGAAAAGATGATTATATTTTTTATGTGAGGAGAGGAAAAAATAAATAAGGGAAAGGTGGAAGATGGGCGCCTGTACAGACTAGTTCAGTATCAGAATAGTGGTTCTGTATGTTCCCTGGAGCATGCTGACTCTACCATGTTTCAAAAGTAGTAATTTTAAATCACTTCAGAAGATCTCCTGCTTTTGCAAGAGGCATCCCTTGTAGGTTTCTCTGCAGAGCATAACCTACCTGCTTTGTACAAAAGAATACTGCTCTCTAGTGGAATATGGGTAAAAATTCTATGACCTCACTTACCTTCCGTTTCTTGGCTATCTGCAGATGAAACACTGTCTGAGCTGCTTTTGGAAGAGGATGGGCATTGGGGGTTGGGGAGAGAATGGCTTGACAATCCTATGCTTTTAATACAGGCTTGATTTGTCAAAAGTAGCAACTGAATTTTTTTTCATGATATGGAGCTAAACGCGACCGCCTGTCAATTGCTGAAGAGCAAACTGTGGGTGAAGAGGCTGCTAAAGAAGCCACTTGAAATGTTGCAACCTTTTTTTTGCAACAATGTCATTATGACATATGGATACAGTTATAGTGACACTCTCCTGTAAAGTGTCTTTCTCTTCTAACCAAGGTGTGGTTGGTTTGAATTGGTTAGACACTTTACACTTTCTTTCATTTTAAAAGAGAGGTTTTGCAGCGCTTGTGTAAACTGTAACCAGTAGGTTTTTCTTTATCCCCTCCTCAAAACATAGTATCAAGGAGAAAGAGTCTGGAACTAATCGCAATTTAATTTGTCCAGGAACTCATAATAATTTAACTTGCATAAGGTTAATTTGAGAGTGATTAATAGCAGCATTTATAGAGCTGAGGATTTTTAATAACATTTCACTCAGGAATTTATGGCACGAACGCTTCATGCCAGGGTGCGCGTTGGGGTTGCAGCCACTACTTATTTTGCAGTGACAAATACACACACACACACACACACACACACACACACACACACACACAGATGACAAATTGCTTTTCAAAAATGCTCCGTCCAGCAGCAGATGTGTTGCTGGAACAAATATGGCATATTTTGTTTTCTCCCTCTGGGCTATTTGGCTGGACAGGATGGGGATCAAGAGTCCTTTGAAAGGCTCATTCACCACCACAACTTGCAATAACCCTGTGGGCCTGTGAATCTGCTCTCTGGACATGTTTCAAGTAAGCACATATAGTGGGGCTGAAATGAGCAGGGATTGGAATATGCCACTAAGGGAGCATTCAAAGCAGACATTCCCTGCTTCGAGGTATTGCAGTGTTTAAGGCAGGAGTCAGCTGTTCTCGGAAGATTTGTTCTCAATATGCCCTTATCCTTAGGCAGTTGATAGAAACTTGTTGGGCATGGGTGAGTTTTGTTTTGAATGTTCTTTAACTCTGTCCAGAGCATGTCTAGTTCTTGTTTTATTTGGGGGAGTCAAGACAGTTTTGCTTGTTTACCATAGAGGCTTTTCTGGAAATCACTTTCTTAAAATGTTATGCTCAGAATTTTAATATTGTGTTGCAAATAGAATAACTTCGAGAGAGAGAAAATGTTTTTAAATATTAGGCCTCTACAATGCTTCTAGCCAACAGTAGACGAAGGGAAGTGTATGATTTAAACAGTTCCCAGTGGTATTTTTAGTCTATTCCTACACTGTGGTAATTGGTACAAAATTGGCCTATCATGGGACTAGATGCTCATGGGACTAGAACTCTGGTCCTCCAGCTCCATAGGTAGAGACTGCTATCTCTCACCCATGTAAGGAAGTTGTTTAACCTTGATAACTTCTCAGAATTTAGTAGCAACTTTTTTAGATTCTTATCAGCATTGTATCTGGCCTTTTTACTGGCTGGCTCATAAGCCAATTTTGAGTTAAAGACATCTGTGTACTCATGGCAAAAGAAGATCTTGCATTGCATTACACATGTTTTCACACAGCCGTTTATTCCTATATGGACATCATCACAACATAGGAAAACACATTGGCTTGAATCCTAAGTTGTGGCTCCATTCATGTAAGGGGTGTGTGTGTGTGTGTGTGGATTTCTACCAAGACCTCCTCCATCTGCAACCCCTTGCACCACATCTCATATCATTCTCAGGATCCCTCAACCTCAGGAGCAGATGGTGGAGGGGGAGGCACAGGGAATGGCAGAAAGAAGGGAAAGGGGAGGTGGAATGGAATGGTGTTCTAATCAAAGAAGGAAAGTTAGGATCCAAGCCATTGCATCTCAAATTGCCCTTTAATAATGGCATTGCACTGCTTGGGCTTGCTCTATAGCAATCTTCCCCAATATGGTGCCCTCCAAATGTGTTGGACTACAACTCCTCTCATCCCTAGCCAGCCTGGCCAAGGATGAGGCTGATGGTATTTAAACTTCAAAACATCTGGAGGACACCAGGCTAGGGAACTCTGCTCTATCTTCTCCCTTATTATTATTGATGTAATAATAATAACGATGGGGCTGATGGGATTTAAAGTTCAAAAACATCTGGAGGACACCAGGTTAGGGAACTCTGCTCTATCTTCTCTATTATTATTATTATTATTGATGTAACTTTGTATGCCTTCCATTGATTTTATGGACCAAAATGGCCAAGAAGAAGCTGTGTGAAGCATGAGATGGAAACTTAGGTTCTTTTCTTCTGCCCATCAGAACAAACTATTCTAGTGTACTGCAGAGGAGCTATGAGGGGAACTTGAGAAATACTGCTACACCAGTGATAGAGCAGGTGCTATGTTATTCATTATAGCATATTTATTTATTTAATTATTACATTTTTATACCGCCCAATAGCCGAAGCTGTCTGGGCGGTTCACAAAAATTAAAACCACGAAGACCATAAACATAGTGCCGGTGGGAAAGTATCTACAAGTTTGATCTTCTGTGGTGCAGTAATGAGCCTCTGCTGATTATGTTGGGCAGCCTCAGAGACAAACCAAAACACTGGTTTCCAGAACAGGACAAGTCAGTGTCCTGCTCCATTCCAGAAACAAGTATTTGGGTTAGTTTCCAATTGCTTTAAGGATTCCTGGGTGGCAGGTCCTGCCCATGGAGTTTATGAATGGTCTGCTATTGTAATGCTTAATCTAGATTTCGTATATATGATGCCGTTGTTCTGTTTAGCAGGATATCTCACAGGATATCTGGTTGTCCCATTTGAGCTTCTGCCAGGCCATGCTATCTCCCAGTGATCAGGTTTATTCTCAGTTTCTTTAGATTATGTAGTTATAACTGGTTTATATTACATGGTTCACCAACATTCAGAGGGTCTGTATAACCCCATTGTTTTAAAACAAATTAGAAGAATGTGGAGAAGGTAGAAAAAAGTGATTTGGTAAAATTCCATGAGACATTTATTAAAATTTTAATTCATTTTAAATTACTTGTATAATGTTCTTTCATATATATTTCAAAAGTGATTTATTTTTTTAAAAAAATAAACAAAATGACACCAAGGAGTTTGATCAAGTTTTAAGCATACTTAAAGTAGACCCATTGAAATTAATGGGGCTTAATTAAGTATAGCTAAGTCTGGATCTAACCCCAAAAGAATAATATAATATAGAAACAAAAGAATAATATAGTATCGAAACTTAAAGTACGTGTCATCTTCAAACTATTGTGAAAATAAATATGATTTCCTCCCTAAAGTTTCTTGCTTGCTTGCTTATATGGAATGGTTTAAATGAGAATAAGAATGAAAGGACTTAACTGGGAACAAAAAAAGATTACCAGCTGAAATACCAAAAGATGAGTGAGCTGACGTTTTCTGTAAAAATATTGACATTGCATATAACAACAATAGTTAGTGAGTATACAGTCCTTTTACTACATAACATTTGAACTATATGATAAGGCTTGTTGTGACATCTGTCTAAAGAAATCCATAGAAATTTCAATGTTTTGGAGGTTTGGGTGTGTGTGTGAACAGCAGATTAACTCCCCCCCCCCCAACACACTAAATTTCAACATGCCCTATCAATACTTATATTTCAGCCTTCCCCAACGTGGTGCCCTCCAGATCTGTGGGACTGCATTTCCCATGTTGGCTGAGAATTATGGGAGTTGCAGTCCAGCACATCCAGAGGATACCAGGATAAGAAAGGCTGTTTTATTCCCTCTAGTTGAAGATGAAAACATTTATTCCTAGAAGTAAGCGTGATACGTTTCTGCACAGGAGCAACTATATATGTAAGATATATAGAACTTCTCATTAATTTGTAGTACACACATAAAAGTTAATGCCCCTAGTAAAAAGAATTCCATTAAATGTTGACCTGTCCACACCTCCTTAAAATTTACATGGTCATAGTGCTGGAAGAGACTCATCCTACTCCCCCTTCCCCCCCCCATGTGAGGTTTGTCTAATTCTAATTGTGATGGAGGTTTATCTTGTCTGTGCTTAAAAGCCCCAGCAACTTGTGGTTTGTTCTCTTGCGTCAATTTGATTTCAACATTCATCTTAAGAACTTTCTTAAATTTTCATTTAACTCTATACTGCTGTGAATTTATCCTGGCAGTTCCAGTGTGCATAGTTGTATGCATACTTGAGCACAGTGCACACACCCTGCCTGTGTTATCTTTTATGTTGGAGACAATTCCACATTCATGTAGAACCTTGCATGCATAAGAAATTCAAGTCCATAAGGATTTTGGGTCATTGATGTTGCCTTCAATTCGTAGAAGTTTATTACATGTGGTATGGGAATTCTGCATCCTCCCCTCCTCTCTGCAATTTCATAGAGGAAGAAAGAAAATGGCAGTCCCATTCACCAAGTGGTATCCTTCCACTAGTGGAAGAAATATTCTGGATCCAGCCCCTTGTATACATATTGCTTTGACTTGAACACATAGGCAGAGAGTTCCCTTTGCAAAGTGCCACTCAGCTAATATTGGTCTTCAAAATAGTTCCTCTTAATCCAATTTATTTCCACATCTTTCTCTGTTGCTTGGTAGACCATATTGACATTTTCCAATTGGTCCATTAATGATCCTTAATTATGATGAATGCATGCAAAATCTACCAAAGACGCATTGGCAAAATTACTCCCATTGTAGGAACAAACAGTTGTTAACCACTTATAAAGCTTAACCATGTTAAAAAGGGGGGAAACCACATAGAAAAATGAAGAACAGAAATAGGGAAAACAAAACAATCCTTTTTAATAATAGTCGGCTTGTGGGAATTAGCCATTTGGCTGTCGCAATTTCTGAAAGTGAATGTCATAAAATCAAAAGCAGCTGAGACAATCCATGGCTAAGATAATGGAACAAGCCATAAATCTTAACTTTCCATTCCCCAGAATCTGAGAACAAAGAGGGATTGTGTAATAGAAGCTCAGATCAGCTCATGGGGTTGGATCCAGATTTAGTCACATTTAGAGTTGACCCCTTAGGTCATGACTAACTTATATCCCATGATTCAATTCATGTTGGGGCTGTTTGCACGTAATGCTGAACCACCATGGGTTTATTTACCTATGGGACTTAGAGGAGCATCCCAGTTGAAATTTTGAATATGCCAGCAGCAGCGGTGGTGCACTTGTATCTTGTCATGTCATATGAACCTGGCATCTTCAGTTGTTTAAGGGGAGAGACAACTCTCAAATAACCCATGGCTTGTTTGAAGATTACTTGAAGATTGTCTAACCCCTCAAATGACCCATGATGCCAGGGGGCTGTGCAAAAAAGGCACAACACAACAGCCTCCATAGCTAAATTAAGCCATGGTGGGCTGTCATGTTGTGTGAACCAGGTCAGTGACTAACTTGATCTCTGTCTGGAGGAATTCTATTCTAACATGTCAATGCAGAAGCACTGGCTCTAACTTAGAAATCTTTAGATAGATGAAGCTCATCATGGCACATACAATGGGGAATTGTGACACACTGTGTGCTGATGGAGCCCATTTACATGGGGTTGGATTCGGAATATACTTTCCATGGATGGAAGAGCTTCACCCAACTGATTTTCAGAGATCATCCCTTTCCTGCTCACCAAAACTCACTCTATTCAGCACAGTCCCTCAAGCCTCTGTGTGGCATTTTCATGGGGCTAGAGGGGCTACCGTGGGGAGAAGGCAGCAGAAAATTCTGCTTCTGTCAGCCCAGTCGCATGTATTTAAATCTGGACCCAGATTTACATTTTGGCTGACTAAGCCAGACTACACGAGTCACAGCCTAGATCTATACTAGAGCTATTTATCGGTATTGAAGTGCACTGATAACTGTTGGGGCACATTCTGTATTCCATATATCACTTCTCTAGTGTTATTTCCCGCTTTTTATTCCATATGTTACAAAAGATCACTATGTGTCCTAGGAGGCATAAATGCGCAAGATATAGCATCACCATGATGGGATTGTATTGATATGTTACAGGGTGTCCACCTGCCACAGTGACAGAGAATTAGACTGATGGTGCTGGGTGAGGGGTGGGAAGGTTAGCCCTTCCTCCTGTGACATTTTCCTGATCTAAATCCCATCCTCTCCCCCAAGCTGTTTCCCCACCTCGTGTGTGTGTGTGTGTGTGTGTGTGTGTGTGTGTATGTGTGTGTGTAGAGAACACACAGGGAAGAACTGGGGGAACATATAGGTAAGAACTTTTAACACCTAGCACTGCAGCCCCAATTCAATTCACCTGCCCTCCCACCCATGACTGATTTTAAGAAAAAGAAAGTAGAAATGTCTGGAGATTTGATCATGGATCTCCCATGTCTTATCTAGTTTGGTGCTCAGTCGCTGACAGAACGTGTGATGGGAGAGCATTATGGTGAAACAAAGCTCCTCTCGTTCAGCCCTGAAGTTTGCCCAGCTGAAATGTTCCATTTTTCCTACATGTGTCCAAAACATCAGAAGAATCCTTGTGTTTACAGAAGAGTGTTTACACTACAGAGAGTGTTAGAGGACTCTCTGACCTAATATGAAACATGTGCATAATCCAACACATCTAAGTAGGATGGCAGGAAGTGTGGGGTGGGGGTGGGAGGGGCGACTCTGGACAAGCTCAAACAATTGTTCAACAGCAGGTTTTTAAAGCCTCCAGATCACATGCCAGGTAATAGCAAAGTAAAATAAATAAATAAAAAACCCAAAATCCCTCTGCTGATTGTTGGGATACAGAGCAGGTCTTGAATACTTAAGCAATAATTGACAGCACATTCAGAACAACAAATGGTTCCCATGTTGAGGCCACACATTGGTATGTTTACTGAGAAGCAGAGTTGATAATAGGCAGGAAGGAAATGAAAGAACCTGAAAAATTGTTGTTCTTAATGGAGTTGTCAGCACTGGGGTGGGGGTGGGGGCACATGGGAGTGGGGAGGGAGAGATGGGGGAGAACCTAATTTCACACTTTTGAACCAATACGTGAACCTTTGAAATGTGTGTTTTCCCAAATTTTCAATGGAGTTCTCAAAAATCAAAAACAAATAAACACAAAATGTCTATATTTATGAAAAGAGCATTCACAATGCATTATATTAAAGAATTGCTTGAAAACAAATGGCCACATTAGGCAAAATGGTTTACAAAAATGCATGTATGCATTCAGATTTACATGCAAATCTGGACCTCTGGGGAAGATCTTCAAGTTCAAGTGGGGATATATGAGAAAAGGCAAGGCAGCCTTTCAGGTAACCTGGTCCTAAGCCTTTTAAGGGTTTAAAGGTTAAAGGCTGCACTTTAAATTTGGCCCAGAAACCAAGTGGGAGCCAATGCAGCTGAAAGGCACAGGTGTAATGTGACCAAACTGGCCAGTTAGTAATCTAGTGGTCCTCTTTTTGACTGACTGTATCACATACAACATATTGCAACTGTCCAAATGGAAGGTTATCAGAGCATGGTAATAACTGTGGCCAAGCAATCTCCATCCAGGCAAAGACACAGCCAAAGCTGATAAAAGGGGCTTTGAGTCACAGAGGTCACTTGACCCTCGAACAACAGTGCTGGATCAATACGCACCTTCATTTGGCGAAACCGATCGAGGTGGATTAAGACCCAATCAATGATCAACCTCTGTCTTGTCTGGGTTGAGTTTCAGTTTGTTCACCCTCATCCAATCCATTACACCCAGGAATTGTACAGTATGTGATGTAAAATGGTCATGCTAACATACAGAACTTGATATACAAATTCCAGCAACATTTCTACACACACACACACACACACACACACACACACACACACACACACGTCCTTTGCACAAAATGGGATTGGCTCAGTTCCACATGTTTCATTGTTTACTGTTTTGTCAATTGCTGAATGTAATATCAATGCACATGTGTCTTCGGTTGCAGTTACACCACATCCTGGGTTTTGTAGTCTTTAGTCTGCATGAACATTTAGGCCTAATCTACACCAAGCACGATATAGCACTATGAAAGCAGTATGAAAGCAGTATATGGTATGTGTCAATGGGCCCTAACAGTTGTCAGTGCACTTCAATACCACTATAAAGCAGTAGTGCGGCTCATGCCTTTTATATACCACTTTCATACCACTTTCATAGTGCAATATCCTGCTTGGTGTAGATTAGACCACTGTCTCTATTGCACAGGGATATTTTCCCCGACACTGTTTTATGAGACTTAAACAGAATAACCACTGAAACATGCTTTCACATGTATATTTGGCTTTAGTGTGTAAAGTGAAATGGGAGATGATGCGAATGTGCAGACATCATAAGAATACTTAATGCTTGTTAGTGCATGACAAACATTTTGGTCCTGGATAAAAATGCAGTAGATTTACTGGAAGTATGCCATATTTTGATATGCCCACCAGAGTATGATTCTTAATTACTAGAATCAAATTATTCAGCCGAAGTCCTGCTTTTTCAAATTTTGGCAGCAAGTCTTGGCAGCAAATTCTGGCTGTGAGTATGCAGAATTGTTGTGTGGCTGTTGTGAGGGTCAGGTGGGGCCCAGAAACATCCTCTTGTGACATGTAGTTATTGTTTGTGAAAAGCAAATGTGTGTCCTCTCTGAATGTACAGTATGTTTCTGGTGAGGGCAGGCCCAAGACATTTTGCAAATGCTCCCCCCACCTCAAGTCAAAGTCCATAGGTCCTAAAGGTGTTTAACTTAATTCAACTCCTGAGGCAAAAGTCCCATGAGTCCCTGCCACTGAAAATGCAATTATGATAAAATAAATAACCATCTATTTACTGCCCTTTCATTACAGCCAAAATCAGCAGCCTGAGGTGGTTGCCTCATTTTACCTAATGGCAGGGCCAAACCTGCTTCTGTTTGTGAGATGGTGAAGCCTGGATTCATATAACCAGTATGGTGGCTTTCATGATCATCCCTTCTAATTGATGAGTAGGTGATAAAAGATGCTAATAGCTGCTGCTACTGCTGCTACGGTTGTTATTATTGTTATCGTTATCTCTCTTTTCTCACTCATGTGGTTTATCTAGATGGACGTGATGGGCTTTGCTAAGTCATGCATTATTATTATTATTATTATTATTATTATTATTGTAATGTTTACTAATTAAAATGTATAATAATATAAATAGCCCCAATGGACAAATTCCCTTAGGGTGGTTTGCAATCGTAAAAGCCCGAAACAACAATAAAAGATCAACAAATACAATAAAACAGTCAAAATAATGTAAGGGAAAATATCAAAGAGTCAGCAATTGAGTTAATAATTAACAGATTAAAGATTAAATACTCTCTGGAAGAGGAAGGTCTTGGCCTGTTGTCTAAATGTATACGGTGAAGATGGATCTCCCTGGGAAGGGCATTCCATGGAAAGCTTTTTCTCTGGTAGCCACCCATCACACCATGGTGGAGAGCAACACCCAGAGAAGAGTTGGTTGAAAATATCTGTTGTGTGTTTTAAATGACTGATTTATTACAGGGTGTTTACGTTCTCCACTTGAAACATCCTGAGTGGGTGAATCTATGCTGAGTGTTACATTACAGACTCCCCTCCTTGAGAACCTCCAGCTCTCTTTCTTTCCCAGTATGTGAACTACCTTTCAGTGCCCAAGCCTTTTCAAACAATGAGGAAACTAAATGAGGTCAATCTCTCAAGTAACATGGAAAAGCCAGGGGACTAAGCTCCAGGCCTGGTAATAATCTCTCTAAGGCTTGGTGGCACATTTTATATGTATTAGAGAAAATCCCCTTTGCAGTTTCTTGCTACCTTGGCATCTCTCTTTGGCATCACCTGGATTAGTGCATTGTGAGGGCAGCATAAACTCTGCCTTGTTTTTATGGAGCATGACATTTCTTCTAAACAGAGGACCAGTTCCCATATATGGAGGCCAGGGCTTGGGCAGTGGGGGGGGGGAGGGGAGGACGCTGGTAGACGTCCACTCAGTGGGGGTAATAGTAGTATGAGACTGAATTGGTACAAAGAGGGACAATCACAAATATTTCATATGCTTCAAAATGGCTGTGGCTTTCTGCATGTATACACAGATCATAGTAAGATTTCTTCACAGGGGTGTGTTTTCATGAGACGGGGTAGGGAGAAAGCCCAGTCTCATGTATGAACATGTTCATGCAACATGTCCAATTAAACATCATAATAATCATACAAAATGACCAAGGCTAGATCTACATTACTGCTTTATAGGGGTATTGAAGTGCACTGATAACTGTTGGGGCACATTCCACATTCTGCTTTCATAGTGTTATTTCCTGCTTTTTATTCCACAATATCCCAAATGCTACAGCAAATATTGTGTGTCCTACGAGGTATAAATGCACAAGAAGGATATAGTGTTACCATGATGGGATCAAAATGATTTGATACAAGGTGTAGACCTGGCCCAAGTCTTAGTGTTTTATAGCACACTCGTTACTGGGCACTCACGGATTTTCACGGGTCCCTTTCACAATGCTGTCCATCTCCTTTGTGCCTCCCTCTGGTTTCCTGCTCTTTCTGCCATGTTTTCATAGTAAAATAGTCCAAACAAAACGTGACTCATCTGAGTTATAATGAAAGTGGTCGCCATTTCCTGCCATTTTCAGAGAAGTTTTGCTATAACACACCCACTAGGGAGCATTGTCCCACTACACTGAATGGGCCACAGGGTTGCAGCTTGTTTCCCCTTTCTCACCTGTCTGATTCTTCTTCTCCTTAAAGTGGAAGAGCAGCAAGAAGCAAGAGAAATGGTAAGGAAACACAATTTCCCCCCATCTGATGATCCCCTTATAGAGACAATAATAATCCCTGAGTGTTCTTTTATGGTGCCCACCTTTAGGAAACCTCCAGAGGTATCAGCTTCAGCTGAAATGCCAGCTGTGCCCCTTCCTGTAATTGGAAGACATAAAGACGGTAGTCCACGCGCTGGTAACTTCGAGACGGTAGTCCACGCGCTCGACTTCTGCAATGCACTCTACATAGGGCTATCTTTGTGCCTAGTCCAGAAACTTCAACTAGTTCAAAAATATGGCAGCCAGGCTGGTCATCGGTACACCTAGGGGTGACCACATTACACCAAATCTCTTCACTGGCTGCCAATTAGTTTCCGAGCAAAGTATAAAGTGTTGGTTATCACCTTTAAAGCCCTACATGGTTTGGGTCCAGGCTACCTGCGGGAACTCCTTCTCCCATACAATCCACCCCGCACACTGAGGTCCTCTGGGAAAAATCTACTTCAGTCAGCAAAAACTAGATTGACAACTATTACCCAGAGAACCTTCTCTCCTGCTGCTCCCAGGCTGTGGAATGGCCTGCCAGAGGAGACTCATCAACTTATCAGCATTTAAGAAAGCTATTAAGATTGATCTTTTCCGGCAGGCCTATCATTTTAGGATGTTTTTAAAATGATTTTAGGATGTTTTAACAATGTATATTATGTTTTAATTCAGTTTTACGTATTTATATTTGCTGTTGTTTCCAGCCTCGATCAGAATGGAGAGGTGGGTAAGTATTATTATTATTATTATTATTATTATTATTATTATTATTATTCTGACATTGGGTTAGATCCAGACTTAGCCATTCTTAGTGAAAACCTATTGAAATCAATGAGACTTCATTTAGTCATGACCAGCTTAAGCCTCACTGTTTTCAATGGGGCACTTAATATCTCTGCCGATTCTCTTACTCCCCGCCAATTCCATTGCGCAAGCATCCCCCATCACTTGTGAAATGGTGATTGAGCACTTCTGGGGCAACCCAAAATGAGGAGAAGCATTCACTTCTGGAAGGAGGCAGATCAGTGGTGCTCACAAGTGGGAGCTCCGCCCACCTGCCTCCTTCCAGAAATGAGCATTTCTGCTCATTTCAAAGCTTCTCTGGGAAGCATAAATCTCCCTTGTGTAAGCAGTGAGTCCCACTTGTGCAACAGAATTGGCAAGACCCACCGCTTGCAGAAGGGAATTGGCAGGGGAAAAGAATCACCATGGCTGTAAGCACCTCATTGGAATCTGCCCAGTGAGTCTGCTCTAAGCATGGCTAATCCATTGTCTTCAAAATGACACTATGTTGGCTAAAATAGCATGGGAGGAAAGCAGTTCAAATTCTTCCTCAACACCATGTAGTCTCCAGCATAAAGAAATGGTGTTATATGTCAGTGCCTGATCATACAGAGACATGGGCCCTTTCTACACCCAAGAGTGTAGAGGGATGCAGGGGAGATGATCCCTGGATTTCCAGCTTCTGGGATTGTTGCCCTGTCTCCAAACAGCCATGCAACATCCTGGGAGTGAAGAGGGACGTTGTGCCCATCGTGGCCGCCATTTTTATTTATAAACAGGACCCTGGAGTGCACTTGCACTCCAGTGAAAAGGTAAGTTTTTTTTAGTTTTTTTTTTTTTTAAAAGCCCTGACCCTGCTCCCCCTCTGCTGACCCCAGCTACTTGTGGGGAAGAGGGAAGAAGCCGGGATGGGCACCCACGCATTTATTTTCTACTGAAGATGAACAATATCTCAAATCCCTTAAATTTTTCGTTTAGATTCTTAACCAAATCTCAAAGACTAACCTTAGAATAATTGAAAATGAGGCTTAAGCAATCATACCATTAGCTGATTGAAGCTTCTATGTGCAACAATGCTACCAGATTCATGACCTGATTCAATTAGCTAATTACTAATTCAGAGTGAATGATGTTTATTCATTACCTTTAAAAGTAAGTTCCAGTTTCATAGGAATTCCTGCTGTTTCTTTGAGAAAGGATGTCATGTGGATTATCTCTGGATGATGTCTCCTTTGTACTGAATATTCTCAGAGCACCACATGGGATTTAGGCTGAGTTCAGATATTACAGTACCTAGTAGAGCAGTGGTTCTCAACCTTCCTAATGCCGCGACCCTTTAATACAGTTCCTCATGTTGTGGTGACCCCCAACCATAAAATTATTTTCGTTCTTCTCTACACGATCCATTGTCATGGGATGGTTTGCTAATGAAAATAATACATAACAATAGCTTTAATAATACAAAAGATGATACATGACATAGTTCAGTCAATACAGTTTCCTAAGACCATCGGAAATATGTGTTTTCCGATGGTCTCAGGCGACCCCTGTGAAAGGGTCATTCGACCCTCAAAGGGGTCCGAACCCACAGGTTGAGAACCGCTGTAGTAGAGGCTAGTACAAATATTTCCATGGTCTGGGTGTCCTACACTGAGGCTGCACTTTTTAAAGTCAATTTACCATGTGCCTGACCTCTGATCCCTGATCTCCCTGGGAAATGCCACAATCTGCACAGTCAATCCATTTTAACTCCTCAAGGAGTTGCACAACATGGGAGACTTTTCAGTGGCCTCATTGCATAACATCTGAGTTATCTGGTTATATTTCTGCTTTTCTGCACGGATATCCCAGAATCAGTTCTTTATACAACCCTATTCACACTACGGATGTGCTCCACTTCTAATCGGACCAGCGAATTAGAAGCGGAGCGGGGGGCTTCGCCTGCCCTTAAGGCGGAGGCGAAGAGGATTGGGGGGCCGGCGGAGCGTGGCGAAGAGGATCGAGGTGAAGGCGGATCCTTCGCCTCGATCAGGAGCTCCACCGGAAAGGTAAGTGGGGTTTACCGGGTCCTGCCACTGTCACTGTCGCCCATGCGGCGACAGCAGCAGGGCCTGGTAAACACCCCCTCCTCTCCCTTACCTGCATCCATCCGCGGTCCGTTGGCTTCTTCAATTGAGCCCGCGGTTCAACCAGGAAGTCTAGGCCGCACTTGTGGCCCAGACTTCCTGGTAAAACTGCGGGCTCAATTGAAGAAGTCGACGGACCGCGGACGGAGGCAGGTAAGGCCCCCCTCCCCCTTGGTCCTTTACCGGGCTCTGCCACCATCGCCACACGGGCGGCGACGGCAGCAGGGCCCGGCAACCCCCCCCCGCCCTCCTCTCCCAGCCTTACCTGGTGCCACTCCCCTCCACTGCGGAGCTCCGATTCGGAGCCGGAGCTCTGCGGCGAAGAGGAGCAGAGTATGGGCGAAGCGGTGCGGAGCAGAGCGGGCCGATCCGAAATTTTCGGATCGGCCCACGGGGCGGAGCGGGGAGGGGGCCGTGCACACCCCTAATTCACACAATACTCCTGTGCCAGCCACTTATGTGCTAAAGCAGGAGTGGGGTCCCATTATTTTATTATTATTATTATTATTATTATTATTATTATTATTATTATTAATATACTGCTAAATGTAATAAAATTCTTAAACTATTGGCCATGTCCCCAGCATCGTATCTCTGGCTAGCCATGCCCTCTGAAGTCCATGTGTTGAGTGTGGAGATCAGCAAAGGAACCCTCTTGTTGCTTGTGCTCAGGGGTTGCATACGACTGGGGCAATTGGTTGCATAGGCATGCCAATCACATGGGGCCCTCTGCCCAAGTGGTTGCTCACAAGTAGGAATTCCTTTGCAGGTGTCCATGTGTGGACATTGGAGGCTGGGGCTAGCTGAGGGATGCAATGGTGAGGGAGGGCTTCACCATGTGAGTGAATTACACACGAGTAATGTGAAAGTAATGCATATTGGGTAGGTGGAAGCCTTATACTGTAAGGCCTTAAGCTATAGCATATTGAATAAATGTAAAGGCCAAGCTGAATATTACTCCCAGTTCCATATTTCTTTCCCCCCACTAGTTTTTCCTAAGAAATTTGGAGGCTGCAGTCAGGAGTGGATGGGTGGAGAGGAGCTTCTTAGAGCATCATCAGCTGGGGTGCATCAGCTGGGGTGGTGGAAATCACGGTTCCCTACTGTCGCTTCTTCACCCCCACCCCTGTCCCACAATAATTCCTCTTTCTTCCTGGAGAAGAAAGAGGAAGTAAACAAAGACCATGTGGCCCATTCAGGGGCTGTTTTTACAGTGCCACTTTTCCTGCACACAGCAGGAAATGGTGGCACATTCCATTTCCCCCCAAAAGTCAGATTCTGGGGGTCTATTTTGGGACAGAAAGAAGGCAAGAAGGAGTGGGAGGTATGCAGGAGGTAGACACTATCTTCTAAAGGACACATGAAAAACTGTGAGTGGGCAGTAGCGAGCGTGCAATAAAACGCTCGTTTGATGAACCCCTCAACCCTTTCTGTGCTGCTCCTGACTGCAGGGAAATACAGTAGATTTCAGCAGAAAAAAGGAAGACACAACTGCAAGTATAATGTGCTTCATCTTTGGTTTGAAATGAGCCCAGAATGAAGCTTATTTTTTTGAAACAGAAATAACCTTGCTTTGTGAAATAAGAAAGGAAGGTTGCCTTTTAACTTAACTCTAACAGCTTATGTATGGCTGTGGGCTCTTTCTAATTGCAAGGAAAGTCAAATAAGAAACCGTTTTGAAGAACTGAGGAAGCCTAATTGCTTTTCGTGATGAACCCTTTAGAAAAGCAAATGGATTGTTGTTTTACCAGATCCCACACTTTGGGATCTGTCCTTGTATGGCCATATGAATCCTTCAGGATGAAACTTTAGTCTGAACATTCATATTGGGAGAGAACTCCACACATAAATGAACGTTGTTGGCTTGTTTTACCACAACAGTTCAATTGGCTGAAGACATGTACCCAGTGGAGTAGTGAAGCCAGAGCTCACAGGGTTGGAACATGGGGGCTTGTGATTAGCAGGGATGGTGATATCATCTGCCACCCCATTTGGGCATCCCTGTTCCCTCAGACTAAGCTGCAATTCTCACAGTATCTGATGGGAAAATGGATTTCCCTAATGACAATATATGGTTGTGAGCCGTGGCTGTGGTTAGTGAAAGTATTTTGAGGTAGCTTGATATTGCATGGATAATTAAGAAGCATTGGCTTTACAAAAGACCTACCAAAGACATATATAATGCAGAGAGAATGGCAGAGAGATGGATCAACATAGCTGTAGCATTTTTGGACTCTCCTTGGTGGTATGGCTATGGGCATTGTCACGATGAGCATCTGCCCTTAAAAGTTTACCGTTACACCACTGAGTATACCTCACACTCATTAAGTTCTCTCTTGGGAAGTTAATGAAGGCCAGTTCATACATACTTCATACATACTTGATTACCATAGAGAGGCAACCAGAAAAAGAACATGAATGGTCTCTCTGTCATGACTTCATAACTGCCCTGCTACTACCATAACATGAAGTGCCAGTCACCACAGGTTATCTTGTGGAGATGCTCCATGCCAATGTTTTGTGTTCCTGTTCACAGCTTCCACTAAGATTGAGCATTGTTACTTGATGCAGAAGTACCAGCGATTGATTGAAGACGTCATTTTGGGGGGGCTCTTCATGTGGTAACTGTAGCATATAGACCAGGCCTAAGAGTCAGAGCTTTTCAAAATGCATTTGTGGCCTGGAACCCAAAAGATCATATGCTGGTCCTCAGATCTGCTACATGACTTTTAAATTGACAGTACCTTCTTGACTTTCTTTTCACAGAGCTTTCAGTATGGAGTGAATTCTATTAGTCCACATACATTTCTCTTACGGAAATTGGCAATGGTGCCATGTGAGATTAGTTCCATTGTTCATTTATAATACATTAAAACCTTTTTCAGCTCTATTGACGTTGGAGAGCAGTGAATCAAAGGTACCACAGAGCCATAAATAAGGCTGCCAGAACCATTCCATTCGAACTGCCTTTTTTCATTTCCTTTATAACCATGTAAATAATTAGTTGAGGATTAAAGTTTTCATGCTTAATCTCAGTCCAAAAAATTATTTTTTCCTTTAAAAGTTAGTAAATTAATTCCAGATGCCTATTGCTTTGCATTTCCGCTGTAGCTGAGTCAAATGGGCCAATGTTTTGTGGCTTTGGTTCTATCTGCAGTTAGAAACCATTTCACTCACCCATTTGTGGCCTTATTATTGAATTCTTAAAGAAGACATACAAGGCCAGCTGATGGAATCATTGAGGGTTTGTTTGTTTTTGCTTTGTTCTGATCTACCATGGAAGTATAAAAGAAGGGTTTTTTTTTTAATGTCCCCTTCTCCCACTTGTTTTCTTATATTGGGAAAATCAGAACACACATGGAAGCATATGATGTCTGAAGGTATAGGAAAATGGAGATATTTTGAGAGCCAAGAAAGTGACAGTTCAATACAAGACATATTTTTCCATATGTTTTGTGTGGTGTGTGTGTGTGTGTGTGTGTGTGTGTGTGTGTGTGTGTATTACATAGAATTATATAACCCACTTCCGATCTAACATTTGGTCTTTCAGGCTTATAGGAAGCTGTAATTTCCATTTGGATGAACTTTTTTAGACTCCCTGATCAAGAGGTTAAGTTGATCCCTTTTGCACCCATGATCTCAAATTCTCTATGACATAGGCCCGGGAAAGATATCTCCATTGCTTACATCCTACAAATGCCCTCATGTGTAACTGATTCCATATAGTGTATTCATGGGTTGGATCTGGATTTAACCATACAATAGAGCAGACCAATTTAAATCAATGGAATTTAAATCAGTCACAACTAGAATCATAGAATCATAGAATAGCAGAGTTGGAAGGGGCCTACAAAGCCATCGAGTCCAACCCCCTGCTCAATGCAGGAATCCACCCTAAAGCATCCCCAACAGATGCTTTAACTTAAGTCCCATTGATTTCAACGGGTCTTCTCTAAGTATGACTAAATTTGAATCCAACCACAGGTGTATAAGAGTGTAATAATAAATAATAAGAGAAGCAATAATGTGTATTCACATAAACTGTTCTTTAATGCAATCTAATTCAATTTTATGCTGCAGTTTTCTAAATTCAATACAAGCCAAATACCCAGTTACATTAGTATTATCCCAGTAACCCTGGCTATTGAATGTCTATTCAAAGTTTTGCAGCTCTTCTGGAATGTATGCATTCTTGGACTTTAATGAAACTCTAAGGAAGCGAGTTCCATAAGAAGTTCTTAAAGACGTTCTCAAAGGGGCCCCTTTAAGAATTGTTTTTATCTTAGCTCCCCAGTGCTGAGAGGTGCGCCACTGGGCAGCTGCACTGAGCAAGCATGCCAACCACCATTTTAATCCCTCCCCAATAAACTTGGCATAGGCTTGCTCCAGAGCAGCACTACATCAGAAGCTTTGGGGAGAGATTAAAAGGACAGCTTGTATGTTTGCTTCAGCCACTTGGTGCACTTCTCCTCACTGCCAGGTGGCAAGGAAAACACTCTCTCTCTCTCTCTCTCTGTCTCTCTCTCTCTCTCTCTCTCTCTCTCTGTCTTTTTTAAATGGCTAGCCCAGCCAGTTTGGGCAGGTGTCTGTGGCAGCAGGCCTTTCTGGGCCTGGACTAGAAATGTCACAGCTGGGGCAGGGGCGGGGAGAACAAAACAAAACAAACTCTCATGAAAAAATGTCCCTGATTTCCCCCCCCCCCAGAAAAATGGAGGAGGGGGACACACATAGAGATTTTTCCTCCCTCCCCCACCCCCGGATTCTTTCTGGGTCTTCACATCTCTGGCCCTGACATTTGCCTAAGGCTATTGCAGAAACACCATTTTAGAATATTCTAGGTTTTAGTATACTCTGACTATCATATTGTGTCAACTTCATGTCTGTTCTGCTAATGCCATCAATAATCTTGGACCTGCTTGTACAGGCAGAATTCATCAATGAGAATGCTGAAAAACTGGCAGCACTGTCAGAGAAAGGTCATTGAAGCAGATGAACCCTTGGTCTGATACAGCAGGGCTATTCTTCTGAGTGCTCTTGGAATAAAGTCCCAAGGTAATTGAGGTAAATTCAACTCTCCCAAGGCATTCAACAGATCAAAGTTGTACCAATGCTTTGCAAACAGGGGTATTCACTCAGTGATGTTCCATGTGGAGGCTTCAAATATCATTTTCTATAGTTGTTCTACACATTTACTTTAGGACAAGTATGCTTCAAAGTTGTCATTTTGCCATGTTTGCTAAGACAGAATAGAAAGCTAATTTGTGAATCATAAAACATTAAATATTGTAATCATGCTCTTATCAGTAAATGCAACGACACTTTTAAGTGTTCAAAGCACTTCACATATATTGTCCCAGCAGTCTGTACAGCAACCCTGTAAAGTAGTTCAGTATTAATACCTCCACATTGCAGACTGGGAACTGAGACTGTGAGATTATGGCTGGGTTCAGACAACATGATAACCTACACTGAAGGGTTGGGTGGGGGTTATCAATGAACCATGGGTTGTTGTAGAAACATGGGTTATCATGTTGTCTGAACCCAGCTGCGGTAACAAACTATGGTTTGTAGGGGTGTGCACGGACCCCCCGCTCCGCTTCACTTGCAGATCCGCCATTTTCCGGATCGGGCCGCTCCGCCCACTTCCGCTCCGCTCCGCCCGGAGCTCCGGATCCGGATCCGGAGCTCCGTTTCCCCCCCACCCATAGGCTTGCATTGAAAGCTAAAAAATTATACAACTTTTTTTCTGTTCAAGTTAGAAACCTCATGTTTGGCACCATGACACCTCATGGGGATATACACACGCACGCCAAGTTTCAAAGCAATCCCATCATCCCCTGATTTTTGGCGAATTTTTGAAAATCGGGCACAACATCCCTGCGAGGTGGGCAGGGGAGGAGGGAGGGAAGGCAGGCAGGCATGCAGCTGGCATTTCTGGGGGCATAAGGAAGTGAGCCAAGGATAAGCCAGTAATGCATATAAAATGGAATAAATCAATCAATAAACAAAGGAGGGGTGGAATTAAAAGCAGCAGTGTTGCTCAATAAACAGCAAGAAGAATTTTTTTAAAAAGGCTATATCTGTCTTTTACCAGCAATAGGGGGACGTGCCCGGGGGAGGGGGAAGTAGCTGCCAGTTCAAGACAGCCACCAACAGCTCTGAGAAGAAGTAAAACGCTCACTTCAACTCATAACAGGCATTGCTCCACCACTGAAAAGTGAGCATTCACTTCAACTCATGATAGGCATTGCTCCACCGTTTTACTCTCTTTGGAAGGCTCTAATGGCCTTCCAGTGCAGGAGAGAGTGGGGGCACGTCCACGATGAGATGCCCTAGGGGAGCTCATCCCCTTGCACCACATCTATTCAGTTGTTCACCAAGGTTAGGGTGGGGAGCAGTGCTGTGTTTCTATCTCTTATTTTTGGCTTAGTATATGATTTCAGGTTGTGTTTGTGCATTTGGTGGGGCTACTGTGTTAAAAAACACGGGGAAAAGCCCGTTCAGATGAAGAAAGAGAAGTTTCCCAGAATCCCAAGTTACCCGTTTTGCCTATGCCCTCCTCCAACTTTGGGATCATCATGACCGGGAGCTGACTCTGCCCCTCAGCCCTTTGAAAAAGGTATTTTTCCCGCCGATTTTTTAAAAACTTCTAGCGCGCGACCCGTACGATGCAGAAAGTTGAAAGTAGTCTCAAAATGACCCCCATCCACGACTCTCTGTGCACAAGAATTTTCAGAATGATAGCTTAACCCCCCCCCCAGTTATCCCCGATTCTTTCCCTCAATGCAATCCTATGGGCGAAAAGCCGAAAACGCCGTTTGAGCCGCGCGGTTGACCCGATTTTCACAAAAATATAGCACGCGACCCAGACAACGCAGAGAGGTGAGAGTGGTCTCAAAATGACCCCCATCCACGACTCTCTGAGCACAAGAATTTCTAGAACGATAGCTTCAAAAACAACCTAGTTATGCGCGATTATTTGCCGCAATGCAATCCTATGGCGAAATGTTTTCAAGATGGCGACCGGAGCGCTCCGCCTGAACTAGGAGCTCTGAAAAATGGCCGCTTCTCTTCGCCTTGCTTCTAGGGGGTCCGCGGTCCGCTCCTACTCCGCCTCTGGGTAAGGCGGAGCAGGCCAATCCGCTACTGCTTCTACGCTCCTAATCGGAGCGGATCACACCCCTAATGGTTTGTAAACCATGAGCAACCTCCAGTTCATAACCCAACCACAAATCATGAGTTTTCTTTGGTTAACAAATCATGGTTTATAAGTGTGGCTGGGTTCAGACAACACAATAACCCATGATACAACAACAATCCACACTCAACCCTTGTGAACCCACGTTGTATGAATCTAATTGGTGGCTAGCTTAAGGCCACCTAGTGAATACATTGTAAAGGTGAGGTTTGTTCTGGTGACTTCCTATTTACAGCTCAGTTTCTTAACCACCACACCTCACTAGCTGTCCACGTATAGGTGCCATGATATAATAGCATCTGTTAACCCAGTTATTCAGATTCACTGTCTGTGTCTTATGAAACCTCACAATAGCATACTTCTATGTAAATAGCACCTCCAGTCACACCTCTCTTTTGATTTCCTGAGCCTTTCAGATGTCTCTCGAATGTTTCATACAAAGAACTCTGCATGGATTCAAACTTAGTTGTTCCACATATGAGTTATCTGTGCCCAAGACTGAAGTGGATCAGTGAAATTATTCACAGAGGTTGAAATTGTCTTGGCCAGGCACAACTGAGACCAAGACATATTTGTCATGCTATTCTCTAAATATGCCTCTTTGCAAAGTATTAGAAACAGTTCTAAAAAAAGAAAAAGCCTTCCAGTGGCAGCTCTCTGGCATTGGCTCTCCGGAGCCGGAGAGGTCCTTCGCATCGCAGAAAAGTAATCATATTCTCTGTGGGTCCATCGGCATGTTTCATTTGCAGACCTCCAACTGGGGGAAAAAACACTGTCACTTTAGATAACTATTTATCAAGCTAAAATATGTGGTGGGTTGGGAGGAACGGAGTGTCTGTGGATTCCAAATTTCCGCCTACTGTTCACAAATTAAATACAAATGTGAGCAGCAGGAGGCTGACTTTTAGAACAGACAAGTGTTGCCACACATTTAAAAGATGGCTCCTCTTCAATATTTTCTTGGCTTTCTCTGCCCCTTGCATAAAATATAGACAGACAGACCCTGATTTACTATAATCCTCTGGTCTCTTTAATGCCAGGTCAAGGAGCTAATCATGCCAAACCCAGTACTCTGTTTGCTTTTTGTTGGCTTAACTTTCCCAGAATTCCAAGGTTAAAGGCATACTTTGGGTGGTGCCACATGTTCTTTGAGCAAAAGGAGAACAGGTGCAGATTTGTCTCAAGCTAGTGAAGGAGGGGACCAGGATTTGGTACAGCCGGCTTAGTGAATAACTCAAGTGACTGAGCCTTCAAGTGACAGGTACCTTTACTGTGTACCATTCAGAATAAGTTGTATCCAATGTTAGTCTAACTTAAGTCCCATTCATTCCAATGGTTCTGCTCTACCTTTGGATACAACCCAGTCAGTGTGCATAATTCCTACTGAAATCTATAGGCTTTGATGGGATATTCATAAAGCCAACACTCTAAATTGGTCACATGTTGTGGAATTCATGATTGCACCAAACTGCAAATGCTACTTCTGGAACTAGAGTGATGTTTTGACAAGATCCACCAGACTTGACTTCTGTGGTATGTCTCACCAAGGTCAACAGTGACCACTGGGGCAGCCCTACTAGTTAAACTGATTTTGTCTAGTAGATGTTGTCCTTCAGCTCATAATGTTCAAACACTTGTATTTCCTCAAATACAAGATTCATTTTTCCCCAATGGAACCAAAGGAAAAATGAAAGGTTAAAAAATTGTGTCCTACTGATAAGAAAATCTATAATATAAATAGTCAGGACATTGACCAGGTTACAGGAAATACTCAATTATAGCAGTCTTCCATAACATGGTGCCCTCCAGATGTGTTGGACTACAACTCCTACTGTTCCCAGCCATTTGCTGGGGATGGTAGGAGTTGTAGTCCAACACATCTGGAGTTTGGGGAATGCTGATTTATATAAATGTCTCATAACATTCATGGACCTGGGATTTCCCCCTTTACTTTTATTAATATTATTTATTTATGAAATTATTTCTGAGTTGCCCTTTGGCCCAAAAATGCTCCCAAGGGAACTGAAACTTTAAAACAATTTATAAATTTTTGGTAAATTCTGGTTTACTGTGCAATCCTATGCATGCTGTTGTACTGTGTTCAATAAGGCTTACGTTCAAGTAAGTGTGCATAGGATTGTAGTTTCAGTATATCAAAACCCAAATTAATTTATAGTCTTGCGCACATAGAGAATGTATAACATTTCATAGCTGTAGCGTGCCATCGCCCCTACTCCCCACCGGATTATGTGGTAGGTCTAGCAAGGCCCTTAGTCAGTTGTGTCATGTCATGAGTAATAGTGAGAAGCATTGATGTCATAGCAATCCTATCAATATAAATCTGGGGTGGGGGAACTTTGGCCCTTGGGCCAGATCCAGACCCCTCAGGATTCCACATTTGGCTGACAAGCATCTTCTGCTATTATCTCCTATCAGTGATTGGCAGTAGGAGGGTATTTAGAATATCAATGTTGGTAATAACAGTCTCCTACATAGAGTCACGGAATGAATGTTCTTACAGATTTATTTTCCATTGGTTACACTTTATGCTAATTGCTGATCTGGAACTTCTCTAAATTCAGTCTCTCTTCCCCCCACCCCCACTGCCTTCCCTTTGATTTTGGGGTGACAGAGTCCTCCTTTTAAAGTAGAAGAAACTTGGCTTGAAATTGCTTTCTTTCATCATTGTTGTGGGGGAAATAATCACCAACGGAAGAAATTTGCATTTTTGCCAGATGCCTGGAGTCCTTCAAGCTGCTCTGCTCTATTATAATGTATATTAAACCTCAGGCTATGAGTTCCCTTTATGCTGGAAGGAAGAAGAGAATGACTATGGGCAAAACTGGAGATATTATTCAGACTTTCAGCAGTCTGACAGATCATGTTTGAAATGCTGGCCCTGGTCAAGCCATTGCGTTTAAGTGGCATCAGATGAATAGGAAGACCCTTTTTCTTTTCAATTTAGTGCTGTTGTTGCTGTTGTTGCCCTCATGTGTTGAAATAAGGGCTGTTCTGAATATTCTCCAGTTTCAATTTTCAGATCAAAAATAGGAATTTCAACAGAGAAGATTTCCCCCCTGGAAAAAATAGAGTGAATAGTGTCTGAATACAGGTTGTGAATATTCACAGTTTAAAATATTTTATTCGGTGCTGTTTTCCACCCGGCTGCTGTTGCTTCCCAGTGTGTTCCTGGATTGCTTCAAAGTTTTTCTTAGGCTACTTCTTTCCCCCTGGATTATAATCATGGCTGTTCCAGGACCATCAGTAGGTAGTGAATAAGGTCACAGCACAGCACCACTCTTTTCTTGGTCAAATGTTGCGAAGTACGGGCGTAGGATCCAGGGAGTCCAGTGAGATTGCTGGAGAGGCATTACAAGGTCACATAAGTGGTGTGATTTCAGACGCAGTCTTATGGGCACATATTCTGCCAGCTCAGCCTTTGGAACTGCCTGCTGGGTGCCTGCTCTTGCATCTCCGAACTCCAAGGGCATGTCTACACCATGCCTTTCTCCTGGGTTCATCCCTGGATCATCCCTGTGTGTCCAAATGTGTCCAAGGGATCCCAGGGGCAACCAGGGACAACCCCTCCATTTTTGCGGGAAAACTGGTTGCCCAGTTATCCTGATTTTGCCCACAGTCCTGGGACCGTTCCGCAGGGGTCGGTTTTGTCCCCCATGTTGTTTAACATTTACATGAAGCCGCTGGGTGCGGTCATCCAGAGCTTTGGAGTGTGCTGTTATCAGTATGCTGACGACACGCAGCTCTATTTCTCCTTTTCATCTTCAGTAGGAGAGGCTGTGGATGTGTTGAACCGGTCCCTGGCTGTGACAATGGACTGGATGAGGGCTAATAAACTGAAACTCAAGCCAGACAAGACTGAGATACTGTTAGTAGGTGATTCCGCTGACAGGATGGGGAGTGTTCTACCGGTTCTGGATGGGATTGCACTCACCCTGAAGGAGCAGGTTTGTAGCTTGGGGGTTCTTTTAGATCCATCATAGTCACTTGAGGCTCAGGCAACCTCAGTGGCACGGAGTGCCTTCTACAAACTCCAGTTGGTGGCCCAGCTACGCCCCTATCTAGACAGGGATAACCTGGCTTCAGTTGTCCATGCTCTGGTAACCTCTAAGTTAGATTACTGCAATGCACTCTACATAGGGCTGCCTTTGAAGACGGTTTGGAAGCTGCAGCTTGTGCAAAATGCAGCAGCCAGATTGATTTCGGGAACCAGAAGGTTCGACCATATAACACCTGCTCTGGTCCGCTTGCAATGTCCTCCTCTGGGTGCCTACTCCTAGAGAGGCTTGGAGTGTGGCAATGAGGGACAGGGCCTTTTCAGTGGTGGCCCCCAGACTATGGAATGATCTCCCTGACGAGGCTCACCTGGAGCCAACACTGCTATCTTTCCGGAGCCAGGTTAAGACTTTCCTCTTTGCACAGGCATATGGTGGCACATCTTAATCACCCACATGTTTAGTTTTTTAATGGTTTTTAATGCTTTATGTGTGTATGTTCTGTGTTTTAGGATTTTAAATTTTGTATACTCGTTTTAATCTTAATTTTAGAATTTCTGTAAACTGCCCAGAGAGCCCTGGCTATGGGAGAGGTATATAAGTGCAATAAATAAATAAATAAATAAATAAATAAATAAATAAATAAGACTGCAGGAGGTGTGGGTGCCAGTCCTGCCTGGTGCCCGCTTACTTGCCAGTAAGCGCGGCAGCAGAAAAGGGGATGGAGCCATGCTACACAGCTCCATGCCCATCAGGGGAGGGAGTGGCAGCAATTTCACCAACACTGGGCTGGCAGGGAGGGATTGGGGGCGATTTTGGGAGGAAATGATTTTTTGTTACGCCTCCCCCCCCCCCCGGAAAAATGGCAGCTGCGACATCTGCTCCCTCCCTGGATGTCACGCACTGTGTGTGAATCCAGGGGGAGGCTCTTGCGATCAGCATATTCCGAGATCCTCCCCCCTCCCTCCTTCTACACCCATAGGTGTATTTTATTTATTTTATTTTATTTTATTTATTGCGTTTATATACCTCCCCATAGCCGAAGCTCTCTGGGCAGTTTACAAAAGTTAAAAACAGTGCACATTAAAAAGTATACAAAAGTTAAAATCATCAAAAGCAGAAAAGCAACAATATCCATTTAAAATCAACAGTTCTGGTGTCCGTTAAAAAAAAGCAAGCTCAGCATATGTTGTTAAATGTAGACATGCCTCAAGTGATTCCAGGAAAGCTCTTGCTGGGATAGACTCAGCCTGACTGCCCCTGGAGTCCTAGCTTTGAGGGGTCTCTTTTCCTGCACTCCCACTTTAGCCAGACTTTACCCAGTAATGGCTTACTGCGGCCTAGGGCAGTCTCTTTTTACCTTCTTTTGGATTGACCCTGACACTAAGGATCCCCACGTCTTGCCCTCTCTCTTTTCCAGGAAGCAGACGCAATCTACCGAGTAGCCTCCCTTTAGCATCATTTCTGACACCCCCCTCTCTCCCTCCCATTTCTGGGACAGCCAAGGGCCAAATGAAAGGGGTGTAAGCTAGTGGAAATGGGGACGTGGGGCGTGGGGATGCCACATGCAGCCCTGATCTCCCTCCATATGTTCTCAGAGTGCATGGGATAATAACTTCTGAACAGAGTGATAGCCTTCATGTCTGTACTCTTGTTTTTGCCTTTCCGCTACCTTTGTATCATAGTATTAGAGCATCCCATGATGTTGAATTGAGGACAGGAAAAAGAAGTACTTCTTTACCCAGCTCATGATTAAACTATGGATTTTGCTACCAAAAGGTGATGAACAGTAACCGGGATGGCTTTAAAGGGGAGTCCTTGAGTCCTGGTATTAATTAATTAATTAATTATAGCATTTATATCCCACCTTTTTTCTGTCAAGGACCCCAAGGTGGTGTACATAATCCTCCTCTTCATTTTATCCTAACAACAACAACTCTGTGAGGTAGGCTGGGCTGAGAATCTGTGACTGGCCCAAAGTCATCCAGTGGGTTTCCATGGCCATGTGGGGGCTAGAACCCGAATCTCCTGACTCCCAGGCCTCATCTACACGTACCACCCTTTAGCAAGGGAGGAGGGATGGTTGTGAGTTTCCCCGCTTGTGCAATTGTCACAGCGCACATGGGAGGGAAGTTTCCCACAAGTAAAGGAGAGCCATCCTGGGAGAACATGTGTCCCCTGATGGTGCTTCCACATGTGGATTGGGAGAAGTGGGCGGGGATATGCAGAAGACATGGCTGCGGGGGTATTTTCCCATCAATCGGGAGGGATGCGCATGAATGCAAAATCACAGCTACACATGGGGTGAATAGGAGGTCCAGTGAATATGAAATGCTGCATATATAAATATATAAACCGTATGGTCGGTGTCACAACACGCCGATAGCCAATCAAAAACTGTGCCAAAAATGACAGATGGTCCACTCCCACACACCTCCAAAACTGCTGGACACACCCCTGACAGTGGGTTGGCTGTTCACTGAGCTGGGAGCTCACTCTGAACAGCAACAACTTCTCAAAGGGGGGGGAGTACACTAGCCATGGATGTCGGGATTGTAGTGAGATAGCCGGAAGAACCGCTACAAAACCAGTCAGTGGTATTCCTGTATAACTGAGGAGTCAACCTGAGATCACAGCAGGATCAGCTGTGCATCATGTGGCCCGGTAGGGACAATTTCGATATTATTCAAGAATAAACAGCTGGTGTAGACACAGCCTCAGTCCGACACTTTAGTCACTACACCGGCTCTCACATTGGGAAAAGATGAGATGATAATAATAATAATAATAATAATAATAATAATAATAATAATAATAATAATAATACCACTCCCCATTCATGGAGAATAAGGCTGTCAATGGCTACTTGTCAGTATCAGAAGCACTATGCCTCTGTGTGCCAGTTGCTATGGACATAAGCAGGAGGACGGTATTGCATTTGCGTCCTGCTTGTAGGCATCTGGTTTGTCATAGGCCTTTGGCCTTGTCCATCAGGGTTTATTTATTTATTTAAAACATCTGTATCCCGCCCTACATCACTAGTATCTTCTTGTGTTCTCACACTGTTATGTCTGTTAGGATAAATACGACAATGAAGCGGTGGCAGCTTCTTTGGGTGATGTGTCCCACCTCATTTTCTTCTTGTGGGATGAGTCACCCCATTCTTAGCATGAGACCCAAGTGGACATATCTGGATCAGTCCTTGAATCCATGATGCATGTACTCTATCAGTTTATTTTTCTGAAGCTGGCACAGGTGAATCTCAACTGTACTTGAAAAGAGCTAAGTGATATTCTCTAGCAACAGCAATGGATGTTTAGAGGTGCTTTATCAGTAGCCTTTGCATGACTTATATCTTGGTAGTGAATCACTTGGGAACAATATCTTGAGATGGGCAGTTCTAAGAAGTTATAGAGACAGTGCGTTTATGTGAAGTTTAGTTCAATCCTTTTAGACCATGTATATGTTTTGATGGGTGATGCTGTTGTGGGAAATAACTACATCATCTTGGCCGCCCATGTGATGTTTACGCATTAGTGAAGCAACATGGAATTGCACCAAGGGGAACCAGCTCCCACACTGCGCAGATAACATTTGACTCAGCTTTCAATCATGACAAGGGAAGTAGGCGGAATAAAGCAATATTGTTCTCAATGGAAAACCAAAAGATGTGTCAAAGGATTCAAAAGGCAAATCTGATTTTCATAACAGGAAATCTCTAACTTGGTGTGTGTGTGTGTGTGTGTGAGAGAGAGAGAGAGAGAGAGAGAGAGAGAGAGAGAGGAGACGGACGAAACCTCTCCCAAATATTGCCCCTCATTATGTGCATCCTTACAATATCTGCCATGATGTGGTCGTCGTCAGATGTATCAACGCTTCTTACCTGGAGATTTCCAAGCTGTGAAGTGCAAGCAAAGTTTAATTAACTGAACCCTACAGCAATAGTGGGTACACAAGGAGGATTACTTGTCAAACATGATAGTCCTTAACAAACTTTGGGTTTGTTTTTTTTTAAAAAGAATTTTAAAAATCTTGGTATGTTGTCTAAGGTTTTTTTAAAACAGACACACACACATCCTATTACAGCTATTTGTATGTGCATTTCTAGAAAGCATCTTCATCTCCATCCCCACTCCACAGCTTATAGCACATCTCAATGTTAAAAAATGTGTTAATATGAAATGAAATTGCATGATACTTATTTTTGTGAAAAACAAACAAAACGGGAATTTTAATGAATGGTAATGATGCACGTGTCCCATATGGGCAAAGGCAGTCTGTAGATTAGGGCAAGGGCATGGAGCACTCCATGTGGAAGAGAAGCCACAATAGCAGCATACATACTGAGGGATTTTACTTTTAATTTGAGATGAGATGAGGGTCCCAGGAACTCCTTGCCATTATTAGGGGGTGTTTGGGGATGGAGTTTGTGGACATGTATAGATGTGGATTTTGGATGCTCAGAATTTGCTGCCCATGTTTACTCCTGAGTAATCCATTCCTTCTTACTTCTGAGTAGACATGCACAAGATGGGGTTTTGTATTGTGCTGTGTTTCACTGTTAATTTATAGTAGGCATGCAAATGGGTAGCTTGGTGGATGCTTTGTGGTAGACATGCAAGATAGTGGATTTTGGATGCTCTCAAAACTTGCAGTTCTTTTTCTGTGTGACTCTCAGCATATTAGTATTAGTATTATCCCACACCCTGCATGCTCAGCTTTGCAGGCATGTTTTTTCAGTATCTCCTTTTACAATGGTTTGCAATGGACCACCACCACCACCACCTTGGGTGACTGTGTGGATCACACATGCATACATCCCACATGCACTAGGGATGTCCATGTGTTTTATGGATTGTGCAGTGTCATTTTTCCTGGTGTTTGTCCACAGACAGATTCAATTCCCCCCCCCCCCATCATGTGGGAAAATATGCAAACATTTCCATAGGAAAGTTCACAACAATTTACATAACTTATGTTAGTATGTAACATTTAGCATATTGTCCCTCAATTCCATTCAACTTTTCCTTGTGTATATTTTCCAGTATGGCATATGTCTCAGCAGTAACTTGCGTATTTTCCTGCAACTAGATTTGCATAAATTTTGGGAAAGTTAAAAATAATAATTAAAAAGGTCAGTCTGCAGCAGATTCCACAAGTCAAAGTCATTTTAATCCATCTCTGACCTGCCTAGGGGATCCTCTTTGTTCTGTCAGAACACTGTGTAGGTATGGGTGTGTTTCTTGCACTCATAATCTTTGTGCTCATTATCTTAAAGTTCATATGTCTCAGTTTTGCCTTTCTGTGGTATGGGCTGCTGGGGGATCAAAAGACTTCTCACCCTCTGCCTCTGGTGACCCCTTGGGTCCACCTCTAGACACTCTGTCCCACCAGTCCCACTGGGCACAGCCCCCACTACATATGGATTAAACCTGCAATGGTCCCATCTCTCTAGTGACCTCAGCTCTCCATCCTGTTCAGGTTATGACTCACTTCCCCTTAACCTCTATCAGCAGCCTGCAAAACAAATGTTGCACAGTGTCTCCCTTCAGGTTTGTGAGAACCTGCCTGGAGGATCCCTCTCTGTTCTGTCACCACACTGCAGCTATGGTTTGCTTATACTGATGTCCTCTGCTGTTGCTATGCAGAAGACAGAATAGCATCTTCCATCCTAAAGATACCAGAAATCTAAGGGTCATGGGTACCTAGTATAATAATAATAATAATAATAATAATAATAATAATAATAATAATAATAATAATATTTCTTGCGCGCCTCTCCATTTTGATTGAGGCAGGGGACAACAATAAACAATAAAATACATAATACTCAATTAAAACATAATATACATTGTTAAAAACATCCTAAAAACACCCTAAAAACATTTTAAAAACATCTTAAAATTCCACTGGATAGTTCCGCCAGAAGAGATCGCCTGCCTGATTGGACCTCACAAGGGGTCAGAAACTAGCCACTGACATTTGGACAGCATTTTTATACATAGTAATTATGAATGAACCACCTGTAGCACTGATCACAAACAACATTTCAAAAGAAATCACCGGATACTAAATTCTGAGATAGGTCTACACCAGGGCTAAAAGACATTCCCCCTATCATACTGTTGAAATAAACAACCAGTAACAACTTTACCATCCTTTCCAACCAATCTTGTGTCACACTGATGATTCCACAATCATGTAATTGACTCAGGGTGTACACGGATGGAGTCAGTATGTTCTGTTATGGGTATCCTATATCAATCCATTGTAATAGGACTTTTTTTCCCCTTTCCTTTTCTTTTTAGGAAATCTGGCTAGCTCACTGTGTATGAAAATCATTTCCTAAACTCTACATGCTAAGAATGCTGGGGGTATAATTGTTTCCAAACATAGCGTCCATGATTCATTGTATTTGGTTTTTTGGCCACCATTAATCATAAACTAACATCTGTAATTAAGCTTTGACTGCACAGGGGATATGTGGAATTTATTGAGAACAAAGAGCAAAACCGTTGTTAAAGCAATAATGAGGGGGGGCAGAATATATTCAAAGTGTTCAAATGTTTGCTTTAGGACAAACACTTTTCCTAGTGACCATGGTGACCTGAAAACACCCGGAAATCCATTCCCTCCCTTTCTCCTCACCCTCCTGTTCTTTATTGTAAAGGAACAGGTTCTTGCTATTTTGATAAATGGCCATTTTTCACTTAAGATACTATTTTAGATATCCCCATGGAAGCTGTGATGTCATTTTGAGTATGAAGTGTGGGTATGGGGATCTATTATTTGGCTTTCCTATCCGGAGAAGAATGAACTGACTTATATTTTAGATGCCAAGGTAAATGCAAAGCATCACTCGAGGGATGTGCATTCAACATGACATAGTAAGTGACTGGCACATAAATATCCTAAGCAAGAAGCTGGCCTGTCATTCGTTGTCACTCTAGGTAGTTGTCTGGTATAAAATTGCTTCTTAAATATTTGCTTAATACCCATCTTACAGGTGGTTGATGGGCCATGGAAAAGGGAGTAGAAGAGGGGAGTATTATAGCCATGGAATTTGTTATTGCTGTTCTTGTATATTGCTCAATAATGTGTGTGGGAAATTTGATGACTGCTTTTTGACAAGAGCAGGCTAATTTTTGAGATATGGAGTATATGCTGTCCCATTTAGTCCTGGAACTGATGTAAATGGTCCTCTAGCAAAAAAAATAAAAAATAAAAAATGGGTAGATTTTCATTGTCATTTTGAAGAACCCCCAGGATGTTTCATCTCTTCAGCAGGGGACTAACACTAAGCCTGGGAGAAGAACACAGAACACAAACACAAAAATGCCTCAATGTGAAAATGAATGTCAATAAACTTTCTCTGTTTTATTTTACTTAAGTTATCTTAAGAGCCATCACTGGGAGACGGCTCTTGGGACCAGGTAAGCTGGCAGTTCTTGTACCCCAATACAGACATATGTGAGTACTATGATCATTGGTGAAGGCCTTGCTGGTTGTATTGCGACCTGCAAATTGCTATCTGGCACTAACCCGGAAGCAGTCCTTCTCGGTGGTGGCTCTTCTCATGGAATGCCCCCCCCCCCCAGTATTCAGGAGGCACCAAGTGAGGTGTGTTATAGGTGCCTGTTAAAGAGCAATCTCTTTACCCAAGCCTTCCCAGAATGACTGTGCTTCCCAGTTTGTCTGTTTATTAATTGTTGTGCTTTTAGCTTTACTTTTAAATAGTTTAAACATTTTAACTGATGATTTTTTGTATTTGTAATTATGTATTTTAACCTGTTTCCATAAATCACTTTGAGATATCTTTTAATATGCACACAGTATATAAATTGAAATAATAATAATAATACGACAAGGATATGTGTTTTAGTGCCTATAGTTAAAATACCTGAAGAAGCATATGTGGAACTTTCTGAGTACTGATGAATGGATGCATCCTGAGATTAATCTGAAATTATCTCTACGTAATTTCAAGCTTGAAGGGAAAACAAGATGGCCGGATCTACACTGCTGCTTTAATGCGCTTTAAAGCGCTTTATAACAGTTTTGACAACTGTATATGGAGTGTGTCCTGGGCCCCAACAGTTGTCAAAACTGTTATAAAGCACTTTAAAGCAGTAGCGTAGATCCTGTAGTTGATGATAGGTATTGAGTACCATAGCCTTCTTACCAACGGCAAATGTGGAACAGATCAATGCAACTTATTTGAGAAGAAGTTCCAACATAGTATGTCCATCAGCCCTTGAAATGAGGAGCATCAAGTAGGGGTGTGCACTCTGCACTGAAAATCTGGGGATCCAACAGACCTCTGAACTCGCTGTGTGGTTATGGGGCATTTTAAAAACGGATGGAAACCTGCAGTGTGGGTAGAAGGTCGTTTGGAGTCCTGAAGAGATCTGTATCCGGAGGTTTTTTAGGTGATGGGAGGGCTCGTTTCATGTTGATGGACAGCTAAGTGAACACTTCCCTATTAGGAGGATGTAAAGGGGTGAACAGGGGGAAGTTTTGAGATTGACATCTGTGGCTAACCAATAGCCACAGAGTCTCCCCTTTCCCCCCTCCAATCACGTTGCTTAGGGGGAGAGAATTGCAAATGATAAAACCCCTTTGTTCTTGTCCTGGAACTCATTCCTCTTCTTTTATTTTCAGAAAGACTGTATTCTCCCATATGAGCCTGCCCAACTTTTAAGATCCTCAGGTGAGGCCGTTCTTTCTGCTTTACCAATGTCTGAAGCATATTTGGTGGAAAGTCAGGTCCGTTTTGGTGGCTATTTCAAGCTATGGTCCTCTGTGCCAAGAGAGATCCAGTTAGCTCCAAAGAAGGACACTTGGCACCTCTATTGGAGTCTTTTGAGTGCTCAGTGAAGACCATTTTTATTTTCCCAGGCCTTCTAATTATGTTTTCAGTGCATTTTTTTTAGCTCTTGGTGCAAATTATTTTCCCCTATACTGCTCTTAAACTGTGCTGGTTTTATGCTGATTTTAGTTTTTGATGCTTTATGTTGATCGTATTAATATTGATTGTAATATGTGCGTCTATAATGATTATATTTTAGCATTTTATTGATTCATAATTTCCGTAAACCACCCAGAGGATTTTGCTAATAGTTGGCATAAAATGGCATTAATAAATACAATGTGTTGGATCCAAGAGGATCAGCCTTCTGCAAGGAGAAGAGACCTGCTTGTGAAGGGTCCCTCCATCTGATTTTTGGGGATTGTACCCACACCACAGCTCAACTCATTTAGCTAGGTCTCCTGACTCTCTACATAGTATTTTCAGTGGGCTAGAGGGACTGCCATGGGGAAAATGGGGCAGGAAAGCCCATTTCCACCAGCATAGTTGATCCATCTTAGATCTGTATCCATCCCAATGTAAATGGCAAAAGAGGTTTTTCAAAGCAAAACAGACTCAGATTTTGTCTCCTATTTACACAGGAATCACTACCTATTACAGTTGTATTGGTCCACAAACCATAGCCCTGTGTGTTCAGTGTGAGGCAATAACACGGAAGCTTTGATGTAGAGCTCTTAACGTGAGACAATGCAAATGACATTTACTAGCAATCTTTTCTCCCCATTAATGAACGGTACTTCAGGGAGTGTAAAGGCAAGAGGCATATAATTTCTGAACTATTTAAATTGCTAATTAGATCTGTACAGGAGGTGTATTCCTAATGCAGACAATTACAACGGCTCCTAAGTGTTTGCTTTACAGTTGCTAATTACTGCAGAAGCCAATTAATTGCTGTTGACTTTTTGTATTCTTTTGCATATCGCCAGTTAATATTTACATTTATAATGAAGACAAAATTGGCAAACACTGTGTCATTTTGTAATGAACAATTCCAGTGTCTAAACAATGAGCACATTATCTCATTTGTGCCTGAAGAGTACAGCTGATTAGCATATGTTCTGTGCACATTAGAACAACGTTGCTCTTTCTTCTAAAGAGAGAAGCTGTCAGTTGGGTACAGGCGGTGCAGGTGTGGTGTCCCTATGGTGCTTAGAAACTCTTATTCACAATACATTACTTGAGAAAAACCCACACACCCAATGTATAACTAAGCACGTGGTTCTACAGGCCCAAACTGGTGATAGCTACCAAGTGTCCTACTTTATAGAAGATGCTCCTCTGTTTTGGAGAGCTGGCAGAGGACAGCCCTCTACTTGAAGGAGTCTTCGGTTTGATGGGATGTCCAGTCCAAGTCTGGTTGAAAGTCAACAAGTCAAAGAACCCTTTATGAGGAAGAGCAGTAGGGGCCTTTAAGTTGCCCATCAATACCTAGCACATGGATGGCAGACTGAGCAGGCAGGCAAGTCACCTAGTCAGTCTTTGCTACTATAGTGAGGTGTCTTGTGTTTCTCTTTCAATAATAGTTACTTTTTAAATGGGTACACACACATATTACCTTACAGCAGCCATTTACAAATATTATGCAACTTGGTGTCCTTGTTTTTGGTGATGTGAAAGTGGCCTTCCTACTCCTGACTCTTATGATTTTCTATCCTTGGAGGCCATCAAAAACTTGAATGAACTTGTTCTTGCAGGCTCTTGAGATGTTACCTTTGAAACACGGTAGCCATGCTCAGCTCTTTCGGAGCTGGGGTAATATTTAAATGACCCGCCCATATGGGCAGGGTCAGTCATGTGGGCCTTCTTTTTCTTCTATGTGCAAATATATGAGGAAAGGTTACAACAACTGGGATTGTTTAGCTTGGAAAAAAGGAGGCTAAGGGGAGATATGATAGAGGTGTACAAAATTATGCATGGTATGGAGAATGTGGATAGGGAGACATTTTTCTCCTTCTCTCAAAATACTAGAGCCTGGGGTCATCCCATGAAGGTGATTGGTGGGAGATTTGGGACAGATAAAAGGAAGTACTTCTTCACACAGCGCATAGTTAAATTATGGAACTCACTATCACAAGATGTAGTGATGGCCACCAATTTGGATGGCTTTAAAAGGGGGTTGGAGAAATTCCTGGAGGCAAATGCTATCAATGGCTACTGGCCCTGATGATTGTGTGCTAAGTCCAGTATTTGAGGCAATAAGCCTGTGTGCACCAGTTGCTGGGGAACATGTGTGTGAGGGTGCTATTGCACCATGTCCTGCTTTGTTGTTCCCTAGCCGACGGCTGGTTGGCCACTGTGTGAACAGAGTGCTGGACTAAATGGACTCAGCATGGCACTTCTTACGTTCTTCGGCTGATATGCCCTCAGCACCCCTTTCTATAGTTGGAAGACCTAAAGATGGTAGTGCATGCACTGGTAACTTCGAGGCTCGACTTCTGCAATGCACTCTACATAGGACTACCTTTGTGCTGTCTGGAAACTTGAACTAGTTTTAAATATGGCAGCCAGGCTGGTCACCGGTACACCTAGGGGTGACCACATTACACCAGTTTTAAAATCTCTTCACTGGCTGCCAATTAATTTCTGGGCAAAGTACAAAGTGTTGGTTATCACCTTTAAAGCCCTACATGGTTTGGGTCCAGGCTACCTGCGGGATCGCCTTCTCCCATACAATCTGCCCCGCACACTCAGGTGCTCTGGGAAGAATTTACTCCAGTCAACAAAAACAAGGCTGACAACTAATACCCAGAGGACTTTTTCTTCTGCCGCTCCCAGATTATGGAATAACCGGCCGGGAGAGATTCGTCAACTTAACAGTCTTCCAGATTTTAAGAAAGCTATAAAGACTGATCTCTTCCGGCAGGCCTACCCAGTTGAATTTTAAGATGCCTTTTAATACTGTGCTGCTTTTAATAATGTATTAGTTTTAAATGTTTTAATCAATTATATGTATTTTATGGCATTTGCATTTGTGTTGTACCCCGCCTCGATCCAGAGGGAGAGGCGGGTAATTTTTTTAAATAATAATAATAATAATAATAATAATAATAATAATAATAATAATGTGTATGGTTAACAAAGCACACTGAACCCTCTGTTCCAGATTCAGATATGATAAGCCATGCACACAAACAAAGCTGACAACCCACCGTGGTTTATTGTGTCATGAGAACCAGGTTAATAGCATACGCTGATCACCTGTGCTAAGCCACCGTTAACACCTGGCAATGCAACAGGAGTATTGTTGCTTATTTGAACAAATGTGCTCCTTTCCTTTCTATCTAATGCTGGGAGTAGCTGAATCATTGGGGTCTCATTTATTGTGCTGCAGCTTCTCATTTTGCATATGTTTTCTGTTTTAATTTCATGTATTAAAAGTTGCCAGGTTTTATTAGAGATAATAAGAAAGAATAAAGATGATGTCATGTTTTCCTGGAGAATTTCTTCTCCTTGACTGGGACACACATGCATCTCTCATGTGTCCACTCAGCGATGCAGAAAGTCCATGACAAATCAACTCCCTGTGTAATTACAGAAACTAAATGGGCAACATCTACCAGACAATTACAGGGTTGTTTGTGTGTACTGCTCTTTGATTCATCCCACCCCACCCCATCCCGTTCCTTTCTTCCCCTGTAAGAAATTGCCAAGCATTCTTGATTTATACATTCAGCCCTTAAATTGGGAAGCCAGGCCCAGCTTCACTACAATCCAGAACTGGGCTACTACTATTATGACCAATGCAAGTAATTGACCTTGAAAGATCCAAATACGCTATGTTCCTATTATGTTTAAAGCCCACTAGTTGCCATTATTCAAAAACTGAATTAAATACAACTTAGCACCCCCAATGCCCTTCCACTCAATATTGAGCTGCAGGGTACTGAAGCTGGAGTTTTGCCAAAGTAGCATCAGTAGTCTTAGTGATAAGTTTATTATGGGACAAGGATGTGTGGATTTTGTATTGTTGGGTATTTTATCTTTGTAATTGTTTATCTTCTAAATTGCCTTGAAATGGCTTTCTGCTCACAAAGATGGTATATAATAGTGCTGTGCACTGCCTCAGGCTGAATCCATGAATCTGAGCTGAGGCAGTATTGGGTCAGCCAGAAGCCTCCTGAGGCTGATGCAGATTGGCATTGAAGACTTGGGGCACCTCAAGCCAATTTGGGGCAGTGCTGGGCCACTTCCCCCCCTGCTTGCCCACCTGAGAAAGGCCATCCATGAATCCAGGTGACACCATTGGACTCACCTCCTTCTCTCTCTCTGCCATCCTCACCTTCCCCAGTCACCTTCTGCCATTGTGCTTTATGGCTGCCATAGTTTGAAGCCATAGATATAGTAAAAATAGAGAGCCACCATGAACTTAACTTTAAATTGTGGCTTGGCTCTCTGGGAGCTGGATACCCCATGAAGCACTCCACGTTGTATTTGGGCCATTTGGAGGTTCCAAACCAGCCTCTGAAGTGAACAACCCCAGTATATAAGTACAAATCATCATCATCATCATCATCATTACCACCATCATCTGTTCCTTTGTGGAATGCTGAAGTATGTGGCCACACTCACTTGCTTAGCACTCAGGTGTTGAACAGAATATCATAATACCCAAATGGGAAAGAGTAGCAGCAGAAAGAGATTATTGGTGGGACAAAAACAGGGAACTGGGAATATGGAGGCCAGCTAGTTGAGAGTTCCATCACACCTAGGAAAAAATGCTGGCTACTGTCACTTCTCCATCATCGCTCAGTTACTTCCTGTTTGAAAACAGGAAGTAAACAAGGAGCACGAGGCCCATTCAGTTGGGCGTTTAAATCACGCTGCTTCTTCCACACACAACAGGAGAGAGCAGTAACTTTGGTTTAAAAATATTTTGGAGTTTTTCTGGTTTTTCTTGTGGCGCAAGGAAGGCCAGAAGGGGCAGGAGGCATGTGGGAGACAAACAACATCATGTGAGAGACCTCCAAGAAATCTGTGAGTGCCCAGTAACAAGCATGCAATAAAATGATCATCGGATGGAGCTCTATGACAGAACCACCATTTCATGACAGAACCACCACTTTATGTGCACAGCCCAAGGGACCCAGTACATTGAAGGGCGAAGAACCTGTAAGCACAAACCATGCCTCGTTATTTTCTGAGAGCATCCATCAGCATCAAACGATCTATCCCCTTGTGCTGTGCTTTCCTCCAGTACTGAAAGCTATGGGGCAGAGCCTTGATAGGTTGATAATGACTCAGGGGATGGGGGTGGTGGTGGAAATGCTCCACAAGGGTGCTGCAATCCCTGTGGCCAGCCTGGATTTCCTCATCCTATCAGCTGCCAGTGGTCAGGATTGTGCATATATCACTCAAACTGTGTTGACTTCTATAATATGCAAATAGCAAAAGGATGCCAATAGCTGCTGTTGACAGTTTCCCTGCCTAATGTATTCTCACTCCCTGGTTTTCATTTTCATGTGCACAAAAAATAAATACTTACTCTAGCATTAAACAAAGGCCTTTCAGCTATCGCCCACTTGTCCATTTAACTAAACCACCAAGGCAATGGTTTCCCCACCCCACCCCAATCCTTCAAATTATGTTTCTGTGCTCAATAATATGAAGATATGGATATGCGATCAGTTTCATATGTGTCTAAGTGTTGCTGGCTCCATCCCCAGTCTAGTGAGCCATCAGACATTTCATCTGTGATATGTTCTCACCCCAAATGCGTTTTTGTTTGGAATTTCAATTGATAGATGAATGGATGTGGCATGAAACCCATACAAAATTGCTCAGACTTAGCAGGGGAGGATTTGAGGCAACCAGCTGGCTAGAATTTAGTTGGCAGAGTTTGTCCATTGCAAGTCAACGGTGCCAAGATTTAGTCTTCTGTTAGGTCATCTGTTTCATCCTAACCAAGCATACGTTGGCTATTTATAGACTTAAAGGAATTATTATTCCTTGCTGCATCCAACAAAATGTCACGTCTGGTGTCTAAATGTCAGTCATGAAGGGGAACTCTAATGCCATTGCTTTCTGACATCAGGTGGAAAAAATGGAAGGGAAAACATTTTGGTTTTACTTTTCCACAGGAAAATAAACTCGGATAGCTTTCCTTCCTATTCTGCATTTGAAAAACAGGCTCTTAAAGAAGTATGCCATTCAGCATTCATCAATGCAGAATGTAGTCACTTTTAAAATATTGGTGAAGTCATGGATTTGGCTAAATGGACTGTGTAGTATCCCTAAAACCAGGAAGTTCTCATAATTCTAATGTGTGATGATTTACCCAAGTCAACCTGAACTTGAGAAGGGCTTCAGTATACCATCTACCAAGTCCCACTATGAGCTTGAGGGATTGTATTTTTTCTGCCATTTTTGAACTATTTTGGCAACTCCCAGAATGACTCCTGCATGTTCATTGAAAAGAAGCATCTGATGTCCTTCAGACCCAGTACATAATCCAACTTACATTATTAAGCAGTGCACATTGTTGCCTGCACATGGCAGGAAATGCTAACAAATACTGATCTCTCTCAGAAGAGTTGGGTTTTCTGAAGTTTATTTTTTATCGCTAAAACAAGGAAATGGAGGAAGAGATGCATAAGGGGCTGACAGCATCATCAAAATGACCTGCGAACAACTGTGAGTGGCCAGTCACAAGTGTTCTATAAAATGCTCTTTTAAAGATGCTTTATGAAAGCAGTATATGGATTGTGTAATATGCCCCAAATGTTAACAGTTTACTACTAAAGCAGTAGTGTAGATCTAGCCCAGGTGTCCTGAGAGTCACCCTGTTGGTTCAGTTTGCTGTCCACATAACTAAGGCCACAGCTAGACCTAAGGTTTATCCTGGGATCATCCAGGGTTCGCCCGTGCCTGAGCACTGGATCCCCTGTGTGTCACCTAGATGAACAGGTTTGACCCCTGGATGATCCAGGGATAAACCTTAGATCTAGCTATGGCCTAAGTGTTGATGGGCAACTTTAAGGACCTTCATCTCTCTTCTTAATGGCTTTTTATCTTTATTTATTTATTTATTGCATTTTTATACCACCCAATAGCTGAAGCTCTCTGGGCAGTTCACAAAAATTAGCAGAATTGGGCCAGATTTACACCAAGCAGGATATGACACTTTGAAAATGGTTTGAAAACTGTATATGGACTGTGTCCTGGGCCCAACAGTTGTCACTACTGTCATAAACCATTTTAAAGCAGCAGTGTAAATCTTGCCTCAGAGTGTCATCAGATGGGCTGGAGGAATCTGATGGAATCTGATGGCGAGAGGAATTGTGGTTCCCTGCTGTCACTTTGTCCCCGCTCCTGTCCCATGATACTTCCTCTTTCTACCTGGAGAAGAAAGAGGAAGTAAACAAAGACCATGTGCCCCATTCAGGGGTCGTTTTTATCGCCCCGCTTTTCCTGCACAAAGCAGGAAACTGCGGCACTTCCTGTTAAAAAAAAAGTTGATTTTTTTTGTGATGTAAAACAGGGAAGAAGGAGTGAGCGGCATGCAAGAGGTGGACAGCAGTGTCTAAAGGTTGTGTGAACATCCATAAGTGGGCAGTAGTAAGCGTGCGATAAAACACTCAGCTGATGACGCTCTTGGGCAGTCCAATCCCTCAAACAGAGGATGCCTTCAGAGGACAGTTCTCTGGCAGCCCTTCAAACAGAAGGATATCCTCTAAAAAAAAAAAAAAGGACATGTGGTCCACTAGTATGGTGGATGGGCAAAGCAAAGAGAACCAAATGCCCAAAGCTGTATTGCGTGCCAGAAGGGTTTTTCCTGAAAGGTCCTTCTTTACCTGTCTCGAAGACGCGTCTCTTTCTTCTGATGATTTATTCTGGGTATCATATCTGTGCACAACGTTTCTGCATCAGCAGTGGCCCAGGCTGCACCTCTATTGATTACTGTCCTCCAGGTCTCAGGAGAACCACTTGTCAACTTGTACAGACTATGATGTTTACTGCTACAGTGGAGGAGGGGGGGAAGGGGGGGGAGAAGGACTTAGCTGCTGCAAAACATTTTCCAGTGATTTAAGGCTCTGGTATTCGAGCAACTCACTGTTATAATGAGCTGTGAGGCTTTTCCCTTGGAGTTTTCTGGATATGCCCTTGAATTATTTATAACCGGAGCAGATACCTGGTTTCAGCCATTGCTCAGCTTGCCAGGACGGTTACAGGTGAGGCTGTTGCTTTCCCTCCAATTCACAACGTAAAGCTACCTCCCAGCCCCATTCCATATTCACAACCATTTTTGATTAAAGACCATTTCGGGAATTAAAATGGATGGACTTTGGGCACCAACCACACATCGACAGACACAGATGGTGTTCATTTATTCACAGAAATAAATAGTTTCACCAAAGCTGAGTTTTAGTATTTTCCTCAAAGGCCGGGATTGATAAACATATGTATGCAAAAAGGAGAAGAAAATAGTCCAAAACAAACAAACATCCCTCTGCTTTCAGAATATACTTCTTTGCAGACAAACAAACAATACTTCTATCTGTTCTCCCACTCTCTCTCTTTCTCCACACCCGACTTTTCCTTGCTCTCTTCCTCCCTCTCCCTCTCTCTTTAACAAAAAGAAACATTACATGTTTGAGTAGATAACAAGAGGTACCATTAGGATACAGAAAATTGAAAACCTAGACTGCAATAAAATTGCAGACCCTGGGGAATTAGTAATGGTTTCTTCATGTTTTCGTAGAAGACTTCCTTTTTATTCACCTAGCAAACAGTGTTCACAAACAACAGTGAAGAACAAAAGCTGTGATTTATATTTCTGGACAGGTATACACGCACCCCTGACCTCCTGCTGCCTTCCTCGCCCTCAGCACCAGAAGCAATTTATGGAGACCAGTCTAAATAAACATTAAGGAGTCAAGGCCACAAACTGACAGCAAGGAAAATCAATGGCTCCAGAAACCAGCTCGTAGGATCAATAAAAGAGATTAGGCATCACAAGCTAGTGTAGGGCACTTACAGGTAAATGTGGCTTACACTTCATCTGACAGGGTTCTCTTAGCACCAGGATAAAAACTGTCATATAAACAGAAGCACCCAGAGTAGCCAGTGGAAGACGCTCCTTAGCTGCAAACACTGACCGCTGACCTTCGAATGAAGGGGATTTACACGGTGGCCACGGGGAATTGCCAATTGCCTTTCCAGAGTCCTCTTGTACACCTGTGCCTTTACTCTGAGGTCTTGGTTTATATACTAGGTTTAATAGGAGCCTGTGGTTTCTTTTCCTGCTTGTTTTTTTTTTACTTTATTTGGTTGGGGTGGGGTGAACTCCCTCCATCACAACCCTCGTTTTGCTACCTCCAGGGATGGAATCTGCTCTTTACATCCTTCTATGAGCTGAAAAAGCAGACAAGACTTGAGACTAAGGCCTTAGCTAGAAGGGGCTTTATCCTGGGGCAACCCCCAGGATCGTCCTGTGCATCCACATGATGCACAGGGGATCCTGGCATCAGAGAGAGATGATCTCTCCCTTGCCCCAGGATATCGCCCTCCACTTTAGGCCCAGTTTTTCCGTGGTCTTGGGCTGAGCCTGAGACCGCGGAACATGTGGCTGGGCATCGCGGTTTGTAACCGAGGAGCCGGGACCCACACAAGAGGCCCATTGTGGGTGGAGTGGGGGGAGCGAGGATTTTTTTTAAAAAAAGGACTTGCCTTTTGTGCATGAGCGCTTGTGCGCTCCTGTCTCTTTAAAACAAAAATCAAAATGGTGGGCGCGACACCTCTCCCTCTGAGGTCGTCGTGTGCCGCATGTGAACAGAGGGGGAGATCTCACCATAAAAATATCGCAGGATCTTCACCCCTCTGTCATGCTAGACTGCTAGGTCTAGATGAGGCCTAGGTCAGCCTATTCAACAGAGTTTGAAGAAAGGAAGCTTTGAGGTAGACAAAGCCAAAGGAGATAATTCCCAGCACCCTGTCCATCCAGTCCACTGGTTGGAAATTTCCTTCTCTCTTTCTTCCCAACAGAAAAATTCAGGTATTCTTAATGTGTGCAGAGTCTACACATGAGGAGGAAGATTGGGGACAAGCTCCACACACACACCCTGGTCACTATCCTCATCTTCCTCCATTCATTGAGGGCAATTGTCCACAGCAAGAAGCCTTCATTGTCCTTGGAGGCTTTCTGTGCAATTTAAAAATCGGGTCTAAAATAGGATGACAGAGCTAGCATGCTTGACCCTGTTCTCCCTCCTCATGTGCAGAATCTACTCATGTCATGAAGCATGTAGCTGACCTATCTCTTTGTTTTTTACTCTAGTGTAAGTACATGTGGCCCCAATATGGACTGGAACAACAATGCACTGAGCGGGGGATTAAACCTTCCCCCACATTTACTTACCCATCACCCACCCCAGTGGAGGATAAAAAATGGGGGGAAGCCTCCATTGAAACCAATGGAATACTTCCCCCCTTTTATTTTAAACCTCCACCACCCCAAAGTGGTGGTGAGGAGATTTGGAAAAGCAAACAGTTTAGGTAGAAAGGCTTAATACTCCCCCATCTCCAGTAAAGCCCTGATCTGAATCGGGCCTGTGCACACTTACATCAGAAAAAAAGCACAAAATAGGTCACTATGGTGATGAATAACTGTGGTGAGGCCCTTCTTTGTCAGGAAAGTGGCATTGCTGGTATGCTAGCCAAAGTTTAAAAAAAACCCGCAATCCAGTTTCCCAGAGTGTTGGTACCATGTTATTTTCTACAGTAGTAGGAGTATAGTAACATTTAAAGAAAATATCTCCCTTCTTCTATCTATTTCACTCAAGTATCTTATTTATTATTATTATTATTATTATTATTATTATTATTATTATTAATAATAATAATAATAATTTGCCATCAGTGTACATCATGTTTTTTAAGAGCAGAAGAAGACAACTCCTTGCTTGAGGAGCTTACAATCTAAACTTCAACACAAGGAAGCAGAGGGAAGAAAGCCAGTGGTAAAGAAGGAAGCATTGTGCGGTGTTACTACAGCGCAAGGACGTCACACCTCTTTCATTCTGAAGGCAAATTCAGTCTTGCAGAAGCTCTCAGGGGCCACATCCCAGTGGTGGTTTGGGCTGAAGGGGAAAAGGGGCCAAAGGTAAAGGAGGGAATATCCAAAATACCACAATAGTTTAGCTGAGGTCCAACACTCCCGTAGTAGGACATTGGACCTAGGAGGTTGTGCCAAAGGCTTCATGGGAAAAGTGGGTTTTGAGGGGGAAAGAAGTTCAAGAGTTGGCAGGTGTTCTGGATGGCGGTACTATGTACATGGGGCAGCAAGGGTGAAAGAGCAAAATAAGAAAATGTCGGATGGTATGGGGATGAGGGAAGAGGAGGACCAAAAATCACAAGCAGGGATCTATCAGAGTATCAAAACTGAGATGTAAGAAAGAGCAAGGCCATGGAGGCTTTGATAATAAGGACAAGGGCCTTGTGCTGGATCTTGTAGTGGACAGGAAGCCAGTGTAGGGATTTAACAACACATGCTGAGTTTTTTAACTGACCCCAGAATAGTTGTTTTAAATGATATTGCTGTTTTTATGCTTTTAAATTTTTGTATCTTTGTTTATATACTGCTTCGGCTATGCGGCGGTATATAAATGTAATAAATCTATATAAATAAAAATGTAAATATTTGTTCGAAACAGACGTTATATCTCTGAAAGTTCTTCACCGATTGCTTTGAAATTTTGACACAACGTTGCATTCGAATACGCAAGCGTTCTTATGTAACTATGTTCTATATGGGGGTCAAAAGTTTGTCTTAAAATCGAAGAAATAGGCCTCCTAAAAACCAGTCCTGCTGATCATTGTGACATCGCCAACCAGTAGGCCAATCCACTGCCTCTGCCTCCTCTCCTATTTGCATGTTCTCTCCTATTTGCTCTTATAGGTCATTGTGACATCGCCAACCAGTAGGCCAATCCACTGCCTCTGCCTTCTCTCCTATTTGCATGTTCTCTCCTATTTGCTCTTATAGGTCATTGTGACATCGCCAACCAGTAGGCCAATCCACTGCCTCTGCCTCCTCTCCTATTTGCATGTTCTCTCACAATTGGCTGAGTGAATATAGATGTCACACCTGTGACAGTTACACGTTCTGAAGAAAGGTAACTGCCAGGAGTTTCCACTAACCTCCTCACCATAAAAACATGCTTTTTAAAAAACCAAACAGTAGGCCAATCCACTGCCTCTGCCTCCTCTCCTATTTGCATGTTCTCTCACAAAACATTGCAATGGCACGCGGCTTGCAGTAAAAAAATTACTGAGCAACGTCATAGAAGGAACAATCTTGACAGGACCTTTCAAAGGTGAAGATGTCCTCATTCCTCGCATTCCTATGATTCCAACAGATATGCCATTTCAATTTAAGAGATTGCAATTCCCAATTCGATTGGCGTTTGCAATCACCATCAACAAAGCTCAGGGCCAGTCTTTAGAATTGTGCAGTTTAGATCTAGACACAGATTGCTTCTCACATGGACAATTATATGTTGCGTGTTCTAGAGTCGGCAAACCAGACAATCTCTATATCTACACAGACAATGGAACAACTAAAAATATTGTATATCCACAAGCATTGTGAAATTAAACATATTAGAAACATCCACTTTGTCTTTTCTTTCTTTTCAATTTAACCAGACTGAGCCACAGCAACGCGTGGCAGAGTACAGCTAGTAAATAAATAAATAAGGAGAAGTGTCATACAATCATAGAGAAGAGAGGTGATTGATTATGGCAGCAGTGTACTGGATAGATGTTAGGGCATCAAGGTGATACTATGGAAGACTGGAGAGGAGAAAATTGCAGCAGTCCAGGTGAGGAATAACCAGGGCATGGGCCATGGTTTTTGCTGATTTTTTTTTTAAAAAAAAGCATGAAAAATTTGGAGAGAGAGAGAGAGAGAGAGTGAGTTAGGTATTTGTGAAAATTTTATTCTAAAATGCAGGTGTTATCCTAAAATTCACATTTCTGTATACATTTTATCCTAAAGTAAGAATATTTATGACCTTTTTGGTAGTTTTCCCAAGCTGAAAACTATAATATAAAATTTATAGAAGTGTGAAAATGGAAGAATATTAGTCTGGGAAGTGCAAATTGGGCCAAACCACTTAAAAATGTGGATTAAATGAAACCTTCGAACATCCCTAGTTAATGTTGTGATCTGAAGGCTCAGGGTTGTCCTCTCAGCTGCCGTTATGTGAAGCTGTAGGGGAGTGGATATAGAACCTTCGAAGATGCAGAGGTGTGGAGATGCGCAGGATTGAAGTGAGAAAAAGGAATTAAAAAAAGGGCAGCCTACTTACGCTAATGCAACATCAAAACAGACACACCCCTAGCCTACCCCTTTATGTGCATTTAATTCAGGGATGCAGGACACATTCAAATGGAACTGCACAGACCAGAAGCCGCATTAAAGGGAAAATCTGTCACAAACCATCTTTATGAAAATGCAGCTTTTACAGGAGGAAAACCCGTGATTGCTGCGAAGTGAGGATAACGTCAGGTGTCCTGGTACAGTGTCACCACAGTAAATCCCCCATGTATATCAGGCCCATATTTATTACAGACTAAGCCACACTGTTGTTCTGTGGTGCTTGCTCACTAGAAAATGTATACAACCTATTGGCAAACACACACACACCTGAAAGCAAACAGAAAGAATTCCTTTATTTTTTATTTTTTATTGCTTTTAAAGCTTCTCTCAGACCATGGTGGTTTAATGAGCCTGCCAATTCTCCAGCAGGCTTCTTGCTCCCAACACGCCTTTTTAAAAATACAATTTCATATTGTTAGCTAGTTGCTCCTCAAAATCGGTTTGAGTGTTTTTTGGGGTGTGTGTGTGTGTGTGTGTGCGCCATCAGAAGTTTGGCTGGCAATACTTCTGGGGTTCTTTTCTCCTCTTGGTGTGTCACACCACCTCCTGCACCTTGTTATAAGACTGCAATAAACCTAACTTGGATAAAGCAGTTTTCCATGTCAACCCCTTAGGGCATCTGATTATAGGTTTGACCTTTTGAAATTCTGTGTGTTTCCCACTTAATCAGTGCTGGAATGAGTTGCTGCTAAGTAGGATGTATAGAAACCCTATGGGAAAAAGGAAGCCATCTAAAATAATGAGTCTCTTTCTCCCCCACTCTGCCTTTCCTCCCCCACCCTGCTTCCCCTTTTGAGCTCTATTGGACCATGATAACAGTCTTAATCTCCAGGCTACACAAAAGCATAACTTGGCATGTGATGTTTGCATTATTTGCCCAGAAGGGGAGGGATGGGAAGGGCTTTCGGCAACCCAGAAGGGAAAGGAAGCTTTGTTACTCAGGGCAAAATCCTTGCTTGCATTCCCTCCCCCTCCCCCTCCCCCTCCCCCCACTGTCACTCCTGAAGCCCCTGCTGCACTTTTCTTTTTCTGGCAGCTAACATTTGTTTGGTAGAGCTGAGGCCTTGTGAAGCTTTTAAGCTTTAGCACCTCCGATTTTGACAGAGTAATTGGTTCCCTGTTGCCTGGGCAATAATACAAAATTGGACCCATCTCCATTTTGTCTTGTTACAGTAACACACTCAGAGGTTTAGATATAATCTCACAAAGTACTCTACTTTGGTCATCTGTTCATTTTGAAAGAGCTGAGGCCTGTGAAGGTTTTTTCCCCCCTATCCCTCTTCCCCTCCCACCCGTTTGATTTCCCCCCACCACCACCACACACACACACACACACATGCTATACCTCCCCTCCCCAACCTTCTGTGAAACTGAACAGCATAATAGATGTAATTAGACCTTCAGTAATAGGACCAAATGGAGCAAGCAGAGAGATTCCTTCTAGGGAAGCAATCAGTGCATTAGGTCCCCAGGACTGAAACTCCATTTAACAAGGTTTGGGGCTCGGGGATTGTCAGTCTAAGGCTTCTCTTGCTTCCCCCAAGAGAAGGCTCTACCCAGAATGCACATCTTCCGTTACCGTCGCTACAAAAGAGGGGCAAAGAACATTAGCCACTTTATTACACACATAATGAAGCGCACCATAGCTGTTTATATATATTTTCCCTAGGCAGTAAATCAACTATTCACGAGTGCTGGGAGGTATAAATATGTATCTCATTTATGTTTTAAATCTGTTTCCTGGGTTTTGCTCATTAATTCTGGAAGAGGATAGCGTTGTGCAGTGCCAAATTTTTGAAAAACAAAACAAAAACATGCTTCATTTTGTCAGGATGACACAAACGCATTTCAGAGCTTGGACTAATACACCTGCAGGAGAGCCCGTGCCTATATACTAGTATTCTGTGTGAGCGTGTCTATTCCATTTATCTTTATATCCCTGAGACAAAAATAAATAAATAAATAAGCGCAAATGATTCTTCTCTCAACACATGTTGTTTTGCTGCTTTAAAATCAACAACAATCCACCTTTGTAATCAGGAGCTCGTAGGGAAGGTTGTAAATGTGGTAGCGATAAAATTTTGACTGCCACGTTACAGGCATTCTTACTTGTATCTATTAATACAAGGAGTTTAACACACCAGGAGAATTAATGAAGCAAAAAGGAGAAACATTAGAATAGAGTAATCTTTAAATAGAATTATAGAATTGTGGAGTTTGAAGGCTCTGCATAGATCTTGTAATCTAACCACCTACAACAAATAGAAAATTCTGGACAGAAAAAAAGCAACATAATGGGACAGGATAGGGTTGTTTCTAGGGGTGTCTGAAAATGGCAAGAGATTGTCCCGCCACTGTGAACTGGGCTGCACGAGCCTCTGCTGAGTGCTTACAAAGGTCGCAAGCACTCGTCAGGTGCCCACCCTGGCATTAATAGGGCCTTTGAGGCCCTCATATGTGCAGTCGGAAGGGGTTACGCATGATTTCTAGGGCCTGCAGAAATTGCACACTTTCCCCCACTGCATTAATGGCGGACACCATCAATGCAGTGGGGGGAAAGGGCTGGAAACCAGGGTGGCCCTGTGCCAAAGCTCCTGTGGGGGGCTTGTGAACACTCAGGCATGGATCCACACTTTCATTGAGCGTGTCCAACTGGGTCTGCGAGGGCCAGACGTGGGATGGTCCACTACCATCACAGACCCAGTAGGAGGCTCATGCCATCCCTAGTTGTTTCCAATGGGGGGAGGGCACATGTCCTTTTTTTACAGAGGGCCATCCTCTCTTGGAAGGAGTCTTCTGTTTGAAAGGCTATCCAGTTCAAGTCTGCTTTAAAGCCAGGAGCCATGAGAAGGGAGAGCAGAGGCCCATCAACAGTTAGCACCTAGGCAGCAGACTGAACAGGCAGACTCACAGACACCTTCCTCACTATAGTAAGATGCATTGTATTACTATTAAATTTATAATTTCTAAATTTGCATTTCTATGAAGAAATTCACATATGCAAATTTTATGCAAATCTGTGGGGGTTTATCCTCTATTGGATAGATATGTTTCCTCTTTTTTCGACAATGCATAAATGGCCTATCACCTGCAGAATAGACACTGCTGGCAGAACAGATTTTTCTTCTCCTCTGAAGCTACCTGTCTGCTCTGGAGGGTTGAGAGACCTGGAATGAAGGGCAGAGGGTGGGGGTTCAGGGGCAAACAAAGGAAGGGAATTACATTGTGCAAATGGAAATCCACTCATGTAACATTGGATGGTGCTTATGGTCTTTAGGACGCACATTTCATTGGGATAACCTGAATGCTCACATGTTGGTGGGATCCTGAATCATGCGGGGGGGGGGGCAGAATTTAAGCAAGATTAAACCCATTCAACACAAAAGTGCTTTGGATCTTCAAAAAACAAAACAAACAAACAAACAAAAAAACAGGAGAGGAGGGAAGTATGCATGATTTGATTTTCCCATTCCCACAGTTCTAGATCTTGGTTTCCCCAATTTGGGCACAGTAGAACTTCAAATCAGGCCATGTTACTCTGTTGCAGCAAAAGCAATGAAGAACCGTATGGCATTTTAAAGACTAATGAATTTATTCTGGCATAAGCTTATATGGATGCTGTCCTGCGTCTGATGAAGTGGACATTGTCCATGAAAGTTTTACTTTGCTAAGAAAAAAGAAAAGAAAAGAAACTCAGATTGCTAACAGTTTCCTGGTACAGGTACAGTTTTGTTCTTCAAGTGAAACTTCACATAGAAGATGGCGCAGTAATCTAATCTGGAAGTTAAAGGGCAGGAGTGTGCTAAACTGTTTTGGGTTTGTTTGCGGGGGTGTTTTTGTTTTGCAAAGCCTTGCATCTATGGCATGGTCTCACCTTCTCTAGATAAGAAATTCTGCCTTAATGTTTGTAGTGCATTTTTGCTGCTCTCTTGAAGGGAGATTGCAGTGAGTAAAGGTTGTTCTTCCGCTCTTTAGGCATGAACCCCACAGACCTACACGGCGCGCACACACAAACTGCAAAAGTAACTTGAAAGTTAACTTATGTCATGGCTTCAGCTTTTTCACAGTTCCTGGTTACAGAAATTTTAATTGAAAGCAAGGGTCTAACCAACCCATTGGTTTTCACTGCTTATAATGAGCACGGCTGTGGAATAAAAATCCATTATCAAACTAACCTCCTGGGGGGGATGGAGCAGAATAGCTTTCTTCCACACAATGAAAAGACTTTTTTCCCTACACCCAGAGGCTGCATCAAGTCAAGTGACACCAGGGCTGCAAGATCAGCTTAAACTGGCATATCACGCAGGTCCATATGGCAGGGAGGGGAGAGGCAAGCCAACATGATTCCAGGACAGGGGATCAAACACATCCTTGCCTCCATGTGATGTATATCTTGTCACATCTTTGGCTTGTAAACTTCCTCGAATCATATGGCGATGTAGAATGGTGGTATCAAAATGAAAAACCATACAAATGACAACATTGAAAGGAATACATTGGAAATACTGGAAATTCACGTAATCACTCCCACTCGCCATGCAAATTCTGAATGAGAAATATTAAATTCCGAATTCCAATCTGAATTTGGACTCGTAACATTTTATCTCAAAATGTGGATGCTGTAGCCTTGTAGGCATCTCTTGAACCCCTTCCAGACCTTCTCAATCACACAAACAGTGAATATGTAGAGGAGGGAGCAGAGCAGACAGCTGTCCCTATCATGAATACCACTGCATTTATTTATTTATTTATTTATTTATTTATTTATTTATTAAATTTATATACTGCCCCTTAGCTGAAGCTCTCTGGGTAGTTTACAAAAGTTAAAAACAGTGGCTCTGCCTCCAACTTATGTGCAAGGAGATGAAGCCTTGAAAAGATGCACTTAAGGACAAAGAGCTGTGTGTTCATAGATGCTTCACATGTGGTCTGGAACCTCATGCAATTAGGGTCCCCAATCAAGTGGAACATCTACTTGTTGTGTGCAGATGTTTGTGCATAGGTAACCCTTTTCAGACATTCAGATCTCCATGCAGAGGCCATCATGCAGGGCTGGCCCAAGGCATTTTGTTGCCCAAGGCAAAGTTGACCTGGTTGCAGTTGGGGAGACAAATCTGACTTTGGCTTCAGCACCAAGGTGAGGCAGCCCCCACCCCCACCCCAAAGTGCTCCGAGTCAAATTGGGTCCATTTTGGAGACCCTAAAATGGCTTCTGAGGTGAGTTGGGGGAGGTGGCTGTGTACCGCCCTACTAAAAACCAGGTGAAACTGGCCAGCTATGCTTCTGTCATGGCCAGTATGTGCCAGCAACGTTTGGGATACAAGAGAAGATCTACCACTTCTCTCTTCTCTGACTCCACTTAGAATTACTCTGCCCGTTATCAAACAAATGTTGAAAACAAATGTCATTGGATTGCAGGTTTTATTGGGTTCCTGTGCTTTGTGTTGCTTTCTACTGCATTCTGTTGTATTTGTACTGTATATTGCATTCTGTTGTATTTTAAATATCTGCATTGTATTTTATACTTTTGACTGTTTGTATGGCATTTTCATCTTTTAACTGTTTGTAATCTGCTTAGAGAATGTTGGTTATTGGGCAGATTTAAAATATAATAAATAAATAAATAAATAAATAAATAAATAAATAAATAAATAAATAATTGTATCCAGTGCTGCATGAATGAGTTTTTCTCATTCTGTCAGGGATGCTTTAGGGTGGATTCCTGCATTGAGCAGGGGGTTGAACTCAATGGCCTTGTAGGCCCCTTCCAACTGTGCTATTCTATGATTCTATGATTCTTTGTGCAAAGGGGTTTTCTTCCGCTTCCCCTTCACTGCATGCCCCTGCACCTCCCTAAAAAGAACACTTCCTGGGGGCAGGGAACCCTCACGAAAGGTCTGTTATATGGCACAGGAGACTACATTGGAAGGGGAATTAACCCAACATAGAGCTCCATTACACCTAGGAAGAAATGCTGGCTACCATCGCTTCTCCGTCGTCGCTCAGTTACTTCCGGTTCGAAAACACGCTGTGTAATCACGTAATCACGCTGCCTCCCACACACACAGCAGGAGAGAGCAGCAACTGGACCTTTTCTGGGTTTTCATGCGGCGCAAGGAAGGCCAGAAGGGGCGGAACATGCATGAGAGGCAGACAACAGCATGTGAGTGAACTCTGAGAAATCTGTGAATGTCCAGTAACAAGTGTGCAATAAAACGCTCATTGGATGGAGCTTGTAGAGTGGAGGTAAGAACATAAGAACATTAGAAGGGCCATGCTGGATCAGTCCGAGGGTCCATCTAGTCCAGCACCTTGTTCACATAGTGGCCAACCAGCCATTTTCCAGGGACCAACAAAGCAGGAAATGGTGCAACAGCACCATCCCACCCATATTCTCCAGGAACTGGTGCACACAGGCTTACCGCCTTGGATACTAGAGGTGGCACATAACCATCAGGGCTAGTAGCCATTGATAGCCTTCTCCTCCAGGAATTTATCCATCCCCGTTTTAAAGCCATCCAAATTGGTAGCCATCACTACATTCTGTGGTAGTGAACAGGGGTGTGCACGGACCCCCCGCTCCGCTTCTCTTCCAGATCCGCGATTTGCGGATCGGGCCGTTTCGCTCCGCCCCCGCTCCGCCCATGTCCGCTCCGCTCTGCTCCGCTGCGGAGCTCCGGATCCAGATCGGAGCTCCGTTCCCCCCCCATAGGCTTGCATTAAGCTAAAAAAGTATACAACTTTTTTTCTGTGAAAGTTTGAAACCTCAAGTTTGGCACCATGACACCTCATGGAGGTATACACACGCACGCCAAGACTCAAGGCAATCCCATCATCCCCTGATTTTTGGGGAATTTATGAAAATCGGGCACCCCATTCACACCCCTTTTGATAGCTCCGTCAATGTGCACGTTAAAAACCTCAAACTCACCACCGTGATAGCTTATCCAGGGATATATATGCATGCCCAGACTCAAGGCAGTCCCATCATCCCCTGATTTTTGGGGAATTTCTGAAAATCCAACACCCCATTCACACCCCTTTCGATAGCTCCGTCAATGTGCACGTTAAAAACCTCAAACTCGCCACCGTGATAGCTTATCCAGGGATACACACGCACGGCCAGACTCAAGGCAGTCCCATCATCCCCTGATTTTGGGGGAATTTATGAAAATCCAACACCCCATTCACACCCCTTTCGATAGCTCCGTCAATGTGCACGTTAAAAACCTCAAACTCGCCACCATGATAGCTTATCCAGGGATACACACGCACACCCAGACTCAAGGCAGTCCCATCATCCCCTGATTTTGGGGGAATTTATGAAAATCCAACACCCCATTCACAACCCTTTCGATAGCTCCGTCAATGTGCACGTTAAAAACCTCAAACTTGCCACCATGATAGCTTATCCAGGGATACACACGCATGCCCAGACTCAAGGCAGTCCCATCATCCCCTCTTTTTTGGCGGGGCTTAAACCTGCAGACATCTCATTGGGGCCATTTCAAAGGAAATCCCAACATGCCATGAATTGGGGAGCAGAGATAAACCTATGAATCTTCTTCCACACTTGAAAAATGCAACTTCCAAAAGTCTAATTGAGCGCAGGAAAGACTTCTCCCCTGAGTCAAAGCCAGACACACACAACCTCCCTGCGAGGCGGGCAGGGGAGGAGAGAGGGAAGGCAGGCAGGCAGCAGACATTTCTGGGGGCATAAGGAAGTGAGCCAAGGATAAGCCAGTAATGCATATAAAATGGAATAAATAAATAAATAAACAAAGGAGGGGTGGAATTAAAAGCAGCAGTGTTGCTGAATAAACAACAAGAAGAACTTTTTTAAAAAGGCTATATCTGTCTTTTACCAGCAATAGGGGGACGTGCCCAGGGGAGGGGGAAGCAGCTGCCAATTTGACTGGTCCTAGTAACCAGTCTTTTAAGAAGCAACGCTGTCAGTTCAACTCATGAAAGCCATTGCTTCACCACGAGAGCTTTGAGGAGTAGAACTCTCACTTCAACTCATGATAGGCATTGCTCCACCGGGTTACTCTCTTTGGAGGGCTCTGATGGCCCTCCAAGTACAGGAGAGAGTGGGGGCACGTCCACATGGGATGCCCTAGGGGAGCTCATCCCCTTGCACCAAATCTTTTCAGTTGTTCCCCAAAGTTAGGGTGGGTAGCAGTGCTCTCTTATTATTGGCTTAGTATATGATTTCAGGTTGTGTTTGTGCACTTGGTGGGGCTACTGTTTTAAAAAACACTGGGAAAAGTCTGTTCAGACTAAGAAAGAGAAGTTCCCAGAATCCCAAGTTACCCATTTTGCCTATCCCCTCCTCCAACTTTGGGATCATGTGATCATGACCAGGAGTTGACTCTGCCCCTCAGCCCTTCGGAAAAGGTATTTTTCCCGCCGGTTTTTTAAAAAATTCTAGGACACAAACCGCAGCATGCAGAGAGCTGAAAGTAGGCTCAAAATGACCCCCATCCACGACTCTCCAAGCACAAGAATTTTCAGAAAGATAGCTTCAAAAACAACACAGTTATCCCCCTCTCTTTTCCGCAATGCAATCCTATGGGTGAAATGTTTCAAGATGGCGATCGGATCGGGCCGCGGAAACCGGAGTGCTCTGAAAATGGGCGCTTCTCTTTGCCTTGCTTCTAGGGGTCCGCGGTCCGCTTCTACTCCGCCTCTGGGCAAGGTGGAGCAGGCCAATTCGCTCCTGCTTCTACGCTTCTAATCGGAGCGGAGCACATGCCTATTTTTAAGGCCTTCTGGAAAGCCTGCAAGGAAGGTGCATGGCGGACCTCCAATGGAAGTTTGCCCCAGATGTTTGGGGCCATCGCAGAGAAGGCCCTCTCCCATGTGGACACCTTCCTAAGTGCCCTCACAGGTGGGCAAATGAGAAGGGCCTCTTTATTGTAAAGTGTGGCCAGGCTGATATATGACTACAGCTCCCCATGCTCCCTGACCATTGGCCATGCTGGTTGGGGAGTTGTAGTCCAGACCAGAGATTGTCTACCTTTGGTTTAGAGTGAATCAGATCCTCCAAATTTGAATTAATTTCTTTTCCATTTATAAACTTGTATTTTTTCTTCTTCTCTCATGTATATAACAAGCAGTACTTGCAATATTTCTCTTGCTTTCCCCCTACCCCATTGAAAGGAGCATGAAAAGTAGCAGTATATGAAATAGTAATGTGATGTAGTGGGAAAATTAAAGACAGGCTTGCTAATGGGGACAGATAGTTCTCAGTTGCCGCATGTTAGAGCCCAAGCTGCATTTCTGTACTTTATTTAAAAAGCACTTTTAAGGTGGCTTTGCCTTCCTTACAAATCTATTGCAAAATGCCTCAGGCATGATGAGTAATACTTGCTTATTTTTAGGGGCTAAATAGAAGCCCTCCATATAGAAATTCAAGTGGTGTTCAGCACAGAAGTATTTACAATGTTCACATAACTACTCAGAAATAAGTCCTATTGACTTTGATGGCTCTTACTCCCATGTAAGTGTGCATAGGATTGCAGTCTTGGTTATTTTTATGTAATGCACAATCTTCTATTTGGACACAAATAAACTGACACTACTTATCTCCCTTTCATCAGAGCTAAGAGAAATGAAACCATCATACAATATAAATCACAAAGAAATAAATACTTCGCCTTTACTATTTGAACTCACAATTAGGGCTGAGCCAAGGGAGGGGCTCTTTGTGAAAATATTCAGTGGCTGGAATGGGAAGGGCCTTCGTTTTCTGGGTGACATGAGGGTGCTTCAAAAAGAGGCAAAACTGTTCACTCATTCAGAGTGATCCACAAAATGTTGCCCTCATTCTAAATTGGCTTTGTTTTCCCTCAGTATCATTGTCATATAGCCAAATCTGATTGGCTGTGTAAAACTATGACATCATCTTCTTTGCTATCTAAACCCAGTTGGTTGAAATAAAGCTTAGAAAAATGATTCAATGGGAGTGGTGGGGGCACTATTACCACTACCACCATGCTCCAATCCTTTTTCACCATTGATTGATTCCCTGCTCACATCACTCACAAATGCACCCCTCACTTCCCAGACACAACGACTCTAAATGTAACCAGAAACAGGCTTTCTCCTAACAGTGGTCAGCAGGAGACTGGGTTCTTTTCCCTAGCAGGAAGTGCTCATGTCTTAAGGAAGGGACCCTAGCTCATGAGTAGAGCACATTCTTTGCATGCTAAAAGTCCCAGGTTTAATATCTGACATCTCCAAACTAGTTAAGAAAAGATCAGGTAGACAATAATGGGAAAGTCCTCTGCCTGAGATCCTAGAGCACTACTCCCTCAGGGACAAATGGTGGCTCCAATTTCAGTGGGGCTGTGAATGCATTCTGGGTTTCAGTCAGAACCAGCCAAAACTTTAAAGGAACTATCCAACATGCTGAATCTTATCCCCAAAATAGGTTCAGCACTTGGAGTTCTGGCTGCTGGTTCTGACTGAAACCCAGAACAGATTCACAGCCCCACTGAAATCAAAGCCACCAGACTCCACTGCATCTGACCTAGTGTAAGCTGCTTGCTAATAGCAGAAAACACCAATGTCTATTTGCAATAAGTCAGAGCCAATAAAATCAAAAAATCAAAAGTCAATTCAAGAAAACATCTGGTATAGCATTACCAGATGAAGGTGACTTTTTTTAAAAAAGGAAACTTTTATTGTGAATCTAACAAAACAGAACAGAAAATAAATCGTGAAACAGAACAAACAAACACTACATACATAGGAATGTCATTCTTTTTCATCAGATGTACCATTCGTAAAAGAAAAAAAAGGGGGAGTTATGCATAGGTTTCAAGAAAAGCAGACCCAATATCCATGTACATATCCACTTGCAAGTGGCACCTATATACCACCCATTCAGATGTTGATAGCATGGTTAAGTCCTTAGTCCACTGCGTTATGGGAGGTGAGAGAAATATTGCTCCCCCAATGGAGACGAGGCCCACTTGTGGGATGACATCTGTCCTGGAGACCCTCTGGTATTTCTGCAGCATGCTCCATTGGCATAGCAGTACTGCCATGCAGAGCCCAAAATGGAGTGAAATTTATTTATTTATTGCTGTTTTTTCCCAAGGAACTCAAGGTTTCACACTTAATCCTCCTCCTCTCTATTTCATCCTCACAACAGCAACCCTGTGAGGTGGGTTGGGCTGAGAGTGTGTGACTGGCCCAAAGTCTGCCGGTGGGCTACTATGGCCAAGTGGGGACTAGGACCCTGATCTCCTGACTCCCAGTCCAACATTCTAGCCACTACACCACACTCATTCCTCTGACATACCCATGAATTAGGTGTCCTAACCATACCAGCCTAGGACTGGCACAGTTATTTATTTATTTATTTATTTCATTTCTAACCTGCCCAATAACCAACATTCTCTGAGCAGATTACAAATAGTTAAAAGACTAAATGCCATGTAAATATAAAATATAACAGAAAGACTTAAAGTAAATACAATACAAGGCAAAACAAGCAGCATCAATAAAATATCCATAAAAAATCTAGAACTAGGTCTCTAAAATGCCTGGGAGAAAAGAAAGGTCCTTGCCTGGCACTGAAAAGTCATTTTCTTACTCATTTTCTGTCTGATTGTTGTGAATAGGAAGGGGGAATTAAAAAAGATAGCTGGCAGTCTTTTGGCATGGGAGAGCTGTTCCCACCCTGGCCACAGTGAACTGTCAGGGATTAGGAATTGGTGGCTCCTCTCCATGGAAATGACTTTTTCACTTAGGTCCCACTAAAATCAATGGGGCAAATTAATTATGCCGTATGTCCTATTAATTTCAATAGGATGTAAGTACAAATAACCAATAGGATCACCCCAGTGGGTCCAAAGATTTGTATTCTCCGTCGCCATTCAACAAAGTATGAAAGTACACTACAACCACCATTTCTTTCTTGTCAGCAACATAATATATAGGATTTTATTTTTTAAAAAATAATAATACGAGGAGACATAAATGCATTAAATCCAGAAAACGAAGACTATGTTATAGGTACCCATTTTCCAAATTAATTATGTGAGGCAACTGACTTTGTGAGCAGCCAATGAGGCAAAACCTGGGCTGCATGATTATTTCTGCATCTCATCTATTTGGCAAGTAGCAGCAACTAGTCATTTTTCCACCCCCACCCCACAAAACATAGCTGTGCACTGGAGCTAATTTCAGTAGAGAAATAACAGAATCACATTAGTTGCCCCTTTAAAAAACAACAACAACACACTCTGAAATCCCTGCTCACCAGTGGCTTGAATTTCTACAAAAGGTCAAGTGAGAACAATCTAAATCTTGTCAAATTGCTCTGCCATCTTCTGTCACCATGCTAACTTGTTGTAAAATAAGATTCAGCAAACTGCCCAGCCAATATCGTCAAAACTACTTAATAGTAAGACAAATGGTCATCACGCTGGAGCTCAAACAAATTGAGTCCCCGAAATGTATTTATTTTTAGTTATTTATTCAATTTATATCCCACCTATATGCACAATACTCTAGGCAGCAATTCTCCTGTAAGATTTCTCCTTTGAGAATTTTGACTCTGAATGTTCTCCAAATGTCATTTAAATGCTTGAACATTTGCCAAATACTCATTCCGTTTTTGATACTGCTGCCTCAGAGCTGCAATGAATTTGCTCTCCCAAAATCAAGTTATCTCACACTACCTTTTCTCCCTCTCTCAAAATACTAGAATCTGGAGTTATCTCATGAAGCTGATTGGTGGGAGATTCAGGACAAATAAAAGGAAGGACTTCTTCACACAGCACATAGTAAAATTATGGCATTCACTACTAGGCATGTGCTCCGCTCTGATTAGAAGCGTAGAAGCAGGAGCGAATTGGCCTGCTCTGCCTTGCCCAGAGGCGGAGTAGAAGCGAACCGGGGACCCGTAGAAGCACGGCGAAGAGAAGCGGCCATACGCGGAGCGCTTCTTTTCACGGACCGATCCGATCGCCATTTTGAAACATTTCGCCCATAGGATTGCATTGCGGAAAAGAAAGGGGGATAACTGTGTTGTTTTTGAAGCTATCTTTCTGAAAATTCTTGTGCTTAGAGAGTCGTGGATGGGGGTCATTTTGAGCCTACTCTCAGCTCTCTGCGTGGTGCGGTTCACTTGCTATAATTTTTGGAAAAGTAGGGTAAAGGCGGGAAAAAGGTTACCTGTTTTGATTGCTGAGGGGCAGAGTCAACTCCCGGTCATGATCACATGATCCCAAAGTTGGAGGAGGGGATAGGCAAAATGGGTAACTTGGGATTCTGGGAACTTCTCTTTCTTAGTCTGAACGGACTTTTCCCAGTGTTTTTTAAAATAGTAACCCCACCAAATGCACAAAAACAACCTGAAATCATATACTAAGCCAATAATAAGAGAGCACTGCTACCCACCCTAACTTTGGGGAACAACTGAAAAGATGTGGTGCAAGGGGATGAGCTCCCCTAGGGCATGCCATGTGGATGTGCCCCCACTCTCTCCTGTACTTGGAGGGCTATCAGAGCCCTCCAAAGAAAGTAAAGCAATGCCTATCATGAGTTGAAGTGAGAGCTTTACTCCTTAGTAGAGCTCTCGTGGTGGAGCAATGGCTTTCATGAGTTGAACTGACAGCGTTGCTTCTTAAAAGACTGGTTCTTAGACAGGACCAGTTAAATTGGCCGATGATTCCCCCTCCCCTGGGCACGTCCCCCTATTGCTGGTAAAAGACAGATATAGCCGTTTTTAAAAAGTTCTTCTTGTTGTTTATTCAGCAACACTGCTGCTTTTAATTCCACCCCTCCTTCGTTTATTTATTTATTTATTTATTTATTTATTCCATTTTATATGCATTACTGGCTTATCCTTGGCTCACTTCCTTATGCCCCCAGAAATGTCTGCTGCCTGCCTGCCTTCCCTCCCTCCTCCCCTGCCCACCTCGCAGGGAGGTTGTGTGTGTCTGGCGTTGACTCAGGGGAGAAGTCCTTCCTGCGCTCAATTAGACTTTTGGAAGTTCCAAATCCCCCTCCCCCCTCAAGTCTACTTTGAAGTAAGGCCTTCTGAGTTCATAGGGGCTTACTTCCAGATAGATGGATATAGGATTGCAGCCTAAATCTGCATAAATTTGCAAATGTGTAAATGAATACTTCTGAAAAGACATCATTTGTTTTCAGATGATGCACTCACATGTTGCAGCTCTTTGAGATGGTACCTGCCACCTTCAGTTTTTGCAAATCATTGAGTTAAAAAATAAAGTGTGATGCCTGATGAATAAGGAACACTTTTTAAATCTGATTTAAACATTCTAAATAGGGGTGTGCATTGAACACAAAATTCAGTTCAGACCCCAATTTGGCTTGGACTGCTTCGGTTTAAGAAATAATATTGACTTTGTTGGATCCAAGGGTGTTCCTCCATTCTGGAGTCCTTCTGTGGATGGAAGGGCCTTTGATCCATTGGAAGTATTCACTTATGGAAGAGGGTAGAGGTGATAATTGTCCCCTCCTCCTGCAGCCCCCTGTGCCACTTCCTTTGCTGTTCTGGGGGATCCCTCAATAGTTTGGGGGGGAGGGGTGCAGGGAACTGCAGGGGGAAAGGGGGAATTGACTTTAGTGTTATTGAAGCACAAAAAGAAACCAAATCCAAACCAGACCATCTTGTGTGTATGCCATTAATGTCATTCTCATGTTTCCCTGTTTGCAGTTTTTCCCAGGTAAGAAAGAAATCACTCATGAAGATCTGTCAACACACTCACACACTGGCCATAGATTGAGATGGAAGTCACTTTTTGCTTTTCCTGGTTCTAGTCCAGTTGGCTCAAGAATATGAGAGTTCAGATAACTTGGCTGATAAAACTTCTCTACTTAACAATCCCATAAGGGCTATAGGAAAACAATTTTCTAATATCCACTTTGGTTTGAGACTTAGGGATGATTTACATATTCATGCTTGCAGGGCCAGTTTCAGGTTTGGGGAGGGTGCTGTCAAAATGCCTTCTGGTGGTCCCTTTCCACTTCATTGTACTCTGCTGGGCATACCTGACTCAGTGGCAGCCAGCCAACAGCTGCCATTTTAACTTCTCACAGTGCCCTGAATATATTGCTGCTCCAAAGCATTGTGGGAAATTAAAATGGCAGCTCCCAGGTAAGCCCCTTTTTCTTTTCTTGAAAAGTGGGGGGTGGGGTGGGGTGGGCAGATGTTAGCTGTGGGTTCTGCTGGCAGGTCCCCAAGGATTCTATGTGCTGACATAGAGCCTGCATTCTGATATAGACTCTGCATTCTGATATAGAATTGTGGGTAATATAATGCCCCCCGTGGAAGCTGGAGCTGTGCCCTATAGGGCTGATGTGAAGGGTAGCAGGAGCCCATTGACAAGCACCCCCTGGAGTTGCTTCTCTTCACCATTGTAACTTGCTCATTCACATAGACACCACGGCCTACATGTTCACTGGCTCTCTGCCTTTCAAGCAAACAAGGTAGCAATGATGAGAAATAGAACGAGGAGCAAGAGCAGCTGTTGACGATGGTGGTGCAAAGGTAATTAATTCAGGGAGGGGGTCCATTGAGGTCCCTCAAAAACCCAGAACTGGCAGCTGCCAGAGAATGACCAGTGCCGACACCAGTCCTGCTTGAACCCTTTTTAGCTTATTGCTGAATATGTGAATTTCCTCCTCTGACAAATATTAGATAAATATACTAGTTTGGACTGTGGCTCTGTGATAGTTCCAGTCATACAAGTCATTCAGTGATGAACATGCATGCAGATATTAACCCACAAGGATTTGGGGTTTTGTTTATTATTTACTGACTTTCCTTCTTTCTTTCCTTCTTTCTTTCCTTCCTTCCTTCCTTCCTTCCTGTTTAGCCATAGACTATTCCTGTCTTTAACTATCAATGGGAGGGAAATTAACTACATCAGCTCCAGGTGTGGCATGACATAGTTCCCCCCATTCTGAGGCTGGGTGGGGACCAGAAGCCTCTCCCAGCATACCCAAGGACCACCCACCAATCCACCTCATTTTCCTCTCTGATTTCAGAGATCAACAGTCAGAAATGTAAGGGCTGTGGAGGTTTCCACAGGAGATGAGATGGTTCTGAGATCGATTCTCCTGTCTGAGGTTAGATCTCTCTCTCTCTCTCTCTCTCTCAGGAGCAAAGGGGGGCAACTGATGCTCTCCCAGGGACCAAAGGATTGTGCTTATTACCATTTTCCTTTAATGTCACAATATCACATTCTTCCCCTCCATAATGTGGCATCACCCTTACCTTGTATTGTGATGTCATTATGTTCAAACATATTTTCATCATATTTTGAGATAAGTATACCTTATGGAGGGAAAGGGGAACAGTGTCATATGAGGATGCTCTTTCATCAGCAACCCTGGAGCATGCATAATTCTAGTTCTGCATGAAGTTATCATTGAGTATTTTCATACACTCTGTCCAAACTACCCTTTCATTTATTGTTCATAAACATTTATTGTTCTTTATAAAATATGAAATCAAGATAGATAACTTTTATAACATGTGAATGCACTTACACAATGCCCACACATTTGTAGTCACAAAGAGCCATGAAATCTTTCTGTTTTAGTGTGTTTTGGTGCACCATGATTTGTGAATACCAAGGGTTGCATTATCTCTGTTACCTCTGGTATGATTCAAATCAGAACTCTTTGCTCTTGTTATAGTATATCATCCAGACCACATTTCTGTCTTTTTAGAGTGAATGGAAGTTCTGCTGGCACACAATTTTCAGAGCTGAGATCTTGGTAGCATTTGTGCTTGAGCATATGTTGTGGTTTTAAGCCACAAATCCACATTTTCATGATGTTCTTACATTTGACCCAAGAGTTAAAATCCCAGTGTTTTATCCATTAGTGCTCTACAGCCTCAACTCAAACGAAAGATGCATGCATCTGATTTGCATACTGCCATATTGGTAATTATTTCTGTCTGACATGGTGCAACCACAATTAGCATAACATCAAATGCAATAAACCAGGAAATTGTTTTGCTGCTTCCTTCTATCTGTATGCTGAGAATACCAGAGTGGATCACTAGAATATATATATGTATATACTTTCATTATTATGAAAGATATATACGAAAGCATATTGACACCTTCCTTTTGCTTCTTTGTGATGAGTTCATTCCATCTAATATGCATTAGAAATAATCTACACTTTTGATGAAAGGTTTGCAAAGCATGAATAACAGGCCAAGCTGGTTGTCTACCGAAGCAATTAACAGAATCACACAAAGCCTCTTTCTCTGGCCTATTTTCTCAGGCCAGCCATCAGTGTAATTATCCACATTAGAGGAATCTTTGGAGATAGAAGAGAGAGTCACAAGTCAAAAGAAGCTCACTCTGGGGAATTTAATTGTTTGGCTTTACTAATTCTTTATCAAACACTCCTTCCAGGATATGAAAAGGAATAATCTCTGGCACTATTCAGAAGTGCCTTTATATCTTTGCTTCAGGAGAGAGACCATTTCTAAGGCCTTAACACTCCCATTCCTAGTTGGGACATGTTAAGACCAATTTTTTGGCTATGATTAAACAAAATAAATAAATAAATAAGGGAAACCTTGTTTTCCCTTCAACCTACTACAAACAACATATGTGAATAAAAAGTTGCCCAGAGGTACTGTTGCAGTGCAAGTATGGCTTGCAAGTGGGATATTTTAAAGAACATCTTCCATATGTGCCTCTGTGTAATTCTCAGGGCCAGCCCTACCATGACATGGACACATGTACCTACATCAGGCAGCAGAGTGATGAATTGTGCCAGTCCCACGAGCCCTGTTTCCCTATCACCTCCAGCAGTGCTCTGGAGATACCTGCCCGCTGCTTTCTAATGCTGTGAGAGAGCAGGTGGCAGGGATCTCTGGAACAGCTGCACCCCCTCCCATCACCCCCGCCCCTACTTCCCAATACTGGGCTCTGTCAACCAATCTGTTGGAAGAGCACACCTAAACTCTCATGAAACCCTTCTCAAACTCACACAATACCTGCCTGCATTTTCAAGAGAGTGAAATGTCACAAGAGTTCGAGTGAGAGGGAAACCAAAAAAGGGAACACCCAGTGGGGGGGGGGGGTGCAGGAAAGCACATTTCCCAAGGCCTCCAGAAAGCATGTCATTCCCCCCATGCTAATGGTGGCCTTAAAAGGGAACATTATAGAAAATTACAGAAAATCCCCCCAACACCCAGGTTAGAAAAAAACCTGGACAAATCCAGGAAAATCCTGACAGTTGGTCACCCTACATCTCTCAGGATGTGGGCAAGCTCTTGTGAGAGCTCTGCAACTGGGAAGGGTGCAAGGCAGAGGTGGAAAGGGCCACAAAGTAGCTTGTGCTCTTGCTTCAGGTGGGAAGATAAATTGGGCTGGGGCTAGTAATTCTCTCTTCAACTTCTGGGTGCCACTGCCCATGAACCTTGGAGCATCCACCAGGAACAGGACTTTCTTGGAAGTGGCACTTGGCCAAGTCTTGGCTGTTCCAGAATGCTTTCAGCTGTTTATTTTATTTATTTATTTATTTATTTATTTATTTATTTATTTCATCCCCCACCCTGTTTAACAGTTTTGTTTTATTTCAAATAATTTAGACAGCTCTCTTTTTAAAATGACTTTCATCAATTGGATTTCAATTTAAAATGTAAATAGTAAAAAAGAAAGGATAAAAATTAGGGGTGTGCACAGACCCCCCGCTCCGCTTCACTTGCAGATCCGCCATTTTCCGGATCGGGCCACTCCGCCCCGCCCCCACTCTGCCCACTTCCGCTCCGCTCCGCCCGGAGCTCCGGATCCGGATCCGGAGCTCCGTTTCTCCCCCCCCATAGGCTTGCATTGAAAGCTAAAAAATTATACAACTTTTTTTCTGTTCAAGTTAGAAACCTCATGTTTGGCACCATGACACCTCATGGGGATATACACACGCATGCCAAGTTTCAAAGCAATCCCATCATCCCCTGATTTTTGGCGAATTTTTGAAAATCGGGCACCCCACACACACCATCCCTGCGAGGTGGGCAGGGGAGGAGGGAGGGAAGGCAGGCAGGCATGCAGCTGGCATTTCTGGGGGCATAAGGAAGTGAGCCAAGGATAAGCCAGTAATGCATATAAAATGGAATAAATCAATCAATAAACAAAGGAGGGGTGGAATTAAAAGCAGCAGTGTTGCTCAATAAACAACAAGAAGAACTTTTTTTAAAAGGCTATATCTGTCTTTTACCAGCAATAGGGGGACGTGCCCGGGGGAGGGGGAAGTAGCTGCCAGTTCAAGACACTGACAGCCACAGCTCCGAGAAGAAGTAAAACGCTCACTTCGACTCAGAACAGGCATTGCTCCACCACTGAAAAGTGACCATTCACTTCAACTCATGATAGGCATTGCTCCACCGTTTTACTCTCTTTGGAAGGCTCTAATGGCCTTCCAGTGCAGGAGAGAGTGGGGGCACGTCCACGATGAGATGCCCTAGGGGAGCTCATCCCCTTGCACCACATCAATTCAGTTGTTCACCAAGGTTAGGGTGGGGAGCAGTGCTGTGTTTCTATCTCTTATTCTTGGCTTAGTATATGATTTCAGGTTGTTTTTGTGCATTTGGTGGGGCTACTGTGTTAAAAAACACGGGGAAAAGCCCGTTCAGATGAAGAAAGAGAAGTTTCCCAGAATCCCAAGTTACCTGTTTTGCCTATGCCCTCCTCCAACTTTGGGATCATCATGACCGGGAGCTGACTCTGCCCCTCAGCCCTTTGAAAAAGGTATTTTTCCCGCCGATTTTTTAAAAACGTCTAGCCCGCGACCCGTACAATGCAGAAAGTTGAGAGTGGTCTCAAAATGACCCCCATCCACGACTCTCTGTGCACAAGAATTTTCAGAACGATAGCTTAAACCCCCCCCCAGTTATCCCCGATTCTTTCCCTCAATGCAATCCTATGGGCGAAAAGCCGAAAACGCAGTTTGAGCCTCGCGGTTGACCCGATTTTCACAAAAATATAGCCCGCGACCCGTACGATGCAGAAAGTTGAGAGTGGTCTCAAAATGACCCCCATCCACGACTCTCTGAGCACAAGAATTTCCAGAACGATAGCTTAAACCCCCCCCCCAGTTATCCCCGATTCTTTCCCTCAATGCAATCCTATGGGCGAAAAGCCGAAAACGCAGTTTGAGCCGCGCGGTTGACCCGATTTTCAAAAAAATATAGCCCGCGACCCAGACAACGCAGAGAGGTGAGAGTGGTCTCAAAATGACCCCCATCCACGACTCTCTGTGCACAAGAATTTCCAGAACGATAGCTTCAAAAACAACGTAGTTATGCGCGATTATTTGCCGCAATGCAATCCTATGGCGAAATGTTTTCAAGATGGCGACCGGAGCGCTCCGCCTGAACTCGGAGCTCCGAAAAATGGGCGCTTCTCTTCGCCTTGCTTCTAGGGGGTCCGCGGTCCGCTCCTACTCCGCCTCTGGGTAAGGCGGAGCAGGCCAATCCGCTACTGCTTCTACGCTCCTAATCGGAGCGGAGCACATCCCTAATAAAAATAGCAAAAAATGTACTACATCTTTACATAAATTGCCCATCATTTGTACATTTAGAGCACAATTCCATGGGTTAGAAGGAAACCATGGGCTCTATAGCAGGATTGGAGGAGTGATGGACACAATTTTCACCTCTCTGTCTTCCTTTTGTTTTGTTTTCCACTATATGGACCCCTCTAAATGGGCTCAGTTGTTTAGCATGTTGGGGCTCAGTCCTCACCTCTGCCTTGTACTCAGACTTTTGGGCAGGTTACTTGTTCTTTGTGACTAGCCATGCCTCCCACTGCAGCCATTTTGTGATGGTGCTGAGAATAGTTTCTCAAATTACCAAATGTGATCCAAAAGGGTTGTCTGTCCCTGCTCTTTTCTTTGTTCTATATCACACCCAAATGGCCTGCCATATTATTTATCTCATTTATTTTCGGGTTTGTAATGCGGCCTAGAAGAGCTAAGATTTCTGAGACTGCCTAACAAGCTTCAAAGCTGGATAGAAATCTCTCACACACATTTAAACCCAATTCTCTGACTTACTGTGCCGCAATGGTTCCAATCTACAAGCAACCCAAGGATATCCTCAAAGTAGTACCTTTTCCGGCCTGTCGTGTGTGTGTGTGTGTTTGTATGTATGTTTATTTTGATCTTATTGCCTTTATTTTTTCTATTGCTGTTCCTTCTTATGTTTGCAGTATAGCTTTACCAAACTGACAAGGAACATTTCTCAGCTGTTTGACCCAGTTTGAAATCAGCTGTTTTGTTCTGGCTCTGTTTTTGGAGTGAGGTGAAATTCTTTTGGGATGGAAAACACTTGAATGGCCACCATTTTGTTTCCCCCACAGAACCCTGTTTTTGTTTTTGTTGTTTTTATTTTGGATTTTGGGAAAATAGAAATGGTTGCTTCCATAATCAATGGCTGCTTCTCTTGCCACTCACTAGGGGCTGCCATTACAGTGAACAGCAAATGAATATCTACAGAAAAAAATACCACTTTTACACAGTGGGCAGATCACGCCTCCAAGAAGCTTATTTTATTCAAGAGGTCAGTAGTTTAAGTAGGCTATTTTAAAATAATAATAAAATCAACGTGTACTACTGCCAGTCTGCTGTTTCTAATGGATGGGATAATGCTTCTTTTGATGTTTATCCAGGCATTGCAAGGAATAGTGCAATTAGTGCAATAGTACCATTTTAATGAGGAACCCACTTTGCCATGAACAAAAATAAAAATTAAAACAATACATAGGGTTGATCCTTAGAATTAGAGTAGACCATTGAAATCAATTTAAAATGTATTGATTTCAATGGGTCTACTCTGAGTATGATTAAGTCAGGATGCAGTCTATAGAGTCTATGGGATCCAGCTGTTCCTAATATGTCTTGGGAAATATTCCAGAAAAATACTACAGTTGTAATTGCACCAGATCCTTTGCTATGGTTGCGGAAGGCATTTTGGGACTTACTGGAAAATTATTATGTACTTCCCCACATACAGCTGACAGTTACTCACATATACTAGGGAATGATTTGATACTAATAGTAAAGATAATTTCACTGTCCCTCACCACATTATGCTAGTCCTGTAAGAAGTGTTGACTGAATATACTGAGTAAAGGACTGTTCCACACATCCCAACATGTATCAAATGCATCTCCTTGATGCTTATTTTGCCCATGATTTGAACATAAAGAATATGATACTATACTAGCACTGGCATGTGTACAACTTGTACCATGCCACGTACGCAGCATCTTCCTATGCAGTGATTTACATGAATATGACTTTTATTTTTAATATATACCTCTCAAATGTGATGCTATTCCCACTGTGAATGCTGAAATGCTTTCTCAGCCTCACTGCACAATGTAACGGCTTTTATGATGCTGGATAAGCAGGCCAATCTCTTTTTAGATTAGTTTTTTTAGATTTAGATGGGTATGTTTGTTTCTTTTCTTTCTCAAAAAAAAAAAAGGGGGGGGAAGGGGAAAAAACAGAAAAAGATTGTGCTGCTTGTCTTTGGTAAACCCTAAAAGAGTAATAAGCCAGAGAGATTTCCCATTGCTTCTTATAAGACTGCAAAGAAATAAACTCATAGTCACAGAGTTGGTGGAGGCCTTCTTGGCATGCTCTGTTTCTTGCCCTAAGAATGTTTTATTAAGCAAAGAGCAAGCACAAGATGTGGAACTCAAACTTCCCCATTTTTGTTTACTATCTTGCTAGTTATATAGAATGGGCTGTATCCAATGTTAGTCTAACTTACAGTGGCTCTGCTCTAAGTAGGGCTATCATTGGCTATAACCTAATGTTTAGGAGATTTAAGGTGCAATCCCATACATGCTTAGATAGGGGAAGAAATCCTACAATTTCCAGGATGCTGGGGGTTGTAGGCCTTTTTTCCCTAAGTCAGCAATCCTATATATCCTGACCTGGGCAGGATATACACTACTGTTTTAAAATGGTTTATAACAGTAGTGACAACTTTTGTGCCCCAGGACACATTCCATATACAGTTTTCAAACTGTTTTTAAAGTGTCATATCCTGCTTGGTGTAGATCTGGCCCTGGAAGAAAGTCCTACTAACCTCAGTAGGGCTTATGTCTGAGTACATTTGTATAGGATTGCATTGTGAGACTGCAATCCTACAGGGAGGAAGGAGATCCCATTGAACTTAATGGAGCTTACTTCTGACTATGCATAAGATTTCACTGTTAATGTCTAATATGAAAATAACTAGATTTATATCAGCATAATGATAATGCCTTAATCTGATCATTGACTGGTTATCTTTTCCAGGGAACAATCAGTCCTTTGCATACCGTACCTATGGGGTTAATGCAGAAGGTTATTGCCTAACAACCGCATAGCAGTCAAATCTCATCACCTTCAGCAGGAATAATTTATGGTTTAATCTTACATGCAGGCATATTAAATTAGTATTACTCATCAGAACCCGCTTATTAATAAAACAAGCTGAATTAGCCACTGGAGAATCGTATTTGGAAATTCAATGACAATTTTACATTTTTAATAAAGGTTCTGAAATATTATTGCAGAGCAGGTGGTGTGAAGAAATGTGGTCAAATTTGACATTCATTAATAATGGAAGCGTGGAACGTGACAAAGGTGAAAACTGATATTGATTTTCTCTCCTCTAATATTTGGATGAGTTCTGAAAAGTAAATAAAATGAGATAACATGACAGATCAAGTTGCACTGATTTCTTTGATCACCCCTCCCTAAACACACACACACATATCGCTATTTTCCCTATCATGTTCTGAATAATGCAACACCTATAGTCTTACTGGTTCAATGCATTATAAAACACACTCAAGCTGGGTTTCAATCATATTAGACGGGAAGCTGAATTTTTTATGAAGGATTATTTAAAACAAAATGCGTCTTGGGCCCTACAGTCTTGGAAACCAAACAATCCTGAGAGTTCACTGAGGAAATGTCAACACTGTGGAGAATTTTTCGATTTGAAAAAATTAAAGGAATCCTGTTTGATGTATATTAACCATATCAATATTAACAGCCTTCTGTTGGATTTCAGAAGTGATTTGAGACCGACCGCATTATCAGTCTTGTATTTTAACGACATGTGAAAGCTCTGAAAATACTTGTACTCCTGCTCAACTTGACCTGCCTTTGGGAAACCTCAGGCGATGCGGCTAATCTGCAAGCTTCATTCAGGCAACGGTGCTTCAGCCTCTTTGAACTTGGAATACCAAACAAACCAGCAGGAGATGGCTTGCCTCACCCCCTGCAGCTCAAACTCCACCATTCTCTTTGTGAGGCTCTCTGCAAAGTGAACTCAACTCAACTGGTGCTAGATAAAGGAAGACGGAAACTTTCTGAAGCCAGATGGATCTGGTGGCACCTTCCTGAATGCAATAGATCTCGCTGGGAACCGACGGCCTTCCAGATGTTGGCGGACTACAACTCCCATTGTCCCTAACCACTGCTCATGCTGGCTTGGGCTGAGGGCCACAGGGATGGCTGAGGAACTCATTTGGTCCAGATATCAATGTGAACTTACCAAATTTACACTTCCTGAACCTAAACACAAACCAGAATGCTGTTTGCCATCAAAATCATACATTTCTGAAGTTTGCGATTTAACCAATACTAAAAATGCATGCACTTGAAAGAGTACGCATCAAAAATGTGTATATCCGCCCCGACCCAAATGTGCACAAAACCACTTTATTTGGTAGAAAGATTGCCTGAAAAAAATGTATATTTGAAAAAGTGTGTACAAAATGCATTTATTTGGCGGGGGTGGGAAAATGAACAAAAATGCATACTTCTTTTAAAAATGCATACTTCTTTTGCAAAATGCATACTTCTTTTAAAGTATGCAAAAATGCATACTTCTTTTAAAAAATGTATGCAGAAATGTACACACTTTTCATGTGGACTTAAAAACACACAACTCAATCCAATTCAGAATCAGGATGGACTGAATTTATCAGTCCATCCATCTTTATTCAGTCCATTTCAGGATGGACTGAAATGTTCTTCCAGAACATTTGAGAACTACAAGTTCAATCGCAGCTTTTAAAGCTCAGCTAAAAAATTTTCTTTTTCCTAAAGCTTTTAAAACTTGATTTTGTTCTGACTTTTATACTGCCTGTTTGGTGCATTCTCTTCCCCTCCTTATTGTTTTATTATGATTTCATTAGAATGTAAGCCTATGCGGCAGGGTCTTGCTATTTATTGTTTTACTCTGTACAGCACCATGTACATTGATGGTGCTATATAAATAAATAATAATAAATAAATCATCATCATCATCATCATCATCATCATCATTAGAAAAATGAGAACTTGAGCAAATCTGACCTTGATAGACCCACCCATCTGCACCTACCACCACACAGCGTTACTTGTCCATGAGTTACAAACAACAACTTTCTCAAGAAGAATGTAAAGGTGAGGAAGTCTCAGCTTCATACATCTGTTTCTAAGTATAAAGACAGCCTTTTGTGTTTTCATATGAACATCCATATTCCAAGTTCTTGGATAGAAATACGATTTATTATCTCTGGACATTTTCAGTTTTCATTGTTTTCTTGTGCTTGTGGTTTGTGGATCCCTCTGACTGTGTTAACTGAGGAAATGGCTGCTGCTCCAATAGGTCTCGCTTCATAGGAGTGAATTTAAATTGACAGTAACCAGAATTAATGAAACCAAGAGAAATTACTGAAAAGATATTCCGCAAGGTATTTTACTTTAATTAGTGAAATATATTGCAGAAACTGTGAGTCATCTGAGATTTTATAGAAGCTGCCATATATTACTCTTCTTCTTTTGACGGGAAAGCAAATGGCAGAAATAGCATCTAGGATTCTTGAGAGGGCTTTCTAGAATTGTATGTCTGGCGCTTGCGACTCTGAACAACAAATTTAATGGCTATGTATCAGTCTCAATGCATACATTTAGAAAGTCATTGCAACCCACTAGAATGTTATCAAGCCTGGCTGTAAAGTGACATTTCTCCCCTCAACCCTGATATATAAACCTAGTGCCCTGTCAGACAACCAGCTTATGTATGGCTAAATAAATTGGTGGGGCATTTCAGATACTGGAATATGAGCGCATATATTATCCCATCCTTGTTAAATGAACTTGGAGTTGCATGCATATATGTCCTAGTTTATCCTCACAACAATGATGTGTAATAAGTTAGGCTGAGATTTCATTGGTGATGCACTGCCAATCAGGACTTGAAGAGCTATGGCATGGTAAGGATCAGGTTGTCCACATATGAATGGATATGGATGTCATCACACTTCTTACCATCCTCAGGCTCCCCACATGTTTCCCTGACTCTTCAAAGTATTGCATTGTCTAGGAATTCACCCTCATTCACCACTGTTTGAAAGAAACCATTTTGAGTTTTGGGGTGGGGGTAGTGGTTTTTTAAAACCTTTTTTCTTGCCAGTGCCTTGACTCAATGCACAATAGAATAGAGTTGAAGCTGTCTGAGGATCCCTTGCTGCAGTTGTGAATTGACTCAATGTGCAATATAAAAGCATCAGTGCAGGGACACTTAAAGGTGCTCAAAAGACTGGGGGAATGTGGCCCTCAGCAGGAAAACAACAACAACAGGTTGGCAGAAACCTGCTGGAGGAGCTCATTGGGGTGGGTGGTGGGGTGGGTGGGTTAGCCACAGGCAGCTGTCAGACATGTGCTACAGCAACTGCTGAAACTATTTCCATGTGATCCCCACTATCCATCTGTTTTCATGAGCTACCAGTAGCCAATGAGAGGTTGTGGTTGGGATGAGGATAGTGTTCACCATCTGGAGAAGATATCGGCTGTTCTACCCAGTACTTGATTGGGGAGCTCATCCAGGGGGCTGTATTTAGCCCCGGGCAGCTGCTGCCCGGACACACACTAAAACGGGAAGCAAAACTGTTTCCATCTTGTGGATCCTGTCTATATTTTCATCTTTTGATATGACCATGGCTGAAATAAATAACCTGTCACTACTAGTACTATACTGAGTACTAGTACATTCGTAACTAGTACATTCGTAATTTCCAGACCCACATGATTTGTTTGTCTCTTTATCACATCTGTGTCCTGCCTTTCTCCATGGAATGCAAGGAAACATATGGCCAAGTTTGTGGGGGTGGGCTAAAGCAGCATCAGAGCAAGCAGTCGCAGGGCAAGTGGTCACAGGGCAAGCACTTGCCGGGTTTGGCTGCCTCTAAAGCTGCTCACCATTGGTTTAATGTTTATCCTATTCTGTAGTTTATGGCAGCTTCCCAGGTTTCTGGAACTTGGTTACTCTGCAGCTGTGCACTATCCTTTCCTCTTACTGTTATGGCGAATCTATACCTATAGCCCTTCCTTAATGGATGAGGGATAATGGCAGTAGTTCCCAGCTTCCGCGATCGGCGCTCACGGGGCACACACCACCGATGTTTCCCGCAAGTAAAGGAGAACTGTTGTGGGAGAACATGTGCCCTGTGATGGCAGTTCTGAATGTGTATCGGCAGAAGTGGGCAGGACTAGGCAGATGGGTATGGGGCATGGATTTTTAAAAAAATATTCCTGAGAGATGCGCACCAGCGCAAACACATAGCAACACAAGGGGGGATAGGTACTGTGTCGAAAATGCGCTGCTGCACAGAGATATATTTGTTCTTTCATGTTTTTTTAAAAAAACACTTGGCGATGAAACACGCCGATGCCCATACACACGCCCCTGGCAGAGGGTTGGCTTCTCACTGAGCCAAGAGGTCACACTGGACAGCAACAGCTTCACGAAGGAGGGGCACACCAGCTGCAGACTTCGGGATTGTAGCAAGAGAGCCGAAAAACCATGACAAAAGCAGTCAGTGATATTCCTGAATAAATGAGGGGTTGACCCAAGATCACAGCGGGATCAGCTGTGCATCATGTGGCCCGGTAGGGACAACTCTGATATTATCCTGAAATAAACAGCTGGTGTAGACACGGCCTTACACTTGTAAACTCACCTCCACCCAGTCACAGACATTGAGGGGATTACGACATGTTTTTTCCAAAGTTTGTAAACATTGTGGTCTGCAAAGATTGCAACCACAAGCAAGGGCCAACCAGGAGCACCTCAGTCAAATATTTCCCAAAAGTATGAGATCTCTGTGGCATGTGCAGAGGGACAATCCAGACTTCATTCTCATGCAAACTGCATAAGAGAATCGCAGCCATTTTTTTATTTATTTAAACCAAGGTATATAACATTCTTTCCTGAAAGGGGCAAGTACTCTTTTTTTAAACCTATGCAGCCCTCACCTCAACAGCTGAAAAGATATTTGGTATTTTTCAGTTCTGCCAAACATTTCACTGTAACGCCCTAATCCCAACACTTAATATCACTCTTAATTCTTGTGCCCTAGCAATTAATGTTTATATTCACCAGAGAAACCAGCACATTAATCTGCCTCAGAAAAACCATACTTTACAATGAAAAAACTATTGCACCAGTTCTGGTCTTCATTCTCACTAATCTCCAAAAGCACATTAAGAGACCTTTAAATTCCTTATTTGGATTATGATGTCACAATGCGGGAACTAACTAGAACTTTCACTTATCGAGATGCCAAGTTCTATATCTTTGTTTTATGTTATCATGACAGTACCTCCAGTGGCGCAGCTAATTTTAGACTCTAGACTTAATGGTCTTATGAGGATTGGGAGGAAAACTGTAGATGGTCATCTGTATTACGGCAGTTGTGAAGCACAAAAGTGACATTTCCCTCCACTGCTCCAACCTCCATTCCATGTTTTACAATTGCTTCTACATTCCTTGAATGTCAGAATTGTTTGCCAGCCTTGATACTACTACTACTACTAATAATAATAAATGCTCTGACCATGTGTTGTTTTGCACTTTAATCATAGCACCATCATGATTATAGTGTGGTGTAATGACTAGAGTGTTGGACTGGGCATCGGGAGATCCGGTTTTTAGTCCTCAGTCAGCCATGGAAGCTCACTAGGTGACTTTGGTCCAGTCATAGACTCTCAGCCCAACCTACCTCACAGGGTTGTTGTTATGAGGATAAAAATGGAGAGGAGGAGGAGGATGTTCGCCACCTTGGGTTCCTTGGAAGAAAAAAGGTAGGATATAAATGTAATAAATAAAGTAAAGATAATATAAATGACTTTAGGAATGAAATGAAGTTTGCTTCTGCTACTTCTAAGGTCCTCATTGCCCCCCCACCACTGGTGGTCATTTGGGTGATCCCTGGGCTATGGGGCCCTGGACTTTAGCCTCACATTCTGGCCCTAGCTGTAGCACTGAGTACCTCTGCCCTTAAAAGGCCCAGACATATAAATTCAAACTACACTAGTGAGAGTTACTTTATATTTTATATTTCCTATCTCATTGGATCTATGGGATGGGAAATATTGTCAATGTTCAAGATAAATGGGTATAAAAGAGCATAGGAAAAAATGATACTTTTACAAATTTGTGGTCTAATATTCCCTCAAATTTCCAGGACTATATATAAAAACAGTAGCCATAATTCAATGACAACATATTCCTGGAATTTTAACTGAAAATACAAAGAGCCTATGTTTTCTGCATAAAATCCTATTGACTATAATTCATGGACAGTGCATAGTCTGTTGTAAAGTCATATTTTATGTGCAGTAACTTCCTTCTTGAAGTGTATAATACCTTGCCTACTTTTCATGCTTATCCGTTATAGCCTTCAGGTGTTTTAGTGCAGCCTAATGGAAACACCTTAGAGAAAGATCATGCAAAGACCTGACAGCAGTCCAGACCTGCAGCATTGCTAGGCTTGTCATCCTTCATTCCATCTTTCTTTTATATTAGGCCTTTTTTCAGTGTGATCCTATGTATGTTTACGCTGGAGCAAGCCCCATTTTCCCCCCAATGGGGCTTATTTCCAATAAGTGTGTATTGGATTGCAGCTGTACCGTCCATGTCTACTCAGAAGTCCCACCAGGTGCATAGGATAGTAGCCTTAAATTCCATTTCTTTTCTTAAAGGCATTTTGTAGATTTCTTTGGCTGGCTGTACTTCTTTACCACAGGCTTTCCTCTCTCCTTCCTTTAACCTTGATGATACTGATTTAAGCATCTTTTACTATTCCCATTCATTCTTTCTAGTTTCTCACATAGTTGCTTCTAGCATACACTGACCAACTGAGGTGTTTGGGCTACTTCTCTTCATTTTTCTCCTCAGTGACAAGGGGCATAGCACTCCAGGTCATTCACAGGTAAGGTTTTGACTTGTGTATCCTTTAGCTGATGTTTTATTCTTAAGTGCCTTCTGTAAAGGCAAAGGCAATGTCATAAAAAGCATTTAGTTTGGCAGGGAAATGTTACAGGCTTCGAAAGAAGAAGGCGCTTCCTTGCTGATTCTTCTCTGGGCTCACAAAACTTTGCAGTTTCTCTTGTTGTCAAACATTCAACAAGTCTGAGGTCAGATCTTGTGTCAGTTTTAATTCTTTAAATAAAATTCCAGAATGGGAACATGTTTCAATGATGAGGAAATCTGTAGAGTGTTGAACACCTTCACTGTGGTGCATACATTCACAATACTGGGACTTGTGAGGATCTCTGTTGCAATGGGCAAGGTTGCATTGTGAAAACGAAGGGTGGGCAATGTAAGTCCCATGGCCTGCATGCACACTTTGGGCTTTAGTGAAGGCCTGCTGCCCCCCCCCCCCCATCACCACTGCCAAATTCACTGATGTGGTGGCAGTGGCAAAACAATCAGTGGTTTGCCACTGAATTTTTGTGGACAAATTTAGCTCTAAGGTCTTTTAAGGCTAATGTTGTGGTTTGCCGCTAAAATTTGGCGGCAAACCGCTCATTGTCTTGATGATGCTACCACCACCCTGCGTTCCCAAAGTTGCCCACCTCTGGTGAAAAGGCTCACCATAGAATCCACTGGAGTTTCAATTTATTCAAAATCAAGCAGTAATATTCAGAGGTGGTTAGATGCTTTTAAAACAAAATGAAATAGAATTAGCTGGCTAAAGCTTATCAGGAACCTAAGTCCTAAGATCAACTCACTAAAGCAGCTGATGGTGCTTTAGTGAGACGTGGTGGTGGAGACATGGCTTAAGGATGGAAAAATCATTGAAGTTTGAGGTTGCCAAGATTCTCCAAACTCCATCTTGAAGCTTGGATCAACTTACTCATGTGTTTGATGACAATATGTTTTTCTTTTTGTTTGAATGGGAAAATGATGCATTTCAAGCAGGAAAAGTACACTTAAAAAAAAAAAAAAAAAAAAGCATGACTCCAAATGTGCACTTTCCTGCTATACTAAAGTCTAAAAATGTGGGGGGGGGAAAGGGGGGGTTAAAAGATATGATGTGTTGTTGTTTTTTAAAAATGCTGTTTTTCAAGTGTACATTTATCAAACATGAACAAAAGCTTTTTTACTGAAAAAATTTGATTGCATTCATGTTCATGCTCAGAGGTGCAAACAGGGCAAATCAGTGTAAAAACAAAAAGCAAAATACAGAACAAATCTCGTACATCATCAGTTTTGTTCTGACTGCTTGCCAGCTGGCTGAACACACAAAAATATTTTACAAACAAAGGTAATTCTATGGAGGCTGGTCAACTCCCAAGTAAGGAAATTCAAACTGACCAATAAAAGCTGGGTGAGACATAGGCTGTCTCTACATGAGGCATTTATCACACACTCGTAATTGTTCACTCACAGAAGTTTGTGGGTCCTTTTCATGATGTAATCAACCTCTGATACCACTCCTGTCTTTTTCAAGCAGGAATCCACCATTTTATAAGTCACTGAAAATGCAGTAATAAATCTAAATCATGTAAAATAGCAGCACTATCTGCTGACACTTTAAGTGAAACAACTGGCAAAAACAATTGGGAGTGCATGTATTTTGTTGATCGTAAACCTGTGAAGACTCCAGAAGACAAAGACCTGGTAAGGCTGCAGGATTTTTCCTTGATGTAGAGACCATAATCATATGTCTTCCAGGTGATTCCTGCATGTACCTCTTTAACATAGGACTGAGACACAATGGGTGGAAGAGGTGAAAAGTCATCCTTGGTTGTTGTAGCATATTTTCACGGCCTGTACTTTGTTCAGAGACATTTCTAGAAGGGGTGGGGAGGCTGGGTTCATCACCAACAGCCTAGTAATGAAAAACACAAGTTGCTGAATCTGATAGTGGTCAGTTTTAAAGAATGACAATACATCTTTTAAATCTGGATGCTCTACTAGATTCAGGATTTGTACTTGTTCACTTCAAAGCCATTTTTGGTTCTGGTGTAGGTTACTGTAATCAGAAATATTCTGATACTAAAAGAAAAAAAACATGCCCTTTGATATCCTCAAAAGGGTGCCTATGTTGAGGAAATATAATAATACTTAATTGACCAATTAAAGTCCAGATGATGAATCAATGGGGGGGGGGGGAATCAAACTACTTGACAGCTCCAAATGTTATCTGATGTTTTTTCATTAGGGCTTTGCACCACCTCACCCTGAATCCTCAAATCCGAGGTGGTACTGGGTTGGCCTGAGATGTCCTGAGGCCATAGCATATCGGTACTGAAGCCTTAGGGTGCCTCAGGCCAATTCGGGGTGATGCTTGGTCATCCCCCCACCTACCTGGGATAGCCAGCACAAGGCTGGCTGTGAGTCCAGGTGAGTCCATTGGACTCACTGGACTCACTTCCCTTTCCCTCCCCACCCTCTCCAGTCACTTCTCACCGCCCTCAGCACCCATTGTGGGTGCTCTTTTTTTTTTAAAAAAAAAGTTATATGTGTGCAAACTACGGCCACCATAAAGTGCTATTTCCATTAATTAGTGGCCAAAGAGCTATTTAAAAAGAGATCCCCATGATATTACTTTTAAATTGCAGCTCAGCTCTCAGGGAAGAGTCCCAGTAGTGGTTCTGCATTTGTGTGTGTGGGGGGGGAGGGATTTAGGCAGTTGGGAGTCCCATGGCCTCCTGGTTGGCCTTGTGACCAGCTTTCCTGGGTTTCTTGCCATGCAGCCAGCATCTAGGAACCCCGCAAAGGCCGAACTGCCCCAGGAGCCCTGAATCTCACTTCAGTTTTGGTACCAAGTCAAGGTGGGCAAGCCCAAGGCACCCTGAGGTGAGAGTCATTTCAGAGCTTCCAAAACAGCCTCTGAGGCAAGTTTGGGGAGCTGTGCACAGCCCTATTTTTCATCCCTTCTTCAATGCAGGGGTAAATACTTAGAAATTAGGGCTGTGCACAGCCCTCCAAAATGGCACCAGTTCGCCTCAGGGTTCTTTGGGACTGGGCCACCTCACTTCAGAACCAAATATGAAGTGAGATGAAGTGAAGACCCCAAACAGGGTCAGCCCTTGTGGGTTCCTGGGCGCTCAAGGCTGACTGGGAGTCCATTGGACTCCCCACTCACCTCACTCACTCCCCAAAGGGGCTTATGAGCTCCCTAAGGAGGTTCGCTCCCTAAGGAGGTTCACTTGGCACCTACATTATATGCTTTTAGGTGCCAGGTGAAGACCTTTTTATTCTCCCAGTATTTTAACAGTCTATAAATAAATTTTAACTTGGTGTTTTAAATTTGTAATTTTGCATTGCTGCTGTTTTTATCTGGTTGAGCTTTTATATTGTATTTTGTACTATGGTTTTATACTGTTGTTTTATATTTCGAATGTTTTTAATTTTTGTGAACCGCCCAGAGAGCTCTGGCTATTGGGCGGTATAGAAATGTAATAAATAAATAAATAGATAAATAAATACCTTTGCCATCTGTTCCCCTCCATTAAAGCTGTAATTTAAAAATGGGGGCTCTTCTGTTTTCATAGATCTACAGTTACAAACTACAGAAATAGCCATTTATGGCTACCATAGTTTGCGACTGTAGACTTATGAAAATGTCTGAGCCCCCATCTGACTTTTAAATCTCTACTCTAATGGAACAGGATGGACTGCAAAGGTAAGTCCTGTGGGTGGTGGGGATGTCTCTGGGATTTGGGGTGAGGAGGGAAAGAGTGAGGGGAGTCCAATGGACTCACAATCAACCATGCTCTGGCTTTCTCACATGGACATTGGGAGCTGCCTACCACCACCACCACCCAAATCGTCCTAAGACATCCTGACATGCTTTGGAACAGATCTGATTCACCTTGGGGTGCCTCAGGCTGACTCGGTACCACCTCATATTCGGGCTGAGTCAGGCTGAATCAGCCTACCTTGGCTCAGATTCAGGGTTTGAGTCTGAGGCACTGCACAATCCTATCAGAAATGTTACTGTTTGGCCTTTACGTATTTACACTACTGTAAAGGACAGCTATGAAAAGTGTGCTCTAATACTCTGAAAAACGTATTTCATGGAAAGCATTGCTGAAGCACCAACATCCATCTGATGATGGATAAGTTAGGAAAGCAAATCCTAATGGAAAACATGTTTTATTTTTATTTTTTGCAGCAGTAGTTCTTTTTGTCAGGAAATATGTAAGAGCCGATCTTGCCTGATACACCTGCCAATGAGATAATAGCTTTGCATCCCTGCATGAAATGGTGAATGATTATTTTAGTTGCGCAGCCCAAAGTCAAAATCAGCCCCAAATCCTTTGCAGGCATCACCCACAGAGTGCATCAGAGCACAATGTATTGCTTGCTGAAATTCCTCCGGTCCCCCCCACCCCCGTTTCCCTAAAGTCCTACATGGCTCATGTTTGTGTCTGTATATACAACGGATTATGTAGAGAGAGGTCTCCATTTCTCATATCCAACGTAAACAAGGCCCTCTGTTTATCCCAGGGGGTTAATTTGGTTGGACTTTGATCCATCACATTGTGCCTGGTGTTAATATTTTACTCCAAATGCCATATCATCTTTTATCTTTTATTTATAGTGATCTTCATATTCATTTCTCAGCCGAGGCTGGCACACTGCAGGGGAAGAAGGCATTGATCTTTAATTTTTTTTTCTTTCCCTTTTTGTAATGCATACTTTTTGACCCTTAAGAAACTGCAAAGGGAGCATGAGAAAGGAAGAAGTTGGGGCGGGGGGAGAACCACCGCGCAGTTTGGGAATTCTTCATAGGAAGCCAGAGACCAAAAGCAGCCTTTGTCACTCAGCGGGCGGTTTAGCTACAAATAAGAATATCTCTCTATCTATGCGAAGGGTTTGTGAATTTGTCTTCAGGAGGGAAGTGGCCTGTGTCTTGCACATCAATTGAACCTTGAATACCAACTGGCAGACGGATGGGAAACAAAGATCAGCGAAGCGAACTTCAACAGATTCTCCCTCTTGCCACTATCTTTGCAAAGTGCAAATGAATCCACGTGTACCCTTCATGGACTAGGCTATTAATACACAGTTGTTGCAGAGATGCTGCTTAAGCACAGATGGTTTTCCATTGGCTAGGAGAGATGCATATCATTGGCTGGATTCGCACAATCATGGCAGGAAAATGAGCTACAGTGGCTTCTTTTCCCTCCCTGAACATGCCAGTTGTGAGCCACCTTATTAGCATATTACCAGTGCAGGTTGTCGTGATATCTGAATCCAGTAAGAGTGTGTGGCTGGTGTGATTTACAAATAGTTCATAAACCACCATATCGACCCACCCTCATGAGTCCAGACATCATGATAACCCATGCCCAGTGAGAGCAGTTATGGACTGGCATGCACTGGGAGGAAAAATAAGCCACCAAACCCTTTCAGTGTTTATTAAAAGTGACCAGAACACCCTATAAGCTCCATCACACTGGGGGTTAACACACTCCCTACCTTCACTTCTCTGCCAGTGTTTTCATTCCTCAGTTACTTCCTCTTTTCAAAAGAGGAAGTACAGAATGAGCACAAGGCCCATTGAGTCCGCTGTTCTAATGGCGCTGCTTCTCCTGCACACAGCAGGAGAGAACATCAGTTCTGAGTTTAAAAAAGCATCGGACTTAATAAGGGGTTGGTGGTTTGTCATGCAAGGAAGGCCAGAAGGCGTGTAAGGCATGTGGGAGGCAGATGATGTCATGTGAGGGACCTGAGCAAACTTCGTGAGTTCCCAGTAATGAGCATACAATAAAATGCTTGTGGGATGGAGCATTATGTTTCTGACTCTATCAGTCACATAAATGTTGCCTGACCACCATACAAAATGGTGGTCCACGCTGACCACCATACAAAATGCACAATTCCATGTGCAGGAAGACCCTTAGCCACATCTTCCCTTCCCTTCTCTGTGGCTTTTTCATGCACTTCCTCATACACCAATTTCTCCCCTCTTTTTTTTCCTCATAACTGTGATATTTTCTTTTCCTTCCTGTCCATCCCCTTCTTCCATTTAATTCTAGTTAAAGTCACCATAGATTACGTGTATTTTGCTAGATGAAATTCTGCACAAGTTATCTTCTAACAACTCCCTCAGGAAGGCCTAGGATAAAGAACACGCCAACGTGCATCGGGCTTCTTGAAAATAAATATTTTGCATCCTGAGAACCCGTTTCTCTTCTTTCTGACCAATATGGAAGTCAACAACACAGAGAAGAGGAGCAGGGCAAAGATAAGACAAGATAAACATCAGGAAATGAAAATGTTATGATGGCAACATCCTCAGCATGTAGGTATGGCATATCAGATAGGGTGTTTTCGATGAAGAATAGCTTCATGGTGACCCAACCTTACCAAAGCCAGGGAAGTATTATTTCCCCTCACCCATCAATATATCATTTCATTCCATGCCTAATCTGGAAGTGCAAACTCTTCTGGCTGAGTCTTCTCATTCAGTCCTTCCATAATGTAGCCAATTAAAATGTGAGTACATATGTGGTGTCTGTGTGTCACTACTAGGGATGTCCACCACCAGAAAATCTGACCCTCTTGGGGCCCTGGAGCTTGCAGGCCCCCACGCATGGCAGTTTGCTGTGCACAAGTCCCTCTTTCTCCCTCCCAGACCCCATGAGGGAGAAGGAGAGACTTGCGCACAATAGCTGGCCACTGTGCGCAAGTCATGGACCAGGTTGCCAAAAGCTCAGTGGACATGACCTCCTTGGAAGAATTCCTCTACCATCCCTAATCACTACAGCAGGAGGATGGGAAGCATGAATCTTATTTCTCATGTGCAGAACCACCTCATTCATTTGTACCATCCACAAATATACAATATGCTGCTATTCATTCCTCCTTTACTCTATATCCAAGCACTTCGTGTTTTTGTTTTAGCTGCCTGACTTTTTCCGGTCTCTTGAAATGGCCATAGCTTGTTGTGAGCTGACGACCACAGCAGTTAACTAGAAAAGGGAGGGGAGGGGGAATGCTTAGTTTTCAACCCACCTAATCAACTGGCTGTTTGCAGTTCTCCAAAGGGTTCTTTAAAACATCGTAATAAAAATCACAATACAAGAAACCCAGCTGTAAAATACACAAATCATCCTCATTAACAAAAAGTCTTTTCAAAGTTCCAGCGTGAAAAACAACAACTTTGCAGTTCAAATAAAAACAGATCCTGGATTCAGAATACTCTCACCCAAATTTTATTGACAAAAAGTTTTGAAGAAAGTCTGGGATTAGGCAGGATTTTTCTGAACAGCAGCATGTGCCACAGGATGGAGAATTATGTGGTATGCATTCCAGCCTTCCTATTTGTAGCAGAAAGCCCCCTACCTACACACACTGGAAATCCCAAGCCATTTTCAAAGACAAGTCCAGATAGAGAACATTGTATTAGTCAACCTTTGAAGTTCCAAAAGCACGGGTGGTACGTACCAAATCTTGCCCTCTATGAAAAAGTGGCTGCCTGTGAATACTATGCAAGTGATATAACACAGACCTGCCCATAGCTGTCACCTGAGATGATAAAAGTGCTTCAGGTTCCGGGAATTCAAGCTTAAATATTAGTGATAGTAAGTCACCATAAAAGCCTGGGCCTAAAGTGAGGACAGAATGTATGACAAGCTCCACCCCTAAGTGCTCCCGCTCCCCTGGCTACATCTCCTTGTTGAGGACTGAGCAGAGGTTGAAAGAATATTTTATTTATTTATTTATTGAATTTCTATACTGCCCAATAGCCAAAGCTCTCTGGGCGGTTTACAAAAATAGCTTACCACAAACCTGTAACGTCATCAACTATTATTAATAGCACCATGCTGCGCTTTGCGGGGGTGGTGTTGGGAGTGAGCTCTGCAATATTTATTTATTTATTACATTTATATCCCGCCCTATATCACTAGGATCTCAGGGCAGCATACAGGTAAAATCATACAATATAAAACAATAAATATACACAGCTAAAACAAATTAAACCATGAATCATGTTCAAACCAGTATATAATTTAAAAGTAGTAAAAACAATTAAAACAGTAAAAACAATGTACAAGCCTGGTTAATTTAACCATTAAATGCTTTGTTAAAAAGCCATGTTTTTAGTTGGTGCTGGAATAAAGTCAGCATTGGCACCAGTTGGGCCTCCAAGGGGAGTTCTTTCCACAGTCAGGGTGCCACAATAGAGAAAGCCCTCTCCCATGTCCCATCATAGCATATGTGTTGCGTTGGTGGGATGCGGAGGAGGGCTCCTCCGACAGATCTATGGCTTAGCGTGTTGTCTGAATGGCCCCCAAAACAAGTTTCTTCGATGGCAGCTTCCTTTACTCAAAAGAGCACTGATCATCCCCTTACATGAACCCATCCAATGTTCCCTTGTCCTTTGCTTTAAAATATATCCCAAATTAATACCATAAGGGCTACCTTATATGGTAAAAAAAAAGACACCATGATTAGTGGCACACCATGGATCTGGTCTTGTTCAGCTTCAATATCTGATTCAGTGTTTTCAATTCTGTTGCATCTCGATGCTTCCACCTAGACTAGTTAGACTTTAAAGCCATGCCTTCTCATTTCCGGGCAGATCTTCCTCTGCCCTCCTCCAACCCTTATAGCAGCATGTGCTCTTACAGGGTTAACATACTTGGCTTTTGGTTTAGATTCATAGAGCGCATTGTGTCCTGCCTTAATATTTTACACTGTAAGCCATATCATCTTTTATCTTTTATTTATAGTGATCCTCATATTAATTTCTCAATAGCAGCTGGCACTGCAGGAGGGACAAGGCATTGATCTTCCAATTTATCCGCTGCTCTTACATATCCTGAGGTCGAAGTCAGCTCGAGAGATTGATGGAGCGCTGGCACCAATCCAGCGGCTTGTGTGTTTCTCATGCATGAAAATCAACAACAGGAAACTGAAATTTGACAATTGGCAGTAATATCAGCCAGCTCTGTAATAAATATAACAGGATACTCTTTAATAATTTAGTGGGGTATCTGGCATTCAGTAATGAAAAATCAGCCATGTGAGCGACAGGGTGGGCAGCTTTCTGTGACACTATGTGTGTGTGCACATGCGCACACATTTGTTTGTGCATGTATGCAAACAGCAACCGCTAACACAGCTATAATATTTGTCTTTAATTTAGGGACTGGGAAGGAATAAAGCAAAACTGGGCTGGAGCAAGCACCTCGTAGTATGTGGCTCGACTCATTTGATTGAATTCGCTGAAGTTATTTGCTCAGCAGGCACCTTTATGCAGAACACCACCTTTTTGATTGTGTCCTAGTGTGGACTGACTATGTGGGATTAGGGATGCAGTGGCCATGGTTTTCAATTTCTGGGAATGAAAAATCACATGTTCTCAGTTCCCCAAATATAGCAAGAAGTTTCTGAATAGCAACTCTGGATACATTAAAAGAAAAGGGGGGGGGGGGGGAGATAGACAAGCAATAGCAAGCAGGCCAGCACTTTGCATGGGGAATTTTAATGCACAATAATAACTCATAACTTTCTGAAATAGCAAGACAGCAGAAAAATGAAAATGACATCTAGAAGCAATAGGCAAAGTGTTAGCCACATTTACATGGAATAATCCGGAAGGGAATGATTTTAGCGGACTATTGGATTGGGTACTTTTAAACACCTTTAATGATGGGTACATATGGTCCCAAATATGGAAAGGATATAGTCCCAATTTGGATGTGCATTTGCTTCACAAGAGATAAAGGGGGGGGGGGGAAAGACCAGTTGCATCATTTCAGTGCACTCTGAGGAAATAAAACGGTTGGCTTCGAGTGATGGCCACCATCTTTTTCCTGAATGCTCTGAGACACACAACATCTGGGGCCTTCGGTGAAAATACAATGGTTCTCAGCGAGTGGCAACTGCAAAACTGGCTCTACTGTATACCTCTGGCTGGGAAAACTTAAGGTAAAACAAACAAAGAAAAAACAAAAAGCAATAAAAACAACAGTGAGCAACAAGCAAATGTAATTTAAATGAATGATGAAATGAATATAATTTAAAAGAATGAATGATTAAAAATGAAGTTTTTAAAAATAAAAATTTAATAACTAAATGAAAAAAGGATGCACAGCTTACTCCTAATCCTTGTGATCCTTCTATGAAGGAGGAGGAGGAGGAGGAGGAGGAGGAGGAGGAGGAGGAGAGATTGTGTGAATCAAATGCATATATGGGTGAGCAAGGTACTGCTGCTCTAGGATAAATACAGATGTCCATATTTGAGATGATATGAAATAAGTAATCCTAACTCTGTTTCATACGATGGCCACTGCTACGCAATCATTAGTGGTACTACATGGAGCTCCTGGTGTACTGTGTGGTTCCTCCATATAATTCTGGCCAGGTTACAAATCTGCCATTGGCCCCATGCATCTGGAGTTGGGCCAGATTTACACCAAGCAGGACATAATGCTATGAAAGTGGTTTGAAAACTGTATATGGGATGTGTCATGGGCCCCAACAGTTATCAGCGCACTTCAATACTGTTATAAAGCAGCCTTGATTGCATTTGAAGATTGCTCAGTTCCTACACATTTCTATGAGGATTACACATACAAAATTTCCAGTAGACACAAGAATCCTCTCTTTTTGGACCAAAAAGAAAAGAAAAGAGGAAAACCTGGTGTGAGATGAGCACCAATACCCAAGACAAGATGAACAATTAAACAAGTTAATTCATTAAAGGGATATTTTGTACATAAGAGTTCATTAATATTTACTTGAAGTTTTCAGAAGATTGCTTAGTGACAATTCTTAAAGACTCAAGAGGCCCAGGTGCTGCTACAAGCCTAATGACATCTTTTACCTCAGGCCAGTTCCCTAAACCTTCACCCTTTCTACCATTGGGAACATATTCAGAGGATCTCCGCTCAAGTATGCTCCTGCTGGCAGAAGAAAACTCTGATCTAAACTCCTCAGCCCTGTGAACATTCAAAGCCAGATAATGGATAAAATGCCCAGGTTCCAAGGAAATTTACAAGACATTAGTACCAGATTTCAATGAATTTAGGTTTATCTACAATTCTCTGGATTGTGTACGCCATGGTAGTACAGCAGGAATATATTCTCTCTCTCTCTCTCTCTCTCTCTCTCTCTCTCTCTCTCTCTCTCTCTCTCTCTCTCTCTCTCTCTCTCTCTCTCTCTCTCATATTTCCATTTTAGATAATTTCAGAAAACATTCATTGAGACAGTGAGTGCAAGATAGGCCCATAACTAATATTGGACCTAGTTTTCTGATGAAACTCATAAGAATTCATTGAATTTCTGGATTCACTAAACATAGAGCTGGGAAAGATGATAATGACACTGTAAAACTTATGTTTACTGTTTCCTTGTCTAATACAAGGAATGGACCGTGAATATAACAGAAGTAAACAAAATTCATGGCAGATGATTCATTATACAATTCATTGTAGGTCTGCCAAGTGGCAGAGAACTGGAATTGCTATTTTGTATATTCTGCTTATGACATTTCTGGAACAGTACCCTATACTAGCCAAAATTACTGTAGGGAAATGAACCCTGCTTAATAGTGAAATGTATTTGCTGGTTTATTGAGATACATAAAATATGCCTTTCTTAACGCACACCTACATGGCCATTCTTATACACAGCTGTAACACACCAGCCAACAATTCAGATCCTTAATTATAATTCCAGTCAACATCCATACTATTGTTTATTTACTTAATATTTGCATTAGCTTATTTTCCTATCCACTCAAAATATTTATAAGGCAGCACCAGCAGTAAGAGCCATGAGTTGAATCAAGACTGAGTCATACTCACAGTAGACCCACTGAAATAATTAAATTCCATTTATTTCAATAGGTCAGTTCTAAATATGACTAAGTCTGGATCCAGCCATATGTGCAGAGTACAGTGAACATGTGCTCATTATTGATATTAATGAATTTCATGTGATGTCTTTAATGCACATTATTCTGGTTATTAACAATAAGAGGGATATCAGCATTATTTGAATTTCTGACAATAATAATTGCACTGACCAATGTTCTAGATTTTCCCTTTGCTAACTCCGTAGAGTTGCTTTGATTACTATCCAGCTATGATCTTAAATTGTAGCATCCCAATACTAATCACTGAACTCTTGGGAAAATCTCTCTCATTCTGGTTAGCTTAGTCATTAGGTGCAGTTGTGTTACAGAATGTGTAACTAAATGCTCACCTGCCTGGGCTCCTACTATTCAGTTGGAAATCCCAGACAGCAATGCTTAGGATCACAATCTTCCATGCATCCCAGTGAGTTCCATGGCATTTAATCCCAGGTAAGGGGGGTACATATAGGTCTGTGGCATTAAGTCTACAATCTAATATCCACTTATCTGAGAGTAAGACCCAGTGAATGGGAATTACTTTTGAATATTGATTGATTGATTGATTGCATTTCTATACCGCCCAATAGCCAAAGCTCTCTGGGCAGTTTACAAATTAGACATGTATAGGATTGTACTGACAGCTTGAAAGTCAGTATACAAATGTAAATAACAACAACAAGAACAACAACAACACTACAGGAACAATTCAAAAACTAGTAAGAGAGAGCAGCATATGATCAGTTGTGATTATTTAGAAACCAGGGAATGCCTGGGTGAACTAGTGCAGTTTCAGGAGGCATTTGAAACATACCACACTTTCTGCCTCTAGAGCTACATGGGTGTGTGTGTGATTTTCTAGAGGGTGTTGTGACTGAGAAGGCCCGCCTTCAAGATATTATATGGTGACATTCTGTTGGTCAGGGAATGACCAGCAAGGCTGCATCTGAAGATCTTAATGGTCAACTGGTTACATATAGGAGAAGGCAGTCTGCTAGATATCCTGATCCCAAGTTGTTTAGGGATTTGTATGTCAACAACATAACCTTGAACATGGCTGGGTAGCTAATAGGAAGACAGCCAGGTCTTATCACACACTGAACACTTATCACAGTGAACACCTTAGCTGTTGCATTCTGCACTAGCTGCAGCTTCCGAACCAGGTACAAGGGCAGCCACACATGCAGAGTGCATCACATTAGACTAATCATGACTACTAATTTAGGGGACATTTCTCCTCCGTGTTCACAGTGAAGTTGACTTGCTCTGGTTTTATGTTCTTTTCCTAAGACAGGGTGAACAGTAATGCAAATCTATTTGTTGGTGATGCACATCAGATACACTGATGATGAGCCTGCACAAGGCTCAGTCGTGTCCTTTTCTCTCTCCCACATAGTGCCCAGTGTATAGAATCATTATGTTCAAAGGGAAGCCTATACATAATTCTCATATGGTGGGTCAGAGCTGTGGTGGATCAGACTTAAGGCCTACCTTGTCCAGAATTCTGTTCGCACAGTAGCCAGACAGGTGCCTATGACCGAGAAGCCCACAATAGTGACCTTCTGCTCATGTTCCCTAGCAATTGGTATTCCAAGTCATGCCTCTAATACCAGATGCAATATGTAGCCCCCACCCTTCTCCCTAGGGTGACACACACAGGTTACAGGTGATGGATCATCCCCCACATTTCTGCTTTTGAAACCTGGTAATGCAATTTGGTTTTCCACAGCCCCAAATATGCACATAGATTAAAAAACAAAACAAAAAAACACATTCCATGCTACATGATACAGGCTGCAAATTCAAAACTGAATTTGACATTTGAGTCTGTCTACCTTTGTTCCTGCTCTGACAGAAATATTAGCACTGATTATTTTTCCTCGTATATGTCATGTTATTTCCGTCTTGGTCCCAAATGGACATGCTTTTGCTATCATGTGACTTACAATCCGACCCCATAGCCTTACTTATTTTACTTCAAAGTGCTACTTTCTGCCATAACGCTAAAAGCAGGCCTAATGAATCCTAATTCCATGGCATTCAGCCATGCTATCACTCCTGCCATTGCTTCAGAACACATAAGACTCCTTGTTGATATTCTTTTCATATGGCTCCATCCATCCCAATTCTATCTTTTTGCTGCGCTGCTGCTGCTTAACAGGGTTTTTCTTTATTTTAATGCAGATGTTTGATTCGTTAGCAAAATAAGATGTGACAAAATTTCAACAATTCACTGTTTACCCATCAGCTTTCTCTAAAGCGGAAATTTTGGATAATTCAGCTATAGAAAGGGGGGCTCTAAAGCATTAGATACATTACTACTGCATGTTGAACTCCCCTGAATCCAGCCATTGATGGGTCCCCCAGCCATCAATGGCTGGATTTGGATAATCAGTAGGATAAAGAAACAATGGTGGCTCCTTTTCACAACCCTGCACATGTCACTCATGTGGCCACGATTTCCCTAATTACCCTCGCTGTGGCACAGGTTGCCATGTTGTCTGAAACCAGCAAGATGTGGCGGGAGTGCTTTCCAAAACACCCCGTCAACCATGGCTTGTTGTAAGGGTTATGGGGTTGTTTGGAAGCCACAGCAACCTGAGTCATGCTAATTAAGGAAATGGTGGGCATTCAAGTGGGGTGAGGAAAAGAAACCAGGTTGGCTTCTTTTCCTCTGCTGATCATCCAAACCTAGGAAGTATGTGTGATTATGGACTAGTAAAGGCTGTATAGCAATATATATTACTCGGTGATCCAGTTTGCATGATTAAATAAACCACGGTGGGTTGTTTTAATCCCTGTTTTGTGCTGGCACATGCTGGGCACCATTTGTCTAATTCTCCATCTGGGCACGGGTTTTTGTGTCATCAAAAGTCAGGTAGCATGGCTTGTTTGAGGGGGGGGAACCCTTAAATAACCCACAAACAAGCCATGCCAACTGGGTTTGGAGGCTGACCAACTGTAAGAATTTCCTTAGATTTGTCTGGGTTTTTGTTCTATCCTGGGTGTCGGGGCATTTTCTGTAATTTTCTATTCCAATCAGTGCCTTAAAGGGGAAAGTGTGCAATTCCTGGACATTATAGAAAAGGCCCTGATTGGAGCAGTGTGGGGGGAGTGGGAATAACATGCTTTCCCCTCCTCTGTTTCAATTGGGGACTTTAATGATGGCCGCCGTTAGTGTGGCAGGGGGATGACACACTTTCTGGAGGCCCAGCAAAGTGCACTCCCCTACCCCATGGGTGTCCTTTTTCGTTTTGGTTTTTTGTTTCCCAAATGTGGTTACTCTAGATGACACCACAAGTCATGCCTGGGAAGGCAAATGACATCCTGCATGCACTGGGGATTAAAACTTAAGTCTCAGGCCACAGCTAGACCTAAGGTTTATCCTGGGATCATCCAGGGTTCACTCCTGCCTGAGCACTGGATCCCCTGTGTGTCACCTAGATCAACAGGTTTGACCCCTGGACGATCCAGGGATAAACCTTAGGTCTAGCTATGGCCATAGTGTGGATAGGATGATTTTAACATTGGATCAATTAAAGGAATCTAGGTTTGGACCGGCTGCTTTTACAATTTCAGACCCTCCATTACTGGTGGAAACCCTCATAGAACAAGTATGTCGACCTATGATCCATATATATAAGTACTTAGTATCAGTAAATAAATATGATACCCGAGGTCTAAGACAGGAATGGAATTGACAATAGGGGTGTCCTATTTTGTCTTAGTGTCTGTATCTGAAGCTTCCACTGATCTTAGACTATGCCTTATTCACCAAAAAATAAAATACAAATAAAAATTGTTTCAGGTTTATTGGACTGCACAATGCTTTTTTTAAATAAGGTTTTGTCTAATTTGCATAATTGTTGGAGACGGAATGCACCTAATGCTTCTTTTATTCATATGTTCTGACAATGTCCAATAGTTGCCCCCTTTTGGGAGATGGTCATAATAAGGATAAACTTTGTATTGAAACAGTCTTTAATATGGAATGATGTACAGTCCTCCTAAACTATCTACTGGTTTCTTGGAAGTTAATGCAGGATCAGCACAAATGTTCACCTCCAGTAATTCAATGAGCTGAGGACTTAACAATGTTATCAAATTTTGAATGGGTAGTATATAGACACCAATTGTGAGTGGATAAATACATGGATATTTGGTCTATTTTCTCTCTCTCTCTCATGATTTGTTTTCTGTTCTGTTAAATTCACAATAAAAAAGAAAAAAAAGTGCAGAGAAAATGAAGCATTTAATTATGAAAGCAAAAGCAAGCAATTTCTTCTTGTGTATTTCTGTTATTCCATTATACCACAGTGCCACATAGAGTTTATGTATTGAAACAGCAGGAAAGGAAACACTCCTTAAGAAATACCCAGATTCTCAATTCTGTAACCAAATCAAAACTAGATACAGCTGATTAACAGTCTTGCATAGAAAAACTCTATGTGGCAGGCAGTTACATCACAATCCACTGAGAATTGCAGTATCTTTTGGATTTTATTGGTGCAGATAGGTGAGAATTTCAAACACAATTCATTTTTTAAAAGAATTTACTAAATTTCACAAACTTCTTTATATTTGGGAAAGGAAGACTGTGAAATGTACGAAGTTCAAATGTGGGAGAAAATGAAAGTGGAAGATTTACCCATCCCTAGTGAGGTCCTCTAAAGATCTGGACACCCAGCTCTATTTATCCTTTTCATTGGAGTCAGGTGAATTGGAATACTTTTCACAGTCTACTTTATGTGACTGAGCATTGTAAAATGCCTTGATTTTACTTTTTTCTTCATGCATCTCGTTCTTCATGTATCTTTCTCCATTTTTCTTCATGCATCTCTGGCCTGTTTTTTTCTTAATATTATCCTCTCCATCACTCGAGTCACTGTACCTATAATAACCGAATGCTGAGATAAACAACATTTATAGCATTGTTGGTGATAGAATGCAGAACTAGATGGACCTTTCGTCCAATCCAATAAACGTGTTCCTTTCTTCTTACAAAACACCCAAACCCAAACCACTAATCTGCAAAGAGACCTTGGGCCTTCCTAGACGAGGCCTTAGCGCGCCTTCTGTCCCGGCTTCCCTGCTGTGCGTCCAGATGATGCACAGGGGAATCCGGAGACAGGCCACGCTGAGGCCTTCTCCAACGCGCCATAAGCGAATTCGCTTATGGCGCGCCTTTTCCCCAGCTCCGGCCTGAGGCCGGAGCTGGGGAAGGTCTAGGGACTTCCGTGGCTTTTTGCGGCTAATCGCTTACTCACGAGTAGCCACAAAAAGCCGCGGACTGGCCACAGCGCTGAGCGCTGTGCCCATCGGCCGGGGAGATCCCGGGAGGGAAAAGGAGGGGAGACGACACAGGACACACACACACACACACACGGAGGGAAAAGGAGGGGAGATGACACAGGACACACACACACACACACACGGAGGGAAAAGGAGGGGAGACGACACAGGACACACACACACACACACACACACGGAGGGAAAAGGAGGGGAGATGACACAGGACACACACACACACACGGAGGGAAAAGGAGGGGAGATGACACAGGACACACGCACACACACACGGAGGGAAAAGGAGGGGAGACGACACACGGGACATGGAGGGAGAGAAAGATCAGGAAGGGATCAGGAGCGGATGGGGGGGGTTAACTAATAAAAAACCCTTACCTTCTCCGCAGTCTTCGGGCGCACGTGGCCCCTTTAAACTTTTAAAAAAATGGCCGGCGCTGCAGGGCTTCCGTCGTCCCTGCGCGTTGTGCGTCTAGGAGGCTGGGCGACGCGCGTTAAAGTTTGCACGCCGTCGCCCCGCCTCCCTGCCGGCTTATCCCGGCAGGTCTAGCAAGGCCCCTTTTCTCCAGATTGAATTTTCAACACCCTGGTCTAGTTTTCCTATATGCCTTCCTTCCTTCCTATCTTTATTTTTCTATCAGTTATTCACATGGAACAATTCCCATATTACTTTACAGTAAGGGAGAACTGTGTGTGAGTGGGTGTGCGTGTGGGAGAGGGGGAATAAAAACTTGCCTTAGAACAAAGTCGTAAACATCAACCATAGAGCTCATATGAGATGAATTTTCCAAGATGTTCAACGTGATAAGAAACACCTCAAATCCAATGGAGTTAAAACAACTCTGGCTTTCATCTGTTAGTAATTAAAATGGCCCTATGTTTCAAGATATGAGTCAAGAATGTTTGAGAAGTACGATAATTCTTTGTGGCTAACCCTCAAGACATTTTCTTCAAAAGATTGAAGAAGTGTTTGGCAAAGAATCTCATAGGGTAAGAAGGGAATTTAATGGGCTCTTAACCCTTTTGAATTGAGATGCATGGTGTGGAATTAGGAAATAGAGCAACTACTTATGCGTGATTTGTTTCTTTTTTTGTCCTGCTCTGCAAAATGTCTAACAAGCAAAGTCACAAATTTATAAGTGGTTTTTCAAAAAAAAAATTTTTTTTTAAATGCACTGAATCTTATTTTCCAAGAGGAAGTCACTTGTACATCTATTCAGGAAAACACACAGAGAGAGAGAGATCAAATTCTTCTCTTGTGCAACTCCACTGCGGTAAAATGTATTTGCACAAGGAATGAAGCTAGTTCATTAGCCTGACTGATGTCCATCTACAAGACCAAAAAACCAAAACAAAAAAGAAAAAGAAAGAAAGAAAAGTTGTGTTTTATATGTAATTACATCAGAAGATTTCTATTTACATCAAATGTTGTTTTCTGCTGGGCTGATAAGCACCCTAAAATTAAAAAGTTAATTTTAAATTAATGAAGGTTAATTTCTTGCCCTCAGCTTTGTTTAATTGTTACTAATGCATTTTATGGCAATTAAGCATGATTTCTCCAATAACCCTATGGGGAAACAGTAAAACTTTCAAGGCCTTCCTCATCCAATCCATCCTTGTTGTGTGTTCCTTATTTGTTCGGTTTTTATAAGAATTAGACAAATAAATATGTCGTAAAGCTCTTATCTTCTGAAGAACCTTGACCTGCAAAAACTTTAAATGAGATGAAAACAGAACATGGCATTGAGACACACCCAATTCATTCCAGCAGGCAGGTGGTCATATATGTAATGAGAGATCATCATACATAATGAGTTCATAAATCCTGAATGGCTAGGCCTATCTGCTTATAATTGTCTGTACAGTCAACATTAATTAATTAAAGGTATATCCAAGTTTTCTGCATTTGTGGCAAGTGTTGCTCAGCTCAAATGCAAATTTATTTGTCTACTTACGATGGTCCACTTGGGTTCTGCAGCAGAAATCTGCAGGGGTTCAAAGTGATGCATTGGGCTGGTGCACAAGTCGTTTGATGCAGAAGCGAGACACCGATTCCTCAAAAGACATAACCAAATAGAGCCATATATAACTCAGCTTAGGGATGTAGGGATTTTGTAAAATCCATTCCATCAGCGTTTCACAGATTGTCAGATGCCTTCCATTCTGTCATTGACAGAGTTAGATTTTTCTTCCATTTTCCTGAATTTGCACAAATTTGCAATTGCACAAATTTGAACTTTGCAAATCCCCCCAAAATGTATGTTTTGGGCTGGTGGGGTTTTTTAAAACATATTTTTCTATGACTGATTTTGCATAAAATTCCAGAAAGTTTTTTTAAAAAGAGGGAGGTGGATATCCACAAGTTTGTAGGATCTGTGTGACTTGGAAAAAGCTGGTCCTCTGTGGAATTTGCAGTTCAGCCTCAACTGATTCCATTGCACATTTCTCTGACACACCTAACTAAGTACTGCCTCCACCACCAGCTGTTGATCTGTGATAGATTTATAGAGCATGATTTCCTCAACTGGAACACCATACTTTTTCTGTGCAAGTTGGCTTCCAAGGTAGCTTCCATGGTGGCTACTTGGCACTTTGAAATTGGGGTGGCTGGTGATGTGGGGAGAAACCTGTGGGATTTGGGAAGCATTGCTCACGTTTGTCAGCTGAGGCCAAGGGCATCTTTTACTGTTCCCTATCTCAGCGGAGAATCTGCATCCTTCTCCTTTTGGGGATTTCTACTGATCCCAAGAGTTGATTGTTGAGGAATCATACATTGGGTGTTCTATATTCTGATTGTCTCCACTAGCTAAGCAGGATCAGAATCTTTGTCATTGGCTATGGCTGAATCATGGCACCCAACGTTTTTCTGAATATAACCAATTCTCCCTACAGTATATAATTCATATTTGTCACACCATTCCAAACTGTTAAACTGTAGCTCTATTTGTCTGTTTTCATGGTTTTCTCTTATTGAACCTTCTGAACGATTTTAAAGGTAGAAAACTAGTGTGCTTCCAGATACAGCTTTTATTGTGCAATGGCCCTGCCTCATTCATGAAGTTTTAATGGGGGTGTGGTTGTTTCCAGATGACATTGTCTTCAATTTGTAAAGGCAGAAGAGCTGCATGACACCTTTTGATTGGTAGTGGTAGGAGCTGTCCATCTGGAAGCATCCTACATCTTTCAAGTGAACGTTTGACATGGTGCTTCCCCTCCAGTCTACTGATCTAGCTTTCTGAGGATGGCTTGGTCAAATCTGAAAGTACTAAGTGAAATTGGTAGGTAGGAAAACATAGATTACTGTCCATCCCAAAGACTGAGCAAGTAAACTTTCTCCAGTTGATAAAGTTGAATCTATTCCACTTTACTCTCAATCACAGCAGAAAAGCGTTCAATCTGATATATGCTGTACATAAACAGTAACACAATAGAAGTATCAATTTTTTGTCAGGCAATTAAACTTTATGCCAACCTAATTCAATTTTGTCACTATTTTATTAAGTCCTCGGGGGGGGGGGGAACAGCCTGCACCTAAATCTGTTCTTTCCAGTAAATCACAAGTTTCTCAAACCATTTTCTAACATGGTCGCCTTGTTCCACTCTTTTGATATATTAAATATCCAGCAAAGAATTTCCAGGGTCATAAATCTACAGTGATAAAATTAATCCTATTGCTGAAGAGAAATAAATATTTTATTGCAGTTTTATGAGCTTTTGTTCCCTTTTCACTTGCAAGTAGGTGTTGTTTAGAGGTACAAAGACATTACATTGCTGAAAAATGTATTAAAAACAATATAACAGTAATAGAATTCAGACCTACAAAGTTGTTGTTCACTTCTTGAACAAAAATTTGAAGAATATCCCATGTAAAACTTATAAGACTCTACTATCAATATTATCAATGGAATTATTTCACATTACAATTATTGACATTGTTTTGCACCATTTGTTTGCAACAGGAACCGATTCTACCAGGTCATCTAGGCTCAGTGTTCGCTTAAGGTTCATGATAATGTGTGTGCACATTAATTTTTTGCAGTTTTTATCTCAGGAGATGCCTTCTAAACAGCTTGCTAAACACCCCAAGTTTTAAAGCATTCAAGGACTGATGCCATTTTTGATCTGAAAATTCCATTGACATTGCACCTTCTGAATTGTGCACATTGCGTCCTAATGCTCACATCCTTATTTCATGCATCCACCAGGGCTTCCCTATTCATTTCACAGGTAAGTGCCTTTCCACCACACCTGGCCTAGCCAGGGCACGGGGAGGCCTTTGCAGGAGGGGAAGATGGACGAGATCTTCCACAATAGTGCCATGGAGCTGGGATGGGACTCAGGAGCATTTAAAAAGGCAACTTACCCCTCCGAGCCTCCTCTTTGTTTGCATGGCTCCCTCCCTCCCTGTAGGTAGTGTGAGCTTGCTGGTTGCCATCTGGGGCCAAGTAGGATTTTTTTACTCATATTCTAAATTGTTCATGAGTTTTTTCATCTACTCCACACTGCAAAACAGCTTGGGAGTATTAAGTAGGTTGATCTGGCTTTGTTATCGAATTTGGTCACATTTGCGGGTAAGTATGGGCATCTAGAGCAGGAATTTTGAATGGTGAGCATTCACAGGTACTGGTGCGGTGATTGGTAATACCTGAGGCTCCCAGCTTTGAGTCCTGTGGCCTAGCTGGCAAGATAAGGTTTACTTTGAGGGCAACCCTTCTCACCCACTCAGAGCCCTGTGGCCTGGGGGGTGGCACCAGAAGGTCTCCCTACCCCAAAAGGGGGTGGCCCATGGGTAGGGTGAATTGCCCAGCGCCAACCCACGGGACAAGAATTGCTCACCCGACTCAGAAGAGCCTGTAAACAGGACATACTGGATACCCTATAGGATTTCACCCCTCTGCAGAACTTGAATAAATGTCCCCCTATTTAAACCCAATTTACATGTATCGTCTCATTATTTATCAACCTCTGCTCTGCAAAGAGCCTTTCCTCCACATAATATATGGGGAAAGGTTAATGCTTGAACTAGAGCACCATGCTTGCTTTGAATCATTGTCAGGGCTTTATCATCTCTGAGTTGTGTGCTTTCTTCACATAGTTGTTTTTTCCAAACTTTTGATTCTGGGATATATATATATATATATATATATAGAGAGAGAGAGAGAGAGAGAGAGAGAGAGAGAGAGAGAGAGAGAGAGAGACCTAATCTATACCAAGCAGGATACTGCAATATAAAAGTGGTATGAAAGTGTTATGAAAGCGGTATATAAAAGACAGGAGGCACATTACTGCTTTAAAGCAGTATTGATGTGCACTGACAACTGTTGGGGCCCATTGACACAGACCATATACTGTTTTCATACAGCTTTCATAGCACTATATCCTGCTTGGTGTGGCTCCTGCCATTGATATACCACTTTCAGACCACTTTCATAATGCAATATCCTACTTGGTGTAGATTAAACCCAAGAGTTGGCAATGTGGTGCCTGTCACTGCCAATGTGCCCTGGACATCGTCCTTGGCATCTACCAAAGTTCTGTACCCTTCACTCAAAACAACTACAACAAAGCAACACATATTTTCTAACCAGCAGCTGGGATTGCTGTGAAATAGGTCTCTGTTGATGCTGAAAACTTTGGGTTCAAAAGAGTTATTTAGTGGGGCCCAGACTCCACTTCTGCCTTGTACTCATTCTAACACTATTAGTAGTATTCAGACCAGTTTGCTCAAATTTCCAAATATACACATACACCAAGATGGCCGCCTACCCCTGGCTTAGATATTATTTTATGATAAGAAGCCTAAAATTATATTAAACAAACAATGTTGCTTAGACCAAACTGACAATACAGCAAGGTAAAAAAATACCAAGCCTTTAGGTCCAATTTTCATCTCTGGTTCCTAAATCTCGCAAAATCTGATATCAAGCCTTAGATCTTACAAGGCCTTGTGTGATGTAACCTCAAGCCTTGAAAGACAAGAATGGATTCAGCAGTTTCATTCTTTGCCAGCAAAAACTTCCATCCTCCTCATAGGCTTAGCCAACGTGAATTTCTGGCTTCTGTTTTTACCAGGATGATGTCCCTTGTCCAAAGCAATGGATTTAGACACCAAAATTTCAAGATAGCAATCTAACCAGATCACTTTCTTTGCCCTTCTGTATATGTATCAGCTGTTAGCTTTTTGTGCTAACAGTTTATGTACTTCTTTATTTATATGAAAAAACTATTCAAATGTTTAAAATATGCCTTTCATTCCTGAATGTATTCATTCCCTGCCTTTGAGGGAGTACTTCCCCCATACACTAGTACTCACCTTGAGCTTCAAAGTGACAAACACTGCATATCCATAGAGTCATTTCGCTACTGTGCCAGAATGTTGGCATATATTAGCAGTGGCTCTTAAAGACCACCTAACAGATGGAACAATTAACAGTTTCCACCAATATATTACTTCAGCATGTCAAGTTTCTAATCTTAAAAGATACTTGAAGCAAATGCTCCCTTCTAAAAAAAGTTGGTTTCCCATCCACCCCCACCCCCTTTTCAATGTTCCTTCACTTTTCAAGTTTTGTTAAAATGTATCTATCTGTTTCAAAACAGAAGAAAACAGAATGATTCACGAAACTCATTTTAACACAGGAAGATGCAAATGTTGATTCTGGAGTGCATCAGGCAAGTATGAGTTGGTGAGACACCTGCTTGTTAATGAAACAACTTAGTGACTCACACAAGCATGGAAGTGATTTGTTCTTAAGTGATAGGACCTGCTTACAAGAACATATGCTCAAGATGAAGATATAGGACCAGACAGTAAGCATGAATGTTGCAGCAGACTGTGAAAATGTACTTCCTGGACCAAACTAGTAATCCCCCACCCCCAAAGTCCCATATCATTACCAGGAGCCAAAATCTTCATATGACATTTATCCTTGGAATGACATGGGCATAGTATGTCTTGCCTTCAACAAAGCACTTGTCAAGATTTCCTGTGATATCCTTCCTGACAAAATGGTACAATGTGGGTTGGATGCTACTATTGTTACCTGGCTGGTTGAGCAACCATACAGAACAAGGGTCATTAATGGCTGACCATCCTTCTTGAAGGAGATCTCTAGTGGAGAGCCAGAGAGCTCTGTCCTAGGCCCTGCGCTGTTCAACATTTTTATAAATGATCTGGATGAGGGTGGGTTGCTGATAAAATTTGCAGATGACACAGAGGGATAGGAAACACAATCCATAGGAAACACAAGATTCAAAAGGATCTAGGCAGGCTGGAACACTGGGCTGAAACAAACAAGATGAAATTCAACAGAGATAAATGTAAATTCTTGCACTTAGCTACAAAAAACAAACAAAACAAAGAAAAAAGCATAGGATGGGAGAGACCAGGCTAGGCATCAGTACATGAGAAAAGAACCAAGGCATTTAGTTGTAAACTGCCAGAGAACCTAGGCTGTTGGGCAGTATACATATTGAATAAATAAATAAATCTTAGTGGATCACACACTGAATATGAGTCAACAGTGCAATGCAGCTGCCAAATAAAGTTAATGCTATCTTATGATGCAATAACAAAAGCACAGTGTCCAGGTCATGGGAAGTAATAGCTCTGCTTTATTCTGCATTAGTGGGCTGCATTTATTTATTATTTATTTTATTTAAAACATTTATATCCTGCCCTATATCATTAAGATCTCAGAGCGGCGTACAGATAAAAGCATTCAGTAAAAAACAATAAATATGCACAGTTAAAAAACAAATTAAACCATGAACCACGTTAAAACAATATATAAAAGCAGTAAAAGCAGTTTAAACAATGTGCCAGTGAGTTTAACCATCAGAGGCTTTGTTAAAAAGCCATGTTTTTACTTGGCGTCGAAATGAAATCCGTGTTGGCGCCAATCGGGCATCCAAGGGGAGGGCATTCCACAGTTCTCATTTGGAGTACTGTGTCACACAGTTCTGGGTGCCGCATTTTAAGAAGGACATCGAAAATGGGAATATGTCCAGAAGATGGTCACTGGGATGGTGAAGGGTCTGGAAATCAAGTCCTATGACGAATGGTTGATAGAGTTAGGAATGTTTAGCCTGGACAAGAGAAAATTAAGGGGAGACAAATATCTGAAACGCTGTCATGCAGAAGATGGGGCTGACTTGGACTCTTTTGCTTCTGAGGGCAGGTCCAGGACCAATAGGTAGAAACTGCAGGCTTAACATTATGAGAAACTTCCTAAAATTGAGAGCTGTTCAGCAGCGGAACAGGTTGCTTTGGGAGGTGATGGGTCCTCCTTTGCTAGAGGTATTTAAGCAGAGGTTGGATGGTCATCAATCAGGGATGCTATACCTGCATCCTGCATTTTGGAGGCTGCATTGAGCAAGGGGTTGGAGTAGTTGATTTCCAAGGTCCTTTCCAACTCTATGGCCACAGCTAGACCTAAGGTTTATCCCTGGATTGTCCAGGGGTCAAACCTGTTCATCTAGGTGTCACACAGGGGATCCAGTGCTCAGACAGGGGCGAACCCTGGATGATCCCAGGATAAACCTTAGGTCTAGCTGTGGCCTATGATTCTATAATCCATCCATTTTAGACATTCGTGGGTTCCTTTTTTAAAAAAAGAAAATACTTAAACAATGGGAATCCTTTCTAATAACTTTTTTAAAATATTTATTAAATTATACACATTGACCCTGTTCAGATGACACTGAGGGCTCTGTGGTTAGCTTAACCATGCTTCCCTGTGGTAGCACTAACTGCAAGCAGAATAGTTGCACACAACACCATTAACCCTGTCTGGTACTTGGTTTCCTTAACCACACGCTAACCACAAACCTGTTAGATGAGCATTTGAGTCCTCTGAATGCTCTGCCCCGTATCCCAGCAGTCCTTGCACTAAGAGAGCCAGCAGTTGCACCTGCCGTTTTAGTTCTGTCTCTATAGTCAGCAGCTGTTACTTGTATTACACAGCCCTTGAAATTAGTGATTCCAGAGTTCTGTGGATAAAACAACATTTGCCATTCAGGATTAGTGCTCCTCCACCCTTTCTAGACCAGCCTTTCCCAATCTGGTGACCTCCAGGTGTTTTGGACTTTAACTTCCATTAGCCCTAATCAGCATGGCCAATGGCCAGGAATGTTGGGAATTGTAGTCCAAAGTATCTGGGAAGGCACCAGGTTAGGGGAGACTATTCTAGGCAATAATTTTATCCAGTTTGTGAAAATCAGACCTTGCTAAAGCTACCATCCATTTTCCTCATAGCAGCTGACTCCCCCCTCCAACCCCAGCAGTTAGAATGTAAATATTTTGTGACATCACAGGTTCCCAACCAATAGTGGCAAGTTAGAAAAAGCCCATTTCTGCCAACTAAGCAGCTGAGTTGTTTATTAATTTTAATTTGCCATTTTTCATTATCTATAACAAGAACCAATGCCATGGAGAAATTATAACTAACTGGAACAAAAGACTAACATTTTGAAATGCAGATATATTATCTCTTTGGCTGATACAAAATGAAGAAAAAGGAATTTTATTAATTAACTATGCCCCTGTCACAGTTTTGGGCCTCTGTAGAATTACTGAATACCTATTCTAAATTTTTCAGCCAGTGAAGTTGGAAGATAATATTTAGTTATTGTTTGTTTATTGTATTTCTATGCTACCTTTCTGGAACCAGGGCAGTTTACAAAAAGATATGGAATAGGACAGATGTAGCTATTTTTATATGTCTTATATATGTATGTGATATATGTGTGTGTGTGTGTATATATATATATATATATAGAGAGAGAGAGAGAGAGAGAAAGAGAGAGAGAGAGAGAGAATATTGTATTCTTTTATATTATATAATGATAAGGTAGGGTGACCATATAAAAAGGAGGACAGGGCTCCTGTATCTTTAACAGTTGTATTGAAAAGGAAATTTCAGCAGGTGTCATTGTATATATGGGGAACCTGGTGAAATTTCCTCTTCATCACAATAGTTAAATCTGCAGGTGCCCTGCCCTCTTTTAAAATGGTCACTCTAGTATAGCTCCTGCAGCTTTAACTGGTGTGATGGAGAGGGAATTTCACCAGGTTCTCCATATATACAAATGACACCTGCTGAAATTCCCTTTTCTATGCAACTGTTAAAGATACAAGAGCCCTGTCCTCCTTTTCATATGGTCACCCTAGTTAAACGTCTGGGATCACATGGATTCAGGTGCTTTCAGGGCAGTGTGGCTCTTGGCTGTTCTTGTTATTCAAGAATCGCTATGGCTCCATTGAACGATCACATGGAAGCTTTGGCATAATGTTTGAATTGAGCCTATATGTTTCTCAAGGCCAACTGATCCATACAGTTACTTACTGTATACATAAGAGCTCCAGTGGGTGACAAAATTCATAGAACTTATGAGGGGAAGGGAGACAATCCTGCAGATAAACTTCCATGAGCAGAAACATCCAGTTTCAGAGCACACCCTGCTTACACAGGGTGATGTGTGAGATTCAGTAAGATTCCGTAAGATTCCTCTTCATAGCGTTCATGGTGAGTAAATCACTAACAATCAATTGTAAAAGAAGAAGGAAGACAGAGCATAAGAACATAGGAATATAGGAAGCTGCCTTATACTGAGTCAAACCATTGGTCCACCTAGTCCAAGGTTTCAGGCAGGATTCATTCTTAACCCGACCTAGAAATGCCAGGGATCGAAACTGGGACCTTCTGCGTGCAAAGCATGTACTCCATATCATACTGAGCTATAGCCCCATTGATGTAACGTAAGGACTGGTCTTCAATTGGAAAGTGCTTGTAAGGGAACATTATTTCCCTGTAGGTTTCAGCTCATGTATGAAAAAAAAAATCTTGCAAGGAACTGTCAGCAAGCCTGAAGACTTACAATAGTTTTAAACTTCCCCAAAGTCAACAGAAATGATAAAATAAGTAAAATTTGCAAGGGGGTTATGGAAATTTGTAAGAGCAGAAATAATATCTGGATGACATTTGGTTAAATATTTAATTAAGTTAAATACACACCAGTATCTTAATTCGGAATGTATTTTGTGAAATAGTGTTCCACCAAAATGAAGAGAAGACATATTGCAAAAGCTCTTTTTTAGATGATCATATTTAATAGTTCATATATGCTCTCTGTTATACTTAATTGTCAGATCTTACATCTCTCCAAGTCGCATGGTCTGCTTTTCTCTTATAGAGATCAAGGCTGGAAAGAAAGAAAAATGGAGTGAAAAGAATAAAAGGTCTCAGTACAAGGAAGACGGTTTTGCTCAGTTGGGAATTTGCTGCAAAGTGAAAAAAAGGATACTAGAATTTTCTATTATCTTTTGAACTCTGCTCTACAGGATTCAATATTGGAAGAGCCAACAGACACCAACACATTCTGTGGATCCGTCTGGATTTCACTTACAAATACTCAGCTTAACCTTTCTTTTCTTTTTCAGGATACAAAGGGCCTCAGCAAGCAAAATGGCCCAAGAAAAGTGTGATCCCATGCGCATTCGGGGTGGGTGTAGGGAGGATATGTCCCACCAACCTCAGTGAGATGGATGATGATGATTTCTTACCCACCTCTCCCTTTGGATTGAGGCAGGAAACAACATTAGTACAAACATAAAATATAAATCAAATACATAAAATTAATTAAAAGAGAATATAAAACCAATACAATATTAACATAACAATTACGACATCTTCACATTCTTAGTTTTAAAATTCATCTGGGTAGGCCTGCTGGAAGAGACTAGTCTTTATAGCTGTGTTAACTTGAACAATCTCCTCTGGCAGGCCATCCCACAGCCTGGGGACGACAGAAGAAAAGGTCCTCTGGGTAACAGTTGTCAGCCTAGTTTTGATTGACTGAAGTAAGTTCTCCCCAGAGGACCTCAGTGCATGGAGCGTATTGAATAGAAGATGATCCTGCAGGTAACCTGGACCCAAACCATGTAGGGCTTTAAAGGTGATCACCAACATTTTATACTTTGCCTGGAAACTAATTGGCAGCCAGTGGAGTGTCAGGGCACTCTTACATTCTCTTCAGCCACCTCACAAGTAAGGTAAGCGCAAGAATTCCAAGCCATGAGAATTTCTCTAAAATTTTGTCTCCTTTGTATTTCTTTTTGAAAGCAGTTTCTTTTCTATCAAATTGAATCTCTTAATGGATTGTGTCCATAAACAACAGATTACATCTCTACATGAATAGGTGGATTGATGGAAGATAGATATATTTATGGAGGATCAGGCTATCAATGTGTACTAGTCCTGATAACTATATACTACCTCCAGTATCAGGAGCAGTATGCCTATGTACACCAGGGGAGGGGAGGGTGAGGATCTCGCGATATGGTGATTGTGAGATCCTCTCCCTCAGTCCACATGCAGCACGCAATGTCCCAGGAGGAAGGAGGACATCACGCCCACATTATTATTATTATTATTGAAGATGAGTGCACAAGAGCTCCATCGAAAAGGTAAGTTTAAAAAAAACTCCTGCTCCCCCCTCACCCGTAGATGGGCATGGAGCTCCTGAAGAGCTCTGTGTCCCATGCCCAGTTCCCAGCTCCTCACAGACCAAGACTGAGACACCCATGTAGGGAACCCAGGCCCATCATCAGTGGTGGGCCCTGCTGGGATGCTTGAGCCCTAGCCAGCAGCTGCCCAAGGATGCCAGGTGCTGGCAATGACCTTGCAGATGGAAGAGGGTGCAGCAGATAGAAAGGTAGAATATCAAAAGTGGGCACACTAAGGAATGGCTGCCATAGCAGCTCAGAAACAGAATCCTGTGTTCAAATTGCATTTCAGCGGCATTCAGCTATATTAAGAGACCTTAGGCAAATCACACTCTCTCAGCCTTTGCCCATTATACTGTAGGAGAAGAGCATCCACCTACCTTACAGGTTGTTGTTGAGGTTACCAAGTACAATGTACATGAAGTGCGCACTCAGAAGTGTAGGGGAAATTGTTATCCCTCTCTTTGGCACACTTTCAGTATTGGCATACCATGCTGAGATGTGCTAGAACACAGGATAACACTTTTAAGATAAAGCCTTGCTAAGTAACATCTTGGTACTTGCTGGCCAATGCCTTGGAATGTGCTGACGCACTGACTCAAGAGCCACAGAATACAATACAGTATTGAAGACACTATGCTGTGATCACGTATTTCCTTAACCCTTATATGGTATATTCATGCTGAACACACACTAACCAACACCTCTTGTGCACCCCCTGTGCACGAGGTAATCATGCATTTAACATGCTGTACTTAACAACCAATCATAGCTTGTATACAAGAAATGTAACCACTTAGTTCTTAATAAAAACCAAGCCGGGGCCGCCTGTTTGGGATGCCTCCCCTTCATGCAGTTGGACTCCTTGCCAGTTATTCACTACATCTGGTGACCCCGACGTGATCGGATCCAGGAAACCCCCTGCTCATCGGCTGGAATAGCCTTGGCGCCACTCAGCGTTCCTACGCTCCCTTATCGTGAGTATGGGGGGGGAATTGTCAGCTCCGCAGAAGCTTCATGCACAAGAGCTACATAAAATTTTAAAACAGCAAGGTTGTACAACTGTATCCCTCAGTCATGTAAGTGACCTAGTAAATGAAATAGGGTTGCAATGCCCTTGGTATCCCGAGACAGGGACACTTCAGCTCACAGATTGGGTGAAAATAGGTACACACCTATACACTGAACCACGAGCTCCCATACAGCACTTGTTGCTGTGGCAGCGATGCAAAGATGCGCTGGAGAAGGTAGGAACCGAGGCATCCTCCAGCTCATTATCTTTTATCGCTCCCATTTCTCAAACATCACTCCCATATCCCCAGTTAGTGCCTCCTGCATCAGCTTCACAGCTGAGAGGAGAAGAAGCAAATAGTGAAGTGTTGCCAAAACTTAGCAAAGTCCGTGAGGCTTTTGAAGAGGAAAAGAGGAAAGGAACACTAACCTCAGATGAGCTGTTTGAGGGTCTTAACAACTTTCCTTCAGCTTATCCTATAACCTCACATCAAAATGACCAAGGACAGGTAGTTGTCAATTGGACATCATTGCCTTATTCAGTACTTAGAGAATTGAATAAAGCTATTCAAGAGACAGGCATACGCTCTACTTATGCCCAAGGCATGGTGGAGAGTATTGGCAATGGATACACTATGCTTCCTCAGGATTGGAAAGATTTATTTCGCATGATCCTAAGTCCAGCCCAATATGTAGTTTGGGACAGTGAATACAGAAAAGAGTCGCTCCATATAGCCCTAAGCTCTAATGGAGTGATTACAGCAGAGCAGTTGTATGGCAGTGGACAGTTTGCAGGGATAGAGGCACAGGCGCAACTACCTATGCCTACCTTTCAGGCCATTAACCGCTGCATCCTAAAAGCATTTCAAAGGGTGCCAGTGTCTGGAAAACCCTCAAAATCCTTTACTATCACACACCAAGGACCTAGTGAGCCTTACAATCAAAGGAAGCCTTACAGAGACAAATTGACAATGAAGAGCTATTAATTGGCTCAGACCTTACTGCAAGCTCACAACTGATGAACTTTCACCTTTGTTTGCCGCCCTAAAACAAGGCAAACACCCAGCTGATAAAATTTCTTTAACCACTAATCAATTGCAAGTTTTGTCTTTAGTCAATGAACATTTAAAAGAAATTTGGGTAGATCGCCAGGTGTTAGATCAACCTTGTCAAGTTCTTATACTTACAGGGTTAAGTTAACCATATGCAGTTATTACACAGACACGCATTGAAACCTGTGACACTCAGTTCAGGAGTAGATCTTGCAACACTAAGACCTACAATCGTCACACACACATACTTGAATGGCTGTATCTCAGTCATAGCCCTAGCTGTACCATCTCTACAAAACCAATTATGTATGCCAATCTGATTATTAAAGCTCGAGAGCGTACAAGAGCACTTTTAGCCCAAGATCCAGAAACTCTGATAGTTCCCATGCCTCTTCAGATGTGGGAACGATCAGTGTCATTTTCTGAAGAATTGCAAGCTGCCTTAGCAGGCTTTGTAGGACAAGTTACATATCATATTCCTTCTGATCCTCGACTGCAATGTTTAAGTCAATTGTCTGTTAAAATCAAGCCTTTACAAAATGACTTCCCTATTAAGGAAGCCCTTACTGTTTACACTGATGGAAGCCCAAAGAGAGGAGTAGTAGCCTGGAAACAGGAAGATCAGTGGAGAACCATGTTCACACTGCCCCAGAAATCACCTCAAAGAGCTGAACTAGCTGCAGTTATTTTGGCCTTCCGCACATTTCCTCAAGCACTAAACCTAATAACAGACAGTTTATATGTTAACAATGTAGTACGTGGACTTCCAGGAAGTTATGTAACCCCAGTCATAGATAAGAACCTTTTGGGTCTCTTTATAACCTTGCAGACTCTGTTGGCTCACCGCACCAATGAATATTTTATTGCTCACATCCGTAGTCATCAACCCTTCCCCGGGGAGATCTCCACTGGTAATCAAGTGGCTGATCAATCCCTTCGAGCTCTAGCTGTGCAAAAACTAACTCCATGGGAAAGCCATGCGTTTCATCATCAAAATGCTAAAGCTTTAGTAAAACAGTTTCAGCTGCCATTAGATCAGGCACGCGCCATTATCCAATCATGCCCTCAGTGCACAAGGGTACATTCAGCCCCTGATATAGGTGTCAATCCTCGTGGCACAGTTGCCAATGAGCTATGGCAAATGGATGTTACGCATTTTAGTCCTTTCACTCCATGGAAATACCTTCATGTGTCAGTTGACACTTACTCAGGATATATTTGGGTCACATGTCAAAAAGGAGAAAAAACAAAACATGTTATTAATCATTGCATTAGAAGTTTTTCAGTAATGGGAATACCTTCTGCCTTAAAAACAGATAATGGACCTGCTTATTGCAGTACTTCTTTTGCACAGTTTTGTGAAACCTGGCAGGTTACACATACTTTTGGCATTCCATATAATTCCACTGGTCAAGCTATTGTGGAACGCACCAACCGCACCTTGAAAGAGCATTTACACAAACAAAAACAAAAAGCAGGGATCCCCATTGGTTTGGGCTCCCGCCAGGAATGGCTGGCAAAAGTGTTGTTCACTATTAACCATTTGAATGTTCTCCTACCAACTAATACTACCCGATTACAACAACATTTCCAAATGCATACCCCTCTGCCGCAGCCGCTGGTCACGTACCGGCAGCTACCTAATCCTGTCTGGCACGGCCCTGTCCCCTTGATCACTTGGGGTCGAGGTTATGCTGCTGTGCTTACTCCAACAGGACCAGTGTGGATTCCAGCACGGTGTGTGAAACCCTGGAAAGAGCATGTCGTGGCATCAAGGATTGACCAACCCGATTCCAGAATTCTCCCTACAACTTCAGGAGGACCCCCTGAAAGCACGTGGCAGGGTGCCCGTCCAAAAACATAAACCAACATGGGGAGAGATAAAGGCGTTATCTTTCCAAGCTCAAAAATTATTGGAGCAACAGCACGTTGATCCAACTCCAGAGAATTTTCTAGTTGCTACATTTGCTTGCTTAAATGCTAATTCTTTGCTGACAATAATTCTGTTATTTAGCTGTATAACTTGTCCAGTTATAAGCACTCCACTACATGATAGAATGCAGTACAATGTATGGATAAAGTTAGCAAAAATAGTAAACACCACTGATTTCTGTCTTACTGATGCTCCAGATATGCATGGATTACTTAGTACATGTCTCATTCCCATATGCAAAGCTCCTGGTTCTCTTGGTAATGTTACTGGGTTGAGTAAATTTCTGAACTTTAGTGAAATTCATTATCATACTATGGCCCAATGGGGAATTGCTACATACCAGTTGCCCCAAGATGCTATACAGTTATACACCCCATATGTTGTAAACCACAAGAATAACACATGTGCTAGAATGGTAAATTGCTCTATTCACCGTCCACTAAAAGGTTGTTTGTCCCCAGGGCCTTCTTTGTGGAATTGTTCAAAGATAGAAAATGTAACAAGTAACTATGGACACATTATATTGCCAATTGGATGGTTTTTCACATGTGGGTCTCGTACTTATAATTATGTACCAGCTAATATAACATTAACACAATGTTGTCTTAGTCGCTTGACAGTGTTTCTACCACCCCGGCCTACTAAAAGCACTCGACAGAAAAGAGAGACTGAGACTATGAATGCAGTTTGTGATGGAAATGTTACTGTTTTAAGTCCAGCAGAATATATCTCCCTGGCTATGAGCCTTGTCGGGGTTCCTGGATTGGCTGTGGGAAATGCCAAACAACTTGGGCATCTGGCATGTTTACTAGCAAAGACAATTAATAGTACTTCCATTGCTATTGGACTTTTGATTCAAGAACAACAAGATTTACGCCATGCTATACTGGACAATCGAGCTGCAATAGACTTTTTGTTGTTACAAAGACATCTTGGCTGCGAAGCTGTGGAAAATATGTGCTGTTTCAATCTCACAGACAATAGTAACCAAATTCAACACCAACTGGACTTACTTAAAAAATATGCACATGCAGTTAAACAAGATATTGCACCTGAATGGTGGAAGTTTTTGTGGTCCTGGTTTCCAACAGGATTGTTCAAAACTATATTTCAATATGCTGTATTGATTGTATTTTTATTAATCACCTTCTGCTGTTTCATACAATGTATCCCAGGATTACTGTCATGGTGTGTTCCCTCTTGCCGTCCCAAGGCTTCAAAACCAAGCAAACGCCAAATTTATTATGCTTACAAGGCTTTACAATTAAAAGAATAAAAGGGGAGATGTAGGGGAAATTGTTATCCCTCTCTTTGGCACACTTTCAGTATTGGCATACCATGCTGAGATGTGCTAGAACACAGGATAACACTTTTAAGATAAAGCCTTGCTAAGTAACATCTTGGTACTTGCTGGCCAATGCCTTGGAATGTGCTGACGCACTGACTCAAGAGCCACAGAATACAATACAGTATTGAAGACACTATGCTGTGATCACGTATTTCCTTAACCCTTATATGGTATATTCATGCTGAACACACACTAACCAACACCTCTTGTGCACCCCCTGTGCACGAGGTAATCATGCATTTAACATGCTGTACTTAACAACCAATCATAGCTTGTATACAAGAAATGTAACCACTTAGTTCTTAATAAAAACCAAGCCGGGGCCGCCTGTTTGGGATGCCTCCCCTTCATGCAGTTGGACTCCTTGCCAGTTATTCACTACAAGAAGGAATGCCATGTGAGCATTATCACTCTTATGATCTCTTTTGGAATTTGAGTTTTTCCACCTGGCCATGATCACATAAAACCCAATATAAGGAAATGAAAACGTGTATTTCGCCAGACTGCAAACTATCACTTTTACTTGCTTTAGGTGCAGCATTATCAGGAATCGTTAACAAATTCTGACCAAAAATGAGCTTCAAAGGACTATGTCACCTATGGCCACAAAGGGCTCATTGATTCAAGGAGGCTTTAAGCTATTTTAAATTGAGATGATTGCAAGCTCAATAAATAAATTAAACAAACAGAGTCCTGTGTCAGGATTTAAAATATAATCCTGCCAGAAAGTTCCCTTTTGGTTGGTAAAAAATTCATCAGTTTTGTGTGGGAGACTTCACTGAATACAAAATAATATTCATGCCCTAAACCGGTGGTTCTGGTGAAGCTGTCTCATTCTTTGCAGTGTTCGAACAGCAAAGCATCTGCCATTAAGAAGAATTAAGAAGGTCTGTATTTTGCTGCATCACTTTGAATGGAGGCTGGTGTGTGTGTGTGTGCATTTCTCTGTAGTTCTGCCAACTATCTCCAAAAATTGACCTCCTCTGTTCCTGTGCCATTAACTACCTGGAAAGCTGACACTTCTCACACCTTGGAGCTATTACATTATCACTGCTAATATGAGAACAATGCGCTGCTGTTAAAGACACAGCTACACAGGCTGATTGAAAATTTGGTAACCCTCTCTCTGTGCTCTGTGATGGACACATTTGGCCCACCTGTGGGGTTCCTCTCAGTGAAGGCTGGGTACAGTAAAGGTTTTGCCCTACCCACAATGGTATCCCCATCTTTAGCTAGGGTGACCATATGAAAAGGAGGACAGGGCTCCTGTATCTTTCACGGTTGTATTGAAAAGGAAATTTCAGCAGGTGTCATTTGTATATATGGGGAATCTGGGGAAATTTCCTCTTCATCACAGCAGTTAAAGCTGCAGGTGCCCTGCCCTCTTTTAAATCTGGTCACTAGTATAGCTCCTGCAGCTTTAACTGTGGTGATGAAGAGGGAATTTCACCAGGTCCCCCATATATACAAATGACACCTGCTGAAATTCCCTTTTCTGTGCAACTGTTAAAGATACAGGAGCCCTGTCCTCCTTTCCATATGGTGACCCTACTTTAGCGCTACACTTTCCCCCAAAGGAGTGAATTGCAATCATTCACCTAAGTGGGAGAAAATAAAAGTGGCCTATTTGTGATCATCACTGTGGTAAGGGTGCCTTGCTGTCTCCTGTTTCTTGGGATGTTTATTAAGAATGGATGAGAATTGTGTTTCAGTTGATTTTTGGTAAGAATTTATCAAAATTTGCATATATATGGGATAAAAAGGACTTGAGATTTTTAACAATGGAATCTGGGAGAAACTGAAATTGACAAGATTTGCCCATCCAGGTCCAGGTCTGTGTATTCAACTATGGCAGGATCTACACTACTGGTTTAGAATGATATTGAAGTGCACTGATAACTGCTGGGGCCCGTGACACATATACCGTTTTCAAACCACTTTCATTGTGTTCTATTCTGCTTGGTATTGAACTGTCTCTACTAAACAGGGAGTCATCTGGGTCCAAGCCTTTCTTCTTCATGTGCTAATTTTCTGCTTGCAGGGAATTTAAGTGGACAGGCATACAGAAATACTTTCCCCAGTATGCATTCTGCATTGGTACAATACACTCTCTACCATCTTAGGATTCTGCCATCTCATTCTGCTATATGTTCAGAGCAGATGTAAGTCTTTGGAGTTTATTAAATACCTAATCTGCCCTTCTTACATATGCTCTGAATTTAGGCACACAAGCAAAAATATGATGAAGCCAAAAAGTTTGGAATTCCTCTGGAAAGTTTGCTGAGACCAAAATGGAAAATATATTTATATGTATATATCAGCTCTTCTGTTGAGAACTGTGAAAAGGATAAACACTTCATAAAAACCTCCTTCCACAGAACCAAACATATTGAAATGACTTTTTATGGAGATATTGAAGAGAAGAAGAAAGGAGGGGGAGAATACATAAGGCTTGTTTTTCCGGAGGGTTCAATTATTTAGAATGCTGGTAGCAAACTTTGATTGATAAATCTAACCTTTCCTTCCCTGGCTATAGTTTGATCACACAGTGATGAGAATGAGTTAGAGAATGGAAGAATAATATTTGGATTTCAACACAATAATGAAAATGCAGAGACTGCCTTTGACTTTTACAAGGTGAGAAATGATTTCACATTTCCACTGTATGGAGGCAGAAATCCCTTTTAAAAGCTAGCAAGTCTGGATTTTGTCTGATGTACTTCTATTATTTCCCTCACTTACAAGATTACTTGATCTTTCCAGGTATAATTTTTATTGCATGTCCAAATGCAATCCTACCCAGGAGAGCAACACTTTCTTTCTCGCTGCATTAATGACTTTATGCACAAGCATTGGAAATGCAGATTGCATGTGAAAAACTGCTCAGAAGCGGGCACATGCATGCCATTAATAAGACTCACATAATTCATATCACACTTTTTAAACATACTACCATACTTGCATTTGTCTGATACACAGTCTAGAAACTACATATGTGAGAATTATGGGTGCAAAATATATGAAATAATATCACCCATAATGTCAATAAGGATTTGGCACATGGGACAGTTCTTGTGTTCAGTCACCTTTTCTGCGCCTCCATTTAACATCTCATCCTAAACAGGGTGTGGCCAGATTATTCTGGCCATTATTTTGAGAATCAGCATGTCAACATCTCCACTCTCCCTTCAGACTGGCTTCCTTACTATATAACATGGAGTGGCCTTGCAACCTGGTGTCTCTAGTATGCATAAAGAGTGAACTGGTACAGCCTCAAATCTGTTCCATGTATTCTTCTGGAATCTTTGAATAACAAGGAAGCCAGCAGCTGACTTTGGGGCTGTACCAGATCATTCTCTATGCATACTGGAGATGCCATGTTTGAAGGCCACTCCACATTAAAACACACACACACAAAAACACCACCATGCAGAAGGAGTGGTAGCATGTCAAAGAGAATCATTCCTCCTGGGCACTAGCTTTTCAAATGCCAAGAGCTTTTGGTCTTGGGGAATATTCCTACAGGTTGCCCTCTGCCCATATGCTAAAGCAGTATAATCATGAGAGGACTCTGCCACATGCTTCCCCCACCCTCCCTCCTGAACATTTGCACGGCCTTTGTGGCTTTGAATCCAAGAATAAATGTGCCTGCCTCTCTCTGCTCCTAAATGGGTACAAAATGTGGGGACTGGTTATTGAAATGTACTCCAGTTTAAAGGATTGTTCCCTGGCCCAAAGGGCACAACACTATTATACTGGAGACAACTTGAACATAAGAAGAAAGCCCAGCTAGATCAGAATAAATGCCTGTCCAGTCCCCTGGTCTCTACACTGGCCAACCAGGTGCCTATGGAAAACCTACAGGCAGAACATGAGAAAAATATCCTTCACCTCCTCAACTAGTATTCAGGGGTTTGGCTATATTGGAATTATCACCATCATCATCATCATCATCATCATCATCATCATCGAGTGTTAAATTATTTTACTGAAGAACTACTGTCAAGAGACTGTTTCCCCAGCCTGCATTGACTGTTCATAAACCCCTCAGTGTTTTACCAAATGAAGGGAAGCAAATTTAGGGTGATTAGCTCTTTTACAATGGCAGTAACACCATAGGGCTGCTTTATTTCCAAAATCTTTAGAGCCACATAATAACAAGTCTTTTGTACCTGCTACTGGGTTTATATTTCCCTGTCACCGAGCTTCATCCTTTGTATGAAGCAGAAATATATTACCCTCTAATTGTGCTGTGGTTTGGCAATTAATATTTGAGCATCTGAACTATGATGGAAATTTTGGGTTTACCGCTGTGAGATGAATTTATTGCCAGAAAATATTAATTTTGTTACCGTGCTCCTCCTGCGATAACATGCAGATAAAATTTAACAGGCCAGTGATTGTGATCAGCCAAAGTAACATAGAATTGGCCTGTTCTTGTCAAAGAATACAGGGTATCTTGTAAGACTGAAATATATAGGGCACTGTATCCAAACAGTGACAAATTTCTCCCCTTGTGTGCTGTCGCTTGATAATTTGGGCAGCAAGTGGCTAATACTTCTTAAGACAGTCAGTGACTAGAAATACTGAGGCAACATATGCTTCCTGAAGTAAAGAGGTGAGGAGAAAGACAAGGGAAGGCAGGATCTACACTACTGCTTTAAAATGGTTTATAACAGTATTGACAGCTGTTGGGGCACTCCATATACAGTTTCAAACTGTTTTCAAAGTGTCATATCCTGCTTGCTGCTCCCTCAGACAAGCGTTTTATTGCACACTTGTTGCTGGGCACTCATGGATTTTCATGGGTCCCTCTCACAGTGTTGCCTGCCTCCCGTGTGCCTCCTGCCCCCTTTGGCCTTCCTCACACCACAAAAAACACACACCCAGAAAGTCTAATATATTTTCTCCATACGAAAATAAAATTGCCCTTCCATCCCTGAATATTTCTGTCCTCACCCTATGTTGCTTTTGTTGGGGGCAGTTCTCCTCCAGCTGAGTCTGTCGGTCGATTGAATGGACTTATGCTGAGCTGGTCAAACAGACGTCTGCTGCTCCAACCCCACCCTCGATGCCCGCAGAAACAGCGCCCAGCTGATTAAATGATGAATCGGTAAAACCCTAGACAACAAAACTAGAGGGGGGCGGGAAGGAAACCATGTCCATCACCTGGCAAGAACCAATGAGCTGGAGGGGAAAAGAGAAGGGGTGGGGTGGGCTGGGGCAGGCACAACAGCAGGAGAGCAAACAACAGCGACAATCGTGTAAGGAACCAGCGTTTGCTGCGCTAATGAAATGGAGTTCAAAATTGCGGGTGCATATCAGAAAAAAAAAGTAGATGTGATGGAGCCCTTGCTGTAGATCTGGCTGAAGTGACTAAAAGAAGGAAAGGGCTGAAGTTCTTTGTTGCTGCACTGCCTATGCCAGATTGCCAGATGAAAATTTAGAAATCCAGTGGCAAGTGGCAGCAGCATCAATGCCAGCAGTTATAACAGGACTCACTAAGGACAAGTATCCTCAGCCACCATACTAGAAAATAAGGCCTAACCTGAGGACAATAGAAAACAGGGCCTAATTTGAGGACAGAGGTGGCTGGAAGGGGAGATGGAAGTCACATCCAATAGACATAGCATGCTAGCCTACTGAACAAAGGTAAACAACAACAACAACAATGGCCCTGCCCACTTTTGTCTGTGGATCTGTCCACTCTGGCTCTGCCCACTATGCTAGGATGTGGCCCCCCAGCAGATCACCTATGGGGAAATGTAGCTTTGGGGGTGAAAAATATTTCCCACCCATTGTCTATGGCATCTAGTAAACAGCAGAAAATAGGATGAGATGCAAGTGTATTGTCCTTAGAGAGAATAGGATATAGGATATAGTTCATTGCTGAACTGATGCTACAGTTGTACTTCCACATTAAATGTCTTCCTAAAAGTTGTGTTGCAGTTGTTTTCATTGTGCTGGCGCCACAGGAAAATTTGTGGCATAGATTAAGTGCATCGCTTGTGACTATCTTCTCATGAAAGATGAATGCTAGTATACAAAACTTTGTAGTTGTCTAGTAGTGGCGGGAAATCACAAATACCCATAGTAATTTGTAAAGGTAAATGTACAGATATTTTCAGGCACATTCAGGTTTGAACAACAGTCACATAATCCATTTTTTTGCAAATATTTGTGACCCTCCTTTGGTAAATCCTGGTGCAGTTTAGTAGTTAAAAAAAGGACCAAACTTAAAACAAATTATGTTTGGGTTCAGGGAGCAAATTAATAGAATTACACGAATCTGGGTATATATGTCCATTACAATCCTATTTTAAGTTTTAATCAAGTACCATAGACAAAAGAGTGGATGTCCTATGTATCTTACCAGTTTACCATTTAAATGGCCACTTTAGAGTACACAAGTTTAGGCATAACTCTACAATGTAACCTATAAAACTGTAGATCAATTTATCTTGCATCTTTAAAAGTCAGCATCAACTTGGCATGCAAGCAATCAGAAAAAAAGCTTAATTAATATCCTGAATCATACAGATGGTAGAAATATCAACGCGTATAAGTGGATGAATAGATCCACAACATCCTCTCAATTCCACACAATGTCCAGCTCACTCAAGGGACATTGGGCGTAACATTTATTATTACTCTCAACTACTGTTTACTTTCCATGGCCTAAATGTGGGCCTTAAATAAATTAACTACACTGCTCCATTTTACTGTTAATGTTGTAGTTTTATTAGGCCTGTGCTCCACTGCGTTTCGGGTCGCAGAAGCGGGAGCGAAGCGACCTGCTCCACCTCCGCCAAAGCAGATTTGGGGGCAGTGGAGTGATGTGGAGTGGTTCTCTCATTTGCGGAGCGCTCCACGTGTTTTCGGGGCTCCACCCGCCATTTTGGCATTTTTCCCCATAGGATTGTATACTCATAACTTCTTTGTTTTTAAAGCTAGATCTCTGAAAATTACTGTGCTTAGATATTGATGATTGGGGGTCATTTGTGTTCATTTTCAGATTTTTTTTGTCGTGCGGTTTGTTTGCAATTAATTTTTATTGAATGGGTAAAGCGGGAGGGGGGAACCAATTTTTTTAACATTGATTGACAGGTTCATTTCCCAATTGTGATAAGTGATCAGTCTATGTGAAGCATCCTCCAATCCCAATGTAGGAGGGGAGGATAAGCAAAACAGGATGCTTAGTAACTTCTCTTTGGTTCGGACCTTTCTCAGTTTGCAGTGGATTGGTGAAGCAGTAGCCCCAGCAAACTCACACACACAACCATAAATAATATACAAAGTAAAATAACAGATAGGCAACACAGCACTGCAATTCATAGAGTCAAATTTAGAAATAATGATTATAATTGTAACGGAAATACAGTAAATCTCACCAGAGTGCAGAAAGCCATGACTAGGAGGTTTGTATGCCTGCCTGTTCAATCCGCTACCCTGGTTCTAGCTTCTGATGAGTAACATGTCTTATGGTACTTCATCTTTAAACTAGAACCAGGTAGGACAGCCCTTCATACAGAGGATAGCTTCTGAACAGAGGATAGTCCTCTGGCAGCCATTCAAACAGAGGTCACTGCCCTCTATAAAAGAGGAGACATGACCACTCTAGCACCTGAGGAAATTTGAGAAAACCACAGAAGGTTCCCATAAGATTAGCAACATTTCCCAGGTTTTGCATTCAGGAAATGTGTAGCATTTGTGTCTTTGTTTGAGTTCTGGTCATCAGGGCTTTCATTGATGGGATCCACCTGGCCTGTACTTACCATTTATATAGTACATTTAAAGTGTTCAAAATGTGATGGCTATATTATCTCGGGAATCCTTGCCACAGCTCTGTTAGGATGGTCGACATTATTATCCCTATATTGCCAACAGGAGTGGCTCTGAGGTTGATTGTGACATGCCTTAGGCCAGCCTACCCTGACATGGCATCCACCAGCCAGCATAGCCATAATGGGAATGATGAGAACTGCATTCCAACACATCTGGATTATGGCACATTGGGGCAGGCTAGCACAGGCAGGTATCAATGTATAAGTCTTTGGATCAGGTTTTCATGTACACTACCAGGTTGATGAAGGCTGCCTTAGGCTTTCTTGTAAGGTTGTAGTTCAAGTGGGATTTGAACCAGGGACTCCCTGTCTTGTAGCTCACTTCCCTTATTCATTATGCTACCCTAACTCTCATGTAGGAGTGATGTTATATGGCTCTATTTTTCAAGCATTCTACATTGCTATTTATTACGCTTTTATCTTGGCCATCTGCCAGGGACTTCAGGACAGGGAACCCGGTTTCCTATTTATTGTCCCAACAATCTTTTGAGGCAGGTTACACTGAGAGAAAGTGACAGACCCAAGGTCACACAGGGATAGCTGAGTAGGAATTTGAACCCTGATTTCCCTGGACCTAGTCCAATGCTCTAATCATTTCTCCATAGTCATAACCACTTTATTTGTGTGCCTCCTTTCCATATCTGTGGGGTTTTATTCAGATTTAGGTCCCCTCCCCCTGCCTCTCCATAGCAGCCCCTCCAATCCCCTGAAAATGGGGTGGGGGTGGGGAACCTCCTGAATGGGGTAACCTCTGTGGTACAGGGAAAGTAGGGATTCTCCTAAAATTGGGCAGAGGTATGTTGTGAGCAGAGCCCTTCTGTCCATGAATGCAGAACCTGGAACCAACCCATGATGTACAAAGACCACCCAACAAACAATATAAACACACAGTCAACCATAATTAATAATGATTCACCATTTTGGCTCTTCCTAAACTCCTTGGATTATATTTTACCAATTATTCTGTGCATGTTGTTTTTTAAGGCAGGCATATCCATCTTTTCTTCTTCCTTTTACAGGTCTACAAGCTGCTGTTTAAATGATTAAGGACACTCTCCTGCCCCTGTATAAGTCTGAGCTCTAGCAGGAATTTATGCTTTCAATCACACAATGTCCAATAGAAACAGTAGAGATCTTACATCTGTTTCTTTGCCCTGGCTTGTTTGCAGGATAACAGTTATTACTTTAGCTGCTTCCACTGCCATATGTGTACAGTAAGTAAATGAACATAAAATTGAATGAACACATAAAAGAAGGATAAACCCACCCAGCTTAACGAATCCACTCTCCCACCTGCTGTGCACTGGAACATGAACAGAATGTCATCTGGATCATAAGGATTAGTCAAATAACAAATCTTGGCTAAGAGCACGGTCATGTGGATGAGCTGATTAGTTCTCAAAGCCATTCTCTGATATTCTGGGATATCGGTGATCATGCTTTAATTCATTATTCTCAGCCAACGGCACTTGAAGATGTGCAGTGATTTTCACTTTGACAAAGTGGCATGAACTCCAAAGCATCAGTTGAAACTGGTTTTTCTCCCTTGTTTGGAACTGAATTAGCGTCAACACTAATTGAACACATTCCCTGGGCCAAATTGCTCAAGCCTTTGTTTAAAACTAAAGGCCAAATGAAAGTTGAGATTCCTCAAACTGCTCTCTTTGGGCGAATTTACACATGCATGCTCAGCATTCAAGGACGACAACATCAGAGGTTAACAACATGGGTGAATCAAGCAGTTATGGATGAAACACCACAGATAGAGCTGCCATATTACTTTGCATTGCCTTTTATGGAACACATTTTCAACTGAGGCAATTCACACATTCTGCCATTGGTTATCAAGTGATAAAACCATTCAGTGGTGGGATGTTGGGTGATTTATTTTATTTATTTATTTATTTATTTACTTATTACTTTTTTATACTGCCCAATAGATGAAGCTCTCTGGGTGGTTCACATGATGTGCATACATGTTCGAAACAGTCCTTAATCCACTGCAGAAGGTGACCCCCCCCAAAAAAAAAATCTGTAGAGAGGCCACAATTCAACACCAGAGTTCAACTGTCTCCCTGCCTCCACCGTGCTGGGCTGTTACCCTATGGGGAATTGTATAACATGTATTTTTAGTAGGGATGTGCTCCGCTTCTAATCGGACCGGCGAATTAGAAGCGGAGCGGGGGGCTTCGCCTGCCCTTAAGGTGGAGGCGAAGAGGATTGGGGGGCCGGCGGAGTGTGGCGAAGAGGATCAAGGTGAAGGCGGATCCTTCGCCTCAATTCGGAGCTCCGCCAGAAAGGTAAGTGGGGTTTACCGGGCCCTGCCGCTGTCGCTGTCGCCCATGCGGCGACAGCGGCAGGGCCCGGTAAACCCCCCTCCTCTCCCTTACCTGCGTCCGTCCGCGGTCCGTCAGCTTCTTCAATTGAGCCCGCGGTTCAACCAGGAAGTCTGGGCTCAATTGAAGAAGCCGACGGACCACGGACGGACGCAGGTAAGGCCCCCCTCCCCCTTGGTCCTTTACCGGGCTCTGCCACCGTTGCCGCATGTTGCGGCGCATGTTACGAGCGGCGATGGCGGCAGGGCCCGGTAACCCCCCCGCCCTCCTCTCCCGGCCTTACTTGGTGCCACTCCCCTCCACTGCGGAGCTCCGATTCGGAGCCGGAGCTCCGCGGCGAAGAGGAGCGGAGTATGGGCGGCGCAGCGCGGAGCGGGCCGATCTGAAATTTTTGGATCGGCCCGTGGGGCGGAGCAGGTGGTCCGTCCACACCCCTAATTTTTAGTTGAAATAAAATTATATGGAAATATCTTCAGAGTCTGCCAAACCTTCCAATACACTACAGAAGTCCAATACTAGGGGTTGTTTTGTTTTTAAAGCACCACCTTATGGGAATGGAACTATGATAACTCTGTTCCTCATGAAGTGGCTACTAGGGAAAAGACCAAAAAAGGCATGACATAGGATTTCTCTATTTGAGTTCATTTTATGTATTTATTTGGTTTATTCTCAACCACTATAAGCCCTTTTCAGCCAACTGGATTTCAAATCAAAGTGATAAAATGGACAGAGAGTAATTCAGCTGTATTCAGATCATGTTATTTCTTGTTTTTTAAAAATGGTCTCCTATCTTTCCTTCATTACAGAGCATGATATCTAAGTGGTTGAAAGTCTCCAATCAATAAAATAAAATAATCAGACAGTGAGCAAGTGAGAAAGCAAACCACATCGGGAAGAAGAAGCCTGGCCAGGGATGGACAAAGAAAGTTTTTTTAAAAAGTAGTTAGTACAAAGACACGTAGATTAGCCACTTGAACAAAAGCTAAACGTCAAGTCCATTGTAAATATGAAGACATAGGCATTAAAATACTCTTCTCTACAATGTACTGTCCTTCCCAAGTTATTCCTCAGCATTAAGATCAACCAGTCCCAGACCCTGTTCCAGGACTTATCATCTATCACCTGTACATCCACTGAAGATCAAGTCAATGAACATCGTTACAGAGAGGAAAAGCAGCAGGGCTTTGTAGGTACAGGGGGCATGGTAATCAAAATAGGCTGCACACCCACATTTCTCTCCCTATCCACAGTATCATCATCGTCATAATTGTCATCATGACTGTAGTTTGGCATTTTAAGCAAAGCTCTTAGCAGATGTGGGCGGTGCATGTTACAGAGGTGTCATTTCTTCTCACGTGTTCTTCTCAAGTTCTGTATTGGGAATAAATACTTTATTGCCAGCAGTAGTACAATTCTCATCCCTTCTTGGATAGCTCTTGGAATAAGGCACTACGCTATGACAATATCAATTTGCTTAAAAACCAGAGGCTTTCTTTCAAAAAATAAAAGCAACAACTGGTGGATCACTTTTCAATGAGTTCAGCTGGCAAACGTGACTCCCACCCGAGATCTGCACAGTTCCATGCTGGAATATACTCCTGTTTATGATATAAACCAATGCAATTTAAGAATTAGACCCATCAGAGTATTGCAGGATGAATCTGTAAGAAGGCAGAAATGATGGTGATGCATGCTGCTCCCATGTCACCCCACCCTTACTTCAGTGGGAATTCTTTCTTGCACTCCCACTGGAGGAGACATGCAGAGCCAATAGGAGTGTGTGTTTGGTCTAAGCAAACTTGTCTCTCCACAGTGCCTTCTAACTTGATATATCAGGTAGCACAATTCAGGCCTTTGTAGTTTGCCATGTGTCTTAACTATTTAGCATCCCCAGTGCTGATCCTTTTGTTTTTGAAGTTTCAATTCTCTTTCCTTACTCTGATGATTAATTATTTTCATCTGGCCATTAAAAAAATAAAAATTCTTTTCATCTCTGCAAATGCGAACAGTGTAAATCTTCAGACATTTCCACAGTGGTTGAAGCACTTCTGAAAGTTTCTTCTATTGATCCCTGCTTCATTCAAATGCAAGACAAATGTGGGCCCCAAATATAGTACCATTTTAATGTTACTTAGTATGTGGAGGGAAGCAATACAGAAAACATCCCATTGGCTTGCCCAAGAGAATCCTGTTGTTCAAGTTTGATTCTGCGTCGATGACCTGTGATGTAGAAACCTGTGATGTAGACATTTAATCGACACATTATAGGGAGGAAAGGGAGAATTACACATGGAGATGCCATTTTCCTTTGACATTGCCTTCTTTCCTGTAACATGCAATTCTTCCTCCAACTCCAGGACATATTTATTTATTTATTTATTACATTTTTATACCGCCCAATAGCCGAAGCTCTCTGGGCGGTTCACAAAAATTAAAACCACAGTAAAACACCCAACAGGTTAAAACACAATTACGAAATACAGTATAAAAAGCGCAACCAGGATAAAACCACACAGCAAAGTTGATATAAGATTAAAATACAGAGTTAAAACAGTAAAATTTAAATTTAAGTTAAAATTAAGTGTTAAAATACTGAGTGAATAAAAACGTCTTCAGCTGGCGACGAAAGCAGTACAGTGTAGGCGCCAGGCGGACCTCTCTGGGGAGCTCGTTCCACAACCGGGGTGCCACAGCGGAGAAAGCCCTCCTCCTAGTAGCCACCTGCCTCACTTCCTTTGGCAGGGGCTCACGGAGAAGGGCCCCTGTAGATGATCTTAAGGTCCGGGTAGGTACATATGGGAGGAGGCGTTCCTTCAGATAACCTGGCCCCAAACCGTTTAGGGCTTTAAATGTCAATACCAGCACTTTGAATTGGGCCCGGACCTGGATTGGCATCTCAGGTTGGGTTGGTCTGCTCCAAAGCAAGGCATCTTTGTTTTGGTAGCTTCTGAATTTTAGTTCTCAAGCACATCTTAAAAGAAGTTGTGAATGTTCTGGTTTTGGAAAGGATGGCTATTCTGCCAGAACGAAAGGTGGATCATAAAGAATGTCCGACATGTATTTATTTAATAATTTCTCCTTCGTTGCTTGTTTCTAAAAAATAAAATAAATAAATTGTGGAACTTTTAAAAAGAAACACAAGAAAAGAAGCCCCCACTTCTACCTGAAGAAAAATTATGTCCTGTCTCAGTATATTATTAATATATTATATTATTAAGAATGGATATCACCATGCTTTCATTGCTGTACCATGCACAATAGATTGAGCTGTTAAACAGTAATGACCTGCAAATACAATTATCACAACTTGGTGCAAAATATCCCCTTCTGATGTGTGTGTGCGTGTGTGTGTGTGTGTGTGTGTGTGTGTGTGTGTGTGTGTGTGTGCATGTGTGTCCATCTCTATTTCCTGACAAAGCAGCTCTCCTGTTTTTCAAGAGTAAGTAATGGTGCTCTACAGAATCTTCATGTACAAGAAAACACTTTTGAAGAGTACTTGAAGGTCTATTACTAACGACTCAAAAGGTTCATCTTCTTTTTTGCTCACAGTTACTGAATAGGAGAGAGGCTCAAACATGAGGCAGTACTTCTAAAAAGTGCAATAATCTCCACACATTTGATCACAACGTGTGTTTTATAAACCTCAGCCTACTTCCCTGTAGAAAATAAGTACAGTCTAGGGCCCTCTTTGTCCTTATTGAGGTATAAGTGAAGGTGTATTTTCTTCTTTACCATTGCCTATATAGATTCTATTGTGATTGAAGTTATGCTTCTCAAACATACAATCAGCAGCCCAATGGTTAGATGTGGTCTACAAGATAATTTAGGCTGCTTCTCCCATATGACCCTGCCCAGGTTTTAAAATCTTTGAAGAAGGCCTTTCTCTCAGTACTGCCACCATTAGAGGCACTTTTGGTGAAGATATGAGAGTGGGCTTTCTTGGTGGCTGTTCCCAGATTCTGGAACTGCCTGCTGAAGGAAGTTAGATTCCCACTTTGCTGTCCTTCCACCAAAGATGTTTTTATTCAGGTAGGTTTTTGATATATATGCTGGCCTGTTGCTGAAGGGTTGGGTTGGTAATTGATTGATGCTGTTTCTTTCAACTTATGTTTTTAATTGTGATTTTTTGTTTTATGTTATGTTTTAATTAAGATTTTGTTTTTAATCTGGATTTTATTTCTAGCCACCATGAGCGCGATTTTTTGTAGTAAAGGTGGAATGTTAAAAAAAAATATTATGCAGACAAGTATAAGCTGAGCTTCCAAACTATAGGTTTTAGCATAGTCTAGGTTTGTCATTAAAACTGAAGGAAATCCCTTTTGCATCCCTTTCAAGGTGACTCAAAATTATACCCTAAAAACCTGTTTTGTTGCAATTCAAGATTTAGACTGGTGAAGAATGGTAACTCTCCTATTATTTTTCCTTAGAAGAAAAACTATACTAATCAGAATCTGTCTTTCAGGGCTTGTTGCTGTGAGTTTTTGCATGTTTCCCCCCACTGAAGCTCTTAGGAGTAGCTCTTGAAGAAGTCTGGCTAGTTTATTTCAACTGATTTTAAGGCTTAGCTTGATTTAGGGGCATGGCTAATGTGTAAGGAAATTTAAGCATCATCCCAAGTATTTCTTGGGAAAGAACTGCTGGTAAATGGCTGTCCGACAAGAGAAACCAGGTACAAGAAAAGCCAAGAGCTTCTGTGGCAGATTCTGTCCGAGGAGTATAATCCTCCCAAATTTACCTGCTGAAATGGAGACTGACAGAGATAGAAATACAGAAACTGCATTTCAAGACACATTACTCAGAGTGCATTGGGAACACAACCATGAATGCATTATTAACAGGAACACTTCAAGTTATCAAAGGCAACTATGTTTGCACCCTTGATAGAAATATATTACTGAGCTGAAAATGGTCCAAACACTTGGTAGGGAGAGTGTCTAGACAACATGGCACTTAGATACTGCAAAAGGCATTTACTGTGGAGACAACTGAGAGTTTCAGATGCAACTCTGTTTGGAAAGAGCTGTAGATTATGTCCTAATACCAGACATTAATCTTCAAAGAGGGAATGGTACAACCCCATGAGTCCAGAAATCTTTCCTTTAATTTTCACAAACTTTTTGGTTCAGGCTATATCACAAGAAAATAAAGACCTTTCAGTTTTTCCTTGTGACAAAACCATAAAATCCTCCAACTAGACACACACAGGCACACACACCATTGCATGATGAATACTGAAATCTCACTAGGTTTTTAAATCATTAATATTATAAACCTTTCAGAAAATCACAATTGATACAAAAATACAAAATATTTGTGTATTGAAGGCCTTTACACCTACAAATAAAACTTCCAATTGAATATACCATTTTCCGGCGTATAAAACGACTGGGCATATAAGACGACCCCCAACTTTTGAGAAGATCTTCCTGGGTTAAAAAGTAGTCTTATACGCCAGAAAATACAGTAATTGATTTCTCTGTTGGCCGTATTTTTCCTAACTAATCACACAGAAAGTGAATATTAGTGATCACCATTATCAGTATATAATTATGTCATGGAAGAAAAGCTGGTTTGGCAACAGTTCAAGGTTCCTTGTATGAGCATGTTAACACTGGGCTGGAGAAGCCTATTACTGTTGCACCAGGATGATGTCACAAAACATGACTGCATTGGCTCCAGATTTTTGCTGGAACAACTGCACTGTTGGAAATGGACTTCCCTGTCCCTCCTTCCCATGACAGTCCCTGAAAATGCAACACAGGAAGTCAGGAGACCCTACTGAATGGGGTAAGCTGTGGTGCAGGAGAGGGGATCTCCCAAAATCGGCAGATCCTGGATACTACCAGAAGCTTGCCTATTCAAATGATTAAGTTATCAGTAGTTCATGTAATAACCTGTAGGATGACCATGGATTATGCATATTAGTGATTAGTTACAATAATAATAATAACAATAATAATAATAATAATTGGCTAAACCTAGCCCAAAGAAATGCAGTATTTCCTCAGAAAGTAAAGAATTCATAAGTCATTCTGTTTCTATGAAGTTTTTACTTGCACAATATCTAACTGCATCTTGGGAGCTGTAGTATGGAAATGCCTAATGGTTCATGATGTCATGCATTACCAATTTATGTACACCTTGGATGTCTATAAGTAATTTTGTACAAGAAGAAAACAATTTAACTGGTAGCACTAACTACCAAAGTGGGTTGTGGATTATTATAATTTTTTGACTGGTAGCACTAACTGGTCAGATGTGATTAATATTTGGCCTAATTTTAAATTGCTATTGTTGAATTAGAACCCATGCAGCTGAGTGCAAGAGCGTTCCCAAGCTCTGGAACCCCTTGCCAAGGGGGGCTACCTAGCTCCTTCTCTGATGACCTTCCACTGGCAGGGAAATACATTTTTATTCAGTATTTCAGAAAGGCCCTTAGTTTATAAGCTAACTTGTAAACAGCTATAAATATGTTGCAATTGGTTTTAACAGGTTGTTTTTATTGATATTTTACATATCTTGTTCTTATGCTGTCCACTTCGTATTTTATTACTGTTTTACAACACAGTCCTATATATATATCTACTCAGAAGTAATCCCTATTGAATTCAATCGGACTCACTCTCAGTCCCAGGTAAATGTGTGTAGGATTTCAACTTTACAGCTCAGTTCTAGACATGTCAACTCAGGGGTAAGCCCCACAATTTCAATGAGGCTTACTCCCATCTTGGTGGGTATTGCAGACTACTACTGCTGGTAGCCACCTTGAGCACTATTGGTGGCAAGGCTTCACAAACAAACAAATACCCCTTGACTTTTCCACTACCCAGCCTCAAGCTCGAGAAGCTGGGTATACATGCATTAGAAAGCTGGCTGGGAATTGTAGCCCAGCAGATCTAGCGGGAACCAGCTTAGCGAAGGCTGCTTGGGAAGTTTAGATCAAGGGTAGAGAGTTCTTTCTCTCCCCAGGCTTTATGCTGTTAATATAATAGATTATAATGGGAAGATGGCATTAACCCTCTTTTGAAAAGACATGGTGGTCTACTCTGGTCTTCTATAGATTTTTTTAAATAAATAAATAAATAAATAAATAAATTCCTGTAACAGAAGGCACTATCAGGATTATTTTTGTTGTTTTCAAAGAACTTCTCTATGCTTTTTGAATTTCCACTTCAAACAATTTGTTCCTTTTTCTTTCATCATGTTTCCCCCCAATGTTCTTCAGGAGAGGAATAGGGAAGGCTATTATTATAACATGCATTTTTCCTTTTCCTTTTCCTTTTTTTAAAAAAACAACAACCCCAAGAATGGTGTCCAATCCATTGAAGTCATTTGTTCTTGTCCTTAATTACAGATTTACCTCTTTAGAGTATAATTTATATTAACATCATTTTCCTGCCTTCCATGAAAATAATATTTCAAATTCAACAACCTGTTCTGTTTCTCCTTTAATTTGGGCTCTTGTTTTGTTTCCAGTTTTTGCTGTAATCAAAATGACTGTAGCAATCAATTTCACATTTGGAAAATACTACATGTCATCATTTCAGAAACACTACTCTTCTTTTTTGAGACAAGAAGGAAGAGTTGTATATGATGCTCTGGCTAGCAGGAGGAAGTTGAAGGTACAGCTAGTGAGAGATGCTACTGAGGAACCTGAGGGCATAGAGAGAAACTGCACGATTACTGTCAAGTAGACGAATTCCTCATAAGTAATATCAGTGTCATTGCAGTGACAACTACAGGCCAGTTCTAAAGGTGAGTCTCAAGAAATTTCAATGAGTGGAACAAGTAGCATAGTTCCATTATATACACAGCTTATGTATGAAATTTTACAACCACTTAACAACATCTGTTTTTCATCCCCTTAACATGTTACTTTTGAATTTAGCCCCCAAAGTTCAAGTGGTTAGCAGCACTGGGAATCTTTGCAAGTGGGCTTTACTGCAAAAACTTCTTCTTCTTCTTCTTCTTCTTCTTCTTCTTCTTCTTCTTCTTCTTCTTCTTCTTCTTCTTCTTCTTCTTCTTTTTGAGAATGCTTCTCAAAGCATTTTCCATTTTTGTTTAATTTTAAAGCAAATGCCGACTACTGAAGTCTGAAGCAGTCATTTTCAAAGCATTCTTGTGGGATACATCCATATAACTCCAGCTGATGTTTTCAGGAGTGGAGTGCTTAAATTCCTGTGTGCTCATCTCAATATTTGGTGTTAAAGCTTTTATGTCCAATTTATAAAAAATAGATTGTGTAGAATACAGAATGCAGGTTGCAGTGAAGGAGGCAGGCTTTGGAGACATTTTGGCAACTCTTCCAACTGATAAGGATTACGCCCCTTTCGTTTGTGTACTATTAACCCTAGAAGTTTCGTAAGTCTGGTCTGTTGGGTTGGTTGAAAATACCCAAGAATAGACTGGAATTGGGGAGGCTTTTATTTGCTGCTGCTGCTGTTGTTGAAAACACATTGTGTCACTTTCAATGCTTTTTGAAATGTATTCATTTTTCAGATGTAGTTGTAAACATTTTGCAAATCTGCTATTTGTTTTATTTATATAGAGATTTGTATATTGCCCTGTTAGTGCCCATGCATCACTCAGAGTGATGGACAACAATTTAAAACCATACTACAATATAAAGTACAGTAAAAATGTTTAAAAAAAACAAAACAAAACAAAAAAAACAGAGTAAAATCTGAAAGCAGATAGCTTTAAATGAAATAGTTTTAATTTTAAATAAAACACCAACACTTACCAGCAAAACTCAGGATAAAGTACTCATCTGTTTTACTTCCACCCTTTGTGGAACAAGAGACAGGCCTCCCCTTATCCTTCAGAAGGACTGCAACCCCACTCAGAACATGTCTACACCAAATCCTGAATTGACTTGGGCTTTGCAAGTTGGGCCTTCTCTTGGGGCCTCCATGTTGGCAGCAGCAATAGTAGTGGAAGCAGCGGCAAATGCTCTGAGGTGGTGACAGAGAAGGAGGTGGGCTTGAGGCCTGAGGGGAAGAAGCGAATGTTATTCAGTGGCAACAGGTGTGAGAAAGTGAGGGCCAAAAGTCCTTAGTTGCGTTGAAGGAAAGTAACCTCCATACAGCTTCTGAAAGACTAAGAGTGACCATATTTGGAAAACCAAAAAAGAGGACACCTGACTGAGGGGGTGAGAAAGTGGCTTTCCAGGGCCTCTAGAAAGTGCATCATTCCACCCCCTGCCACCTTAAAGCCTCTGATTGGTGCAGAAGAGGGGAAAGTGTGTCATTCCTGCCCCCACTGCTCCTTAAAGGCCCCCAATGGAGCAATGTGGGGGTGGCAGGAAAGCGTGCTTTCTGGGGCCTCCAGAAAGTGTGTCATTACCCTGTCATGCTAATGGTGGCCACCAATAGCATGGTGAGGGGGAATAACATGCTTTCCGGAGGCACCAGAAAATGCACTTGCCCCTCCTCTTCTCCAATTGGGACCTTAAAGGCCCTAGGGGAAAGTGTATCATTCCCACCCCACCCCCACTGCTCCAATCGGAGCCTTTTCTATAATGTCCAGGAATGACATGCTTTCCCCTTTAAGGTCCTGATTGCAGCAAGGGTGGGGGGAATGACACACCTCCAGAAAGAGCGCCATTCCCTTGCCATGCTACTTGTGGACTTACAGGGGAAAGCGTGTCATTCCAGGACATTATAGAAAATTACAGAAAATCAGGGATACAACAAAAAACAGGGGAAATCCGGGGAAATTCTGATGGTCACCCTAGGGAGACTGACATAGTGGGAGTCAAGTAACAGTATGTTTCAGGCTACTAGCACTCATGGTGACATGGGCTTTATACTACTACTACTACAACTACTACTACTACTACTAATAATAATAATAATAATGGTAATAGAAATAATGAGGACAGAAAAGAAGCTTCCACATTCCCAATTGCAGGATTATTGAATCCAGACTGTTTTTAAAAATTGGTGAGAAAGAATACTGTGCCTTTAGAATTGAAGCTAAATAGATTCAGGGATAAAGCAACACCTGCTCAGAGGGAGAACTAAAAGAGAGCATTCTCTCTAAATAAGGGCAAGGTTGCATATGGTCTTTGTTATTAGATTATTTTTTCAAAAGTTCCAGTCTTGAAATCTACATAGGACTTGGGGGTAAATGGAATTGTTTCCTCAAACTGAGAACATGCAGATGGAGGCTTGGCTCTAGCATGACATGAAGAAAGGAAGCAGAAGAAGAAACTGGAATGTTAGAGAGAGGAAATAAATGAATTGGAATTTAACAATCCTATGCCTAGCTAACTCAGAAGTAAACCCTGCGGAGTTCATTGGAAATACATTCAGATAAGTGGGTATAGGAGTGCAGCTTTAAAGTGTGTTCCTATGCATGTTTGAACAGAAAAAAAATTCCACAATTCCCAGCATGCTCCAGCCAGCCATACTAGGGGCATGCTGGGAGTTCTAAGACTTTTTTCTGTCTAAACATGCATAGGATTGTGCCATTAGTTACGCAAATGTAAGGCAAGAGTATATGACAGAATTACTTAAGCTGGAATCATAGGCCTTATCCAGACAGGGCTTTATCCCAGGGCGAACCCTGGGATCGTCCCTGGGCGTCCCCATGATGCACAGGGGATCCCGGGATCAGGGAGGGATGATCCCTCCCTTGCCCCAGGATAGAGCCCTACACTTTGGGCCTGGTTTTTCCGCGGTTTTGGGCTGAGCCCAAGACTGCGGAATGTGTGGCCCATTGCCACGGGTTTACCCGGCTCCGGGAGCTGTGCCCATCGGGGGTAGGGTGGGGGGAGCGGGGAAATTAATTTAAATTTTAAAAAACACTTAACTTTAGCGCATAACGTTTGTGTGCTCCTTCCTCTTTAAGAATTTTTTTAAAAAATGGCGGGCGTGACACCTCTCCTCCTGAGGTCATTGCACGTTGCTTGTAAAGGGAGGAGGAATCTCGCGTTAAACACAAAGCAAGATTTTCCCTCCTCCATCGTGTGAAAAAAGTAGGTCTAGCTAAGGCCTTAGATACACTTGCCAAGGAATAAGCCCCAACTGAACTCAGTGGGGTTTACTTCTGAGTAGACAAGTATAGGACTGCATTGGAGATGTCTGAGAAATCAATAAACTTCTCAGCACTGAAAAGGAAAATTACAAATGATGGATTGGACTTTAGCTTGGCTCAAAATAGTGTTGTAAGAATCATAGAAAGTGGACCTACTCACAGACGGATGTTCAAATGGAAGACCTAATACTTACCACAGATTTCTGTTTGGCACTGACATGGAAATATGCCTGTGATAGTGCCCACCCTGTGGAGTGACTTCTGCTCTACAGTCCATGAGGCATGTTTGAGCATTGATTGAAAACACACCTTTTTACTTTGGCTTTCCCCCATCCACGGGCTGCCTGGAACAATCTCTATTTTATTGTTTTATGCTGTTGTAAACTGTTTCAGGATTTGTACAACTGAGAAGCAGTGTGGAAATGTAGATCATCCTTATTGCCTCTCCTGTGATGAGCTGACCCATATTCTATGCTCAGCAGCTAGGGCCCTCCTCTGGGTGCCTCCTCTGAGCGAAGCTCGGAGGCCAGCAGCAAGAGAGAGGGCTTTCTCGGTGGTCGCCTCCCATTTATGCAATTATCTCCCTGATGTGGCTTACCTGGTGCCAACATTTTTATCTTTTTGGTGCCTCTTCTTTCAGGCATTTGGCAGCATATAATGAGTTCAAATTAGTATTTATTTGTAACATTTATATACCACTGAATATAATAAAATCTCTCAGCAGTTCACAACATTAAAATGCAATATTAAAAACACCATATTAAAACACAGCAAAAAACAAAAACACCTTCCAACTACAGTAAAGGAGCAGTAAAATGGAATGGCATGATAAGTTTACTTACAGCCCAAGGAAAGCCTGGATGAACAAATGTGTCTTCAGGGGGCATTTTAAAGATGCCGCCCAAACTATACGAGGGAGTGGTTTTCAGATGCTGGCTGCTGCTACAGGGAAGGCCAGCCATCTGGTTATTTCATGGAAATGTTCCGGTCATTTTGGAATGACCAGCAAGATCTCCTCTGCTGATCTTAAAGGTTGCCTCAGTATGTGTAAGGGAAGGTGGTCTACTAGGTACTTGATTGTCTTGGATGATGATTCAACAAATTGTTTCTAGATATATGTTGTCTGTGGTTTTATGTAAATGCCTTTCTTTTTGTACTTTGTATAATATGTTTTAATGGTTTAAAATTTGTGTAAACCACCCAGAGCTTTGGCTATTGGGCAGTAAAAAGACATGTAATAAGTGAAATGAAATCATCACCATCATCATCATCATCATCATCATCATCTATGTGGTATAGGAGAGGGGTAACGTTACTTGACTATGCTGTATCATTGCATGTCCTGGCTGACCTATAATAAACCTGACCTCAGAGTTTGTGTGCATCAGCCGTCAACATGAGCAAAAGGGCTCCGTTTCTGAAACTGACCCTCTTCGATTGAACAGTTGGCATTTCATGGCGAATTCTCTCCAGCAAAGAAACAGGCTTGTTAGTTTCTATTTTCCCCATAAAAGATGCTGGTGACCTGGAAGCTACTGAAGTGCTGCTAATGAGTACAATAATCAGATAGAAAAGGGCTGATTGTCTTTCAGAAATGCTGGGCAAATCCTAAAGATTCCCTTTAATAACACCAGGGGAAAAGCATCCTCTCTCTTCTACCAGGAAAGACTTAGTAAGGATTAAAAGGAGCCGAATATCAAGCATGATGCAAGTTATTGATTATTTAAACTCTTGCTGTGCAGAAGTTTTAAAATCAGTCACTCACTATGGTTTAAAAGAAAGAGAACAGATTCTACATTCTTGTTCTTTTTTATATGCTTACAGAGAAATAATACAAGGATTTTTTTAACCTTAATTAATTTTATTAAGCCACTTATTAGATTGTAAGCCTATGTGGCAGGGTCTTGCTATTTACTGTGTAATCTGTACAGCACCATGTACATTGATGGTGCTATATAAATAAATAATAATAATAATAACAACTTTGAATTGTTTTGTAGGGAGATATACATTTGTGGGGGGGATATACATTTTTTAAATTAATCAATTAATAGTGCACCATGCACAAAAGTATCAAGCAGCAATTTCTAGGACCAAATTGTCTCTGTGGTGTCAAAACTTGTAGGGCCATAGCACGTTTTGTTTACACACACACACACACACACACACACACTTCCCTGAAAATAGAAACTAGTATTTTGGGATTGATGTTTGTAGCTCAGCTCAGCCCTATGGCTGCTGTACTGATTCTTGAGGAGATTTTAGTGTAGGGGAGAATTAAAATATGATCCCTCACTGCACTTGGAGTCTAAAATGGAGTGGTTCATTGTACCATCTCATTTCACAACTATCAGAGCCATCCAATACACTTTATTGCCTGAGGTGAAAGACAATATGGCCTCCCCCCCCCCTTGCACTCCACACAATTCCATATACAGAAGCCAACTGGACCAGCAGTTGGCTCTTACTTCAAAAACTAGGGTTGCCATGTGCCCTGTTTTACAGAGAGCATTCCTTTATTTGAAGGCATTCTGTATTTGACTGGGCTGTCCTGTCCATATCTAGTTTAAAGACAAAGAAACATCAGAAGGAAGAGCTGGGCTTTAAAGTTGCCCACCAACAGGATCTGGACAGCACACTGAACAAGTCACACAGATCACCTGATCACAATTTTCTATAGTATGGTGCCATGTATTTTTTTCCTATTTAAATAATAGGTTGCTTTTTAAATAATAATAATAATAATAATAATAATAATAATAATAATGCATCTATACATATAAATAAGCATATACAAACATTATGCAACTAGGTGTCCTCCTTTTGGGTGTTGCATGTCCCCTTTTTCAGCGATTCACAAGTTGCTGCCCTACTGGCAAAAGGACAGCATCCTCTAGCACAACTGGAGGCAATAGGCTGGTTTGGCGGTACACAGTGCAGGCTTAGTGTGGCACACATAGTTCTGTCCTCCAACATCTCCCCATCACTCCCTGTCCCCAGTATTTACTGCCTGAGGTAGCTGCCAACTCTGCCTAATATCCGGGCCTGCCCTAGTAGCAACTGCATACCTAGACAAAGCCTGTGAAGGGGCAAGTCAGTAGTGTGAAGACCTTTTTATTCTCTGAGTATTTTAACACTTAATTTTAACTTAAATTTAAATTTTACTGTTCTAACTCTGTATTTTAATCTTATATCAAATTTGCTGCGTGGTTTTATCCTGGTTGTGCTTTTTATACTGTATTTTGTAATTGTGCCTGTTGGTTGTTTTATTGTGGTTTTAATTTTTGTGAACCGCCCAGAGAGCTTCGGCTATTGGGCGGGATAAAAATGTAATAAATAAATAAATAAATAAATAAGACCTAGAAAAAGGACACAAAATTGTTCCTTTTGTGCTCTACCCAACTACTTGCTCTCCATTTTGAGAATTGTGCAGGATTATGAGGTGAGGGTGTTAGAGGAAGCTTTTATAACCTTCTTCAAGAAAATACCAGCTGGTTCACTTGATGCCAATAGACTTTCCCAGTAATTCCAAATTTAGTTTTGTTTCTTTATTATAGAAAGGGTAGGGGCAGTTGTCCTTAGCAAACTGGATGTCTAAACTGGATTAATAGCCCAACATAACCAGCATGAGGTTACTTCATTAACTAGCACTCACATGTCTTGCACCTTCAATTAACACTGGTTTGGCACAATATCATATCTTTTAAGGCAGGAGATGATCAGACAACATCATTGCCAGCCAAGCATCCCCTAGAATGGGACTGATTTATCTCCTTGGCACCTCATTAAAATGTAAAGTGTGCTGAAATTGATTTTCAGCCATTTCAGGCAGGAATGTTTGTAATAATGTTAATTTGTGAATTCCCCTCATGTGTGTGTGTATGTGTGTGTGTGTGTGTGTGTATATATATATATATATATATATATATATATATATATATATATAATTTGGTATGCTGCAGTTTCCATGTTCAGCCTGAGGCTATTTGTATTGTGCAGACAGAAAATGAACAGCGAACATTTATTTCTCATATCTTTCTGAGGAACCTGAGGCGCATGAAGATATTTGTGCTGTAACAGGCACAGTCAATCTCCTTCACTCCCTTTAGTCACTATATATCAACAGCAAACTCCCAGCTAGTCGGACTGGAGCAATTAACCTGCCAGAGTTCTCTGCTGTCAGGCTCAGTAATAATAAACTCCCCCCAGTGAGAGATAGAGCTATAGATCCTTGCCCTGCAAATTCCGGAGAGTGGCTGAATTATTCAGCATCAGCATGATTAAAGAGATGACATGGTATTAGTTTAAAAGACATTACTCTCCCCCACCCCCGCTGCCTCACACACTGAGATTTAAATCTATTGATGAACAACAATTATAGTAAGGGTGCCTTCTCTGCATAGGTTTAAAAATAGGGGTGAGGGTTGTAAGAAGAAAGAAAAACAATTTTCAGTGCCTGGACACTTGGAAATTGAAAAGCTTACGGGTTGGGGAAAGTATGTCAATATGAAGTAGGAAACTTGCTTAATTAAACGGTTACAGCCTGTGCAAATCTTGGAGGGAAATCAAAATAATAATTGCAGTCAAGCAAAACATATTAACTTTGGCATAATTGGAAATGTTTACAGTGCCATCCTTAAGAGAAATACTGTTGATCACTTTTGATTATTATAATTATACGCAATAATTCTGAAGGCTGGAAGATAAAAATTTGAACGAAAGGCCGACTACAAGTATGTTAATAATATTACCAATATAATTCAGGATGCTACTGTTTGGCCAACTGGGATTTGGTATTTGTTTCCTTTCCCCCCTATTTTTCTTTTTAGCCTATTCTTTAGCATTTCATTAAAATAATAATAATAAAAAGACCTCAAACACAACCATATAAACAGGCAATTGAAAATGTGCCCACACTGAAATGCAGAAACAATCTTTTCTTTCTCTGGCATAGTTACAGTACAATTCTATATGTGACTAAAAGTAAGTCCCATTGAGTTCAGTGGTGTTTACTCCCAGGTATGTGGGTATAGGATTGTGGACTTAGTGATTCTAAACACTGTAAAGGATTACACATCAATTAGGGTTGTTGTTGTTGTTATTATTGTTGTTTTTACATACTTTAGTACTTGATGGGTGACATAATGGTAAATCTGAATACTAGAGAAGGAGGCGCAAAATCAACTTAAATTATATACAGGCCTGTTGCCAGATAAACCTCCTGGCATAAAACTGTGTAGGAGTTTGATTATGTATACTCCATCCCTTCCATCTCACCTCTTCACTCCTGTGCATGTAATGAATTCCAAATCAGATGTTGCATTCTGATGGGATTATTGCTTTTGGGTCATTCAGGAAAATGTGTGGCCATAATTAAACAGAGGCATATCACACCACCACCACCACCACCACCACCACCACCAATGTGGTGTAGTGATGAGAGTGCTGGACTAGGATTTAGAAGAACCAGGTCAGCCACAGTGCTCACTGGGTGATTTTGAGCCAGTCACACTTTCTAAGCCTGACCCACTTCACAGGATTGTTATGAAGACAAATGGTAATGGTACAGTGGTGGTGGTGGGAGAAACACCTTGATTTCCTTGTAGGAAAGGTGCAATATAAATGCCGTCAATACATCAAGTAACATTAAGAGCAATGTGAAGGTCGGTTAACACAATTGTTTGCAGGCACAGGTTTGAGCAATTCACATATGCAAAGTATTTTGTGAACAAGCTGGCATTCCCATAAATCAATTTACCATGGGTTCAGCAGAGTTTAGATGAAGGGCCCCTGACAACACCACTTTAGGTACAACTGTAGTAGTACCTTACGTGTTCCATTGTTTTTGTAGTGAGAATAAGCCACAAATGTAGTAATTACTAGAACCTCAGAATTTCAGTAATTGTATGCTACATCATTCTCATATTTTTGGAACTGTGTGCTTGTGTTTATGTTGTGGATGCATGATAACATTTGTGTTACCTTTGTAATCTATATCTCGTATTAAGTAAATGTTTACTGGTTATTCAGAATCCAAATGTCTGGCCTTGATCTTACTGATTATAACAAGCAAAATGGTGCATAGTGCAAATGGTAGATCACAAACCTGGATGATTAAAATCTATTTTTTTAATCAAAAGTGATAAAATCAACTAGCATCTCAGACAAACATTATTCTCTTCTTGCATAATTGGAAGCTCAGTGCATAATTCACCTCCAAATTGCCCTTCTCTTCTCCAGTAGATGGATACTCGAAGATTTAGTTTGGTCCACATTTTGAAATGAATTGACCTGCTTTGTACTTCAACAAATATGTGGATCAGTATTCAGCTATCCTTTGTTTTTCACACTTCGAATTTTGAGATACAATCCTCCGCTCAAAAAACTACCAAAAAGCATGTACAAAGGTATACAAAAATGTATATTAGTGTAAAAAGTGTACAAAAATACATTAAAAATAACTCAAATTTTCACACATCTTTTCCAAAAATTATTTCATAGATGGATGCAGAAATGGAAGAGAATAGACTTACCAATGAATACATGTGAAACTGAGACAAACCAGAAACTCTTATCCATACATCTTCCTGAGTGCTCTGCTTTTTACTTAATGGAATCCGAGAACTATGTGCATTTAAAAAGAAAGAAAGAAAGAAGAAAAATAGTTGGTATAGCACAAACATTCATCTTAATATAGACTGTATTTCTATTACTTTATCAGGTATAGTCAATGTTTTGGTATTTTACTATCGGTAGCACTTTATATTTCTGATACATTTTGTATCTGAGAGACTACAGTGTGTATTGGGCCTTCCAGCCCAATCCTGCCAGGGAGAATGGCTTCCCTTCCTAAATGAGAAACTGCATGCTGATGAATGGGTAAACATATTATGATAGCTGATAGTTGATAACTAGTTGGCCATGCTATCAAATGTGATGACAGAAAGCTGTTGTTATCAATTATCCTTGCACTTTGTAGTTTGTATGCTGAGCCCTTTTTACAATTGTAAAGCGGGAGTGGGACAGATGACATAAATCTAAATCAAAGTCAGCCCTGTCAAAACTTCAGCCTTAACTTTATAACAGCCCCAGTGCCCCAAAATAACTAACTTAGGGTTCAACCCTATGCATGTTTAGACATTTTTGATCAATTTTATTGTAAGTTTCAACAAAACAAAATAAAACAAAAAATAAAATAAAAATGTAACTACATACTTTGTAAGCCTTAATATTACCACAATATTATCACGTTCTAAAAAACAAAATTGAAAAAGTAGTAAATCACACACAAACTTCAGTAAAGGCAGACCTTTATAAAATATTCAAACATAAGTCCATTTGTGAATGGTGCCTATATACCACTCTTTCAAATGTTGCTAGTGTTCAATCCATTGCATTATTGGCAGTGAGCTTTTGCCTTTTCAGTGTTGTAGAATCAGCCTTTTAGCAGTCAAAAAACATTAAAATTCCTACTTTTGCTGGCTGGGGAATCCTGGGAGTTGGATGACTTTTTCTGCCTAAACATGCATAGGATTATATCCTTAAAATGAAGCCATCACCTTTTTATCACATGCTTGCTACTGCCCACTTACAGATGTGTGCACATCCTTCAGACGACGTCCATTTCCCGCACGCCTCCCACTCGTTTTTCCATAGCAAAATAGATCCCTTTTATTCCAACTTTTCTTTTAAAATGGAATGTGCCACGATCTCCTGCTGTGTGCAGGAAAAGCAGCACGATAAAAATGCCCTCTGAATGGGCCACGTGGTCTTTGTTTACTTTCTCCTTCCCCTCCGGAAAGAATGAGGAAGTGCGGAGAAGTGACAGTAAGGAAACACGATTCCCACTGTGTGATGACATTCTTAGATGCAGGATGCCACTATGAGGACATCCAGGTAGAAAAGACATCTGCCAAATGTTTCAAGTAAATAAATAAAGTCTGTTGTTTTCCTGGAAAAATTGCATCATCTCAACATCATTTCTGAGTTATTAAAAGGGAAATGGAAAACTAAATACCAAAACATGCCGCATTATCACTTCAGTCTCCTTGCTGGGACAACAGGATGCTCCTGCTGATGGACAAATTTATTCAGGCATTCGCTGAAGGTTTCTGAGGGGAGATACTCAGCCCAGCTGATGCTAATCAGTTTCATGCCAGTATTCTGAAATTGCTGCCAAATCTGTGCAGCCTAGCATTATCAATTTCAGTAAATTAAAGAGAGCTCATTTCTGATGAAATGGATTTACTTGTGTCATCATAATTCATTCATTTATGCATCTAAACAATTGATTTCCCTTGAGATCATGTGTGTGTGTGTGTGAGAGAGAGAGAGAGAGAGAGAGAGAGAGTGAGAGAGAGAATGGGTGTGCTGGTTGGGTATATGAAGCTGCCTTATACTGAGTCAAACCATTGGTCCATCTAGCCCAGTATTGTTGACACTGACTGGCAGCGGCTTCCCAGGGTTTCAGGCAGGAGTTTTTCCTGCCTTAACTGGGGATGCCGGGGATTGAACCTGGGACCTTCTGCATGAAAGGCAGATGCTCTACCACTGAGCCATGGCCCCACCTTAAAAAGGAGATCACCACTGTGAAAGGTGGAACCCCAAACACGTTCAAATCAAATTATCATACCCTACTGACAATGCCCAAAGGACAGACCTCATTTCTGACAAGCCATTTCCAAACATTTTCTCCTCTTGGGCTTCATTTTCTCTTCCATCTGCTATTAGTCATATAAACCCCACCAGGTTAAGCCCCCAAAACAACTGTTAGACTTTATGAAGGCAAACCCAGGAAATGTATGTAATTATCATCCATATGTCATGTGAATGGCAGTGCATCTACCTGTGAGTATTTTCCACCTTTTGCAGTCTGCTCTGATTAGCAACAGATTTCTTTTAGGATTCACATCTGGTATCTGAATCATATATGCCTGCTGATAGCCTTAGCATGTTTTGCATCCCGCACCAATTTCAGAAGGCAAATGACAAAAGCAGAAAATGACAAGAAGAATTAGAAGGTAGATTAAAATCTCATAAGTCGAAGCTGCAGTCATTTACTCTTACTTTCTTTTATTTATATCCCACTTTTCCCCAACCATTTTAGATGAATAATAGTGATATTCTAAAATATAAGCAATAGAATATTAAAATGGTCCATCAGTTGCCTACCTCTGGCTATTAAAATAAGCTTCATTTGATTTCAAAAAGTAAAACCAAATATGGCATCATCATCATTATTATTATTATTATTATTATTATTATTATTATTATTATTATTCTGCCCTTGTGTTATTGCATGAGATATGTCACAAAAAATCTGAAAGGCACAATCATTGTCCATGAAGGCAACCCCTGATAGAGTTCCCTGCTTCCTATTGTGGTTTGAGGGTTTAATACAGCTTGTGCTTAACTGCTTTCCCACTGAAATCGCTGACTTAAAAGTGGCTAACTGTGCTGGATTATGCTCTATCTTTATATAACTTTGTGGACATGACTGCAGACTGGGGGACTTTGGGAGGTCTTAGGCCAGTATTGAAAATAGAACATATAGATTTAGGGCCTGTTCAGACACCTAAACCATGGTTATGCTGCTAACACTTTTTGCAGCAAATGGTTAGTGAGCATGTTTAAATTATGGTTACGTAGCCACCATGGTTTGGAATGGTTCACACGACACGCCAAGTCACAGTTTACACAACACACTTAGCCATAATGTTTAGCTCAAAGTGCTTAACCACCGTGCCTAGTGTGTTGTCTGAATAGCATCATAATGTTTAGCTAAAAATGCTTAACCACCATGCCTTAGCATGTCATCTGAACAGGGTCATAATGAATCGAATAGACAAATGTAGGAACATAAGAAGCTGCCTTATATTTAGTCAAACTTTTGGTCCATGTAGCTCTGTATTTTATATACAGACTGGCAATGGCTCTCTGGGGTTCCAGACAGGAGTCTTTCTCAACCCTACCTGGAGATGTCATGGACTGAACATGGAACCTTTTGCATGCAATGGAGGCGCTCTGCCATTGTGTTATGCCCCCCACCCCCAATTATAAATACTGCAGACTCCAAGCCATAGAAGCACACGTGCAGCAGTGGACTGCCAACATTATGGTGGACATATCCACAAGCACCCAGCCACCCTAAAGATGGCTAACACTTTAAGCTTTGATAGCACTTTTCTCCCTCTTTCATAATACTAGAACCCAGGATCATCCGATGAAGCTGATTGGTGGGAGATTCACAACAGATATAAGCAAATACTTCATCACACAGCGCATAGTTAAACTATGGAATTCGCCACCACAAGATGTAGTGATGACCACCAATTTGGATAGCTTTAAAAGGCGGTTAGGCAAATTCCTGGAGGAGAAGGCTATCAATGGCTACTAATCCTGATGGCACCTCTAGTATCAGAGGCAGTCTGCCTATGTACACCAGTTGTTGGGGAACATGGGTGGGAGGGGACTGTTGCACTCATGTCCTGCTTGTGAGTTTCACATGGGCAGCTGGTTGGCTGCTTTGTGAACAAAATGTTGGACTAGATGAACCTATGGTCTGATCCAGCATGGCTTTTATGTTCTTATGCACTAGTAATCTGACTGCCGCTATAGCTAGCCTGAATTCAGAGGCCCAACCTAGTGTCAGAAACTGCTATCCTTGACCCCACTGATTGCTCATTGACTTCACTAGATATGTGCAACAAAATTATTTAACGCCTGCATAAAACAAATCAGAATCCTAAATTTCCTGTCGGTTTCAGATAAACCATTCCCATTGAAGGCTAGCTCCAATGTATCAATGGATGCTTCCGGCTCACACAATTTTTTGAAGTGACCCCCATCCCTCACTTTGCTTTCAAATACAGGGAATGGTTTATGTGTGTAATGTTTTCTGGGAGCAAACCAATAAGACTTAAACAGACACAATTCTTGTGCTGGCTTATGGCCTCAGAGTACACACGGAAATCCACGCTGGAACAAAAATGTTATAGTTCATCTCAAGTTCCTTGTTTTTTATGCCCTGAAGTTTCCTAGTGGGGTCATGTTGTGATGTGTGTCATCTGAAATCAGCATAAAATTCAACTTAAAATATTAAACATTTTCTTGCATTTTAAATGTCAAGGCCGCATTTGTTTCTTACTTCCTCCAAATCATAAAGGTTATTTCAAAGCGCAGTTGATTCCCACCCCTTCTCCAATGTGTTTTTAAGTAGCTTTGCATTTATTAGGCAGATGTTACCCCTTGCAATTCCTTTCAAGCTTATTATCACACCTCTCTCTATTAAACATCATTGACATCATCCCAGTTTTCAAAAAAACACAACACACCCAACCCAGCCTCCCACCCCAGGCAAATGACTGAAAGGCAACTTGTTTCTTGTTGGCGGAAGCTCTGAATGAATTATTCAACTGGTAGAATGTTCTGTGTTGTACATTTTCAGGAGACAGAGCAATCCTCTTGTCAGTCACAATAGCGCTGTCAAAACTAAGCACCATACAGTATGTGCGCCAAGCAAATCGTGCATGCTAAGCAGCTGAAACTGCCAACCAAGTTAATCCTGGCCCTCATCCGCATTGCTTCTTGTGGCAGAAAATTCCCAATTAAAACCTTAGCCTCACCATGTGCTCAGAAACTAGACTCAACGTTTATAAATAAATGCATAAATATATGATGTTGTTGAAAAGACACTGTAGAACATATGAGGAAACTTGTACATCTACCACATGCATGCTTAATGTTAGTGTTTGTTTGTTACAGTCTGAATGTCTGGGGAATGGGAGCCTTCAGTATTCTGTGGGTATGGGCTGCTCTCCACTTTCTTTTTACGCACTGGTATGCTTTTGGAAATTGAACCCACCTTGCATCATTTCTGAACAGCAATTCACCACTTTTCATAGCAAAATATACAGAAGCAGCAATGGGAAAAGGGCTGTGTTCTTCCTTTGGTGTATTTGGCCAAGAAAAGTGGTGACCTCACATTAAAATGGTCTTGATAATGAATGAGAAACATTTATTCAGACCTTGAGGCATCTATGTACCCATGTACAAAGCATCAAGGGTGTATCACATCTACATTACTGAAACTAGCATACTGCTGGTGCTAAAGAAAGCATAAATGTAGTAGTAGCAGTAGTAGTGTAGTAGTAGTAGTAATAGTAGTAGACTCGCTTAGCAGTCACCAGACTCAGTAATGGTCAAAAATGTGGTTTGAAGCTGTATAGTTAGCAACTAACTCACCTGCTTATTGTATTAAGAGTGCAATCCTAAGAATGCTTAAGTAGGAAAAAAAAGTCCTACAAGTGCCAGCATTTCCCAGCCAGCATGCTGTAGGAATTGTGTCTAAATAGTAGGGAGGTGCGTTCTGCATCGAAAATTGGGGGCGTGTTTCGACAGACCTCTGAACTAGTGGTGCAGTTAGGGGGAGGTTCAAAAAATGATGGAAACCCGCAGTGCAGGTACACGATCATTCATAGCCCCGAAGAGATCCGTATCCCCCAAGGGTTTTTTAGGTGACATGAGGGCTTCTTTCTTGTTGAAGGACAACTAACTGAACACTTCCATATTAGGATGATGATGAGGGATGAAGGATGGGGAAGGTTTGAGATTGACATCTGTGGCTAACCAATAGCCAGTCTCCTCCCTGTCCCCCCTCCAATCATGTTGCTTAGGGGGAGGGAATTGCAAATGATAAAACCTCTTTGTTCTTGTCCTGGAATTCATTCCTTGTTGAGTGTTGGGGAAGGGAGGAGGAGAGATTTCGAGAGAAAGAGAGGGAGCTCTCAGTTTGTGTAGCTGTGCTTGCTTGCTCTGTTTGCTTCATTTCTAGCTGCTGCTGCTTCCTTTTAATTTTTTAATTTTTATTTTATTGCTGGGTTGCTTTTCTCTGTGTGTGTCTGTCTGCTTTTATTTTCTCACCCCACACTCACCTGTTATTGTGGGTGCGTGTTCTTGTTCTACCCTATTACCCCACTGAGAAATTTCAAAAGAAATTAGGAAAAAATGGTTTATCTTTCCAACTATTCTTGAAATCCCAGTATGTCTGTCTCATTCAGTGTGTTTGAATCCAAGTTGCTTCAAAGCACCCCACCCTTGTGTTTGTGTTTGACTGTTACCCAGTCTACTCCCCCCAAAAAACTATATTAAAAATACAAACAAATCTCTTTATCTTTCTATTCCAATAATTTATCCTACATTTCGTCCCCCAGTGCCTGCTATTAATTAAATATATATATATATATATATATATATATATATATATATATATATATATATAGTGTGTGTGTGTGTGTGTGTGTGTGTGTACTCCACTAAAAACACATATAAAAATGCACAAAAAAAATCCATTGGGAGTTCTGTGTTGTGTTTTCTGCAGTCTGTCTAGTTTGAGTGTGAGTTGCAGCACACAATTTTTTTCCAAAACTCGTGTACAAGCAGCACACATATTTATTATTTATTATTCCATCATGAGGCGTGCAATGGGTACTGCTGCTGGCTCTGGCTGTGTTGGGAGAGGGAAAGGGAGAGGAGGGAGAGGGAGAGGTGATTCTCCTAGTGTCCCGTCCCCCCGCCAAAAATTAGGCCCACCCTTTTCTCTGCTGCTGATTCTGCTGCTGCTGCTGCTGGTGGTCCTTTGGAGAAAAAGTTATTTTAAAATAAAATGGACCCAAGCACGCCATGCTGGGACATTTGTGAGGGAGTGGCCAAGCAAGCTGAGTGACTGCTGGGCTGCCTACACACTTCCACAAGCCACGATCAGCTCCATGAGATCGGAGCTCCGACAAAGCCTCTGACGGAGCTCTGGATTTGTGGAGCAGAATGCACACCCCTACGAAATAGCCATAGGATTCCACCCTAACTGTTTTGTGAACTTTTAACACAAATATTATCCCTGTGAAATGCATACATTCCTGTGGGTTGAGACACTTATTCTGGTTTATGCCTTCAAAAGCTGGTGTGAAATACTATTGTGAAAGCAACCTAAGATACAGACCTGCCAGTTAAGCACACTCTTTTAAGTTGATTTGTGTCTACAGGATGTTTTGATTGGATCCACGTGGCTGTCAGTGTCTTTGCCTTGTGTTCCATGCTCCTTCCTATAATGCATATTTTGTGTCTCTCTGAGTGTTGGATTATGCTGGGCTAACTGCTGTGACTGGGATCAAGCTGGGCTTGCTTGCATGTCATTCTCCTTGATTGACCTTTAAAAAAAATCAGTCACAACAGCTGCACTGTTGCAAGCAGGTGCAATACTGGAATGGCACAGATAAGCCACAGCAAGAAAGCAAGCAAGAAATATAGAAAGAGGAAAATGCCTGAAAGCTATGTATGGGAGGTCAGCAAGATGTGTTAGATCCACCTTATTGCATTTTAATCTGGGACCTCCCAGTCCAGCTGATAGTTTAGCATTTAAACCAAAAATGTGAAAAGCATGAGCCAATACTGTGCATCTTCTCTTTTGCTTTGGCTGCGATACTTACATTGAGTTTACATCATCATCATCATCATCATCATTATTTCCTTCTCGCTCATGGTGGTTTTTCTAGATGGACCTGATGGGCTTTGCCAAGTCATGCTGTCTTTTACAGATTCAGGAATTTCCTGACAATTGAGCATGTTTTAATTATGACTGCTTTCTGGATGTTGGTGTGGATGTATTTTGGTAGGCCCAATTTCTGAAGATTTTCTGTATAGTTTTTTGATGTGATGCCGGTGACTGATGTGACTAATGGAATAATTGTAACTTTTTCCTGTTGCCATCATTCTTTGACTTCCATGGCCAGTGGTGTATATTTTTCTCTCTTTTCATTATTATTATTATGGATCCATTCCTCTTAAGTCATATTATTTCTTCATATATTCTTAGTCATAGCCTGTGACTTATAAATGTATGTAAAATATTATTGCAACTAGATGGTTGATACCAGATCTAGAGACTTTATCTTAACATTCCTACTTGTCTACTGTGAAGAATAAGGATTAGAAATGGCTTGAATCTTTGCTTAGAATGCTACTATCTGCTTCAACATCTGGCCTGGTGTCTGTCAATTGCTGAATGTTTGGTCTGCAGCGAATACCAGTTTTGATGTTAACTGAGAACAGATTTCATTTTCTTATCTGCTATTCCATAGTTGTTGTGTGTTTTTAAGTACTTCAAGAGATGTAACCTCTGCTCTAGGAGGCAAATGCAGCTTCCTCAAGGGGGCTCTTTTATTTTAAGTGGCTTGCGGAAGACAATAAAGCAAGTAAGCTGTGAAGCTCTTACTATAATTCCCCCCCCCCATTCTGACTCCAGGTTGACGGTTGCAGATCTTTCAAGAAGATTGCTTGAAGAACAGTCCTGGGCTCCTAGTATATAATCTTTTGATTCCACAACCCAAAACTTCACATTCTCAGTGATTACTATGATCAATGCAGTGCTGGCATTCCTAGGCCTTGTTGACTTTCCCTCTGTATTACCAACCCTTGATTAAAATGTGGCTTTTTTCCCATTTCAGTGGATAACCTAAAATAGTTTCTTAAGATATTCCCTGCAACTGGCATTAAGCTCACTGGTCAGTAATCGCCTGGTATGGCTCTAGGTAGCTTCTTTAATAATTGGATTATGCTGACTTCTTTCCACCCTTCAGGATTGTCTCCTGAACTCAGTGAACTTGTAACAATAAAAAAAACAGCATTGGTGTTGGAGAGGAAGTAAGGAAACCATACAAGAGGAATCAAGAGTGTTACTTAGGAGGCAATTAAGGAGCTACCCTCTCTCATCAAATGTGCAAGTTGTTGTTGTATCCACCCCCTTTATCTAGAGTTCACTTCAAATGGGCCAAATGGGGTGATTTACACCAGCCAAGCACTGCGCCCCACAAGTCTACTGAGAAATTGCTCACTGGAGATTTGCTTCTAATCCATTGCTCAGATTTCCACAGATTTGCTGCTCACTGCCAGGGGTGCAAGAAGGAAAGCCGTTTGAGGAACGCACAGATATTTTCAACAAGCCACCTTCTGCAACCAAGAGAGAAAATGGAAATTCCATTTTACATTACGTGTACAGCCCTGCTTTATTAAACTAAAAATACTGATGAGCTAGATAAGAAAAGTGATCTGCATTATTTAAAATAAAAGAGCCACTTCTGGCGCGTTATTAGCAACATCCATCATCCACTGTTAATGCTTCTTTGTGCCTGTTTCTTTTCACGCATCAGAGTGAACCAGCCACAGAAACAAGATGACTATTTCCTCCCATGGAATATTTTAAGAAGAGTCCTCAAAATATTTATTTAAAAACAGAATAAGGGGGTGTCTGGTGTGTCCTGTAAGCACCGAGGGTCTCTCTCTCTCTCTCCCTCCCAACCCAATCAGTCTTAACCTTCATTCTGTCCCTGCCCCACCCCCAGTTTAAGGAATAAATAATCCCCACATCCACATTTCCCACTTGTCAAACCGGGGCAGCAGCAAAAAATAAGCAGCACAAATTGGCAGATAATGCACCTTATTTCCATGCCGAAGCAGGTGCATTTTCCCCAGCCTAAGTGGCAAGATGATACTGATCCACTCTGACAGCCAGGCTGATCTAAAATTACTCAGCACACTTTGCCACCAGTTGGGGGAGGAAGAGTCTCCCATGAGCTTATTCGGAAATGCTTCAATCCCCAGGGTGCTAATTAAAATTTACTGAGTAATATTTGCAAAGCTCACTGGCCCTAGTTACAGCAATTATCAGTTACTAAATGTTAGTGCCAGGGACGGCACCTGATGATTGGCTCTTTTATACAAAATAAATGAATAAATAAATAAAATATGTTTCTATTTATTTTTTCCATAATCTTCCCCTTCACTTCTTCAAGTAGTTGGATAGAGTTGAATAACTCAATTGGTTTTTCTCTAGAAATCACTTAAGATTGAAGTTAATTATCAGTTTCTTATTGGGCTCCCTGCCAGCATGCTGGCTATATATTTATGTATCTTTTTTTCCTTAAGGAAACGTTCCTTACAGAAGACTCTGCAGCTGATCCCAGAGGGATCTTACCAGCTCTATCCTATTTAGAATAACATTCGCCTAGAGCAGGGGTCAGCTTGGTGCCGTGACCAAGTGGAAAGTACAGCGCCTCCTAATTATACACACAGCTCACAGTTTAAATTTGCTGAACAAATAGCTGAAGTCAAGACTTGCTAATCCACCCACAGGTGCTGTAAACAACCGCTACCGAATAAACATAGTGCAGCCATCAATAGAGCCCTTCAGCAAATTCCACAGACCAGCCAGCTGCTTGATCACTCTCTTACCACAAGGCACTTGCAGTGGATAGAAGGAAGGAAAGGCGAACTCTTGTAAATGGATTTTTGCAGCCTCCCCCCAAAATGTGGATACCAAAGAAAATGGGTTTCTTTGGGGGATGAAACATTCTTAAAGCAGATAGAGATGTCAGAGAAATCTGTGATGGATTCAAATGTGTTCAGGTTTCTCTGCATCCGACCCATGGTTTCCACGGCAGACTGACTTTTTCGAACACACGCAGAACCTGTGGACCCACGCACCTGATTTTCACTTTGGGGGAAGATCGGTGCAAATGCACATTAACTAATGTGATCAAGTGCATTTGTGCAAGTGAATTAGCGCAAACAGAACGAAACTCTGGTTAAAAACAAAAATTTGTATTTGTCAATGAGCAGATCACAGAATGAAGAGTGCCCGACAATCCACAAAACTGATTTAACAAAATCTGTATATCCTGAAAAGTGGATTTTTGATTTCTACAGGTGTCTCTGATCAGGCCACTCTCCCAATGACATTGTCCTGTCCTGTGCTGCCCATCCATAACTATTAGTCCTGTCTCATATCCTGTCCAAGATCATGCCATTTCCAGAGTGTATCCTGAGATACCAAAAATATGTGCAATTCCTTAAAAAGGCTGGAGATTTGTTAAAAACAATGTATAAGCAACCATATTGGAAAGAAGAGGGCAAATTTATGCCTCCCTTTTCTGGCTTAATCCCACCCCCTACCTTTCACAAGTGTATTGCATACCAGCACAGGTCAGGACACTCACCAAGTGTGCTTTAAAAACAACAGGAAGGGAACTCTATGGCTATGAGCTGCTAGGAAAAACACAAGTCAGTCATAAATTGCAAGCAAAACACTGTTTTAAACCCCAACAAACTACAATCTTGTCTCCTTAATCTAGGGGCATAGATGCAATGAACAGATCATCAAGACTTGGCTACTGTGAACATACCATGTCAGTTAAATAAGGCAAGTATGTCTCACCTCCCCAGGATGGATACTGTTTTTCTTACCAATAGCTTTCCCTTCATGAGTGAAAAGTGGCTTAGGAGCAGAACTGATTTTGAGCAGAAAAATAACCAGACAGGGAAAGAATTAAGCAAGACATATTCTCCTGCTATTCTTCAACACAAAATGGAAGCCCAATATTATTGTTCTTCATTAAAAACAAAAACGAAATAGAAACTGTAATATGAGTCTCCTTCATAGTTAAAACTGATGCTCAACAGCCAAAGTTAAGCAGGCAGGGTTTTGTTTTGTTTTTTAATTTTAAATTTAGATAGATAGAATTATGTTTTAACATTAATTGTTTGTCTAAATTAAATTGCCACCTCCCTCAATTATGTGAAGTGGTTGGGTAGTAATTGAAATAAATAAACCTGGCATATTATTTTGAATCCACTGGTACTCACCATATTTACTGAAACATCAAAGATAAGCAATTATAATGTTCATAGTTCTTTCATTCTCACTATGGATAGATTTGCCTTTTACCACAATATTCTCCTCAGAGAATCCTCAGCTCTGATAGCGAATAAAAAAATATTGGCTACTAGCTGTGGATTTCCTCCTCAATCCCCTCTCCTCATGTCTAGAGGCTGAAGTAGTACTTACAAGGTGGAGCATGGTAATGCTGAAGAGTTTACAAAAATGCATTAAAAAAGTAGCATTTCTATTCCTGCTTGCTTTGTATTCTTTTAGTGCAACCTGTTTCCCTGGTATTCTTGGCTGCCTTTAGGCAGGCTCCCATCAAGTGGGGTTTGGAAAAGTCGTAGTGTTTCCAGAGATGCCATCAGGATGTGTCAGTTTCACTGCTTTGACAGACAACACAGGGCGATGCCGTTACTGAAGTCCAAAGAATGTTGACAAGATTTTTGAGCTGGTATCAAGCTAGCCTTTCAAAGCCAATTTGAGCCTTCCCTCCGAGTATGCCTACTGGGCATTACACACCAAGGACCTTATTTTCTCCCTCCCAGAGTAAATGAGTTCTTGCTGCCTGCTCAGCCACCAAAATAAATCTGTCGAGAATTTGGAAAGGAGATCCGCCTTGCCAAGCAGAAGAATCAACGAATGCTTCCTGGTAGCATGAAATGGAAAGATTGCCAGTGCTAGACAGGCTGTTTGCAAGAACATAGGAAAAGCCTCTGGATATCCTGTCATTTGGCAGGGTGAATTCAGTTGGCTCTGCATTTTGATTTTATTTCTAGATATTGGCATGAAGGGGAGCGGAGAGTTGGTTGGCTTGCTCCATGCTGAATGTTGGCCTCTGTTATGAGGTAAACTTCACCACCCATGATCTGAGGAGGCAAATTTGATTCCACATACGTTGTTGTATATTCACTTCCTTCAACGAAGTTTCTGTTGACAGTGCATAATGACAGTATAAATGCCATCCCCACCTAGATGCCAATGTGACGGGGTCTTATTTATTTCTTTATTTCTTTATTACATTTCTATACCACCCAATAGCCGGAGCTCTCTGGGTGGTTCACAAAAATTAAAACCATTCAAAGTATAAAACAACAGTATAAAACCATAATATAAAATACAATATAAAAACTCAACCAGATAAAAACAGCAGCAATGCCTCTAGCATAAACACAAATAGGGCACTGGAATACTATCCTACGGATATGCCTATAGTTTGATTTAGTGGCCCTACCCAGTAATAGAAGCACTACAGCTTTAATCTGTTATCAAAATAAAAGTCTAAAAGCCAAGAGATTGTTTTCTCAATTTTCTCCAAACAAATGGCCTTACTTATTTTATCTGTTTCTCCATTGATTGAACTGGGCTATAATGATATTACGGCTTATTTTTATCCTATGACCAAGGAGCTGGGCAATGCCTTATATATTACAAGTTGAAGACTGGGAAGCCCAAGAGGGGCCAAATTGTACCCTTGATCCTGCAGATAGATAGATAGATAGATAGATAGATAGATAGATAGTTGTCTTATACTTGTAGGGACAAATTTGTCCATCTAAACGAGAGGTAAACAGCCTGGTGCCATCCAGATATTTGACTGCAACTCTGATAAAACAGCCAGTTTTGAGTAGTAGTTAGAGTGTTGGACTGGGACTTGGGAGATCTGGGTACTAGTTCCCACTTGGCCATGAAACTCACTGTGTGACTTTGGGCCAGTCACTGAGTCCCTCAGCCTAACTTACCTCATAGGGTTGTTGTGCAGATAAAATGGAGAAAAGGAGGATCATACCTTGGATTACTTGCAAGAGGGGGGAAAAGCAGGATATCAATGTAAAAATAAATAAATGATAAGGCCCAGCCAGCATGGACAATGGTCAGGGTTTATGCAAGTTGTAGTTCAAAATATCTGGAGGGCACCAGATTGCCTATTTGTTTAGTCTTGCAGCAACTCTCCAGTCTCAGATCTTACCTGCCACCTAATCCTTTTCTAGCCTGGATTTGCCAGGTATTGAACATGGGACTCTGTATATAAAGCATGTGTTCTCCCAAGCATATAGCAAAATGAAGTTGGCATTTCATAAGAATGAGTTTATGTTTCAGGGGCAGCATCAGAACTCCCACAATCCAACATTCCATCCCCCATAAAGCTTGATGTGCTCTATGCTGAATGTTGGCTTCTATTATGAATAAACTACTGACCCAGGTTTTGAAGTTTGACCTATTTCTGAGCTCTCCCCAGAACATTATGGGAGAAACTGCCATTATAGGAGAAATTTCCATCATTATTCCTAATTATGGATGTCATGGATGCCCGACTGGGTCTGGATGTCTGATAGACTGCCCTGTGTCTGTCCCCCCAGACCCAGTCAGGTGTCCACAGTGCATTTGTAGGTGCACTGGTCAAGCACCTGTGCAGCTCAATGAGTGCCCAGCAGCCATCTGCTCTCATCTGGAGCCTCCATTATGTGTGACAATGGAGCCTCTAGAAATTACGTAATTTCCCCCACTGTGTAAATGGCGACAGTAAAGGCTCCATTTATGCAAGAGTAAAGGCGTGAACAGAGCATTGATTCCAAAAGGTCAAGCATATAACACAGATTCAGGCCTGATTGCACTGGCTCCTTGTTCATTTCCAAGCCAAATTCAAGGTGCTGGTCTTGACCTATAAAGCCTTATACAGCTTGGGACTGCAACACCTGGAGTGTTTTTTCAAACCTCTCTGGGAGGAAGGCCTGAGATGTTGACTGTAGTGAATGGATTGGTTCATACCTGGAATGCTCTCCGGTCTTCTGAGGAGGAGGTTTGGAGGATAGCAGCAATGGAGAGAGCCTCCTTGGTGGTGCCCCTCCTCAGACTGTGGTATGCTCTCCCCTGTAAGGTCTGTCTGGCACTAACATTGTAATATTTTTGGCACCAGGTTAAGACTTCCCTTGTGTTTTAGTCCCCCCTCCCTAAAATCAGCCCTAATAGTTTTCAAACTGTTTTAGATTATTGAATGTCAAAGGTTTTAAATTATGTTTTTATCATGCTGTGAATCACCCAGAGAGCTTTGGCTATTGGGTGGCATAGAAATATAATGAATGGATGAATGAATGAATGTAAGCCTATTTGGAAATAGTGGTTAAAATGTGCAGAGTAGAACTTTAAAAACTATAATTATTAGGGATATAATTAGTAGTTCTAGAAAGAACTAATTTAAATAGTGCCCTGACTATTCAAGGGAATGTAGAGGTTTTACTACAATGCTCCGGGTTTTTACTGATATGCTAACCACTGGATTTACAGGGCTGCTTCACTAACTCTTCCCTCAGTTGTGTGATACATGACCCGGAGCAGATCCGGCTCCTTAGTAGATGAGGTCTTTGCTGATGCTCCCCCTACAGGATGGAAGAGTATCTATCATTGCAGACATTAAGCTTTCTTTTTGAGATAAGGTATAACAGCTTGTTCCAGGATATGAGCTGCATAGGGACCCTTTTCCAAGATCGCCGTACCACGCGAAAATTAGGGTTTTTCCTCCTCAAAAGCTGTCAGTCATCTCGAAACAGTTACCTCCGTCAAAGAGCAATGATGAGTAAGCCTGAGTAAGGAGGGAAAGCCTGATGCTGCATTTTGCAGGCCTTCATTTAAGAAAAGCTTCTTAGATTTAATTAGAGCTGAATGTGCTTAGTAGAAAAGGCGTGGGGTTAAATAAAAGGTTTGGCCAGGTTACTGTGTTGTGGTGAGAGGCCTCATGAAAACTTTATTTTAAAAGGAGAAAAACTGTCATTGAGCAGTAAACAGCCCTCACTGTCTGAACAATGTGAACTAGAAATAGCCAGGGCTGCTGAGAAACTACTAGAATGCACAGACTCAGAGTTTACAGCTCATTATGCAGGCTATACGGTTTTCTAGTTTTTCAGTAATCGTGTATTATATGCTGTGGTGTTCTGCAAAATATGGACAGGGAGGGGAGAGGAGATTAGATCTGCAACTTAAGTAACATCTTTCATCTTCTCAGAGAACTAGTGAGACAATGGACAAAGGGCACTTCCAGATAGAGATTAGTGCTACCAAACAAAAGGCAATGTGCCACTATTTTGTGTCCCACCCCACCCTTAACTGATGACCGTGTGTTTTTCTAGTAAGAAAAATGATGGAAGAAATGGTGAGGGAACATGGGTTATAAATGGTGGTCAGCATCATCTGGATCCTCTGAAAATTCTACGGATGAGGGATAATAAAAGTGTCATCTTGAAGCACCCAAAGTTTCCATGACATGAGGAAATGGCTCTAGTAACAGCCACAGTCTTAGATTCCAAAGCCATAAGTGATTTGAAGAACTGGTTCTCATAATATGGTCGTTATGTTCTCTACTTTCCTAAAGGCAGTTTATGAATTTCCTCCCTACCACCCAACCTCACCCCAAGTTAATAGCTCTTGCTAGGGGAAGGTACCAGGGCTGGTGGCCCTCATAATAGATGTTAGGCCAACAAGCATTCAATCAGATGCTTTGAAGAAGCTTAAGGAGCTGTGGACACCTCCAGAGTGGTCTGCTTTCTCTCCTCCTAGTCAGTGATGACACCTGAAATACTCTACCAGCTGTACTGATCCTTGTAACTGTGAGCATTTTCAATAAATTAGCCTAATTAGAAGGAAATAATGATCAATGTGAGGTTTTTTTTTTTAATAGCCACTCTTATCCAGTCCAATTGTTAACTATTCCTAGCTATTACAGTGACAAACATGATCTCTGGGTTGTGATCTTGCTCCACTATCTCCCCCAAACCCTGAGTTCTTAATTTGTTGTACTTTACCCTTGCCAGTATAACATGGGAATGTCAGGGCCAAAGCCAGTGGCGAAAATAAATCTCATCCTTTGACCTTGATTCTTTTTATTTCCTGCCACCTTAACAGCCAAGGCATTCTCAGCTAGAAGGTCTCTGTCTGCTCTGCAGCCCTGAGCTGTTGCAACCATTTTTCCCCACAGAAAAGAACCTAAAGAAAATGCACCCTCGTCTCATTATTTATTGCACTAACCCACCATGCGCTGTTGGAAGAGACTTCCGGGGTCCCACTCTGCTTGAGAGATTCTTATTCTTGTCCTTGTCTTGCCACAGCAGCAGGTGAGAAGATCGAAGACAGCATGAATGTATACACTTTCTTACTCTTTGTTCACTTAAGGTGAGCTGGTGTCGTAAGAGGACCTGGAAGGCAAAGGTCAAATGAAGAACTATTCCCCTGAGCCAAGAATGACAGAGCAGGTCACACTACTGTCACATCTTTCACACTTGTTACATTCATGCCTGAGGTGGTAGCATGTTGAGCCCCCAACTAGAAGCTGGTTTTAGTTGTATGAAAGTACATTTAGTCTCTTGCAGCACCCCCTATTCCTCCTCCCTCCCTCCCTCCCTCCCTCTCTCTCTCTCTCTCTTTGTCTCTCTCTCCCTGTGCCTCACCCCATTCTATTCCTTAATGCATTTAGCATTTAAGAGGAAGGTGCTGTTTCCGAACAGAAGAATTCAAAGCCTGCCAGCTTCTCATTGACTCATACTCCCTAGAGCCCTAGAACGTCTCAGACAGACTCATCCTTCCACAACTGCTCATAAAACTGAGACCTATAGCTTGAAATGTTTCATGGATTTCACACCCACCCACCCCACCCGCCGCCTGAATCCTCGATATGGAAGAGTGCACACATACACCACCCTTTCTTGTAAATATGGAGAAGCTCACAATATGTTTAAAATAAGAATAGTAATCAATATTATACAACAAAATGTAAATGTACATGTAAAATTCTTTAGGGAGGAACACAGGAAGCTGCCCTGAACTGAGTTAGACCATTGGTCCACCTAGCCTAGGAATGTTGATACTGACTGGCAGCAATGGCTCTTCTGGGATTCAGGCAGGATACTTTCCAGCCCTATCTGGAGATGCTGGGGATTGAACCTGGGACCTTCTGCATGCAAAGCAAGGCTCTTGTACTAAGCCACGCTGCCTCCCCTATTTGCATAGCATAATTCTCTCCGTGACGTACTAAGTCTATAATCATGTACAAATGTACTTGAGTTCAATGGGACTCACTTTGAGTAGATATTCATAGGATCATACAATAGGAGCAATGACCTCTCCTGTACTTCCCCAAATTTAAGATTATCCTTTTAAAGTGTTCCTCCAACCAATTCCCCAAGCATGGTGCTATTCTTGGGGAATTGTAGAACAGTATATATGACAGATCTTAAGCAGAGATTCAGGTGTTCCCAATTAGCGTTGATTAGGAATGCCCAAATTGTTGCTTTCTGCACCCTGTACACATGGAGGGCAACCTTGTGAAGATGAGTGCCTCCTTTATCTGTGGCAGCTTCCCATGCAATCCAGAATACCGGAAAATTGGTGTTCTGGATCATGTGCGGAGCCCCCACAGAGAGTGGAGGATTTCCTCTTCACAAAGTTGCCCTCTACATGTAGAGAGTGACAAATGCATCAACAGAAGGTGTGGGGCTAGCACACTTCCCTCCTCGCATGTTCCATTGACTGGGGATGTCTGAATAGGGTTTTTGTTTTCCTTCCACTACATGAAGGCCTCTGGACTCTGGCTTATTCATGCACTTTAAATCCTTCCATTCAGAGTGTCTCTGTGGAAGCAGCCATTTGGAGACAGCAATCTCTGACCTGCCAATCATGTGCAACAGATAACCAGCATAGATTCTAATACTTCCTCCCGGAGATCTAGGGCCTGTCTACACCTTGGGAGGGAGCAGGGAGCTCACTATATGCTGATCACGAGATCCTCCCCCTGGGTTCACATGCAGCATGCAATGTCCAGGGAGGAAGCAGGACGCCGTGCCCACCATTTTTTAAAAAAACAGACAGGAGCTGGAGCGCACTTGTGCTCCAGTGAAAAAGTAAATAAACAACAACAAAACACTTAGCCCCACTCCCCACCCCCCACCCCGATGGTCCTGGACTCCCCGCATCCTGGCTCCTTCCCTCTGCTGACCCCGGCTATTCGCAGGGAGGAGGGAAGAAGCCAGGACAGGCATCCACACCGCCCATGGTCCTTGGGATCATCCTGAGACCGTGGGAAAAACCAGGCTAAAAGTGTTCCCAGATATCCTGGGGAAATGCAGGGATAGTCCCTACCTGCTCCTGGGATACCCTGTGTGTTATGTGGATGCACAGGGATGACCCAGGATGAAGACTGGTATAGAGACATGCATCTAGAAAATTTGCTTTGAGAGTGTGTTCAATGTACAATCTCAAAACTTGGTTGGAATTCTGGTTTCAGTTTCAGAAAAATTTGCTAGTAATTCTACCCTCACCTTGTAATAAGGTAGGCTTCATCATGCATCCACTCAATATATGATTAGCTTACCATGTAGATGAACTCTCTTTACAGTGACAGCATCATCAGACAAGTACATTTTCACGTTTCCCTACCATCACTATGGGCTTCATCCCACATACCTGCTTCCCTCGAATTATCCCCATAGCATAAAGCTGTCATTGTTGTTGATGTTGTTAGCTAAATTACACCCCAGGTGGCAGCGCTCCTAAGATCCTTTGCATACCAGGAAAGGGTTTAAGGGGGAGAAATGTAAAAAATTATTTTAAAAAAATCAACGTATGACCCAATCTGATTCAAATTTGGTATGCTTAAAGCCTTCCTTAATATCTATTACTGTGCCAATTTTGATGTCTTTATCTTTAAAACTTATGCAGATGTAGGCATTTGTTTAATTTGTACTTTAAACATATCAAATCATCCTCCTGTGCCCTCAGTGGCTGCAAGGAGAACAACAAATGATTCGCTCCTAAATAGGTAGCAAAATAGGTCGGGTCTTTTGGCTTTATAGCACAATTAAAGCAGGATGCATGGGAGTACTTCACAGTCAAAGCAGATTATAAACTGGAAAACTTCAGAGTCCTTTGCGCGCAATTCGCAGTGATTGCACAGTATAACCCCGGTGTGGTGAAGCTCTATGACCTCCTGCTGCTGTCCCACAATAGCAATGGTCTCTTTACATGGGAGATGAAGCAGCAATGACAACGTGACCCATTCAGGGGGCATTGATATCGCATTGCTTTTCCTGCACACAGCAGGAAATGGTGGAACATTCCATTTTAAAAAAAATGGATTAAAAAGGGTCTATTTTGCGATGGAAAAACAAGGGGAAGCAGCCGGAGGTGCGTGGGAGGCAGACGACGACGTTTAAAGGACACGCAAACATCCGTAAGTGGGCAGTAGCGAGCATGTAATTAAATGCTTGTCTGATGACGCTCTGAGATTATAAACAGCTGGCTTCAAAACAACAACAACAACAACAGTATGTTTTTCTACAGAAATGTAAACTCCACACCCCCAAGAGAATCCTGCAATTGTTTACATGGTGATATATCTTGTAGATAAATAGATGGTTTATTTAAAATTAGTCCACAGACCATTTCCGTTTCTTTACAAATAAAAGGAACACATACACAGAGAGAAAAATATATGCCTATAACAGTATAGGGTCAGCAATAGCCTGCACTTAATGTCAACAAAGTTAAGGATCATCTTTTGCAAGATTCTTTGGTCTAATTCTTAAGTCTGCATTTAAAAACATTGCAACCTTCTGGGTAATGCAGATGTCATGCCCCTCCAAACACATTAGAAGCAACACCACATGTGAACAACGACCAGGATAGGATGCCAAAATTGGCTGAACGAATTTTGCTCTAGCCCCCAGATAAAAGTTACAAGAAAACATCATTATGTATCAATGTTTCAATATACAAGCTACATAACTTGTAATGAATGACCAAGGTTCCTCATCTTTCCAGGGGTTGTTTATCCCACTCAATTTACTTCCCATTTTAATTCATGTCCTAAATGTGGTAAACAAATCAATACATAAAAATACCCGGGTTTCTTATCGCATGATGACTGATGATGAAAGCCACATGATTTCACACACTGTCCCTAACGTAGGCCGCAGCTAGGCATAGGGAGGAGCAGGGAGGAAAATGATTTGTGGAGCTTGGTCGAAAAGAAAAAAATTAATCAGCTGCAATGAAGACAAAATTTAAGATCATGAGAAACACATCGTTTTCTCACGGTGGCCTCCACATTCAGGTAATCCACCCCCGGCTGATAGGAGCCTTCTCCGTTAGACAGGGCTACAATGTGGACAGAGACAGACTGGCCAAGCTTTTGAGCATTGGGGGCCATGGATCTTCACCAGAAATTGCGGCCGTTCAATGCGCTTCCCTTCTGTAGCCGGCTAAAATGAGAAATAAACGATAGGCCGAAGTGTGCGAGAGATAGGATTGAGGCTCTGCTACAGCAAAGGCTGCAAACACCTGAGAGGTTTAGTAGCTTACGTTGCTATTTTTATGACAGTATAGTAAATATCTTCAAAACATTCCCTGCTCACTCTCTCCCCGCTGCCAGTCACCCATCTCCCATCCTTGCATCCACTTGCCTGACAAAGAATGAGGGAGACAAAAAGTAGGGCAAGGTAGAGGAGCTGTGTGTGCGAGAGGGAAAGGCGATACCCAATACCCATAAAAAATTTGCTTTTAATTCCCTGGCTATCGCAGATAGTGGCTGCTGCTAGCATTTAAGATAAGATTAGTTGGTGTTGCACTATCAGCACCTCCACATTTTCCCTGCAGGGACTCCTTCTGACAGGCTGAAGCTGGAGGCATGTCTGCGGATTAACACGAGCTAATGATTATACACTAAAGCTTTGGAACTGTCGGACTAATAGGATTAAGCAATGCCAGATGCAGGTCCCCGTTCAGGTTAAAAATGCACTTTTTACATTACAAAGTCAGACAGATCCCTTTGAACATGCAATGAATATGGATGTTTTCAATTATCACAGTCTTCCAGGGCTATACGATATGGTAAATTAATCCCTTTAGAACATCGGAAACAGGACAAAATAGCCTTCTTGAAGCTGAAATCCCTCGTTTTAGATTTTCTTTCATGGGGATAAGCAGTGGTGCACCACACATAATTAATCTTATTACAAACAGAGAGAGAAAAGAGAAATAAAGAGAGAGGGAGAGAGAGAGATGACCAAAAATTGGTTAAATATTTGGGGGGAAACCCTAACAGAGAGTTAGGGACAGCCTTTTAAATCAACATCTCTTAATTAATTTCCACAATAGTTCAAAAAACAAAACATGAACATTCTTTGTGACTGACGTTTGTCCTTACGAAAACATACCGCAACCACAAGACTCCCAATCACTACTACGATTGTCTATTAATAAGAAAGCCAACAATCTCTTAAGAAGAAAAGCTTTGGACTGAAACAAAAGCTGGCTTCTTTGCCGTTTTTTGCTTGTTTACTAATTATTATTATTTTTTTAAAAAAAAATGTTCCCAAACCATTTACAATTGTTCATAGAGTCCTTAATCAGCAAATGAATTCTGCATGTAGTCTCATCTTATGTTTGCCTTGGTCTCATTACTGTTTCTGTTTAAGAAATAATTAAAAATTATTTTAAAATAAAACAGCAATTATGGCTGGAAACTTTAATGTGTTTAAATAAGGGTGAGAATTAGGGGCACATCTGAAACTATTTTGGTTCCGGTGTGTTATAGTAATGACACGAAAATGAAAATAAATTAAAAATGGCTCTTCCTTCTACTAATTAGGGATGGTTGAACTGACCCCATTAGATTTCAGAATTTGGCATCGAGTGTATGAGTCCAACATTATACGTTTGGAGGAAAAGACTCCTGTGTTACCATCTTTTGAAGCATCTCCTAATTTTTCACACATGTGCATCACCAAACTACAACTTGGGGATGTGGCTGCATAATATGGCATTCATTTGTCACCCTATGCAGCACTCTGCCTATTATCACATGTGTTCTGTTTACAATAGTAGACAGTGGAAGCAGAACACACCCGACAAGGAGTGAATCCAAACACTGGCCAAAAATAATGGAAGACTTAAATTAAAAAATCATTCTGCACATGTGAAAATTGGACTTTTTCACTTGCTTCAGTAACTAAGCATGCAATCCTAAGGTGATGGTTGGAAGTCTCTGAAGCTGGAGGCTGCCCATTATCCTAACCCCGCCTTCTTCCACTGAGCTCTCTGTCCTGGCCGGTGAGGAAGTAGGTGGGTGGCGGTGACGGCAAGGACGCCTCTTCCTCATCTCTTCGCTAGGCAAGTTACATGATTGCTTTGGGGTCGCACTGGGGCCGCATGGAAGCGGCCTCAGTACGACGTGTGGAATCCCCCCTAAGTCGCTACAAGAAGCAACACCAAAGAGACATTTGACTGCTGATTTGTGCCAACAATACAGACAGTGCATGTGCAGAAAAGAGAAAAGAAATGGTAATAAATCTCAATTTGAATTATGAAAACGATAAAAAATATCATTGTATTAACATTGAAGTCAGGACTCATTATATGTTCAGGAGTTATGAATATGCTATGACCAACGTGACGGGCGGACCAATTAAGTATGGGCTTTGATGGCATCAATACAATGCACATTCAGGCTTTCCCTCAGCAGACATGGTCCTAATTTGTGGGTGGTATGGCTAGGGGGTGTTCTCCTCCATAAATAAGTCCTCTCCCCTTCATAGGATTGCCAGTTGTATGAAGAGAAACAACAGAAGAGACTGTAATGCATATTTAATCAGTTCAGTAGAGTTCAACGAGCACTGTAATGCAGATGTGATACAGATGTGACTGCTAATTTGCACTGTATCTGTATTAGCTGTGGTCATGGCATACCTAGTTCACTGATGCTTCTGGGCCTGCTCTCCACCACCACATTTTACCATGTCTCCCCAAATTTCAGACCAGTTAGGGTAGATAGTTGGTAACATACTTTAATCCTGTGAGGAATTGCTACAGGCAATAAACTCCGCATGTGGCTGGATTTCCATTGTGGTAAATTAGCATTTGATAAATGTTCATGATGGTCATCCGTAAGAACTTGAAAAAAGTCTGACTCCCATTTGGCATCTCTCGCTACCAGATCTTTGACAAAACTGGCCAGAACTACACTTTGTGTTTAATCACTACGAATGTGGAATAAAAAGTAGGAAACAACACTATGGGCATCTAAGGGTGTAGCAGGAGGGAGTGGGGAAGATTGCAGACTTACCTGTTTCTGCAATCCTCCCCTAGAGTCTAGACATCCGTGTGACATCCCGGAAGGGAAGACAGACGTTGTGGCCACCATTTTTTTTTAAGAGGAGCTGGTTGCATGCACCCAATCCCCTGCCATCCCAGGGATGGCAAAATTGCTGGGGGGGGGAGGCATGGGCACAGAGCCTCCCTGCACAGCTCTGTGCCCAGCCCCGCTACTCACGGGGAAGAAGGGACGACCTGGGAGTGGCGACCACACCACCCATGCTCCTTGGGATGGTCCCGAGACCATGGAAATATTGGGAAATCTGTGGTCCCAGATATCCCAGGGAAAGTCTCTGGTCATCCCAGGTTGCCCCCTGATCCCCTGTGCATCAGGGATGACCCAGAGATGACCCCGGGATATGTGGCAGGTGTAGACATGGCCTATGAAAGTGGTATATGGAATGTGGATTGTGCCCCAACAGTTATCAGTGCACTACAATCCCGCTATAAAACAGTAGTGCAGATCTAGCCCTAATTTCTTAGCCCTACTAAATTCATGATGGTTGAGGAGATGAAAGTATGTTGGAAATATCATAAGAGCAGGCTCTATATGGATCTCACCATGAAGTGATTTCACAATAAATTACCTTTTGATAAGGGGAAAACAATGAAGTACTATGAAGTAAGCATTGCAGTTTAAGGGTGTAGCAAAGTATGATACGATTGCATCAACCAACTCTCTCACTCTTGTAATATAACCTAACTAATGAAGCCCACTCTGATCTCCTTTGTTCACGATAGCAGCACACCAGGCCAAGGTTACTCCCAACTCAGAGATCCTCATCACAAGGTTGTTAAATGAACAAACACAATAAAGGTGTTGCAATGAATTTTCAGATTTAAAAAACCACTATTTATCCATGTAAAGCTGTTGCCTGGCTTTAAAAAGCAGCTAGCTCCCCAGGAGAGAGCAAGCAAAGCACACATAGAAGGGAATGGATTCGTGGGAAAGTTCCCCCTTCAGGTACATCTGAAATAGCCTTGGATTGGGGAGGTAATGTTAGCCAGGAACATACATCTGGAAATGGGAAAATGGAGACATGAAGGAATGGAGGGGGACTGTCAGTGTTTCTCCTCCACACACTTAAGTAAATCTTGGATTTGTGGAGGAATAATTACACCTAGTAGCCAGAGTATGTCTATGCTTGCAGAAGCTATCAAATGCCTATAATACAGGGGAAAGCACAGGCGAACCAAGTAAATAATACCTCCTTGATTTTTATTTTTGAAGAAAACTGAGGCAGAATTGTCCAGCCAATCCTAGGCATATTTACATGGAAGGAAGTCCCACTGTGTTTAGGATTGCAGCCTTGGTTATTACCGTTCTTTGTGGTTTGATTTGTGATTAGATATATTTGTCCAGGTTGTAAATTAAAATGTTCTAAAACAAAAATATTTCTATGGGAGAAAGTTCTCACTTATATCTTCTGTAGCGAAAATTTCAAATAAATGTTTTTTTTTTAAAAAAATGTTCAGAATCTTCAAGAATAAATACGAATTAGACTGTACCCTATTTCAGGGCATTCCTTTTATTTTTATTTTTTCAAGAGAACCTTTTTTTGCATGAGATTTTTCTTAATTTGGTATAAAACTGTTTAGTTGCAATGAATTTTTTTCCTGTTTTGTAGTTAAAGTTTTCTACTGTAAGATCCTGTACAGTAGAAAAGTACTGTAAATTCATATTCTGGACTCTTGTATTCCAAAAACAGACACTGTAACCACTAGGCCAAATAATTTTTAAAAAGGCACAGATACTTTAAATGTAAAGCTATTATATTGGCCCAGCAGAGGGAGCCCCTATTATTTCATGCATGCATAAGACTTACTGAGAATTATATGGAAAATTAACAAAAATGGTTATAAAGCTTAGGAATTTCATAATGTAACTTCCTATTTCTCAAAAGCATTCAGGTATGTACTTGCTCACTTTTTTTAAAAAAAAAAAAAGGCCAGGAGAGAAATTAAATGGCATAGCTAGAATGAGAAATTTGGCCCCACATGGCATTAAAGGATTGTGAATTGAACAGTGTAGAAAGTTAATGAGATAGCTGGGAATCTTTAATCAGAGACAGGAGAGATTTAAATCATGGTCACTGCTTTTCTAGCCCGAAGAACAGTTTTTTAGTTAAAAGAAATTGTTTTTAGTTAATAGAATGATTGGGGGCTTTTTTTCTTCTTGAGTTAGAACTTTGAGTTACCATTGGAACTCTAGATGTAAAACCACATTGTACCCCACTCCCAAGTGGTCTCCAGCTGGTTCATGAATACTTTGCTAAATTCACCAGAGCTGGTGATGATAGACATCACAAGGAAGATAAACTCCCCAGAGCTGATGACGTGAGTCAGAAGAGAAATGAAAGAGGATGGACAGCAGCATGAAGCAACAGTATGATGTATATCAGCCTTCTTTACCCTCCAGATCTGTCAGACTACAGCTCCCATCATACCCAGCTTGTAAGGAAGGTGCCAGTAGGAAGGTCCATCCCGTGTGTGTTTCATGGATTGCACAGTGTGATTCATTCTGGTATCTGTTCACATTAAGATTTGAATCCCCCCCACCCCCACTGTTATGTGGAAAAATACACAAATAATTCTCTAAAACAGTTTCCCACAATTTGTATAATTTATGTTAGTTCGTAACACTTAGACTATTGTCCCCCATTCTATTCGACTTTTCTGTGCTTATATTCTCCAGCGTGGCATATGTCTCAGCAGAAACGTATGTCTTTTCCTGCAAATGAATTTGTGCAAAGTTTGAGAAAGTAAAGAAAAAAAATCCAGAAGTCTGCAGACTCCACGTGGCCTGGGGAGGCCGGTCCACAGCAGATTCCACAGGTCAGTTCTTAGAAATCTGAACTCGTTTTAGTCCATCTCAAATTTCTCCAGCATCTTTACATGCCAAGCTGTGGAGGGTTGATATAAACAAACCCATAAAAACAATCTTTGATACCGACCTACTAAGCAAAGTAATGGCTGACCACACTGTATAAACTCACATACACACACACACACACACACACACCTGCTGCCACTCTCCTTTGCAGTGCTTACAGTGAATTGAATGGAAGCACATCTTTTCTCTGTGCATTAGAGAAGATCTCTTTTCCTGACCACAGTTTATTAGCTCATAACAGCATATCATTTCATAATAAGTATATGTACTTGGATCATAAGTATTAAAAAAACAAACCTCAAAGACTTTCATATAACTTTCACAAAATACATATGCCAATGAAACAAAAGTTAACATCTGCAGGTTAACAGTGAGATCTGCAGCATGAAAATAAGCAATACTATCGTCCCACATCCCGAAAGGAAGCTATAGAACCTGTCATTCAAAAAGAAAACTCAACTCCAAAAATTTCTCAGAATTTCAGCTAATGTATAAATACCGCCACATAGCACTTGTTACAGAATCTAAGAACACTGCACATTCAAATATTGTACACATTTCTCTGGTGATTTGGGGAATCAGCTTTCCTTTCCTGTATATATTATACTGCATTTCAGTCCACTTAATGAACCTAATAAATTAGGATGTTATCTATGAAGGTTCATGCCACACTAGCTAGTTAGGCGATAACCCAATACAGAGTTCAGGATGCTGAATTGCACTGCGCTGGGATGTGGTAAGGAATCTGTGAATCAGGAGAACGGGTGCTCTGGCCTTCTAGATAGAATGTACAGGGTCTGGGAATTCAGTGTCACCAGTATACTGTTTCACTCCTTTCCATCCAAAAGCCGAGGGAACTGTTCTAGTTCTAAATCGGAGTCTGATGCTGGAAATGGATTGGATGAGGGGAAAAAAACTGAAGCTTAATCCAGACAAGACTGATCTGCCTTTCAAATAACCAGAAGCAGATCTGTCTTGTCTGGATTAAACTTCAGTTTGTTTTTCCTCATCCAATCCATTTCCAACATCAGACTCCGATTTAGAACTAGAACAGTTCCCTTGGCTTGGAACAGGGACTCATCCTGTGCTGGATGGGGTTACCCTCATCCTGAAGACTCGAGCTCGCAGTTTGGGTGTACTTTCGGACTTGCCCTTGAACCTGGATGCTCAGGTTTGGCAGTAGCCAGGAGTCCATTTGTGCAGCTGAGGCTAGTGTACCAACAGCACCCATTTCTAGAGACATCTGGGGCTCATCTACACCTAAGGGTATATTGGTAGGGAGCGGGAGGATCATGGACTTACCTGCTTCCTCGATCCTCCCCCAGCTTCTATACGGCCACACAACATCCCGGAAAGGAAGAGGGATGTTGCGGGCACCATTTTTTATTTTTAGAAGAGAAGCCCAGTTGTGCAACCCCGATCCAAGGAAAAAGATAAGTTTTTTTTTAAAAAAAACACCTCCATGGCCAAACCCCCTCCGCTATGGTGAAATTGCTCCCCCCTTCCCCGAAGGGCATGGAGCACTCCCAAACAGCTCCATGCCCATTTTTAAAGCTGGAGGAGGTGGGAAGAAGCCAGGATGGGCATCCACACCCCCAGGGAGCTCGGGATCTTCCCAAGACCCCGGGAAAAATCAGGATGACCAGGAAAGTCTCTGCCCATCCCTGCTGGCCCCCGGCATCCCCTGTGCATCATATGGATGCACAGGGATGCTGCTGAGCTGATCCAGGGATACCTGCATAGTGTAGTCATGGCCCTGATCTGGCCACAGACCCAAATGCCTTAGTTACATTCTGTTTGGACTACTGTAACATGCTCTATGTGGGGCTGCCTTCAAAAACTGCTCAGAAACTTCAGCTGGTACAGAATGGTGCAACCAGACTGTTAGTTGACCACAGTTGGTTATAAAGAGCTTGCAGCTCCCTTGTTACAAGAGGTTCATTGGCTACCGATGGGTTTCCAGGCAGAATTCAAAATGCTGGTTATGACCTATACAAACCTATAAGACCACCTGAAAGACCACTTTGTCCCATATGAGCCTGCCCAGTTCTTAGGATCTTGTGTAGAGGCCCTCCTTTTGAGAATGCCACCTTCAGAAGCACGTTTCGTAGCAAACCAAAAGAGGTCCTCCTTGGTGGCCACTCCCTGGCTGTGGAACTCCCTATTGAGGTGGGGGTGCTGAGTTATCTCCCTCTCTGATATCCTTCTGCTGGCAGGCAGAGACCACTTCATTCAAGTGAGTCTTTGGTGCATAAGTGAATTTGTTTGGCTGGAGGCTGTTTTTTACTGTGTTGTTCCTATGTTTTTAATGGTTTTTAATTGTGTTTAATGTAATTGCTTTATTACTATTGTTTTATTGATGACAGTTAGACAGCCTCGGTGCCTTTTTTGGTAGAAAATTGAGGTGCAAGTCAAATGCACAAATTAATTAACTAATTCCGTACTTCCACACCATATCCTGCTTTTCCTAGGATATGTAAGTCTGTAAACAAGCTCTATGGCATGGATGGGGAACCTCCAGCCCACAGGTTTAATCTGGCCTACAGAGGTTCCCTAGAATCTAGTTTGTTAAAGACTAGGGACATAGAGATTTGGTTAAAGTTTTTGTGTATCACGGATTGTCAGGCACCTTTCGTTCCGACAACTGCTCATTGACGGAATTGGATTTTGTAAACCAGAATTTCATTGCACTAACTCACATTACCGCTAATTCGCATTTGAACTCATGCCTCCCCAAAGTGAAAAACCAGTCTGTACATCCATGGGACCTGCGTGACTCAGAAAAACCCAGCCTCCGATAGGATCCACAGATTGGATTCATGTTACAGATTTCTCTGCCATCCCTATCAAACAATACAATAAAAGTGTTTCATGGCAGGCAGCCATCGAGACTTTCCTAGTATTGAGGTCAGCCCTCAACAGTTAGACAAGTGTGGCTTGCCTATCTGGAACCACATGATTCATGCAAGGTCTCCCAAGAGCAGTGAAATGCAATTCTGAAGAAGCTATTTCAAGTCAGGCAAGATGCTCTTCAGACAATTCTGCAGCATTTCTAACAAGGACAGCTTAAAGTGGGTGGGTGGCAGGAATGATGGGAGCTCAGGCAGCATGACAGCCTCTCTCTTTCCGGTATGCTTGCAGACACCACACACCCGTCTTGTAGTGTTTCAGTTCAGTAACCAAGAAAAACAAAAGCCACCTATTGTGCATTTACCAGTAACATGCAGTTCACTCAAGAGTTCACCAGCAACATGCAGAGCCAAGACCTAATTTCTAAAGTGCAGGAGATGTTTTCAAGGAGGGGGGGGAATGAGCAAGAGCTATGAAGAACTGAAGAGGAATAACATTGGATCAGCTTATCATATTTAGTAAGGCTGTGCAAAGCAGCTCTGCTCCGCTTCGAAAATCGAAGCAGAGCTCCATTGAGGGGCTGCTCTGCTCCAATTTCTGAAGCAGCTCGGTTGCTCCACTTCGTTAGGTTATCCGTTGGAGCTCCGATCCGTTTTTCGGGTAACTGCTCCTCACTCCTCTTTCAATTTGATTGTCCTTGGCTATTTTCTTGCCGCTCACCACCCAATCTTCAACTAATTCCCCTCTACTTCCTTCTTTCCTTTCTGCTTTTATTCTCTTCACTAAAGTCTCTCCATTTATCAGCTCTTATTTCCCTCACTGTTCCCTTTTGTGGAAAATCTATTATGCCAGCGGGGTTTATTGGGGCTTGTAGCCCTTTCCTCAGCAACAAAGCATCAAGACATCTTTCTGCTGAACTATATCTCCCACAATGCTTGACGGAGCAAAACACTGGCACAGTGCATTGCCCTCTGGGAAACACAGTACCGGCCCACCACCCCATGCCCAGCTGCTGAAGAAGCCACAGAGCGTGATGAGACTCCAGTTCCCGTTGTGCTTTGGGCTGGCTCGTACAGAAGCTCATATGCACAGCTGGCCAGACTGTGGCACGGCTCGCTCAGCAGCATCCTGGCGTGTTGTTCCCCTTCTTCCTCCTCCCCTCACACCCTGGGAGAACCAAGGAACTGGCACCATGGCCAGAGAGGAGGAGGTCATGCATATCACCAAGCGCCTCGACAAGATGGTCACTAAGGTCACCTGCCCAAGGGCCTCTACTTCCCTTGCTCGGCTCCGTCCATTTTCTTCTGCTGCCCCTTACGCCTGGAACGCTCTTCCAGAACATTTGAGAACTACAAGCTCAATCGCAGCTTTTAAAGCTCAACTAAAAACTTTTATTTTTCCTAAAGCTTTTAAAACTTGATGTTGTGCAGACTTTATACTGTTAGTTTTACCCTACCCTGTGCCTGCTTACCCTACCCTGTGCCTGTTTGCATTCTCTTCCCCTCCTTATTGTTTTACTATGATTTTATTAGATTGTAAGCCTATGCGGCAGAGTCTTGCTATTTACTGTTTTACTTTGTACAGCACCATGTACATTGATGGTGCTATATAATTAAATAATAATAATAATAAGAAGAAAAGCGTAGTGAGTGACTCCGCTGCAAGCCCGTTGCATTCTTTCAAAGCTCCGGCAGGGCTCCGCTCCACTCTGAAGGTATCTAGCAGTTTAAAAAACATCCCTGCTCCGCTATCTGAATAAGAAGCTTGGACGGAGGTCCATTGAACCTTCAGGCTCATATGCTTTGTCAGCTGCTCCCCACCTCCAGCATGGCTATGAGATTAGAGGCTTCCAATTCTGTCTTAGATTAACCACAGTTTACTGTGTTCTCTGAACGCTAAACTGTGGTGATTCTTAACTATGGTTAGTGGAAATAAGCCTGCTTTGTCAATCATAGTTGGACATTGGCCTGTTTCCACTAACAATAGCTATGGTTAACCACAGTTTGTCTGGTCAGAACATCTCAGCAAACCACATGTACTCAAAACTGAAACTGAACTCCATTCCAGATGACGGGGAAGAACCTGATGCTCACCTAGGCTTGCTTTTGTAATGATAAATGAAGGTTTAGTATTAGATCCAAACGAGGCTCATTCTCTCTCTCTCTCTCTCTCTCTCTCTCTCTCTCTCTCTCTCTCCCTCCCTCTCTGCAACTCTGTCATATGTACTGGGGACTGCCTTGTAGCCCCATGTATCTTTCAACTGTGAATGTAGTATATAGAAGGTTCCTATAGTGGAACAGTAACCTCTCTGCTGCTCAAACACAATTCTGTCTCTGTCAAAGGAGGAGGCTGTTGGCTTTGAGCCTACCTTTGAATAGGTTCTCTGACTTGCCACTATTCACCTTACTGCATTGGAATTGAACTTCCCTAGTGCAGGCATCCAGCTCTGATGGATGCAACCACAAGGAAAAGTGAGGGACACTTCCCCCACCCCCCTGCCCCTTGTTACTGCCTGGTTGGAAAGAGTGTGATGCTCCATGCTAGTCACATAGCTGAATATTACAAACACTCAGCTTTTGCCGTGAGGGATGTGTATGACACTTGGCTCCTCATATCACCATTGACGGCCAGGCCAAGATGGGAACTTTTCTCATATACATACTTTCGGGTCTACTGCTGAGTTTGAGAAGCACTACCCTAAGAATAAACATTTTGTTTATTGTTGTAAGCTACCTTGTGAGGGCCTCTGCCCTGAAAGACAGCCAATAAATGTTATAAATAAATAAATAAATAAATAAATAAATAAATAAATAAATAAATACTTTGTGGTTAATTCCACTTGGTTGTTGTTTTTCCTTTTCTTACTTAAAAGTAAGCATGGGGGGGAACTGATCTGGATCAGGATTGGTGGTCATGTGGAAGGAAGGTTTAACCCCTTTCCCATGCCACATCCTGAAAAAAAATACTTCCCTGCTACTGCATGCACCATTAGGGTTTTTTTTTGGTGGGGGGGTGTTAGTCGGTATACCAGGGCTGTTTATATGCAGAGAAAGCCCCATGGTGGCTATGGATCTGTGCTGCATCAGTTAGACGATGCAGATGCAGCTTCGCAGCCACCATGGGACTTTCCCATGATGCTGGAGTTTGAAAAAGTCATGATTTACCCTGACTTTTTCAATCAGAGCAACATCAGTATGGCACTTCTGCCATCTGCCATCACTCTATGGCCATTCCAGGGCCAATCTGGGGGCAATGCCTGGTGGAAGGCGACCGGGCATTGGTTTCCTTCCACCAGGAAGAGGACGGAGGTGGCTCCAGTGCCCAGATGGCCACCCAGAAACCCCATGCTCCCTCCTTGGCATCAGGATTACCCAATACCACCCCAGGAGAGGCAAAGCATGGGGTTTGAGAGGGAGGCAGCACCAACCCAGCACCATGAAAGGATTAAACTTCCACTCCCTGCACACTATAATTCTGATCTGGATTCCTGTTCTTGTGTTTACATTTAAGTAAACAAAAATTGAGAGAGAGCTGCACACCTATGTAGTTAATGTAATATGTCATTTTGACTCTAAGATAATTATTTTCATAGCCATTTAGTCTCTAATAATCTTTCAGCTTTATAGTACATTAAAGAGTGCTAGCAATTTTGTTTCTTTAAGTGATCCAGTAAAACTGCTAAATGTCCATTTTTAAAATTATTCCACTGAATAAGAGGAGAAATTTGCTTGCATTCTGTTTGAATCTCTCTTGGTTTCTTTTTCTATGCATAATCAACTGAACTGAGATATCGGGGGTGCGGAGGAAGTGTGAATTTAAGAGACATAGATAATATTTGCTGAGCACATTGGCTGTGTTCATATTAGCATTATGCACATAAGCCTCGGGTTTGCGCATGCCCTCCTCTTCTGAAGTGGCTGTGAAGAAAGGATCAGACGGTTTCGCTTTCATTTTCAAATAACCACAGTTTTATCATTACGTCTGAACCAGCAGCTCTTGTTACTGTTAACTATGCTTCGCTGAAATAAGCTAAGATCATTAGCCATGCTTTTTAGTTGGCATGTTTCATTCAATGCTAGTTAATACTAAGCACAGTTTGTCCACTTTGGACATAATGAAAAGCTATGGTTAGCTGAAAATGGAAGTGAAATATTCTGATCTATTCCATGTGTCCATGCTGGAGGAGGAGAGGGAAGGAGGAAGGACATGAGCCCCAGTTGCTAAACCATGGTTTAGCATTACGTGAGAATCAGACAAATCTGATTTGTCTGAACATAAAAGTAAATAACTCAGTATAACAACAGACTGATTGTTGAGCTTCAATATGCAAATAGGCCTCTATTAACTATGGTTCCAGGAGGTTTTGGAGAAGAATTTTTTGCAGTTTGATAAACCATGGGCTCATCTTCACCTACCAGCTCTCTGGGATGGGTGGGGGGAGGATCCCAGGCTTTCCCATTTTTGGGATTGTCCCCCAGCATGCACATGCCAGTGCAACATCCTGGAAGTCAGGAGGGACATTCTGGCACAGCATTTTTTTATTTCTTTGTTGAAGCAGGAGCCAGTCCTGCACTGGCGCAGCCCCGATCCTATGAAAAATGTGAATAAAAAAAAGGAAAACTTGGCACTGAAAAGCACTGGCAGCCATCCTGGGGATGATAAAACTGCTCCCCCCCACCCCCAATGGGCACGGAGAACCCCTGCACAGCTCCATGCCCATTTGCTGAGGCCCTCTACTCACACAGACAAGAGAGACCCGGCTTTCCTCAGGAAAAAAACAGGGAAAATGTGGTTGCAGTTATCCCAGGGAAAGTGAGTGGTCATCCCAAGTCGACCCCGGGATACCCTGTGCAACATTTGGATACCCAGGGATGATCTCAAGCTGACACTGGGGTAAATGGATGGTGTAGACGTGCCCTAAGTATGAGATTGTGCAAGCAAAGTAAGTTTAGGGAGAGCGCCTCTTACGTACTTCTTTAGGTATGTGCCTGGCATCAAGAACCAATCTATATACCGAAAAATTCCCTTAGATTGTACCATGGAGATTTTGGATTGAAAGTTCTTCTATATACACATATATTCACCTATAGAAAATGTGTACATCTGGGGGACAGATAGAATGTTTCTCTGCCACATGCTAACTTTGTACAGACATGGATTTTTTTTTTTACACATTGAAGCAACTCTCAATCATGAGATTGCCCATTTGTGTTCTAAAATGGCATAGTCCCAAAAGGACTGGACTATGTCCTTTTTTTCTGAAGACATCACAGTCTTATCTGAATAGAGAATTCTGCTCATATTGCCAGGACCCAAACAATATTATGTGCTCATCACAAGCAATGCTCTGCATAATTGTAATAGCATTTTTCAGTGTTCAAAGTGCTTCATATACATTCTCAGTAATCCTTAAACGTCCCTAAAAGGTAAATCAATATTATCTTTTCATCATAGATTGACAAGCACCAGCCTTAAATTAGACAATTTCAGTATCAAGCTCCTACAAACCAATGGCTCCCCGCACCCCCACCGCTGCCGCCGCACCACTCCATCAAGGCAGCTGTGTTGTATTCAAGTAATTCAACAGACAACAAAAAAGACTTTCAAACTGCATATTATTTCCTTACTAGTTTATGAACAGAAGAATCAAGCAAGCTGTGTTAATACTCACTCTGCTCTAACATTAGCCAGCTACAGCCACATGTAATGGAGACATTTAATTAGATATCAAATGGTAACTTCTCATCGACCTCAGATAGTTTTCATCCAGTGGCCTAAGAGGTGAAAAGCCCCATATCTTATTTCTTACCATTGAGCCTTCCAATCAGTTGACCAAACAGCTGTTGAGTCAGACACTTGCTTTCCCTATTAGTTAGCCCAGCAAATGCCCTGTGTTATGGTTTCAGGAGTTGGAAATGCTACCCAGGGTGTTGTGGGCAGGGATAGTCCAGCAAACAAAACAGCTTGTAATATCACTGTAAGAGTTGGGGGACTAGTTATTATTATTATTATTATTATTATTATTATTATTATTATTATTATTTATTTATTTATATAGCACCATCAATGTACATGGTGCTGTACAGATAACACAGTAAATAGCAAGACCCTGCCGCATAGGCTTAGGACCCAGTTGTTAATTGTGTGTGTGTTTTTGGACAGGCAGATGGAAACTACTTGTGATACAAAGTACTCATATCCTATGGAAGGAGAGAAGGAACAGGATTTTGAGAGGGGAAATGGCTGGATGAGAAAGGTCTAAGCAATCCCTCTCCCCCTGTTCTTCCACTTAAACCTCTTGATGGTGTTTTTTGTTTGAAAACATGGGAGTGGGGAGATAAATGCTACCTCAAATATGATAGGGCCATATCTACACCAAGCAGGATATGACACTTTGAAAATGGTTTGAAAACTGTATATGGAGTGTGTCCTGGGCCCCAACAGTTGTCACTACTCTTATAAACCATTCTGAAGCCCTAGTGTAGATCCTGCCTAAGGGTGCCTCTCCTCTCAGGGTTGTTGTGAAGATGAATGAGATAAGAATAGTTGGAGTAGCATAAGGGATTTCTAGTGAAACACCAATAGCATTAGCTTGCACAATGGGGTTTCTAGGGAATCCCATTGCACAAGCTAATGCTATTGGCATTGTGCTAGAGGTTCCTTATGGTAGCACAGCATAATCTGATTTAGCACAATGACATTGTAGGATACTGGCCACTAGCTTGCATGCTTCAAAACTTTTAGAAACGATCAAAAGGGTTTTAGGAAGCACATTCAGTAGCACCTAGAGTGGGTCATGCTGTCTTCATACCAAATAATTAATTCATCACTGTTTAGTGAAGTTATACAGTTAACACAAAATCTGTCCACACTCAACTGTCAAACAACACTTGACCTAATGCCCAATATTTTGACAAATTAGCTACTCCTCATCAAATCTATTATTAAACAAATATAAAGCATCTTCAGCCCTCATAGTGTGATGGCTTCTAAAAATGTTCAAGTTCACCCTCCTTTCCACAGCCTCCTTATAGTTTTATTCAATTGATTAACTCAAACCAGTTTTATCACTAAACTACTCATTTAATTTAGCAATCCACTAAAGTCTCCATTAAAATGCACCATGTGTCCCCCTTCTTGGGCCTTTAATAATTACCCATGTCTACTGTGTCTTCTAATCTCTTTCTTAATGAGCATCCCAAGCCCTTAATAATTTAAAAGGATGTCAAGACAAGCCTCAATTAAAGAGATTTTTTTCCAGAAGCACACGCAATTGCAAGCGTTACACCAACAGAAAGGAAAAACAACACTAATCTTTATTAGGAAAGAGAGAGAAATCACACGAGGGGAGGGGGGAATACCAAAGCATATGTAACCCACGTGCTTGGGAGGAGATTTACCATCCAGTAGCAAAATCCAAATTCTTTTCCAAGAAATTCCAAGAAATTATGTGACATGTGCTGATCAAATTCTAAGTGCATACCTGATTTATGTGAAAATATCCAGCAGCCTTGGAGGTTTCACTATGAAATATTTGAGAGTAGAAACTTGAAAGGAATGGAAGGAAAATGTGAAGAAATATAACTGGGGAAGCAGAGACAAAAATGCCATGTCGAGTACATAGGCAACAGCTGTCCACGAGCATAGGCCAAGATTTTTTGCATCATGCTCTACCTGATCCTCTTAACTGAAGATGCTAGGGATTGAACCTGGAACCTTCTAACTACAAAGCAGGTGCTCTGTGTAATGAGCTATGCCACCTCCCCAAACCACTGAGTTTGAATGCTGTTCCTCAGAGTTCTATCAAGTAATCTCTCTCCATACTGCACCACCAATAAGGGACAGTAGCAAAAGGGACAGATCAACCACAATACTGAAGTCATACAAAATAAAATGGGGAATACAGAACAAAATGTAGCCTGCTTTTCATGAAGCATAGGGCAGGGGTGGGCAGCTTGTGCTCTCCAGATATTTTGGCTTAAGGGTGCATTAAATGTGCTTAGGGAAATAATTCAGACTTTAGATATTCTAGGAAAAGACAGAAAAGGCTGGGGAAGAGGCGGGGTGTCAGCAGGACAGGCATGGTGTCATGTGAGTACCATGCTGCAAATCCACACACCAGGCATGGCAAGAGTGCACTAAACCGCTGGTGTGCTGGAGCTCTTAATTGACACATTTTCTTACTTGCAGCTGGGATCACTGCGAATAAGGTTTCCGTTATTGCAGAAAACTATGGGCACATAGGAATTGTTTAGTGTGGTGGAGTCAGACCCCACCTCTCCCCTGTACTCCGTATTTCGGGCAGGTAACTGGTCCTTTGCTACACCTCCTATGGTAGCCATTTTGTGGTGGTGCCCAGGACAGTTTCTCAAATTGCCAAATGTGCCCACAGGCCCCAAAAGGTGTCCTACACCTGGCCTAGGTTATGTCCTAAGCTACATCTTGCTCAGAGAAGTGAACGGAGTTGACCTTCAACTCAGCATAACTATAATCTGTTTTGGCTACTACAGCTTCTGGATAAAGTGTGAACAGCTGTTCCGATCTGCCTCTAAGTGTACTGGAATGGTTAATTGGCTTTCTTGTTTTCAATGTACTGAGTACTATGATACCTCTCTCTCTCTCTCTCTCTCTCTCTCTCTCTCTCTCTCTCTCTCTCACACACACACACACACACACACACACACACAAAGAGAGAAAGAGAGAACCAGCACCACATTGGCTTCCTTTGAAGAACACCGATTGGGACACAACATTTCTGTAATATTGTCAAGATTTTCTCAGCCACAATTTATTTGATTCTAACCCATACCCTGGCCACACACAGAAAGAGAAAAAATCATCACTCAGGGTGACAATGTGATTGGGCCTTTGCTTGTATGCTTCTGAGCGCACATTTGTCACACTACATAACTTACTTTTTGCACCACTGAAGCACAAATGGTAAATATCTTTCACATACAGGCTGAAGCATGCATCTCCTGTTTTTCCATCCCACTCCCCCTTGGCTTAGAAGCAAAGGATGCTCACAAACAGCTTCATTTTCATCCAAGTTGAATCACTCCAGAATACAACATGGTATCAATTTAATAGGCTCCAGATGATCCAAGAGTTTAATTGGAGTTATTATTATTTTTAACAACAACAACAACAACAACAACATAGGTGGAAGGAACTTAATTATGGACAAACATGTCAGTTTCATCAACATTTGTACTTGAATTCCCACATTTGATTTTTTTAAATCTCAAATTCTTTCCATCCTGAATATGAAGAAAGGTGTGAATCTTGGTAAATTCTAATAAAACAAAAAGAACTGAAATGAGATTCTGGATCATTCACACTGGACAAATTCAACAGATATAGCTATTCCCAGCATGGAGAATATGATATTGTACCTGCCTGACATATAACTGAAATATGATGAGCCTAGCAGAAAAACAAGATGGCAACCCTAATTATGAAGTAACAGGAATTCAGAAGTTAAGCACTCAAAGCCCCAGGTGTGGATGGATGAAACTGTCAGTTTTGGTTTTATCCACATTTCAATATTTTTAATCCTGAATATTCCAATCCAAATATGAAAAAAATAAAGTATGAATGGTGGTAAATTCTTATTAAAGAACAAACTGAAATGAAATTCTCACTGATCCTCAATGAAAGCATTCTGATATTCTTGCATGTGGCTCTTTAAGGCTAGATCTACACTACTGTTTTATATTGAAGTCAGTGATCACTGTTGGGACACAATCCACATTCTGTATACCTCTTTCATAAAGCTTCATCCCACGTACCCGTTTCCCTCGAATTATCCCCATAGCGTAAAGTTGTTGTTGTTGTTGTTGTTAGCTAAATCACACCCCGGGCGGCGGCGCTCCTGAGATCCTTTGCATACCAGGAAAAGGGTTTAAGGGGGAAAAATGTAAAAAAAAACATAAAAAATCAACGGATGACCCAATCTGATTCAAATTTGGTATGCTTAAAGCCCTCCTTAATATCTATTACTGTGCCAATTTTGATGTCTATCTTTAAAACTTACGCAGATGTAAGCATTTGTTTAATTGGTATTTTAAACATATCAAATCCTGCTCCTGCGCCCCCAGTGGTCGCTTGGAAAACAACAAATGATTCGCTCTTAAAGGGATAGTAAAGTACGATGATCTTTTGGCTAAGAAGCACAATTAAGGAGGATGCATGGAAGTGCTTCACAGTAAAAGCAGATTATGAACTGGAAAACTTTGGAGTCCTTTGCACGCAATTCACAGTGATTGCACAGTATAACACTGGTGATGAAGCTCATAGTGTTATATCCTGCTTTTTATTCCACGTTCGTAATTATTTGACATGAGGTGCAGATCTGGCCTAAGAGAGGATTTGGTCTTCAATTTAATTGCCCTTGACCATTAGCTCATTGCTGTTTCCATTTTTAGAGTGGTTTTATTTCAGTTCTAAACAGATTGTTTTGAAACGTAATTTGTGAGCTACATTGGGAATGTTTGAATGGAATGGTGGAATCTTAAAAGTTTTTAATAAAGAAACCAAAAGACATGCCTGGAACCCTACAGCGGAGCAGCTGTAGGGATGGGAGAAATGTTGTGATGAAAAGCTACAGGGAGAAGAAGGGTTAAGTATATAATCATCACTTTTCTATTGAAAATTGCTCCTTTCAGAATACTTTTCCACTCAGAAGCAGCAGTGGACTTCTGAATTTTCGTAACACATGTTAATACACACACTTGCCCTTGGAAAACAGATAGTATACCAGATACCTAACATGGCTCCCCCTCCCCCCCCCCCCCGGCCAAGTAACAACAACAAAAACGGAGGTCCTGTGGCAGCAATCCACACAGAAGCAACATCTTAGAGGCCTTGGCCCACAGGCCCATATGACAGAGGTCTTCTTCTTTCACTCCACTGGAAGCATGAAAGTCACCAGTGGAGTAGGTGAGAACATGAAGAGCCACATAGAAGGAGCTCACACTGCAGTTCTTCACTCTGGCAACACCGCTCAGCCCCCAAAACTGGGGCAGTGCTAGCATGTGGATGAAGCCCTCGCTATGTCCTAGGGCTTATTCTGTCTGGCCCAGGGCTTTCCATACTGTCCTCGGAAGCAGCTGGAGGAACTTCCATGCCAGCAGTGAAAGGTAAGAATTGTGATGTTTCCGAGGATTTTGAGACGAATTCTCACTCTCAGTTCATATGGGGTGCTGGCCAGGCCAGAAGCAGCATTGTTTTTGGTTTGGCTGGCACCCCACATTAACTGAGAATTGCAGGTGGCAGCTCATCATTACTCCCAGCCCTGGCTCTCTCCCAAAACAGTGGGTAAACCAATCCCAGAAGTGATGCTCAGATTCTGTTCTCTTTGGCTGCCTCACTTTGGCCAAAGTCCCACAGCTCTGGACCTGGTTCAGTAAAAGCCCAGCTGTATTTTTCATTTCATGGGCAGGTAGTTATATGGGATATGTGTGTGTTTGTGTGTGGGGTGGGAGGGAGGGGGAAGGAGTAGATATGTGCAACAAAGTGCTTTGGATACCTGAGATACACTTGAAGGTTCTTGAATTCGTGGTTGATATTAGGCTAGTAACACATTTACCTGACAAAATTTGGACAAAGCACTACCAACAAGGCCCCAAGCTCCTAAGTATCCCTACCCTCATCGAATTAGCACATACTTTTAAAAGAAGAGAAGATGAAAAATAAGTCACAAAGGAAACATTTAAATGTCAAGTTTTAAAGTGATAATTATAAACAATAATGAGAACTTTTTTAATTATGAAAAATACCATGACAGTATGCTTTTAAATTATATATAATGGAAAACAAGATGAGTCACATAATCATACTCCATTTGACACATAACAATCTTCTTCAGCAGTCTTCATCCTGCCCCCATGTCAAGACTGCACAAAGGGGGCAGGCTCCCTGGGGGACGTGAACATGCATCTCATCTACCGCTTTGAAAAGCCGTCCGCACTCACCCACAAGAACTGCGCCTTTTGAAGCCACTTAAGTTACTGCAGAACAAGTTCTGGTTAAGGCATCATCAAATATTCATCGAATCTCTCTTAGTATATTTAAGGCGAACAAGCCGACCAGATTGAAGGCCGCACAGATAGAATATTTATGATAAAACTTTAGATCCCTTTGGATATTTGTTGTACAGAATCTTAGAGAGGAGCAATTCAATGGATTGTGAATTTGCTGCTCCATGTACAGTTAATTATCTTAAGGTGGGTTTCTTTTCCTTTCCCTTTTTTTTAATTAATATTGCAGAGTTGTAACAAATGCTTTGAATTCAGCAAATAACTGAACATGGCCAGAGGTTTGCAACTTGAAATTATACTAACTGTCTGGATGTTATCAGGCAACATTTTATTTGTATATTCTATTCTTTACATTTATATCTCACACCTTTCTTCCACTGTGGAACTCAAGGTGGGCTACATGCCATTCCCAGGTGGCCTCTTCTTCAAGCATGACCAGAACCTAACCTGCTTAGTTTCAGCAAGATGGCAGCCTCATGTGCCTTCAGGCCATGCCCTGGGGCCATCATCTAAAAACTCCAAAGGAGTGAGATATTGATGTCGTCTAACAATGGTCTGGGTCAAAAGAGCCACCTTAGGCCCAACCAAGGGCTTGCAAATACCCAACAGTACTTTCCCCTTTTCTCTTCTAAAAGCCAGGCCATGCCTCAATCTGTTTCTGAAAGTGATTGCCCATCTAGCATGAGAAGCTGCTGTTTGAAAATACAAGTGCAAAGCCAACTTGGATATGAAAAATTAGTCACACATGGTTCTTTGGATCTAGGCCAATTTAGAAACCTGGGATTTACCAGTCCTAAATTATATGAAATGTATTATTGCATCCCATTCATGGGGTTCCCCACATCTTTTATTTTACCCCAGAGCTGCTACAGGACCCCTAATCAGAACTGCACGAGGAAAGCAGATTTCTCCCCAATGTTTTCCCTTGGAAAATACCCCAAGGGCTACCGTGTGTCTCTGAAGCTGCAGCTTGCTGCTTTGGGCAGTTGGGAAGGGCACTTTCAGCTGGAAAATAGCACATAGGGAAGGATCAACTCCTCCCCACTCATGCCATAGTTCTATGCCTGCTATTGCTTAAAAAAGAAGAAAGAAAGAAAAAAAGAAAGAAAGAAAGAAAGAAAGGGGAGGGAGGGAGGGAGGGAGGCAGGGGGCATGTCTACACCAGCCCTATATCCTGGGGTAGTCCCAAGGGCAACCCGGGATGACTAGGGTCTTTCCCCAGGGTATAGGGAACTGCGGAAAACCAGATTTTTCCATGGTTCTGGGACCATTCCATGGAGCACAGGCTATGTGGCTGCTGTTCCCAGGTCGTCCCATCCTGCCTGCAAGTAGTGGAGCACTTAAAATGGGCATGGAGCTAAGCAGGGGCAGTACGTGCCCATTGGGGGTGTGGGTGGGGAGCGGATTATGTTTTTTTAAAAAAACCTCACTTTTTCACTGGAGCACAATAAGAACCTGAGCAAAATCAAGCTTTACAGACTCACCCATTCCTAGTTGTATCCAATGGTGACTTACCCTTAGCAGAAAATACTTCTGCTCGCTTAAGTTGGTATACCCAGTTTTCTCCAGTCCCCTTTTACCAATAGTACCCTTCTGTGCCATGTCCCATTCTGTTGCAGGTGGCACCAACCCTTAGAAGCAGTTTGGAGGGGGCATAACTGGGTCGGGAAAATCTGTGAAAATGTAATGCCCCTGACTTAACTTGAGCGGAAGTGTTTTCCATTAAGGTGAAATCACCATTGGAAACAACCCATACAACCCAGTATTTTTATTGGTAAACACAGATGAAGGCAACAAACATTTAGAATAGAAATCAAAAGGCAATTCAGCTATTCTGTGCTAGCTCAATATTGGCCCACCAAGGCCAAAAGACTTACAATAATAAGTTAGTAACGCTAGCTGTGCATTTGTTTTTAAATGAAAAACAAAGTATGGAAAAGAAAGGGGATTGTAATGAATGAGTCCCCAATGTTTGTTAATTTCTCATTCATCTGATCCATTTCTCACTTCTGCTATGAACATTGAAATGGTTTGGAACAGCTTGTACAGGTCACAGAAAAGTTACAGGGACTGTGGGGTGTTGGAGGTGGGAGAGATAACAGAAAAATGACTGTTATAAAATGGGGACTGTCACTGTTCCCCCTATGACCTGGACTCCCTAAGCAATTCCTTAAGGATATACACTTCCTTAAGAGTCCCTTCTTTTTTCTTTTTACCTCCCCCTTCTCAGTAATGTGGGGTTTAGGCTGTAGATGTGGGGTGAGTAACACTCCAGACACTTGTGGCTTAACACCACAGTTTATTAATGAATTAAAACAACTAAATTATAATAAAGTCAATAGAGCTGAGTAAGACATCGAAAGAAAGTAAGGTTTGCAAAAACATAAATTCTTTTACCCTAAGCTGCTTCTTTTTGCTCCTTCCTTATGGTCTTGCCTTTCTTTGGCTCTGATCTGGATTCCCTGACAAACTCTCTCACTCTTTTATACCCTCTTTCCCCAAAACAGAAAGTAAAATCCCACTTTGAGGAAATTAACCTTAAGTGGATAAATGAAACTTAACCAGGGAATGAACCTTAACTGGAGAAAGAAGCTACTCCTCTTAGGCATGCTCCCTCCCAACAGAAAGCTCAAGGCCTGTAAGACCTGCCTCAAACCTTCACAGGGACACTATGTTCAATTTGTCTGAAAGTTGGTGGATTTTATGTTTGAGAGGCATAGTGGATATGTAATGCCTGAAAATCTCATGGCATTTTGTATGGAAAAACAGAAATTACAGGCAGCAGAAAATTGGCTTCAATGGCAAAAACAAAGTGGGAAATTAAACAAATGAAAACAAAACAAAAGGATGTTCTAAAGTAAGCTAAGAATCAGCATAGTCTCATTTTCTTATTAAATGTGTTCAGCATTTTCTCAGGATGGGTGATGAGTGATCCATACCCCACCCCCCTGCCTCGCTTAATTGTGACAAACTCCTTTTTACAAGAGACTCTTAGCCATGGGAGAGTCATGAGAGATGTGGGAGTTTGTACTTGTAATTACTTGAAAATTTGTAACTAGCCAATGGGAAACTTAGCTTTGAATCTGCCCCTGCCCAGTGTGTGGTTAAGCATTCAAGGAAAATAGGGCAGGAAAGGAATAAGTATCTGTCAAGACTAGAGATGTTCCTTAACTATTGCTACTTAATTGGATATTTATCAGAGAAAAGAGAATGGTTGCAAGACAACTCCCCAAGGTCCTGCAGCTTCTTGAAATGGGATTAAGTCAGCTTGCTCTTAAACAATTTAGAGGTCAGGTTTAATTTACAGATAGCTAGTATATCAGAAAGTAAACTACCAATTCCCTCATACTGAAGGTGTTATTACACTATATGTCAATGAAAACATACATTCCAATCAGTTTGAAATAGTACAAAAGCTAAACAAATTCCAGGCTTTACAAGCAATATAGTAGAGATATACTACCATGTGGCCACTATTCTTACAGTGGACTTAAAATGGGAAGATAAATAAGGAGACAGTGGGAAAGCCGGGGGGGGGGGAGGGGGACATAGAGAATGTACAATAATGAGTGCCTTCAATTACCCTTGTATTGACTGGGTAAATGTGAACTCATGTCACAAGAAAAAAGACAAGATTGCATGTCTTGGAACAGTTAGCTATATTATTGAGCCAATAATGGCAAGGTGACTCCTTTTAATCCTAAACTATGACTGGGTCTGGAGCATGCTGCAAACTCATTGAACTATTTGGAAACGATTATCACAACTCTGTCAAAGTCAATAGTTCAATAGTTATGTGAGTGGAGCAGGTTCAAAATGTCTTCCGCAGCCATATTGAATTTCAAAGGGGGATTTCTTTAGCCCTAACCAGGGATTCTGAAACTCGGTAGGGCAAATACTGAGGAAAAAGAGTGCTTCAGCTCTGTTGCATTGGTTGCCCTCAACTCTTGGAGGTTGACTATCTGAAGACAAGAGCCTCAACCTCTCCTTCAGAGGCAGAATGTGGAAAAATCCATGTTCTGGCTCATGTGGAGAGCCTCTATGGATACAGGAGTTCTCTTATTCACCTTCCATGAGTTGAGGGCGACAAATGTGATGGAGGAGTGGGGTCAGCTGGAGCACGTTTTCCCTTTTCAAGTTCAGAACACCTGAACAGGGCTTCAAAAGAAAACTTAAGGATGCAATCAGGATCAAATCACTTCAAACTGTGATCGGATGTTAATTAAAATAGAGGTTCAAATACATAGTGGGTGGGATCCAGCTAGAGTTATTTGCACATAGTTCCCACTGACATCAATGGGTCTTAAGTCATGACTAACTTGTCTTATTAATGTCAGTGTGATCAAGGTTAAACAAACTTAGGCCACAGCTAGACCTAAGGTTTATCCTGGGATCATCCAGGGTTCGCCCCTGCCTGAGCACTGGATCCCCTGTGTGGAACCTAGGTGAACAGGTTTGACCCCTGGACGATCTAGGGATAAACCTTAGGTCTAGCTATGGCCTCAGTGTGTGTGAGTGAGAAGAGACCCCAATACATGAATAATTGGAAACTGGAAGGTTGACTGGCTAATCATTGGCTGACAAAGAGTAAAGCATTTAGGCTTTCCCTTGCTCTTACTTCTTTGGCCTAATCTACACCAAAAGCTCCACCTGATGAGTGTTTTATTGTACACTAGTTACTGGGCGCTCACGGATTCCTCAGAGGTAGCTGACATGATGTCATCTGCCTCTCTTGTGCCTTCTGCCCCTTCAAGTCTTCCTTGCACCACAAAAAACCCCAGAAAAACTCAGAAATATTTTTTAAACTGAAGTTGCTGCTCTCTCTTGCTGAGTATGGGAGAAGCAGCATGTTCAGAACTAGGGACTGAATGGCCCTCGTATACCTTGTTTACTTCCTGTTTTAACTGAAGCCTTAGCTACACCTAAGGTTTATCCCGGAATCGTCCCTGCCTGCTCCCGGGATATTCTGTGTGTCATCTACATGAACAGGGATGACCCCAGAACAATCCCGGGATAAACTTTAGGTCTAGCTAAGGCCTGAGTGTCCATGGAGAAGCGATGGTAGCCAGCGTTAGGCAGCATTTCTTCCAAGGTATAATGGAGCTTCAAGCAGGATATTGAACTATGAAAGTGGTATGTAAAAGGCAGGAGCCACACTACTGCTTTATAGCGGTATTGAAGTGCACTGACAACTGTTTGTACCATATGCTGCTATCATAGTGCTATATCCTGCTTGGTGGAGCTCCTGCCTTTTATATACTGCTTTCATAGTGCAATATCCTGCTTGGTGTAGATGAGGCCTTTTTCTCTCTCAGTGACAAAGACACAATTAGGTATCTCTCTTATTCAATCCTTTTTCTTTTCCTGTATCTCAGGAAAGGAATGTGACTCATGGGTGAAAGAGATCTTGCAGTGTTGATGTAAGCTTAAATCGGGAGCTCAGATGGAGGCACATGAATGGATTGACAAGGGAAGCTTGTGGACTAGTAAATTTAGCTTTGGATGGAGTAGGAAAGAGCATTTTTGAGGTTATCAGGTTTAGCTTCCCTGAGATAAATGGCCTCTAAGATAAATGCAGATCCCTCACTTTAATAACAAATAGAAAACAAGGGCGATAAACATTTTCAGCCACAGCATCTGTTTACATCTCTGTATTTCAGTTATAAAAGCTGCTACCTGTTCTCAACTGGTGTGCGAAAGTGGTGGTCAAGTGGAAGAAGGGTGGGAATGAAATTGAAGCTGAATACTTGGCTTTTATATCATTGTCTGTTTTCTCTTCCACCACACATTTGTTCACATTCCTGTTGCAGTGAAGAGATCTGGCCAGAGTCATCAAAGTGTGAATGATGCAACTTGCCATTTGTAGAACTAAGCTTATAGCAATGGGAGAAGGGTACAGCCCATGGAGTTCATAATGTCTTCGTACCCCCAGCTCTTTGATTTCTCTGCCTTAGAAAATCAAATTTACATGAATCCTGCTTTCTAACCTCTTCTCCGCTCTCTGCTCCACCTTCCCCAGTATGCTGGAATACCAAACAAAGCAATCAAACTGGCAGATGTAAAAAAAGAAGGGGGGAAGGGTAAAGAAGATGCCATTTCTGCTCTCATTATTTATTGATGTCAAAAGGTGCAATTTAAAATTCAGCTGTGTATTTTTTCTATGACTGTCAGAGAGATTTCCTCCTCCCCCTGTAATAATAGCCCCCCCTCAAAAATTACAAATTTCTTCAAGCCCCAAGGAGCAGAAACATGCTTAAAGAAATCAGTTAAGTTTAACATTTTAAACAGCTTGTTCTTTTGTTTAGACGAAAGAAAAACATCTTTTAACCCCTGAGACCTACATTCGTGTTGCATTCTTTCTATTACTGCTTAAATATTAGTTGAGTAGGGATTAAAAAAAATACTTTCTGTGTAGAGTACAAATGATTTCTTCTAAATAATCCCCTCAGGGTATCATCAGCAATGATGTTTTCATATTGTGGGGTTGGCGGGGGCTGGGGGGAACAGCTCTACAGAGCCTGCTGTTATGGGTCTTTAGCTCTTCAAGCAACCGCTCCCAAAGACCCATATTTCATCAAACTGTGCTAAGAAAGGGCCTGTGGGACCCAAAGCAACAACCTTAGGAGCCTTAAATAAATATTGCAAATTTGATAACATATGTGCATGGAAGTACTATACTTTCCCACACTAACAACAGTGATTGCCTCAGTTCTTCCTTAGCCTCTAGCTCTCTACCATGAAGACAAATTAGCCGACGCTGTATTCACTGGAACACACACACACACTCTACTCTTTTTTTAAAAAAATCCTCATTTTCCCACACTACTGTGTACATTTTCCCATACCAATGTGTACGGATGAGTTGCAGTCCAACATAACTGAAAGACACCAGGTTGGCTAGTGCACAGCATTGTTATGATGAACAACGTGTAAAAGAAACGAGAGATAAAGGAGGTTTTTTTTAAAAAAAAAATCTCCAAGCATTGGAACTTTGTGAGTGATTTGCCAATCTGCCATGAAGAAAATGCCACGGGAGAAGTTAAGGTGCAATTAGGGATGTCCGGATTTTGTTAGAATCATAGAATAGTAGAGTTGGAAGGGGTCTATAAGGCCATCAAGTCCAACCCCCTGCTCATTGCCGGAATCTACCTAAAAGCATACCTGACAGATGGTTGTCCAGCTGCCTCTTGAAGGTCTCTAGTGTGGGAGAGCCCACAACCTCCCTAGATAACTGGTTCCATGGTCGTACTATTAAATCTGTTCCAACTGTGTTTCGTGTATTGTCAGGCATCTTGCATTCTGCCATCTGCTCACTGATGGAAGAGGATTCTGCTAAATGCCTGGGAAAAGAGAAAAGTCTGGATCTGGCACTAAAAAGATAGCAATGTTGGCGGTAGGCAGGCCCTGATCATTCCATAATTGGGGGGCCACTACCGAAAAGGCCCTATCCCTTATTATCTTCTGAGCCTTCCCTAGTTGTTAGCATAATATATGGGTACGTTGGTGTCAGGAGAGGCCTTCCATCAGGTATTTTAGAGATATACACGAATTTTATTCTTTGTGCTAATGTGAATCTGTGCTAATGCACACTTATACTAATGCTTAAGCATTAATGTGCTTTAGCTCAAGTGCATACATGTGCAATTGCATGGATCTTGCCCAAAGTAAAAAACAAACAAAAAACAAATGGTCCACATGCCTACAGAATCTGCACAACTCAGAACAAGCCAGTCTGCTGTGGAATCCACAAGTCAGAATCATAGAAACACAAACTCATTTGAAGCCACTGCAGATTTTTCAGGCACGATCTACATCAAGCAGGAAATAGCACTATGAAAGCAGTATGAAAGCAGTATATCAAAGGCAGGAACCACACCAAGGAGGATATAGCACTATGAAAGCGGTATATTATATGTGTCAATGGGCGCTAACAGTGGCTCCTGCCTCTTATATACTGCTTTCATACCGCTTTCATAGTGCTATGTCTTGGTTGGTGTAAATCTGGGGTTTATCTACACTTAAGGGTGTAGCAGGAGGGAGGGGGCAGGATTGCAGACTTACCTGCTTCTGCAATGTTCCCCCACTTCTATACGCTGTGCGACATCCCAGAAGGACAGAGGGACGTCATGGACACCTTTCTTTCTTTCTTTCTTTCTTTCTTTCTTTCTTTGAAGAGGAGCCCAGTCACGCTGCCCCGATCCAGGGAAAAAGATAAGTTAAAAACAACAACTCTGCAGCCAACCCCCTCCCCCCGCACCATCCCAAGGATGGTGAAATTACTGCCCCCCATCCCCAAAGGGCACAGAGGGGGCCCCCAAACAGCTCCATGCCTGTTTTGAAAGCCAGAGTAGGCAGGAAGAAGCTGGGATGGGCATCCACAACCCCACGATCTTCCCAAGACCACGGGAAAACTCAGGATAACAGAGGTCTCAGTTATCCCTGGAAAAGTCTTTGCCCGTCCCTGGTTGTCCCCAGGATCCCCTGTCAATCATATGGATGCACAGGGATGCTACTGAGCTGATCCTGGGATAACTGCATGGTATAGACATGGCCCTGGTCCCTGACATCCCTACATGCAATGACTTCTAGGTAAGACTAATGGACAGTTCGGTTAAAACATAGGCAACATTCATTTGCTGAGCTTCTTTTGTGCAAAGTTTGGAAACTCTCACACACAGAACTCTGGAGCATGGAGTGTCTACCATTGATACCAACAGATGAGAGGGGCAAGTTCCACTTTAGGACTGTTGCATTTGAAGAACTAGCAACAGCGTGCACAGCTTGCAAGCCACCAAAGCCAACAGAGCCAACAAGCTATGCATGGCTGGTAGCTTGGAGGTTGTCCATCACTTGGCAGGTGCTACACTTTGCTGGCAAATCATGTCTCTTGGTGGGTCACAGGTTGTGCCAATCTGCGTTAAAGCAGTTCAGATGATAATGCAACCTTGCAGTTGGTCCTGAATGAGTAGCAATTCATTCTGGATAGGTAGTATTTGCCATGTTCACATTCCAGCTGTCTTGTGAGAGAGAACGATAAGCAGGAGGGCTACTGCTAACACTTTTTATACTTATCAGCAAGACTGTTCTAATACTGTGGCTTGGCTTCAGTTGATAACATTCACTAAATAAATGACACAAATCACTCATTTCCACAAAACAGCTTGACCTTTGGGAACTATTCTTTCTTGCCAATTGGGAGGATTGGACCTGATTCAAAAGTTACCACAGGGCTTCTTAAAATATTGTCTTTGTGGTTTCCCATGAGGGTCAGCAAAGAGCTCCGTCACACCTACATGTTTGCCCTGGTTTGCCCTCGAATTATCCACCTTCGTTTCCATAGTATATGAAAGCCTGAGCACTTACACCTTTGCGCTTTTAGGTTTCATACATCTTTACACCTCTCCTGCGCACCAGCATATCGCTGTTGTTCCATTGAGATGCACTCTCAGATCTCCTTTGTACCTCCCCCTACAGTTCATTGGTTAGTGGTAGTTGGACACCGCGCCCTCCCTAGTAATCGACATGGGGCACTCCTGGTCTTGCACTGATTTTTCCTAGGAAGTAGCTTCTCTTGTTACTGAACTCACTTCAGGAAAACTCTGTCCCTCTCCTATGTACTTTCGTGGTTAATCCCTGTTGCCTAGGCTATGCCCGTTCCCCTCACCCTGCCTGGAGGCTTTGGAGCGAGAACTGGAGAGGGTTGCAGGATTGTGTAAATCCCAATGATTTCAACTGCATTTACATCCAATTCATACTAAAATCCCATGCATGCTTACCTTTGAGTAAACTCCATTGAACAGAGACAGACTTACTAAAATGGGGTTTACTCAAAGGTAAGCATGCATGGAATTTTAGTATAAATTGGATGTAAATGCAATTGAAATCAATGGGATTTACTCTTGAGGAAGGGAACCAGCAGATCACCATTTTATAAACTTGAAAATGCACAGCTTAGCATGATCAAAAGATTGATCCTTCACACTTGCGGACTACCAGGAAAAGGGTTCAAGGGGGGGGGGAGATTTAAAAAATCCTAAAAAATAAAGGGATGGACTGATCTCATTCAAACTTGTCATGCTGAAAACTCTACTTAAGAGCTATCACTTTGCCAATTTTGATCTCTTTATTTTAAAAAATGATAAAGGTGAAAATGTACCTGGTCATGCCTACTCAGGAGTAAGAACTTAGAGTTAAATGGGACCTCTCTCCCTCTCCCTTCATAGTTGAGTCAAGAATTGCACCACCCTCCTCTTTTGTTAGCGAGACCACCCTTAGACACACACACACCCAACAAAGAATAGGCTGGTCAATAGAACACAACCACAGAAATTCACAGGAGGAAGGAGAGCATTTATTTCCCAGGAAGGGAAAATAATCCAGACTTCCTGCACTCCAAAAAGAAATGAAACATGGAGAATAAGAGCTAAAATGAGTGCAGGATGTGGACGATGTCATGTGGGTACCAGGCTGCAAAACTACATACCAGGCATGGGGAGTATGCAATAAATCACTGTTGTGATGGAGCCCTGAGTCATGTGATAATGACACACCCCAGCGCTTCTGGACCCCAAATCAAAATATAGCCTAACAGGCATATGCCCTGGGGGCAAGTTACAGCCATTAAAAACAAACAAACAAACCCAAAAATGATAAATACAACAATGAAAATATCAAAATATTAATCCATTAAAATGTTAAAATAGTAGAGATCCATGTTAATAATCAGAGCCCAGATTAGAGATGAAATGCCTGCTGGGAGGGGAAGGTCTTAACTTTACAAGTAGACATATGCAGTGAAATGACAGGTGGAAGCACATTCCACAGACAGGGAGCCATGACAGAGTAGACTCTTTCCCTGACCATTGTGGGATGTGGAACCCAGAGCAAGGTGACCTGTGTGAGAAGCTGAATCCAGATATAACTGCAGCTGATCACAGAAATTATGCCAGTAAAATAATCTTTGACTAGGCCCTTGAAGTGTTTTTCACCCCTTAAGGAGGAATAAAAGAAGTAAGTTGATGGAATAACAATTAATTAAAAAAGAGAGAGAGAGAGAGAGAGAGAGAGAGAGAGAGAGAGAGAGAGAGAGAGAGAGAAGAAACAAAACCAAAACTATGTGAACCCAACTCTACATCAGTTAGGTTGAGATGACCTTTTTAACTTCTATAAACCGCCCGGAGAGCTTCGGCTATGGAGTGGTTTATAAATATAATAAAATAAATAAATAAACCATGTGATGAAAGGGGTCTTGCAAGGCCTCATGGGCTAGCCCTACCCCCACGGCGGATATGTGTGGCAGCCTTGCTCCCAATCCCAACCGTACATTCAGCCCGTATGGAAAAGGGCTGTGTGTGTACCCCCACCAAGCAACAGCTGTGGCATGGAGCAGAAATTTTCTAGGGCAGTGCTGAACAACGTCTTTCAGCCCAAATGCTGAACTCTGGAAGAGCTCTGAGGGGCAACCTTCCAGTGGTAGGTGGAGCTAAAAGCAAATGGGGTGGGGCCAAAGAAAGAGGGGAAGGGCCAAAATACCAGCCAATTTTAGCTTAAAGCACTAAATAACTATGCTTTGGGAAAGGCATTTCATCCTTTTAGAATGGGTTAAAAAAAAACCTGCATAAAAGCCAGGAAACCACAGAATGATCAGTGACTGAGGGAAAGGGGGTGAGTCAAGGGAAGGAATACTTGAAGGCAGACTTGATACCCCAGCGAACCAGATTATATAGCCCTGGGCCTGACATTCTGCACCCCTCTTCTAGGACCACATTCTGGAATATACCAGCAAGGTAGGATAACCACAGAATAGTGCCCCCAATTCCTAACCTGGACAATCATGAAGAAGGTAGCATGGGTAGTATTAAAAGTCCCTGAAAGTTCAAAGAGAATCCACATGGTCATAGTCCCCATATCTATCTTGTAATATAAGTCATCCACCAGGGTAACCACAGTTGTTTCCATGGCAAATCTGGGTCCGAAACCCAAATGGAAGTTACAGAGATCAAGGTTTGCATTGAGAGCTTGAAGCTACATTGTCACCATACATGTGAGCACCTTGCCCATGAATGACAGTTGAGAGAATGACCTGTTCTTCACTACAGGAGTATAGATCGGTCAATGCATTTTATATTGGAATCTGAAATGTCATGAAAACTAGCCCCTACTCTAGCACAGTAAGCCCTAAAGTTGACGTTAGCATACAAATATTCAGACCTATTCATAGCAATGTTTCCTGTAGCCTTCAAAGAAACCAGACTTCCTCCCGGTTCCCTTTTTGCGGTCCTTACTCTTGGCTTGCAGTCAGCTGTGACTCTCATCCTCACATGACTTCGCAATTACAGAATGGAGAGGCCTGCTGGTGAGGCAGGAAGGAAGCACACAGGTATCCAGTGAAACTTTGCTTTGCGAATAATGATGATGATGATCATAATTAATAAATTATTCTGTGCCTTTGGAGAATTGTGCTAATTGGCAATCTCCTATTTCAAAAGTCCTAATATTTTATTTCTGCTTATTGCCAACTATCAAGTGGAACATTAATGGAAATGTGGACGACTGGTAGAGTAATAATTATAACTGTAATCATATGAACTCGTCTGCTGCTAACCTCTAATTAAAATAAATCAGAGGATGTAGAAAATGGGCTGCACAGAGCTATGTTTTCAATAATATGTATTACTGGTGGGGAATAATTCACTCAGTGCGGATGCTCCAGTTTTGGCAAGTAAAGAATGGTTATCTAGAATTTCAGTTTGTACAAAAGAGCGATGCTGAGTTCCTTAGAATGTTGTTACTCCCTTTGTTTTACTAGGAAAGGCTTCCAGTTCTAGAAGTAAGGAGGAAAGGTTGGTTAGGCAGTGAAGCCTGAGATTCTGAATTAAAAGCTCCACGTTTTTGTGCTGTGTTGAAAATGTCTCCCACATTTTTTTACCATTCTCATTCAATTTGATAGAAAAGAAAGTGCTTTCAAAAAGAAATTCAGTAGTGAAGAAAATTCCAGAGAAATTCTCATATGCTGAGTTTGGGTTTCGTGTCCTTACCTTACTTAGGAGGCAGCTGAGCACAAGTGTGCTGTTTTTAATTTATGATAATCTCTCTGGCAGCCTCCTTGGCTTCCCACACTTCAATTACAGCTCAGCGGAAGGCAGCATGAGGTCATTCCTCCCATGGGGCTTTTCAGATCAGAAAGCACAGACAGCTTGAGAGGTTGCGGAGCAATAGAGAGATGTGTAATAAAAAGAACACACACACCGCACCCTTGGCCACCTTGCAGTGATTAGATAAACTCCAAAACACCCTGAGAATGAGGCAGAATGATGGAAGCCTCTTTCCTTGGGGAAGAAAACTTTCTGGAAATTGGAAAGCAGATTTTGGCACAGCACTAGCTCCACCTCTTCCCTGACACAACAGCCCCCCCCCCCCCCCGAATGGAGAGCCAACCTGCAAACACAGTTATGCTGTTGCCTCTGGCCAATCCCCCCCAAAAAAACTTAGAAAAGAAGCAAGAAGTTGTGCAACAAGCCCTACCTGAGAGAAACTGTTGAAGATTTCTCCTCCACCTGAAGAAATTTGGTGAAATAGCATGGTGAATTTTGAAAGGGCATTTGCACGCAGCTCTACCATATTTGTGTTTGTGTTCAATGCTGTTATGAAAGATCAATAGAGAGTAATTAGCCAACCTTAGTTTTGCTTTGCATACATTGGGGAGAATCCAGCATCACGTGAATAGACTTTCACTTGTGTGAAGGGACTTTGTCCCTCCCACTCCTGCAGGCCCAAGTGTCCCCCAAAAATATGCTTTAGGATATTCCCCAATCCTCCAGAGCAGATACTGAGGATACATAGGGAGCTGGTGGGGAATTGCCCCCTTGCAGTTCTGCTGATAGAACCAGTTCTATTAGTGGGGGAAAAATAAACCTCAATGGATTCCTCTCATTGGCATTATAACATTGCTAGATGTTTCTCACAAACCAGCCCAATGCATGTTTGCAATTCCATTGAATTCAGTGGGTAAGTGTGCATAGGGCTTAGTATATAAAGCTACTATCCTATACATGCTTACCTTGAATGCAATGGGGCTTACTTTTGAGTAAACATGCATAGGATTGTGCCCTAAAGCATGTTAGAGTACCTCATTTATTCATTTTTGCAGGCCGCTTTTTATTATTTATTTATTACATTTCCACTAGCTAGAGCTATTTTCATAGTATAGCTGCAAAAACCAGTGAGTGACTTTGGAGGGGACTTGAACCCATCATGCAGATTCAAGTCCAATCAGTTATCAAAGTGATCACATAAGGATACAAAGGCAACACATTTTATGTGTTTGGAAATAGGATATAATCTGTTTTAGACAGATTTCACACAAAAGACAGACACACAGAGAAGGAGAGAAGCCCGAGCACTATGGCATTTGTGAAGGGCTGTTCTCAGACCTACCTCACTCTTATATTGTTTACATGAATAGAATACACCATCACTTATTTCTCAATTCAGCTCCACTTAACTATATCATAGTCAATAAAACTAGTTCTATGAAATAAGCAATTTCCAATCTTTACAGCACAACCCTATGCATGTTTATTTAGAAATAGCTCCCGCTGTGTTCAATGAGGCATACCTAGTTGGTATGTTTACAATGTAGCCTTGGCCATCTATCTTCCCATTCTCATTCTTTGTTATCTTTTATTAGATCCTAAATCCCACTTGGGATTGTCCCAATGGCAAAAGAATTGGTCCCAATACCAGTGCCTTCAGTGCTGAATACATATAAACTTAGGCCAGATCTACACCTTGTGCCAAATCATTACAGATGTGGAATAAAAAGCAGGATCTAACACTCTGAAAGTGGCATATGCAATGTGCAATGTGCTCCAACAATTATCAGTGAACTTCAATACTGCTATAAAACACTAGTGTAGATCTAGCCCTATATTCAAGCCTTCTTTATACCAGACAGAGGTTTGCAGTTGCTGCACAGTGAAGAATCATAAGGCTTAATAGGTGTTGTTTTCTTGAGATTTTGTCAAACCAGCTAAAATAGGGTGGTGGTAATTTTGGTTATTACCTGGCTCAGAAGATACACTGTGGGCACCTTTGAAATGCCACCGAGTCCTTTTTTCTCTCCTGCCTCCTCAATTAAAGGCTATTCTAAGCATCATAATGATGAGAGAGAGAGAGAGAGAGAGAGAGAGAGAGAGAGAGAGAGAGAGAGAGAGAGGCAACAGGAGTTGCCAAGGACTGAAAATAAGAATAAGAAGGATACCCACAATAGCCTTATTCATATTTGGAGCATTAGGGATAAAAAAATGCCCAGATGCATGGAAAAGACATTGACAATGGTGGCTTCCTGACAAAAAAATATAACTCTTTGTGTAAGCCAATGGAGGGAAAAAAATGTGTTTTAATCTTACGGCCCCGTCTTTCATGGTGTCTTACTTGGAGACAGCTCTTTGTTTTTTCCCTGTGGAGATCATGCTGAAATAAACTGCCAAACATCCCTTACACCTCCATGCCATCTAATTATAGCCTGTAACACTAGAGAGTGCTGACAGTGCTGAGCTATTGACTCTTGACACTCTCTAAAGCACTTAATTATCTTTTCACATAAGCCCCTTTCAGACCTGTCAACTCCTTTTGTATTGTTTATTGTAGGGGGTGGGGGGAAGAGAAGTTGCATATTAAGATTTCAGGCCTGTGCACCTGGAGTCAAACCTGTGTGCGTGCACACACACACACACACGGGCTACCTGAGGCACATTTTTATACATGACAAAGGAGGGGTTCAGTTGGAGTTGCTTAGGAGATGCTCGGACAACATTTGAAGGATGAGCACACAAATATACGAAGTTGCCTTATTCGGATTCAGACCAGTATTGTTGACACTGACTGGCCACCAGCTCTCAAACGTATCAGGCAGAAGCTTTTCCAACTCTACCTGGAGATGCTGGGGCTTGAACTTGGTACCTTCTGAATGTAAACCAGGTGCTCTTCCACTGAGCCACAGAGTGTCATCACATGGGGAGGGGGAATCACATTTCCTTACCGTTGCTTCTCCGCCCCTGCTTTTGTCCCTCATTACTTTCTCTTCCTTGCTGGAGGGGAAAGAGGAAGTAAACAAAGAGCACATGGCCTATTCAGGGTCCCTTTTTATCTCACCACTTTTCCTGCACACAGCAGGAGTTTGCGGCACATTCCTTTTTTAAAAAAAAAAGTCAGATTATAAGGGGTCTATTTTGCGATGGAAAAATGAGAGAAAGGAGCGGGAGGCGCACAGGAGGCAGACAATATTGTCTAAAGGATGTGCACACATCCATAAGTGGGCAGTAGCGAGCGTGCGATAAAACACTCAGCTGATGAACCCCACAGCCCTTTTATTTACACAAACCAGCCCTTTTTCCAGGATGGCTCACAAACAGATTGGAATAAAATGATACTTGTATTTGTCTTGCATTTATAGACATGCAGGGGAAGCTTCCTTGAAATCCTTCATAAACACCCCCATTATATCAACCATGGCTATAAAATTGAACAAGGAGAGAAACTGAAGAGGAGTTATGAAATTACTGGTTCTTGTGGTCCATGATGGAAACAGGAAGTATTCCGGATCTTTCATCTACCCACATTTTTGTAAATGTTTTCTCAAATTCCTCTCCTAGTTTTGTGGACCCAAGAACATGGCAAAATCACTTATCAATTTATTCCTTGATTGCAGATGAAAAAAACAATGCTGCCTGCTTAAGGCTGACAGCTCTGTGTCCAATATTGAAGGGATCCGTTCTCTAACCATGCTTGTCAGTGTCTCCTCCCGACCTTTGCAAGCTGAAAAATTATCTGTTGGCCCGCTGACAGGTGTTTTTTTCCCCAACATCCCTTTGCAATTGTAATAGTTTATTTTGAAGCAGAGATTCGTTCATGCAATCAAAAAGTCAGTTTAAAAGCATTTAGAAAGCATTTCATGAGCAATTAAAAAAACCACATTAACATGCTTTTTTTAATGAACAACAAGAATCCTCTTTGAAGTTTAGAAGATCAAATAAGCAAACTGAAGAGTAGCAGTCTGTTATTAAAATCAGTATAAAAGCTTTTCAAATCTTCGTCCGATGCTTTTGTTACCAAGGAACTCAACCTCGCTGAGTCTTGATTTCTGGGAGCTTCACTCTGGTCTGTGAGAATACGCAAAGCAAAAGGTTTTGAAAGCAGGACCGAGGAAGTGAGTAGTGTTCTTGTGTTACAGTGTACACCAGGAGTGCCTTTACATCTTGAGAGTAAAACACTAGTAGGCTAGAGCTACACTACTGCTTTATAGTGGTATGGACTGTTGGGGCACAATTCACATTCCATTTACCACTTTTATAGAGCTATTTCCTGCATTTTATGCAAACTCTGGATACATGCAAACATTTTACTCTTTATACCTAGCTTCTTCTTTACCCAGGCAATCATGGTTGTACCCTTGTATTTGGACAATCACAGCCCTGGTGAAGTTAACATTGCATACCACTAGCACCACCACTATGCTAAACACATTAGAACTTATTAGTATTAGTAAAGTTTAGGGTTGTCCCCACAAGGTTTGCACATGAAACTCCACTTTCACACCAGGTAGAGAACCAACTCAAAGGAACTCTCCTTTTCAATTTTGCACATCCTTTTGTTGTTGTTTATTCATTCAGTCGCTTCTGACTCTTTGTGACTTCATGAACCAGCCCACGCCAGAGCTTTCTATCAGCCATCGCCACCCCTTGCTCCCCCAAGGTCGAGTCCATCATCTCCAGAATATCATCCATCCATCTTGCCCTTGGTCGGCCCCTCTTCCTTTTGCCTTCTACTTTCCCTAGCATCTTCTCCAGGGTATCCTGTCTTCTCATTATGTGGCCAAAGTACTTCAGTTTTGCCTTTAATATCATTCTTTAATATCCTTTTACCAAGATTTATTTTGTCTGTTTTGTTCTGCTCTCACTTGACTAAAACAGCTCCCCTTTAAGCTTCATCTGTGGTTTTGGCTCAGTTCATCTTCTACTGTCACTGTCCTCAAGAAGAGCTTACGCTGTCTGCTCCTACTTAGTTTCTCCCCTCACTTTCCTTGCCCCACAGTATCCTCTCCCTACTCTATCATCATCGTCATCATCATCATCATCAGGGAAGTGAGGGCTCAAGGAGACCTAACAAGTTATTGCTGTCTTTTGGGCCACGATCCTCTTCTCACTATGCAAGAAATAGAGTGCACTTTCAGGGTGAGATGGACCTAAAAGGGCTTTCTCCCATGTTGCTCACAAACTGTGGAATGCGCTCCTTCAGGAACTGCACACAGCCCCACGCTCTGAGCTTTTAGAAAGGGTATGATGACGCATCTTTTTAATTTAGCCTTTTAAATGATGTAGTTATGTTAATGTTTTAATGTTGTACTGTTTTTAATGTTCTTGATGGTGCTTTAACAAATAAGACAGTATATAAATGCTAATAATGAAATGATAATAAGTAAGCAACCATACTTCATAAGAAACCAATCCCACATAGCCAATATAGTGGTGCTCATGACAAAGCCCTAGATCATAGCTGACAAATGAAATAACCCTCCACGCTTGTGCCCAAGGAAAACTGCCATAGGTAATAGCTGTACCAATCCCAAACACTCTCTGTCACTCTCTGTCTCCCTCAGTCTCTATTCTACCACCCATCATTCCATGGACAATAGACCATTTATGTCTATTTCCCTCAGCCATCAAGCCTAATTAGGCCCCACAGCATTCTGGCTCCTAGAACTCTCTGGGCTCATCTACACCAAGCAGGATATTTCACTATGAAAGCGGTATGAAAGTGGTATATAAAAGGCAGGAGCCACACTATGGCATTTTGGCGGTATTGAAGTGCACTGCAGGATTTACAGTACTGCTTTATAGTGGTACTGAAGTGCACTGACAACTGTTGGGGCCCATGACACATCTACACAAGCAGGATATAACACTCTGAAAGTGGTATGAAAGCGGTATATGGTATGTGTCAATGGGCCCCAACAGTTGTCAGTGCACTTCACTACTGCTGTAAAGCAGTAGTGTGGCTCCTGCCTCTTATATCCGGCTTTCATACCACTTTCATAATTGAATATCCTGCTTGGTGTAGATGAGCCCTTTATTTTCCTTATTAGGAAGTAGCCTCTCTCCTCTAAAACTCTTACATGCCCAATATCATTCCCCCCTTTGCTGCCAAAATCTGTCATAGACTTAACCAATTAGCTGTCAACCCCATCCGTGTTTTGTGCATACAACCATCATTATATTTCTGTAAATAAAAACATACTCAATTTGTGTAATTTCTGGCTTCTGTTTCATGAACAACTCCCCAGTCTAGAGAGGGAGCCTGCTGTTGTACTTATTTCTCATTCCCAAGCAGGGAGTATCAATCTCTGCTGCTGTGTGTGGTGACTTTGGGTTAAAATGCACCACCAGAGGACATGAATCCATACCTACAAGTCTCCTTCATAGCTCATCTGGGTTACATAAACACCTGGCTGCTTGAGAAGAGGTTACAAGTCTTCACCCAACCTACAATTCCAGTTTCAAACATAGAATCATAGAATAGTAGAGTTGGGAGGGGCCTATAAGGCCATCGAGTCCAACCCCCTCCTCAATGCAGGAGTCCACCTTAAAGCATTTCTGACAGATAGTTGTCCAGCTTCCTCTTGAATGCCCCTAGTATGGGAGAGCCCACAACCTCCCTATGTAATTGGTTCCATTGTCGTACTGCTCTAACAGTCAGGAAGTTTTTCCTGATGTCCAGCCGGAATCTGGCTTCATGTAACTTGAGCCCACTATTCCGTGTCCTGCACTCTGGGATGATTGAGAAGAGATCCTGGCCCTCCTCTGTGTGACAACCTTTCAAGTATTTGAAGGACAACAATGATGGACAACAATACAAGAATGGAGCATCCCTGTGTTGCTTAGCCCAATGGGATTGGGTGGAGGAGGGGAGGCTGCGAGCCAACATGCTCCCACTTAATTCTAAGCAACCCATGGTTTAACAAACTGGGTCATTGCAACTTGTGATTTTAAAACCTAAACGCAACAGATTCCAAAAACTGCACAGTTATATCTGTCTTTGATTGAAATATATATGTTTCTGCACCTCAAAGCAACAATTAAAGCAAGAGGTGTTAACAGGTTACAAAAGCCATTTAAAATGGTAGACAAACATATTTTGTCACACATTTGAAACTGGTTTAATTCTTCGCAGCAAGATATACAAGTTGAGGAAAAAGACGGTGGAAGAGACAGCTCACAGTTCAGAAAAAGAAAAACCCTTTTTTGTTTATGAAAGCTTCATTAAAATGCAATTATATGGTTCCTTGAGGTGCCGCTAATTGAATTATAGGATGCCTCTTACTCTTCTTCAGGATGGCAAAAAAACCCTGCTCAGCTTCATTTTATGGCCCCCTAATGACTCACCAGTCTGTATAAGCCATAATTCATCTCTAAGCAGGAGCCAAATAATTATGTTTTGCAACGCTTTTTAAAGAAAGGGGTTATATACCTTTACTATAAATTGTTGCTGTGGGCTAAAACCCAGATACATGATTTTTGTGGGTTTCTTTTTTATTCTAGTGGTTAATTTAGTTTGCTTTCATAAAAACTTCCAAAATAATTTGTGAAACCCACTTTAAATTATAGGATGAGGTGCCAGGGGAGTTTTGCTTGTTTTCAAAGGTAATGTTTCTGAAATTGCAAAAGAAACATGAGTCATCCAGAAGTCCTTCTTAATTTATACTACTCTTTCTGCCTACTTTAAAGATCATTAAATTTCATTCATTTATTCCTATCCAAACAGTTCCATTTTCAATTAGCAGTTGGGGAATTTGTCAATGGCCTGCTTTTCATCAGTATACCATTTCCCTGTTCCCATCAAATTTGTATTTAATACCTATTGCTAGATTCCAAATACTTGAAACTTTAGCATGGGGTGGAGTGGGAGATCTCCACATCCTTTAGGTAGCTTTTCTAGAGCAGGATGGGCAGAAAGTAGACCTCCAGATGTTTTGGACTTCAACTCCCAGAAGTCCCTGCCAGCATGGCCAATGGTCAGGAATCCTGGGAGTTGAAGTGCAAAACATATGGAGTTCTACTTTCTGCCCACTCTGTTCTAGGTAAATCCTTATATAAAAACCAGCAAGATCAACAAATAACATGCTGAACTTTAAAACCATATAATAATAATAATAACAACAACAACAACAACAACAACAACAACAACAACAACAACAACAATAATCTTACCCGCCTCTCCCACTGGATCGAGGCAGAGAACAACATTAAATACAACAATACATAAAACAATACATAAAGAGCATATAAAACCGATACAATATTAAAATAATTATTACAACATCTTAAAATTCTTAGGTTTAAAATTCATCTGGGTAGGCCTGCCAGAAGAGATTAGTCTTTATGGCTGTCTTAGGGCTCCATGACACCTATTTATTTCCCTCTGGTTTGTCTCCATGGGTTTTTTTTTTTAACCTCCTTTTCATAAGCGCGTCAAGGGCTCCATCACACAAGGTCCATTTCACGTGGGTTTTTGTTTGTTTGCTCTTCCACTCTACTCTGCCCCTTCTCCTTCCTCCTCCAGTTAATTGGTTGTTGTACTCTGATGGGCGTAAGCTCTTTCCCCACCCACCCCATTCACTCTGGCCTTGTTATCTAGCAATTACTTTTAAGGTTTTATCTGGGCTTTATTTCTGCAGGCAATGGGGGTGGGGTGGGGTGGGGTGGGGTGGGGGGTTGGAGCACTAAAATGTCCATTCAACCAACTAACATCCCTACAACAACCGTGCTGGAGGAGGAGAACCGCCCCACCCTCCCCTTTCATCAGCAAGACTCCATTAGCACATGCCCCCAACAAAGGAAAAAGCAAAAGGGGGAAATAATTCAGACTTTCCCCACACCAAAATAAAATGCAGCAAGGGGGAAAAGGGTGAGATGAGTACAGGACAGGGACAATGTCATGTGAGTACTGTGCTGCAAAACCACATACCACGAATGGCAAGTGTTTGATTCATTTCTGGAGTGATGGAGCTCTTAAACTCAGAGAGAGTATTAAGTTGACGAATCTCTTCCAGCAGACTATTCCACAGTCTAGGGCAGCAGAAGAAAAGGTCTTCTGGGTAACAGTTGTCAGCCCAGTTTTGGCTGACTGGGGTAAATTCACCCCAGGGGACCTGAGTGTGTAGGGCGGATTGTACAGGGGGGGGGGAGGCGATCCTGCAGGTAACCCGTGCCCAAGCCATGTAGGGCTTTAAAGGTAATAAGCAACACTTTGAACTCCGCCTGGAAACTAATTGGAAGCCAGTGGAGCGATTTTAATGTTGGTGTAGTAGTGATTGTAATTTCAATGTAGCACACAGCAAGCAGAATCCAGTGAATTAGAACATAAGAACATAAGAAGCGCCCTGATGCTGGATCACACCAAGGGTCCATCTAGTCCAGCACTCTGTTCACACAGTGGCCAACCAGCTGTCATCCAGGGATCCACAAGCAGGACATGGTGCAGCAGCACCCTCCCACCCATGTTCCCCAGCAACTGTTGTATACAGGCTTACTGCCTCTGATCCTGGTGGTAGAACATAGCCATCAGGACTAGTAATCATTGATAACCTTCTCCTCTGATAGTACCACACATGCAAATTAAAGGTGAATAATTAAAACAGATTATAGGACACCACAGAGAAACTAACTGAGAAGACATTTGCATGGAAATGTCACAGTCTGTACATCTTGCATTTAATGGGCTTTTGGCCGACTGCTACATTCTCTTTTCCTCTGTACCGATGTGTGCATGAGTGTGTGCGAATCTCTGCCAATTGAAGATAACATTTCATGCTTCTGATGGCGGGCTCTAGTCCACCAAGCTTATGACACCACAATAATTCTTTTTTAAAAAAATGTTTACAGAGAAGCTATGTCCTTTGCTGAAGGGCAGCTTTCCCAACTTGGTGGCCTCCAGGTATTTTGGATTTCCCATTCCTGACAGCTCAGCCAGCATGGCCAGTTGTCAGGAATGCCTGGAATTGTGTCCCAAAACCTCTGGAAGGCACCAGGGTGCTATAAGGTACAGTGCAGATAAGGCTGTGTGGGCTGGACAAAATGCTATAGCTGGCTCGAGGCAGTCCATTGGGACCTTCATTATCCGACACAGTTTATTACTTGCACCTTTGGATGGAAATGACAGGTTATTATCTTTAAGAAGTGTACTGTATTTAAGGAGAAGCTACCCAAATAAAATAAAAAATGGGGGGAAAAGGCTGTCCTTTTTTAAAGAGATATTTGCTTGGCCTGGTAGTGTGTTTGGATCTAAATATTCTAGAGCTATGGCCTCTCAAAATGATCCACCCTATTTTTGGGTAGAGAAATTGGGGATACAATTTCACCAAATTTCTCCTGGGGGAGGAGAAATTCTCCAACAATTTCTCACAGGTAGGCATCACCATTGGCAAGGGATGTAGAACAGCTTCTTTCTTTTATTTTCCTAGGGTCTTTTCTTTTCTTTTCTTTTTTGCACTGCTACTGCAAGTGGCAATAACATCAACTTTGTTTGCAGCCTGGCTGCCATTTTGCATCCTCCAGAATACCTGATATACCTAGCATCACTCCAGGGCGTTGAAGGGAGGGAATGCAGATACCATACAAATTAATGGTGAAGAAAATATGGAGAAAATTCTGAAAAGTGTCCTTTAATTTCTAGGAGTTAAGAAAAAAAATCTCAGGAATTTCCTGAAGGTTTTCTTTCTCCCATGAAAGGGGCTTCCATTTTTCTGCCTAATTCTCACGGCATTTTGTAATTTATTTTGAATGTGTGTTGGTGGTGTTTTTGACCTTAACTAATCACTGCGAGGTGACTGAGGCTACTGTCTATATTTTTGTTTCTATTATACCTCTCAACATTGCTCTACAGTCTCCCAGTCTGCCTGCACTTATTGATCTCAAAAGGCCCTATGGGAGGAATAAATTTATGATGTCTTCTCCTGGGCAGAAAGTGCAGGAAGCCAAGGAAGCTACAAGCTGTCAGAGAGACAATTGTACAATGAAAGACAGGACACATACACACTCCTCAGTAATTTCATAAGTAAGGGAAGTGCAAGGACCCTGAACCAAACGCATGAGAATTTCTCCACAATTTCTTCTCCTTTTAATTTCTTTTGGAAAGCAATTTCTTTTCTATCAAAGTGGAGGAGAATGGTCAACATTTTCAAGGGAGAAATTTTTGGCACAGCACTAAAATATTCATGTCACTAGATAAGAATTACTGGTGACATGTGATGTGGGATTTCTTCTTCATTTTCTTCTACAGCCATCTCTACAACTTGCAGAGGGGCTTGAAGAGAATCTTCCAATTGAATGTGCACCATCAGTATTATAAGGAAGCCTAGCAATGGAGACTAGCGGACCATTAGGCACAGGAAACTACAGAGAAAGATGTGCTTGTGGTAGCAAATGAGGAGAAGACAAAGGCATAGAAGCAACAGAGATAAAATATTTCAGTCCCGTCAAAGCATCAGCAGTCAGAAAGTTTTTGAGATATTTATTGTCAGGGTTGGGGGAGGGACAATGATCTTAAGGGTATTTTAGTAAATAAATGGAAAATCTCCTGATTGTACTGGGGGGGGGGGGAAGTTTACAGGGTTTTTTTCCTTTGTGAATATGTATAAATATTTACTAGACTTGCACACGAGAGAATTGTGAATTTTTGGGGATTGCATTTTTTCTTCTTTGAACAATATTTCTTCTTGGACTCCCTTAGGCACTTGAAGTGGTCCAAGGAAAATGCAAAGATAACCACTAAAATTAGAAAGACAAAAGCCAGGCACAAAGTATGTCCTTGGATTCTGTCTTAATGTTCTTAAGCAGAGGATAATTGTCTATTTCATCTAGGCTCTGTTCTTTCTGTTATATTTAAATCAATTACATATGGAAATATTTGTACTCTTGAGACACAGTTGTGATTTTCCTAGAGCAAAGCTTAATGTAAAAGCTAGACTTTATTAGAGTTGACACAGGGACACATTATTACAGCTTTTCCTCATTTATTACTCCAAACATGAGAAACACATCCATCTCTCAAGCAAAAAAACCCCCAAAGCATAACAAAACCTCTTCACAAATCCCCTCACAGCAGCATGAGGGTCATTATTTTTCTTTTTGGCTTGCTTTGTTTTCTTTTTTGAAAGACAGCAAGAGTTCCATCACACTTGCCCGTTTGCCCTGGTTTACCCTTGAATTATCCACGTTCATTTCCATAGCTTGTGAAAGCCTGATCAACTTACACTTTTGTGCTTTTATGTTTCATTCATCTTTACACCTCTCCTCTCATGTGCACCAGCATATTGCTTCAGGTGACCATATGAAAAAGAGGACCGGGCTCCTGTATCTTTAACAGTTGTATTGAAAAGGGAATTTCTGCAGGTGACATTTGCATATATGGGGAAACTGGTGAAATGCCCTCTTCGTCACACCAGTTAAAGCTGCAGGAGGCCTGCCCTCTTTTGTATCTGGTCACTCTAGTATAGCTCCTGCAGCTTTAACTGTTGTGATGAAGAGGGAATTTCACCAGGTGCTGCATGCATACCAATGACACCTGCTGAAATTCCCTTTTCTATGCAACTGAAGATACAGGAGCCATGTCCTGCTTTTCATATGGTCATGGTAATATTGCTGTTCTTCTGTTGAGATGCACATCCCCCCCACCCCCAGATCTCCTTTCTACCTCCCCCTACAGTTCATTGGTTGGTGATAGTTGGATACCACACCCTCCCTCCCTACATGGTTATTCCCTGTTGCCTAGGCTATGCTCGTTCCCCTCACCCTGCCTGGAGGCTTTTGAGCATGAACATAGTAAAATCAGATGGAGGTTTACTTCGAATAAACGCCATTGAAAAGAGAGACTTACTTCTGAGTAAACAGACAGAAGACCTCAGAAGTAAGCATGGGGTTGCAGAGCACTTCTTTCCAGTTTGCTGTTTTAAAACTTAAAAAAGGAAGCTTCTGAGTAACCACACTATTAAGTCAGTTCTATATGTGCTTACTCAGAAGTAAGACTCTCTCTATTCAATGGGGTTTACTCAAAGGAAAATATGCCTTACTATGAGTAGGATGCAAATACAGTTGAAATCAATGGGATTTACTTTTGAGTAAGGGAACAAGCAGATCTGTAGTTTATGAACTTGAAGATGCACAACTTTGCATGATCAAAGGAATGGAAGATCAATCCTTTGTATTTGTGAACTACCAGGAAAAGGGTTTAAGGGGGGAATTTTAAAAATCATAAAAAATCAAGAAATGATCCAATTTGAATCCATGCTGAAAGCCCTCCTCAAAACCATTCACTGTGCCAGTTTTGATCTCTTTATCTTTAAAACTTACACAGATGTAAGCATTTGTTTAATTTCCATTTTAAAAATCCTTTAAAATCAAAGGATGACCCAATGTGATTTAAACTTGGCATGGCTAAAACCCTCCTTAAGAGCTATCACTGTGCCGATTTTGATCTCTTTATCTTTTAAAATGAGGGCACTGAAGGCAAGGACGGTGCATTTTCCACCTTTCTTTTAAGGTGAAAACGCCTGCTGGAGAAAAGGCGCACCCTTCTCCGCCCCTTGAAAACATGCCCACAGAACACTGGATTGAAAATGATGGAAGAAAATACACGTTGAGGGTAGCGCATTGTCCTTTCGATTTACTGGAAGAACCAGACCTTTGGAGATTTTTATTTTTATTTTGTCTTTTGCAGAGAGAGAGAGAGAGGTAGGCAGGGGTGCCATTTACCTTATTATGCATCCATGTTGCCTGAGCAGTCCTTTATGGATTTCACACGGCTCTTCTCAGACGCAATCCCCCTCCCCCCACCTGTGAGGTAGATTAATTAAGACTGAGAGATTGCTGAACCTAATCCAGGTGTGATACACTAACAACTGCTCACAGCCTTTTAAATTGTCCATTTAAAATTAAATTCACAATGGTGCTGCCTGTGCTTATCTCATTGAAGCTGCACATACTTCTTCACACAGTGTATAGTTAAACTATGGAATTCACCACAAGATGTAGTGATAGCCACCAGTTTGGATGGCTTTAAAAGGGGGTTAGGCAAATGCCTGGAGAAGAAGGCTATCAATGGCTACTAGTCCTGATGGCTGTGTGCTACCTCCGGTATGAGAGGCAGTTTTATTTATTTATTTCATTTATTTCATTTATTTCAATTATATACCGCCCCATAGCAGAAGCTCTCTGGGTGGTTTACAAAGATTAAAAACATTGAACATTAAAACAGACATACAAAAGCATAAAAACAGATTATATATCAACTCAAAATGTGCTGTTAAATGCCCGGGAGAAGAGAAGTGTCTTAACCTGGCAACGGAAAGATAACAATGTTGGCTCTAGGCAAGCCTTGTCAGGGAGATAGTTCCATTATGGGGGGGGGGGCACCACTGAAAAGGCCCTCTGCCTCGTTGCCATCCTCTGAGCTTCCCTCGGAGTAGGCACCCAGACAAGGACCTTAGATGTTGAACGTAGTGTATGGGTAGGTTCGTGTCGGGACAGGCATTCCATCAGGTATTGTGGCCCCAAGCCATGTAAGGTTAAAACCAGCACCTTGAATCAGGCTCGAAAACATACAGGCAGCCAATGCAAATAGGCCAGAGTCAGTCTTATATGTATGAACCTTCTGGTTCCAGTTACCAATCTGACTGCTGCATTTTGCACAAGCCGCAGCTTCTGAGCTGTCTTCAAAGGCAGCCCCACATAAAGTGCAATGCAAGCGGGCCAGAGTCAGCCTTATATGTTCGAATCTTCTATGCCTATGTACATCAGTTGCTGAGGAACATGGGCAGGAGGATGCTATTACACTCATGTCCTACTTATGGGTTTTGCACAGGCAGATGTTTGGCCACTGTGTAAACAGAATGCTGTACTAGATGGAGCATTGGTCTGATCCAGCAGGGCTCTTCTTATGTCCTTATGTTGTAGTCTCTTAGATTCCATTCCATTCAGAAGTGAATTGGGGAGCGACCATTCAAAATTTTAAATCAATCTTTTTGGCTCAAGAAGTGATATATTTAGTGACTGAACAAGATTAAAACAGATGGCTTGGTGTAAATGGGTTAAAAAGTTGAAAGACTGATTCAAATCCTGCTATCATGTATTGCCCCAAGGTCAAAAGCACCCAGCAGTGGGGTTATCAACCACATGGAAAATCCGGCCCAGCTGTTGTTGTTTGCTTTTGGCCAGGTGCCAGAAAAGAAAAGCCAAAGCCATTTCCCCTCAGTCTTCTTTTTCCCGTGCTGAATCAAAATGTTCAGCTTGTGTCACTTCAGTGTTTCTTTTTAAAGCCAGTAAAACTCCACTGAGAAACTGAGCTGAAAAAACTTGTGTGTTCATTCCTCATGCATCAAAAAGTGCTTCTGCAGCTCATGGCAATGGAGCTCTAAAAATGGCTGCCCCATAAAAGAAGATGGTAGTCCCCACTGGTCAGTGAATGGTGGCATTTTTGTTAACCTACAATGATACTGTTTTCTGTCAAAGCATAATTTCTGAGGCATTAGGAGAGCCCCAAAGAACCTTGCCAAAACGCTGCCTCAATTTCATGACTCAAGAATATTCCCATGAAACTGAGGCATTTTAGGTGCAAGTTTACTTATCTCTGTATACCTGGACTCACCAAAACCATCTGGTTCCTTCCTCTGAGTTATTCCTGTACCTCCTCTGTGCTCCGCCACCAATTTCATCCAGGTATCTTTTTTAATAAATAAATAAATAAATAAAAATGTGGCAGTCCTTTTGGGCAGCAAATCCTTTCCTGTGCCACCTCCCTGCTTTCCGTGGGGTGGGGGGGGGCAGGAAAGCTATTTTCCCCTTGATCTGATGAGGCAGTTTTCTTGGAAGATATTTTAAAATATTGCTAGTCTAACAGAAACAAGGGCTGTAGTGCAGTGATGGAGCATACGGGGGTGTCTTTACGATGATTCTTTGCTGCGGTTCCCACATAACATGGCAGTCGAGTGGGAACGATGGCAGCAGGAAGCATGGGCTATCCACCCGGAAAAGCCACAGTGCTGGCAGCCATTGGGCTCTTTAAGCCCACCCTCTGCCCTGCCTTCCTGCGCTTACACAGATCTACCCTGGGCTTTGACTCATCCCCAGGCTCAAACCAATCAGGGCTACCACTGACAGATGGAGGAAAGAACGCAGTGACGTCAGAGCATTTTTAAAAAATCATGTTAAATCAACATCACAAAAAAGCATATTTTCGGAGGAAGAAGCCCAATGTGGCTGCGAGTTGGTGGCTATGTCATATAAATACGCAATGCCATTGCACACCCAGAATGGGCTAAACATGGCATATAGACAAGCCCTACGTTTGGCCTGCAAAAAATCCCAGGTTGAATCTGTGACATCTCCAAATAGGTCTAGGAAAAACTCCTGCCTAAAACCCTGGAGAGCTGCTGCCAGTCAGTGTAACCAATACTGAGTTAGAGAGATAAATGATTAGACAAAGGCATTGTCCTATGTTCCTGAGTTGTAAGACAGGTTAGATGATTTCACAAATGAATTGTAAGTTCATTAGATGATGGTTGCCATGTCAGTGTCAAAGGATGAGAAATAAAATATGGGGTGAGGCTTGCATACTCTTACACCATTCTGAAATAATCCATTTTACCTACTTTGCCTTTTCTAAACTGAAACAAGGCTTAGGAGGCGGTGGCGTGGGACAGAGCTTTGGTGCAAATGCTGCTTCTCTCCAAGCTGTGATTGTTGTCATTCTTTCTCTGGCGTACTTTGGTCTGTTAGTTTGCTCCATCAGAATTTGCTGTGAAGAGAAGCAAGCTGGATACTAAGAGCCCTTGTCAGCGATGAAAATGATCGCTATATTTATGCAGACATTAGGCTATTACTATAGAAATAAAGAATGCAAAGAGCCAAACCGACAGAAAAAGCATTGCATATGCATGCATTTTAGAGAATCAGAGTGGTGTGACCTTCTATGCCATCTTTAGGATCCTAGTGGAACTAGGTCTTGAGAGCCTGCGTTAAAAAGATGTGCTTTCCCCATAATAAATCAAACTCACTCATAGACTGATCAATAAAACAAGACCTAGACTAACCTTTGAAGGGCTCTTGTTACATTAAATTGCTTCTCTAACATAATATAATCAGTATAAACTGTTCAAGGTCTTCCTCTGTAATCATCACAGAGCCATCTAGATGCACAGGCACAAATCCCAGAATGGGAGCCATAAAATACAGGAAAAGAATCCTCGTTTGCTATTTTTTAAGACATTATCGGCATAATTCAGTCGAGCAAATGGACTGCTGGCTATTCAATATCTCCTTTCCCTGCCCACTCAAGTTTAGCTGATTATCCACTTCCTCCTCCTCTGAAAAACTCTCCACACCTTGATATTTTATCTTCTAAAATCCCCAACAAGACAAGGGTGAGTTCCATTAGGTCAATGGTATAGTATGTGGTTCAGTCCTTAACACCTTCAGTTAGAAAGATCTCAGGAGCATGGAGACCTATCACTGAGACCTTGGAGGTCTGCCAATTGGAGTAGAGCAGGAGTGAGGAATGTGTGGCCGTCCAGACATTTTGGGACAACTCCAATCAACCCTAGCCAGAATGGCCAGTGGCTGGAGATGAAGAAGGTTGTAGTGCAACATCATCTAGATGGGCTAGATCAGCCTCCCTTAATCTGATGCCCTCCAGATGTTTTGGATAACTCTCAGCATTCCTAACCATTGGCCATGTTGGCTGGGGCTAATGACAACTGAAGTCTGAACCATTTGGAGGGCACCAGGTTGGGAAAGCTAGACTAGATGGACCAAAGGTTTGATTCAGTATAAGGCAGCTTCATTGCTTTTTCTAAGAAGGAACTGTTGAACTTATTTACATTATGCTTGTACATGGGAGAGATAATTCCTATTCCGTGTATAGAAATCCCATCAATATTATACAGTGTGTTAGTAATGTGTGTGTGCAGGGAAGTAAATCTCTATAATAAACTGCATGGTTGCTTTCATGTTAACCAAGCAGCAGAGTCAATGGGTCTGTTTTTCGTTTTCACAATGTATTTTGCAACTGCAGCTTCATGGTTAGATGGACAACACATTGTACCTTGAACCAAAGCACAGACTACATACATAGGTGGATTCACACCAGACTTATGCCCAAGGACTTTAGGCCCATAAGAACAAACATGTGCCCTATATGACATTTGATGTTTTTTCCCCCTTCCTCCTGCCACCTCCCCCACTTATACACACACCATGGTATGTCATAAATTACCTTTGAAAGTCTCCATGTGCAGTTCTTTCTGTGCATTGGCATTCAAAGAGCATGGAGAGAAGGGCTGCTGTTTCAGAGACACATGTCCAAAGCTTTAATGGAGGCATGATACAAGTGCATCATGTCCCAATCCTAGACACCAATCCAGATTTCCCTTTGTTCCTTCACGATATTTGTGGACTATTTATTTTATTTATTACCAAGCATGTCTACTCAGAAGTAAGCCCCACTGAGTCCAATGGGGCTTAATCCCATGTGTGTGTGTGAATGCAGTCTATTATCCTGCCTTTTCTCCAAGGAGCTCTGGCAGTGTACTTAGTTCTTCCCCTCACCTCATTTTGTCCTCATGACAACCCTCTACAGAAGATTAAGCTGTGCCTGGCCCAACATCACCCAGGGAATGTTATGGCTGAGTGGTGATAAAAACCTGGGTCTCCTATCATTTATTACCGCCCAATAGCCAAAGCTCTCTGGGCAGTTCACAAAAATTAAAACCATGAAAAGCATAAAAACAACCAACAATTTAAAAACATGAATACAAAATACAATATAAAAAGCACAACCAGGATTAAAACCACACAGCAAAAATTGATATAGGTTAAAATATAGAATTAAAACAGTAAAGTTTAAATTTAAGTTAAATTAAGTGTTAAAATGCTGAGAAAATAAAAAGTTCTTCAGCTGGCGATGAAAGGAGTACACTGTAGGCACCAAGCGAACCTCTCTGGGGAGCTCATTCCACAGCCGGGGTGCCACAGCAGAGAAAGCCCTCCTCCTAGTAGCCACCTGCCTCACTTCCTTTGGCAGGGGCTCATGGAGAAGGACCCCTGTAGATGATCTTATGGGATGAGGCGTTCCTTCAAATAACCAAGCTGTTTAGGGCTTTGAATGTTAGTACCAGCACTTTGAATCGGGCTCTTCTTAATTGTTGGATTAATATGGACTACTTATTTGTAGCATTGAATAAAAATAAAATGGACACTAAATAGAAGTGTGGATTTCTTTAGTGGGTTAGTTACAATGTTCATTTTATTTGTTATATAACAGATTCATCCTTATAGTCATAACCTTTTGCCGTTATAGCTATTTACTTAAGAGTATAGTGCTTAAAATGCTAATAGGTTCTTTTGTTTCCTCGAAGCTGCTTCAGATGTTTCAAGGAAGTGGCAAAGAGTGGAAGCACAGGTTACTTGATCTTCCTGTCCATGTTCTTCTGGGTCTTCTCTAAACTTGTAACAGCCATTCCACGAAATTAAATTATGCTGTATTTTAAAACAAAACAAGAACAAAATAGACTTTTTCTACTCCAAGCCTGTACAGTGGCACAAAATTGATATTTTTTAGGGTGACCATATGAAAAGGAGGACAGTATCTTTAACAGTTGCATAGAAAAGGGAATTTCAGCGGTGTCATTTGTACAGATGGGGAACCTGGTGAAATTCCCTCTTCATCACATTTGGAGAGCTGATTATGCAACTTGTTGGGAGCCACCTTCTCTGGCGACCAGTAGGCCAACCCCTTCACTTTTTTATTCATTTATTTATTTTATTACATTTATATACCATCCCATAGCCGAAGCTCTCTGAGCGGTTTATAAAGATTAAAAACACTGAACATTAAAAACAGAAATACAAAAATGAAAAGCATTAAAAAGCTTAAAAACAAATTACATACCAACTCAACATATGTTGTTTTGAGTCCTGAGAAGAGACATTTCTGTGGCAGAGGAGAAAAACCGCCTAAGTAGAGGCATGAATGGAGAAACCAGTAACAGCACTGGCAGCCTATCTTCTTTGTTTTGGTTAACAACTTGGTTACTATCTGTTGCTTTACAGAGGTCAATTATTATCCCCATTTCTCCTTAAACAGAAAGGTGTCACCCATCACCTAGGTGAAGGCAAGCATGGGCCAGGTAGTACTCTGAAATACTTGCTCAACATCCAGTTGTCTAGGCTTAGCACTTTGTATCTTTCCTCACTCTTTGAATCAAGCCTTGAGTATTTGCCCTGTTACAAGTGAGAGTATATTTCTTTTCGACAAGAATCAGCTTTTCATACATTTAACACCTCTTTCAGGAACTATTTAGTTTAGTTTGTTATTTCATTTTGACACAGTAAATTGAATTTCTGAATTCTGTGAATAACAGCAGCAGCCCAGCTAATCTAAGTTAATGGATATAATAATAGATTAGAAAGCAACATGATTTCAGCACATTGATTTGGGCCTGAAACATGATTGCAGTATGGAATTGAAGTTTATACTGCTAAGGGATGGAAAAGTAAACTAGTCAATTAAATCTTCTAAACAAGAGACTTTTTTGATATCTAGCTTGAGTATCATAACTTTGAGTATCAGTTAGGTTATACGAGGCAAATTGGACTTCTGTAAAGTAACAGATTCTAAGTCTAAAAATATTGGTGCATTATTATTATTATTATTATTATTATTATTATTATTATACATTTTAAAAAACTATATTTAAAAAATAGGTAAACTACAATACTGCTATAAAGCAGTGGTGTAGATTTAGCCCTGGGGATTTCAAATGTTGTTCGTTTGCATATCTAATGATATATGGATTTTGTAAAATCCATTTGTGTTTTGTGCCTTTTGTTCCGTCATCTGGTCATTGATGGATTCCTCCCCATTTCCTGAATTTGCACAAATTTGCCACTGCACAAATCCATATTTCTGCAAATTCTCACTTACAAAAATGTGCAAATCTCCCCAAAGTGCACATTATTTTGCTTTAGCATAGCATTTTCTGCTGGTGTTTTCTTTCTTTTATGTTATGCTGTTTTCTATGCCTAATTTTGCATAAAATTCCAGTTTGCAAGTCTGCAGAATTTGTGTGACTCAGGAAAAGCCAGGCTGCTGTGTGTGGAATCTGTGGGTCAGATTTGTAGAATTCCAAACGTATTTGATTCCATTGCAGATTTCTCCAACATTCCTACACCATTCCTAGTCTGAAACAACGCTATCCATTTTGCCTTGAGGTCCTTTGCGATTTGACCTGCATCTCTTTTGTTTCCTTTATGTCCTACCTCCACTCTCATTATAGGAAATCTTGGATCATTCCCTTGGTCCCTATACCTTATTGTAACTAAGCCAAAATATGTGTGATAAAGTAATCACATGTTCTTCCCCTGCTTACTCATGACTCCATTTCCCCTTTCATCTGTTGCTTCCCTGTGCCTATTTAAGTATGATTTAGATGTAAGGTTCTGTCATACCTGTTCTTGAAGTCCCCATGTACATAGATAGTGATATATAAATACAACAATGACAACAATATGAAAATAAAAAAGGAATATGTCTGTGTATGACCACTGAGACAACTAACAACATAATTGGGGGTGGGGGACATAATTTAGAAAAGAAAGCATCTAAGCATGATTATTATTATTATTATTATTATTATTATTATTATTATTATTATTAAAAAGAAAGGAACAGTAGTTTTTTATGTCAAATTTGATACTTTCTAGCTGTGCATTCTGACCTGAAAACCCCAAATAATAGTATATTGAATTGGGGTAACTTATCAGTGAAGAAAATGCATTTTTAACATGCTCATTGGCATTGTCTACTCTGTAACAATTTTATTTTTTAAAAAAAACACAATTGATTGGACTGAACAAATATGTGCTGTGGGTCAAAGTGTAATATTAAAATCTTCCAATCCAGGGATAGACAGAAAGTCTGGGAACTACTGGTAGATCTCTGGGTAATTTGCTGAAGATTGCCAAGGGTCTCTGATCCAATATTGCTTAACAACAGGAACAACAACAAAAAGTGGGGTTTTGACCTTAAATTAGACTTCTGAAATGGAGAAAGAAGTGGATTGGTCTTTGAAAGGACTACAACTTCAGTTCTAGTACTAAATGAACTTCTAGGCTGAGCAACTGCTCAGAGCCATGCTGTTCCTTAATTCTAAATGTATGTCCTTCTCTCCCATCCAGATGTATCCACCAATCTTGCATGTCTGGTGGACCTCACGGTTCAAGCCTGAATTCTGGCAACTCTTATCATAATCCACCTTTTGTTCAGAGAAAGGTGTGATCTACAAACCCCAACAGATTAAAAATAATAATTTATTTCAAATTTTGCAATCAGCAACAATTGATGTACTTCAAAATATATGCCAATGTGTAGATGGGATGGGAAATTTCTGCTTAAAAGGGAAGCCATCTGCTTATAAATGTACTGATGTGTATGGCATTTCTCCCAAAACTGTGACTACCAATATCAATAACTCAACTCCTTAAAAAAAAGTTGTTAGTCATAAGTGCTGTCTGAGTGAAAAATCTGTGTTTTCTATTGATATAAAATGGAAAATGTAATGGCACCTGATATAAAATGGGTACATACTCGAACCATTACTACTTAATGCAGTTGCATGTAGAACTTTGTGTAAATCCAGTAAGCAGGATTTGACATAAAGTCTTAAGAGAGCTGATGCTAAATTAGAACTTTTAATAGCAACTAGACTTGGTGACTCTCATTGGATGTAAACATTCATTTTATTTTTGTAAGTTGAAGAGTGTTCCAATTCCAAGGCTAATGCTTTGTACTTTATATTTATGGAACTACATTAAAATATAAGTATGTCCTTTGAAGAATTAATGCATTTGATGTTAAAGTAGAACATAAAAGAGCAGATCACAAAGACATGAATTTAAACTCTCTGGGCTAAAGTCAATGCTATGCAAGCAGGAGTTTCCCTTTCCTTCTGTACAGGCCCATGCACAGGCTCTCTCAATCTTCTGGAGCAGATCTGGAAGGTACAAGTTGCCTGTACTGCAGGAGCAAGGGCTATTTCCATCTGCTACAGGTGTCCACTCCACTTGTGGAAGGACAACATTGGTACAATGTGCTATGTAGAGGGACACCAAAACAGAAACTATAGAAAATGTGAAAATAACCCTGACATAAATTTCCATTTACCTAACTTAGATAAAAAGACTGTTACTGTTTCGAGGTAGATTAAGAAATTGTTAAACTTCCTTATCAAAATTACTTAAATGAGCAAATATTGATACTAACCTGACAAAGACTTAGTCCAAAGTCAAAAGTGCATTTTCAAATACCTTAATGATCATTTGGGAATTCCCATTCTTCAATTAATACAGATTACTCCAATCCACTAGTTATACTTATCCTATCTGGTACCAGTACATCTCCTGTTTTGCTTGGGAAGAACCCTTCTTCTCTTGTGAAACCCACAGTCAGCCATGAAACAAAGCCCATTGCATCCCCATATTTCTCACTTATCCAGCAAAAAGATCAATTACATTTTTGATCTTTGACATAGGTATAGACATGCAGTTAAAGCAGCCCACACAGAGCATGAGATAATCTGGAAGAATTTGTTGATCCAAAGATACCATTAATACCCCCAGTGGTTTCTTATTGTAACTGCAGATACTACACCGCTGGAATTAGGGCTTCCTGTGCCAATGTTGTTGATCTGCTAGAAAATACTTGCTATGCTAGAAAATAATGAATATTTATGCTCCTTAAACTCCAGTGCTAAAATGGTGTTCCAAAGAACCCTGGGCTTCTTTAGCAGCTTCTGAGAAGTTCCTCAAAGAAGGAGATCACTAATGGTAGACCAGGGCAGGCCTAAGGTATTTTGCTGTTAGTGGCAAAGAAGATGGCACCCCCTCTCATTCCATGTGCAACAGCCAACTGGACTGGCAGATGAATCTGTCTTCAATGCTGATGATGGGGCAGTAGCATCCACTCTACCTGAAGACAGCAAGCTAACTTACTGATGTGCAGAGCAGGCCTTGTGGCAAACAGCTCTCTTCTCCAACATCTTGCTGTCACCTCCCAGCATCTGCTACACTCTGGCTTATGGCAGGGCTAACTCAATAGGAGACATGTTTCCCTGGAGCTGGCACACCACTAGGGAAGTTGGAGGAATTCATTTTGGAGATGCAGCTTGATGAGCTTTTGTCAGCTCATCCCTGTGGACTTCATTCCATATTTTTCTAAGTGGCATAAGTTGCAGCACATAGAGTCAGGCCAGTTAGGTGTTTTTATTTTAAAATTTGCACAAATTTTGGTTGCAATTTATCCAAATCTTTATTTGCACAAATTGCAGTCCTGACCAAAAACAGCTATAAAAGTCCCCAGAGTTCAGGGAAACCTGTGACTCAACTCGCAAAAGTAAGCCAAGTCGGGTGCGCACTGGAAATCCATCAAGCCCCAAAATGGGTGAGCTTCCAAAGGACACTCATCCCTACCACATGCCTATCATCGTGTCTAGTGGAGGAGCGTTGGGGCTGTTTGAAGATGCAGTCTCCATTCATACAGGGTACCAGGGCAGCTTCAACGGCCTGCACAGCTCCACATATAAACAGCTTGGAACATACCCCAGAATCCTCTGCAAAACACTGAGTATTCATGGCAACCATTCAAAGATTCATCATAAACTGAACTAATATGAACTGAGTTCCCTGCTGGCAGGGAACTGGTCAGTAAAATATTTAGAATGCAATTACATAATGTCCACTCAGACCTAAGCCCCACTGAGGGCAATGCGGCTTACTCCCAGGTAAGTGGGCATGGGATTGCATTAATACAATTGTAAAATGCATTTTTGCTTTGTTGAAGTGATGTAATGTAAAGTAGGTTGACCATATGAAAAGGAGGACAGGGCTCCTCTATCTTTAACAGTTGTACTGAAAAGGGAATTTCAGCAGGTGTCATTTGTATATATGGAGAACCTGGTGAAATTTCTTCATCACAACAGTTAAAGCTGCAGGTGCCCTGCCTTCTTTTAAATCTGGTCACTCTAGTACAGCTCCTGCACTTTAACTGTTGTGATGAAGAGGGAATTTCACCAGGTTCTCCATATATACAAATGACACCTGCTGAAATTCCCTTTTCTATGCAACTGTTAAAGATACAGGAGCCCTGTCCTCCTTTTCATATGGTCACCCTATGTAAAGAATGATCAACAACAGTGTAAGACTATATAAGATTTGAGGAGGAGGAGCTCAAGCACAAAAGTGTCTTGATCCAACTGTATCCCTCTCAGGGCCAAAATGAGGAATATAGATAAAAGTTTCCTAAACTGAGGTGAGAAGGAAGAACAAAAAATTATGTGAGACAATTAGTTACAAAGCTTAATTCAAGAAGTTTGCCTTTACATGTTTCTTCACATCTGTATTGTGTGTGGATTGTTCATTACCGTTAGACCTGTTCCGTATATTTGGGGTAGGATATGGGCCAGCTCCTCCCTTTATCACCAGAAAGCAGCCAGCTGGTCAGCATGTCTGGCACAAACAAGCGGAGAGCAGCTCTGAAGATCCATTAAGCCAAAGTGAATTTTGCTAGCTGCAAGTGTAAGAATTCCCAGCTGTGAGGGTCTAAAGGGGTGCAAGTCCTAGCAATCCTCAATGAATGAAAACATTTCATCTTTTATTTCCAAATGTCAGAACCTCTCCAAGTCCCATGGAAGAGGTGCAGGAGCTGGCATCTTTGAAAATAACTTTAATTAAACCTTGCATCAGCATGCAAGTTTGGGGAGCTTAAGGGCTTTTCCTCGTGTTTAAATATTTTATTGTTTTTCAAATAGACACACAAGATAATATCATAAATACACAATATGGAAATTGCATAGCAAACAAGGCATGAGAGTCTGCTTGCCAAGTAGTATTTTCCAATCTCTTGCAGCTTTGTATAGCAATGCTGGATAAACCAATTAATGTGAGTGCAAGGTCCATTTGTTTTTGTTTTTATTTAAAAAAAATTACAGCGTTTTCAGCTAACTTAACCAGAATTAGCAAAATGTTTCTATCATAAAAATGTTGCCCCAAGGTTTTTCCTAGCCAAACCTTTATTTATTTGCATCAAATCAAATTGCTTAGATTGTATCATTTGGAACACTTAGTATTTTAGAGGTTTGTGCATCTGGATTTGTATATGCATGCATAATCACAGAGGAGGAAAAACAGACTGAGTCTTTCCTGCCACTTCTTTCCCCACTAAATTTCACTCCTAGCTGAACAGAATTAAAAGGCCCAGAGTGCCATGAGGGCTGCCCCAAGGAAATTATCTAGAGTAGGGTGACCATGTGAAAAGGAGGACTGGGCTCCTGTACCTTTAACAGTTGTAGAGAAAGGGGAATTTCAGCAGGTGTCACTTGTATGTATGCAGCACCTGGTGAAATTCCCTCTTCATCGCAATAGTTAAAGCTGCAGGAGCCCTGCCCTCTTTTGTATCTGGTCACTCTAGCTAAAGAGGGCAGGGCACCTGCAGCTTTAACTGTTGTGATGAAGAGGGAATTTCACCAGGAGCTGCATGCATACAAACAATACTTGCTGAAATTCCTTTTTCTATACAACTGTTAAAGATACAGGAGCCTCGACCTCCTTTTCATATGGTCATCCTAGAGAAAGGATACTCTAGGCAAAGTGCATCTTTGGAAGGGCAGTGAAATAGACAATTGCAATTATAAGTGCCAGAGCTGAGCAGCAGGCATCCATCAAGGAGGAGCCAGGATTAGTATCAGGAGTCAGAGCTTAGGAAGTAAAGCTAGGCATTAAGCTGAGAGTCAAAACAAACCCAGTAAAAGACTATTGGTGACCAGGCAAAGAGGAAGTCTTTTCAGCCAAATGCCATCCTGGCTGGGCAGAGAACCATGACCAGCCTGGGTGGATACAGCCATCCCTGCATCTTCACTGTCCACAAGCATGGTCAATGACCTTCAGTGCTCATAATTCTAACTCTTTTGCCAAGCAGCTATTTGTTTCTGGTGGGTGGGAGTGAGTAATAATGAATTCTGCCAAGAGCTTCTGACTCAGATACCTTCCATTTCTGAGTGTTAGGAAGCAGGGGCCACTTTACACAGGCCCCACTTCAGGCCTGTGGTGAGAAGTGGAATCTTTGGCTTTAAATCCTATCAGCAAATGTCACCTCGGGCAGACTGGATTACGGAACAAGGACCAGCTCCAGATTTAACAGCCGCACTATTTATTTGAACAGTCTGAACTTGAGATGGGAGGGTTTGGATAGTGCCTTATTAAAGGTTCACACTCTTGGAAATTATTTTCTCACAATTGGTCTCTCCCCCTTCCCCCAACCTGCCCCTCGCTGCTGCTTCTTGGGTTTTATTTTCTTCTTTTTGCATTTAGAGCATTAAGGAGACAAAAAGCCCTGCTCCCGAAAGATAAAAAGGGAACAGGAGAATTTCTGGCCTTGATGCACATCTCTAAGCCTTCCAGTAAATTCTGGGCCTAGGACAGAGCAAAAGGCCTGAATACGATCAGAGGTATTAAAGAACTGCTGGCTGCGGTTTTGAGTAGGGAAAGAGTGGGGATTTGGCTCTTCTTCTTGCCATCTGTTCCTTGTCCAGGGGAATGTGTCTCTGATCAGTTGTTTTGGAGGGCTAGTTATAAATTGTTGCCCGTGGCATGTTTTTAGACAAGAAGGACATATCTCCTCTGCTAAGCCGTCCTCTGGCCAGCTTCATGGCAAATCTATGATATTCGGAGCCAGAAATTGTTGGCTAAGAACACAGTCTTTGACAAGCAGTATTTTGGCACTGATTTTTTTTCCTGACTTAAGTTGTTGTATGCATTTGGGGAGAAAAGAGAGAGAAAAAACAATTTAAACTAACTGAGGGGAAGCACTGGGTTGAAATCTAGCTTTGCTCCAGCAGAGGTGAAGTAACTGAAGACCAATTCATGGGACACTTCAACCACCACAGATGTGGATTCATGGCCAAGCATCCTATTACTAGGAACATGTTCACCTTATAACCTACTGTCCCACTACTAGAAACCTGGAAAAGCTCATATAGATCTTGTGCAAGGATTTGCTGGCAATTCCAAAAAGTGACATGTTCTTGGGAAATTATCCTATGTAGCAGTTTTATTGTCAAGTTTTCTTCACCATGTGTACTCAAACAAAATCTCCCTTAATTGCGGTAGTAGGTTTGCAGCATTATTATGCAAGGTGATTTAGAGACCCTGTTTAGATGACACGCTTAGCCATGATGGTTAAGCATTTTGAGCTAAACATTATGGCTTAGCGTGTTGTGAGTGGAGAAGGAAGTCCCAGAAATAAACACACAGACACTAGAGCTTGTGATTAAATAGGGCCTCTTTATTTACACATGGAGATTCTCCCCTCTGTGGATCTGTGTGTGAACATGTGAGAATCAAGCTTATTTCCTTCAGGCAACTAGCTTGCCCCCAGGGCAAGCCACTCAGCTGAAAACAGAGGTCAAGAGACCCGTCCCCCCCCCCCCCGTTCCAACTACACTTGAGTGCTTGGTGAGACTGACCCGCGTCATCCCCACTTTGGCTGCATAGCCGAGTAGATGAGACAAGAAGGTCCCCAAAGGCAAACCATATCCTGACATGAAAGCTGCAAAGCCCCCGAGGAGCAGGACCTCTAGCTTGCCAATCACCATAAAGGTGCCAGAGTGCTCACTGTCAATATTCTGACTTCCCCAAATTCCAGCACAACCCTGCCTTTTATAATTAACCTGTTTATCCTCCATTTCTAAAGATTAGATCCAGTACGGAGTAGGCAAAAACCTGAACATCACTAGATGACAGGGAAAATTCCTATTAACCCCACACACACACACACATAGAGGATGACTGGTTATTCCCATACTGGGGCCAAAAATGAAAGAGGCCGATAGCCTCGTGGCTATCGAGCCCCTTTACAGCCTTGGCTCCACCCCACCTCACAAGGCTGTACGCGTGCAGAGCACATGACACATCTTTCTTTGTTTCTGGCTCCCCACATACACACACACCGCAAAAATGTTCCCCACGCAAGCCGTTCCGGCTGGGCAGTGATCAGGCTTGTGTGAACCATTCCTAACCATGGTGGCTACATGACCATGATTTGAACATGCTCACTAACTATTTGCCACAAAAGGGTTAGCGGCTTAACCATGGCCTAGCATGTCATCTGAACAGGCCCATTGTAGTCGTTGTCTTCTTAACTGTACTCACACTCACTATAGTAGTGGGAGATAAATCCCTGTTATTTCCATTTTACAGATACAAAAACTAAACTGAGAGAGGGACATTTGCCCAATAGCCACACAGATCTATTGCAAAGATAGAACTTTTATCTTTAAGTCCAAGTTCAAATATTCAGTGCTTTGAGAATATTATATTGGAAGCCAGGTTATTTTATTTTCTAAACAAATAAGTAAAATCCACTAGCTGACGCACTAATAACATGGAGAGACAGGACTTTCCTCAGTAAGAAATGCATCAGTTTTGCTGTTATTTGGCTGTTATTCACAAGTTGCAAGCAACAGAAGAAGCCCTGTGATTAGTCCAGCACAGTAAACATTGAATCAAACTGGCAACTGAGTGATTGATTTAAAACATTTGTCTCTCATCTTTCTACCAGCATTGGCTCTGAAGGTGGTGTATAGCAACTAATTTAAAACAGCTCATCAATATCAATATTATGTCTTTGTAAACTGCCCAGAGAGCTTTGGCTATGGGGTGGTATATAAATGTAACAACAACAACACAAAAGTCATTTTTTTAAAAGCACATATATTAAAAATATTTTCAAAATGATTTTAAGTGCTGCCCAAAGCTCAGTGTTGCCAAACTTCATAACGATTAGGTTTGGTATGATTTTTTTCCAGATCATAATGCTGTGTATTATGAATGGAGTGCCATTTCCTCCTGTTCTTCTCTAGGTTGTAGTCTTATAAAACTATGATGCATATAGATGATTAACATTCAGTAGGCCGCACACCCAAAGTCACCTGCCTTAACACAAGTATAGGTGTTCTCAGGGCTGAGGTGAGGTGGCTGCCTCAGGCATCTGATTTTGGTGTCACAAAAGGGCAGTAAATGCTTACTCCTTTAATTCATTACTGTTGTATTTTAACTGCCTGGGACAGGGAGAGGTGTGTGTGGAATTTTCTGCCACAGGTGCCAAAATATCTTGACTAGTCTTGGCTGCTATGTATCTTGACTTGAGGGGAGGGGGGAATCTCATTTACTGCTTCTTCCTTAAGTAGAAAAATCTTTGGCCAGTCCTGGATGTTCTTCAGTGTTAACCTTTACCTTCACTGGGCACATTTGCATGACACACTAGCCCATCATGGGTAACAAGCTACGCACTGTAGATTGTTCCACGGACAACCCACAACATGTGGTTTGTGCACCTGATAGATGCAGCTTGTTTCTTCCCTCCAGAGGATCTTTTGGAAGCTGCAGCTTGTGCAAAATGCAGCGGCCAGATTGATTTCGGGAACCAGAAGGTTTGACCATATAACACCTGCTCTGGTCCGCTTGCACTGGCTGCCTGTATGTTTCCGAGCCCAATTCAAAGTGCTGGTTTTGACCTATAAAGCCTTACACAGCTTGGGACCACAATACCTGACGGAACGCCTCTCCCGACGTGAATATACCCGGTCACTACGTTCAACATCTAAGGTCCTCCTCCGGGTGCCTACTCTGAGAGAGGCTCCGAGTGTGGCAACAAGTGATAGGGCCTTTTCGGTGGTGGCCCCCAGACTGTGGAATGATCTCCCTGATGAGGCTCGCCTGGCACCAACGCTGCTATCTTTCCGGTGCCAGGTTAAGACATTCCTCTTTGCCCAGGCATATGGCGGCACATCCTAATTACCCACATGTTTAGTTTTTAATCGGTTTTTAATCCTTTATGTGTGTATGTTTTGTGTTTTAGAGTTTTAAATTTTGTATACTTGTTTTTACCTCAATTTTAGAATTTCTGTAAACCGCCCAGAGAGCCCTGGCTATGGGAGCGGTATATAAGTGCAATAAATAAATAATAAATAAATAAATTTTCTGCTGTCACCCCCAGATTGTGGAATGGCCTGCCTGAGGAGATTCATATAATTAACTCTCTCTCTGAATTTAAGAAAGCTTTAAAGAATAGCCTTTTCTGGCAGGCCTACCCAGATGAATGTGACATCAAGAATTTTTAAGATGTGTTGATTTGTTGTACTAATGTTGTTTCCTGCCTCGATTCAAAGGGAGAGGCAGGTAAGAAATTATTATTTTATTATTATTATTATTATTATTATTATTATTATTATTATTATTATTATTATACTCTTGGTACCCCTCGTACACCACATCCCGTGGTGTGGTGGAGTGTTTGTGAACATGCTGACCCAACCAACCAGAAAATTCACTTCCAGCATCTCACCCATGGGTCAACTGCAAGATTCTTTTTTATTGGATGCATTTTCCCCAGTGCTTGAGATAAATTGGTCTTTTCATTTCCCAGTTCATTTTGACTTTTTTTTAAAAGTATTTAAAAATTCACTTGCTTTCCTTCTCTGGGCCAAACTAGATTTACAGAGTAGACATGTGTAACCCAACTTTTACTACTACTTCTTTTTTTAATGAAAATCAGCTACTGGAGGCAGTGAAACTGACTGCTTAACATTCCCCTCTGGCCATTTTTCCCCTCATTCACAGTAAGCCCCATGCTGCTTTTCCACCTGCTGCTTTTTAAATCTAAGAAGAAATCTGGGTGCCCATATATTTTCACCTATGGAAGGTAAAAGCAGTGTGGGGAGGATGATTTTACCATATTGTGTATTCTGCATATAGGCGGGGTATAAATTGAAATAATAATAATGGTAATAATAACAATAATAATAATAATAATAATAATCTCCTGCTTTTCTCTTCCAGTCAAACTCTCAGTAATCTATAGCTGATTTACTTTTTTAAAAAAATCAGGAGACTGTTGCACACATATATTTTGAAATGTCTTGTTTTGTCCTCTCCTCCCGCCCTCTCTCACGCTATGGACCTGATAATTTCTTACCCTGGTGCTTAATACTTGAAAGCCTTCTCCTCCCTTTTGATAATTTCTCATCAGTTCCCCACTAGCGCAAGCTCAACCCAACTCAAACACTTAAAGTATTACCATAACCCAACCAACAAACACCCCAATCTATTCATAGCCTTGCATATGTTGCTAGAGATACTGATAAATATAGAGACAGAGAAATATACACATCCTTTGAGAAAATATGCCTCTAGACAGAAACATATTGCGCATATGCAAATAGCTAAGTGTCTGCCACTGAAGTTTTGCTCTTTAGCATTTGCTTTATATCTCTTTTCTACTTCTGTGCCTCCATCTGTTTATGTCCCCCTCAGAAAACACACACACACACCCACCCCTTTCACTTAGGAATATATCATTGTAAGAAATACAACTGCCAGGTGTAGCCTATAATATTTCTTCTGGGGAAAGAAAAAAAATAAAGACACAAAGGAGGCTATATCCACATTTTCTTACAAAGGTTATAGGAAATAGGTTTTATTCATTTCGTCTGAACTATGTTCACTCCTGGTTAGATTTCAGGTCTGGTTGCTATACTTTAAAGAAATTGTATAATCCAGGCCTTGTCATCAGCTTTCTTAATTTATTTCCCTGAAATGACAGGCCTGGCAAAGGCAGGGTAGCCTCTCAGATGTCTGGATTACATTGTAGCTATGGAAACAGGTGTTAAAGTGCTATGAATTTCAAGTTATAGCAATACTCTGCACATCACGTTCTATACTGATGGCATGTTGTTATTTGACTTGCTGACCAATGCACCGGCATCGGTTTTCTTAACTTAGAGAAGACGATAGTGTAAGTTATTCTTTGTGATGAACTTAGTGAGCTTTTCCTGGAGATGGTACTGGGTGTGTAGGCTGTTAGGATATTTGACTCCCAGGTCAAAGTTTTCACTTCAGCTAAAACACTGGAGCTTTTATAAGAGACACAACTAAGACTGCACCTGCAGGGAGGCTTTGCCACAATGATTTGGACTTTACAGCTGGATTCCTTTTAACTAGTGCTGTGCTGAAAATTTTGACCATTCTCCTTCAATTTGATTGGAAAGGAATTGTGTTCAAAAAGAAATTCAAAGGAGAAGAAATTTCTGAGAAATTCCCATGGATTTAATTCAGGGTTGCTTATGAGATGGCTGAGGAGTGTGCATGGCTGCCCTGTCTTTCATTGTACAATCATCTCTCTGTAGCCTCCCTGGCTTCTCACACTTCCCGCCCAGGGGAAGACATCATGAATTTATTCCTCCCCTAGGGCCTTTTCAGATCAGGAAGTGCAGCAGCCTGGGCAACTGTAGAGCAATAGAAATGTGAGATGTGCAATAGAAAGAAAAATACAGACAGTACCCTCAGACACCACACAGTACCCTCGCAGTGATTAGGTAAGGTCAAAAACACCACCCACCCACATCCAAAACAAATTATACAATGCTTTGAGAATGAGGCAGAATAATAGAAGACTCTTTCATGGGGGAAGAAAACTTTCAGGAAATTGGAGGACAGATTTTGGCACAGTGTTTGCTCTACCCTTTCCCTGGAGCTGGATGCAACACTGCCTGCCCCCCATGTCACACCTGCTACAGAGCTTTCAGGGAAGGAGCAGTTTTGCCAGCACCTGCATTATCCACAACCACCCCTGAGAAATGTAACATTTGAAAGGCCCTAGAGAAGGGTCTTTTGCAGTGGCAAAAACAATAACCCAAAAACCCTTCGGGGAAAAAGAAAAGAAATGGTGATGCCTCCCCATGAGAAATTGTTGCAGAATTTCTCCCTCCACCTAGAAAAAATTCAGTGATATGGTCCCCCCAATTTCTCTACCCACAAATAGGGTGGAGAATTTCAAGAGGCCACTTGTGCACAGCTCTACTTTTAACATCCCAGTTCTTCAGCAATCCAATAAAATAGGGTGACCATTTTTTGGAAACCAAAAAGGAGGACAACATGGTCGCCCCCAAGGGGGCGTGTCCAGCACCAAGGGGGCATGCCCACCCGAACATAACCTTGGTCACATGTCTGATTTTACAACACACATTTAAGACAAATCTGTTCTACATAACATCTTAATGTTAAAATCACTGAAATAAAGAACAAATGAGAGATTCAATGTATCTGAAATTAACTTCACTCACTCCTACTTTTGTAGGTTTTGCTGTACTTTGAAGCTTTTGCTATACTCTGTGTGTTACATTCTCCCCTTCCCTCAAATATCGTTTCTGACTGTATCTTCACTCATTGCAAGCTGCTGTTGTTGTTAACAGGGTTTGCTACTGGCCCCAGATCTGTTTCAAATTTGGTATGGCTAAAGCTCTACCTAAAAGCTATCATGGTGCCAACTTTCAGCTCTTTATCTTTAAAAATGACAGTTTAAAAATAATTTTAAAATCTCATTTTTAAAAAAAATCCTAAAAAATCAATGGATGAACAGATCTGTTTCAATTTTGGTGTGGCTAAAGCTCTACCTAAATCCTATCATGATACAAAGTTTCATCTCTTTATCTTTAAAAATGACGATTTTAAAAATAATAATTTTAAAACCTCAATTTTTAAAAAATTCCTAAAAAATCAATGGATGAACGGATCTCTTTCAAATTTAGTATGACTAAAGCCCTTCCTAAGAGCTACCATTGTGCCAAATTTCATGTCTTTATCTTAAAAAATGATGGCGTTATAAGCATTTTTGTTAATTCCCATTGGAGCTGCTCTTTGAAAAAAAATCCGGATTTCCCCTCCCCCTCCCGGATTTGACATTAAAGGTCCGGACAAATCCGAGCAAATCTGGTCATATGGTCACCCTAAATAAAAAAAAAAGTCAATGAACAATAGGGGAAACTGGTAATCTGAATGTAGTGATATGGCATGTTTCCATTGTTTGAAAGATCATGAATAAGCCATGTGTTCACACATCCTCTTCTCCATCTCCATCCTCCACTCATGCACACAGCTTAATAAGTAATGTCCCTCCTTCCACCCAAACCATAGTTTGCTGTGATTTCTGATCCAACAAATATGGTTTGCACAAGCTCTCCAAACCAGGAGGACTTCCACAAATCATGGCTGCCAGTTTTGATGTAGCAACAAAAATGTGGACATAATTCATCAGTCTGAGAATATAAGAGGAGAAGGCAGCGTACAAGCACTTAACTTCTCTCCAATTCTCCAAACCATGGTTTGATGCACCAATTCTAAGTGTGAATTAGTAAGTACTATTATCACACAAAAGGCAAAAATAGCCATGTTGGCCATAAAAATATATATCCAAATCCCTATTAGAGCAATACCTCTATTAGGTCAACCCAAACGTCACAGAATAGTGTTCAAGCTTCTGAATTCTTCAGAACTCTTCGTTCAGCTAGATGGTAAACAAATCAAAGGAGGGGGAAGGAGCAAAGCTGGCTGATACTGAAACTGTGGAGTCTGCATTTAGGCACAGTCTAAGATGGAATGTAGAAGGAAATAGAAGATGTTCAAACTAGAACTGTGTATAGGTAAGGCAGGCTAATTTTGCTTACTAAGCGGTGACAGAGAAAAAGGTACTAACATGTTCAAACGCAATATAATCCTTAATATTACTTCACATGTTCCAGCGCTGAACAGAGACACTGAAAACATATTCTGAGGCTGAGTATTACATTTTCAGCGCAACATCACCACATCTGAAGAGATTTTTATGGAGACATGAAAATAATACGTGTCATGTTAATGTTACAACATGAGCAGAGTAAGTGAGTGGTTAAGAGAGAACAAGTGATTCTCTTTTAACCACTATCCCTCTCAGATTTTAGGGTCAAAGTACATGTTATATTAATTGAGCAGAATGTAGCTGAGCCTTATCTTTTGTTTGTTTGTCTGTTTTTGATTTATAGTAGGGTGACCAGGGCTCCTGTATCTTTAACAGTTGTATGGAAAAGGGAATTTCAGCAGGTGTCATTTGTATGCATTTGTTTATTTATTTATTTTATTTATTTAAAACATTTATATCCCGCCCTATATCATTAAGATCTCAGAGCGACGTACAGATAAAAACATACAGTATAATATATATATATATAGTTAAAAACAAATTAAACCATGATCCAAGTTAAAATAATATATTATTTAAAAGCAAGAAAAGCAGTTAAAACAGTTAAAACAATGTGCCAGTGAGTTTAACCATCAAAGGCTTTGTTAAAAAGCCATGTTTTTACTTGGCTTCGAAATGTAATCAACATTGGCGCCAATCGGGCCTCCAATGGGAGGGCATTCCACAGTCGGGGTGCCACCACAGAGAAAGCCCTCTCCCTTGTCTCATCATAGCGTATATGTTGCATTGGTGGGATGCGGAGAACGGTTCCTCCAACAGATCTGAAGTCTCAGGTAGGCATATAGAAGGAGAGGCACTCTCTCAAGTATCAAGGTCCCAAGCCGTTTAGGGCTTTAAACGTCGTTACCAATACCTTGAATTCCAACCGGAAGCATATAGGCAGCCAGTGCAGTTCCTTTAAGACCAGTGTTATGTGGTCTCTATAAGATGTACCCACCAGCAGTCTAGCTGCTACATTTTGCACTAGCTGCAACTTCCACGTCGTCTTCAAGGGCAGCCCCACGTAGAGTGCATTGCAGTAGTCTAATCAAGAAGTTACCAGTGCATGCACTACTGTGGCTAGGTTGTCCCTGTCCAGGAAAAGCCGTAGCTGGCGGATCAGCCAAAGCTGACCCCAAGTACTCTGTGCCACAGAGTCCACCTGGGCATCCAGTGCCAATGATGGATCTAGGAGTACTCTCAAGCTACATACCTGCTCCTTCAGAGGGAGCGGCACCTCATCCAGAACAGGTCTGTTACCCAATTCCCAGACTCGGGAACCACCAATCCAACAGAGCTTCCATCTTATCAGGATTCACCTTCAGTTTATTGGCCCTCATCCAGCCCATTACAGCCTCCAGGCACTGGTCCAGCACCTTCACAGCCCCAGCTGACTCCGATGACAAGGAGAAATAGAGCTGAGTATCATCAGCATACTGATGGCACCCAACCCCAAAACCTCTAATGACCTCACCCAACGGCTTCATATAGATGTTGAACAGCATGGGGGATAGAATAGAACCCTGTGCCACCCCACAGCTTAATTGCCATGGGGTGGAACAGGAATCCCCCAATACCACTCTCTGGGATCGGTCCCGCAAGTAGGAGCGGAACCACTGTAACACAGTGCCTCCTACTCCCATCTCTCAGAGCCAACCCAGTAAGATACCATGATCAATGGTACCAAAAGCCGCTGAGAGATCCAGGAAGATCAACAGGGTAGCACTCCCCCATCTTTCACCCTGAGTAGGCCGTCAGTCAGAGCCACCAAGGCTGTTTCAGTGCCATGCCCTGGCCTGAAACCAGTCTGAAATGGGTCAAGATAATCTATTTCTTCCAAGAACGTCTGAAGTTGCCCGGCCACCACACACTCAAGCACCTTGCCCAAAAAGGGGATATTAGCAATGGGGCGGTAGTTCTCACATATCTCTGGGTCCGGGGAGGGCCTCTTCAGGAGAAGGTGCACCACAGCCTCTTTCAAAGCAGCAGGCACCACTGATCCACCCTGCCAATCCACCTCTGCTAGATCGAATTAGCCAGTATGGGCAAGGGTCAAGCTTACATGTGGTGGGACAGACTGATTCAAGCGTCTTGTCCATATCATCAGGCTGCAACAACTGAAACTGATCCCAAAAAACATGATTAGATGGGGCACTGTACACCTTCCCAGACTCTGCGATAAGTGTGGCATCAAGTTCTGAGAAAGTACGAGCAACTTTCTCCTCGAAGTGCCTAGCAAATTTATCACAGCAGGTTACTGAGGGTTCTAATTCTGGTTTCCCAGAGATGCATGCAGCACCTGGTGAGATTTCCTCTTCATCACAACAGTTAAAGCTGCAGGAGCCCTGCCCTCTTTTGTATCTGGTCACTGTAGCATAGCTCCTGCAGCTTTAACTGTTGTGATGAAGAGGGAATTTCACAAGGGCCAGATCTACACTAAACACTTTGAAAGCATTTTCAAGACTGTATAGGGAGTGTGTCCTGGGCCTCAACAGTTGTCACTACTGTTATAAGCTGTTTTAAAGCAGTAGTGTAGATCCTGCCCAGGTGTGGCATGCATACAAATGACACCTGCTGAAATCTCCTTTTCTACACAACTGTTAAAAATACAGGGGCCCAGTCTTCCTTTTCATATGGTCACCCCAGTTTATAGTAATTGTGTGTTTCCTCAATTTAGGTGGAGACCAGCATGCATCAGGAGGAGAGGATTAAAACTTCCTCTCCTACTCATTGATTCCCAAGATTTCACACACACGCACACACACTTGAAGGGTGGTTAAAAGGGCAGGGGAGTTTCACTTTGAGGTTTGATAGCATCTTTCTTTCTTTTTAAATCCCTGCATTTGGTGGGGGATGGAATTTCAGGAAGTGAATGGGTGGGAGCAGAGAGTTTAATCCCCCCCTCCCAGTGCATGCTGGTCCCAATCTCAATTGGGGCTGTACACAATTGCTCTAAAGTAAAAAATAAAATAAGGCTCAACTATACACTATACAATTAATGTAACATGTAGATTTACCTTAGGTGAATCTCCATCTCCATGATGCATCTCCATCCCCTTGCCAACTTGCTCCTTGCCTTATTCCTCATTATGGAATCAGGCTAGCAGATTCTAATCTCAGGTTTAAAAAATAAATAAAACAGAGAGGGAAGTATAAAGAGATTTTCAATAAAAAAAGTATGGTTTCTGGAATACAGCATTCATGATATTTGGAAGCAACTATATTCAAGAAGTATTTCTTCCCTCATTTAAATTTATATAGTCTCCAGACACTGACACTGAAAAATAGAACAACGGTTTCCAAAATGTCATTTGGGATATGGACACTCGTCTACAAAGAGCAAGATTGAGACCACCAAGCAATTTGACACAGCCATTAAAAGGGAAAGACTTTCTAGCACTAGTGACCTTTCACAGGTTTCAGCCTAGAGGTCAAAGGCTCAGTACCTCATCAGCTCTCCAATACCATTTGAAAGGTAAGGAGACCCAATTCCCTTTCCCAGCTTTCGAAAATATGTGCTGAGAAATCAAAATGAACAGTATCCAAATAAATAAATAAATATTATAATCTGTCACCAAGCATCAAGAGGTATGAAAGTCTAGTGAAAAGCAGGTCAAGAGAAATATAAGCTAATCCATCTGTCCCAGGTATGCAGCATCAGACAAATAAAGCAACAGCCGCAGTGGTGGAATACCAACAGCTCAGCCATGCATTTACTGAGGGAGTGAAACGGTTGGAGCAAGCCTTGTTTATTTTACCACCATTGCTTTTAAACTAGTGTAATCTCCCATATATACTAAATTGGCATGCACTTTAGCATAACAGAAACCGTAACACAGGGCTTTATTATTGGATTAGCTGAAAATGAGGTATTGTAAAATGATATATATACATTTTTGAAAAAAGCAAAATTTAAAAAAACTGCCGCTTTATCATCAGATGACATCTGTGAATTCCCTAGGCTAATGATACTGTTTCTTTCTAGCCTTTCAGATTAAAATGTATTACTCACATGACACAGCGGGGCCTGCTGATTCCAGCAGGAATATAGCCTGAAAAGGCTAGACTTGAAAAATACATTTCCAAGCATTAAGAGCGAATCCTTCACAATTGTTGTGTGCAGATAGAAGACCTCAGAGCCACTGCCTCTCTGCCAAGTGAATGCCTTAAAAAAGTCATGCATTTGCTCCAGAACTCATATGAATGGCCTATTATCTTCCATGTGTGTTTCAGCCCAGACTGTCCTCAGAGGCAAACTTGATTCTGTTAGGTCCAGTTAAAAATATCCCTAGCCGCATAACACATAGTTTGCTCCACTAATTCCCCATTACTCTAGCCTGCACTGGTTTCAGGCTAAAAGTCCCACAGGCTAAAGAATGGATCATTAAATCCATTGTGCAATCAATCCCTGTTGCCTGTGTCTGCTACATCACTGATTTTAGCAAGCCTGCTTAAGGGCAAAGGCAGGGATGGGAGGTTTAGGAGATGGTGAACACAAATAATTTGTTCCTTTCATATCTTCTCTGCAAGTCTTCAGGAAAAAAAAGATAAAGGAGTCAAGAAGAGAAGAGAATAATTTTCGAGGCAGTGTTGTAAATAGGCTTAACTTTAAAGTGAGAGTGGGGGGTGTTGTTACTTGAGACCCTGCAGAAAGTTGCTGCTATAGCCTTCAGGAAATTTAAGCTGCCCTCTGAACTGGCATACACCAAGTGTTAAGTGTCCTGGGCTCTTTCACAGAAAATGTCACCATCTCCACCTCCTGGCTGGCCTCTTTAAATAGCTCGCTTTATTTATGGTGTGCATAGTGTTAATGTCCTTCGGTTGCTCTATTTTCAAGGATGGAAAAGCAGTTGCTAAGCATTTCTAAATGACAGCCCCAGGGTTCATTAAAAATATGGCAAACATTTGCTAAGCTCATTAAGTGCAATTTTTGTGTGTGTGTATCAGATTCCTCCTCTGCGTGTTCTGCATGACCAAACATCTATTAACCCTAATCCCATTGATGAGGCTGATATATTCAAACCAGCAATTAGACAAAACAAAAGGCTTATTTATTGAGAGATTCATAAATGGGCTTTTCATATTGGTCTAAGCTGTTCCCTTCCGTTTAATCCCTACCTACTAGAGTACTCCCTTTGTTTGATTATAGGTTGTCAGATTTAGGGATTCTGACTGAATCAAAATTTGAAGTAAACTAGAAATACACAGTAATTACCCTAGCCAGGCTTTCTTGCTTATTCTATATAAGCAAAAGAAATGTGCCACAAATAAAAAAAAAATCCCCACCAGAAGAGGCTTAAGAAATCTGTTACATCGAAAAGTGTACTGCTTAACAGGGCATTCCATTTCTGACCTGAGTGTTTTCTGAATTTGGTTCTTTGATAAGCTATCCTTCTGAGCCTATCCCATTGCCCAATTCATCCTTTGCAAGGTTGTTCAACATTACTCCCATTTTCCAATGGGAAAACTGAAGCTGAAAGATGGTAGTCAACCAAGATCACCACTGCTTAAATTGCGTGCAGTGAGCAATCCGGGCAGCACCTTATTGCACTTCCACAGTGAAATCCTATTCATGACTACTCAGAAGTCAGTCCCCTTGATTTCAATAAGACTTACTGCCTGGTAAGTATATATGAAATTGCAAGCTTAGCTTCTCTAGCAGAAAACTGGACACCTGTCCAGGACGGGAGGGCCACAGCTATGTTCTAGAGTATGTGTTCAGTCCCTCTCATTTCCAGCAAAGTTTGTATAGGAGGGGTTGAAAAACTCCACAGAGCTGCTTGACACTACTGGGCTTGATGGCCTAAGTTGGCACACAATCTCTAAGAGTTTATACATTCTGGAGAAAAAGAGTTATGAAAAATAACGAGGGAACTGTTTCCTACATTATGAGAAGGAAGACATGTAAATCTGGCACTGACTGTATTGAGATCTTACATGTGGAAAGGACTGCAGAATGTTTTCAAATCTGCATTTGCCAACACCCATAGAAGATCTGGGGGGGGGGTATTTCTTTAATCAGGGCATAGTTTAAAAGACCCCACAGGTAATAGCAAAGATAAAAACATTATTTTCTACCCTGTTGCAGAATCAAATAGCATGACATGACAGAACACAGTTCTCGCACACAAAATTCCTGCCCAGTTTGACCCTCTTCTTGTTTACAGTGATAATCAACAGCCTCAGCTTTGTTGACACTATCCCATTTCATATTGTTCAGGGCCTAATTACCTGAGCATCATCAACTCTTCCAGTCTATAGCCTATCCAGGCATTCTTCTTCTGTGTTTAAGCAACAACAGGCAAAGTGAGAGGATGACGATGAACCTGCTAGCTCCACTCCCTAATCAGTTTTCCAGGCTTCTACATTGTGTAGGAAGCCTAAAAGGGTAGGGTTGGCCTAAGACATTTTGCTGCCTGAGGCAAAGAGCAAGATGACACACTCTCTTTCTTTCTTTCTTTCTTTCTTTCTTTCTTTCTTTCTTTCTTTCTTTCTTTCTTTCTTTCTCTCTCTCTCTCTCTCTCTCTCTCTCTCTCTCTCTCTCTCTCTCTCTCTCTCTCTCTCTCACACACACACACACACACACACACACACACACACCATGTACAAAAGCTGACAGAACTAGAAGTTTAATCTTATTTCAGCACCGGCAAAAGGACAGTGTCCTCCACTGCACCTGAATACAGCAGGCTAGAATAAGGGTGAAGGTCCGGCTACACGTCATACAGCGATGTCTTCCAATACTTTGCTGCCTGAGGCAGCAGTCTCACTCTGCCTCATGGTAGCACTGGCCCTTGTAAACAAATAGTGAAGAAAATGGCCAGCTGCAGAGATTGTCCCTCCAACTTGACGAGGGTGATGGGGTTGGAACTAGCATGCTCATCTTCTCTCCTCATGTGTCACACCTTTTTCGAAAAGCAGTGTTAAAATTTTCTGTGTCCAGAGCTGGTCAGGTTGAAGAGGCTATGCTGTTATTTCTGTAGAACTTGTGCCCTTCACACCTGTTATCCATCTAGCTATCTAGCTAGATAACGTTATAGATCTCTACTTCTCAGCAAAGAAAGACGAAAGAAAATACACATTTTATCTAGCCTTAAAACATGTATGTCTTCTTTAATATGCATTGTATAACCAAAAATATTGAAGCCATTACTTATTTAGTGAATTCTCAAATAATTTCATCTGTTTGGTAATGAATGATACTAATCTAACTCTGCTTAAAAGAGGACTTACATCTTCATCATAAGGAGAGAGAAAGAGAGAAACGTACATACTCCAAAGAGCTCAGTGATAAATTATCCAAATCCTTCTCTGCCAGATGGAAATTAATTCAGAAAATAATAATAATACATGGGGGTAACATAAGCGTGAGTCCACACAAACCAGATTTTGAGACTAACTTGGATATTCTTCAACTTCTGTCACAGGAAACTTCAAACAAGAAATGAAATGTACAATACGCTTAGCTCTAAAAAGGCACTGCATAGTTACATATGAATATGTCAAATCAGCTGTGTCATATGCATGAGGTGTGTTAAACAAGCTCTAAATTTACTGTCTAATCGAATGGACCCTTTGCATACTCTGCTTCATTTGAACAGTATTATGACGAGTTGGTTGCAAATATTTTGAATGAACAACACAAATACATCAATAAAAATAATGAAACAAGGATGATGAATTAGAGTATATCCATTTCCCCCAAAACTTCTTCTATTTGGAAATGTTTGATGCTGTTGATTTCCCACACACACACACACACAATTAATAGCTTTAGTAGAGGGATGACTCATAGTTGATAGGTCTGTCTCTTTAAAAAGAAACCTTTTTTTACTGGTTTTTATCCTGTTTCTTTCACAGACTATCCAGATACTGCATATATTGGTATGCAGAAAGTAAGCAAGTGAAACTCTCACTTTAGTTCAAAGCCAGGAAAAGCATCACATGTTTAAGTAGCCCATGATATCCCCCACCCAAAAAAGCCTTGTAGGGAAGGATGGATGTCAACATTGGTTTCTCTCAATTTCTCATTTTTCCAATCTTAAATTCAGTCATTGAACTCTCAGAATTTCTCCAATCATTTCTTCAATTCATCCCAAACGTTGAGATTTTTTTATAAGGTACCGTGAAAATTCATAAGTATTCTTGTGCACATTTCTCCTAATACGTGAATTTCTGCAAGCAGTTTTCCTAATATGATGATATTTGAACATTATTTCCTCTAATAATGTATTTTTGTATGCATTTTTTATTGGAAAACTCCGTTGCAAAATTCAGAGAAGTGTGAATTTTTAAGGGTAACTGTGTTTTTGTTTATATAGTGGTTCGAAAGTATGAAATTAAGTAAGTTTGCATTAAAATGTGAACTGAATGAATTTCTCCCAATCCCTACTTTTTAGTGTGTGAGGGGCTTCTTGTCAACTGTTTGGGCTGTGTCACAGAGAGCTGCAATGGGAGACAAGATAATCACACAAACTAATGTGGGGGAAGGTTGCAGAAGTAGTACTGTGTCAAGCCATTAAGTATAGTTAACAACCTTAATAATTGTGGAGTGTAATACACACATTGCCTTAGGTATCAAGAGTCGATGCATCAGTTAGAGTAGGGGAAAGGACTGTGGAACAGGCAATCAAATGTCCTGAAGGAGCAGCACTGGGGAGTCCCTTCTGCCATTTAACTCGCATACTTCTCATTAATGAAACCTCTGCCTGTGGCTTAGGCCAGATCTATGCCAAGCAGGATATAATACTTTGAAAGCAGTTTGAAAATGGTATATGGAGTGTGTCCTGGGCCCCAACAGTTGTCACTACTGTTACAAACTATTATAAAGCAATAGTGTAGATCCTGCCTTCGTTGGGATAAATGCTTGCAAAGATTTAAAGTTGAACAAAATTCCTTTCGTTAAAAACATGAATATACAGAGCAATACAACAATTAGCCACATAGAAGGAAATGCCCTGATGACTTGAGCAAGCCTACATTGCAGAGTTTGTATGGATCTCTTTACCCATGTGAGCAGACATGTGTGAACAGATCACTGAATATGCAGGGTGCAGACCCATTTACCGTCTCTTTCCTTTACCCTCCATGCATCTTCATTGTCAACCCTTTGTCTGAACTGGGAGATTTGGGGTCACAACAACCAGACCTCCTAAAAAAGCATGGTTCCTTCCCCTTAAAGGAACAGGGCATTGGAAGAAGGAGCACAATAACTTTATTAATAGTAGTGGCACAGCCTAAACTTGCTATGGCAAATAATCAGGAACCAAATTATTTGGAGATCATTTCTCTCTCTCTCTCTCTCTTTTTTTTTACCCAATTCAAGTCAAGCTGCAGAAGTGCTGAATACCAATTCAGCATTTCCCCAGCTGGGATCAATAATGAACTGGGTGAGCACTAATAAACTGAAGCTTAATTCTGAAAATATAGACGTGCTGTTTGTAGCCAAAGATGATGCTTGCCATACTTTGGTTGGGACTGGACTTCCTCTGAAGGGCAAGGAATGCAATCTGGTAAACCTGGCCATACCAGTGACAAGAAGCACACTCATCAACTTCATCCTCTCCTGGGGAGAAAAGGCCATGACACAGGTTTCCAGATAATATTACTGCAATTTGTTTTATGTGGGGCCTACACTGAAGACAGTTCAGAAACCTTTGTTAGTACAAAATAGGTATGCTAGACTGCTAAACTGGGACCAGGTATATGGATAACATCTCAGCAGTCTTTTAAAAAAGGTGTACTAGCTCCAGGTCTATTTTCAAGTTTACTTCCTGATTTTAAAGCCTTAAAACCTGCCCCCTATCTTCAGTAATGAGGCAAGTAAGGGATAGGACCTTCATAGTAGTGGCACCCTAACTTTGGAATGCACTCTGTAGGGAGGCTCTCAGGGCACCAATGATGTCTTTTTGACACCTAGAAGAGACCTTTTTATTGTCTCTCATCTTTAGAGGATCTGATTTTATGGCATTTGTTTCCATAATACTGCTTTTTTTAATTCTGTTCTTATATGTATTTATTTAGATCTTTAAAAAAAGATTGACCACTCTGAGATGCAGTCACTTGAAGTAGCAGGATATAAATAGTACTAATGAATTGATTGATTGATTAGATATACCAAAGACAATATTTTCTTTAACCTGTTTAGTTCTAATTGATGTTTGAATTTCTAAAATGTGCACAAGCCTGTACAAAAATTTACTCATATATCCACAAACTGTATGATTATTGATAATAAATCTAAAGAAGCATATGAAGTGACATATGGTCATACTGATCTATAAAGCAGAAAGTCTCTTGCTGCTTATTCGTGAGCCAAGGGAACAGCGTGGTAGACTCTAAAATGAAAAGCAGATTCTACATCTGCCTTCGCCTTGAGGGTGTCCTTGCCATGCAAGACCTTACAATCTCAATTGCCTGATCTACCGGAGCATAGGAAAGCAAAATACTACTCAGGGTCACTTCAATCATTCATTCACCTTCTGGACATAATAAATAAATTGGCCTAAACTCACCCAGAGCGTTTTGGGATTAATCCAAGTAAGGGGAGGCAGGGAGAGTGGTAGAAGAAACCACACATGTTCAAAATCACCAAGTAGGGAATGAATATAATGTCTCCTCTAGACTTCTTCGGCTTTTAACTATGTACAAGAAACCTTTGGGTGGGGGCGATGCCCTTGGTACTTCAGACAGTAACAGAATCCTTCTTGAGCCCCTGTATCAAAAAAATATCTTGTACACCAATAACAATGCTGCCTTCTGATTGAAGTATTTTGCCTACCCGGTCAGGGTAGGATGTTAACAAGAGAAATGAGTCGATGGAAATGAATAATCATGCTTTTCAACTTCACAAATCAAATTTGAGGGCTCATTTCCTTTGCAGAGACTTGGATCTGAATGCATGCCATGTGGATCTGTTAATTAGCTGCTTTCGAATTTGATCATTGGGATATTGCCTTCTCAGTCAAAACCCTCATAATTGCTTCTTCTGTCATCCCATTCCACCCAGCCCCCTCTTCAGGGATCCTTCTTGAAATATTTGGCAATGTGTCAGGGAATCAAGGTGCCAAGACTCATGCCTAACCTGAAGGTGGCTGAGCACCCATTTGAGCCTTTATCAGAGTCAGCGGAGAAGCTAGGTAATTTTATACCCTAGACTTAATGGTCTTACTGGGGGTGGGGGGTTCCCTACTGCCAGTCATGTGTATTACTTGTGAAGTGCATAGTTGTCATTTCTCTTCTCCAAGTCCCACTGCCATTCCATGCTTTACAACTACTCCTACATTTTTGGTATGTTAGAGCAAAGAAAGAAAGAAAGAAAGAAAGAAAGAAAGAAAGAAAGAAAGAAAGAAAGAAAGAAAGAAAGAAAGAAAGAAAGAACTCTGAACATGGCCAGTTTTACATTTTCAACTCACTTAAACTTAGGCCTTTGCTAGACCAGGCTGTATCTCGGGCTGATATCTGGGATCACCCCTGTGTGTCCAGATGACGCACAGGGGATCCCGGGCTCAGGGAGGGATCAACCCTCCCTGGCCCCGGGATATAGCTTACCCCTTTCAGCCTGGTTTTTCGCACAGTCTCGGGCTGAGCCCGAGACCGCGAGCGTGTACCCCTTCTGCAGCTTTTCCCAGCTCCACGCAATTACTCGCACATAGCCAGGAGAAGCTGCACCCATCGGGGGCAGGGGGGGAGCGGGAAAACCGATTTTTTTTCTTTTAAAAAAAAGCTTACCAGGGTGCATGAGCTTTCGTGTGCATCATCCCTTTAAGCAATAAAAAAATGGCGGGTGTGACAGCTCTCTTCATGCCTGACATATAGACTTGTGCGACAGCATTGCGGCTCTCCCCTCCTCCGTTGCATCGCGGGCTCTCCCCTCCTCCGTCGCGCTTTTTAAGGTAGGTCTAGCAAAGGCCATAGTTGGGCAGACTAGGTTTTCAACTAGGATCCCACAATCCACCAACCAGAACTAGATTCAAAACGCCAACAATTAGGGGTTCACCAGATAAGTGTTTTAGAGCACATTTGCTACTGCACACTCATAGTTTTTCACACGTCCTTTAGATGATGGCATCTGCATCCCGTGTGCCTCCCACTCCCTCTTTCCTTTTTTCCATCACAAAAAGGACTCCTTTAATCTGACTTTTTTGGGGGAAATGGAATGTGCTGCCATTTTCTGCTGTCTGCAGGAAAAGCAGCACAATAAAAACAGGCCCTGAATGGGCCACGGAGTCATTGTTTACTTCCTCTTTCTTCTCCAGGAAGAAAGAGGAAGAAATGTGGGACAGGAGCAGGGATGGGAAAACAATGGTACGGAACTGTTATTTACTCCCCGTCTGATGACACTCTTAGAGTTAAAGACCAGGGTGCCTCTGAGGACATTTTGAGCCTAGGAATTTGTTTTTAGTTCCAGAATTGAACTGAGACCATAGTGCTTTCCCACAGAGGTCCACCCAAACTCTCTTCACCACAGCACCCTAATTTACATAGGGAAAGCCACACTGTTACTAATGTTAAACACTCTTGTCAATCTGTCACAAAGGGCTTTGCTAGACCAGGGGTTAGCCCGGGCTGACACCCGGACTCACCCCTGTGCATCCAGATGATGCACAGGGGCTCCCGGGGTCAGGCAGGGATCAACTCTGCCTGGCCCTGGGGTAACGGGCACCACTTTGGGCCTGGTATTTCTGCAATCCCAGGCTGAGCCCAGGACCGTGGAAGGTCTAGTCCATTCTGTGGCTTTTCCCAGCTACGCCACTTACTAGCTCGTAGCAGGGGGAAGCCGCGCATGGGGCCCAGCACTCCACAGGAGCGCTGGGCCCATCGGGGCAGGGGGAGAGAGCAGAGCTGGGGGCAGGGGGAAAGAACGGAGCCAGGGGCGGGGGGGGGGAAGCGGGGAGAACTTTTTTAAAAAAATACTTACCTAAGCGCACAAGCGTTCATGCGCATCTGGCTCCTTTAAAAATAAAAAATGGCGGACGCGACAGGGGTTTCCTGCAGCCCGTCACATCTGATGTGTTGATAAGAGCGACAGCTCATGCTACTTCTAGTGTGAGCTGGTCCCTCCTCACCACCGGATTATCAGGTAGGTCTAGCAAAGCCCAAAATCACCCAGAGATTTCACCAATATGTCTTAAATCATAGCACCATCATGATTACTGAAAGAAAATAGTTTGCTTCTGCTGTTGCCCTAATGCTAAGCTTGAGGATCAGAAACCTTTTTGTTGTAGAAAAGGATGATATATATTTTTAAAAGTAAAAATAATAAAAGTGGACATCTGTGAGCATGTCCATGCCTGTCCAGCTGTCCCCGACTATAAAACATGTTTTGTTTTGTTCTAAAATAAGAAGAATGGATTCTGTGGCTACTAGCATCGGTCCTGGTGAGCCCTGGAATGCTCATACTGGCCAAGTGGTGGCACTGGTTCTGTTTGCTGCTGCCCTCATCATTTGCTGTTCTCTAGGTGGTCATTTGGGAATACTTTGGGCTGCAGCGGTCAACCACAAATTTCAGCCCTAGCTCTATCACTAACTAGAGTGTAAGCATACGACTTATGGGCCTTTTAAAAAGAAATCTTGCCCTTACTCTTTGCTTAAAATGGTGGTGCCTCCCTGTGAAGAACTGGCATTGCCACTAGTGTTTGTGCAATCATTGCATGTGGTTGGAGTTGCTGTACTTGTGTTCAATTGCACTCAAGTAAAACTAGCAAGTAGAACTTCCTGTGCGATAGGCAGCCCTGATAATGCATGCTATGCGATCTTGCATTCCTGCAAATGAGTTCTACTTGCATTCCTGCAAATGAGAGTATAGCACCCTTTCAGATTTTGCAGATTCAAAACGGCAAGGTCTGAACTCAGTTGGTTGGGCCAGTGCACCTAGAGATGTAGAGGGCAGGGCCAGCATGCACAGCCCCAACCTTCTACTCACTTTAAGCCCTCAAGTCTTCAGGTGAATACTTGAGCAGGACTAGTAAGCAGGAGGGAGTAGGCCTATATACACCAGTTGCTGGGAGACATGGGTGGGAGAGTGCTGTTGCATCATGTCCTACTTGTGGGTCCCTGGTTGATGACAGCTGGTTGGCCACTGTGTGAATAGAACGCTGGACTAGATGGACCCTTGGTCTGATCCAGCGTGGCTCTTCTTATGTTCTTATTTCTTACTTGTGCCTCCACTGGAATTGGGGAGGGAGTGACATGTGTCTGCTGTGATTTGCGTAACAATAACAACATGCAGTAATTGCACAAACAATAGTGGCTAAACTGGCCCTTCACGTGGAGGCACAGGTAGATGTAGGCAGCACCTCCATGGAATCCCATATGTGTCATGAGCTGGACAGTAGCCTTGCACACTCTCAGAGACCATTAAAAGTGGGTCTGCCAGCCTTCTGAAAAGGCCTCTTCATGATAAAAGCTCTGTTAATAATCTAGATAACAATGCTATCTGGCAGACTGGAAGTTACTCAATATTTATTATTTTATCATTGACGTTCTTAAATTAGGGATTTCATTGCTGCTATTTAGCACTTCAAGTGATTGGAGCTGATGCGGGAAATGTTTCCATTTAAATGAGCAAAATACAGAACATATTTTGAGCAAGCAAGACACATAAATTTTTGGAACCAATGGGCATGTAAATACGAGACTAGGGTTATACTGAGGATGGTTAGAATAACAGAGGGCTCATCTACACCAAGCAGATATTCCACTATGAAAGTGGTATGAAAGTGGTATATAAAAGCCAGGAGCCATACTACTGCTTTATAGTGGTACTGAAGTGCACTGACAACTGTTGGGGCCCATTGACACATCCCATATACTGCTTTTATACCACTTTCATAGTGTTATATCCTGGTTGGGGAAGATGTCTCATAAGCCCCAACAGTTGTCAGTGCACTTCAATACCACTATAAAACAGTAGTGTAGATCCTGCAGTGCACTTCAATACCTCTATAAAGCAGTAGTGTGGCTCCTGCCTTTTATATACTGCTTTCATACTGCTTTCATAGTGGAATATCCTGCTTGGTATAGATGAGCCCTGAGTTTCATCATGTGTTGAGGTGCTTCTTTATTCTGGATTCACAGAGTTTTAGAACTATTAAAATTTTAATTTACTTTTTTTTTAATGACACAGAAATTAGGGATGTATACAGGATAATTGAAGAACTGCCTCTTTTTGCCTGAGCTGGTCTGATAATTGTGGTCATCTTCCGAGGCCCAACTCTGTGATTGGTGGAGAGGTGGGGCAAGGACATTTTCATGGCAGTGTCCTGACTATGTAACTTCCTTCTAAGGCAGGTTAGACTGGGCCTTTATCTGTTGTCCTTTAGGCAAGTGATAGTTTTCTTCCAGGCTTTTAATTTATTTTAATTTTATATAACTATAGTTTAGTTTATCTGTTTTATTTTTAATGTGAATAGTCTCATTAATTGTAATGATATTTTATTGTTGTAACTTGCCATAGGTTTTTTGGGGGGAGGGGGTTGAGGTTGGGGTTGGGGAGGTTAGATCTGAAAGGTGGTATAGAAATGTTTTATAAGTAAATATACTCTATTATTCAATTTATTACCTTGGGATCTACTATATTCAATGTGGTAAATGTTTTGTTTATAGGCAGTATCCAGCAATGCCATGGCGAGCAGAGAGTGGAAAACCAAAAATAAAACACAGACACCAGAGCTTTCGGTGAAATTAGGGCCTCTTTATTTATTCATGGATATGCTACCCTTCCATGGGTCTGAGCATGAACATGCGGGAATCAATTTGTTTATCTGCAGGCTCTAGCCTGCCTCCTCAGGGTGAGCCACTCCGCTGGAAAACAGGGGTCGGGTTTCCCGGCCCCCTTTCCAGCACACTTGAGTGTTTGTTGAGACCGACCCGCGTCATCCCCACTCTGTCTGCATAGTCGAGTAGATGAGATGAGAAGGTCCCCAAAGGCAAACCATACCCTGACACAAAAGCTGCAAAGCCCTCGAGGTGCAGGACCTCTGACTTGCCCTTCACCATAAAGGTGCCAGAGTGCTCACTGTCCCTCCTCTTACTTCCCCCAATTCCCGCACAACCCTGCCTTTAAAGATTAACTTATTTATCCTCCATTTCTAAGAATCAATCAAGTATGGAGTAGGTGAAAACCTGAGCATCACTAGATGACAGGGAAAATTCCTACTCAGCCCCTCGCAAATGAGGTGACTGGTTTTAGTTCCCATACTAGAATATAGGGAGGGAGGGTGGGGCCGAAATCGAAAGAGGCCGTCTGAATGCCAGGGGCAAGCTTTATACTTTTGCTTGCCTACTGGCTCACGAGGCAGTCCATGTGCCTGGCACCAGGGCTGCCTTTTGTTTTCCTTCCTGGCGCCACTCTGTCGCAACAGGCGACCCCCTCCCAGACTGTGCCGGATGGGTGTGGATCGATTTTCTGCTAGTGCAGAAGACCACCAGAGCATTTGTTACAGCAACTGGAAACTAGCCCAAACTGGTGTTTCTGGAATTGAACAAGTTGGAAGAGCTCATGGAAGGGAGGTCCACTGACCAGGGCCATTCCAGGAATGGTTATGTGGTCTAGTTGCCAGAATGACTGCAGCAAGCTCTAGCTTCCTGTTGTACTAGTGGTAGGAGATGGAGAACTTGTGGGCTGCTCCTCAGCTGGGCCTGCTCCAGGAGTCAGCTGTGCCAATGCTCACTTTCTGGGGCCTCCAGAAAGTGCACTTTTGCCTTTCCCTCTCCCAGCAATTTCATGTATATGTTAATTAGCACGGGGGATAAGATGTAACCCTGAGGGACACCACAGGACAATGACCATAGTATCCAACAGAAATCCCCCAGGATCACTTTCTGAAATCACCCCAAATGGTAGGCCTCAGCAATCCAAGGATACTGTCTACATCGACATCCACTGTAACTAAACAAGTAGAGGCCAAAGTTATATCCACCTGATCTGTATCAACTATGGTACCCAAATCAGCAAGGTTGCAATACATTTTATCTGCAAAGTGTCATACAAATGGGTTACAATAGGCCCATCCTGTGGTTCATCTTTTCTTCTTGCAGGTGAGAGTGTAATACTGGGGTTATTCCCTTTCTTCTTCGCCTACACGTGCATGCACGCGCACGCACACACAGAAAGAGAGAGAGAGATTGACGTTTTGAAGCACAATACTAAAGGGCAGGAAATACCTAAAAAATGGAGGCAAAAATAAAATCAAAATCAAACACGAAGGGCACAATCCAGCCAAAGTTTAGTGCCTTTTATTTCCATTAATTTCTATGGATTAAAGCCTGTTCTGAACTCTCCCCCTGAAACTAGTGGGACTCTGATGTGCAGAACACTGGCTGTATCGTATCCCAAGTACATTATCTTAAAAGCCAATTTCTACTAAAAATCTGCCTTTTATATACAATTAAAGATTTAATTAAAAAAAGAGATTCCCAAAACATAACATTAAGACAGATGCCATTGACGCAATGCTAAGCTTAAACCCAAAGTTCAGAAATAGCATCTTTGTTTGATCATATGTCTGGAAATAACATGCTAGACAAGAAAGAAAGAGGAAAAATAACAGGATTTGTGTGTAATGTTTCACTACCTAAAATGTACTGTTTATTGCCAGATCTGTCTAGCCTGCATACACTTCAATCCCGACACGTCAAGGAAGAGAATTGGCAGCGTTTCCCTCTGGCCCAAGGAATCCTATGCAAATGCAGACATCCTTTGATTTACTACTTCTCATTTAAATGCATATCCATTATAGTGCGAGTTTCTAGATCTCTACCCTGTTGGCATTTGCTCCTCAGAAAGACAGAACAAAATGGCCCACAAAGGTCTCATTCATGTTAAATCAGTCTGTGCTGAAATCACAAGTGACCCGCTAGGGACTGGATTTGCAGCAGGAGGTGCCTCCAGTCAACCAGTTTAGCTTCCATCAGCTGGTGTTTGAATCATGCTAAAGGGTTTTAGCTGGTGGTGCTCTGAATTGGTAGATAACATAGCCAGATTTAAATAATTTGAGTAGTTCCTAAGGGGGGGGGAACTAAGGAGGAGAACCATAACAGAATTAGGAATCCATAACAGTTACTTTCTGAGTACCAGTGAAAACATAATTTAGCCTGGCAAACAGGCATTGATGCTAAGGTTCCCCCCACCTCCTCCTTCTCTTCAAAGAAAGTTCATGGGGAGTTACACATTAACAACCAGCCCCTGTTGCTGCTAATGGGATTTGTGCACCCTGCTTTGAAAATGTAGCCCTTTAGGCTGTGATACAGTTAGCATACCAAACAGTGGCTTCCAACAGCCAGAGGGAGGGAAAGAACAGAAGAGGAAGAACAGGGGCGAATACACAATTAAAATGCCATGTCTTCTGGATCAATAAGAATTGATTCAAAAATAAACACCCGGGCTTAATCTATTAAGGTCAGGGGAAATCAAGCCCTTTGTTAAAGAGCACTGAGAAAAATCACGCTGACCCCTTTTTTTGTTTCTGGCCACACAGATCAGTCTTTTCTACAAAGTCACAGGCTGTGACACCTCACAGCTATACAGTGTGCAATGATGCTTTTCTTTTTAAAAGGGCATCAGCTGCCACAAAATCTCTGATTGTTTATCAGATTATCTGTGGATAATCTCAACATTAGTCCAGTAATTAATTTCAATGAATAAGAACATGTCCCTCATGCTTCCCTCACCAAGGATTCCCAAGTCAGGAAAGCCTGTAGGCCTTGTAGTTGGGATTGTCAGGAATTGGGCAAATGGTTGTCTCCTTCTTCAACATAAATTCTGCAGGTCATTTCTCCATTTTGTCCAATGCATCTTCTCTGCTAGCATCACCCTCAAAATAACAACAACAACAACAACAAATATATTTCTTACCCGCGTCTCCATTCTGATCGAGGCGCGGAACAAAAGTAAATACAAAATACATAAATGATTTAAAACATAATATACATTGTAAAGAACATCCTAAAAACATCCTAAAACAACTTAAATGCACCCTACCCCTCTGAATTTCTAGCTATCCGGAAATGTAGACATTAAGCAGACCAAATTTGTAACTTGGAAAAGAAGAAGCGGCTAGGACCATTTCTAGAAATCCTACTTCAACCAAACTGAGAGGTTATTTCCCAGAGGTATCATTCTACCAGTCCCCACCCCACCCCAAGGTCAGGCACTGTGACATCCAATATCAGGATTATTATTATTTGAAGCATGTAGGCAGAAGACAGAATTCACTTGCAAGCACTCCCTGGCAAGAGTGGCTCAATGCAATCTGCTAACATATCCCCCAACATTTCACAGTTCAAAGTAGAACATGAAAACCATTCTGGATCAGACCAAACACCTATTCAGCCCAGCATTCTGTTCCCATGATGGCCAACCCAGCTGCCCACATGCAGGACATGAGAACACCATTCTGCTCATGCTCCCCAGAAACTACTACTGATAGGTATGCTTCCATACTGGAGGTAATATAAAGTCCAATCACATGCATGACCTCAGCTAACTCCTGTTGCTGTCTTGGGATAATGATAACTTTTCCTGATAGCTGCATGGGGAGAATAAGGGTGTTGACTACAAAGGGAGAGATTGAACATGCTCTTTTGTAGCCAGCTCTGCAGGTAGGGCTGATGCTAGCTCTCCTACCACCTGAGGCCTGTATGAGGTCCATATGAGAGCATGGGGGTCCCCGGACTCCAGTCCAGGGGCCCAAACCAGTGAGAAATCACCAAGCTTCAAGGCCCAAACTGGATGCCCACAACATCCCTAATTTATTGTAATTGTATTTTTACTTCCAGGAAAGGGGAGAGGTGGTTGTGGGATTTTCTGGCTGAAGTACTTGGCTGGGCTTGGTTATTGCATCTCGATGGGGGCATCATTTGCTGCACTGTTTCAGGCAGCAAAACATATCAGGATGGACCTGGCTCCAGACCATCTTCACAGTTGAAGTTTCATGCTAGCAATCTGGCAAACTTGAAAACCCACCCAGCTCACTGGTTTGCCAGCAAGTACAGTAAGTTACAGAGAGTAGGTAGCATTTATTTCACCACCCCAATTTGCAGTGTACCTCAGGGCCCATTTCTCTGGCACTGTATGATAAAGTAGAAAATATAAATCTAGTATCTACATACTGCTAGCTGAAGATATTCTTACCGTGAACCCATTTTGTTAAGGTTAGATAAGAGACTTCAAGCCAAGTAGAAAACTAATGGTATTTTGACTGTACTCTAATTTTTCAAATGTGCATTATTTAGCTGGTAACCCATCACAGCTCCTTCAGCTGCCTTACATCTCAAACACCTATGAACAAAGGGGCCTTTAGAAACCACCATGAATGGATATTAACAAGGGTATGGATTTATTAATGAGCTATAATAGTGAATAAATGAGCAGAAAAATAATAGGCAGTGAAAAGGATAACTATGCATGATGAACTACTGCTTTTCAAACATTGTTAAGAGTCTTCATTTATTTCTGTTAATCACAGACAGACCTAGATCACATTATAGCCTTACAGCCATCAAGCTTTCAGGTTTAAAATCAAGCTTTTTTCTTCTTTTTTGTATATTCTTGAGGAGTAAAAATGCACCTGTACTCTCAATTCAATCAAGGTTCATTTGTATAGCCTCATGCAAGAAAACACTGAATTACAGAGGCATGTGCATTAAAACGAAAAACAAAAACCTGTGCCCTACAAATAGTAGACAAATGTATGAAAACAGATCTCACTGGAGCAATTTGTTAAAAGCTACAGAACATTAAGCCGGAGACCAACACAGCTTCTTTACCCTTGAAGAAAGAAAATTGGTCTCAGCTCATTCCATACTTATAAACTCCAACTGTAAACAGCTTAAGCTTGTTATGTTTTCATACGGATGTCAACACAAGGACATATGTTTAGCAGCAGCAGATGGTCAGCATGTTGCACTGGACATGCTATGTGTAAGGTCTTCCAATATTGAACTACCAGGGTGTTGTTGTTGTTTTAAGCCCAAATTATGTCAATGAAAATTTTGTGGAGCAGATGGATCTCTCAAGGAGCTGGAGGTTACTAAGGAAGTCACATTAAAGAACATGCCCCCCACCCACTCATTCTGAAACATATTAAGTAAATACAGCTTTAGGAAAGGAAAGGAAAGGAACTTCTCGTGCAAGCACTGAGTCATTGCTGACTCTTGGAGGGACGCCAGCTTTCGCTGACGTTTTCTTGGCAGGCCCTATAGCAGGGTGGTTTGCCGTTGCCTTCCCCGGCAATTATTACCTTTCCCCCAGCTAGCTGGGTACTCATTTTACCGACCTCGGGAGGATGGAAGGCTGAGTCAACCCGAGCCGGCTGCCTGAAACCAGCTTCCGCTGGGATCGAACTCAGGCCGTGGGGAGAGTTTCGGCTGCAGAAACTGCTGCTTTACTGCTCTGCGCCACACGAGGCTTGTAAATACAGCTTTACAAACCATCATAAGAAAATAGGAAGAAACTGGCATGATTAGTCTGAAGATCCATTTAGTCCAGAATCTTCTGGCAAACCAGATGCCCCTGGGAAATTCATAAGCAGAACACAAAGTCAATAGATCCCTGCTGATGTTCCTCTCCTATAAGGTTGCTGCATGTTGGCAATTGTGTGGGGCACCACTTCACAAAATACTTTGTCACATCCGTGTGGCTGCATCCAAAGATGACAGAAAACATTTATTTATTTATGAATTCTTTTCATTTCTATCTCACCTTTCTCCATGCAGTAAACTGAAGGCAGGTTTCAAATTCAGCTGAATGAAAATAATACCTGAGTGAATGGGGTTAAGAAGAACCCAAGAGATGCCATGATGACATGCTATTTAAATAAAGCCCAAATGGCCTTGCCCTGAGTAAACACAAAAATTGTTTCCATATTGTTATTCTGTATTTTTTCAGAACATCCAAGCTCTTTCAAACAGCTACTCTTGTTTATTTCTGATCAAGTAGAAAGAATCCATTGGATTTTGAGGCATCAGATAAGGCTATTTAGCCAAAAGCAGAAAAGAGCCTATACACATACAATTCCTTAGTATGTCGTAGATCCTTCCATGTACTTATTTATTTATTTGCACCACCCTGGGATGGTACCTCACTGATCACAGTGAAAAGATCACCTGATTACTGAACAAGAGCAGCACTTGAAATGCAGTATAAATCCCCATTGAGTAAGCTTCCATGTTTTCTCATGCAAAGCTGAAGTAGTAGACTTGAAGATTAGGAAGAAGAGAAATTCATTTCAGTTTGTTTTTGACCAGAATATTTACCCAGTTGACACCTCCTGGAACTGAACATGGATCCAGATACATTCTGTGGTCAAAGTCTATACATTTCTGAGTTTGCAATGTGACTCATGGAATATAAAATATGTGTTCGAAATATGCATAAATCTGAAAAATGTATATGAGAAACTGTGTACTTTTGAAAAAATGTGCAGAAACACGCTTTAATGTGCATTACTCAAACATGTGCACAACTGATGTGTAAATTTAGAAAAACATGCATGAAATATACAATTTTTTGTGCAAAAGAAAAGAACAAAGCTTGCAGTCTCACACAGCCACAAATATGAATGAGCTTTTGGTGGAATTTGAAGAACATTAACAAGCTCAGGTTTTGCTGACTCAGATATCCCTAATGAGAATACATGAAAAAGTTCCCCCCATTAGCATGATAGTCATGTGCATCAGACTTAACTGTGACTTGTTTTGCAATATGGGGGGGATCCTCTGGCCAATATTCTCATGGTGATTCAATGGAGAACTGGATTGCATTTAGGGCCAGATCAGACTATTTTGCTGCCTGGAGTGAAAGGCAAGATGGTGTCTTCCTGCATTCCACATACAGAAGCTGACCAGACTGACAGATGAATAATCCTAGAACACTGATGACAGGGCAGCATGCGCCTCTACTCCTGAGAGCAGCATACTAGCCCAGGGGGCCCAAGGCTAGCCATGTGACATTCACTGGGCTATCCCTCAACATCTTCCTGCCACTCTTGAACCCTAGCATCTGCCTCCTGACATGGTAGGGCCAGGCCCAATTCGGTTTGTGAATTGATAAATTTAATGAATCCAAATTTTGAAGTGCATAGTCTCTTGAAACCTCCTACTGAAATTACCATGAGCCATGAGACAATTTAAGCAGGCTTAGTGAGGAAACAGGATATAGGCAACACATAGTGGTTAATAATACTTCATCCCTGGGCAATTGAAATTTCCTCTTTTATTTTAGGCATAAGCCAGGAATTAATTTGGCTTGTTTATCTCCACAGTAAATAGGCAAACATATGTATTTAAAAATAATGAACATATGTGTTTAGAATGAAATGGGAGTGGGAGGATAAAGCAAGAGTATATAAAACGGCAGTTACAGTGAGAGATCTACCTCATTATGTTTGCCAACCTTCGAAGTCTGGGAGAGTTTCCCATTCCTACACCCACTGGATATGCTCCAAAACAGTCTTATTTCAGCACAAACTCATCAAAGAGAGGCAAGACATTCAAAACTGGGATCCTGTTACACAAATGTGATAATCGAAGGCAACCGAAAACAGCAACACCCATTTAATACCAATTATAAGTCTGAGGAGAATCAGGGCTCTTCTGGCTACCTGGGCTGCTTTGAAAAGCATATCTGATTATGCACAGAGGGCTTGTAAACCAGCAAGGCAATGCTAGATTGCAAGAATATTATGCCTAAACATGACATGTAATTGCATTGCACTTTCCTCTATCTCTCCCCCAACATCTATTGTCTGGTTCATTTATAACGAAGAAGAAAGAAGTAAAGTCAAAAGGTCGCAGCTGTAAAGCCTCCATCCTTGTGCCAATGGGATCATTTTTAAGGGCTTGTCATTCAACCATAAGACATCTCCAGAATGCATTAACTTGCATAATAATAACTACAATGATGATAATAATAACAATCATAACAACAACAGAAAACAACACAGTTCCCTGTGGGTTTTGTGCCATTGTGTAGCTGATTGCATGCTTAATTAGCCATGGCTAAAGTATTGAAATGGTGGCTTTTGCTGATTTGTGATTCTTTACGCTTGCTGGTGGTGTGCAGCGTAGTGTATATTCACAGCATGGGCCACTGAGTACCTATTGAAAGTTCGACTCTGGAAATACCTGAAGGACACATTGCGCTCTTCAGAAATCCATGCCATGATACTTCATGTGTTAACAGAATGTGTGGGCACACGGAGGCATAGCAAAGGATCAGCCTGGGGTGGGCATCTGAAGTGTTCTGCTTCACCGCTGAATGCCAGCCAGAGTGAAGCGCTGTAATTTTATTCCAATTATACTCTTAGTGCCATGATGTCACAGCATAAATTTGTACTTGTGCATGCAGCTCATGCTGGTGTGATGACAGCTCTTAAAATATTGAGTGATTGTGGGCCCGTCAGCATAAAATTATTCTAACATGGTGCCTTTATTAGTGCTTCAATAAATGCCATTCGTTTTGTGTTCCAAGGTGGCATTTGCAAATGAGCTAATTTCTCCACAGTAAAATAATTATGTTGCACTTATTTTGCAGGAACGAGGAAAGGAAGCGAGGGGTGGGGGAGGAAAAAGTGCTATTACATGAAAGAGGCTATTTTGCCATCAAAACTACATTCACTGTAGTTAGGCAAGCTGGAGAAAAAAACAGCACACTAGCTAAATGACTGTACAATTATGCAAATAAGCTTACTGCTTTATAAGGCCATAGAGGGGAATCAACACTTCTTCCTCTTCTTTTTAAATAATAATAAAAAAATCCAAATAAAGGTGGCAGACCTTTCCCAGGGAAAAAAAAACATTTCCTGAAAGTCAAACTCAAACTGTTTGCTGATGGATGACAGATATTTTGAGGCTCACAATTCATCTCTTTAAGTACTGCGCTAAATGCTAAACTTGATGTGCACATACCTAGGAGCAAATTAGACCAAGGATGAAAACATTTATTTCATTTTGGCGTGCTGGGTTCATTTTTCATTTTGCGTATTTCTCCTATGACAAAAAAATACGTGGTGTTTTTTTTTTTTTAAAAAAAAATCAATTTAATTACTGCAACATCAACGCAAAACTTAAACCAAAACATTTATATAGGCTTATCACCCTACCTGTCATAGGCTCAATGTTATGAGTGAGGAACTATCATGGCTTTTATTTTCCTCCTCCTGACTTTCTTTGCTTGGTAAAATTCTGCCTGCTCACTCCTTAGACATTCTGGGAGTCACTGTGTTTAGGAGACAACTCATCAGGTTGGCTCCAGGCCAAGCTAATTACGTTCTCATTGAAATCAATATGACCTAAGTTACTCATGATTAACTAAAGTCTCATTTATTTCAATGGGAACTAACTGTTGCTGATTTAGTCTGGATCCAACCCATAGGATTTAAGGGCCAGAAGAGGGCTCTAACCCCATGTTGTGGCACTGGAGCACGGCCTTGTAATGGCAAGGATGCTTAAACCCAGCCCCTCTCCTGGCTTTTCATTTAGCTCTTCCTGAATTCTCTTTTCCTTGGCCTCAGGAATTGAATGGAATCAGTGAGCAAGGAATTAAAAGCTTTCAGTTACATCATCTTTAAAAAGTCTCCATATTGACATGGACTTCCTACTGGTAATCCATAGATGAAGGCTAATAGCACCAATTGTATTTATTTTAATTTTGAATTGTATGTATTCATACATCTATATCTTTTATACATCAGTACAATGTAAGTACTACTTACTAGTTTTTATCCTGTTGTTGTATTTTAATTGTTTCAGTGTATTTGTTTTCATTTATCATTTTAATTAAGTTTTGTTTGTAACTGTAAGCTGCCTTGAGTGCTATGTTTCTTGGTAGAAATGGGGAGTACAAATCAAATAAAGAAATATATACATATAGTTGGATCTTTGTGGGGAGAGACTTATTGTGTCTTATTGTTCCGCTGTAGTAGCCTAGGGTAACTCCTGTCATAGCAGGAGGTTAAACAGTGTGTACTGCCTCGCCCGCCTCGCACTCCCTGGTTGCCTCTTCCCACTGCCGAGACTTACCTCCCAGGCAGCCAAGCCATGATTTAAAGTAAATATCATGATGGCTCTCTGTTTTTATTATATCTATGGTCACAAACTATGGCAGATGTAAAGGGCCATTCTCCAATTATTATTATTATTATTATTATTATTATTATTATTATTATTATTTATTGATTACCTGCCTCTCCATCTGGATCGAGGTGGGGAATAACATGTATTATAAAATATTATAAAATACATAAAATGGATTCAAATGTATAAAAACTAATACATTATTAAAATAAGTCTGTCATAGTTTGTCACCATAGATATAGTACAAACAGAGAGCTGCCATGACCTTAACTTTATATAATTGCATTAAATGCAGAATGGTCATGGAAAATGGAGTTAATGCTTCAGAAGGTTATAGCACTGGAAACACTTCATTTTACTCTGATCCCAACTGAGGCTTTTTTTGGGGGGGGGTGACATGTGAGCCATTTTTTCAACACATGAACCTTCCACGATACCCTAATGTGCAGAAGTAACATATGAACTGAGCCTTCAGCTGGGATCCAATCATATCAGACAGAGAAGCAAATTTATATTAATTTATCTACACAGATTTAAAATCTGTTGGGCTGTCATTTGTGCAATCAAGCTGTGGTTTTGCTCTACCAACAAAGCACCAATGGCTCAAGGCACTTTATAGTCCTAACAAAGGACTTCTTCTGTCATAGAGAAGAATGTCATTTTACCCTTTTTCTTTTTCCTTCCATACAGAGATAAACATGAGGGGAAAATACATTAGAATGAAAACAACTTCCAGAGGGGAATCTGTATTTGTCTATCACATCAAAAACAACAAAGAGTCTTGTAGCATCTTAAAGACTAACAAATGTATTTTGAAACTAGCTTTAATAAATTTATTATGGCCTCAGTTGGAATGAAAATATCCACATGGATTTAAAGTACATACTATCAATGTAAAGATGTTATGTTTCTAAGGAAGCCATAGCATTAGAAGCTATGTGGAACATTTGAAGCGATATGGAACAGATTAATTTGGCTCTAAGACAGTAACAAGGCGCATAATTGAAAAATAATAGTCCTGTTGCTGACTATATGATCTTAGAACTCAGGGCCAATCCTAACAAACACTTCAGACCCTTATTTCTCAACTTTTGCTGCCAGTTTCATCAACCTATATTAGTGGCCAAGGTGAAACTCATCTGTGGTGGTGTGTTCCGCTGGGAGCTGATAAAATGCAATCCTTAAACAAAAGCAGCATAAATACAATGTTTATGTATTTATTTCATTTTTATCCCACCCAATAGCCAAGGCTTTCTGGAGGGTTCACAAAATAAAGCTTAAAACTTTACAATGTTAAAATATAATAAAACATAATCTTAAAAGCCCAAAATTTTAAAACAACATCAAACAAATAATTAAAAAACAAAAGTAAAGAAAAAAATCAAAATAAAACCAGGAGCAGTGCAACATGCAAAAAGCACTAACACTGGTTGGTTGGTTGGTTGGTTTTTAACTAAAAAGCCTGGGAGAATTCAAAATATCTTCACCTGCAGGTTATGAAAAGACCATGAGATAGATGTAAGGTAAACTTCTCTTGGGGGGGGGGGATTTTACAACCACTGAAAAGGCTCTCTCCTTAGTAGCCACCTGCCTCACCTCATTGGTGAGAGCATATGGAGGAAGGCCTCAAAGTTGATAATGTGGTCCAGGCAGGTATGTTCATATGGGACAATCCTTCAGGTAGCCTGTCCCCAAGCTGGTTAGGGGTCTGAAGGTTTATACCAGCTCTTTGAACTGGGCCTGGCAATGGACTGGAATCCAATGCATATAACGAAACACTGGTGTAATATATAGGCCAGTCCCTGTTAACAATCTTACTGTCCTATTTTGGACCAGCTGAAGTTTCTGGGCACTTTTCAAAGGCAGCCTCATATGTGTAGTACACTGCAGTAATCCAAATGAAAGACAGCTACTCCCCCTCCCCAAAGTCATTGATAAATAAGTACCAAAGTAATTATGGATGTGAATCAGTCCTAAGTCTGAGTAAAGAGCTCCCAATCTGTTCTGTTGAAATATCACAACATTTAGCAAATTGAAAATATCACAGCAGGGGCATTGATATCTTTACTATCACAGATGGGGTGGGTAATGGGAAAACCCTAGAATATTTATGGAAAATAGCACACTGAGGCATGAAGTTATAGTAAATATATATATTTCTGATCTCATTCTTCATACTCCATCATAATCAAACTGCTTAAATAAAAAAAAAGAAGTGAAAGAATGATGAGAACTTTTGTTGATGACTAGTTGCAAATAGGAGACACCAGAAAGGGATGAATAGAAATGTTGGTTCTCCTTGATTGTCAAGGCAGAAGAATTTCAATATTAAGATGAAAGCCACAGTCTGGATAAAAGATATTGCATAATCCATACCCAGAGCATTATAGACATGCCTCACGTACAATAAGCAGAGCACGGTGATCCATCTTAAATAATAAATGGTCTTCAGAAAAACTGTCATTCTGGTATTGCTGCCTGTCTTGGGGCTTTTGGAATCAGCTTTGGCTATGGGGCAGTATATAAATGCATTAAACAACAACAACAAGAAGGGGCCACCATTTTTTGGCTGAAACATCACCTCGTGGTGAATTTTCCCCTCCAGAGTCATGTGTGAACATAATCTAGTGAAAGGAGTGGTAAATGAAAGCATGCAATATTACCATTGTTTGCTTGCTTGCTTGTTGTTTTTGCAAATTTTCTTTTAAAATCAAAATATTGGGGCAAAACTTAGTTTTACATTAAAAATGGTCATGTGAACAGGGCCAGTATTCAAGCCACAGTTCCTAGTTTTACATTATCTGTCAGGGATGCTTTAAGGTGGACTCCTGCATTGAGCAGGGGGTTGGACTCGATGGCCTTTTAGGCCCCTTCCAACTCTACTATTCTATGATCATCTAGCCTGTAAGAATTACAATAGCACCATTATATTTTACTAAGAGATACTTTAAGTTATTCTCAAGTAAAAGTTCATTGTGTGGCTGCAGTAGGTTCTGGAGGGCAGGCAGAGCTCCATGCCCGCCATGGATACCCCACTTTTATTTCAGAATGGAAACACTTTGACTTTCCCCAGTTCATGCCACAGTAGGAAGATTCAGTCCAGAACCATGCCAGTAACCACAGTCACATAATGGAGCAGCAAATGCCGCCTCTCCCAATGCTTTGAGAGGAAATGGGAAAGCAGGTCGTCATGGTTGGGAGGGGCTGTATCTCTTTCTCGGCGACCTCCACTTCTTTCTTTCTTGGATCACTGGATGAGCTGCTTGCTTGGCCTCCTCCTGATTTCTGCTACACTGGGGGGGGCAGTGTAGGGGCCAAACATGGGTGCATCTAGTCTGGTGTATGCTTGCCAGCAGACCCACAGAAGCACAGAGGGCTGCATACGCAGCTACACTTATTTGTCAGGCTTGGAGACACAGGCATGGAAGCTTGCCAGTTGGGGTAGCCATATGTCTTTCTTTCTTTTTTTCTTCTTAAGAGAATTTTATTTGAAGGGCTGCTTTGAAGGTGTCCCCTGTTTGAAGGGCTGCCCAGTCCAAGTCCAGCTTAAAGATAAAGAAGCATCAGAAGGGCGAGCTGGGCCTTGAAACTGCCCATCAACAGCAGCTGGACAGCAGATTGAGCAAGGCACACAGGTTACCTGGTCACACTCTTCCACACTATGGTGAGATGTATTGCATTTATTTATTTACAAGAGGTGTATACCACTCCATATCTAAAACAGATTCTAGAGCAGTGAGCATAAGAAGTAAACAAATAAAAATAAAAAGATTAAAACACCATATTAAAAGTATACTTTTTAAAAACAGAATGCCAATAAAACTATGGCTTGTCAGTTAAGGAATGTTTCCAAGAATAGAATTGTTTTCAGGAGGAGCCGGAAGCAACACAGTGTTGGCACTTGCCTGACCTCCAGGGACAAGGAGTTCCAAAGAAAGGGGGCCACTACACTAAAGACTCTTCTCCTGGAAGACTCCAATCAGGTCATAGGTCCATGTAGACCTATGTAGTTTTTGTGAACCGCCAAGGGAGCTTCGGCTATTGGGCAATATAAAAATGTAATAAATAAATCTATATAAATAAAAATGTAAATGTTCGTTCGAAACAGACGTTATATCTCTGAAAGTTCTTCACTGATTGCTTTGAAATTTTAACACAACGTTGCATTCGAATATGCGAGCGTTGTTATGTAACTATGTTCTATATGGGGTCAAAGGTTTGTCTTAAAATCGAAGAAATAGGCCTCCTCAAAACCAGTCCTGCTGATCATTGTGACATCGCCAACCAGTAGGACAATCCGCTGCCTCTGCCTCCTCTACTCTTTGCATGTTCTCTCCTATTTGCTCTTATAGGTCATTGTGACATCGCCAACCAGTAGGCCAATCTACTGCCTCTGCCTCCTCTCCTATTTACATGTTCTCTCACAATTGGCTGAGTGAATATAGATATCACACCTGTGACAGTTACACGTTCTGAAGCAAGGTAACTGCCAGGAGTTTCCACTAACCTCCTCACCGTAAAAACATCCTTTTACAATTAATTGAAACTCCCACGTGCAACATTTCCAAAGCATCCGGCATGGGAAAAATATTACAAAAATGCAAACTTATTGTTTGGGATGAATGCACAATGGCACACACAAAATCACTCAAGGCTCTTGATCGATCATTGCAAGATTTGCGTGGAAACAACAGACCATTTGGGAATGCATTAATATTGCTTGCAGGAGATTTCAGACAAACATTACCTGTAATTCCTCGATCGACACCAGCGGATGAAATAAATGCTTGCCTGAAATACTCTACTTTGTGGCGACACGTAAAGACGTTAAAATTAACTACAAATATGCGTATCCAGCTGCAAAACGATCGATCAGCTGAGATATTCTCACGTCAATTGCTGGAAATTGGGAACGGAAAGGTGCCGGTTGATCTGACTTCAGGACGAATTTTATTACCTCATAACTTCTGTAATTTAGTGACGTCAAAAGAAGAATTGGTTGAAAAAGTATTTCCAAATATTCACACCAATTATAAGAATCATGATTGGCTGAGTGAACGAGCTATTCTTGCGGCCAAGAACAAAAACATCTACGAACTTAACAATATTATTCAATCTAACATTCAAAGCAAGGCAGTCACATACAAGTCCATCGACACTGTTGTGGAAGCAGATGAAGCGGTTAATTATCCAACAGAATTTTTGAATTCACTCGATCTGCCAGGGATGCCACCGCACATACTGCAATTGAAAATCGGCATGCCAATTATCATGTTGCGAAATATCAACCAGCCAAAACTTTGCAACGGCACGCGGCTTGCAGTAAAAAAATTACTGAGCAACATCATAGAGGGAACAATCTTGACAGGACCTTTCAAAGGTGAAGATGTCCTCATTCCTCGCATACCTATGATTCCAACAGATATGCCATTTCAATTTAAGAGATTGCAATTCCCAATTCGATTGGCGTTTGCAATCACCATCAACAAAGCTCAGGGCCAATCTTTAGAATTGTGCAGTTTAGATCTAGACACAGATTGCTTCTCACATGGACAATTATATGTTGCGTGTTCTAGAGTCGGCAAACCAGACAATCTCTATATCTACACAGACAATGGAACAACTAAAAATATTGTATATCCACAAGCATTGTGAAATTAAACATATTAGAAACATCCACTTTGTCTTTTCTTTCTTTTCAGTTTAACCAGACTGAGCCACAGCAACGCGTGGCAGGGTACAGCTAGTAATAATAATAATAATAATAATCATAATAATACATGCTATGCATTTAACATAGTGTGTAGTTAAATTATTGGACAATACAGACTGTTGGAGTGATCCAGTAATCCTAGTCTTAATTAACCATATGCAGTCTGCTTGATACACGAGGTAGCTGTTCTTCAGGAGTAGACATGAAACTTATTTTCCGTGTGACCTCTCTTTCCCTTGCTCTTCTTCTGGCACCTTCACACTTCACAGCTGCAGAAAGTGGATCATCTCCATTTCGTTTTGGCTTCTCTGACAGGCCATTCTGTCCTTTACAGAGTTCAGCCTGCCTCAGAGCCAGCGTATGTGGCTTTCCACAGCTTTCCCAGATCAAGGCTGCTGGGTATTTTCAGATGGATTAGGGCTGAAGCGACAATCCTTCTACTTTCACTCCTAGCTGCCTTTAGGGCCAGCAAAGTTACAAAGGTCTTCAACTTGAGGGCAAGCAGAAAAGTGGATAGTTGGTAGGATGGTCATTTGTGAAACACCAAAGAGGAGGATAAAAGAGGTATAGATGCTAATTTAATATATTTATTGTAATGTAAATAGAAATGGGCTGCATAAGAGCCAATAAACTGAAGCTGAATCCTGGCAAGATGGAAATCCTGTGAGTGAGTGAGTGTTTCCCAGGCCCAGGAGATAGGTTCATTGCCTGTTCCGGATGGGGTTGCACATCCTCTGAAAGATATTGTCCGTAGTTTGGAGGATATTCCTAGATTAATCACTGTCGCTGGAGGCCCAAGTGGTCATGGTGGCTCAGAGTGCCTTTTACTGGCTTTGGCTATTTCACCAGCTATGACATCTCCTGGAGTAGAATAGCTTGGCCATGGTGTTACAGGTGCTAGTAACCTCAAGACCAGATCACTGCAAAGATTGTTATTCATGCTGACAAACCTTTGACCCCATAGAGAACATAGTTACATAACAACGCTCGCGTATTCAAACGCAACGCTGTGTCAAAATTTCAAAGCAATCGGTGAAGAACTTTCGGAGATATAACGACAGTAACGAACGGTCTTTTTCATTTTTATTTATATCGATTATTATTTGCATTTATATACTGCCCCATAGCTAAAGCTCTCTGAGCGGTTTACAAAGATTAAAACATGGGATATTAGAAACAAATATACAAAATTTAAAACTATAAAAACCATTAAAAAAACAGGTTACATACATGTAGCTGATCTTAAATTCTTCTTTTTTCTTCAGTTAAAGCGTAGGTGGGATCTGGATCTGAGCCAGAATAGGGGGATTAAATCTTCCCATTCAGCCACCTTCTCCCCTACATTCACCCACACCCAGGGAAATATTTCTTTCTTTAGCTCCCACACAGTGAAGGATCGCCCTACCCATGTGCAGTGGCCCCAATCCAGATTAGACCCCCACACTCTTAAACTAAACTAAACTAAACTAAAAGTTAGGGTCAGTTACACACTACACATTTAACATACTGTGTAATTTAGCCCTCAGAGTGTAGGCAGTTCTGCAAGTTTGAGAAAGTTCTACATGCTTGAGAACAGACAAATTTCAATATGTGGCAACTGCAGAAAAATCCCACCCCACACCATCATGAGCTGCCTTCATTTTTGGCGCACCAACACAAACCATCTAAATGTGGGTTTTGTGGTGGGATGTCAAAAGCTGAACCTGGACTGAATTCAGTCCATGTGGCACATGCTAAGGCCCAGTGCCAGCTTTCTTTCCATAAGATTCAAGCAACTGAGTGAATTGGCACTGTTTCCAAGTCTTTGGTAAGTTTAATGTTGTTCTCACCTCATGGGTTGAGAACAAAGACCAGATTGATTGGACTGGGCAGCTTAATCTCTACCTTTATTTGCCTAAATTCTCACTTGATAAACAGTCCCATGTGTATTACTGGAATGAACATGTGGACTAATAGAATTAAGTAACCAGCAAGCTCACCTCTTGCCAACAATGTTATATGGGTTCCAGGGTGAAATAACTTGTAAGAGTTTGATATATGAACGACCTTGATTTTCAGCCACAGAGTGAACTATTATTATTATTATTATTATTATTATTATTATTATTATTTTATTTATTTATTTATTTATTTATTTATATATCACCATCTATGTACATGGTGCTGTACAGAGTAAAACAGTAAATAGCAAGACCCTGCCGCATAGGCTTACATTCTAATAAAATCATAGTAAAGCAATAAGGAGGGGAAGAAAATGCAAACATGCACTGGGTAGGGTAAACAGGCACAGGGTAGGGTAAAACTAACAGTATAAAGTCCAAACAGCATCAAGTTTTAAAAGCTTTAGGAAAAAGAAAAGTTTTTAGCTGAGCTTTAAAAGCTGCGATTGAACTTGTGGATCTCAGATGTTCTGGAAGAGCGTTCCAGGCGTAAGGGGCAGCAGAAGAAAATGGACGGAGCCGAGCAAGGGAAGTAGAGACCCTTCGGCAGGCGAGAAACATGGCGTCAGAGGAGCGAAGAGCACGAGCGGGGCAATAGTGTGAGATGAGAGAGGAGAGATAGGCAGGAGCTAGACCGTGAAAAGCTTTGAAGGTCAGCAGGAGAAGTTTATATTGGATTCTGAGGTGAATTGGAAGCCAGTGAAGAGATTTCAGAAGTGGAGTAACATGGTCAGAGCGGCGAGCCAAGAAGATGATCTTAGCGGCAGAGTGGTGGACAGAAACCAACGGACTGATGTGAGACGAAGGAAGGCCAGAGAGAAGAAGGTTGCAGTAGTCCAACCGAGAAATAACCAGTGCATGAACAAGCATCTTGGCAGAAGAGACAGACAAAAAAAGAGCTAGTAGGCCTTCTAACCCCTTCTAGCCCTTCAAACAGCATAACATTTAAGTAGAAGGGCTGAAACAAGAGAGAATTTATGAAACCCTTCTAGAGCCCAGATGCTACTAGACTCATTTTTATATATGGGCATCTGTTACTGTCACACAAATACATTCCATGTACAAAAAAAAAAAAAGATGCCTCCATAACATCCTCTGACAATAGGAATGGATCTGCATATTTCACTGATGGTGGGACCATCCTCATTTTTATTCACATGTATCAGAGGAATAATATTTTGAGATGAAGAGATGGGGGACTCAGGAGTAAATGTCCCTCTCCCATTTTCAACTCCAGCCACACAAAAATGTGCACAGCTTTTCTGTCATTAAAAACTACTATTGCTTATTTCATGCATGTAGTCAAAGGCGTGGTTGCTGCATGAACATGCATTTGCCTGCACATTGTTCTATGTGTTGGACTAGGAGTCAGGAGATCTGGGTTCTAATCCCCACTTGGCCATGGAAACCCACTGGGTGACTTTGGGCCAGTTGCAGACTCTTAGCCCAACCTACCTCACAGGGCTGTAGTTGTGAGGATAAAAATAGAGAGGAGGAGGATTATGTACACTGCCTTGGATTCCTTGGAGGAAAAAAAGGTGGGATATAAATGCAACAAATAAATATAAATAAATATGAGTTGTTCAAGGAAAGCACTTCCCCATGTGGTCCCAGCTATTTTCACCATACTGCCACACACCTTTGCAGTTTGGAATTGCATGGTAAATATCTCTGGAAGATTATGGAGAGCTACACACATGAACAGCTTGCCACATTTCATACAGTTGAATTTCCAGGTGGCTCTCATGCCCATGGTTGTAGTTCTGCAGTCCAGTGTAGGTCTTGGGCCTGAAGAGAACTGAATTCAAATAACAACTCTGCAGCTGTGTGGCTTTAGGCAATTTGGACCCTCTTAGCCTCAACATCCACATTTATAAAATTAGAATAATAATAATAATAATAACCCGCCTCTCCCTCCGGATGAAGGCAGGGTACAAAACAAATGCAAAACACCATAAAATACATATAATTGATTAGAAACGTATAAAACTAATTCATTATTAAAAGGCAGCACATTATTAAAAGGCATCTTAAAATTTGACTGGGTAGGCCTGCCAGAAGAGATCAGTCTTCATGGCTTTCTTAAATTTTGAAAGTCTGTTAAGTCGATGAATCCCTCCCATTCCACAGTCTGGGAGCAGCAGAAGAGAAGGTTCTCTGGGTAACGGATGTCAGCCTAGTTTTTGTGGAATGGAATAAATTCTTCCCAGAGGACTTGAGTGTGAAGGGCGGATTGTATGTGGGAAGGTGATCCCGCAGGTAACTTGGAGCCAAACCATGTAGGGCTTTAAAGGTAATAATCAACACTTTATACTTTGCCCAGAAGCTAATTGGCAGCCAGTGTAGTTATTTTAAAGCCGATGTAATATGGTCACCCCTAGATGTACTGGGGACCAACCTGGCTGCCATGTTTTGAACTAGTTGAAGTTTCTGGACTAGGCACAAAGGTAACCCTATGTAGAGCGCATTGCAGAAGTCGAGCCTCAAAGGTACCAGCGTGTGCACTACCGTCTTTCAGTCTTCCGACTCTAGGAAGGGGCGCAACTGGCATATCAGCCGAAGCTGATAGTAGGCACTTGGCCATCACATCTATCTGAGCTGTCATTTGGAGTGATGGATCCAGGAGCCCTTGTACTGCTGGGTTACTAGTGAATGAGAAGCTGGGAAGTGGGAAGGTGAAATCAATTAAAGACAGCCATGAATACAGCTAGAACAAATTGTATTTTAATTAGGGCTGGGGTGAAAGTTTGATTCCTTTCATAAACATATTCAGAAGTATAACCCCACCCCCATCCCACTCCTCCCAACCCTTTTAGAGACTTTTTGGGATTAAAAGGCAAGTTCAACTTGTACCTACAGTGTTGTCTTTTCAAGTCTGGGTAAATACATTTTTGTTTCTGTAAATGTTAAACAACTGATGAAATTTCAGTACCTTTTTTGTATTCTGTTTTCTCTGCCTTTCTCCATTATTTGAATTGAAGTTGTTTTCACAGGTGGGAGGAAAGCATCATGTATTTTGTGTGTGTTTGTGTGTGCACGCACACATGTCCATGTATGTGTGTGGCTACATGGAGTTGTGATGTCATGTTCCCTATGTGAACTCTGATTTGTTCGGATCACTCTAGGAAGGAGAAAGTAGGGGAGCTGGGGGGAAGTACCAAAGTAGTAACACACACCATAAACGATGGCAGTGGATCACAGATGGACAGACTGGAGGGGGCAAATGAACATCGAGAGCCTTTTCCAGGAAATATGCTAAACATTTGATACAGAGTGGAAACTGGGCTTTTAGGTGGGCGGCCGCAGAGACCATTTTAATAAAATGGCAGCAGCAGTGGCAGAAGGTGGCAGCTGCAGAAGTGAGGGGCAGAAGGTAGCAGCAGTGTGAGCCTCTCTTATCCCACACATCCTCAAACGTTAGTCTCCCTCGTACTTCCCTAGGCATATGGACTTTGCTGTGAAATTGACAGACAAAGGACATTCTGCCCCTTACAGGTAGGGCTGTCAGACCAACACTTCAACAAAAAACAACCAAAACTGATGCTGTGGCATCAGAAGTAATGGAATCCCATTACATGCTACAGAAGCATGGAAGTAAAGGCCATCTGTAACGTCTGACTGAACTGTGATGCTCTGTCATAAGGGATTGCCCTTTAAAAATGAGTGGTATCCTTTACTGTAAGGACATCTAGTATCTTTATTTACAGAATGCATCCCAGGAAGATGAGTGATCATTCCAACCCTGCTGGTCTATGCTACTAAACGCATAGGCTTGGATCCTGAGTTGCCCTTCCATTTGTGGAGTGCCACCTGTTTGCTTCTGAGAAAGGGTCTTTGAGCTGCTGGTGGAAGGAAGGGAAGCCAATTTCACCCTGTAATGCTCTGCCCCCATGGTACCTCCAATGAAATTTCAGAGGGACCCTAAACCCTCTGGAACAGATTTTCAGGAGACACTGGGGTTGCAGGGGAACATAAGAAGAGCCATGTTGGATCGGACCAAAGGTCCATTTAGTCCAGCACTCTGTTCATACAGTGGCCGACTAGCTGTTGACCAGGAACCCACAAGCAGAACACAGGTGCAATAGTACCGTAACATTCATGTTTCCTAGCAGCTGGTATAGGCTTACTGCAGGTAGCACATAGTCATTGATAGACTTCTCCTACAGAAATTTATCTAACCTGTAGGGTGTCCATATGAAAAGGAGGACAGTGCTCCTGTGTCTTTAACAGTTGTATAGAAAAGGGAATTTCAGCAGGTGTCACAACTGTTAAAGCTGCAGGAGCTATACCAGAGTGACCAGATACAAAAGAGGGCAGGGCTCCTGCAGTTTTAACTGTTGTGATGAAGAGGGAATCTCACCATGTGCTACATACATACAAATGACACCTACTAAAATTCCCTTTTCCATACAGGAGCCTTGTCCTTCTTTTCATATGGTCATCCTATCTAACCCCCTTTTAAGGCCATCCAAATTGGTGGCCATCACTACATCTTGTGGTAGCAAATTCCATCATTTAACTATGCACTGGGGGGGGGGGAGGGATTCAATATAAGTCACCCACCTCCTTGAATATTATCCAAGGACTTTGGAGCTCTTCCAATGACTTCAAGGTTGCTGTGTCTTCAAGGCCACCTCATTTTGTGAGATCTTATTTGGTCCTCCTAGATTTCCCGCTTTGGAAGAAACTAGGAGGGGGGAAATGGTAACAATAGTCCCACTCTCACTAATCACAACATTACACCTTCTTCTGTGGGGTGGGGTGGGGAATCCTACAGCTGTCATATAGAAATCCCTGACTTGCCCTTAATTTCAGTTGTTTTCTTTTTATTCCACTCTGCTAATAGCTTGCCCTTTGAGATAATCAAATACAATTGAGTTGTTTGCTTTACACATACATGTAAGCTTAGAGAAACTGTAGGATCACCAAGGCTATGCCTTGGAAAGATCACACACACACACACACACACACACACACACACACACACACACACACCAAAAAAGTTAAAGCACTTTCGTTCACAGTCGGGTTGTAAAAACCTTCTTCCCTTAAGACCATTCTGCTAATTTAGGCTAAGCAAGGCAAGAATGGTGACTCCAATGTGTAATTGGCAGCACTAACTGTTCTATAATAGGCCAAATCTCAAAGGCAGAAGAGAGAGATTGGTTTATTATTCCAGTGCAGAGTACAGTTTTATACACACAAAAAATCTATACAAGTCTAACGGAAATGCCAATAAGAACAACACTAAGATACGACACTAAGACAAAACAAAAAGAGGAAGAGATTTGTTGTAGTGGGTAGTGTAGACTGATATATATTTTATATTGCTTGCTCTGCTTTTCCACATCTCCAACATTGTTGGATTCACTGTTATTTCTAGAACGATCCATCTCTACTCAGAAGTAAATTCTGTTGAATTCAGTGGAACTGATTCAAAAGTAAGTATGAACAGGATGACCCCCCTCAGGTGTAATTCTATGCATTCTCACTTCTGTGAAGGCCTATTGAACTCAATGGGATTTCCATGTGCTCACATGGACATACCAGGAAGTCCGGCCTGGCTAAAAGCCTTTTTGTGATGAGCGCCACAATGCTGCCAGTGAATGTGAATTCTGAGGTAGTCCTTTAACAAGGACAACACTGTTGCCAATTTACAGGTGGGGTGAGGTGGAATGTTGAAGCATTTCTTTTGATTTCCAGCCAATTTCCAGGAAAGCAATGGATATTTTCCCCTTTGTTGTTTTCCCTTAGTTGTTTCATTTGTTTGTTTTTCCCAGTGGGGGTTGCTATTTTACCTCCAAAAGGGCCTTCAGAATGGGGCATTTTGGAGGAAAATATGGCTGTCAAGAGCCCAAGTGAATACCTCCCCCAAATAACTCCAATTCTACAGAATTGAAGTTATTTGGGACCACAAAAATAGGAGGAGCATTTTGGTCCAGCCCTCATTTGGGCCTTCAGTTCAGCTCCATCAAAACCAATGGGAATTACATCACTGAATTCACGGGTTAGTCAAGTGGACCCTCTCCCTCTGGATCACCCTTGGGCAGATCTACACCAAGCAGGATATAACCCTTTGAAAATTCTCAATACCATTATAAACTGTTTTAAAGCAGTAGTGTAGATCCTGTCCTTGAGAAACCCTTTGGTGTTACTTGCCAAGTTCCCCAAAACCAGGGGAACAAGTGGGGTGAATGAAGTCAAGAAGTCTCCAGTACTATAGCAGGAAATATGGAAGGATATGGCTGCAGTTATAGTGCCTTTTCTTAATAAAGACAAAAGGATGTTTTAAACTGTGATAGGGCCCCACAACATAAGTAACTTACAACAACAGCCACATTTCTATCAGAAATAAGTCTTATTGAGTTCAGTGGGTCATACACCTAGGCAAGTGGGTGCAGGATTACAGCCTTAGACACCAAGTCCAACCTGCAGTTCTTCAAGGACGACCACCTTAATTCACAATAGGCAGCACGCAGTAACTGATCGAAAAGTAGAATCTGTGACACTAATTGTTTCAAAATGCCCCTCTTCAGAGACAGAGTCACTCACAAATTTCATTTTTATAAGTAATTGCATAATTCATTGTGCATTTTGAGGTGAGAAAAGAGATAAACCCAACATAGATCAAGCAATTATCAGTAGGGAAATGTCCTGAAAATTTGATTTTGTCTTCTTTATTTGAAGAATGAAGACCAAAGTTGGCTTTTATTACAGGGATGGTATTTGAATTGGATGTGCATGAAGCATTTAAGAACCTGTCCACACAAGTGGAAGAACCTTCTAAATGGTTGTGGCTAAAGAACTAACCATACCACTTCTGTTAACATCAATGGGACTTGTGTAAGACTTAGCCGTTTGCAATCAGTTCTTACATCATATTCTTCTGCGGCATCTATTTCCATATGCAGGAGACCACAAAACAAACCAGTTCCCTTTAAAATATACCCAGCTGAGAACACTGATGTCTTTTGACCTTTTTCATGTGGGAAGCCTCTTGCGTTAAGATTTTTAAAAGGTGAAGTTTTCTTTGGTTTGCACTTCTCTCTTCAGTTCCAATGAACTAAATAAGTATAACCTTACATGGCCTAGAAACCACAGTTTAAAACTGACTTTTCAGTGTTAATCCATCCCAGAGCAGGTTCAGCAACAGAACATCCTCTTAACCGCAGAAATTTAAGATTAGCTAATCTGATGTTTTTGAAAGTGAATTACACTCATGTTGACACACAATGAGAAAATGTAGGGCTTGATTTTGATGACTGATGAAAATCCTCTGCAATTTCATTCATATATTATAGCTTGCCCACGTTCAGCAAATTTTGCTTGGTGGCTGGGGGATCAAATTGATAAGCACACAGTCAACATTAAAATACATATATTGACATCAAACCCACAGATTAGCTCCTCAGTAGAGATATTCCAAGTTTTTCTCTTTTTTTAAAACACACACACACACACACACACACAGAGCATTCTGGCCAGATGTGAAAGGTACTAGGCTGATTTGAAGTTACCAGGAATCCTATATACTAATAGTTAACTCAGGTGCTGTGTTGTGGCTATGTAGGGCTATTGTATCAGCATGTCCAGGGATATACTAAGGTTTGCAGAAGTAGGAGAAAAAAAGCTGCAGGTGGAAAAATAACTTTAGAAAACATCAGGGGGGGACAGAAGGGGGCAACCTCCCCCCCAAGAACTTCCCAATGAGGTCTGAGCATGTTCAGTAGTCACAGCTTTTCCTCCCCTTACTCAGAAATAAGCGTGGGAGACCCAATTCATATCAGGACCCTACCATGTATGTGTGTGTGTGTGTGTGTGTGTGTGTGTGTGTGGTGGGGGGAGGTACTGAGATTTAATACTCCCCCCCCCCCCCCCGCTGCATTGCCAAACAAGATTCAATTTGTTTTAAAGGATCCTTTTTTTGGCAATGCAAATTGTAGTCTTGGTGCTGGGGGTGGGGCTGATTCAGATCAGGACTATGGGCAGAGGGCATAGGGTTAAAAAGCCCTTCTGCCTTCCACAGTAGGCTGAGTAACGTGGATTAAAGATGTTCCCTCCACCTGCATCTTTAAAGTGCAGTTTAACTTGACCCTGAGTGTCTCGGAACAGGAGATGGAAAACTGAGAGGAAGAGAAGTAATAAATGGAGTCTCCGGAAAGAAGGCATGGCTGCTTGGAACATTGAGGAGAAGCATTTCACCCTGCAGCATTTTGTTGCAAGTCCTATGCATGTGTGCATGTGCATGCATGCAGGTAGAACCTCTGATGGTCCTGCTCCAATGGTGAAACTGCATTCATTGAAAACATTGAGGGAGAAACAGGATCACACCCACTGACTCACCATCACTGCTACCCATATTGTGGAATCTCTTAATAGAGCCTGCATGCATACCATCTGTCAACTGATGGTATGCAGATTAACACACTGTACAGAGCATAGGCACTTTTCAGAGATTCAACTGAATGTGTGGAATGGTAGGTCCTACGCTCATTGAAGTCAGATTTATCTTCTGAACATGACTACTGTATCATCATCAGTAGCAGTGGATGCAGACCACCATACATTTATATGGCTGTACGGCTAAGGAGGGCTTGGACAGCAGATGGGGATAATGGGCAAGGAGTGCTGAGTTAGTTAAAACTGCTGGCCAGGCACATTCTTTTGTCAGGCAAAGATAATGTGTTGCCATTGGAACTAAATGGTTAGACAGATGCTTCTGGATAGAATGCCCCAATCACAAAAAGGAAGTCTGCCTCCCTGAGCGAAGGAAGAGGTAGTCTAGCTGTCTCTGTGTGAAGAGAGACTGCAGTTTATAAGACAGAGACTAAGAATGGCACAGAGACAGACAGCTGGGTGTGGGCTCTGAAAGCTAACAGTATTTGAGGGAACAGTGGACCTTTGTCTCTTGAAGTGTTGAAGATGGGCGTCCACCGAAGTTTGCTCCACCTCTATTTGTGCCACCAATATTGACTTATTTAAGGGCACTTGGGAGGAAAGACAGCAGTTGCCATCAAAACATGCCTCCACCACCACCACTTGGCATACCAAGAAAAATGACTAGGGCATGCTGGGAAAATGGCCAGGGCTTTTTTGGGAAAGGGGCCAGAGGCCTGGAGGGGCTCTTGAAGTCAGTTTGTAGCAAACAATAGTAAACCAAAAGGGAAAATCCCACAATGAAAGCAAATACAGTAAAAAAAAAAATTGAATAGATGAAGATCCCCAAAAAGAATGATGAAATGAAGAATGTAGTAATTCATAGCTAAATGAATGCAATTTTTAATGAAGTTAATGAATAGCATTACAAATGAATGAAAAATCTTGTACATCCTTAAAGATCTGTACAGCCTCCCTCCTAGATGCACAATACCATAGCATCTGACAGCACCTTCATATGGGTGGGTAGGTTGCTCATCATTCTTTGATACCGAGACCTTGACAGCTCTTCTCTTCACAACAAGAGTTGTTTCTGTTCAGAATAATCATTTAGGTGACATAAGTGTAGAACTATGAGGAAGAACAACCTTTTGTTAAATCCCATGACCAACGCTATGCCTTTTTTTGTTTTAAGTGTCATTTTGTTCCTTAATCAGGTTTTACCGTCACAGTTGGCGACAGTAAGAATAAACTTGATCAAACTCACAATAATAAAAATTGGCTTTGAATGCCTAAGAGAGCTAAAGAAAAGAGCAACAACAAATTGAGCTGAAGTAGATAAAATTCTTTAAAATCTCTGTTCTTAAATAAACTACTCAAGGGTCTTCAACTTGAGCTTTTTATAGCTCAGCTAGGAGCCACACCAGTTGTTAGGAAAGGCTGCCTCATGTATTATTAGCAGGAATCCGTGGATCGGTACATATCTGGTCCATGTTACTTCTACATGTTTTGCCCATAATTCAGTTCCATTCTTTTATGCGTTAATCAGCCATTTTGAAAAAAGAAATCCTCTTTAAATATGGAATTTGCTCTTTCGAGCTGCAGTGAAGGTTACTGGTCATGGATGATGACTGTTTATTACCTATGAGAGGCAGTTGCTGAAGAACATGAGGAGAGTGGTACTTTTGCATTCATGTCCTATTTGTGTGCTTCCTAGAGGCTTCTCACTGGGCACGGTGGGAAGAGAATACAGGCCTTTGGTCTAGCAATGGAGGAGAAATTCATTCAGCTTGCTTTTTTATTTTTGGTGTGTGAACGTAATGTCATTTTGCATTTTCAAACCACTATGCAATCCAAGACTGTCTTCAAAATTCGCACTTCTCTGAATTTTGAAATGGAGTTCTCCAATCCATGCTAAAGAATGCATTATATGTATGGATTAGGCAAAATTCCTACAGAAATACATGTATTAGAAGAAATGTAGACAATAGCTATGGATTTCCATGTGAACTTCTAAAAAAGAAAATTAAACCTCAGGAAAAAAACAAACGTAAAACTGGAGAAATTATCAAAGTGCCAGTTGAGCCAAATCGAAAAGCTGAAAATTAGAAACTGACAGAAACTGAAATTTACAGATTCATTCATTCCTACTTTGGCTTGATCCAGCACAGCTCCTCTTATATTCTTATAAATATGTTTATATTTATGTTTAGGATGTTTTAAGGATGTTTTAATCATGTATGGTATGTTTTAATCAGTTTTTACTGTGTATTTTATATCATGTTTTTATACTGTTTGTTTTATACTTTGAATGGTTTTAATTTTTGTGAACTGCCCAGGGAGCTTCGGCTATTGGGCAGTATAAAAATGCAATAAATAAATAAATAAATAAATAAATAAATAAATGCAGGTTTTGATATACCTGAGCAACCAAAAGCTGCATCCAACATAGAGGGATGCAGTATCTGTTGGCTGGCTGAATTCCAATCCTCTCATTAATCTGAGAGATGTGGGCTCCATTCTTTCCATATAGAATTCAACTTAAATGCTGAATTCCTCAGTCATTAGTTAATTACTGACCTCTTTCTCCTCCACCTCAGGAAGCAACCAGGCCTAGACCTCAACCTAGAGTAAGTACTACACTTTCATTTGTTGAACTTTACCCCTGCTTTAATGGGAAGATGATGGTGGTCCTACCAATGTCCAGGGGGTCTAGATTAAATCTATTCACTGATTCTTGTGGTCTTTTAAAAATAATCTGTCACCACAGGATGCTTATCCTGAATAGATGAGAGAGATACATTGCCAAGATCAGACTCTCGGTTTGTGGCACATGGTTTGCTGCCAGGTCTGCCCCCGCAAAGCACCTATAATTTGGTCCTGATATAGATAGACAGATATTATTTTAAGAAATACACTTTTAAACCAAAATAGCCCTGGTTCACCCCTTTCAATGAAGATAAAGTTGACCTTTTACAAGCAGATGCAACACCATTCCCTTTTGTTCCAAAAGTATTTCCGCTGATGCTGGAACAAAAACTCGGTTAATAATTCATAAGATCAGACATCCCGATTCTTGTAATTTCTTCTGACTCATCATGCTAAAAGAACTCATGCATATACATCTGGTGCGACACAACAAGCCTATTGATATCAGACAGAGTATAAAAGTTATGCCTCAGAGATTCGCAGCTATAGGCTTTCACAGTTGTTTGCCCTCATTGGCTTTTAACAGGCATGGAAAGCAAGTTAATGCAAGTGCTGAATAGGGGACCTGAGTGTGTCCTAATTAAACTTGGCGTAGAGCATTTTAAAGGTGTGAAGTCAAAAAACATGGGGGCCGGTGGCTTGTTCCCATTCATATTTCTTGCAACCATTTTACTATATCTATACAGCTGTGGATAGATATAGTATCTATATCTATCCGCAGCGGCCAGCAAAAGAGTACAAATGCTTTTGAAGCCTTTACCTAATGATCCTATAATTCCAAAATCCACATTCTTAACTTGCAGAATGTTGACATCTCCTCTAAGGCAAGATCTAAATCTCTCCATCCAGACTTGCGTAACGCCATAAAATGACAAAGTAGGCTTTGCAGTTGCATAAGCCATATCTTCCTCACTTGCCCTGAACCAACGTTTGCGTTGTATCTTTCTCAGAATCCAAGGAAGCAGCCAGCCAGGATTTATATTGGTTTGATATGGGGTAGTTAGGGAGAGCCTTTAAAATGGATGTATTGCGTTGCTGCAGAGCAGGGGTGGGGAACCCATGCCCAAAGCTGGTGCCTGACTCAAGTGGGCCTTTGGCATAGTGCTGCCAGGGCTCCCTTGCCAAAGCCCCTCTGCCCTTTGCCCACCCCCTTGTTTGGTGGCTTCCCAGCATTTGTGCAGTCCTTTCCTGCATTCTAAAAGGTTGAAATGCCTCCCCTAAGGCTTCCTTTCCAGCAGGAAGAGCTTTGAGCTACAACATGTTGGTACTTTGAGCCGGCCTCTTTTGCCTTGAGGCCCACCCACCGCTAGAATGTCACCCCTGAGAACTTCTCCAAAATGGGATTCAGCCTTCGGGCTGAAAGCAGTTCAGCACTCGTGCTTCGAAAAACCATCTTTCCAGATCTACGCTGAGCTTCTACCTAGCTCTTACAAAAGTTCTCCTGACTTGAGAGTATAGGAATCTGCTTTATACTGAGTCAGGTCACCGGTCCATCTAGGCTCTGAATTGTCTGCAGTGACTGGCAGCAACTCTCCAGACTTTCTGACGGGGGTCTTCCTAGCCCAAGTGAGATGCCAACAACTGAATCTGGCCATTCCCTCACAGGGCTCTACTGGCCAGTCAGCAACAGCATTTGTGTAGGGTGCTGAGAAAGCTGCTTTTCCCTCTGTTGTCATCCTGCCAGTAAGGCTACGTCACCATACTGCAGGTGGCAGGCAATTACAACATGATATACCACTGTACAATTTGCCACAGTTGCCCCCAAGGGCCCCCATATTCCAGAAATTGCTCAAATCAATGCCACCCATGCTTGGGACTATGATCATGGTAAAGGTAAATAGAAACCAATGCTGTAACCTGGAAAACTATGAAAGATTGGCAAAAGACTGTCCTGAGAAGGATACTCTCACAAAGGCACAGATCGGAAGCAGAAAACTTCTGCAGGCCAGAGGGCCCAGCCTGCCACCACCAAATTTGTCACTAAAATTCAGTGGTGTGGTGGGGCCCAAAAAAGTGGCAATTTTGCTTTAAAAGGGGAGGCTTCTGGGAGCACAATTTTGCTCCCAAACAAGCAAATTTAGATGCTGCAGTGTTGGCGAGATCACTAGGAGCCACTCAATGGCCAGAGGGATGGAGGCACCCATGACTAACTAAGCCAGAGTACCCCCAACTTAGATAGTACATAGGCTTCAACATGAAAACAGACCTTCCATTCTGTAAACATGATCCGCGTGCTGGTGCTGTCCCCCACTTGCTCACAGCTGCTTCTTGTACCCATGGCACAGCTGATCGAGTTTTTCTGCATGCTGATTGCATTTTCTGGATTGGGATGGAAGGAAGGGAAAGTGACGTCCGGCAGTGGCCAAAGTGACTGCTCTCGGCTCTCCGAATGAGTCCCGATGAAGCAATGGAGAACTTTTGCTCTGAAACTGCAGCATGAATGGGTGAACCTCACACTATCATTTCCTCAAGTAGTGTGTGCTCTGCTGGAGTACTTCTCTAAACCTTCTTAATTACTAAAAGCTTGCATTTTGATCCTTCATAAATACCGCCTAAAATCAATTCGTTGTCAGGCAACAGCTGCAGCATTCATCATGGCTCGTTCCCTAGAAAAATGGTTAATTCTAAAATATGTTAATAGCCTCAGCTTTTGAATGAGAAGATTTAATAATCAACATATATATATATATATATATATATATATATATATATATATATATTATGCGTGCATTTAAGACAGGTTAGCGTGACAAGAGCATCACTTTTGATCCAGCTGAAGGAGGCAAAAAGATTGAATATCCTCGTTAATTCCATAATTGGCATCTGGAATCTGTTCAAAAATTCCGATTTACTTTGTAACAGTGGATTAGGGTTGCATTTGGAGTTCTTTATGGTCTGCAGAAGCTTGTGAAATTCAAATGTAAGAACTGTCAGCGAAACATTTTCATGAAAAGTCCTACCTTATGCTAATCCACAGAAACACGAGCGAGTGCTAGAGGGGATGAAAATCCACAATATGTTTTGGAAGTGAACCACTTAGGGGAACATTAACATTCTTGGGCAGAGGCGATTGGTGGGCTTCTGAAATGGCTTAGGAGCTATCAGGATTCAGACTACCAATGCGGTTTAAAAAACACATACACCACCCCCAAAGAAAAACCCAAATCAGAAGCCTCTAGTATTTATGAATTATTAATAGTGTCTTTCTGGGTTTTTCTTTTCTTTCTCTTTTTCTTTCATATTTTTTTTTAGTTTGGCTTTTGTGTGTGTGCTCAGCTGAGTAATTCAATAGAATGATAGAGACATGAATAGATATGCTAACTAGCATGAGGGCTAACCTTTAAAGTTCGTTAAAGCTGCCAGAGAGCTTTCACTGAAATATTTGTAATTTTTTTATCTGAGCTGGAATATATAAATATTTTTTGTACACTTCAAACTTGGCCGGGTTGTGGGGGAAGGTGAACCCCAAGGAATCGGCTTCTAAGATTTAACCAAAAAGAAAACGGCAAAGAATAGGTTTAGGAAGGGTGTCAATTTTACAGTCTTACATTTACAGGCCTTGTCACCACAATATATTCATGTTGTGCCAGTTAGCGCTCTTGATTCTCATTATAGTCATTGTCATCCAAATGCAGTGATGGAATTTGAATATCTCCTACATGCTCTCCATGCAATATAGTGGATTCCGAAAGCAAATAAATAGCTGGGAGAGATGAAATGAACTGTTGCGTCAGTGTGTGGGTTGTTTAAAGGACAAGAGTTAGCTCAAATTCAGACTAAAGATAGAAATTAAAGATCACAAAAGCATTTTTGACCTATCGCCAAAAGGGAAAGTACAAATAGTCAGTTCATGATGTCAGCTGTACCCTTCTCTTTAGTAATAAGGTGGTTTCATTTAATTGTGTGTGTGGAGGGGACAATAACAACGTAAAGTTTCATCTTCTTGGATCGAATATACAAGTGAGATCTGGAGTGTGGAGGGCTACTGTTCACGATTCCAGCCACTCCATTCCAGTCCCCACTCCCTAGTTTTCCATTTGTTTCTCCTCAACAAGCCCAAGTCCTTGCATTTCGGAAACATGTTTACACTACTGTACAGGGTGATGGTAAAAGGCAGCAGGCTGACTTTAGTGGAGCCAGCACCCCCCAAAATGCTGCAGAACAAGCCAGCAACAATGTGGGAATCAATTGTGCATCTGGTAGGCAGACCTGAAAGGAAGAGTTCCCTCTCTGGTCCACTCCTGGGGTATATAGAGAAGTCCCTTCTGATACCTCTCTCTCTCTCTTGTGTGTGTGTGTTGCAGTTTCATAAGCAACAGCATTTGTAGTCCGAACATCAAAAATAGAAGTAATGATTCTTCTATAAAAAAACACTACCTTCATAGATGCACATGAAAACAAGTGTGTTGCATCCAATACTTTACTCAGATTTGTTATATTAAATAGTCCTAGATGTATTCTTATATACGTATATGTACATGTCTGTGTGTGTGCACACACAATATATCTGTACCTATCTATACATACACACACACACACACACACACATTCATTTCATTCAAGCCAACAAATCAGAAAGGACATAGAAATTAACATCTAAGATTATATCATATTTGTTTAAGAAACACAACAAGTTTATCAACAGACACTGTCTTACATACCAGCAAATTCTGCCAAAGAGCTGTGGTAGAATAAAACATTTCAGTAAATTGTACAATTTTCAATTTCTATATTAGCTTTTTCACACTCATTTTGCATAAGGCAACATGGAATTGAAAGTACAGAGATTAATTTAGGTAACAATTACCACAATTCACAATTGCATTAGCACCTATTAAGCTTCATTGTTCTGTGGAAATTTTAATGATATATTCTTGAGTGAATAAAAGCAGAAGATGATTAGAAGTAAAATTGTTTCTACGTATGCTGACAGGACTGCTGAGCATAATAATATATTTCTGAGACGACTTGTTTGGAGTTTACTCCATAATTTTATGTAAATTTCAAATAACTTCATTTTATTCCGGGTTAAATGCTAATGTGTTATTTTAACACATGTGGAGCACTAATGGACACGTATTGCCATTGATGGAGCTAGTGTCAAACAAGAGTCCTAAATATCTTGAAATGATGGATATTTTGCTTCTTCATTGATTTTCCCCTTTGCTCAATGTTTCCATCTTCAACCAGCTGCAACATTGACATTTTTAATAGCTGCAGTCTATGGAACCAAACCTTGAGACAAAATGATCCTTGAGATTTTCTTTTTCTGTTTAATTAAAATAAAGCAACATGTTTATTATTGCGTAGTGTTTTATAGCATCTTGAAGCATTTATTAATTTAAGTTGTTGTTCTCCCTCTCTTCATCCAAAGAGCCCAGGATGATGTACATGGTTCTCCCTCCACACATTTTATCCTTCCAGGAACCCTATGAGGTAGGTGAGGCTGAGAGATAGTGACTGGCTCAGGGTCACCTGGTGAGCTTCACAGCTGAGTATGGATTTGAACCTGGGTGTCTCTCCCTGGTCCTAGTCTGACAGTCTAACAACTACAACACGGTGGCTCTGTATTAGTGCAAGAACAAAATGGAATGTTTTGGGCAAAACTGTAAAACAAAAAGCAATGGGGAAAAGCCAGGCTTAAAATGAACTGGGAATTTGTCACTGCAATGTAGAGTTCTTCAAATTCAGATATTTCCCCTCCAGTATGTAGAAGGCCATGGAAAGGCAACAGGGACATGGGAGGGCAAAGGCCCAAATAGGGTTGATGTTCTCTTGAGATCTGCTGTAAGGGAGTTGCTAAGAGTGTGGAATGAGAAGTCCCCCATTGAAATCTCACCTCAGCCATGAATATGCTAGGTGACCGTAGGTAAATTTCTGCAACTTGCAGCTAATAATGCTGGCCTACTTTAGAGAGACGTTGAACGGATTGCTGTGATAATGTATGTGAACTGCTCTGAACACTTGGGAAAGATCCATTTGCACTGTGAGCATGATATCCACACGAGGAGCCCTGTTTTCCCTCCCTCCACCCTCGCTTATGTGTACTCCTGCACATGTACACTGGCAGAGAAATTGGATATTAGGGGCAATTGGAATTCTCTGTGTATCTCCCATATCCACCTGCCTCCTTTTCTTTTCCTATTCAGGTGCAAGAAACTTCAAGTAGGGAGTATTGGGCAGAAATATGGGATCTTCCATTCTCCCTAATGTCCTGCTTCTCCACAATGCCACCAACAAGCAGTACTACCCAGGAGTCTAAGGATACTGCTCCCCCTGGTTGCAGATCATGTAAGTGGGGAACTGCAGGGGTGGGAAACACAAGTACTGAGGCCTCCTTCTGGGGTCCAAAGTCAGCTTTCCAGAGGACTATGCCCTTTTCCTCTGACCAGCAAGCGTTGGGTGATTTCCCAGCTTTTGCATGTACTCCGTCCATTCTAAAAGGTTAGAGTGCCTCTCCCAAGGCTTTGCGATGGGCAGTCAGAGCTTTAAGCTAAAATATCCTGGTATTTTGGCTCCACCCTTTTTGCCTTTGAACTGGAATGTGGGCCCTAGAATTTGGCCCTTGACTTGAAAGAGGTTCCCCACTCTTGGCATAGAAGGTCCTTTATGCTTGCCCTGCAGAGTATAGGCTCTGCAGTTTCTCCACAGTAAATCTGTCTCCCTCCAGCCAGAAGTGTCCCTTTCTACCCTAGGTTGTAGGCTGACCAGAACATCCGGAAAGTCCCAGAGACCTCCTCAAAATGATGCTTGTCCAGGGCAACCAGGACTGGGGGGGACTGGGGCGGGGGGCACCCCAGTGGCTATGGTCAAGTGTTGTTTTCAAGCCAGCTTGCTTTCCCATGCAGAGTCTCAACTCTTGCGAGACTTCCAGTGAGATTTCTGTATCCCCTGAGATTTGAGACTGCAACTTGGAAGGTGGGGTGTGCTTTCATGCCAAACACTCCAGCCCGGGTGGCAATCAAGGAAGCAGAGTGAGCAGCAGGGCCAGGGTGCATCAGTGGCGGCACTGACATCACCACCAGCAGCGGTGGTACCAGAGGCAACATCAGAGGCAACATTGGAGGCAGCAGATCGGAGGTGGCAGTGGCAGCACTACCGTCGGAGGAGGTGGAGGAGGACTAGGAAGCAGCCAAGAAAAGGCCCAGATCACCTAGCAGAAGGGGCTTGCAGGCCGTGTTTCCGGAAATGCGGAAACATGGCCTGAAAGCCCCTCCCGGCTGCTGCTCAGCCATCTGGGGCCTCTTTCTGGCCAGTGCAATGTGAGAAGGGAAGATAGCATAGGTTCAGCCTGAGGTATGTGTGTGAAAGTGTATTTATGTGATGGGTGAATGGGGTGCATGGTTGCTTGTCTATGAATGGATGTGTGTGTGTGTGTGTGTGTGTTTTAGGGTGGGTGATCCTGAGTGTGTATGTGTGTTTGTGTGTGTATTGGCAGTGTGTGAGTGTATTCATGTGATGGGTGAGTGGGCTGCATGTGAATGTGCTTAAAAGCATGGCTGATTCATGGCCATGTTTGGATGGGCACACTCCCTTGGGGGCTAGACATGTTGGTGGGCTCGCCTCCTTGGGGGGTGGCCATGTTGTCTTTCTTTTTGGTTTCCAAAATATGGTCACCCTACTAGGTTATCTTCCTGAGGCCAAATACAGCATCCAGGCTCTGTCTTGTCTAGAGCCTGGGTTGATGTCCCTGGATTCCTTTCATGTTCTCCTCCTTTTTATTTCTCCTGCCTTCCTTCTGCTGTCCTACAGCTTTCTCACCTCCAGCCTATCCATTTCTTCTTTACCTTTTCAATCTGCTCTCACCTAATCTCTTCTCTTTCCACTATCTGTGTTTGTGTGAGAGAGAGAGTCTCTCTCTCTTTCTCTCTCTCTCTTCCCCTGCCATACCATGGTGAGATTTAAAGGGTTCCCCACTGTGGGTTAGCTGCAGCTATGGAGTCTCCCAGCATTTAGGCTGGGTGATAGGCACACGGGCTTCCCCCAATGTTGCCATTCTGGGGCTCTGCCACCCACTGCTGTCCTGATCTGGTATCCATCAAGTTGGGGAAGGAACAGTGCAACATGGTGAGCTCCAACAGGCCCTCATACCTCTGTACTCCCAAGGTTGCAGCCAGCAACAGAAATAAGCAGGAGGAAGTGCTATCGGATACTGTAAACTCTTCCACTCTGGAGCGGAGCCTACAGAAGGGCAGGCTGTCCAAAACTCCAAGCAAGGTCTCAGCACACATCTCATGGGAAGAACAAGCACATACTCATATAGCAGGAAAGAACAGTGTTCACATTCTGTCAGAGTTCTGCAATGTGTGTACATAGATAATGCTCCATACAATTGGAAATTCCTCACCCCTGCCCACTTTTTTTTTTTTTACACATGTGTATGGTAGGGAAGGAGACTGCCATCTCCTGCTATAAGGGTGCATGGACCTAGTTGTCTGAACAAGACTTGACCATACTGGAATCCTCCATGTGTGAGATTTTGTCCTTAAAAGGTGCTCTATATTCATCAGTACAACATTCCTAAGAACATAAGAAGTGCCGTGCTGGATCAGGCCAAGGGTCCCTCTAGTCCAGCACTCTGTTCACACAGTGGCCAACCAGCATTTGGCCAGGGATGAATGAGCAGGACATGGTGCAACAGCACCGTCCCACCATGTTCCCCAGCAATTGGTGCACACTGGCTTACTGCCTCAAATTCTGGAGGTAGCACACAATCATCAGGGCTAGTAGTCATTGATAGCCTTTGCCTCCAGGAATTTATCCAACCCCCTTTTAAAGCCATCCAAATTGGTGGCCATCACTACATCCTGTGGTAGTGAGTTCCATAATTTAACTATGTGCGAAGAAGTACTTCCTATTTCTCCTAGTCAGAGAAAACTCTCGCATTAAATATATAGAAGTGGATGTATAAAATATATAAAAGTGACAAATCTTTGCAGTGAATAGACAAAAGATTCCTGTTCTACTTTGTCTCTCCACCTCCCCCCCCCACCAACCTCCATTTTATTCTTAGAGCTTATATATGGCACAGATGTATAAGGAATGTACATTTCTTATGTTGTACACTGATGGTGCTATATAAATAAATAAATAAATAAATAAATAAATAAATAAATAATGGAAATGCAGGAAAATAACAAAAGAAAATTAAAATAAAAGGGACTTAAAACAGATTTCTAATCCGAATGCTTCATGAGAGATACAGAAGAAGGCAGATACTGCTGAAATGGTAGAAATCACAAATAAGTTTTTTTAAAAAAACAATAATAATTCCCAAATAGGTCATCACAGCAAGGAAACAGCAGCACAATTGGAGATACATAAATGGATCACCACATGTCCAAAATCCAGTGAATTTCTCTTATTTTTCCCATCAAACCTTCGCTTCAGCAAATTGCTGAGCCTGGGTGCCAATGATTTTACTCTCCAAGGTACCAACAGCCTGAAAGTTGCTGAAGTAAAATGAGTCGTCCTGAGTTAGTAAAATCTGACAATCCTGGAAGTAGACAGACTTGTGCTACAGAAAGGCCTGACTCACACAGTGGATCCAATGCCACAGAGATCCTTTTATCCAGAGCACAATGTCCAGAGTGTAAAGAATAAAACCTTTCACCCTATTTGGCAGGACCTAGATTATTTATATTCTGTCAACATGCAGCAAGATGAAGGCAGGGTAATGTGTCGCTGGGGAATAATAACCACTTCCATTTTTAACATTCACTTAATCTATCCACCTACTTTGAAACGTACACTGCTGTTACTATCGCTTGATTGCATTGGCCCTTCTAGTGCCCCCTGTAGGATGCAGGTAGGGATGGATGGTTCAGTCTATTTCCAGTATGTCTCAATTTTGCACGTGTCACTTTATTTATATTTATTTATTTATTTATTTATTTATTTATTTATTTATTTATTACATTTTTATACCACCCAATAGCCGAAGCTCTCTGGGCGGTTCACAAAACATGTGCCTGTTGGCCTATCCACCAATGGCAAGAGCAGGAGGATGAGAAAGAGGAGCTGGGATCAACTGTCCCTCATTGGGATGTAGAGGAGCACAAGTATGGTAGGGGCCCGTGGATGTGTGGAGTCATGCCAAGAGCCCATGCAAACCTCAAGTCCTGATTTGAAATGTGGCTGGACCATAGAGTTCCATAAAGCTTTTACAATCCTGGCAGGGTCTACCCCTCCCTCAATCCTTCTCTAATAATCCCTAGCATGGAAATTGAGTTGATGCTTTCATTGAACTATCTACCACAACTTCAAGGTCTCTTTACTGGTTAGTCACTCTTAGTCCAGCCCCTGTCAGTGAATAGGTAAAACTGGAGGTATAGTGTCTTCAGGACAAATGAAGATGGAATGCTGCATTTATCCTTTTCCTTTTTCCATTCTTAAATTTGGAGAGATATTTTCAGAGTTCTTCACAGTCTGCTTGAGCTTTTACCGTCCTGAATAATTTGGTATCATCTACAAACTTGGCTGCCTCAATGCTAACCCCTGTTTCCAGTTAGTACCTGTCCTGGCAAAATGTGATATTAGGAGACTGGCAGGAAATGATTTTGCTTCTGTACATTTTGCTTCTTTTACAATCTATTTTAAAGTGTTTAATTCTGTTTTTATTCTGTTTTATTTTTTCTTGTACACCACTCCGAAATTTTGAATGGGGAGCAGTATATAAATATTGTAAATAAATAAATGATCCAATATGGTGGGGTTCAGAGAGATTGCTTTTAGCAGAGGTCTCACCACCACCTCATTTAGGCAAGATGGAATCACACTTTGCCATCAAGAGGCATTCACCATTGCCCTTACCTGCTCGGTCATCTCTTCCAGCTGCTTTTTTAAATCTGGAAGAGCAAGAGTAAGCCACACATGTGGTAGGCCTCACTTCTCTAACAATACTATCCATATCCTTGGGCTGTACAAATAAAAGATATCATTATAACTGGACATGCATATGTCAAAGCTACATCCACTGGACCTGTATCAACTATGGGATATAAGACAACATGGATATGGTCAATTTTGTCTGCAGAGTGTCATGCAAATTGGTCACAGTGTGCTATCAAGTATGACCACCCAAAAAGCTCCGTTGGGTGATTTTGTACCGATGGAATGGTGGCAGAGAACAACACATTATTTGCCACCATTATTACCATGGAGTAGGCTTTCAAATGAGTTCTAGGCCATGCTCAGTCAGAGTTGCTCTGCGTTTTCTGCCAACATCACTCTAATAACCATCATGATCATTTCATCATCCCAACTCTCTGGGAAACCAGGGAATTTGTTTAGCTCTACTTAGCAGGAGAGGATGCTCACAAGCAATCATTTCAACTACCATCTCCCCATGCCAGAGTTCTACTAGAGTTTCAACAGAATTGTCTGTGAAGGTGACAGGAAAACCCCAAGAGCCACCAGGAAATCCATTAGCCTCTGACAGCAGACCATCTAAACCAGTCCTCTGCCCTTGCAGAGATTCCAAGTCCCACTCATTCCAAACCCCATCTATTCCCAATGATGGAGCTCTATAACATTCCTTCTCCTCCAGATCACCGTCATAGCTCCTGGTAAGGAGGGCCTGTTGAAGCTCAGGACATTGAAGAAATCCACAATGGATTCAAATGAGTTTGGATTTCAATGAATCTGATCTGTGGATTCCACAGCAGACTGCTTTTTCAAAGTTGCATGGATTCCATGGACTTGCTGGCATTTTTTATTTATTTATTTTTGGAAGGATTTTTGTAAATGTGCATTAGTGCAAGTCTGCGTTTGTACTAATACACATTTGCAAATAGGAATGAAATTCTTGTACTTTCCTAAAGAAACCCAGTTCCATCCATGAGTGGATGACAGAATGAAAGATACCTGATGATCCACAAAACACAGATGAAACCAAAACTATACATCTCTAGTTGAAGCAGATATTATCTTGGGCTAAAGCAACATTCCTCAACTTGGGCCAGATCTACACCAAGCAGGATATAACACTAAGGGCATGTCTAGATGGGGTGATATCCCGGGGATCATTCCAGGATCATCCCTGTGCATCCACATGACGCATAGGGGATCCCAAGGGCAGGGAGAGATGATCCCTCCCTTTCCCCGGGATGGCCAGGACAGCTTTAATCCCAACTTTTCCCACGGTCTCAGGATTGATGTGTGGTCAGCTGTCCTGGTTTCTTCCCAGATCCTTGCGAGTAAACGCAGGGAACTGGGCATGGGGCACGGAGCTCTTCAGGAGCTCCTTACCCATCGAGGGTGGGAGAGGGAAGCAGGGTCTTTAAAAAAAACCAAAAATCTACTGATAGTGATCGAGCGCTCATGGGCTCATTTTCGATTAAAAAAAAAAACCAAAAACCAAAATGGCAGACACAATGTCCTCTTCTTCCCGGGACGCCACATGCCATGTGTAGACTGAGGGGGAGGATCTCAAGATCACCATATCATAAGATCCTCCCCCTCCATTCCCCTGGTATAGACATGCTCTAAGAAAGTGGTATGAAAGAGGTATATAAGAGGCAGGAGCCACACCAAGCAGTATGAAAGTGGTATATAGTATGTGTCATGGGCCTCAACAGTTGTCAGTGCACTTCAATAGTGCTATAAAGCAGTAGTGTGGCTCCTGCCTCTTATATACTGCTTTCATTCTACTTTCATAGTGCTATATCTTGCTTGGTGTAGATCTGGCCTTGGTGTCCTCGAAATATTTTGGACTACAACTCCCAAGATTCCTTACCATTGGCTATGCTGGAGAGGCTGATGGGAGCTAAAATTCAAAACATCTGGAGGTCACCAGGCTAGGCTAAAGGCTCACACATACTTTATGACTCCTATTGTTAGGAGTAGATAGCTTCCTCAGCTAAAATGATTTTGCAAAATTTACTCAGAATTGTAATTTTTTTTTCTATTTTCACCAACACTGTACTTGCCAAGATAGAAAGACAGCTCTGTGGGAAAAATCATTATGAGAGGCTTGTAGTACATGTTTTAAACAAATATATAAATCTCCTCAGACATTTCTCATTTGCAGATTGAAAATAATGCATAACAAAACGTAATATTCTGATGATTTCAGCTTCCTCTTTTCTCAGCCTCTAGCGACTAGGCCAAGAGTGATTATAATGACAAACAACATTTTACAGGCAGTTGGCTCTTATAATACAAGGTAAATACTTCTCTGTATTTTGATATTTCTTTTTTAAAATAAATGTTTTCAAATTGGTTGCAAGCCATGTTCAAATTAGAGGAGAAAAAGGTATGTTGAACTTAAGCACCTATGAGAAGCACATACTGGAATCAATTGGGATGGGTGTTTTTCTCTTTTTATATTATACCACGCTCCACGCCACCCCACCCATGATTGTGTGTGTAAGTTCAGTATTAATCTGGGATACGGTAAGCTTATATCCCCCGTTGCAAATTACCATGGTCCGATCCAAATCAGCGCTGCATGTGCTTATACACCAATAAGTAAGCCAATAATGCATACTAGAGCATGAGTTTGGTCCTAGGACTCATCATGAATTAACAAAACAAGGTAACAAGGCTTGAAATGGCAATCATTCACTACTTCCGTATGCAATTTAGGGCCAACCTACATATTGCATATATGGTGTAGTGAGTAGCTACATAGAATCATAGAATAGTAGAGTTGAAAGGGGCCTATAAGGCCATCAAGTCCAACCCCCTGCTCAATGCAGGAATCCACCTTAAAGCATTCTTGTCTAGCTGCCTCTTGAATTCCTCTAGTGTGGGACAGCCCACAACCTCCCTAGGTCATTGGTTCCATTTTTGTATTGCTCTAATAGGAAGTTTTTTTCTGATATCCAGCCAAAATCTGGCTTCCTGTAACTTGAGCCCATCATTCCGTTTTTCAGAAAATATCTTGGTTTTCTGATAAATTAATTTGAGGCATGAGTCAATGTATTATTTTGAATCCAACACAAAGCAAGGGGAGGCCTATTTCTTTATTATCCAGTTGCATTCAGCTGAAAATCTCTCTTCCCATGCAGTTTGAAGCTTTAGGGAAAAAGTTTCCATAAGTATGATCTCGTTTCAGAACAGTCATTTTTTGAAACTGTAAAACGAGGACTTGCTGTATGGGGACGAGTGTATTTCATATGGATTATTTTTTCAACTGAAGTTTCTACAGTCCTTTGAATCTATGTTAACCAGTCAAATGTGTGTTGAGAATTTGATGGGTGGAAAGTCCCCATTGCCACTGATACGAACTTTCCCCCTGACTGTCCAAGCCACATAGGTGGGATGATTGTTGGTTGGAACAAGATTGGATAGTGAAGAGGTCAGCTTCCCATTGCCATGCACTGGTGGATGAATAATTCATTTATCAAATAACAAGATGTAATAAGCGCATTGTGTAGTTGAGCCCTTAGGCTGCAATCCAATGAATTGTTTCCTGGTAGTAAGCCTCAATGTAGATACTGGGACTTGTTTCCAAGTAAACAGGTATAGGATTGTTCTGTGATTTGGAATAAGTAAAACTGAACTCAGTAGGACTTATGCCTGAGTAAAGACGCCTGCACTCGTGACATTTCCTTCTATGAACAATGCTTGCTCTTAAGCCCCAATTTGGTCCATCTCACCCAAAATATGGTTCAGGAATGAATTGGGCTGCCTCGGCCAGAAGCGGATGAAATGCTTTGGGCTGATATCACCAAATAGCCGGCTGCTGCACCGACCCCCTCCCAACTGCATGACTTACCTGAAACCTCGGTGAGTGCCCATCCTCTAGGAGAGCTGCTGTAGATCTACTGTAGTAAACCACAGCAGCTGGAAATGGCCATTTCTGGCTGCCATCGTTTACTACGATAGATCTATGGCAGAGCAGCCCTCATGGAGGACAGGCAGCTCACCAGCATGAGTGGAGACTTCAGGTAAGTCCTGCTTGCCCCTTCCCCTCCCATGAGACTTACCTGAATTCTCCATCTGCAACAGGGAGGAGCAGGTGGGAGGGGAGGGAAGTCCACTGCAACACCCCACCTGCTTTGGATTCAAGACAAAAGCCAAAGTGGACCAGGATGGTGCCAATGCACCTCAAGCTGAATTGGCAAATTTGGGGTCCGGGTCTGAGTCAAATTGGGAGAGGCTGTACACAGCCCTACAGCAAATGTAATGGGACCCAAACCTGCCATATGAATTCATGTGTAATATTAATGTGTGTGTAGTGCCCTTCAGATGGTGGATTGTACCTCCCATCATCCCTGGCAATCATAGCCAATGTCCATGCCATCTAGAGGTGATGGGATTTGTACTCCATCACATCTGAAGGCACCAGGTTAGGGAAAGCGGTTCTCGTTTGATAGGGACAAGGCGGTAGTTTATTGCAGAGCATTATGAAACAGCCATGGCCTTGTGCTGTCAGCTATCACTGAAGGTTCAGATGCAGCATTTTGATTGCTATATAAAGGGCCTTCTAAAGTTAAAATAAATTAAGCCAAAGGATCCAAGATACTGGAAGGAACTAAATGAAAACAAAGAAGAAAGATGTGCACTTTGCTGCAGGCACCCTTTCTGTGTAGAGTGCAAACCACAGTGAGAATATAAACAAAGGCTCTCTCAGGTTGCTCTGTCTGTACATGATGACAGGCAGGCTTTGAGGAACGCAGTTCAATGAGTATGTGAAAAGAGAGGCTTCTTCTTTTTAAAAAAGATCCACCCTTCTCAAACGGTGCTATCTACTGTCTGCTGAAGGATTATGTTACTTTTATCTTAACCTCATGCAGATGAAAAGTAACAAATGCACCATCTTCACACAGGGTTGGCAGACGTGTGTATGTTGTAGATGAGATCAGCTTCACCCATCTCCAACTTGAAATGCACCTGCAAAATATATAAACCCTCTGAATAAATAAGGTAAACTGGGGTGGGGGGTGATTCAGTTCCCTTTTGAGGATGCTGATGAGAATGAGTGGTGGCTTAGATTCCCCCACTGCTCCAGCTTACTTCTTCAGGGCTGGCCCTCTCATGAGGTGGAGTGAATACCCTGCCTCAGGCAGCAGCATGGGGGAAATGGCAAATTACAAACACACACACACATCCGCCAGGAACACCGCCTCCATTGCTGAGTCAGGCCAGCATGGCTCTCTGGAGCAGCCACCTGTCCGCTGGCTCACTTGGACAATCTCAGAATGATCCAGAGAGTGAGTGGGTGGTTCTCTATAAGGGGTCCTTCCTCAGAGCCAGGCATTGTGGGAGGGCAATTTCCTGAGGCACCCCTTCAACAATGCCTGGCTCTGAGAAAGCACCCTCTCAGAGCCAGGCATTTGGGCCTAAACATGGCTGGCTTTCTGAAGAGTTTTGCAGGCCAGAACGGGCAATGTGGATCTTCAGAGAGCAGCAGGCATGCCAATCACATGGTCACAGTCTTCTGCATGATTGTGTTTTGTACTGTATTTCTATTTAAATTAAAATAATTATTTCTAAATTTGCATCAGTACCTAGGGATTATCACATGCAGATTTTATGCAGACCTTGGTTCTCTCTTGTTCTCTTTTATAATGATGCATTTCCTCATTTTTGGCAATTCATAAGGGGCTTGCTCAAGAGTTTCCTTGGCTTCTGGGATGCATGGAGAACCATTTTTTTCTGATGAGGGACTTCTTTTTCACACACTTTCTCTCTGACATCCCTTCTCTCTCTCTCTCTCTCTTTCTCTCTGACACCTTTTCTCTTCCTTGGTCTTGAGTAGGCAATGAAGGCCCATTAACTTTTCAAAAGACCTGATCCTAGCAGAGGAAAACTCTTAGAATTGGTTTGTTGATATGGACCAACACAGCTGCCGGAATTTTTCGCCTTCCTTGGGAGTATGGTAGTGAAGGCTGTCATAATGAACACCTGCACTTCAAAATTTACTACTACACCACTGGGCATGACACAAGATATACATCTGGAGCAGGAACCAGTCAATTGCCCATCAACAACCAGACTACAGCAAAGTTTAAAGTGGGGGAGGGGGCGTTTCTCTGCTTTGTTCAATAGGACACTATGGCCTCATCTACACCAAGCAGGATATTGCAGTATGAAAGCAGTATGAAAGTGGTATATAAAAGGCAGAAGCCACACTACTGCTTTATAGCAGTATTAAAGTGCACTGACAATTGTTGGAGCCCATTGACACAGACCATATACTGCTTTCATACCACTATACCCTGCTTGGTGTGGCTCCTGTCTTTTATATACCACTTTCTTACCTCTTTCATACTGCAATATCCTGCTTAGTGTAGATTAGGCATAAGGGTCACAGCAGTATATTTTACTGTGGAGATATAATTTCTCCCACACAGCATCAGTCACACAGTAATAAGCATAAATGTCAGTGTTGTGTCTTTGGGTTGTTAAAAATGTTGCAGCAGTTGTAGGAAACTGGGAGGAATTATATGCTAGAAACTGCAGGACTTTAGACCAACTTACCTGAGGGAACATTTTCTTGCACCTACACTATGATCTCATTCAAAGTCCCTCCTTCAAGTGATCCCAGATCTAAGGTGAGGCAGAAGAAGACTTTTCCCAGTTGTGGTGCCCCTAAGGCTTAACACTAATAACTTTTGGGCACAAAGCAAGTGGCTTTTTATTTCTCCAGCCTTTTAATATCTCACCTATTTATTTATTTTTATTACTTCTGTGATTGTTTTTAGTGCTGCCCTTTCTATTGTCAATTGATTTTTTTATAGATCTCTGTAGTCTCACTGTTTTATGACCTATTGTCAACTGCCCTGGAAATGTTTAATTAAAGGGCAGTATAAAAATGTCTTAATTAGTGACTTTATCAATGTTGTTGCTATAGTATATATATCCTCTGTCCATCAAGAGTGCAGTCAGGAAATGTACCATTGGGGTGTTGGGGGAAGTGGGGTCATGACCAGTGGCCATGCTTCCTCCCACCATTATGTGTGCTAGCCACGCATGGCATCAGGTACATGTGCAGCATGTGTGAAAGGAGGCCCTAAGCATACACCAATATACATATGCATAGCTGATCCACACATTGAGGGGTTGGACTCTTGGTAGAGAGCATGGCTGCCTCCTGTGAAATGCCAAAAAAAGGGCAACTATTTGCATAAAATGTGCATATGCTAATTAATAGCCATAGATGTAGATTTAGGAAAAGAATATTATAATTTAAATGGGAATACAATACATCCCACCATAGTGTGGAAGAGTGTGACCAGGTGACCTGTGTGCCTTGCTCAGCCTGTTGTCCAGGTGCTGTTGATGGGAAATTTCAACGCCCAGCTCTCCCTTCTGATAGATCTTTATCTTTCAACTGTACAGCCCTTTAAACAGAGAATGCACAGAATACAGAGAATGCACAGAAATACAGGCAGATCAGACTGGGAGCCCCATCGAGAGCATCTGGATTAAAATAAATGGGGCAAGGAATAAAAAGAACATGATAATCGGAGTCTACTAATGACCACCCAATCAAGGAGAGGATGAGGACAAAACTTTTTGAGAAACAAATTGCCAGTGTTTCAAGGAAGTGTGATGTATTAGTGATGGGGGATTTCAATTACCCTGATATCTATTGGGAGACCAATACTGCCAAAAGCGGCCCTTCCAAGAAATTCCTGACATGTGTGGGTGATAACTTTCTCCTGCAGAATGTGGAGGAAGGAACTAGAGGATCGGCAATCCTTGACTTGATGTTGACCAATAGGGATGACTTAGTGAATAAAGTGGCAGTTACTGGGGGAAAGTGACCACGTCATACTTGAATTCTTGATTATGAAGGAGACAAAAGTTGAGTGTAGCCATACACGTACTCTGGATTTTAGGAAAGCTGATTTTAATAAACTCAGAACTATGATAAGTAAGGTCCCATGGCAAGTGAGCCTAATGAGAAAAGGAGTGCAGGATGGGTGGGAGTATTTAAAAAAGGAAATTTTAAAGGCACAGTTACAAACAATTCCAACAAGGAGAAAAAATAGAAGACAACAGAGGAAACCAATGTGCCTCCACAAAAAGCTTAGAGATGACCTGAAAACAAAAAAGGATACATATAGGAAGTGGAAGGAAGGCCAGGCTACAAAAGAAGAGTACAGACAGGTGGCACAGAAGTGCCAAAATGGCATCAGGAATGCTAAAGCTCAGAATGAGCTGAGATTATGCTAAGGGATGCTAAAAGCAATAAAAAGGCTTTCTTCAGATACATGAGTAGTAAAAGACAGAGGAAAGAAATGGTGGTTCAACTGCTTAATGAGAATGGCAAATTGATAACAGATGACAAAGAAAAGGCTGAAGTGCTCAATTCCTACTTTGCCTCAGTCTTCTCCCAAAAGCGGGTCTATGACCCCCTGGAAAAAGTGAAGCAGAAGTTGAGGGGGCAGGATTGCAGTTTGAGATTGATAAACAAATGGTCAAAGAACACCTAATTTCCTTGAATGAGTTCAGATCTCCAGGGCCCGATGAACTGCATCCTAGAGTAATGAATGAGCTAGCGGAAGAACTCTCAGAACCTTTGTCTATTATCTTTGCAAAATCATGGAAGACGGGTGAGGTGCCAGGTGACTGGAGGAAGGCTAACGTTGTCCCTATCTTCCAGAGAGCTTCGGCTATTGGGCGGTATAGAAATGCAATAATTAATTAATTAATTAATTAATAAAAAGGAGGAACCTGGGAACTACAGACCAGTCAGTCTGACATCCATCCCTGGGAAAATTCTGGAGCAGATTATAAAGAAGTCAATCTGTAAACACCATGAAATCAATGCAGTGATTACTAGAAGCCAACATGGATTTGTCAGGAACAAATCCTGTCAGACTAATTTGATCTCATTTTTTGATAAGGTAACCTCCCTTGTGGACTGTGGGAATGCTGTGGATGTCATATATCTTGACTTCAGCAAAGCTTTTGACAAAGTGCCCCATGATATTCTGATTAACAAACTAGCTAAAAGTGGGCTAGATGGAACAACTATTAGGTGGATTCACAGCTGGCTACAGAATCGGACTCAAAGAGTACTTATCAATGGAACCTTCTCAAACTGGGGAGAGGCAACGAGTGGGGTACTGCTGGGCTCAGTCCTGGGCCCAGTGCTCTTCAACATTTTTATTAATGATTTGGATGAGGAGGTGCAGGGAACGCTTATCAAATTTGCAGATGACACAAAATTGGGTGGGATAGCTAATACCCTGGAAGACAGAAACAAACTTCAAAGTGATCTTGATAGGCTGGAGTGCTGGGCTGAAAACAACAGAATGAAATTTAATAGGGATAAATGCCAAGTTCTACATTTAGGAAATAGAAACCAATTGCACAGTTACAAGATGGGGGATACTTGGCTCAGTAATACTACAAACGAGAAGGATCTTGGAATTGTTGTAGATCGCAAGCTGAATATGAGCCAACAGTGCAATATGGCTGCAAGAAAGGCAAATGCTATTTTGGGCTGCATTAATAGAAGTATAGCTTCCAAATCACGTGAGGTACTGGTTCCTCTCTATTCGGCCCTGGTTAGGCCTCATATAGAGTATTGTGTCCAGTTCTGGGCTCCACAATTCAAGAAGGACGCAGACAAGCTGGAGCGTGTTCAGAGGAGGGCAATCAGGATGATCAGGGGTCTGGAAACAAAGCCCTATGAAGAGAGACTGAAAGAACTGGGCATGTTTAGCCTGGAGAAGAGAAGATTGAGGGGAGACATGATAGCACTCTTCAAATACTTAAAAGGTTGTCACACAGAGGAGGGCCAGGATCTCTTCTCGATCCTCCCAGAGTGCAGGACACGGAATAACGGGCTCAAATTAAAGGAAGCCAGATTCCAGCTGGACATCAGGAAAAACTTCCTGACTGTTAGAGCAGTACAACAATGGAATCAATTACCTAGGGAGGTTGTGGGCTCTCCCACACTAGAGGCATTCAAGAGGCAGCTGGACAACCATCTGTCAGGGATGCTTTAGGGTGGATTCCTGCATTGAGCAGGGGGTTGGACTCGATGGCCTTGTAGGCCCCTTCCATCTCTGCTATTCTATGATTCTATGATACCTTCAAAATAGTCCTCTTCAAATAGAGGATAGCTCTTTGTAAAAGAGGACACTTGACCACCTTAGCAGCAGAGGGCAGTGCTTGCCTGCATAGTCCCAGAGTCCCCTCACACATTATTTGAATGTGTGAGGGACTTCACCTAAACTCTCCATTCATGACCAGGCTGTTAGACCCTCCACTGGAGATCTTGAGGAATCCCCAGAAATGACAGGAATTCCTCAAGTTACAGGAAAGCCAGAGGATAACATCACTGGTTTGATTTTAGAGCTTTTCTGATTAATAATTTCCCAGGAATGTCAGTAGAATGTGAGGTTAAAGGGCAAGTTTCAGTCCTTGAAGGATTTATACTAAAGCCAAGGGCAGCAACCTTTAAAAAAATTCTGGATATGGAATCAAAGGTGTCTGGTGTTCTTAGGGTTGTGGTAATACCCCATAAATATTTCTAACTGTAGTGAAATTTGATAAAAACTTTTCAACCACCTTGTCTGTTTGTTCATCCATCCGTTCATTCAAATTATAAGCTGTCCCATAACAATAGTTCTATTAGTGGTGTACAAAATAAGCAAAAATAAATTAAATAAAATCACAACTATGAGAATTCAATTTCAATGCAGAAAAACACAAGAGTAAAATCAAGACAAAGCACTGTCTAAACAGAGAGCAAGAGAATGAAACATCACAGCATTACAATGATTAAAACAGGGAGCCAGGAGAGAGAGAGAGAGAGAGAGATTAAACAGAGCATTGTGAAAAGTTGAAAATTTCAAAAAGGTCATGACCTGGTCCCAAAAAACACATTAAGGTAGGAGACAAGTGGGGAGAGCATTTCACAACTGAGGGGCCATTACTGAAAAGGCCCTTTATTTCATAGCCACCCACTACACTGCAGCTCATTTGACAGAGGCACATGGAGAAGGACCTCAGCTGATAATCTAATGAAGACTGAAAAAAACAGAGAGAGAGAGAGAGAGAGAGAGAGAGAGAGAGAGAGAAAGCCTGAATGTGCCCAGACCAGATAAAGTATGAGGGTACTTATTGGAAGAGGTAAGCTTTCAGGTGCCAGGGTCTAGACATGCATAGTATTGCACTTTAAGAATAATACAGGCAGACAACAACACAACAAAAATGTTCAGCTGGATTCTGGGCTGACATCCATGAGAGCATACTAAACGTGTACATAGTGACTGAATTGATTCAGTGACCACTGTAAGAAAATTAATTGTAGGGTCATGGTGAAGAATTACTCCAATAAATGTTTTGATGGACAATGCCATCCTGGATTGAAAAGAACAACAATTTTGATTGCATAAATCAGCTCTGTGTCCAGACAGGCTGTGAGATGTTATTAGCAAACTGTCTACTACTATGTAGTATTTAAAAAGCATCAAAGTAATAAGGTTTGTGCTAATTACTGCCTGACTGCCCTGAGAGACACAGAGAGAGTGTGAATAAGTCCAGACATGCAAAAGTGTCAGGGTATCTGGGTAAGACCACAGGGCTTCTGTCAGGAGGCTGAAAAAGAAATCCATTTTTTCCCCTGTCTTACATTGTATATTGTTCTGTGGGGTAAGAGGAATATTTGCTGTGCCTGCAGGTGCCTCTCTGCCTTAGCTCTCGACAATCCTAAATAACATAACATAAAATAAAAATATCAGCCTGCTCCCTTTTCTCCTGTTAAAAACAACAACAACCCGCACATCTTTAACAAGTCAATCCAATGTCTGCACCAACCTGGGTGGCGGGGGGCGGGGGGAGACAGTTTGTTCTAGAGGTCTCTCTTTTTTTTTAGGGCACTTTTTTAAAAAAAGGCTGATGGTTCCAGCATTCTCAATCTGTCAGAGGCTGGAGAGCATAAAATTCATCACCCAGATAGTTTGAAATATGATAATAAAGAAATAAGCAGAAAAGGGATAAATTCATCAAAGTGCAAGAAATATTCGAGGGGAGAAAAAGGAATTTCCTGAGGTAACTGTCCTTGACCTGGCTCTTTAATCGAGTGAAATTTCATCACTTTATCTAATATCATGCTTCATGCTTCAGGCTCCTGGCAATTCTATTTTAGTGTGGTCTAATGGGCAGCTGACACATCCACTCAGCACCAGACTGCATAATATGTGCTGACACACTGTGTGGTGAGCACCCTATCGAGAGCTGTTTATTTGTGCCTGGCAAGGAAAAATTTCATCCAGTAAAAGTCTCTTCATAACAATTTCGGTCTCAGCTTTCATGGCCTCCCATAGGTTTCACATTTCAAGAGGTTCTGAAACGCTTGCCAGGTGGGTGGGGAGCGGTGGGGAAGGGGGAGAAGTGGGAAAGGAGGGAGGCAGTGGCTTATTTGGGTGGCTGTTCCATTATCTGACTTTAGGTGAGAGGTTGTGAAAGCACTGGTTATGGTTGTCTGAAACCTGTATCTAGATAGGGTAATGAAGAGTGTCATCCTAACTGCTTTGCAGGCAGCTCTCCTCAGAACCTCTGATTCAATTTGATATTCCGAGGTTAACGCACTGCATTGGGACTGAAAATAGGAATGCACATGAAACACTTTTATATTTATTCAGTTCAGTAAGCATGGCAAACTCATCAACAGCTATTTGTACACTGTAGGCATGGTGGGACTTTGATGTACTGATTTATGCTTGCTATTTTCTTCCTGCAGTATTAGTTTAGAGCAGAAATGCTCTCTCTCTCTCTCTCTCTCTCAAGTAAAAAAAAATAAAAATAATCATCCGTGTTTGGAGGAAGAAGAGATTGGGAGGTTTGGGGGGTGGACAGAAAGCATGGCTCTGAGCCTAATAGAGGACATTATCATAAACAAAGCAACCCAAGAACATAGAGGCATGAGACAATAAATGAGAAATGATTCTGTCCTCCTGCCTTTAGGAAACAATCAATGTTTTCCCTAAAGGGAAATAAATTATTTTTTGTACGTGTGTGCCCCCAGCTCTATACGAGCTTATTTACAGAGGTATTCAAACAAGATAAATGTGCATATGATTAATATACACAATACAAGTTAAAAACTTAATATGTTCCAAATTGTGTAAAGCACTCCTGCGGTGTCCGTATGGGGTTCCTTCTCTCCAAATGTATCTGTGCCATTTCCAGAATTGTTTACAGTAGCCTAAATTGCTGAGCTGAAATTAATGTGCAGCACCATGTGAACGAACCTGAGAAAAAGAAATGTGGATAAATTTTATCAATCCAGTCCTATTCGTATATTGCTAAATTTGTATATTGCTCTTTCAAATCCTAGCCAAATTTGCTTGCTCCTTAATAATAAATTCTGGAAGATAAACGGTCTGGATGTTTTAATAGTCTCATGGGGATAACTATTTCAATAAGGATTATATATCTTCATTGGGATCTCTATGCATAAAGCGCCTGTTCCACCCACAGGGCCAGCTTGACAGGCTAAGCTGCAGGGTATCAATGAATGAATGAGATGGCAGTGTCAGGTTGTAGGGAAATATTTGGAGCTAAGGGGAGCCAGTGTCAAGAGACTTCAAGTATAATGGAATCCAACTGTTGACATTCAAAATCAGAAAATATTGTAGAAAACATAAGAACAGCCCTGCTGAATGAATTAGACTGAATGGAGGTTCCTCATCCTCTCAGGGATGAAGAACCTTCAGCCTGTGGGCTGAATTCGGTCTGCCATGCCTCTAATCTGGACTGCAAAGACCCCTTCTTCCTTCCTGAAGCTCCTCCTGCCAGAAAAGGAGCTTCGAACTTGAGGCAGTGGTTAAATTGATTTCGCTTGTCCTTCACCTTTCCCAGTAGACAAAGGTGAAGGGCGAGCACGGCTGGTTTTCCCAGCTCGTCAAGAACTCACCACTCCTGGAGATTCATGTTTTTTGGCTGGGGACCAAGTCAATTATTTATTTATTTATTTGGAGGACTTAAAAGTCATTTTGAAACATGAGGAATAAAACTCAACAAATCCTCCTCTTTCCCCAACCATAAGCAACATTTAGCTGTTCTGATATTCTGACCTTGATGAAGCAGTTGTGAAACAGGTAGAAAAAAACGGAGACCTGTAGCTTAACCTCTCAGTTATCACTCTGTTATTGTAAATTACTTGAGTAATTTGTTCTGTTTCATTAACTACTTATGTTTGATTATTGTTATATCAAATGTTTGTTCACTTATGATAAATTTATATAAATGTTTGTTTACCACCCCAGTTGCTTTGATATCATTTAACGTTTTAGCAGTTGTGTGCTGATTAGCATTTTTCCATTATGGTTTTGCCAGGAGCCACTGCTTCAAGGTATTCCTGGTGGCTCCCAAAGGCTTCCAATGAGAAAAAGGAATTACTCTACCATTGAATTCAATGGGCAGAAAATTTTCCCTAATATTGGACAGTCAGATATCATTTTAAATGGGGAATTATTATCTTTAGTGGAAAGGATTAGTCAAAAGGAAGTTGAAAGTTGTTTGGGGTAAAGCTTTACTGGCCCAAATACATCCAGGTTACCCTTTTGACCACTGTGACAAAGTTCAGTCAAGATGGGTATGTTTAATCTTGGTTCAAAAAACTTATTTCATATGGAACTCGGAGTTTTTGCTCATCTCAGCTGTTAATATGCCAAAATAGAGAGCAAGCCATGTAAGAGCCTTCTTCAAAATTTTCGCATTTCATTTATTTACCATAATGATTCACACATGGAATGCATACATTTTCCTTTGGGGTTAATCCTATACATTATTGCATTACATGTTATTAATGGCTAGGGCCCAAGTACTTCAACAGAGAATCAATAATTGTCTTTTGTGTCAAGCTCTAAGGCTAAGGTCCCCAATTAAATAATTAATTTAGGTTTTCTAAAGGGATTTGTTCACTTAATAAATACCAAATGAACATTAAATACTTCTGTCGTACAAGAGATTAACTTTGGTGTGTGGAACATCTGTTTGGCAGTTTTTAATTCTCTCTGCCTAATTAGAGATATTGAATATAACATGTAATAGTTGTCACTACCCTAACAATAATGATTTCACATATAGTGTTTTCCATTTGTTATTTATTTATTAGATGAATATGGATTCGTTTTATTTTTAAGAACTTTCCAGCCATCTGGTGTATGTGCTACAAGACAGACAATTTTAAGTAGACCTCCCAAGATCACACAAGAACAGTTAATTTAGTCTCTTATCTTCAATGCAGCCACTCTGGAATTCATCTCCATCTGGTCATTTTCTGTACTTCATAATATAAATTGGCACGTCTGGCTATAAAGAATCAGAGTTATTTAGGACATTTCCTCTAAACTGACCCCTACCTCTACCCTACCCTGATTGGTTCTCATGGTGGAAGGTCACCAACAACTTGAACAATGCTGCAAATGATGGGCTGACAGCAATGGCATCTTTGACTTCAAACATGCTGATAGGACTCATTCTACCATCTTCCCCAAGGAGGGGAAAAAATCTAAGAGAATTAATGCCAAGCAGTTCCCTGGAAATATTGTCTTTGTAAATAATCCTCTCTCAAAAAAAAAAAAAAGTCAGCGCCCAGTTTTGTGGGTTTTTCATTTGGCTGCTATTATGAACTGGGATATCATGAGGCTTGGCAACAGCGTTAAGATCACAATTCTAGCCCTCATGCTGGAAATGAACATTGATCTGGATGCATCCATAGTGCATGATAGTTGGGTTAAAAAATCCTTATGAGAAATTTCCTCACACAAACTCTATACATTGACACTCTAGACCCTAGAGTCGAAGACTTTAAAAAGAGATGGGTGGTTGACATAGAGGTAATGGATAGGGTTCATAGAATCATAGAATAGCAGAGTTGGAAGGGACCTATTAGGCCATCGAGTCCAACCTTAAAGCATACCTGACAGATGGCTGTCCAGCTGCATCTTGAAGGCCTCCAGTGTAGGAGAGCCCATGACTTCCCTAGGTAATTGGTTCCATTGTTGGACTGCTATAACAGTCAGGAAGTTTTTTCTTATGTCTAGCCAGAATCTAGCTTCCTGTAACTTGAGCCCATTATTCTGTGTCCTGCACTCTGGGATGATCAAGAAGAAATCTTGGCCCTCCTTTGTGTGACCTTTCAAGGATTTGAGGAGTGCTATCATATCTCCCCTCAGCCTTCTCTTATTCAGGCTAAACATGAGCAGTTCTTTCAGTCTCTCCTCATAGGGCTTTGTTTCCAGACCCCTGATCAACCTCACTGCCCTCCTTTGAACCCACTCCGGCCTGACTGCATCCTTCTTGAAGTGTGGTGCCCAGAACTGGACATAGCACTCAAGACGAGGTCCAACCAATGCCAAATAGAGGGGGACCAGTACCTTGCATAATTTGGAAGCATTCTTCTATTGATGCTTCCCAAAATGGCATATAGCTACATCACACTGTTGGAACATATTCAGCTTGTGATCTATGACAATTCCAAGATCCTTCTTGCTTGTAGTATTGCTGAGCAACTTCCAAATCAACTATTGTGCACATTTATTTATGCATTTATACCCCACCTTTTTTCCTCCAAGGAACCCAAGGCAGCATACATAATCCTCCTCCTTATTTTAGCCTCACAACAACAAGCCTGTGAGGTAGGCTGGGCTGAGAGTCTGCGACTGGCCCAAAGTCACCCAGTGGGTTTCCGTGGCTGAGTGGGAACTAGAAACCGGATCTCCTGACTCACAGTCCAACACTTTAGCCACTACACCACACTGGCTTGATCCAGAAATATCAATTTTTGGTTCAAGCCCTGTTTACTGGAGAAAATATCTAGTATTTAGGGTCTGTATTTCTATTTATTTTCATTTTTCATGCAGATAATTAATGAAAGGATGTTTAAACAGTTTGATCCATTTGCAAAATGTAGGCTGCTTCCACATAGGTAGTTCCTAGCACTACACAGTCATTGCTCTTCTATTGCTCTACAAGTGAAATTACAATTGACTTTCCACACTATTGAGAATATTGTGCTTTATCTAGGTGTACATTCTGCTATATTCTGTCCACACTAGTGGGCGTGACATTGCTGCCATGAGTAGATGGGGGCATTTGAAGCTCAACACAAATGTGGTAGGAACCATTTTATGTCAAAAAAATTTTTTAAAAAAACACCCCAGTCTTTGAATCACTGCTAGAACAATTGTCTGGCTAGGTTTTTGTTTTATTTTTGTACACATTAAAAAGAAGTATAGCAGTATAGCACCATAATGCCACAATATTAACTTTCCAAACTAAATTAATAGGCAACTTTCTGAATTACCACTGAAGTATTGATGACTGAACTAGTTGTTGTTTTTTTAAAAAAATCATTTTTTAAAATTAGTGTCATTATATTATGCAATATTCATAATACAAGAATTGTGTTATAATGCTATAATATAACAATGCTAATTTAAAACAATACTTTAAAAACACCCTTTCCAATCACCACCATTTTGGCAGGGATTAGAAAGGATTTTCTTTTTTCTTTTTAAATGCCATTATAGCATAAGGTTGTTATACCACTATACCTCTCTTTCATTAAAAAAAATCGAGCTGGAAAACCTTTTACAATAATTAAAAGACTGAATAAAACAACAAAAATGAGCTCATCAAATAATGACCACCACAAAGATTACAATGAATGTGTGTAGAGTTGTGATAAGTTCGCTTTTCCAATACATCTCTGTCTGTGTCAAAACCTCATCCTTTAAAAAGACAGACTTGTGCCAAAGTCTGGTGAAGATTCTGCCACTCTCCCATTTTTATGAAGGACATCAGACTTTCTGCAGTCTGAGAAAAGACTGAAGGGCCACGGGGGAAATACAAGATGACAATGATTTGGTGATGGCATTGTACAGATGCCCCCCCCCCAAAAAAAGTGAGTGAATGTAGTATGGTAATGCCACACTAAACCACCTGATTATCCATGAAAGTAAATGTCTTAGTCAAAAATCGATATGTGGTAGATTTTATGTATATGTGTATGTTTGTGTGTGAAATGAGATATTCAGCATCTGGGAGAATCAGACTCAGTATTTGCTAAGGACAATTAAACAAAATAAACAGGGAATTGTATTGGGTCACCAAATCAAACATTAAAGAAAACAAAAGGAGGCCAGGAAAGTTGACACTTTATGCATGGTATTCCACTATTTAGATGTCGGTGATGATGATAATACGAGTAAATCTATTTAGCAGATTTTTTGAGTAGCAGCTAGAAATGATTGCATATTAATAAAATCAGGACGATGTAATTGATTTGGCATCTATAAGAGCTGAGCAATTTTAAACTATGGCGAGTGGAGTGATAAAGCAGCCTCTTTCTTCTCAAGCAGACAGACAAGTGTGTGTGCGTTTGAGACAACGCAAGAACGTGCCGCTATCCAGGGCGCATTTAACTTTTGTCCTTTGCAAAATTGATTACTGAAGATGTGGAAGCAATTTATGTTGAATGAAAGCATTTGGACATGGGTCATAGAGCTGGCTGTCCTAGTTAAGTAGTTATTTCCTGAGTGTCCATGAAGGGATGGCTCATACTTCCTTGTTGATGCACTGAAAACTGTGGCTGGTGAGTTGCAGGAGACTACTGGGAGCTAGATAAATCAATCCTATATCAAAGTCTTGCCACCTTGCACCAGCTTCCACTGAACTATTCCTCTGGTCTCTGCTCATGAAAAATAGTTAATATAATAGGTGTGGTCATAGACTTAAAAGCAGAAACTCAGTTAAGGGGCTCCATATCAGTCCCCTAGCCCAGCAAGCACTGTGATGCATCTCAGTTGTGTTGTAGGTGCCATTCAAGTCTGCCTTGGTTACAGTACCTATGCTTTGTTACCTAGTCTTTGCATTCCTGTCTATATAATGGACATTTTATACTAAAGCTGTGATCCCAGCCAGGTCCCCCTCTCCTGCATAGTGCACATATTTGGAGATTCTGTCCCAGAAAACATTGGAGCATTCTCTTTCTAGCATCCACCCCACTCCAAGTAGAGATGTCAGAGAAATCTGCAATGGATTCAAATGAATTCGGATTTCTATGAATCCAGCCTCGGTTTCTGCCATGGACGGGCTTTTTCCAAGGCATTCCACAGACTCACAAACCCCATTTTTCACTTTGGAGAAGATTTGCACAAATTTGCGTTAGTGCTAATGCACTAATTCACACAAGTAGAATACAATTATGATTTTTTTTAAAAAAAATCTGATTATATCTATGAACGAAATCACCTGAAAATCTGTGATACAGACAGAATGAATTTAACAAAATCCATACATTCTCCAAGTACTTATTTCCCCTGGGAAAAAACCTTTATATCTGTTCCATCCATGTGTTGTAATTACTACAGATGTCATTATAATATTTCCCATCACCACCAGCTCTCTTGTTGCCCTCATTTTATGCTGCATTAACTAAGAGGAATATGGGAGAAACTGCACTTAATAAAGATGCACCAGCTAACTATTTCTGTCCTTCCGGAACCATCTGTACTGTCCCACTTAATATTGGCTCCATCTAGACAATTCAAGCTACTTCCAGGAATACCTAAAATCTGATTTAACCTCAAAATGCTTCTGGTAAAATGCGAATCCTCTAGTGAACGAGGAAATTGCACTTATTGTTCCTTCAATAAAGCAACAGTAAAATTCAAGTGACAATATGCACCTTAAGAATGGGATTCTGAAAAGCTGTGAAACAATTTCAGTGTTCAGCTCTAATGTACCTTTGATAGGAGCTAAGTCCAATTAGACATATTGAAAATCCCATCCTACAAACTGCTGTGTTATAAAATGGTTCTAGCAAACTTTGCCGACTTCCCAGAATTTTCATGGCTTAATTAATGGATGCTTACAAAGCACACGAAGAACCTTTAATAAAAATGCAAGAGAAGTGGAAAGAATTATTACTTCCCATTTGTATTGTAAATGAATACAAATGCTTTTATAGAAGTTGACATTTTTACCGATACGTACTGAATCACTGCGAAAACCCATTCTTTACTGTATTAAATATTTAGCAGAGCTGAGTGTTATCATCCCTACCCCCTAGTATGTATGTTAAAAAATGTCAGATTCTTTGGCTGGATTTTATTCATTTGTGTCAGGCCTTTATCAAATACCAGAAACACAAACAGCAGTGTGCAGAACTGAGACCCACTAATCCCTGGTCTGTGAAGTTTATCTTGGGGCTTACTGTCATGGAATGATTCCTCTGAGAATGGTGGTCCATCCTGTTTACATAGGATCTTATACACACACAAAAACTTACTCTCTTGAACTGTCTTCAGGGGATCAGAAATGAATTCCAGTTTCCAAAGGAAAAGAGATCCTTGCAAGCATGTTTGAGGAAGGTTTGACTTGTGGGACTGACTTATGGGAACTCACCCCAGTCTGACTTGTGGGGCACTTGCCCTGCTGCCACTGCTAACGCACCATGTGAGGTTCTTCAGCCACTCGAGATTCCAATGAGCACCTGGCAGAAGTCCGCCCCGTTCCGGACCCTCTATTGTGCGTGACAATGGATGCTCTGGAAATTACGTAATTCCCCCCACTATGTAAATTGTGGCTTAAATGGTGGCTTGACCTGCAGGTCCACAAACACGCCACAGGTGCCTGACTGGACCTGGAGGGTGGACATGGAGGAGTCCATTGGACCCAGTTGGGCACTTGCAATGTCCCTACTCTTGGGATATTCTAGGATGCTTGGTCTTTCCTACTCCCCAATGTACTCTCTAGTGGTGTGTGGGGAAATCATTCAATTAGATAGAAAATAAATTGGTTTCGAAAAGAGAAGAAATTTTGGAGAAATTCTCATGGATTGGGTTCAGGGTTCTTGTGCTTACTTTACTCATGAGATGGCTGCAGCCTGTAGCTTCCTTCAGTTAATTTTATATGGTGGCCACCTTTCCTCTCTTCCCTCACAATGCTCTGAAATGAGAATACCTAGGTATGGATGTAAATACCTAGGATGTAAAATGTGGACACAACTTACTGCTGTTGTGACTTGCTCCCCTCACCCCACCCCTGCCACAAGGAAAGAAACAATAAACTGTGCCACAACCTCTGCTAATGGTGAGCCCTACATGTGAGAAACTGTTGGAGTATTTCTCCCTTCTCTGGAGAAATTTGATGAAACTGTCCATCCACAAGTAGGGTGGAAACTTTTGCAAGGCCATTTTTGCACAGCTCTCTCATCAATATTGCGGTAAAGTGCATGAAATAGACTGTGGTGAAAGAAGAGTTCATAGTTGTAGAAGGGGTCATCTCCCTTCCACAGGCAATGTGAGAAGAAGAAAAAATGCCTGATGGTTACTGATCATTACTGTTAAGATGTCTGATCAGAGTTAGAGGTAGGGATGGGGAAGATATTCATTCAGTTTGCATTTTAAAATGAATTTACCAAATTTTGCAGATTCAAATAACTCTGTCATCCAAAACTCAATTATCACACTTCTCCAAAATTTTGTAGTAGAGTACTACAGTAAAAAAAAAAAATTAAAAAATCCATAGAACAATGCATATATGAGATGAAATAATGTTCAAAAATGCATTTATATTAGGAAATCAGCCATGATCCATTTCGACATGATTTGGACCCAGTCCAACTCACTTTGGATCTGGATCCAAAGCAAGATCTGAACATCCAAAGCATGTTGAAAGTTGGTTTCTTGGACACCAGCTGAACAGCTGCTTGGCAGGCACCCAGGACAGATGGACCCAAGGCCAACCAGAGATCTATTGGAATCCCCCCACTGTTTGTCCCCAAAACCAAGTGAACCACTGCCCCCACCCACCTGCCCATGAGTTTTACCTGACTCATCTGCTCACACCTAGTAGCCATCTGTCCTTTTTGACAGCTGCAATTTTTAAGGAAGATGGGGGATCTGTCTTTTCCTAGACGTAACGTTTCAAACTATGGTGGCCAAGAAGTGGCATTTCTGGAAATTCAAACCCAATCTGCCCCGCTTCAGCCTGCTTCAGTTTGTGATTCAGACCCGAAGAGGCGCACAGCCCTAATTAAAAGTTACTCCTAAACACAAAAATGGACACTGCTTACATGAACATATGGAGACAGCATACACCATTGAAGATATGTACACAACAAACACACATGCTTTCCTTGTACATATGAGTTTTACAGCATTTTGAGGCAGCTTCTGAGCCAGACAGTTTTTACTTTGTTTCCTAAATGTTCATAAAGCAAATTCTGCCTCTCCCACCCTAGGGAAGGAATTATTACTATAATCTACCATCTGAGCAAGAACATCCTTCCCAAGCCAATTAACCTCAACTCAATTCCATTATTAATTTCTAGACCACGTACTTTCTATTTCACTGCTAGATTTAGATAAGACTCATGTCCAAGTCTTTGTGATCCCATCTGTGGCAAATATTCCCTAGAGGCCTTCGCTTCTTCAAACTACTTATGTTTTAATTTAATTTCAGATAGTCACAAAGATAATCTTAATCCTGGCCAATTCATTAAAGATAATTTTGAACTATTTTCCCCGATTCTATAACCTAATCATAGTTAAAAGTGCTGGAGCTGGATTCAAATATCACCATGGCATGCATTACAGATAAAAGAGATTCTTTGTCTTTCTTATCAGCAAGACAAAACACATACAAAACTGAAAAAGAGAATGACAGATTTTGTTAAAGTCTACGAGCTATTGTGAAGTTGAAGGGTGAATTTGGACTACTACTTAATGAGATGTGGATGAGATAGCTTCTTCCTCCCCACTTTTCCTCTGGCATGTTCATGAGGAGTTTGGAAGCTTTTAACCCCAGCTTGCTATATCATCTGAACCCAGCAAACTGTGGTTAATCTTAACTATGGCTTCAAACTGTGGTTTACAAAACTGGCTTGTTTAAACTAAGATTAAACTGAGATTAACCACAGTTCTGCATTTGTATGACACAGCAAGTTTTAATTTTTGTGAACCACCCAGAGAGCTTCGGCTATTGGGCGGTATAAAAATGTAATAAATAAATAAATAATAGTTAATCAGACTGCTGTAGTTAATGCACCAGAGGAGAAAGGAAGGTGAAGCATGAAAGCCTGGGGGAACACATCTCACTAAACTGTAATTTAGTGTGACATCCAAACATAGCTGTAGTGTTTGACTTGGACCAGAGTGCACTGGATTCAAATTTCTACTCAACCATGAAGCTCACTGGATGTCATTTGTCAAGTCACTATGTCTCAACCTGGTCAACCCCACAGTTGTTTTGAGAATAAAATGCTAATCTGTGTTATAACATTTCTTTCAAGAAAAACTGGGATACAATAAATAATAAATACATTATTATTGAGGCTGCTTGAATGGCACTAAGTCAAAATGTGCTCAGGAATCAATAAGACTCATTTCTGGAGAAAAGTAATCCATTTGTAACTATTAGTTATAATTTACAGCTGGATCTGATACCAATCTGCAGGGAGCTATATTAATGCGACAAAAAATACTGTGGCATCAGGCCAGATGTTGATTTTCCCCAACCTCTGCAACAAAATGGTTTTGTGACTGTTATTCCTAGAGCAGCTTCAGGTATTGCACCAGGAGCTGCGGCAACTCACACATTTGCTTCACTACATCTGTGCTGAAATTCCTAAGTTTTTCATGAACATTTTCAGTAGTGCAAAGAAGGTCTCCTCTTTTCAACACTTCTTGTACATGTGCAAAACTCTGATGGTTGCATAACCTGCGAGGCCATCCTGTTCATGATGGCATTGCTGCTCAGATGGGAGAGGACTCATGTGACCAATCAAGGAAGGAGAAAGAGGCAGTGAAAGGAGGAAAAATAAGCATTGATTAAAAGAAACCATAATGCTGACTTGTAGAGTAGGGAGGAGTGAATTTTCACCCAAAGGGTTGCCTCCAGACTGAGCCATACTTACAGGGAGATTTAATTAATTAAATTAAAATAAATGGCACTAAAATTAACAAGGACTAATTTAATTCCCATTGATTTCCATGGGTCAGCCTTTAGTACGTTTAAGTCTGGATTCAACCCAAAATATTTATTTATTTATTTATTTATTTATTTATTGGAGAAACTGAAATCACTGGACATTGAGATGAAGGCTTTATTTGCATTTCCACGGTTCTTCTGCAATGACACAAGTGTCTGAGATCCATCATTTCACTTCGTCTACACAAGAGCCCTTACAGTATTAGGATGTGATGTTCTAGTTGGGCTGAAGACCCTTAGTTCCTACCACAGTATGAGTTCTACTTTGGAGAATGACTATGTTAGCCAAATGTATTCTTAGTGGCAGAAAACTAAGAAATAGTTTGTCTGGAACAGCCTAGTGAAAAGGGGAAATTATGTTGAAAACGGTTCTTATGCAACACTCCAGAATCTGGTGATCACTTCCAGCTGACTAACATTTTGGGAAGCTCTAAGCAAGCAGATGTTTTCCCTAACCATTGTGGTTAAACACACCCATTGGCATCACTCTTTTCCATGAATTTGGGTTTTAACTGTGTCTAATGCTGTGTGGAGATTGTGGCCTGGGAGCACGAGTAGCTTGCACTTGTTCCTCCTTGCAACATACGATGTCCAAAGCCAACCTGCAGTCTTCTCATTTTAGTGCAGTTTAGAAGGCAACATCAACATCTCATTGTACTTTCCCTCCTCAACACTGGAATTCAGGGATGGAGAACATCTGAGAGCTACTCTCAGGGAGGGACCAGTCTATATACCCTTAAATCACGCAATGTGTACTCTGGTGTACTCCAGTGCTAGAGTGGGGAAGTGCAGAGCTTACAGCTAAATGTAGAAGGAAGGGAGGGAGGGGCTACCTTTTTTCCCATCTAGCCCAGTATTGTCTAGTCTGATTGACAATGGGTGTCCAGGGTCTCCAGCAGACATTTTCCCCATTGATCCTTTGAACTAGATCATACCTGGGAGCTTCCACCTGTACAGCATGTGCTTTGCCATAGGCAATGGCAAACAGAGCTCTAGCAGAAAGGTTTGCTTTGTGGCTGCTTGCCAAATCCTCTTTTCTTTTTTTAATTTAAAATAAACGAGGTGTGCAGTGATACAGTGCTGGACTGATGTGTTGAGGAGTGCTGAGCTTCTGCCCAAGAAACGAAAAGGAAAATGCCCCCAAGCTAGTTAAAGGCTGTACTATGGGGAAGGAATTCTAAGATTTGGATGCTGGGGGGCGGGGGTTTCTTCCTTCCTCTGAGACAGCATGAGATGACTACTTTGAATATTGCGGCTTCCAGTGGAGAGACCCGTGCTTCCTGTTTGAGTACAGCTACTTATTATTATTATTATTATTATTATTATTATTATTATTATTATTATTATTATTACATTTATATACCACCCCATTGCCGAAGCTCTCTGGGCGGTTTACAAAAGTTAAAAACAGTGAACTTTAAAAACAAATATACAAAGTTTTAAAGCATAAAATACAAACAAATATCTATTTAATACAACTATTCTGGGGTCAGTTAAAAAAACTCAGCATATGCTGTTAAATGCCTGGGAGAACAGAAAGGTTATCTTTTCTGGTGCCGAAAAGATAACAATGTTGGTGCCAGGCGAGCCTCTTTGGGGAGATCATTCCACAATGATCCACCACTGAAAAGGCCCTCTCCCTTGTTGCCATCCTCTGTGCTTCCCTCGGAGTAGGCACCTGGAGGAGGACCTTAGATGTTTTATTTATTTATTTATTTATTTATTTATTTATTTATTTATTTATTTATTACATTTAAATACTGCCCCATAGCCGAAGCTCTCTGGACAGTTTACAAAAGTTAAAAACAGTAAACATTAAAAATATAAAAAAAATTAAAACCATCAAAACCAACAGTATAAAAACAACAGTCTCCATTTAAACAACAGTTCTGGTGTCCGTTAAAAAAACAAGGTTTAGCATAGTGTACAGGTAGGTTCATGTTGGGAGAAGCGTTCCGTCAGGTATTGTGGTCCCAAGCCGTGTAAGGCTTTATAGGTTAAAACTAGCACCTTGAATTAGGCTCGGCCAGATGCTCACCTTCTGGTTCTGGTTATCAAACTGGCCACTGCATTTTGCACAAGCTGCAGCTTTCGAACTGTCTTCAAAGGCAGTAATCTAATTTGGAGCTTACCAGAGCATAGACACCTGAAGCTAGGCTATCCCTGTCCAGACAGGGGCGTAGCTGGGCCACCAATCGAAGCTGGAGGAAGGCACTCCATGCCACTGAGGCCACCTGAGCCTTAAGTGACAGAGATGGTTCTAGGAGAACCCCCAAGCTACGAACCTGCTCCTTTAGAGGGAGTGCAACCCCATCCAGAACAGGTTGAACACTCACTTTCTGGTCAGAAGAACCATCTACTAACAGCATCTCAGTCTTGTCTGGATTGGTTTTCAGTTTCCTAGCCCTCATCCAGTCCATTGTCACAGCCAGGCACTGGTTCAGCATATCCACAGCCTCACCTGTTGAAGATGAAAAGGAGAAATACTTAGTTTTTGAGGAATGTTTTCAGTAGTGCCATACACAGGGGCAGTGTCAAAGATAAGCCTGGTTGGGCATCTGCCAAGGGCCCATAGCCCAACTGACAAGAAGCCATCTTCCAATTGACCCAGTTCCCCTGGAGTTGCTCCTCCTCTTCAGCATTGCAACTTGCTTGTTCACCTGCTTCTCACTCCAGCCCAGATAATAGTGATGATGAGCAGCAGGAGAATAAGATGCCACAGCCTACTTGCCGACTGGCTCTGTGCCTGTCAAGCAAGCAAGTGGTAGCAATGATGAGAAAGTGGACGAGGAGCAATAGCAGCAGGTGACAATGGCGGTGAGTAGGTACACTCACTGAGGGAGACGGCCCATAGAGGGTGCCTTGTGCAAGGGCCCCCAAAGGTGGAGCTGGCACTGTCTGTATGAGTTGGGAGAAATGTACAGATGGTGATAATGATAATGATGCTGGGTGATGATGATGACAGTGATGATTATCTAGATGCCTTTCTCAGAAAAGGTTCAAGATAACTTATAACCACAATTGGCATTTCTATCTCCCATGCCCTTGTCTAACCACATTCCATAGCAATGAGTTCCAAAGATCAACTAGGTTCTGTGTATAATTAAAAAAATCCCCAGTAAATGCAAAAAACCAAAGATGTTGGTTGAGCTGCATTAAAAGGCTAAGAGTCTTGTTACGTTGACAGATTATTCTACCCTGTGTAAACACTCAAGGCTCATTTGAACCTTTTCCATGATAATATAATAACAATAAGCCCAAAGTGCAATCAGCAGCAGTGGCATTTTCACACCGCCCATTAGTTAAGAGGCTCAAAAGAGGAAGCGCCGCGTTCCAAATTGCAAATGTTTGGATGGGCTGTCAAAAAGCCTCTCGGTAAATGTGCTCCCATCCAACAAAAACAAACCCTGTGCAAACAAATCAAGTGGTGCAGAAATCCTTTGCACAAGATGATAGGCGAGGCCTCCATGCTGACACTGTACGCAAGCCAAGTTTTCATGTACTTGGATGGCTGACCTCCAACTCCTGACATATTCATTATATTCCAGCATGTTGGGCGCAGATTGCATTGAAGTGATGACAGCTACAAGACAGCCAACGAGGAATATGGGCATTCTGGCAACAGGTGGCCTTTCACTTGTAGTGGGGAAAGTTAATCTAGTTTATCATCAAAGTATATTACATTCAAGGAGTGTCATGTTTTGAAAATTTTAGTGACAGATCAAATGGAGGGATCATACGTCCACAGAATGTGACATTCTCCCCCATATTCCAAAAGCTTTCAGACTGGTCTAGTGTTTATGCTTGATTTAGGTCATTGAAGAAGTTATTCTGTTGTTGCAAGTTGTATACTACTGGTTCCAAATTTCAGTTTGTGTCCTCTGTCAAAGGCTGAGAGAAGTTCCGCATCTCAGTGAGAGGCAATTTCATGCAAACCATAGAGCTTGCATAGAGATTGCTGGTCTGGTGAATGTTTTTTGTGTACAAACAATCAAATTCACCCACCAGCACACCACGTTTGAAAGGATCTGAGGTAGCAGTGCTGGACAAGGCATCTCTCTGAGGCCTTAGAGATCTTCAGTCTGCTATAGCTGACAGTAATGTGTAAGACAAACAGTTAAGCAGCCACTTATAGGTAACATTGTGCTGCCATTGTTTTTTTCTTTTAGCAGAATCACCACAAGTACATGTGGGAATGGGTCATCAATAGAACTTGTTGGCAGTAACCCTATGTGGCTACCTGGGAATCCAGACTGAGCAGCTGAAAGTTTTGTTGATTGGTACCCACAAAATCACTGTATCTAAAAATGTACCCACAAAATCACTGCACGAGACATCCTGTGAATGTGCTACTGCAACTAGAACTGAAGAAAGAAAGTGCAATGCCCAAGTGATTTGTATGGTAAGAAATAGTAGAAATCATTGTTAAATGCCTTTATGAACCAGATTATTGGCCAGGAAGCAACCAGAAAAATCTTCCATAGAGACTCCAAGAGAGAGGAAAATAGATTGCAAGATAAAATGATGGAAGAGACTGAAAAACAACAACAATAAAAGGTTCAAAACAATGCAGTATAATAAGTTCTTGTACTCTGTTCTTTAAAGTTCTATGGAAAAATAATAAAAATAAAATAAAAATCCATGAAGGAAAGGAAGCTCCTAATTATGCTCAGCCTGATGTAATTATTTTGGGTTTTCATGTACATTCTATTTAGCATGTGTGATGTTGTTATCTGGCATAATGGACAGAATCCAGTGGGATGCTTATCCCTCTGCCAATTCTCTTGTGCCCCACTGATTCCATTGCGCACGTGGGTCCCACCACTTGCACAACAGTGTTTCCACGCTTCCCAGAGGCAGCCCTGAAATGAGCAGAAAGGCTCATTTCTCGATTGGGGCAGGTTGGCAGAGTTCCCTTATGCAAGCTCCTCTGACCTGCCCCATTCTAGAAATGAGCATTTTCACTCAATTCCAGTTGCCCCAGAAGCACTAAATCTTCCTTTTGCAAGTGGTGCATCCCCCTTGCAGAGAGCAATTGGCGGAACATAAGGGAATTGGCAGAGGTGCTGCATTCCACCCCCAGACTGTTGCTGAATGGAACCCCGCAGTTCTCAGAAACTGTCCACACACTGTTTAAAATAGCCATGGAGAACTCTGGTCCATTCCAGGTCCTGATTTTCCATCTGGCCAATCAAGAACAATAATTGGTCATAATAATAGATCGTGGGCATGCTAGACGTGCTCCATTTGGATGGGTCCCTAGAAGTCAAGGTGTCAAAGCAGCAGAGTAAATCAAGCTCAATCCAAGTCAAACATCTAAAAAAAAACCCACTTCCCTTTCATTCTCATAAAAATGGGAGGTTTAGAGTGGATTATGAAAATGGTGGAATTACAGCTGCTGATTCAGCAGTGCACTTATTAAGTAACCTCACCACCTTCCCCCATCTAGTTGGCTACAAGAGCAATAATGCTGTGCTTAGAATTAGGCGTATGTTTAAAGAGCTTGCTGAACCTGTTCCTCCTTAAATATTCAAGTGTGTGCAGTGGGAGAGTGCAACTCATTACAAAGCACACATTAATGAAGAAACAGTAGGAAGCTTTTACTTGGCTTAGTTTCGTAGACATTAACAGTGCCTGCTTTTTGAAAGATGCTGATGATGAATCACCGGAAGAGGAAAGGAGCATTTACCACCAAGCTTCACGCTTTCCAAGGAACAATTTTGCTGGCATACTTTTGAAGATAAAATGTATTCAGAGGAACTAATCTCTCTAGTACCAATGTCTTTAAGACATTTTTAGAGAACCTGAGAGACTATGGTGCACCTGAAATGGCTATTTCCTGTGAGGAATAAGAAATGCAAAATGTTGATTTAAGTGGGTCTTTCCATAGATAGATAGATAGATAGATAGATAGATAGATAGATAGATAGATTTTTTTCTTGGCATTCAGGGTTTGCTGTACCAGCCAGAAAATTATTTCTAAAACAGCTTTATTCTGCTATTACACTTACTGTTGAGAGAGAGAGAGAGAGAGAGAGAGAGGGAGAGAGAGAGAATGTATATTTGCAACTTTCAAATTAAAATATTTGGCTCTAAAAGCCCCATCACATCTAGGTCAAATGCATGGCTCCCATCACTTCTCTGTCACTGCTCCAACGTCGCTTCCTGAAAACAGGAAGTAATTACCCTCATTCAGTCCGGTAGGAGGCAGCAGCAACCGGACTTCCTCTGGGTTTTTTTGTGGGGCAGCAAAGGCCAGAAGGGGCAGAAGATGCACAAGAGGCAGATGACATCATGTGCATAATCCGAGAGCCCAGTAATGAACGTGCAGTAAAACTCTCATTGGATGGAGCTTGAATTAACAAAAATGGGGTGCTTTTCAGCCTTCAGGAAACTGAACAGCAACCAATATTATCCAAAGCAAAGCTTAGATACAAACATGAGAAGATTGGGAAGTGATGCCTCCTCTTCTAACCTTCTCCCCCTTCTTCGGGCATAGTCCAGTTTACCTGGAACTGAATTGCCACCCAAATCATTGCCTCCCCTTTCCTTCCCAGCAAAACTGCTGCTTTTACCACTATTGCAATCACAATTGTCGCTTTACTTCCTGTCCTCTCAGCTGTGTTCTTGGGTTATGTCAGTTTTGGGCCAATCAGCTATAGCAATGCCTGTAGGAGTTTCTTGATCAGATCAGCCATGGGGGTAGCAACAGGAACTGTGACAGTACCTGGAGCACCAAAACCAGGAGTGGATGGTGAAAGGGTGGGTGTTTGACATGTTGCCGAGCTACAGGGGGCTTACAGCGTAGTCTGATGAGGGAGCACAAATTATGAAGAATTTACTGACTGACTTACTTACTCCAACAAATCACCCCTGCACAGTTGCCATATGCACAGCTATAGACTTGCAAGCACTGCTAAGTGACTCACGCCTTAGCAAGACCTAATTTTTATCCCAGGATCATCCCGTGGTCATCCTTGTTCATGTAAATGTCACACAGGGGATCCCGGGAGCAGGCAGGGACGACCCCGGAACGACCCCAGGATAAACCTTAGGTCTAGCTAAGGCCTCAGTTGTGATTCTTTCAGAGTAAAAATGTAGAGGGATGGTCTTTGAGATGCACTTTGCAAGTGCTGCTGAGTTCTTCACTCCTGCTTATTTCTGAGTAGGCTTCTCCTCTTTTATCTGGCTTGCCCCATTTTGGTTTTTGCCCCTTTTGAATTTGCGGGCCTCCAGCTCATTGCTGAATGCTGACAACACTCTTCAATCCAAGGGAAGTTGCCCAGCTGTGCTTGAAGCAAGACACAGGAGCTATTCCTTCACGCAAACAATGTAACATACAAGTTGGGAGCCCATGAATTCCAGCTGTGTCAATTTTGCAGTTGGGAATGTAGATTTTTGGAACTTCTAATATTACAGATATCAGATATAATGGCAGAAGTCGATGAATTCCCAGCTTATCCCTTGATCAAAAGCAATGAGTGAATTGGCAAGAATAAAGTGTACTGCACTTTGGAGCAGTAGGCATCTTCTGAGCGTGTTCTAGTTGCTTCCTTGCACATACGTTTTCTAGCCCTTTGACCCAAGGTCTTAAAAATCTTTGAAGCATCATATTTGCCTTGTCCAGCATTCTGTTTTAAATCACCTGCAGAGCCGTCTGGTCTGGATCAGTTATCAAACTGAGAATCTGTGTTTTTTACACATACTCTCATAGCTCAATAGTAACTACCTCCCAAGGTCTCATAGCAGGAAGCAGTCAACTCCAAGCAGGGCAACAAGCTGTTTACACTTAATAGAGTAGCAGCCTCACCACAATAGAAGCTGGGAAATATTGAGAATGGATAACTGTTACAGATCAGCACTTCAGAAATTGTAGGATATGAACAACATCGCAATTCTTTTCTTTCTTTTTTTTACAGTCTTAGAACTGCCTGAGGAAAAAACTATAGAGTTTTTATATAGGTTTCTTTTTTAAAACACACACATGCACACACCCATGATGTTTGTATGGATACCAGACAATGTGTAAAATGGCTGTCACAGTTTATGGCACTACTACAGCTCCCCAACATTGACAGAAATTTGTCACAGTGCAACAACTGAAGCAGGCTACATATATAAACTAGCACTGTATGTAGTAACTGAACAATAAATAAATCTAGACTTGTACTGGCTGATGCTGTGCCCTGCTCAGGAGACTATTCACTTTAAGATGCTGTGGAGACTTCAAGCAATGACTGTATATGTCTTGATTATTTTGTGATGACCATTAGCTTTAAGCAAATAAATGGAATTGTAATATATTAAGTCAAATAATTCCAACACTCTCTTACACTATTTCTGGAAGTCTATGAGCTGCAGAACTGGCGTACAATAACTCATTAGATACACCATGTCCCTGCTTAATTTACTTCATGCTGGTAATTACCCATCTAGTGAGATTTAAATGATGCCACATTTAATAATCTCTGCCTCTCTATGTAAAGACATGTTCACATACAGTGAAAGATGTTAATGTTTGGGGACACAACCCACTATTGTAAACTGGAATGTGTTTCAGTAACAACATAGAATATGAACATATTTTATTACAAATAGTGGGACAACTCATAAGGCTCGGATGGAATTGCCATCGCCAGAGAATAAAGTATGAGAGGCAGTCAGAGGAAGATGTTATAGGAATGCAATTCAGCAGTAGCAATGCCCCACCGCCGATAGCACAAGGGTTAAACTTTAAGTCATTTGGCAAGGACCAATTTCTAATTATCATGTAGGTGCCTTTACAACTATTTAATGAAGATGATTTAAAAAAAAAAAAAAAAAAGATGTAGGTTGGCAAAGCCCAAGCTAAGCACAGATTTTATTTTATTTTTCTAAGTTCCAAAGCAGTCATACTGAATGGGCAGTATAAATGGAAAGGAGGAACATGTCTTAGGGCTCATCTACACCAAGCAGATATTCCACTATGAAAGTGATATGAAAGCGGTATATAAAAGCCAGGAGCCACACTACTGCTTTATAGCGGTATTGAAGTGCACTGACAACAGTTGGGGCCCATTGACATATTCCATATACTGTTTTCATACCACTTTCATAGTGTTATATCCTGCTTGGTGAAGATGTGTCATGGGCCCTGACAGTTGTCAGTGCACTTCAATACCACTATAAAGCAGTAGTGTAGCTCCTGCCTTTTATATACTGATTTCGTACCACTTTCATAGTGGAATACCCTGCTTGGATTTGCACTGAGATATTTTTCAAACCCACCCCCAACAACAACAGAAGCACTATCCAGGGCTTCAAATTCCCCTTCAGTACAGCTATGGTGTCCAAGAGAAGATAAGTTTCAAGTTCATCTCCACTTGACCTGGTAAAATCTTTCAGCATTTCCTTCTGTTATTTTGATTGTTTCTTTTATCTCAGGGAGCACCTGAAAGTGAATCATAGACAACTGGTGGACCATGGACCTAAGTTATAAATCAGAACATCAAATATACTTTTCTTTAATTCCTATCTACTCTTTCTCAAATGTCTGTATTAGAGAAAAGAGTCTCAAATCTGAATGAAAGAGTCCTGGCAATTCAATCAAATTACACAATAGTTGTGAATGGTTCACCCTGATCCTAACATGGCCTACGGCTTGGCCAAATGATGATGCCCCCTTAGGCCTTCGCTCCCTTTTGCAGATCTTTAATAAATGAGGCCCATATTGAATCCCACTTAAGTGTCTCGTCTCATTATTTCTCACCCTACACTCCGCAATTTGCTATTGCCATCGGAGTTTTGTAAAAGAGCAACAAATTAGGAATATCCCCACAAACATCTTCAAGAAATTTCAAAGCAATCTTGAAGGGAAGTGCCAGTTATCTGAAAATCAGTCTGTTGTGTATATATATAATTTCCAAAGAAAGATTAATATGCTTTGGTTTATGATGTTAAAATAGCAAAGGCAGCAGAGTTACATCTTAGCTCAGGAATGGTCATGATCCCCTTTCCCCAGACATTTTGTCAAAAGGGGATTGTCTGGTAAAAGATAAAAGCTGACCTCTGTGCAGTTGAAGAAGTCCTTGATGATGAATAGTATAGCACATAAGAGAACCTTTCCTTATTACATGCATGCAAATGACCTAGCAGGAAATAAACAGTGTAAAGAGACCAATTAAATTGAAGTTAAAGTAGTAACTGAATTGAAAAGGAGCTGCACAGGATAGATTGCATTCAGAACAATGGTGGCCATTCTCAAAGGCCTGTAGTTAAAGCCTGTATGAACTGAGGAAGGACCAGAAAGGACATGCCACTTCACCTGCAGAGGTCAAGAACAGGGCTATTGACGATAATCAAATGTGGATTTTGAGCAAGATGAAATGTAAACAAACTAAGTTCAGACATGGATAGAAATCGTGGGACAGAAGTGCATTCCTTTATAACAGAAAAGCAAATAACTGAGTAAAAATCCCATCCCATGGGTACAAAAAGACAAAAAGGCCTTTCATCTTATTGGAACTAAAAGAGAACTGTGTTCATTCATGTCTACAGGAAAATGTGAAAGACTACCATATCATCTTTGTTTTTAGTTTTAGTTGGCAGTACAATAGCAAACACTCTGTAATGTAGCTAAATAGTAGGGTAATAACAAGATTTTTGTTCATTATGCTAATGTGTTCTAAACTCCACAGTAAGAAATAGCAATACAAATAAATAAGCTAGATTTAAAGCCCAAAATATGTAGCTGAGGAATTAAAATAATCAATTTTCTGACATAAAATGTTTTATCTTATTTAGCTTGTCCCTCTTGGGGTAGGGAGACTTTCTGGTGTCACCCCCCCCCCCAGGCCACCGGGCTCTGAGTGGGTGAGGAGGGTTGGCCTCAAAGGTAACCCTTATTTCCCAACTGGTGCCTCAAGGCTCCCAGTTGTGGGCCCTCAGGCATTACCCATCACCACAACGGTGCCTGTGAATGCCCCCAGAAAGGGCGACCAGCAAGCCCACACTGTCGACAGGGAGGGGAGGGAGCCAAGCAGCAAAGAGAGAGGGCAGGGAGGGATGAGCAGGGCTTAAAAGGCCTCACAGTCCCTTCCTCGTCCTCGTAGCACCACACGGAGGCTTGCCAATGGTGGGCCTCCACGTCCCGTCCCGCTCACCCCCATCCGCAACTGGCCTCCTCTGCCCAGGCAAGCCAAGCATGGGGAGGGGGCATCTTTTAATGTTTGATCTATAATTAGTGATAAACCCATTCTGTACATTTGCAGGGGGAAACAGCTGAATTTTAATAACAGTGTGGGAGTGATCCTTTTATGTCCATTCTCTACTTCTACACATCAGGAGGACCATAAGCATATAAGTCCACTTAATTTATGAAGGAAGATGATGCTGAAATATTGTCCTGAGCCAGATCTACACAAAACAGGATATGACACTTTTAAAATGGTTTGAAAGCTGTATGTCCTGGGTCCCAACAGTTGTCACTACTGTTATAAACTGTTTTAAAGCAGTAGTGTAGATGCTGCCCTAGATAAGCAACATAGTAGATGACATTTGAAGATTTAGGTCATATCTCATTGCAACAGTGATCTTACATTGCATGTCTAGTGTGCACAAACAACTACACTTCTTTAATTATATTAGTTTCCTGATTGTGTTGGCTAAGGCTTTGTATTGAGATGAGATTGCAACACTGTAATAAGAGCTAGACCCAACATGAAGCTCCTTGAGGACTGCATTTGTGAGATACAAATTCTGTACACACTAAAGCCCTGTTCAGGCATTTGTCTGAATGCATAAGCATTTAAATTGGTAAAGCAATGGAGCTGGGCACACTCACCCCACCTCCTATGTCTCTGTGCCCCCTGCCCCCCTCTGTTCAGACCTTGCTATATTGAATCAGCAAGATATGAAGGGAGTTCTATTCACATTTGCTCAAACACATATAGAACCCCCACCTATGTGAATGGGAACCTGATAAGGCAGAGTGAAAACTAGGGGTGTGCACAGACCCCCTGATCCACTTCTCTTCCAGATCCGCAATTTGTGGATCGGGCCGCTTCGCTCCGCTCCACTGCGGAGCTCCAGATCCGGATCGGAGCTCCGCTTTTCCCCCATAGGCTTGCATTGAAATACAAAAAAGTCTACAACTTTTTTTCTGTTAAAGTTAGATACTTCATGTTTGGCACCATGACACCTCATGGACATATACACATGCATGCCAAGCCTCAAGCCAATCCAAGTGTCCCCTGATTTTTGGGGAATTTTTGAAAATCGGACACCCCATTTTCAGACATGGACTGTTCTCCGACATTTTGACAGATAAAAAAATTGGAAGTGGGCACCCTCACAGATGCCATCTAGATCCACAATCATGCCAAGTTTCAAGCAAATCCCATCATCCCCTGATTTTTGGCGGGGCTTTAACCTTCTAACTCACCCCAAATCAAGTCCCATGCTAGAACTACGTCAATTTTCATGTTAGAAACCTCAAGTTTGGCACCATGACACTTCATGGACATATACACATGCATGCCAAGACATCAAGACAATCCAAGCATCCCCTGATTTTTGGGGAATTTTTGAAAACCGGACACCCCAGTATCTCAGGGATTTAAAGCTGCAGACAGCTCAATGGGGCCATTTCAAAGGAAATCCCAACATGCCATGAATTGGGGAGTAGATAAACCTATATGAATCTTCTTCCACACTTGAAAAATTGATTTGGAACTTCAAAAAGTCTAAGTGAGCGCAGGAAGGACTTATCCCCTGAGTCAAAGCAAGACACACAAAAACCATCCCTGCGAGGCGGGCAGGGGAGGAGGGAGGGAAGGCAGGCAGGCAGCAGACATTTCTGGGGGCACAAGGAAGTGAGCCAAGGATAGTTTCAAAGCCAGTAATGCAAACCATCCCTGTGAGGTGGGAGCAGCACAGAGAGATGCCTTTTCTTTTGCATCCCATAACTAGGAGGCTAGGAGGATTTATTTATTTATTTATTTATTTATTTATTTATTTATTTATTTATCATATTTATACCCCGCTCCTCAGCCAAAAAAGGCTCTCAGAGCGGCTTACACTTAGCAAAAAAGACAGTCCCTGCCCTCAGGCTTACAGTCTAATAAAGACATGACACACAAGGAACAGGAGTTCAGGAGGGAGGGAGGGGGGGAGGAGAGAGAGAGAGTCCAACAGGAGCAGGCCATGATGTTTCTTCTGCCTGCTCCTGTCCCCTTGCTCTTTCTTCTTCCCCACAGGGCCAAGATGATAGTTTGCCCTGTGGGGGAAGAGTCCAACAGGAGCAGGCCGTGATGTTTCTTCTGCCTGCTCCTGTCCCCTTGCTCTTTCTTCTTCCCCACAGGGCCAAGATGACAGTTTGCCCTGTGGGGGTGGGGGAAGAGTCCAACAGGAGCAGGCCGTGATGTTTCTTCTGCCTGCTCCTGTCCCCTTGCTCTTTCTTCTTCCCCACAGGGCCAAGATGACAGTTTGCCCTGTGGGGGTGGGGGAAGAGTCCAACAGGAGCAGGCCATGATGTTTCTTCTGCCTGCTCCTGTCCCCTTGCTCTTTCTTCTTCCCCACAGGGCCAAGATGACAGTTTGCCCTGTGGGGGTGGGGGAAGAGTCCAACAGGAGCAGGCCATGATGTTTCTTCTGCCTGCTCCTGTCCCCTTGCTCTTTCTTCTTCCCCACAGGGCCAAGATGGCAGTTTGCCCTGTGGGGATGGGGGAAGAGTCCAACAGGAGCAGGCCGTGATGTTTCTTCTGCCTGCTCCTGTCCCCTTGCTCTTTCTTCTTCCCCACAGGCCAAGATGACAGTTTGCCCTGTGGGGGTGGGGGAAGAGTCCAACAGGAGCAGGCCGTGATGTTTCTTCTGCCTGCTCCTGTCCCCTTGTTCTTTCTTCTTCCCCACAGGCCAAGATGACAGTTTGCCCTGTGGGGGTGGGGGAAGAGTCCAACAGGAGCAGGCCGTGATGTTTCTTCTGCCTGCTCCTGTCCCCTTGTTCTTTCTTTTGATGTTTATTTGATGAGGATAAGAGTAAAGCTTTGTGGTCCTTCCTTCAGAGTTGATTGACTACACTGTGATCACAGCCATTATTAAACAACAACAACAACAACAATAGTAACGTTAATAATAGCAGTACTAATTAATATTAACAGCAATAACAACAACAACAACAACAATAAGGCGTTGAACCACAATTAAAGCCTGCCCGACTTCACTGAAGAGGAAAAGCCAGGAGAGCTTGGGCTATGGGGTGTAAATATAAAATGGAATAAATAAATAAATAAATAAATAAATAAATAAATAAATAAATAAACAAAGGAGGGGTGGAATTAAAAGCAGCAGTGTTGCTGAATAAAGAACAAGAAGAATTTTTTTAAAAAGGCTATGTCTGTCTTTAACCAGTAAGAGGAAAGTGGATGTGCCCAGGGGGAGGGGGAACTGTGCCAATTGTTGACTGGCCCTAAGTAAGTACCAGTGTTAAGAAGCGACCTGCCACTTCAACTCATGACAGGCATTAGCTTCAGTCTCTCCACTGGGTTACTCTTTGGAGGGCTCTGATGAGTTTCCATGGTGGGAGAGTGTGTGCACTGGGCACGTCCACATGCCCTAGGGAACCTCATCCCCTTGCACCACATCTATTCAGTTGTTCACCAAGGTTAGGGTGGGTAGCAGTGCTGTGTTTCCTATCTGTTATTTATTTGCTTAGTATATGATTTCAGGTTGTGTTTGTGCATTTGGTGGGACTACTGTTTTAAAAAACACTGGGAAAAGTCCATTCAGACTAAGAAAGAGAAGTTTCCCAGTATCCCAAGTTACTAGTATCCCATTTTGCCTATCCCCTCCTCCAACTTTGAGATCATGTGATCATGAATCTGCCTCTCAGCACTTCAAAAGGTACCTCTCCCGCTTTTTTACCCGATTTTTTAAAAAACTATAGCAAGCGAACCGCACCATGCAGAGAGCTGAGAGTAGGCTCAAAATGACCCCCAGCCACAACTCTCTAAGCACAAGAAATTTCAGAAAGATAGCTTAAAAAACAACACAGTTATCCCCTATTCTTTTCCGCAATGCAATCCTATGGGCGAAATTTTCCAAAATGGTGATCGGAGCTCTCCGCGAAAAGAGAAGCGCTCCGCCTATAGCCGCTTCTCTTCGCCTTGCTTCTAAGGGTCCGCGGTCTGCTTCTACTCCGCCTCTGGGCAAGGCGGAGCAGGCCAATTCACTTCTGATTCTCCGATTCTAATCGGAGTGGAGCACATCCCTAGTGAAAACCATTGCTGGAGTGAATGAGCCCATCTCCCAGTTGCCATAGTGTCCCAGTATTCAATTGGAGCAATGTGAGGGTGCTTTATGGTATATGAAACATCAAAAGGTCTTGAATATGTGAACCCAAGAACAAGCATTAGTCAAACATACACACATTTAATTCATAATATCTAGAGTCAATACTCATCAGTGAAAAAGTCATCTTTAATTTCCTTGTTCTCTTTCAGGGTCAGTTTCTTTTATGCATGTCTGATTTCTTGATGATGCATTAACAGAATGTCCTTTTCCTGCTACTTACCACGTACTATTAGCATTCACACATTATCTGTCGCATGTCCTCTTTGAAGTCTATGCTTTTTGGAGGAGTAAAGTGAATCTTTTGCTTTCCCCCACCCCCTGCAATGATCAGAGTCAGCCCAAGATATGTTGTTGCCTGAGGTAAAACAAGACAGTGCTCTCCATCCCTCTCATTCCATGAACAAACACTGACCAGACTGACAGTTGAATCATATTTCAACACTTGTGTATTTCACACCTGAGGGTGGCAGGCTAGCTAAGGGGGTTCAGAGATCTATCTTCCCCACCACCTGCTGCCTGAGGTAATTGCCTCACCCTACCAAATGGTAGGGTCAGCATTTGCTCAGAGTTAAGTACCTGTTAAGAAAATGGCACGAGGGGGGAGATTGTAATTAGGATTTTTCTAAATTCCTAAAATTCCTAAATTCCCCAGTGTTGTAAATTTGCTTATCTCACCTAGTTTCCATCTTGATTAGGTTAGGTCATCTAAAGGACTGCCACCTATTTATTTATTTATTTATTTATTTAATTGCATTTATATCCCACTTTTTTTCCTCCAAGGAACACAAGGCAGTGTATACGACTGGTCCAAAGTCACCCAGTGGGTTTCCATGGCTGAGTAGGGACTAGAACCCAGATCACCCGACTCCTAGTCCAACACTTTAGCCACCACACCGGCTCTCACTTACTAGTGAAGGACCTTCCAGTGAGGAGTCTACTCTCTATGGGACCTCATGGGCAGAAAAGACTTCAACTGACAAGTAAATTTTATTGATTCAAGTAGCAAAAGCAAGAGGATATATTTTTTCATCCTCTGTATTTCCCGAATAGTAAAATAATCTCTAATATCCAGGTTATATATTTTTTAACTGCCTGCAGAGATCTCTGAAAAGATACATCTGCAAGATTAATCCTGCGACTGGACATGCTTTCAAAAATTAAAAATAACAATTAATCCCTGAAGAAGGCCCAAAATATATGGTACATGGCTGAAACGCATTGGGCTACTTCAAAGAAAATAAATATATATATATTCATATTCTACATCATGAGACTTCATCTCTTTTTTCTGTCAAAACATCTGGAAGGCTACAAGTTATCACTCCTGATTTAAGGGGCTTATTTACACCCTCTGAGAATCATGTCAGACTGTAGATTTCAATGCTTGAAACAGACTGTATGCGTTAATGCTTCCCCGTGGCAAGAAATTGTCCCCCTGTGGAAAGCTAACAGTGGTAGAGCACATGATTTGGTGTATCTGGTGCTGGGAAAGTCTGCCTGAGACCCTGATGAGTTTACCACGCATAATATAAGAAGCATCTGTTAATCATCCTTACAAGAACTGCTTCATGGTCACTAAATGTCAGCTCCCCAAGAAACAGGAAGAGAATAATAATTTGCCCTTTATGTATGACTGTACATAAGACTTTAAAACAGACTACTAAAACAGTACCCCTACCCCAAATATATGTAACACTATACTATACAGGGAGCTTCAGCTATTGGGTGATATAAAAATGCAATAAATAAATAAGTATTTGTATTAAGTTGGAAGAGCTGCAAAATAGTATGAATGGTAATGAGGGCAGCAAATCAGTCCTTTCCGAAGTTTTGTCCAATAGAGTTTTTCTGGGTCATAATTGGCTTTGTGAAGATGAAAGATAGAAGGAAGGAAGGAAGGAAGGAAGGAAGGAAGGAAGGAAGGAGAGGGAGAGAGAGAGAGAGGGAGAGGAAGGAATGAGTTTCTGCCTGCCTGTTTAGTAGGGTCTGCTTTATATGCTACCTCAGGTTGAATGGTTGCCTCTATAGCTGCTCCTACCTCACTTTGGGAATCTGTGATGTTTCATCAATATGGACTGAGTGCACTTAGGTATTATGATAATTCTGTTTTGCTTTGTTTTTTAATTAGAGCCTGTCCCATTTGCACCCTGAAATATGAACATAAGGACATTTTTCAGGCAAAGCTCTCATGTCCCCAAACTTGTGATCACATTCGCAAAATGTATTCATAAGAAACACACACACACACACACTTTAGTCAATGGTGGAAACTATACATTTGGGAGTTCACTTAAAAAGAAGAAGAAGAAGCTCGTATTCTGGAATAGGGATAAGGCAGTCTAGACTTTGGGGTGGAACTCAGAGAATTTTGATGAGCTCAGGCCTTGCTGATTCTCACATCCCAATGTGCCCTGTGCATTTAAATAAGATGGCATTGAAACCACTAATGAAAGCTGAACCCTGACAAGGCAGTGATGACGACTCCTTTGATAAATGTGGTTCATGCCCTTTGTCTTTCAAGTTCTCAGTATTGAGACACTATTTGTTTTACTGTTATACCTAGAAGCCCAGGTTGTGTCAGTAGCAACAAGTCACCCATTTCACATGATTAAAAAGCTTTATATCTGATTATAAACCAACAAATGCCATCCAGGGCTGTGGCCTCATCTACATCAAGCAGGATATTGCAGTATGAAAGTGGTATGAAAGCAGTATATAAAAGGCAGGAGCCACACTACTGCTTTATAGTGGTATTGAAGTGCACTGACAACTGCTGGAGCCCATTGACACAGTCCATATACTACTTTCATTGTGCTATATTCTGCTTGGTGTGGCTCCTGCCTTTTATATACTGCTTTCATGCTGCAATATCCTGCTTGGTATAGATGAGGCCTCTGTCACTTCAAGAGCAGAACTACTTTAAGACGAACTATACGGGCCCTGAAACCTTGGCCATATCAACACCTTGTGTCAAATAATTATGATCCCATCATGGTGACGCTATATATAAATAAATAAAATAAATAAATAAATATCCCTCTTGTGCATTTATACCTTGTAGAACACACATTTGTTGTGGTGTTTTGGATAACATGGAATAAAAAGCAGGATATAACACTATGAAAGAGGAATATGGAATGTGTAATGTACCCCAACAGTTATCAATGCACTTCAATGCTGCTATAAAGCAGTAGTGTAGATCTAGCTCTTTTTATTGTTGTCCCCAGCAGGTGCAGAATGTGGGAGTGTACCTCGCAATGGGAACAAAATATGAAACTGGGAGCAGAGTACATCAGTGTCTGATATCTACATTGGTTCTCTGTTCTCCAGGCATAATTCAAGGTTCTGGTTATTTAAACCTATTAAGCTTTAAATGTATCCTAGAGAGCACTTCCCTTCCTATGTTCTTCATCACAATCTCTGAGATCCATCAATCACATGCATCTTCTTAATGCTAATATATGTCTCAGATCCAGGTACAGCAAGGGTGAAAAGCAGGAGTCAGGAACCTCAGGCCAGGGAGCCAAATCCTGCCCTCCTGGGGTTCCAATCTGCCCCTCTAAAGTTTCCCAGATGGCCATCATTTGGTGATTTCCCACCTTTTGTGAAGTTTTTTCCCCATCCTAAGGCTTAGGGCATCATCAGACGAGCGTTTTATTGTATGTTCATTACTGGGTGCTCACGGATGTTTGTAAGTCCTATTCACGACATTGTCTGCGTCCAGTGCACTTCCCCCTCCCCCTTCTAGCCTTCTTCGCATGACAAAAAAGACCCTGGTAAATACAAATTATTTTTGAGACGGAACTTGCCACTATCTCCTGCTGCGTGATCAAAACAGCCCACTGAATGGGACATGTGCATGTTGTTTACTTCCTCTTTCAAAAGAGGAAGTAATGAGGGACAAAAGCACAGGCAGAGAAGCGACAGTAAGGAAACGTGACTTTCCCCTGTGTGAAAAGTTACTAGCAGTAACAGCTTTAAGCTGTAATATGCTGGTAGTTTTTCTAGTTCTGCCCCCCCTCACCACGACCCTACTGGAATGTGGCCCCCAGGAACTTCTCCAAAATTGAATTTGGCCCTCAGGCTGAAAGAACTTCTTTGCCCCTGGTGTGAAGAGAGACACTGTTAATGATGTCTGAACCCCAAAGTGTGGGACTGTGAGCCAAACTAGACATGATGTCATTCACATAATTAGTAAGTTTATGGATGCCAGTTTTTCAAAAGCAAGTTGCAGACATGGAGGAAGGGACCCCAAATTGACCCAGCTGTAAGTGGATGGGGCTTTAAGCCTTTACCTCTCCTAATGGTCTTAAATGTATTGGGAGCCATGTTCTTGCTACTTGCATCAAAAAAGGAGGCTTTAATTGGTGCCCTGTCTTCCACAACAGAGTTTGGTCCTGTCTCCCATTGTAGATGACACACTGAAGTCCAACATTAAGTACATTTTGCAAGTGCTCTAAAACCCTACCTATTGGGGTTCAATTTAAGTCAACAACAAGTGGGTAAATTTCAATGAAATTTTAATTGGATGAAATTTTATTTTATGTTATTTTGCTGTGTATGCTGGTGTCTCTGGGTTTTTGCCCTTTCTACACCTAAGGGTTATCCCAGGAAAATGGAGGGATCGTCCCTGCCTGCTCCTGGGATCTCCTGTGTGTCATTTGCATGCACAGGGATGATCCCAGGACAATCCCGGGGGGGAAAGGCAGATGTATAAATGGCCTTTGTTGCTCCACCCTTGCCTTTAGGACTGAAAAGGCTATACATAAATAAATAAATAAATAAATAAATAAATAAATAAATAAATAAATGCATATAACTGATTTTTTTATATATACTCTGTAAAACTGGGCAGTATTAATAGTTCATGCCATTATTCAACCTTTCTATCAGTAACACTGAAATATCTGTAAGAATTCAACTTTTGCTGCCTCACAAATGTTCATGATCCATCATGATTTTCGCTATGGAAAAAAATGTCTTCTATATTGTTGCTTAAAAATTGCATGAAAATATATTACATATAGAGAAGAATTGTGTAAAGGCTCAACCTGGATTAAATTGCTTTTTATTGTGAACTTACATTTTGTGGAGAGCAGTAGTAAATATAAACAGAACAGCACCAAACTCTTAACTGCTTTGGTGTTAACATGCATTGCTACAGTACATGCTTAAAGAGTGTGGCAATTAGCACTTGACCAGAAAGATTAATACTTGGACTCTTTCCCCACCTTTACTGGATGTAAATTAACTCTCGTATCGATCTTGTATAAGCATGGTAATGTGTTAACTGTTAAAAATACCACAGGGCATAAGAAATTTATTAGGGAGCTAGCCTCAGGAGTCATGCTAACTAAGGATTTGATTTTGTAAGCATTTTTCAAGTAAACCTGTTTACAGAAGTTTGTAGTTCCAGCCATAAAAGCATGTTACTAATAAAACCTTATGCTGAAATAGTAAGGAAGAAGTAAGGATGTAATAGTAAGAATAGTAAGGATGAAGAAATTTGCAACTGATGAAAAATTGCTTGGCCATTTTTTGGTTTATGTTATGCTTCAGGGAAATAGAAATATTTAATTGCTTTCAGATGTTGGTTTAATTTTTTTGCTACATGTGCATGCTAATAATTGGGTTTCTGATATATATATATATATATATATATATATATATATATCAATGTAAGTGGGATGTCTGAAGGCATAGCAGCTCTGCTGATTTGATTAGGAATGGGATGTGTTGATATCAAAATTTAATTGCTAGTTCCAGAATAGAACATCATGTGGAACAACTTTCATGCAGTGGAATGTAAAAACCACCAACAGCACATAGCAACTGGAAAGTATAAATTGTCTAGAGACAAAAAACAAAACAATAAATATGTCACCCATCACTACGCATCCTACAAACCGTTATACAGACTTGGGATCAAGGAAAAAAGATGTTTCACTAAGGAACAAAGAGTTACCTTTCTGTCTAGGTTTATGCTGGAGATGTTGATATTGCAAACTGTAGGAACATTCTTCCAGATGTGGTGGGACTGTTCAGTGGATCAGTGCTATTGGAAACAAACCCTTATTATAATAGCCAAGGTTATAAGCATTAGCACTGTGATGGGTCTCATTTATATGCTCCTGCATTGTGACGTTAAGGGTGCAATCCTAAGCATGTTTAGGTAAGGAAAAAAGGTCCTGCAACTCACAGTATATTCCAGACATGCTGGCTGGGGAATGCTGAAAGTTGTAGGACTTTTTTCTGTCTAAACATTCATAGGATTACACGCTAATATCTTTATGCAATTTTCTCAAAAAGCACAAAGTTCCATTTTACTAACAGCAGCTACAATATAGTTAGAAAAGCTGTGGAATCACAAAAAGAGTCTGAGCTTCCAGGAATGGTTCAACAGCATTTGGGATTTCCTGACAGCCAAGACAATTGCTCGCCAATTAGAGTTGCAAGAGGAAACATGAGCTGAACGCCATCTTTCTCACTTGGGATACCCTTCCCTCTACTGCTGGTGTTAAACTCCAAATATTGTGTACACACCTACATATCTTTTGAAGCACTGTCAATGGAATGAGTACACCTTAACCTTTTAATGAAGACCTATTGGGGAGCATGTCTAGTACCTACCAAGGGAAGAATGCTGAGTTGTCCAAATGATTCTACTTGTGGTTATGTCATCTCCTATGTTAGCACATTGCTCCTGAGGGTCCAGGTGGCCATGTTCAGTAGCTTTAAGAACTGCTTCCAAACAACACAGGCCAAAAGGTTACTTTCTTCCCCTTCTCTCACATTGTTGAGTCCTTCCAGTACTACCGAATGTAGACCAGGGATCCCCAACCTTTTTGGAACCATGGTCACTGTGAGCACCACCACAAAATGGCTCCCATGGAGGATGCAGCTAGTCACATGACATCAGCTAAAGCAGTAGTGGGGGAGACAAATAGTAAGGCTAGAGGCTGGGAAGGAGTGGAAACGAGCTAGGCAAAATGCGGGAAAGCAAAAAGATAAAAAGGTGCCCCAGAGAGGTCCGCCTGGCGCCTACACTGTACTCCTTTCGTCGCCAGCTGAAGACCTTTTTATTCACTCAGTATTTTAACACTTAATTTTAACTTAAATTTAAATTATACTGTTTTAACTCTGTATTTTAACCTTATATCAATTTTGCTGCGTGGTTTTATCCTGGTTGTGCTTTTTATATTGTATTTTGTATTTGTATTTTTAACTTGTTGGTTGTTTTATGATGATTTTAATTTTTGTGAACCGCCCAGAGAGCTTCGGCTATTGGGCGGTATAAAAATGTAATAAATAAATAAATAAATAAATAAATTTCTCTGCTGTGGCACCCCAGTTGTGGAATGAGCTCCCCAGAGAGGTCCGCCTGGCGCCTACACTGTACTCCTTTCGTCGCCAGCTGAAGACCTTTTTATTCACTCAGTATTTTAACACTTAATTTTAACTTAAATTTAAATTATACTGTTTTAACTCTGTATTTTAACCTTATATCAATTTTGCTGTGTGGTTTTATCCTGGTTGTGCTTTTTATATTGTATTTTTTATTTGTGTTTTTAACTTGTTGGTTGTTTTTATGATTGTTTTAATTTTTGTGAACCGCCCAGAGAGCTTTGGCTATTGGGCGGTATAAAAATGTAATAAATAAATAAATAAATAAAAGAGCAAGACTAGGAATAGGGAAGAACAACATAGTAAAGAGGTGGGGAGAAAAATAGCAAAGCTAGAAACGAGGAGGGAGAGGAAAACAGCAAAACAAAATGGCAGGGAAAGAGCAAGGTTAGAGGCTAGTGCCGTTTCTACACCAGCCCAAAAATCCGGGTTGGTCACAGCCGAGTCCCTGTATATCCAAATGACGCACAGGGACTCCCGGGAGGAAAGAGGGTTGAGAATGGGTTTTCCCAGGGATAAATAATCCCTGGGAAAACCCATTTCTTCCTGCAGTCTCGGGATTGTCCCGTGACCGCAGGATGTGCCCATCCTGACTTTTCCCCTCCTCCCTGTGAGTAGTGGGGATCAGTAGAGGGAAGGAACCGACCAGGAGGAATTGGGGATGGGAGGGAGCAGGGTCGGGGCTTCTTCTTGTTTAGTTGGAGCGCACATGCGCTCATCTCCTTTAAAAACAAAAAGCAGGCATGATACCCTCCTTCCTCCCGGGATGTCATGCCCATATGTGGACAAAGGGGAGGATCTCATGATCAGAATATCATTACATTCTCCCCCTCCCTCCCTCTACACCAGTATGGTGTAGAAAAGGGCCTAGGGGGAAAGGGAAAGGTGAGCTAAAGAGGTGCGGTAATACAGCAAAGCTAGAGCCTGGGAGGGAGGGGGAAATAGCAGGGCAAAGGGGGGAAGAAGAAAAGGCTAGAGGCTGGAAAGAGAGAGAGAGAGAGAGAAGACTGCCCTAACATTTTCTAAGGTTTTCCATAAAAACTTTTTTTAAAAAATGGGGCAGGGAGGGAGAGCTTCATGGATGCTGTTGGAGGACTCTGTGAATGCCATGGTACCCATGGGTGCCACATTGGAGGACCCTGATATAGACGGTCACTCTCCTTTAAAATGGTTGCCAAATAGATCAGCCATTTTCCTAGTGAGAGGATAGATAGAGGACAATGGATTATTTTGTTACTGCATGTATAATTGTTCACATTTGCTAAAACAAATGACACTAAAAAATTTTTTAAAGGGTGTTAAAAAAGGAACATCTATGAATTCATAAAAGTATTGAGTGAGGATTGTAATATTAGTATTCATGGGATCTAAGATGGCTAATAACACTAAAAGGATTATTAGCGTTAGTACTTACTTTTCTTGGCATACTGGAATTCTGACAGTTCACACCATGAAAGTGCTTACGCATAAACTGTGGACGGTTTTTAAGAAGAAAGGCTTATGCTAATAATATTTGTGATTTCAGAGCCTATTGCTGCTAGCAACCATTGAAAGATGACATCATCTTTGACCCCAGCAATATGGGTGACAAATGTAAGAGGATTAGTAACTGTTTTCTACTGGGCTTTCATGCAAGTTCTTAGCTTGTCAGAAATGATTGCCTTATAAGCAAAGCGGCAAATATTAAAAAGTCTTAGTCATTGACAATTTTAAGCACAGCTGCTAATGCAGGGCTGTAGTGTATCTAGAAGCCAGTGACACTGAAGAACATTCCAGGGCGCGAAGGACTGTCATATTTATCTGTTCCGGAACATTTTAAGCAGCTGGCTAAAATGGTTAGCTTTCCACGGCTCCTTCTTCCGCCTGCTTTCACAAGGAATAGAAGTATAATACAGAGTAGCAGCTTTGCTTATATTGAGGGTGACCATGGGCTCTTCCACACGGGCACTTTGCCCCTGGATTGCTTCGGAGTGGTGGCATGTGATCTACATGATGCAGCTGCCACTCTGAATCGATCCAGGGGCAAAGCCCTGAAGCTCTGCACTGAAGAAGTTGGGGATTTACCCTGACTTTTTTTAGATTGGAGCAAGGCTCCATGCCTCCAGGAAGCTGGGAAGGAGCTGCCTGGTGCAGCATTATCAAAGTCGTATAGATGAGGGCCATGTTACAATGGACAGAAAGATGCTGCAAAAAACAAAAAACAGCATCTCGATGTCATGTTCTCCCTTCTCTTCCCATGATGTGTGATGTGACACTATATATGCTTCCACCTTTTTCAGCAACGGCAAGTTATGTGAAATGGGGTTGGAGATATGCATGACGTGAAATACACATTACAAGAAGAACCCACAACTCCAGAAATAGCTGGTGACATACATGCTAGACTTAAAACTATTTCTTCATGGTTTTTTTCATCTAAAAATATTATGACCATGAATAAGGAACATTTGGTTTACAATCCCCCTTTTTTTCTAGCATGCAGGGTATATTAAAAGATGCAATGAAATTGGGGGATACTTGGCTCAGCAATACTACAAATGACAAGGATCTTGGAATTGTTGTAGATCACCAGCTGAATATGAGCCAACAGTGTGATGTGGCTGCAAAAAAAGCAAATACTATTTTAATAGAAGTATAGCTTCCAAAATGTGCAAGGTACTGGTTCCCCTCTATTTGACCCTGGTTAGGCCTCATCTTGAGTATTGCATCCAGTTCTGGGCTCCACACTTCAAGAAGGATGCAGACAAGCGGGAGCATGTTCAGAGGAGGGCAACCAGGATGATCAGGGGTCTGGAAACAAAGCCCTATGAAGAGAGACTGAAACAACTGGGCATGTTTAGCCTGGAGAAGAGAAGATTGAGGGGAGACATGATAATACTTCAAATATTTGAAAGGTCACACAGAGGAAGGCCAGGGTCTCTTCTCGATCATCCCAGAGTGCAGGACACGGAATAATTGGCTCAAGTTACAGGAAGCCAGATTCCTGACTGTTAGAGCAGTACAACAATGGAACCAGGGGATTATTATTATTATTTATTTATTTATTTATATAGCACCATCAATGTACATGGGATCTACACTACTGCTTTAAAGCGCTTTAAAGCACTGAAAACGTTTTGAAAACTGTTTATGGAGTGTGTCCTGGGCACCAACAGTTGTCAAAACTGTTGTAAAGCGCTTTAAAGCAGCAGTGTAGATCCTGCCCTAGGGAGGTTGTGGGCTCTCCCACCCTAGAGGCATTCAAGAGGCAGCTGGACAACCATCTGTCAGGGATGCTTCAAGGTGGATTCCTGCATTGAGCAGGGGGTTAGGCTTGATGGCCTTATAGGCCCCTTCCAACTCTATTCTATGATTCTAGACAGATATTTTAAAAATCTAGAGGGGAATAGGCATATTCTAAGAGATATTTTGCTTTAAGAAGAAAAGCTTAATTCATTATTTCAATGACCTCTCACCTCCTTTTAGAGGTGGCATACTGATATAGGGTAAGTCTGGGGAAAGTAGTCAATGAGGATTTTTGGATGGCATCACTCTACTTTCTGCTTCTCTTCTACAATAGCAATGAGCAGAATCACATGGGGGGGGGAGAGGAAGAAAGCAGCGACCATGTGACAATCACCTAAAATCTGGGCTCAATGTTAGGGATTGGTGAGAAATTCATTCAGTTCACATTTTTATGGAAACTTAACTAATTTTGTACTTTCCAACCAATATGTGAATTGAAACTCAGTTATCCTTTGAAATTTGTACTTCTCCAAATTTTGAAATGGACTTCTCTATTTATTTACTTTTAAAGGAATACAAAAAAGTGCATCTTAAGGGACAGTGTATATTAGGGGAATATATATATATATATATATATATATATATATATATATATATGAAAATAACATTAAAAATGCCCTCTTTTGCATTGCCACTACATGCCCTCTGTAGGTGGTGGTCTTGAAAAAGGGCCTCCAGAAGTCCTTAAGAACTGGGCAGGCTCATACAGGAAAGGGTGGACTTTCAGGTAGTCTGGTCCCAAGCCATAAACATTAGACAAAATGATGTACAAAAATGTATATGAATGTTCATTCAGATTTTTTTGTTTTTGTTTATTTTAAAATAGGATAAACCAAAATTAAGACTGGAAAAAACGAGATATTGGTAGAAACCAAAATTGACAGGTTTGTCCATCCTTACTCGATGTGCAAGAAGCAAGATCCTCTTCCTATCACACATACTGCTAATGTCTCCAACTTATGGACCAGTAATATTGTGCTGCCCATCACATGACAAGCGCACTCTAATGCCTATTGATTTCAGTAGGCTTAAGTGCATTTAAATCAGCATTGGACTATGTCCAGGGAGATGCATTTTAGAAGTACTTTAACTTTTTTCTACTAATTCATTCACAAGGTAAAGAACTGTCCAAACTAAGACGGCTCATCATACATATTTCCGATGAAGCATGCTAACAGAGAGGCTGTACAATCTAATAAAGCACATCCTTTGAAAAGCACACCCAAATCTCTGCTTGCTCAAAGCTATGTTTGGCCGAGCCAAGCATCCCATACCAATTTGTATGGAAAAGCTTCAACTTCAAGGTGATATTTGGATAAATGGAGGATAATATGTTCTCTTGTGGGTGGGTTGAATTCAATCCTTTACCGATTCAGTCTACTTTTTGGAAGACTTTATTGTCTTAGAAGGCACGCCTCGAGGATCCATGCTCCTTCTAATCATGAGCAATCCTAAACCAACTCCTTCCCAATCTCAGAGGTGGCCCAGCCTAGGGTGCCAAGTGAAGTAGGGTACCAAATTCAAGCAAAACATGCAAATAAAAGAACAAAGATGTCCTTAATCCAATTCTCATGCACATACAGAGGGAATGTGGAGGCTGTGGAGGTGAACGAAGGACTGACTGAATGAGGGAATGGTGAGGCTAAGTCAGGCTGCCTGCCTGCTTGCCTTTGCGACCTGGTACTCCCTCAGGCAATGTGGGGTAACCTCCTGCTGTGCTGCTGCTCCCAGTCAAAGGCAGGGATGGAGAGGTTCCCCTGAGTGCAGCCACTTCCTGTGCCCTCGAAGGGAGGCCTGGTGGCACTTTGTTGGCCATGCCGCCCCAAGGATGCAACTGGGACTCTTCTTCCAGGGACCCTTCTTCCAAGGGATTATTTAATTATTTGTTTAAAACATTTATATCCCGCCCTATATCATTAAGATCTCAGAGCAGCGTACAGATAAAAACATACAGTATAAAACCATAAATATACACAGTTAAAAAGTTAAAACAATATATAATTTAAAAGCAATAAAAGCAGTTAAAACAGTTAAAACAATGTGCCAGTGAGTTTAACCATCAAAGGCTTTGTTAAAAAGCCATGTTTTTACTTGGTGTCGAAATGAAATCAATGTTGGATCCTTTGTTGTTTTTTATCAGACCTTCTGTGCTGATACAGTGCTTGGTATAACAACAAAGACAACATTTGGGGCAAGTTTTATTATAAATGACCCTATTTCTGCTTCTGAAGATTTGGGGGCAGGGTTTACCTCTTCATGAAATGGAAAATAGGGGCAAAATGTTTCCCAGTTTACCAAAAAAAGTCAGCCCCGAGCTGCCCTTGAAGTTTGGGGGTGCAGGCACCGATTGCATGTTCCACCTAGGGCGCCAGCTGCTGGCCGCTAGTCTAGGGCCACCCATGCCCAACTGATACTTAATGGTAGAACCCATGCATGTTATGAAAAGGTCTTCAATCCTCCGCATCTCCAGTTCAAAGAATCTCACATAGGCCGGGCTAATCAAGATAAGGCCAGCCCAAGACCTTTCAGTGACTGAGTTGAAGAGAAAAAATACTGAGACAAGACCAGCCTCAATGCCTGCCTTTGGGATCCTGCAGGATCCCCAAGCCATCCTAAAAAATTTAAAGAAAAAATCAGCAGTTTTGCACCATAATTTGGTGGCAAGCTACTCCATAGTGCTCCATAGCACTGCAAGGGTTACATTTAGCTTGTTTAGCTAGCGAGTGCTAAAAGTGTCAAATTCAGCTTGCAAACAAGCTAAATGTGGCTGTTTTAGCACTCCGTAGCTTTAAAACTGCCACACACACATACATATCTTCTTCTTCTTTTTTGCTGCCACCAAATTCAGCACTGGGGCAGGTGCCTTGTGCAGCCTCTCCCTACTTCATGCCATCATCATATTGTGTAACCCAGTTGTCAGATCTCTTGTGGGGTTGACTCTATTAACTTTTAGGCATTGTATATTTGATTTGTATTCAGTGTAAGTAATATACCATTGTAGAATGTGTATATGATTTGTGCATGGACTTTAGAGACTAGTGGTTTCACTCTATCAGCCGTCTGTTCTTTGATACTTTGGGGTTGTCTGTTTTAACTCAGAATAAGGCGGCTACGTGAACTAGCTCAAGATAGTTCAGAGTCAGTAGGAAAGATCCAGAAACAACTGAACAGCAGAAGCAGACTTCATCAAATCAGTGGAGAGCAAAGGCTGAATTTAGGAAAGAAAACGGGGGATGGAACGAAGAATAACTTCAATGCTGGTTAGGTTTAAGCTGCAAATATAGCCAATTTGAAATGATGACAGTTTCAAACTAATTTTCTTGCTATCCTTGCTTGAAAAAGATAAATTGCTGCAGTTTTTCTTAGAATTATTTTAAATAATTGATTATTGTTTACCTGTGTCAGATTCCCTTTTGATGTTTGTCACATTGTTTTTCTGGAAAGTGTTTGCAGTTTCGTGGGAGGATTGTTTAGTCGTCCTTAAACTGACATCTCACTGTTGTTATTTATACAAAGCAAAGCCTAATCTAATTGCAGTTGATAGGGAAATGCATAATCAAAATTGATAGTTTCTTCTCAGTAAAACAATTCACTTCTAGGAACTCTTAGCCAAAAGGGCCCCTAATCATGGGGCTGCATTAACACAACCAAAGAACATATTGATTCTGCTGTGGATTTGATGTTTTTTATGTGAGGAAAACAAGTCTCCATCTATATGACAACAAGATTGCTCCTCATTAAATATAAACTGGAATTTTCATTGATTTGAATGAGGTAAAGAGCATTGCACTGCAGCAGCAGCAGCGATTTCTTTCCTGAAATTTTTCTTTATACTGAGTTATAAATGCGCACACGCGCATTATCGCATATACAATGATACGATATTACGGAGTAGAGATGATGGAAACTATCAATTTTATATGCGGAGCTCCGCAGATTCATATAACAGAGAAACCGGGAGCGGGGGGAGAAAGGAACGAGGCAGCAGACAAGGATGCCCATTCCCCCTCTTTGTTTTAATAAGCTTTCTCTGCGGAGCTCCGCAGAATCAGAGAATTCAAACTAAAAATGGCGCGAAGGAACATGGCAGCCGATTGGTTGGAAATTGGAAAATCGGCCAATCACGTTGTCCTACCCTCAAAGCTACGCCCACATGTCAAAATGCGATTTAACTCCCCCAAAGACACATCACCCAGGTTTCTTCTGGGTGTTGAGGGTCTGGTGAGTGAGGAGTTGGTTGGGGAAAGCTCCCCAAAGCACCCTCCTGCTTCCTGGAGGAGGCTGAGCTCCACTTCTTGGAGTCAGAGGGCAATGGCACATCCTGTGGATTGAAAAGACAGGGCGTGGTATCCCACTTGTGAAGGTCTGGGAAGTAGTTCTGAGTCCTCCTCAGAGCCCCTGCCATTAGAAACCTCCATCTCTGAAAGCTTTCAGTCATCGGCCAGGACACCTAATTATGAACTTTACCCCTTCGTGACAAGTGTGGCTACACCTCAGCTGATGGTCTTCCCCTGCATCACTTCCATGACAAAAATGAAAATAATAATAAAAATTAATACAAATGGAAAAGATGGGTAAGTGGGATGAATGGATCAGTGACTATCTGTGTTTATTCTCAAGAATTCAAACTAGCCTGGCATATAGTCACTATAAGTAAAGTAACTTACAAGAGAAAGGCATCGGAAGGGATGGAAGAAAAGCAGCTTGTACTCAATTTGTGTTAATGTCTGCCATCCACATCTATTGTTTGGTGTCTCCATTGATTAAGTGCTGTGAAGTGGAGAACTTGCAAAGTGCTTCAGAATCAGCTGGAATGAAGTACAACAGTTAATGGATCTGAAGCTTGCATATGCCACATCTGCTGAAGAGCTGTAGAGGTTATAAAAAAGTGACAGATTGCACAAAAGAAATAAAATACAGTGCAAGGGCAAAGGGCTCGAAAGAAAGCACAGACAACTCAAGGCTAAAGGAAATGTAAGTTGAGAAAAAATAAAATAAAAGAGCTCAGTTTTCTACCTAGCCCAAATGTTGTTGTTTAAAAAAAAAATGGAGAAAGCCCTCAACACAACAAAAGCTGGCAGGTGGGGGTTGGGGAGACACACAGACTGAATTAAAATACGCATTTCATTAAGTGTGGAGGACCAGGTGCTGCAGCAGGATCAAAAACCGAAGTGTGCGAGAGTCTGGTGCCTTGCTTAAACCTTTCTTGACAGAAGTGCCTCACTAATGCTTCCATAGACTGTGTAGCATAATCTACAATATAACCTAGATATTTTCGATGTTATGCAAAGAGGAGATTTTCAGGTGGCAGCAGCAAAAGGATCCTACTGTTAATCATCCAAATCCAAGAAAACATCGCATAAAGTTCCTATAGTTGGAAGGAATTTCCAACTGTATGGGGGGATGTATAGTTGATTTTAGGAAGTCGGTATTGCAGATTATTAACACCACAATACCTGATTTTCCCAAGGACATCCCTACTATGCAAGAAGAAATGTACCTGATTACACCCATAAAAGACATAAACAGTCTCAGCAGTCTCTTAACCCAAATTAAACTGAGCTGAAATGCTTGATTGGAGGAGGGAGAGTTAGGGCTCCATCACACCAGTGATTTAACACACACACACCCTGCCTGGTATGCAGTTTTGCAGCCCGTACCCACATGATGTCATCCACATCCTGCACTCATTTCAGCTATTATCCTCCATGTTTCATTTCTTTTTGGAGTGCAGAAAGTCTGGATTATTTTCCCTTACTGTGAAATAAATACTCTCCTCCCTCCTGTGTATTTCTGTGGTTGTGTTCTATCAACCATCCCATTCTTTGTTGGGAGCATGTGTGTCTAAGAGCAATCTAGCTAACAAAAGAGGAGGGTGGTGCGATTCTCCACTCAACCATGAAGGGGTAGGGAGAGAGGTCCCATTTAACACTATGTTCTTACTCCTGAGTAGGCATGACCAGGGGTACATTTTCACCTTAAAAGAAATGTGGATGCCCCGCCCTTGCCTGCAGCTCCCTCATTTTTAAAGATAAAGAGATCAAAATTGGCACAGTGATAGCTCTTAAGGAGGGCTTTGAGTTTGAATCTTATTGGTTTGAATCTTATTGATTCAAAGTTTGAATCTTATTGGTTCATCCCTTGATTATTTTATGATTTTTAAAATTTCCCCTTTAAACCTATTTTCCTGGTAGTTCTCAAGTGCGAAGGATCGATCTTCCATTCTTTTGAAGCTGGGCATTCTCAAGTTCATAAACTACAGATCTGCTGGTTCTCTTACTCAAGAGTAAATCTGACTGATTTCAACTGCATTTACATCCAATTCATACTAAAATCCCATGCATGCTTACCTTTGAGTAAACTACATTTTAGTAAGTCTGTCTCTGTTCAATGGCGTTTACACAAAGGTAAGCATGCATGGGATTTTAAGATGAATTGGATGTAAATGCAGTTGAAATCAATAGGATTAACATAACCCTGCAACCCTCTCCAGGGTGAAGTGTCCAAGTACCACCAACCAATGAACTGGGGGAGGTACAAAGGAGATCTGAGAGTGCATCTCAATGGAACAACAGCGATACGCTGGTGCGCAGGAAAGGAGAGATGTAAAGATGAATGAAACATAAAAGTGCAAAGGTGTAAGTGAACAGGCTTTCACACACTTTGGAAATGAAGGTGGATAATTTGAGGGCAAATGTGTAGGTGTGATGGAGCCCTAAGACATTGTTCAAGCTCAGTGCAATTAATGCCCACAATGTGTTAGAAATTGTGCATAATGCAGGAATGGCATGGGGTCAAATCCATGCTGGGGCAGTGAGCAGCCTTCCCTGAACCAGATGTGCAGATGGAACACTAGACAGAGATTCAGCATTTTTGACTGAGCAAGGAAAGAAGGCCAAGATCCTTGAATTAATACCTGGTTTGGCCAATCCAGAAGCCCCTTATTACCAGACTATCAAAGGCACTGATGTTAGGGATCCCCGTCTCCTCCCCTGTTTGGTTTGTGGATGGCTCTCAGATCTGGACTCAAGGTCTGAGAGCCATCAACCCCATGGAATGATAGCTAGTGGCTGGAAAAAAGTGGGGATGCTACAAGTCCACTTGCCCTGCCAAGCCACCCCTATAAGCACTGCAAGTCAGGGGCAGATCTGGTAGGTTAAGAGGCAGGGCTCACAGAAACACGGTTGCATGACCTCATAGGTCCACTGGCACTAAGCAGTGCCACCCATTCTGGGCATCACTACAATCAAGGCCAAACTATGCATAATGGGTTTTGCACTTGAGTGCAGGGCTTTTCTTTTAGAAGTAGCGAGTACAGGGGAGATGATCTGGATTGGGACCCTAATGGGGTGGTGGTAGGGGGCTTAGCCTTTTGATTCAGGTCAGGTCCTCCGTACTGCACTTTGCATGGGAGAGAAAGATTCAACTGGAGTGAATGGGAGTTTTCCCCCCATGCAAATTGTAGGCATAATGAGCATGATCTGAGAATTTAGCTGGAGAGGGGAGGGTTAAAGCCCTCCCTGTCAAGTACCACCCCAACACTGAACATTTCTAAAAGGAATATCCTGCATTCAAGGGCAAACCACATGACATTTGTCCTACAGAAAGAAAGAAATTCATGAAGGTGCAAAAAGTCACATAGAGTCATCGAACTTGTTTATTTATTTTGTTTCATTTCATTTCTATGCTGCCAATAGCCAAGGCTCTCTGGGCAACTTTTCATTAAAAAAAGAGGGAGAGAGAGAGAGAGAGAGAGAGAGAGAGAGAGAAATACATTATAAACATTATAAAACAAGATTATAATAAAACATTGCTTAAAATGGGTTAAGATAAAAAATAAATAAATAGCTAAAAAAAATTAAATTCATAGAATCATAGAATAGTAGATTTGGAAGGGGACTAACCCCCTGCTCAATGCAGAAATCCACCCTAAAGCATACCCGACATATGGTTGTCCAGCTGCTTCTTGAATGCCTCTAGTATGGTAGAGCCCACAACCATAGAATCATAGAAATTCAATTTCAGTAACAGACCTGTTCAATGCCATTAAATTCCTGGGAGTAGAGGATGGTCTTAACCTGAAAAGATGACAGTGTCGGCACCAGGCAGGCCTCAGTGGGGAGCTCAATCCATAGTTGGGGGTGGGGATACCACTGAGAAGGTTGTCTCTCTTTCAGCCACTTTCATTGTGTTGTAGGTGGAGGTGGAGAAGGGGCTGGACTCCTTTAGGTTTTTTTTTTCTTTTTTCTTAAGACATTACGTACTCCTGCGAAGCTCAGGGTTACACTGACTTTGCTGATATCTGCCTCTTTTGCAGTTTCAGATTCATTTGTACAAGCAGGAGAATTCCTCAATGGAAATCGAGGAAATGATGGTGTTAATTATGATTGGCCACCAAAGCATTTTGTAAAGGGATATACACCCTAATTAAAACAATTAGCAAATAGACAAAGCAAACAATGAACTACAAAGTACTGTTTTGATCATGTGAAAGAATCCCTGGAACGCACCATTCTGTTTCAGAGATGACTGGCAGATCAAACTTCAAAAGGCTTGCCCTAAATGGGTGGAACAGGCATGTGCTGTTGGGATGCATCAAAGATGGTTACGAAAGAGTTCTGGTCTAGAGACAAGTTGCTAAAACAGATTTTGAATGGAAAAGTCAATGGTGTTTTCCAAACATTATGGAAAGATCCAGGCCTTTCATATGGAGTGTTAATTTTGCCACTTCCTTTGTGTGAACTTCATACTACCACATCCACATCTGTTTTAAAACTTCCATTAAGTGACATTTCCTGGCAAGCTGTAGAAGGAAAGAGTTAGCAAAGCTGCAAATATTACTGAGCTAGGAATAGGGATTTGTCTGTTTTGCTCAGGAAAATAAAATTCTGTCATTTCTGCAAATCCATATTGAAGTGACATTTTTATTTTGATTGAGTGACAAATAACTTCTTATGACTTTAAAGCAGAAAATTATGTGTATTCTCCTGGGTTATAAAATGCTCTCAGTGAGCATTCAAGAATAACAAATGTGCTGCACAGTTTCATGTCACATCTAAATCTATATAAAACAAAGAAAGGAAAGCATGCAGGCAAAAGAAAAGGCCAACATTTGATCATTTAAATGAACGGGAGTAACTGGAGTAAAGAAGGATAATTAAAATGGTAAGGTCATAAACCTCCAGAACCACAGGATAAAATTCAGAGTACGGGGGTAAATATTTAAGTTAAATGTTATGATGGAATACAAGAGTAATAAAGATAAACTTGACAACATTAATAATATATTTCAAGTTGCTGTACTTAGGGATTATTATTCTATTTTATCCTAATAATCCCATGAAGTAGGTTAGGCTGAATGTTACTGAGAGAGTGGGGCCATGGCTCAGACGTAGAACACCTGTTCTGCAGGTACATGACTGCCATCTCTAGTTAAATGGATCAGGTAGCAGGCGATGGAGAAAACCATTGCCTGAGATCTTGGAGAGCCACTGCCAGTGAAAGAGTTGACAATCCTGGGCCAGATGGATAAAAAAACAACTGATCTAGTATGAGGCAGCTCCCTAGGTCAATGGGGCCAGTTTCAACCCAGTTGTTTCTGGTCCAAGCCCAGTACTTTATCGACTATCACCACAATGGCTCAATTGCTTACATTTCCTTATATTAGAAAATCTATTGATGCAGAGCCCCTGAAGAAGCAAGCCAAGGATGCAGTAGGGCCAGGCACAACTTTGGAAAACAAAAATGTGCAAGCCCAAACCATTCCATAACCAATAGCAGTAAAGCCCCAGCTGTGCTGGCTAGATTCAGCCACTAGATTGTGGTCACATCAGCCAAGGGAAAAGCCGTTGGTACACAGCCATGCACATACAAGGCTCTACCTCCAGTAGGATTCGCTATTCACTCCAGAGAGGTTAGCGTCAAGCATAAGACCACCATGTTGCATCCACCAATTTTTCCTCTAACTCAACTGGTACGACTGCATTGACAAAGCATTGCAGGTTATTTGTGTGTCATTTTGTTTTGTTTGCTTGAACTGCCTATATATTCACTGCAAATTGCTATAATTGACTGCAAGCCTTTGGGATGAAGGAGGCTGCACATTTCTAACAAATGCCACGAGCTGTGACACCACAGCTGCTCCTGTGTGAAATCCACATCTATGCTGTTTTGAGATGCATTCCATACTATTTTCATTTAAAATCACTCTTCTGTCTATAGGAGATAGGCAAAGTCTGCTGGATCGAAACAACAAATGTTCAGTCTGGCAGGAGAAAATAACATCTGTTTCACATCTCTATTTTTCATTCTTATTTTAACAGTCATAAACACTTTCTAAAGCTGAAAAAGAACAGGGCTGCAATTCAGACAAGGTACGATTTCTTGCAAAGTGCATTTGGATACATATTCCCTATCAAAACAAAGTACATTTCATGTTGAATGTGGGCTGTTGTTTCCCCCCCTGTTTGAAAGCCAGCAAAGGTGTTGATGGATTTGCTAATTTGCTGTGCTTTGGCTGTTCTAGCCCTGGGAAGTCTGGTGAGAAAGTTAGTTCCAGGCGCACACTCTCCGCTAATAATCGCTGTCATCTACATGCATACTGGGAAGGGGGTCATGTCCGTCAGGATGTCTTAAGGCAAAGCCAAGGGAAGAAACCAAGTCAAAATAAATGACGGCACAGAAACCAACGATAAGGATGTAAACAACAGCAAAACCAACTAATCAGTATGCAGTTAAATATTTGAGAAGTATGGTAACTCAAAAGATAGACCAAACAACAGTGAAGGCAAGTTAGACCATAGGCGGGACTCTTATCCAGAGAACACCTACATTATTCAGATTTAGGCAAGATTAAGAATGTTATGATCGGCACAATCCAGAAAACTTAGTATACAATCAATTTTATTCCATTGATGTATAATAAGGAATGTCCACAAAAACATCGAAATAAAACGCATAAAAATAACAAATGATCTCATGTTATAAACCAAACCAACAAAACGTATTCAAACAGACTCATTATCAGAATCACTGAAATGGCATTAAAATCAATAATTAATTAAATACCAATACTGAATCAATCAGTGAATCATATTATTCCTAATAATGGGCATGCTTGTATCCTGACTTGAACTACATTGTTCTAAAACAGAGCTGGGCAACCTCCAGAGCTCTAGGGGTCATTTTCGCCCCTGGACCTCTGCCATGGGCCACAGTCTGTGGGGTGCTGCGTAGTTCAAAAGGTGGTGGCAAAACACTCTGTAGGGCTACAGAACATCACAATGGTTAAAATTAGATTGCTTGCAAGCTAAATTTAGCCCTTTTGGTGCTCTATAGCTAAATTTGCTCCACAACTAAACAAATTATATTTTGCAGTTTGGGCACTGCAGATGCCATTGGAGGGCACTGGGTGGGACAGGAGACAGCAGAGACTGCTTCTGGTGTGTGTGTGGTGGGTACACATTGCCCTCCCCTGTTCTAAAACGTCAAGTCTAAGTGCAATTCCATTGTTTTTAACAGGTCTTAACTATGACCAGCTTTTCCTACATGGCGTTTCATACATGATACCTAAGGCTCACCTAGACAACAGGATATACTGTTTCCTTCTTAGTATGTTTATACTGTTGAGTTATGGCTTTAGAAGCTGATTAGTTATGGCACAGACTGGGTTTCTGGCACATAACCTTTTGTGTTAAGTCTCTGTCTGGGCCCTACAGAGACTAGCAGAGATTACAGCGGTTCTCAGCCAAGTCAGCAAAGACAGAGATTTTTATAGGTTAAAACAAACCTTTTACTGGCAAATAAGTATATAATTTAGTTATGGCAGTACAGATACAAATACTTACAAACGGTCAGTCAATACAGCTCGCATCAAGTTGGGTAAGGGACATGGAAGTAGAGTGAACATGAAAACACATTTACTTTTATAGACAACCTGTACAATGATGCAACTCCTTGCAAATTGAAGACAATCAGTTAGACAATTATTCAATTATGACACTTTATGTCCAGGTGTAGAGTTGACCTTTAAGTTTCTGCTGAGTCCTCTGTTCCTCCAGATCCTCAGCAATTAACAAAGCAATGGAAAACATAACCAAGATCCATTCCAGGATCCAACATATACAGTGTGTTGTTGTTGTTGTTCTTGTTCTTGTTGTTGTTGTTGTATTTAGAATTGCCAGCTTTTGGGGGGAGGAAATCTGAATTAGTCCAGGGAGAGAGCTCAAAATGAATCCAGGGATAGAATCTGAAGACAGAGTCCAGCGTTTCTGGGTGGATCCAGGGGTAAAGACCAGCATGACAGTTGTCTACCTATTATGGACAACTAAAACATGGTGGTGGGGACAGACTTGCCCTTTACTTTTCTGGCGAATGGCCCAGAAGAGAGAGAAAAAGTAAGTCAACTGGCTATTTTTTGTCGGTTGTTTGGTAATCCTACTTGCACATCATCACATTTGAAATTGGTTTGAAACAACTTCTCTGGACATTCCAAATAGATCTTAGTCATTAAGGGGGTTAATCTGGGAACCGGCTTTTCCTCAGGTACATTGGGCTCAGGCTGTTCAGCGCTTTCTTGGTCCTAACCAGGCCCTTAAAGCATGACTGAGAGTACACTGAAAACTAATGCAATGGGACCATACAATGCGGGCTGGATGAAGATGAGTCTTGGATCCTTAGCCAAACTCAGCTAAAAAAACTGCAACACTGTGGTCCAGCTCCACAGCTCCCATCAACATTTTAGCGCTAATTGTGGCAATCCCAGGAGACTGGAATGCTCTCATTACAATTCTCATCCACACAGTAGAAGAAAACATTTGTTGTTCAGTCAGTCCATGGTATTTTCAACATACATCAACATATTCACATTTCAAAAGATTTTATTTTGTTCAAATAGTTTTTTCTTAAGTTTCCAAGCCTCCACTCCATAAAATAATATTGAAAATATGTAGCATCTTACCATCTGAGTCCTTAGTGTAAGATTAAGGTCCCAATTACATAGCAGTTGTTTCATTTTGACAAACGCTATTCTTGCCATCTCAATTCTTTTGCTTATCTCTTGTGTTTGTTCATTACCTACATTGAGCCAAGTTCGTAGGTGTTTATATTTTGTGACACACTCGATTGGCACATTGCTTATTGTAACGTTAGGCACAGTAGAAAACTTTTTGCTTATTACCATATATTTCATTTTCTTGATATTCATTTGGAGTCCATAATCGTTACTCACTTCATTGATCCAATCTAATAGCTTTTGAAAGTCAGATAAGTTGTCTGTCATTACCACCTTGTGTCCAATCATTACGAATGTGAAATAAAAAGTGGGAAATAACACTATAAATGTGGCACGTGGAATGTGGATTATGCCCCAAAAGTTATCAGTGCACTTCAATACTGCTATAAAGCAGTAGTGTAGATCTAGCCCTCATATCACTAAAAAAAAACAAAAAACACAGCTGTAAAATAAAACCCTGCTGTGAAATAGAACCACAGACCACCAATCCTGACCTCCCAATTCAGACAACAGTGCCGCAGTGAATGGCAAAGGAAGTGGAAGCATGCAAATGTTTCCTCTGCGCAAACTCCCCACCTTCACGTACAAATGACTCTTTTGAACAGGGCGGGGCAAAGCTGGTAATAGGCCCAGGCCAGATGGGAAATATAGGCCCCATTTCAAACTGTTCATTAAGTATTTTTTTAATCAGTTCTAAATACATATGAACTAGAACGATTTATATAAAAAAGGTAATGGCAAGCACTTTTACTCAAGATGTATATAAGACATCATTTCTTCACATTCAGAAATGCTTTACGTGCTTTTCTTTGGGCAAATTCATCATCATCATCATCAACAACAACAACAACAACAGAAAAATCAAGCAACTTTGCCTTGTCAATGTTAATGTTCAAAACTGCTAATCCATTCAAATGTTCTTGCACCATTGAGTAGGCCCCCTCAAAAACATAGGCCCATGCTAACTGGCCCCACTGGGCCTTCCCTTTGCCCAGCCCTGCTTTTGAACATGCTGCTGCTGCTGCTGCTGTGGCTTTCTCTCCCTCAACAACAGCTTCACCCCTTCAAAGAATAACTTCATTCTTTCATTCAGTGCCTCAATTTGTAAACATGATCTGAGTAAGCCTGTTCACCGTGCCTTTCAGAGGGCTGCCTTAATAGATCTAACATATTATTTATAGCGGCCTTCCTCAACCTGGTACCCTCCAGAAGTTTCAGACTACTTCTCCAAGCATTCCTGGCTGTTGGCCATGATGACTGGGGCTGATGGAAAATGAAGTCCAAAACACCTGGGGAGCCACCAGGTAGGAGAAGTCTGACCTCTTGCCTCTCCGTATCATTTTCCATTAAATTAAAAGTTCACAGGATTATTGACACAATCCATAATAATAATAATAACAACAACAACAACAACAACAACAACAACAACAATAATTTATTACCCGCTTCTCTCTCTGGATCAAGGCGGGAAACAACATAAAATACAAAACATTATAAAATACAAAAAACTGATAAAAACATATAAAAACTAATATATTATTAAAATAACTGTCAGACATCTTAAAATTTGAATGGGTAGGCCTGCTGGAAGAGATCAGTATTGCTTTTTTATATTCAGAAAGACAATTGAGTTGACGGATCTCAGGCCATTTCATAGCATTTCATTGCAACAGAGAAGGTCCTCTGGGTAACAGCTGTTAATCTGAATTGGGCAAAAGGCAGGATACAAATAAATATTATAATCATTATCAACATCATCATTATCTAGTTTTTGCTGCTGAAGTAAATTCTTCCCAGAGGGCCTGAGTGTGCAGAGCGGATTGTATGGGAGAAGGTGATCCCACAGGTAACCTGGACCCAAATCATGTAAGGCTTTAAAGGTAATAACCAACACTTTATACTTCACCCAGAAACTAATTGGCAGCCAGTGTAATGATATTAAAACTGGTGTAATATGGTCACCCTTGATGTACCGGTGACCAACCTGGCTGCCATATTTTGCACTAGTTGAAGTTTCCAGACTAAGCACAAAGGTAGCCCTATGTAGAGCACACTGCAGAAGTCGAGCCTCAAAGTTACCAGTACATGCACTACCATCTTTAGGTCTTCCAATTCTAGGAAGGGGCGCAGCTGGCATATCAGCTGAAGCACTCCTGGCTGTCGCATCTATCTGAGCTGTCATTGGGGGATCCAGGAGCACCCCCAAGCTGTGAACACAGTCTTTCAGGGGGAGTGTATCTTCATCCAGAACTGGCTGACACACCTCCAAACCCAGGTTTGAGCCTTTGATGGTAAGCACCTCCGTCTTGTCTGAATTCAGCTTCAGTTTGTTTTTCCTCATCCAGCCCATTACTGCCTCCAAGCATTCATTCAGAGGAGACACACTATCCTTAGCTGACACTGTTGTTGAAGGCATAGAGAAATATATTTGGGTGTCATCAGCATACTGATAGCACCCCGCCTCATGCCTCCAGATGATCTCTCCCAGCAGTTTCATGTAGATGTTAAACAGCATTGGGGATAGGATGGTGCCTTGTGATACACCATACAACAGCTCCTTCTTTGAAGAGCAACTATCCCCAAGCATCACCATCTGGAACCTCCCCGAGAGATAGGACCGGAACCACTGAAGCACAGTGCCCCCGATTCCCAAACCTCCCAGGCATTCCAGAAGGATACCATCGAAAGCCACTGAGAGGTCCAAAAGCACCAGTAGGGACACACTCCCCCTGTCAATACTCAAGCGTAGATCATCCACTAAGGCAAGCATAGCTGTCTCAACTCCATATCCTGCCCTGAAGCCAGTTTGAAATGGGTCTAGAAAATCTGTATCATCCAAAACTGCTTGAAGTTGGAAGGCAACTGCTATCTCAATCACCTTGCTCAAAAATGGAATATTCAACACTGGTCTGTAGTTATTAAGGACCAGGGGATCCAGGGATGGCTTTTTTTAGAAGTGGCCATACCCCCACTTCTTTTAAACATGGTGGAAAACTTCCCTCCTGAGAGTTGCATTAATAATGTATTGTAGTTGTAATCTAACTGCATCTGCTCCCTGGATGACCAGCCAAGAAGGGCAGGGATCGAGAGTGCAAGTCGTCCTCCTCACTCTTCAAAGCAGTTTGTCCAGATCCTCGGTACTCACCAACTGAAAGTGATCCAGTGTAATCCTACTTGCGGAGTTGCTGAACACTTCATTGTCAGCTTCTACTATAATGATGGCATCTAAGTCAGCTCTTATCCGAGAGATTTTATCTGTGAAATTATCATTAAACGCATCACAGCAAACTACCATAGGCTCTACAATTGGGTTCAGGGGGGAAGGTGCCTGAGTTAGACCCCTCACCACCCTGAACAGTTCTGCTGGATGCAAATTCACAGACGCAATGTGTACAGAGAAGAAAGCTTTCTTTGCTGCATGTATTGCCACCCCTATAGGAACGAAGATGTTCTCTATGTTGTGTCTTGTCAGATATGAGTTGAGTTTTCTGCCATCAGCACTCCAGTCATTGTCCTTCCCGGTTCAGTTCCCTGAGATCTTCTGTGTACTAGGGTGCCGGTTAGAAGGTCTGAGAGGACGTTTGGGGGTGATCATGTCGATAGCCCTAGTCAGATCTTGATTCCATCTATTGACCAAGGCTTCTATAGGATCATCGACAATACCAGCCATAGAACCTTGTAAGGCTTCCTGGAATCCAAAAAGATCCATCAGCTTTCGAGGGTGGACCATCTTAATGGGTCTGCCACCCCTGAAGGGGCGGATAGTAGCTGTGATATTAACCCTGACCAGAAAATGATCTGTCCATGACAACGCAGAGGTATTTAACACCTCCGCCCACAGATCTGTCTGTTCAGAACTGAAAACAGCACTGAGGGTGTGACCTGCTGAATGTGTGGGTCCAGTGAGTAGTTGGGATAGGCCCATGTTTGTCATGGATGCCATGAACTCCAGAGCTGCACCTGACAAACCGGTCTCGAATGGAATATTGAAGTCGCCCAGGACCAAAAGCCTGGGTGACTCCAACACCAGATCCGTGAGCTCAGCCAGGGACTCTGATAGGCATCTGGGTGGCCGCTACACTAACAGAATCCCCAGTCTATCCCTGGTCTTCAGACTCAGGTACACACACTCAATATGCTTCAATTCCTTGACAGAGAGTCTGGTCAAGTTGAGATTATCTTTGTAAACCACAGCTACTCCACCACTACCCCACCCACTTTCCCTCACCTGCTCCCTAACACAGTATCCAGCTGAGAGGGCCTGGGCCCATGTCCGGCCACTGTCATCTCCCAGCCAGGTCTCTGTGAAGCATGCCAGGTCAACCTCCTCATCTATATGGAGGTCATAGATGATATTTGTTTTGTTTTTAACCAACCTGGCATTACATAGGAGCAAGGTGGGTGGTCTGGTTTATTCTCCAAGATCCCCAGATGGCAGGATGACCGGAAGGTAAGATAGGTATTAAATATCTATCACTCCTTCTCCTGTAATGGCACTTCCCCCTGCCATCGCCATATCTCCCTCTGCCCTGCACAATGCATATTGCCACTCCCATACCTGTGCACATTAAGCTCAGATGGTCCCCAGCTGCCTAGAGCTTCCCGGAGGGTTGGGGATGAGGCAGCATTTGGTGAGCCTCTCTCGTCCTCCTCCTCCTCCCCACAGGTGTAGCAACCTCTCTGAAAGCATGGTGCTGCCACTCCGGTGGTCCACAGCAGCCTAGCACTTTCCAGAGTGATTAATTATGGAAGCACCCAAGGTGATACAGGAAAATATCACTGAGAGTTGTTTGCTGGAAAGGAGGAAATTCTCAGTAAGGTGTCTCTTTCTCCCCCTCCCTAAGGTTCCATGCAGTTTGCGAGAGGAAACACATTTTGCATTTATCTTTGCCCATTACAACTGCCATTTCCCTGCTCTTTAAGTATATTGTGGTTTAAGCAAAGAGTTCAAAGGGGATTATATTAGAATCACTTTCACCTAGAATTGTATACCGAGTTCCTAGTTAGTACAGTCTGACATCTTGTTGTAACTTTACACTTCACAGTGGTGTGGAGTTGATGGCTAATGGAAGTTTAAGAGTATCATTCCAGGGCATTAGTGAACCCATGTTATTTTTAAACTGCACAGAGCATCTCGCTATGCCCAGCTTAGAATGTCATGATAACCAGCAATGCTTCCAAGGGGAAATGCTAAGAGAGAGATGGCACCAGATTCTACCCCATTGCTGCAAGAAATTAAACTAGACCTTGATGAACAGGAATAACTTACTTCAGCATGGAACTTACATTTTATTGCATTTCTAACACCCTCCCTCACTCTCTCACACACAGTTTTTATATGGGTCCTTACGTGGAGAAATCCCTCCACGCGTACCGTTGTAAATGCAGGGGCTTTGGAGGGGGTATTATAATTTTATTTAGCTATATCTATATCTGTTCTACTGCTCCTTATAGGGAGTCCGGGGAGACTCCATGAGAGGAAGGAACAAATAAATAATTGAATAATGAACAGGTGAAGGTTGAGTACATACAGTTCTGCTCACATGCTTGGACAGTATCTGGACAGCACTTTGATTCTGCCACCATTGAGTGGTGAATATACATGTGTAAAACCATCCTCCCTCTAAACTTCCATAGCACAACTTGGAGCTTCATCACACCAGCGTTATACTGTGCAATCACCGCAAATTGCATGCAAAGGACTCCAAAGTTTTCCAGATTATAATCTGCTTTTATACTCCCATGCATCCTGCTTTAATTGCGTTTCTTAGCCAAAAGAAGTGAAATATTTTGGTGCGTAAATCCCCTAACCCTGCCTGGAGGCTCCCTCTCTCTGTGGTCTTACTTCTGATTAAACACATATAGAACAATGCGCATACACATGCAGATCATGGAAGGGGGGAGGGAGGTTTTCCGACAACATGAATGGAGGGGGAGTTGTCCAACTTACAACAACCAATAAACTCTAGTGGGAGGTACAAAGGAGATCAATGGGCAAGGCCACGGTGAAAACAAGGTGTGAGTGAACCTCAACGGGGTAATGACAATACGCTACAGGAGAGGTGTACGTTTGCAAGTTTTCATGCGGTATATAAGCACTATATAAACGAAGTAGGATAATTCGAGCGAGAACCACAATAAAAGGGTACGTGGGATGAAGGCTTTTATCTTTGTGCTGTTGCAGACTAACATTCCTACTCTTCTAATATCAACCCTGTTTTTGACACCATTACCACAATCGAAGAGGGAGATGTTTAATCCTATGTTGTTCAATGGTTTCCAATGGCTTCTGGACTGTAACCCTATGTTTTGAGAGTATGTTCCTGAAATCATGTTGGTAACCAGAAAACCTTTTCTGTGCACACCTGGAAGAAGATTCTTTGATAAACACTCCGCAACCAGAGATGAGACCAATATGGAAACGCCAGCGGACCCATATTGATTTGCTAAATGAGACTACAAACTGCGTAGCATCAGTTAATTGAATAAATGGCCTTGGTGTATCTTTACGATCTGTCACAGTTGGATACTAGTAACATCTGACAAACACTCAGGTAACTCCAGAAAGTAAAAGGAAAGCAGTTGGAATAGATTGCATGAAGTTCATGCCCTCGGGCCTGAAGGTATTGTGTATCGATGCAATTGAAGGAGAGCAGATCACAGCAGACATGCTGCCTCCTGATCACTTCCTCTCAGCATCAGTTTCAGGGCTTTGTTAAGTATCTGTTTTCCCTTCTTTTTCTTTCTTTCTTTCTTTTTTTGATTACTGTGTCTGTATCGCATCATTCCTCTGGTTCAGAACATGCACTGCAACATTGACTAGAATGTTAAAAAAAAAAAAAAAGACAGAAATGTGTATTCTCCTAGTTTCTTAGTCCCTATTTTGCATATATTTGGGTCTAGTGCACCAACCCCAGAAATAATTTACCTCAACTTTTCCTCTTCCTTGAATTTTACATCTCTTTGATGAGTGCAAGCTCAGCATTTTTACTACACAAAACAGCCATTATTAATTATTATTATTATTATTATTATTATTATTATTATTATTATTATTATTATTATTCATGCCCCTGTTGCATGATGCTCAAGATGCTTTAATCAAACTAAACTATGATAAAATCAAATTTGCTGAGAGTGTAGCTGTTTGCACTTGTGTGTGCTGAAACCAATGTTCTGCTAATGCTTGGTGTTAATGCCAGAACTTGCCAAAACTGGGAGCCAAAGCAATGTCTCTCTGCTACATACTTGTGAAATTAGACCTTATTTGGAAAAAAGAGTCTGTGAATTATCAAAGAACAAAACAGGATCCGGTCTGATAACAGTGAAGAAGGCAAAAGATGGATATGGGTAACCAGGTTACACCTTCTCAGTCATCACTATTTCAGTGGCTCTTTACACAAGCAAAAGTCAAAGGTTTGTTCTGAATGTTATCATGACTAACAAATTCCACATACAACTTTTTTGGGGTTGTTCACAGGGAACTCCATCACTCAGAAATAACCACTATGCTGGTGTTTACATAATTGCTTATTCAAGGATAAGAGGAGGGTCAAAAACTCTTGACTTCACCTGGAATTGTTGACTTGGGGCCTTGCTAGACCCTGCCGGATAAGCCGGCAGGGAGGCGGGGCGACAGCGCGCTAACTTTAGCGCGCACCGCCCTGCCTCCTAGACGACCGACGCGCAGGGACTGCGGAAGCTCTGTAGCGTCAGCAATTTTTTTTGTTTGTTTGTTAAAGGGGCCACATGCGCCCCGAAGACTCTGGAGAAGGTAGGTGGTTTTTTTTAAAATTAAGCCCCCTCATCCGCTCCTGATCCCCTCCCATGCCTCCTGCCCACTCTTTCCCCGCCCTCCCTCCCTGTCCCCTGTGTCACCCTCCGCCATCCCCTGTGTCGCCCTCCGCTGTCCCGTGTCGCCCTCCGCCCTCCCCTCTCCTGCTGATCCGGCCTTCCCCCCTATCTCCCCCCCCGGGATCCCCCTGGCCCAATGGGCACAGCACTGAGCGCTGTGCCTAGTCCGTGGCTTTTCCTGGCTACTCGTGAGTAAGCGAGTAGCCGCAAAAAGCCAAGGACCTTGCTAGACGTTCCGCAGTCCCGGCCTCAGGCCGGGGCTGCGGAAAAGGCGTGCCATAAGCGACTTCGCTTATGGCGCGTTAAGGGAGGCTTCAGTGCGCCTTGACCCCGGATTCCCCTGTGCGTCATCTGGACGCACAGCAGGGAAACCAGGCCTCACAGCACGCTAAGGCCTCGTCTAGCAAGGCCATTGCTTTCACACATACTTCAACCTCAGATTCACCCCTTGAAATTGAAAACATGTCTAATCCATCTCAGAAGGGTATCATGTGAAAAAGATCAGGGCTGCTTCACGTATAAACACCTAAAAATATGATGTAATGAACAAACACATTTGCATTCTTCAGGGAGCCAAGATTAGCTGTAGCTCCCTGTTGAATGTATAATTGGTGGCAAGCCCAGCTTTCTCCTCACATAATGCCACCATGTGGCCCCAAGATAAGAATAGATTGGACACCTTGTTGAACTCTTTAATCTGAGTGGGAAGATATATTTAAAAGTGTGCTGGGTGCTTGAGAAGGTCAAGATGTATTTCCTTCAGTTCCTCCACACAATGCGGAGACTTTCCGTGTATGAACTCTGATTGCAGCCTAACTGTAGATGTACCTGTGATGTACACTGTTCACTCTGGATCTCTTTCAATCCACTTGTGCTACCATGGCTCATCTTCTTGTGGTGTCACCCCACCTAATAATGCTCCTTTATTCCTCTGTTCCTGAATACAAGGACCCAGCTCAGGTGCAGATGACAAGGGTTTTTTGGACTTGCTGCAACTGTCCCTATGACTCACCTCTCTATCAGGGCCCACAGCTATACAGCTCAACAACCGAACCCCCAAATCTCTCTTCCACTGTCACCATTTACCAGTACCTTTCTCAGGTTCTCCCAATGACCACACTAGGTTGATGTAATTAAATGTAATTTATTAACAAGATTATTGCTTGGGTAGATAAAGCTTGATGTTTTCCTCAATTCAAAAGCACAATACTTAATGGTTTCAGTCCAGTCATTTCTCTTAAAACGTTTCAAATAGAGACTTCAAGGTTCTTCTGCCTACTCTACCCCTCTCTAGGCTACTCTATTCTCCTTCCCTCCAACCAATTCCACCAAAATAATAAAGCACACAGACCCTTCCTAGCTCTAGTCTCTCTCCAATCACTTCTTAACTCAACTTCCAATCACCTGTCAGCAAAACCCTATATATACACGCAGTCCTCCGACTCCTCCCATTCTCTTACAGCCAGCCAATCCAGGCACTCCACACTAACATCCAATCAGCACTTTCTGTCCATCCGGGCACTCACTCCCCCTCTAGGGCTCTTTACTTACCAACATCCTGTAAATACAAACAGTAAATACATCTTTAAACCTTTTACATACTTACACTAATAAACATAATAGCAAACTTTACAAGTTACAGTATAATGTAGTAGAACATTACAGTACACCATTTCCCATGTTGGGGATTGGATCTAGGGAATGATAGACACACACCCTCCACTCCCCCTTATTTTAAATTCCTAAAACGAGTATGGCACAGCAGCACTTTACAACTTGGCCAGGAAAATGGAGTCTTCACATAGCAGTTGTGATAATAACAGAAATATGAAAAGCAGGACAAGAGCTATCCACCCTCACTCCTAAAGTTCAAAGAACTGCTGATATTTTGGCTAGAAAAAAAGAAATTTAGATGTAGTTGTGGTTGGTGATCCTCCCAGGACTTTTAAACCTTATTCTCCAAGGCCTTTCAAAATCACTTTTATTGGTATTTTACTGCTAGGTGCTCTGTGTTGATTTTTAATGGTTGCTATATGAATTTTATTGCATTTACATACATTTAATTTGTAAGCCACTCTGGGAATTCTGGAGAATTGGAGGACAGGGCATGAAAATCAAATAAATGAATGCCCCAAACTATTGGTGGCATCCCTACCTCTAATTCTTCCAGCTTCTCAGTATTATACCCTACGGGGGCGGGGCAGGGTGGCTGCAAACTAAAAAAACACACAGATGGAAGTAGAAAAAACAGGAAGAGGACAAAAATGGTAGTAGTAAATGGGGAATGTACATGCCATTATTTCAGGTGCAGGTATTTAGGCTTAGTTCCAGTATGGGGGCTGGGGGAGCATACATCTGTAGAGCATCAGGTTGGGGGAGGCTGCTTTATAGCCTCTCAACATCCAGAATACTTTAAAATCTCTCTTTCCAACTGCATTTGGACCTGATCAGCCATATTGCGTCATTCACTTTAGGCCAAGCTCCCTTACACACAAATCAGTGTGAGATCTGCTTCTCTGTTGTGCTACTGGAGTTGATGGGGGTTAAGCAACCTCATGCATGGAGCCACCTGTGTGAGTCTCCTTTGCCCACGTGGTTTCTTAATTTTATTTATTTATTTTATTTTGGGTATTTATAGACTGCTAAATATAATACAAATCAGGGCTTAACCCACACTACTTAATGGAATGGAATTGCACCATAGGAAAGTCACCTCTATATCACTATGACCCAGTTTGCATGTAATGGTGGCGACTCCTGAGTTCTTTAACCCAGGAACTGCCACCTGCAAGTGAAGCCTGCACTCTTCACTTCCATTTTTAGTTAACAATCCTGTGATGCCTCATTCCTGGGTTGTTTTATGTATTCGCACCCAGAAACTGTGGGTTAACTGAGCTAAGCAACCCAGAGGTAACTGCCTGTCATTAACTCTAGGTTGTTTCATGACATCCAAACTGAGAAACTGTGAATTAATTCTGGGTAACACAGAGTTAACCCACAGTTTCTCCATTTGGATGTCACAAAACAACCCCAGGAATGGGGTGTTCCTGGGTTGTAAACTAAAAATGGAAACTTTATTCACCAATGGCAATTCCTGGGTTAAACCACCTGGGAATTGCCACCATGGCATGCGAACCAACTGAATGAGCATGAATATGAAGGGGAGTTAAATTCTGGATTAACAGAACTGTCTCTCCTCAAGTTGCATTTTGAATCTTATTATACTCTATCATTATACTCTTATTATCACTCTATCAACACTAGCTTCGTAGTTGACTCAACATTCAGGCAGGCATGTGGCATAAGAATTCCGTATCGCCTCAGAATGCACACTGGGACTTTCTTGATGATGTGACCCTACATAAAAAATCTCCTCCCATTGAACAAGTGAACCTGTCAGGAGCCAAAAGTTTTGCTTTTGATAGTATAAATTGAGATTTCAAAAACAGATTACAGACATTTAAGATCTATAGTCTGAGGTTCTTTAAACAGGGATGCAAGGGACTGAATGGCAGCCCGTCCCTACTGTACCTCTCTTGTAACTGGGGGAAAAAAAAAGAATAATGCAGCACTCCAGACTCTCTACAATAATACTAGCTATTCATATATATATATTTCCCAACAGTCCCTCAACATTTAGCACATGATGTGTGCTAGAAGGGGATCAGTTCACCCTGGCAAAAAAAAAAAAAAATACATTTTGTTTTGTTTTGTTTTGTTTTACTCTTAGAAATGTTGCTAATGCAATTAATGCAAGGGTGGGAGGGGGGAGAAAGAAAGGAAAAGCAGACGGGATCTGCGATTGTGTTTAATTGGGTTTCCACACAGCAGGATTTATATTTCCCAAGGCTAGTGTTACGTGTCTTGCGGTAACAGACTTTCTTTTGTGGATCTCTTTTTCAGAGCTGCCAAGAAACGTTTGTCCCCTGGCAAGCAGCCAGCAGAGATATTAGGCCCATTGTAAGAGGTTGCTCTCTAATGTGGTTGCTTGCTTAGGCGGAGGAGAAAATTGAAAGGTGTTCTCCCTGCACAGTTGTGGCAAATATTATTGTACTTCATTATTGCATGTTTGCATAGCATGTCTTGATTAGGGACAGGATGAAACAAGGAAGGGTCTAGAGCCTTGTCCGTCCCCCAAAAGCTCAATTTTTGATGTCTGTAGGTGACACACAAAAGGATCACTAAAACAATAAAAAAAAAAAGATGGAAGAAAGGCTTAAGAATTTGGCACTTTTTTGTCTCAAACAAAAATATCAAATTCTCAAGCTTTCTTGAAAGAGTGCACCTCAGGGAATACAATAAAAAGATACAAGCAATGTGAAATAGGAATGGGAAAATGCAGACATTTGCAACATGATATTTTCAAACAGTGTAGACAATACCAAAACCCATGGTCTGACTCTGTATAAGGCAGTTTCCTATGCTCCTATTTTGCTCCAGTGGAATTTTAGGATGCTTTTAAGTATGCTTTTAGGATGTTTTAACAATGTATACTATGTTTTTAATCAGTATTTTATACTTACTATTGTTCCCCTGCCTCGATCCAAACAGAGAGGCGGGTAAGAAATCATCATCATCATCATCATCATCACCATCATCATCACCACACCACAGAATTGCCTGTATGGCACAAATAACTGCTAAGTTAATGGTCTGATCTTCAAAAGGTTAACTGGATTCTATGTTGATCACTGATGACTGGAGAAACATAGCCATCTTTGGACTGGGCAACCAAGTTGCAATCACAGCTTTCCTTGAATTTACCAAGAACTGTTGCAATGCAATTCTTAGGACATGCAAATCTCTGAAGCTGCCGGTACAAGATATTATCAAGCCACTGGTCCAGCTAACCCAATATTATCTAGTCTGGTTGGTAGCAGCGCTCTATGCCGACTTTCCCCTGATCTGCGTCCCTCCAGACGTTACTCCCATTACCTCCAGCCAGCATGGCCAATGGTCAGGGTGATGGGCATTGTAAGATACCAGGAGGAGGGCCTTCTCTGCTGTGGCACCCTGGCTGTGGAATGAGCTCTCTAAGGAGGTTCGCTTGGCACCTACATTATATTCTTTTAGATGCCAGGTGAAGACCTTTTTATTCTCCCAGTATTTTAACAGTCTATAAATTAATTTTAACCTTGCTGTTTTAAATTTGTATTCTAAATTTGTATTTTTGCATTGCTGCTGTTTTAATCTTGGCTGTGCTTTTATATTGTGTTTTATATTATGGTTTTATACTGTTGTTTTGTTTTGAATTGTCTTAATTTTGAGAACCACCCAAAGAGCTTCAGCTATTGGGCAGTATAGAAATGCAATAAATAAACAAACAAATAAATAAACACCTGGAGGGAGCTTAGGCTGGTGAAGAGTGCTGTGTGGTCTCAGGCAGTCCTTTCCTAGCTCTGTGGAGATCCTTTTAACTGGAGCTGCCATAGACTGAACTGAGCCTCTTCTGCTGGCAGTGCACATGTTTTAAGCATGGACGTATGGCCCTCCTCACCCAGTTATTGATGCCTTCTCTTCACATAGTGGAGATCAAACCCAGAATGTTTAATCTGAACTGAGTGGTACACAGACAGTTATTTTCATAAGCATGGATGTGCTTTGCTTAGCAGCTGTGATTGTGGGAACTGCGGTGTTGAATTCACATACTACTGAGTTCACACTCACCTTTTACTGCATGGTTGTCTATGTGCATGCACACCTTAAAGGTGAGAGGGGAAGAAGGTGGGTGTGAACTGGACTTTAGTCTTCTAATGACGATTATATTCTCCACAATCTGTTAATGAAACCCATATAATGTCCAGGTCTAATCAAACCAAGAGAACACACTGTCGAGGTGGTTTTCCCTGGGGTGAGAAAGATCCTTCACTGCATTGGGTGCTCCCAGTCAGCAGAGGTGATGGCTCTGCAACGTGCAGTGGGTGGCTGCAAATCAATTCCCACAGTGTCACAACATTGTGTCACTAGTTGGTTTAAAAGATTATGTTCCTATTGGAATGTGTACTTAAACATGTCCTAATCAGTAAGCCGGTTTCTAAACACTAGGAAAACTCTAATCCTGCTGTAAGATCCTTCATTGTACTTCTCAGAACAAGATCAAGTACATTCCATTTATTATTTTCCATTCAGCTATATAGAAACGTGCTGGCGAGATTTTTCAGTCTCTCGCAATCATTTCATCACCAAAACAAAATGGTTGTACTGTTCCTAACATACTTGTATATTGCATTGGTTCAACGCACAGTGGCTTCAAGAAGATGTACATGCTTGGGGATGGAGCTGTTATCTACCATGCTGCAAAGGGACAAAACAGATTCATCTTGAAATACGGCAGCTGTAGTTATATGGGATTAGCTGCAATTTATTTCATTTTTCTTTCACGTTTGAACATATTCCATTAGAACAGGAAGATTATGAATCACATCCTGTCCAGACTGTAGAATAAGCAGAGTAAGTAATTAAAGCTACAATTTTTTTCTAGTTCAAACAAGAATATTTTATATGAAGTATTAAATGTGATTGAATTATCGTATAAATGCATTCATTACACTAAAAGTGCCTACACAGAGTTTTCTACTGCTGGGATTATAACTTAATTGTTTCTTTGCTGAGAAGGGGGCAACAGATTGAGGGGAGGAAGTACGAAAACAAACACAAAAGAGCGTCACCAAAACAGGGGGCAAAAGATACAGATTTGCATAAATTTTTGCATGTGCTAATTTGTATATCGAGATGCAAATGTAGAAATAATTACTATAATTGAAATAGCAAACATCTCATGATAGTAAAGATTATTGTGACCAGGAGATCCGTGTGCCTGGTTAGTCCCTGCTATTAATGGACAACTTCAAGGCCTTCTGAATGGATCTTTATATTTAAACCAGACTTGGAATGGACAGCCCTTCAAACAGAGGACACCATTGTGGAGTGTAGGGTACATGGCCATCCTAGGAACTACCAACATCCTACAGGATGAATTCTTATCTGATGGTCACAAACTGTTTAGAGAGAAGATTGTCTTGTGGGTGGGTGGGTGGGTGAGGGATCTTCTGCTTTCCTAAAAAAAGGGTTTGCAAAAAACTCCTTTCTAACCTCCTCTAAAGAGGAACAGAAATTAAATTAGAAGAAAATGTTGAACTACATGGGGAATGGAAATGGAATGAAAGCATGGCACATGTTGATACGTCGACCTTGCTGTGAAGCAAACCACATCAGGGTCTGTATGCACACACACATACTTGGGTTGTAGAGATCCTTTAAGGTCCTTGCAACCATCACAAGCCATCAGGCCCTTTTGGTTGGGAATTGCTTCATAAAGCTAAATCTGCGTATGTGCAACAAAAACTGATGAACTATTCTTTTATCTTGGCAAGAGTAAGTGATTTATGGTAAACTTTAATGTACTGACGTGCCCTACACAATTTGTCACAGATGAAGAGTCTGAACCACTTTCATGTAAACAAATCGTAGCTTTTCTTCTCAGAGTTGCTAAAAAGGCTGTTTGACACCCTTTGTAAGTGGCAGAGAATCACTGTGGATCCCTTTTCTAGTTAATCTCACAGCTGGCTTCCCACTAGCAAACCTGCTCCATTATACATCGGTTTCAACTTTGAAGCCTCAACTTTCTCGTATTTGCCTAATTGACACCATCTGAGACTGAAGTCCTTATGTAAACAAAGCCTGCAATAAATCCTAACATCCTTTAACTAGCCACATAAAAAACTGGGGCTGAAAGAAGGAGGCAGCCAAGGGTATCCATAGATTATAACAAGGAAACCATCGTCTGACTCCTACATGTCGTATGTCAGAGCATTTTCAGTCAAGCACTATTCCTACATTAATTCACTGAGCTGGAATTTTAATGTACTGCAAAAGTCACATGACCAGCAGAAATCCAGAGCTAACAAAACCTATTACTTTAAGTGATGAACGTCAACTGGATTGGAGAAAAGACGTGATTATAAATTTGCTTTACACTCACTGTCCTTGTATTCGCAGCAAGTGTGAACTTCATGAACCAGAGCAGAAATACCTAAAGAGCAAATCCTTGTAATTCACAGTTCTAATGAAATTATTCACCTGATAGCCCATCTGTGACTAAGGCTGCAAACCTACGCACAATTACTTGGCAGTAAATTTTGTTGAACTCACTGGGACTGACTTAATAATACTTAGCATTTTTTGTAGCACCTTGAATGTTCAGAGTGCTGCACGTATATTCTGTTGGCAATCTTTACCACAATCCTGTAAGGCAGATCTGTATTATCCCCATATCGAACATGGGTTTCAGAAGCTGAGAGACTGTAGCTTGCTTAAGGCCACCTAATTTTATTCCCCAATTAGAATGGTACGCTCATTCCTGACAGCATTATTAAATGAACAGTCTTTAGCAAACCTCGAAACCTCATTGTCAGCCTTCACATACAGCAACATCCTGGATTGTACCACTTCAGACTGGAAGAATATTCTCTTTTAATGTACTCCCACAACCTGCAGATAGAAAACTTTCATATCAGGAAGGGGAGGTAAGTTCTACCGTAACACAACTGGGAGGAGGAGAAGTTATGTTTCCTAGGTACTAGGTGTGACTGGATTCCATCACACCATCTGGTTTTTTTAATTTTATTTTATTGCTTTGTGTTCCTCCTGAATGTTGGTTTAACTAGGAGAATCTCTAAAATGAATTCCAGGATTGAAGCTGCACCATCCTGTCCTTCAGATGATTGCAGCGTTTGGTCTTGTACATTTCAGACATGCACAAAAACAGTCTTGACGTGATCTACAGTTCAGGGATAATAAAAGGAGTAAGGCAGCAGCCAGAACTCCCAGAAAGCTGGATTGGGTGAGGGTGGGCAGAGGGAAGGATTTAACATCGCAAACACCAAGGCTGGCTCCCGTTGCTGTTCCTCTATCTTATTATATCTTGCAACTTATTATTTTAATTGTGAATTGTTTTAAAGTGTGTGATTGCAAACTGCCTTGGAATGCATCATGGCTTTAAAGCATAGCAAAATCCCTTTTGTGCAGCTTTACTGATGCACACATGTGCTTCCAAGCACTGAGAAATACTACATAAAAAGAATGTTGATAGCACTTCCAGCATACCTGGTTCTGGTTCTGAATTCCAACCTCCAGGGAATTCTTACCACATGGTTTTTGTTGCATATGTAGGTCGACTTGTGTATACAGATATGTGGATCAGGTTGAGTGAAAACAGTAACAAATTTGGAATTCAACAAAGACAGGTAGGATCAGGCCTACACCAGTATCTCAGGGATGGGCTGCAGCCCACACATGCTTTTCACGCTGACTGTCCAAAGTTCAACCCCAACAATCAGTGTCAACAATTCCGAAACAGAAGAAATGTCATCATGAAGTACTCAAACAACAAGCCTTCTCTGTAGCAGCACCCATCATTTGGAAAAACCTCCCTTGTGTACTTCGGGAGGCAGAAAATGTAGCAGTGGGAGGCAGAAAATGTAGTATCATTCAAACGTCTCCTGAAGACATACTTGCTCATCAAGGCCTTTCCTGAGCCTTAAATATATTAACTACGCTGCTCCATTCTGCTGCCCCATTTTCCTGCTCTTTTTTGTTGTTGTTGATGTTTTAATACTGTGTTTTATGGTACATTTTAATGTTGTGATTTAATATTGCACTCTAGTGTTGTGAACTGCTGAGAGTTCTATTATAATCAGTGGTATAGAAATGTTACAAATAAAAAAAAAACAATAAACAATACTGGGCTAGAGGGACCCATGGTCTGACTCTATACAAGGCAGCTTCCTATATTTCAACTGAGATTAAGGAGCAAGGAGCCAACAATTGAACACCAACCAAATGTCTGTCTCCAATTAAGTCCCTTACAGAGCAATCCTACCCCACCCCAACAGCCTTCCAAGGAGGTGGATATGGTGGACGTAGATCTGCCAGAGAGGAGTTTATCCTGTGAGTGTGTTGTATCTACCCTGTTAAGCCTGTGGAAAGTGCCATGAGTGTAAAACTTTCAAAGGTGATAGTGTCAACATGGGGTATTCTGGGGACAGGGCAGCTTTGAGTTCACTGGATCCAAGTTTCCTTTCATTCACCAGGACCAAGACCCCCCATCCAGCCACACAGTCCACTCACGCACACCTCTCACCCTGGCCAGAGTGAGCAGGGTTTGGGAAGTTGTGTTCCTTCTGCCATTCAACACTCCCGCCTTAGAATTATACTATTATCTATTTTCTGGGCCAGCCATACTGAAATGACACAGTGCTGCATCTTCACAGCTAGAGTCAAGGAAAGCCCGAACTCACCTCTGTCCTTCATTTCTCACGTTCTCTTGCACTTTCAAATAACCCCTTTCTCTCTCTGTTATTATGAAATGGCTGGAGCTCAAACGGGGTGGTGGGGTGTGTGTGTGGAAAAGTCCCCTCTATTGCTGGCTGCATCTTGTCTCTGGACAAAAAGGCGCTGGATAAGTGTCACTACTTATCGTTGGCAGTCCCCTGAGGGAAAAGCACTGACGCCTAACTAGAGAGCATTTCACTCTCTACCTTATCACCACTGTCATAGTGATATGGTTAGTGGCCTCTTCGCACAAGCCAGGACAGCAAAGTGAAAGAGGGCAGGAGATTGCATTGCTCATCTTGACCAAATTCATCAAGTCTGTCCGACCCCATCAAATGCTAAAGCAGTGGAAAACCATTGACAGGTAGTCAAGAACTTCTTTTGGAAAATATAGTACCTGTCTAACACAAGCTAGCATCCTCTATGATCTCTTATTTTAATGCATCTGCTGCACAGATCCTAGGCAATCGTATTAAGAATTATACTCCACTGATTTTTTTTTAAAAAAATCTTTTACCTGCCTCTAGTCCCTTCCACTTGTCCATCAGCTTGGCAAAGAGCTTTCCACTTCAGTTCCAATCACCTAAATGCGGTGGTAGCCGACCCAGGAAGTCTATTTAGGATGGAGAATCATATAGCGTGACTTGATTTTAATTATACAAAATTCTGCTCTCCACAGGAAGAGAAGCTTGATTCTGAAGGAGTTCCTCTCAGCATATTACCCATTAGAAGAATGACTCTACATACTCCTGTACTATTGTTCAATGTATTTTAGAAGTCAAAAGTGCACTACATACCTAATTTTTCAAAAGCAACCCATGATTTTGGGTGCTCAACAGGAGAGAGGCATTAAAAGGCAGTTTTCCAAAAGTAGAAGGATCCATCTTCAGGGGGACCCCCCTTCCCCAGGGTTTTCTCTTAGTAGCTGGATTCAAACACCACCCTTCTCCTGCCCCCAAAGAGGCCAATGCATGGCAATTGAGCATACGTCAGAAGATTTAGTCCCTGCAAAATTACATAGTTACATAGCATTCTTGAAAAGCTACATATTGCTCTAAATATGCTTGAAGCAACTACTGATTTTCATCAGATATATTTTAAGATTATTATGCTTAGTTTCCTTTCAAATTTTTATTTCTATTTGATGAAGGCCTTAATTTTGTTGCAGTCCCCCATATGGAAGATTAATTTCCTTGACACATTGGGCCTGTTCAGACAACACGCTAAGCCATGGTTAGGCTGCTAACCCTTTTGTAGCAAATGGTTAGTGAGCATGTTTAAACCATGGTTATGGAGCCATGGTTATGGTTCACACAACACACTATGCCTTAGGGCCCGTTCAGAAGACACCTTAAACCATGGCTTTAACCATGGTGAATAAGACTTTTTGCTTTATTCACCGTGGTTAAAGCTGTGGTTTAAGGTGTGTTCTGAATGAGGCCATCATGTTTAGCTCAAAATACTTAACCACCATGGCTTAGTGTGTTGCCTGAACAAGGTCATTTTTTATAAACAAATTCTTATCAGCTGAATACATCACCACAAAAGAGCTTTGAACACAGACACACATATGTGCATGTACAAACACAGCTGTAAAGGAAAAGTTTGCTAAAGTGAGTGTTGCTTATAATCTCTGTAAATTTGATAGAATAAAATACTTTAGTTGTGAGATGTTTGTATGGAAAGAAACACTTAACATTTGCTCTGCAACTAACAAAATTAATTACACCCTACATTTTGCTTCAGATTCTGAATATTTACTATTTAATTTTCAATCATAATAAGAATATTCAAACAAGGTCGCTTACCCAGTCCTTCCACCATACACTCTTACATTGAGGCTTTAAACACTCTTGGCTTGACTAGTGAGAAAGCTCTATTGGCCTCTGCACAAAGCATCATGGTTTTATAAGAAATGAAAAATATAAGCAACATTTTTGACTGGATCCACATGAAGCCAAGTGACCGACAGACATGCTTCACTGCAGTCAACAGTAGTTTTATGGACATGTTGTAAATGTCAGACTACAGCTTTTTTTAATAATAAAAAAGACACTATAATACTGTTTCCTTGTAACCAGGACAGAAAATCATTTGGTAAAAGTAAAAACATTTATTGGTTTTGACGTTAAAGGGGGGAAAAAAGCACTGTGAGGCAGAGATGCTGTACTCCAAATACCGGAAGAAACATGAAGTCTCGAGGGTTATGTTCAGTAACTCTTGGTTCAAAAGCAGATGCGGCAGGTGCATTATTTAAGAGCTTGTCAAAGATGATCTTCTACAGCACATTTCTTCAAGCTTCATCTCTCCCAGTGAATGTGAAGTGGGCACACTGTGGAAAATGTGGGACTTATGACTTAGTTACTACTCTGTCCCTATTGCTTCATTTCAATATGGTCTGGCGGCAGCCCAAATCCATACGACATAACCAGCAATAAAGCATCAACCCCTAGAATCTTACTGCACGCAACCTTGCACAACTAAGAATCTGTAAACTCCAAAGTGATGACTCTTATGTGTACCTCTTGACACAATGAATACACTGGTTAATTAATAGACTATACAGTGTGCAATCCATACCAAAGAGAATCAGTTGCTGCCAGCTTCTTGCATTAATAGAATTCCAGTTTCAACTGCATCCTTTTTTTCAAAGTAGCCTAAATACCTGGTAGTAAAGTGCACTTCAAACAAGGACATATATGAGCAAATAAGCAATCGCAAGATCTGACATCCCAATAAACACTGTCGAAGGGTGTTCTCAAGCAAGTAGCAGGAGGAGGAGGAATGTTTCGAAAAAAGCCATTCAAAGGATGGTCAAGGCTTTAAATTCAGCTATCATTGGCTAACAGCATCAGCAGAGCAAGATGGGGCATCTATCAGAACACTGATTAGCACAACTGTGAAGTGTGTGGTGTGCTGCTACTGCTCCATTCTGATTACCAACCTGGATTCAAGTGTGTGAGTGCACAGACACCGCAAGAGTACGCTATCATGTTCGTGCTGCAGTTGAATGTGCCACATTAACAGCCCCCAAATTCACTGAACAGTTGCAAGATGAATTTGAGCACTCATACTATCACTTTGCAGCAAGCGTGTTTCAAGCTGGACCATCCGCCCAGATTTTAAAAAAATGTAGCACGTCACATGTGAATCAAGTCTAATGTTATAAAATCAGGACTACATCCCACTCAATACCAAATTGTATTAGCCCATCACTGGGGGAAAAGGAGGGACGAAGAAAACTTTTCTTGGGGTATGGGTATTAGGCAAATATGCGTAAACCAACAATGACCAAGTAGTTTTTGTACAGTGTTATACAGGACACACATTTTCTATGTACTTATAATTAAGAGGCCTCAATTTAATATTATGAGGAGGAGGACTCGTACGATCTGATTTCAAAACTGGTACAAAGGAACCAAACATAGAATGGAAGAAAAATCTCTGCACCTGTGCCTTGAAATAGGCAACCATTTTTTTCTCTCAGACATCCAGGGTTAACCCTTACTGGAATATTATTTGTTTATGAATAAGACTATGAAGCATTACCAGACAGACAGACAGACAGACAGGGACAGCCAGTTTGCACATCACAACAGGCCACTGTGCATTAATTTAGCCATAGAGGCTGTCATGTTGTGCCCACAGGTGTCATTTTTGCATGGTACCCACAGGCACCCAGCATTCCGTATCATGTGAACCCAGGCAGCTGGGATTGTTTGAGGATAAGGAAACCCTCACATAACCCTAAAACAAGCCATGGGTTATTTGATGGCTGTCTAACCCTCAGACAACCCCTGCTGCCTGGGTTCACACAACACAGCAACTCACGGTAAGTAAGGTACCTGTGGACCCCTGGTACAAAGCAACAGCTCCCATGGGTAAATTAAGCCATGGAGGGCTGTCATGACATGAGAAACAGGTCAGAGAGTAAGCATGTATTTACCCCTCAAAACTATCAATGCTACTCTGGTTTAACAGTTATGCCTTCCTACAAAGCTATATGCTCCTGGAACCATAATTTGGCAAGAATTGAGAATTCTGCAATACAAACTCCCAGCTCCCCTTCGCAAAACTACAATTCCCTGAGTTCTCTGTGGAAGAGAGAATGACAATTAAATGCTAAGTCTGTAGTGTAGATAACCCACTGGGGGAAAAGGCCACATAAACAGGAGCTGAGTGCTGCAATGGAAATCTTACCTAGCACCAATGCCCAAGGTGCTGGCAAACATTGCACAATGCTGCCATTAAAAGTTTCTGTTAATAAACTAGTTGAAAAAATATACACACATATGGCTGGGAAGAGCTTTTTAACATACACATTATTCATGGTGTAATTTGAAAAAGCTTTTACTTCTATTACTTCCATCAGCTGGTATCATTTTGCAATGCACAAGAAAAAGGGAAAAGCTAGGAAAACCACATCTTACAAGTTACTTATGTTTAATGCTTAAAAGTTTGAATGCACAAACAATAATCTACCATTATAGAAGTACTTGTGGTCAATACAATGCATTAGAACTATGTACAATGACACAGTTTAGTATCAAAATCTTTCTACACTGTAGAGTATTACGAAACTGTTAATGACATCAAACACTGAGCACTTAACACAATTTTTTTTTTGCTACCACATTTGGAACTTCAATGAACAGTCCATTTCAACTTGCAGCATTAACCAATTTCTAGTATGAAATTAAGTAATTTTCTACTTACACAATAAAGGTTTATCTACACAGTTCTTTTGATTTTGATCCATAGCAGCAAAGGCACTGTACATCAGCAGATCCACAGACTTAAAGATTTTTTTTTTAAAGCATTCAAAAAAAAATATGTCACAGGTCATAGTTTAACAGCAACAACAACAACATAAAAAGATAACACAATGTTTTCTGGCACAATGGCTCAGCCTGCGTCCATTGCAGGGACGTTCAACTAAGACTTGGATAGAACTGGCAGTAAATAAAGCAAGTCCTTCTCCCGAGTGAAAATCCATTCTGTTCCGCACTTCAGAATGAGTGCTCTTCTAACTCCTACCTCTGAGGTCCTCGCTTTTATAGTTTGTACACTTGTAGAAATCCATTCCCTTCTCAGTGCCATTTCCAATGAATGTATCAAATATTTTTCTGTAATCTTTGTAACTGCAAAATTGCCCAAAGACGCACATCTCCCTTTTCAAAGAAATGTGGCAAAAACGTCCAGAAGGGATGAAGGTGATTCTTTGAGACACGTTATTGTACTTCTCTCTGAAACACACAACACAGAAGTGATATTAAAAATCCTGAGCAATGCACTGTACTTAAAGATCTCAAAAAGCATTACATTGTTCACAGCACTGTTTACAAAACACTGTAAAATGGCAGATTAGTATAGGTGTAAAGAGCAATCTTAGTTTTTGGCATATACTTTGACAATCTCTTCAAAGGTCAATGAAACTTGCCACTGACGAATACAGTTACTGAATGTGCCCTCAAACACAATGCCTGACGGGCAGAGCAGGCAAAATCCGACTCTCCTATGTATAGCCTCAATCAGAAATGGGTCATTGCTTAACAATAATTATTCATTATTTGTAAAACAGCACCACTAAACGAAACACCTGTTTGAGATCAGAACTGCGCATAAATTATTTTCATTTTTTCCTTCAAATTTCCAACCAGCGTGTACATTCGGTTCGGAAGTCAAGAGAGACAGGGAAGCCTAAGTGATGGTAGATCTCAGTTAAAATAGCGGCAATGCAACATGCGGGAGTGGGGTTGTGCCCACATACCCCGCTATCTATGTATGCCTTACTTGCCACTGAGCCTGCTGTGTCCACATGCAGGCATAAGATTCTGTACAAGGAGATACAATCCAACATGAGCTGGACCAACTTGCACAGTCATTATCTTTGACAGGCCACATTTGAGCATAACACTAACTATCGGAATGATGGGCTCAGCTGGGATTGCATGCTCCCCCTTCCCTTATCTTCAAGTATGGCCACGAAGAGATTGGGCATTGAGGATAATTAGAGGTCTGGAAACAAAGCCCTATGGGGAGACACTGAAAGAATTGCGCATGTTTAGCCTGGAGAAGAGAAGATTGAGGGGAGACAAGATAGCACTTTTCAAATACTTGAAAGGTTGCCACACAGAGGACGGCCAGGATCTCTTCTCAGTCATCCCAGAGTGCAGGACATGGAATAATGGGCTCAAGTTACAGGAAGTCAGATTCCAGCTGGACATCAGGAAAAACTTCCTGACTCTCAGAGCAGTAGGACAATGGAACCAATGACCTAGGGAAGTTGTGGACTCTTCTACCCTGGAAGCATTCAAGAGGCAGCTGGACAGCCATCTGTCAGGGATGCTTTAAGATGGATTCCTGCATTGAGCAGGGGGTTGGACTCGATGGCCTTATAGGTCCCTTCCAACTCTACTATTCTATGGTTCTATGATTTCCACTTCTGTTTTAAAATAACCACAGTGAGTCATTTCATCTGAACCAAAAGCTGTTGTTAGTGTAAACTATGACTTAGGGAAGCCTTCCCTAACTTTATGTTTTGGCCTACAACTCCTATCATCCCTGGTCATTAGCTATGATGCTTGGGGATATGGGAGTTGGGGAAAAATAGGAACCGTGCCTATTGTTGCACTTTAAATGTGTAGAGCATTCAAATATTATGGCATTCATGGTTGTCTAGCAAGGGTAGATTTGGGACAGGTGAGCCTGTTTGACTGAGTCAAGAGAGATTCTGCTCCTCCACCATCTTTGGCTTATACATCCCTATTAGTTCCTTTGAACCAGGTCATTGCCTATTACAATGTTAAACAGTATGGCTTAACACAGCACTTATTTGAGAATAGAATTTGTGCGGATGTATAGCTTGGTAATACATTGCAATCCCCCCCACCCTTTTTACCCAATAACTACATCCCATCCCAGCAATAAAAGCTTAAAGAATGCAACGCACCTTCAAATCCAAGGCAGAAGCAGACCACTTTATTTAGTCAGTTCCTTGTTAGAAAGATTTCTTTAAACAAAATAAATACATTACAGCTATGATACATAATTAAAAGAGTCAGTTCCCTGTTAAGTATGCTTATTCCATCTTCTTCCAAGTAGATAGCTGGAGATTTGGTATTACAAGTTCTTAACGTCTGCTTGCTATTAAATAGCAAGTCTAGTGGGGAAATTCCACAATTGTGATGAACATTTTTAGTCCTCGGTTTGGGAAAGAGAAAAATAAAAGTAATATACAGCAAAGTGCTACAAGGAGGAGTACGGTTTTCATTCAGATTTGTCTCTAATAAATAACTTCATAGACTGTAGCCTTCTTGTCCCCAGAGCCAGTGACAATGTATTTGTCATCCACAGAGATGTCACAGCTAAGCACAGACGATGACTCTTTGGACTAAAAAAGAGAGAGAGAGAGAGAGAGAGAGAGAGAGTTATCCATTTCTTGAACTAATCAGATGCATTAAACTCTTCCTTTTAACAATACTGAATTACAGGATGCTTTAGGCTCCTCCTTGGGTTGGGGTACCACACTGCCTCCCGGACCACAGTGAGGAGCTGAACCCCTGCCTCCACTTGCCCCACTACAACTCACTAACAAACTTCAGTAGTGCAACTGCAGAGGGGGAAAGATATCTTTTAAGGAAAACCACCACTTTTGCTTCAAAATATACCTATTTTTGCTGCTGCCACCACTATGCCACTGAAATTTGGTGGCAAACCAACATTTTTTCTTTAAAAATAGCATTTTTCTTCACTGCTGGCAGGTGCCTGATGGGCTGCCCACCCCTGGGTTGACCACTCCTGGTTTAGCATATATTTTTGCTTCCTACCTATCATTGTTCTATTGACTGTGTGGCCTCATAGTTTTCTGCAGCTATCTCTGCAGACTTCAGACACTAATCATATTATCATTTACATAGATCCTTCTCTAGGGATTAAAACTAAGATTATTAAAAATAAACAAAAAACCTCATTGTTACACAGATGCCCTTTTCTTAATTGCAGCCTCTGATTAATTCCTTGAGTGAATCAAACAAAACAAAAGTGACCTAACGTGTTATCACCACATGATAACCAATTGTCTAAAATTAACTCTGAAGTAAACAATTTGGGATGGAAAATGAATGGGACTGCTTGTTGGGATGGAATTTGGGATGGAAAATGAATGGGACTGCTCACTGGGTATTCTCTGTGCTCAGAAATCAGCCATATCCTTGCATGGCTTAGAACTGAATTTGTGTGACACATTATTCAACAGCCTTGGTGACAGCAATCAAGGCTTGATAATCATGTCACCCAACCCCTATTTTGCTGCCTGGTTTTGAAAACAGGCATTGTGGCAAACGGAGGTGTGCCCTACCAAAAATGTCAAAGATAAATGAAATGGGAATATAAGGCGTGCTCATAACATGAACATTGAAGAGAACTGCTAAACTGAGCAGCAGCAAATTAAGAATTAGGTGGGAGTTGCTTCCCTCTCAGTGGCTCAGTTCAGAGAACACGTTAGTCAACACAGTGTGAAAACTCCACTCAACGATTGAGTTTTTTGGAAGGTAGTCCCCACACAACATGTTCTAACTCCACCATTGTGTGACTGTAGGCTACCATGAAGTAAAATCCATTGCGACGTTTGATTGACAGTTCCTGCGCCCGCTTTCCTCCCCCAGTCCTCCTGATGGTATCCCATCAGCCATTACTGCAAAAAAAAAAAAAAAACCTATCCTGGCAGCTCTTCTAGAGCGGCACTCGCTCCTTTCACCACTCTTGCCAGGGAACTCTGTACCCAGTGGGACAAGTCAACTCAACACAACAAAAAACTCCACAGAGCCCACCACACAACGGTTGTATAGGAACTCTCCTCTGCACAGTGTGGGTATTCAGTGTGGAGTGTTTTCCAAAAAAACACAACCCTCCACCGCAGGGTGGAGTTTTCCTGCCAGACAACACATTTCTCAACAGTGGTGTAAAAACTCCACTGTAGAGTTCTAAAACCACCATTGAGAAACGTGTTGTCTGAACTGAGCCAGTGTCAGGGAAAGGGTTATAAACAGATCTCTTCCCAAGCAGAGGTAGCTGAATGACCCTGAGACAAGCTTTTGAAGAAGCCACAATGCAAAACTGAAGGAGACTACTTTGAAGGAGTTCCAGCTGAAGTGCATTTGGCTTATAGGTGGCCCTAGTGCTTTCTCTCTCTTGTTCAGAATATGATGGATTTCTCCCACATCATCATCATCCGAGATCAAATTCCTCAAGATATTGTTATTATGAAAAAGTGTGTGCACACCGCTCTCCCCCCCAAGAGAGAGTTCATCAATTTACAGATTCTATTTGGCTAGCTTTAGTAGTTTTTATGGATAGGACATAGGAGAAAGTCTTGGCAAGATGATTAGTCTTGACTAGTGATTTTAATGTTAGAGTGGGGAATAGATTCAATTTAATAAGCAGAAGGTTTCAGAAGCCAGTGAAGTTTTTAAAATATTTCATAAGGGTCCTCAAAGGATACATATTGCAACACTGCTAGGAGCAGATTTAGTCAACTGTTACAACTGTCAGGCTAAATGGACACTTTCCAAAGGAAAGTGCACGTCATCTGTAACTCCTCACAGACCTCCCATCATATCGGATTATTGATCCACTTCCTTCTCCTGCCACAGCTTTGACATTCATTCAATTTAATTCCACACTGAATAAAACCAAAGCCACAACATATACATGTTTCACAATGTATTGTGCAAAGAAGTGGCTTACTAGTGGCAGAACTTAAGAGAATCAAATGGGGTCTCCAGCAACAAAACTGCTTCCCAAAAATTCTTCTGGAAGCAATTTGCAGAGAAAAATGATTTTGGCGAACCCTACATAATGTGCCTAATAGTGTCCGTATGTATGTGGTAGCAAGGCGACTCAGGGCAGAACCATATTGGGTTGATACCACCTGCGAGACAGAAGCCACTGGCCTTGGAAGCTTCTGAGACTCCTATGCCCTACCAGCACAGGAGGAACGCCAAAGGTGAGTTTTCCCTCTCAGTCATCCTTATTTGTTTTGTCCCCCTAGATGGGCCTTTGTGGCCACTAGAAAGGGTGTGCTGGTGGGGGCAGGGCTGGAGAGGCCATAGGATTTTGTGTATCCCAGCCTCACCTCTCCCCTTCCACCAGAATGCTCCCTTTTTGACCACTACAATGGCTTCCAAAACTGCTTTTGCAATCTTGGAAAGTGTGTGTCATGGCGGCTGTGAGGGGGCAGGACAGGGGCGGGAGGAGGGATCAGATTTCTCATGGATGTACTATGCAGGCACATATGCAGAAAGCAGGGAATAGCTACAGCTCCTTTCCACTCGTACACGTGATGGCAAGCACAAGCTTTCCACTGCATAACAAGTGAAAATATCCTTCTAACACAAGTTACAAGAAAGCGTGTTAAGCATTTTAAAACTCAATTGCATATGAGCTACACAAGAACTGGTAAAACACAGCTTGGCTGTTGCCAGGAGCTGCCTCTTTTAAGTATATAACTCCTTTGCTGAGGGAATTGCACTGGCTACGTATTGGCTACCAGGCCAGGATTTAAGGTTTTGGTACTAGTGTACAAATCCCTAAACAACTTGCAACCAGGATACCTGAGAGAGCGTCTTCTCCATTACCAACCTGTCTGACCACTGAAGTCTTCAGAGGGCATGCTCCTGGTAGTTCCACGTGGACCTATGACCCGATTGGAATTCCCCAGGAGAAGAGCCTTTAGTGTAGTGGCCTCTTCTCTGTGAAACTCTCTGCCCCTGGTGGTCAGTCAGGCGCCACTTCAGGCGCCGCCTTAAAACAACTCTGTTTCAAGGAGTCTTCCTCAACTGACTAGCCAATGCTTTTATTGGTTGTTTTAAATTGAACAATTTTAATTTGCTTTTTAAATCTTTTTTCTGTTACTGTTTATACCTATGTTCACTGCTCTAGACTCTGTGTTAGATAATTGAGTGATATTGTAAATAATAATTTTAAAAAGCTAAATACAGTAATTGATGATATTACTCGGAACTTAAAGCTGGTGGCAGACTGGAATTATTCAACAGAAATTGCTTATCAGAATGGAAAGCTATTGTGACAACATACATGCCACCTTTCTACAATGTACCTGCTCAATGCTTGTTAAATTGCTGGATGGATGGATGAACCTGGGATATCAGCTGAAGGGGAAAGGGTTAGAACAGATAGCTTCCCACCTCTATGCTTTTTTTTTACCTGGAATATACTGGCTCCATAAGGTGTTCTCCATGCATTCAGAAGATTATCTTTTCCAGTGCTTACAAACCATTTGCCTGAAACAGAATTTTAAAAAAAATGTTAGAAGCAGCTAGATTAATTTGGATACCAGCAAAACTTATCCTGTCTCCTCTTCCCACCACCCCTCCCTGGACCAAACAGTAATCTGCACCAGGATGCTCCCCCTGCCCCCAAAATATGAGTTACAAAAATCCAATCGAACAGGTAAAATTAAAAAAATATCCCAATGTCTGGTTCTCCCTTTCTAGTCTGCACTGGAAATGCTTTTGGCAAGCAGAAGAAAATGCTAGCCTACAATGAATGGCTTACCACAGTGAGCGAATTTCAGGGAGAGCACACAACTCTCATGAAGATGCAGCTGATACTTGTCTGGTTTCGTGACATGCAGCACTTCAACATTGCTGTTCTCCATTCCTACTGCCAACCATTCTCCAGTTGGGCAATAGCCCAGTGAGAAGATCTGGAATTAAAACAGCACATAATGCTATGGTTAACAGAAGGCGTTACATGTTTTTTCAGCACCTATCTTGGTGACACAGTTACTGCCGTTCAGAAGACATGAAACACACTTTGGTTTATCACACAAAAAGGTAAAGGAAAGATGCTAATCAAATTACTTCAATAGATCAAAAGGGAGCTGCTCATATAAACAAAACTCAATTAATGCCATATAATATACAGCACTCATCAAGAACTAAACATTATTTTTGGGTGGGGGGAGAGAGGAAGACTTGTTAGCCCAAGTTTATGGTGCTAGGAAACACCTGCTCCCACCCCTATTAAATCATGCAGAAGCCAAAAGAAAATATTCTTCTGTGGCTGCTCTTCAAGCCTGCTTTATTTTTATGAAAGCCAATGGAGACTGCTTCAACTTGACAAGGTTTCTGTAGGAGAGCACCTGCGATGTGAAGTCGTGCTGCTGTAGCTGTCTCCCTTCCCTCAGGTCCCAGGATCTCACTGTATTGTCCAGGCCTCCCGTCCAGAGCTTGGTACCATCATTAGAAATGTCAATGCAGCTGGCTCCATCTGTATGGCCCTGGAATTGCCTGAAAATGTCAAGTTGGACACAAATAAGGCACAAACGCCATCTCTTTGGACAGAAAACTGGTTTGAGAGATGAATTTTAAATGCTTCCATGCTAATTTTTAAGAGATGAATGTGTCCTGAAAACAAAATATGCAGAAGATGATGCTTTTTTAAAAAAACACACAGCATCAACTGATTTTCAAAATCCTGGAAGCATCTGAATTACAGTGAGCATTTCGTCTCGCACATATGATAAAACACACACACTAACATTCATGCATATATGACTTTAACAAAATAAGTACTCATAAGAGGTTGATAGTAACATAAGAAAGTTTGGTATTCTAAAAGAATGCTTTAAAAGAGTCCTTTGTTTTACCAAATTAATAGGCTTACATGCTACATTAGTTCATTTAGAAAAAAATGTTCTAAAAACCTATGTTTGAAGAAGAGTTCTGAGTAGTTGAAAAGTTAGCATTTTGCAGCATTTCGAATGCTACATGGATCAGTAAGAGACATTGGCTCAGTTCAGACAACATGTTAGTCAATGCAGTGTGAAAACTCCACTCAACAGTTGAGTTTTTAGAAGGTACTCTCCAAACAACATGTTCTAACTCCACCGTTGTGTGACTGGGCTACCAAGGAGTTGAGTAAAATCCATTGTGATGTTTGGTTGACAGTTCCTCCGCCCTCTCTACTCCCCTGGTCCTCCCAAAGGTATTCCATCAGCCATTGCTGGGGGGGCGGGGGGAAACCAACCCTGGCAGCTTTCTAGAGCAGCACTTGCTCCTTTCACCGCTCTTGCCAGGGAACTCTGTACACAGTGGGACAAGTCAACTCAACACAACAGAAAACTCCATGGAGCCCGTCACACAGTGGTTGTGCAGGTACTCTCCTCTGCAGAGCGTGGATATTCTGTGTGGAGTGTTTTCCAAAAAAAAACCTCCACCGTTGCGTGGAGTTTTCCTGCCAGACAACACATTTCTCAACGGTGGTGTAAAAACTCCACCGTGGAGTTCTAAAAGCACTGTTGAGAAATGTGTTGTCTGAACTGAGCCATTGGGGATATCTTGATCTGTTTGTCCTCCCCACCCCCATACAGCCACACTTAGAGAAGATTTTGCCTACTACATATATGCAGCATCATATGCCCTAATTCTGCGATAGATCATCTTCCTTCATGGCATTTGGAATATCATCCTAAATTAAGCACCTTTTAAAATACCAGGCTTTTTAAAGTGGCTTTAATGCAGAACATCCTGAATGGGGTTATTAGCTGATGACATCCCATGTTTTCATGTACAATTACACTTCAGATTCTGCATAGGCTATTAGTTTCTTTTTCCACTGGAGATAACTGCAAACCAATCTCTCTCTAAGAATTCCCAGCTTGGGGCTGCTCAAACTCTTATCTGTATTTAATTAGGTTTACTGCCTGACCTGCCCTCAGATCTCAGGAGCAAATTAAATTTAGACATTAAAAAAAACCATTTCTCCCCATCCCCAACCACAAAGGACTTCTAATCGGACAAAGAAGAAACAACACAGGGAAAGATGTGCAAAAAAAGTAGAAAAATGCTGGCACCCTTTGGCAGCCACTCAAAATCACATCTACAGGGTCACATGATCCGTTTGCAAATAATGACCTGGTTCACACAACACAACAACCAACACTCAACCCATACTCAAGTTGAACTGTGGGTGGTTGTTGGCACATGAGCTGTTGTGGTGTGTGAAACCAGTTGCACCATCAAACCGTTTGATAGCCATAAGCAACCCATGAAGAGAACCCATGGTTGTTGTACAATTATAAATAGAGATGTGAAGGCCTGGAAAATTTGGGGGGGGGGATATGATAATCTCTGGGGGAAAGATTCTGAAAACCTAACATGCAAGCAAATAGATGTGTGATTATTATTTTTTACCAAGCTTTTAAAGCTTATGGTAACTTCAATGGATGCACCTTCAATGCCATTACACCACCAAGACAAATACCAGCTACTGTCAATAAATTTATCATTGCTTGAGAATCCAGTTTGGTTGACCTACCTGACTAGTGTCTGATTGTGCAGATCCCACACTGCTATGTTTCCATCACTACAGCAAGAGAAGCAGACCTTGGAATCAGGGCTGATTGCAAGAGCATAGCAGGCAGGAGCAGAGGACGTCAGCTCCGCTTTGATACGTGGAGTCGGGGCTGCCAGGTCCCAAATGGATAATGTGCTGGCTTCCCCACCGACGATCAGGGTGCGGCCGTCGGGGAGCAATCTGCAGGAGCGGATGTAGTTATCTCTGTTCTGTGGAGACAGAAGCCATCAAGAAATTACTCAGGAGGAAAGGAAAACAGCATTAACACGAGAGCAGAAATCCATAAAAGTATTGTATTCCCTCTTGGTTTTAATGAGCCATTTATACTTATGACAATGATAAAGTGGATTAATGCCAGAAAATTACACGACATTAGGGAAGTACTTAAACTTGATCTACAAAATTCAGCAGTGAGAGATATTTAATCTTAATTAGCATCAAAATGCACAGACCTGTACCCAACCCCAAACAGTTCAAAGCTCATGAGCCAGTTGAGTGCTTACGTGGATGGCTACATGCTTTTTTTGTTTTTTGTTTTTAAAAAGAAACAGTGCTTTCTTTCTGTTATTTTATCCTTTGAAAGAGACAACCATCTTTTTCAGCAGGCAATGCTTTTACGAGATGTACCACCACTGCCAAGAAGTTGGAAAAAACTGAACACTGAGAGTGAGAGAGATCTGGCAAGTATCTTCAGTTTCATGGTGCTTCACTACCTACTTGATGGTGTACTGTACACAACATCACATCATGGATGGGAAATGACAAAGGAATGGTGATTCTGGTTATCACACAGAAATAATTAGTAAGCCTCTATATAATAACTGCAAGTAGATTTTCACCTTGCCACATGCTTGGAAAAAAGTACAACACATACTAGACACATATGGGTTTTGTTAGAAGCTGAAGAAACAAGCAATTTTTAATAGGACAAGATGAATACTTTGACCGAATGGTGCATAGTGATCAAATCTTGGTAGCTTTGGACCAAAGAATATGAGGTTCAAATTTTACCTCTGTTTAGTTAGGCTTAGATGTGGTATCCAATTACCCACTCCCACAGATAGAATGGCTTCTGTCAGAGGAATAGAGGGCAGCAAATTCCCCTCTCTCCTGCAGCTCCCCGCACACCTGTGAAATCTGCCCCAGATGGTTGGAGGACTCTTCTGAGGAGACTTTTGGGGGACAAGAGGAAGGAAAGGTCCCATTGCGTGGGTCAAAGTCCACTTACGTACCATTTGATTTCGCCCTAGGAAGCCTCTACCTGACCTACCTACCCTACTGGGTTGTTGAAAGGATTACTGGGGTAATGTACATGATCTGCTCTGATCATGTCAATATGCTTTATCAATGCTCAGTATCATCATCATAGAGACAACTACACACCAATGTGGACTCATACGTACATAAGGTATATGGGTAACTGCTGCAGATTTCCCTCCCCACTCCCATCCTAAAAAGCCATATGATTAATCAGATAATGGAGTATTGCAGAAAGAAATCATGGCATGTCTTTCTAGATCACATAAGCATACAACGTAAAGTTGAGGCCGAGCATTAATCAAAGTTGTCAAAAAACAACAACAGCAACAAAATAAATCCCCAAATCAAATAAACAACCACCACCCAAACCAGTTAAACCAGTAAACATAAAGTTAGCTTCATCAAAGTCAATGGAACCAAATTATCATGGAATGGCATGCATCCAAATACTCCTACTTAGGGATAAGTTTGGTAGAATACTTGCCTGCCATTACGCCAACAGAGTAAGAGGCTTCTGTGTTTGATTAATCAAGTTTTTGGGTTGTTGTTTTTTTAAAAAAACCTTTTGCACAAGTAAAAAGGCATCCCTGATTAATCAGTCAGTCAATTTTTTAAAAGTGTTATTTCTAATAAGATGATGCCCACTGTGACATTTGTGCATCAAAGATGATTCAGAAATATATTTTTATCTCTATGCAAGTTTATGCAAATTCAAAGCAACAGATTCATCATCTACTTAAATCACAATTAGTACCCAAAGCCAAATAATATTTTTCTTTGGGAAAAATCATCTTCAGCATAATGCTTTAAATTAAGCATCACAAACTAGATTGTTAGCACTGAAACCTCTATTAAAACTGGGCAGTTCCTTTGAAATACATTTACATTTATCTATATAGGCATTTATTTATTTTGTTGTATTTTAATGTATGATTCAAGAATACATATATATTTAGATATAGTAAGCAGTATATAAATTGTTTAACTAAAACAAATAAATAATTCAACAATTTGCAATGTGATTTATCACTTAAGCAATTGGTAAAATTGAACTACTGTTTCTTTTTATTTATATAAACTTCATAAAGAAACATCAAAGTGGTTGACTAATTTAGGCCAAATGATGAAGATGCCCCTTTATGGCTATCTTATTATTATTATTATTATTATTATTATTATTATTATTATTTATTTATTTATATAGCACCATCAATGTCATGATCACTTTGGTTGATACCCTCTGAAGATGTCTTGCTATCCTTACTCACCAGACAATCCAGCTGAGACACAGGGCTTTTGTTTCCTGGATGACTGATATCCCAGACCTTGACACATCCTTTTCCACCTGTATACACATGCCTTGTAGGGTTGCTAATAGTAACTGCACATACAACTTCCCCATGGTTCAGGGTGTTAATCTGTCGAGCATGACGTGGGATTCCTGGCCCAATGAGGGCATCAGGAGGGAAAGGTACAGGCTGCATTTGACCATCGGCGCTCACATGAAATGAGTATGCTCTAGAGAAAGAAGAGAGGAACAGGTATTAATGAGGCATACATGGTGCATGTATAAGACAAAAGGGCAATATAGATCTAGGAATGGGGGTGAATCAGAGGTGCTCAAGCTCAGCAAGATTCTCTGAACTCCACTCCAAAGCTCAGTTTGCCTCGCTCCCATTTTCATTTGCAACCTGTTAATTTTTTCCTTTTAACTGTGCATTTTGAATGGGAAATGGGCGCATTTCATTGCACCTTTTTTTTTTTTTTTAAGTGCAGACTTTCCCTTGTGGACTAAAGCATGAAAATGCATTATCTTTTTGAAAAAAAGCACATTTTAAAGTGTGCTTATTTTAACAAATATGCATTTTTTTAAAAATACAATCGAACACTTGAGCTTTTTCTGAAAAATGTGTTTGCGCTCGGGGGTTGCAAATAGAGCAATATCTGATTATTTGCAAACTGAAACAAAATGCTCATATATCCATATATAGATTTAGAATGTCTGCCTTAGCCCACTTTAACTTGGCAATAAGATCCATGGTGATGCAGAATTTGTGAAACATAATAGTGGGCTTAATGAACTCTAGAAGCATGCCAGATTTTTCTTGCTCTTGGCCTGTATTTGGACACAGACACCAAGGAGTTGCAGTTTTTTGCAACAACGATTGGCAAAATGGCAGGCCAATAAATGCTGAACAGACATGGCTTCAGTATGTCTCACCAGGAACAGCATGTTATATGACTGCCAGTTATGCCACCTGTGAATAACCTATCAACAACTTCATCTCAAACGCTCTGCTAGGGAGAGCACTCCAGTGCTCAAAATTGTTTTGTTCTAAGATGCAACGTGTTGGAGCGGTTCTGTCACTTAACACAACTTTATCAAGGATGCAGCTGAAGCACCATTATATGGAAATATGTGGCTAACAGAAGGAGTGGGCAGCTGGCAGATTCGTGGCATGTGAAAAACTCACCCAGGCTACTGAAAATAGCTCACAAATCTCTTTCTTCAAGATTTTGCTGCACTGAAGTTGATGAGCAAACAACAGTGAGCTTCATTAAGATTCATACTTTTGAGCAGAATAAAATTCATTTTATTTATTTTCGTTTTCTGGAAATGCTTACATACAGATTTACGGCTTTGAAGAGGGAAGAAGGTCATAGCGTAAAAGGTAAATTGGCAGACCTCCACTGAATTGCATGCAAGCTGAATTTCTAGCTCATGGGTCATGGGGTCTATTTTGCGTGGGACCCCTTCAGACAGCCCAGTTCCATTTTTGTAAAAGTCATTGCATAATAGAAAAGAACTGAAGTGACTCTTGTTACAGAGGAGACTTTGCTTCTCTCCTGTTTCCCACTCTCAAAACTCTGCCTATAAGGGATGCAAAAGTTCAGGCCCTGTTGAATGTGGCAGCTCCAGGGATGCAATAAATGTGATTGATTTTGAGGAACGGGTACTTTTTCTATAGGTTCAGTTTTAAAATTCTGGAGAGTCACCAACTATCTTCAACAGCTTTGCTTATTTATTGCCCCCTCCTCCTCTGCTTTCACAGAGGGAATATAGTGAGACAATTTTACACACTAATAAATGCCCTGGATCACTGTGTAATTTTCTCTTTGCTGAAGATGAATGCAAGTGAAAACTTCATATTAGTTATACTGTTCTTTCTGCCTAGCTCCCAGTGAGCCAAGCTTATTAATGTAGATCACCTTTTCCGGTCACTTCCATCAAGGATGCATTTGTACATTATGACACCATAATTCTTTTCAGTATTTTCAATCAAACAGAACATTGCGACGTTGCCTTCTTTGTGCAACACTGTTTATAGAACCCAGTAAGTCTGCAATTGATTGCAGGGCTTCTTTTGTGCACAAAGGAATTATTTTTTAAAATGGAGAGGCAGAACCCTAAAGACATGCACACCAGAGAGCCCTTTGCAATTCACATTTCTGTGCCAAGTTGAGTTACCTTAGTCCAGCATGTCCCATTGCAGAAGTATAACCCCTTCCCCATGCCCTCTTTTATCCACAGCATTTGATACCCTTGGCGCATATTCACCTATGGGAAAAACTGCCAAATAGGCTTTTAAGATTAAAAGAAGGATTAACCACCCTCTGCCACACATGGAATTCAGTATCACAGAGGAAGCAAGAGGAACAAAAGCTAAATAATATGATTGAGTTTGTACGTGTAACACTTACGGTTTTCCTCCTGGAATGCCTGTCAGATTGGGAGGGATGCCGGGGACTCGCATATGATGATGTGGATCAAAACCAACCTGAAGTTTCCCCACAAACAGAACAAAGGAAGTTCAAAGCATTAATGGAAAATGCTAGAATTCTACCATTCTGTCTTAAGACGGCCTGTACTCGGATGTTACTATACTGAGCCTTTCCCAAGGTTTAAGGACATAAGAACAGCCCTCCTGGTCACTATCAGGCTGAAGGTCTGCAATCCAACATTCTGTTCCCAACAATGGCCAGCAATTGGTCTCCAGGAAGCTCTCCTCTGTTGCTTATTCCCAGCAACTGATATTGAGAGTTATACTGCCTCTGAACAAAATATAAAAGGCAGTGGCCTTATTTATATAAATAAGGGGTACAGAACCTGAGACCTGGGAACATGCTGGCATGTTTTTCCCAGACCCTTTGCCCTTCAACTCCACCCACCACTGAATGCAGCCATCGAAACCTTCTCTGAAATGGAACTAAGCCCCAGGCTAGAAGAGGTTCTGCATCTCTGATTTAAATCTTTTCCATATTGCACTTCAATGACATTCCCCTCCCATGGCAGTTTACAACAGCTCATAACATGTAATAAAAACATCAGTCATCAATAAAATGGTGGACAACAGTAAAAAAACATTAACAGAAATAAACAGCACATCCAAGGTTAAAAGCCTGGGGAAATCATTTTTTAAAAAGCCTTTGCCTAGTGCCTAATAGACATTAAGTTACAGGTGAGCCTCCGTGGAAGGTGAGTTCCACAAGTGAGATGAAGGATCTTGTGGTCACCACCTCCCTCACCTCAGAGGACAGGAGCACCTGGATGAGGACCTCTGGAATATTTTAAGGCTGTCAAATATCAGCATTAATTAATTCTGATGCCTAAGCTGTGTGGCTCTTTTAAGGGACTTTGAACTGTGCCCAGAAATGGACCAGAAGCTAGTGGAGCTCTGGTGAGATATGTTCCCAATGCCCAAACCCAGTTAGTAGCCTAGCAGCTGTGTTTTTAACTAAGAACAGTTTCCGGGCAGTCTTCCAAGGCAGCCCCACACACAACTCTCTTCCTACTCTGCACACACAGCTGTTCAAGTCTCTCACAGCGTAACTAAGAAAAAACATGGCTAGCAATGTCCACTTTTTTACTCGGTCCATAAGCGATCACAAAACGAAATTAAAGAATTGGATATTGTGAAGGTCAGAGCATATTTTAAAAGACCTAATAGAAGAAAGACTTTGATGAATAATAAAAAAGTCCGAATAAATCATTGTTTTACAGTTACAAAAAAGAGGAAGGTCACATAGGGCTGTTCACACAACACACTGGTTGATTGTAGGTTGTTTTGAACTGCGGGTTGTTTGAACACAGCCATGGGGCCTTGTTAACCATGCATTCTGGCTTGTTTGTTCGAACAAGCCACCTTGAGAACCTATGTTTTGTTGTTAGGTTGTTCAGGGTGGTTAACAAGCCACCCTGGCTGCATTCAGACAACATGCTAACCCACCCTGCGGAAAACATCATGTGTTCAGGTAACACACTAACACAGTTCAAGAAACAACCCATTGTTCAATACAACACACCCTCAACCTCTGAGAGTGGGTTTGCATGTTGTGTGAACAGCCTCTTAGTCCCCCTGTATCGCAGAGGCTTGTTCCTGGATCAACCAGGTTTGATTTCCACATTACATTCCTCATGTTGAGAAAATATTTTTGAACTGTGGTAATTGTATGCAGAAACCATAATATCCAAAAGCCACTCATTTTATGGGTTGCACAGAATCGGGTGTCCGCAGCTGGAGACCCATGGAACACATCTTATTCCCTGGAATGCCACAAACGTGCCTGCCAATTGCTATCTTAGATGCGAGACAGTGGCTGCAGCAGTGAGACTGTGGAGAAGGCGATTTAAAAAAAAATGATATCGAATTCATGCTCCAGAAGAGCAAGAAGAAAGTTGTCGCCCCAGCCATTACGTTCCATGGGAACCAGTTATTCAAAAGGTTCAAGGAGAAGATCAGACTTCCTCTGGCAATCGGCTATGCTTCTCTAGGGCAGTCATCTGCTTTGTGGGCCACTGCACTGAATGAAAGCAAGCTCCTCCTCCCACTCAGAGCATAAATCAGCTTTCACAGTGATACAAACCACAGACACAGAAAACTTACCACTGGAGACCTTCCATAAGCTGCAGCAGCTGCTGCAGCTGCTGCTGCTGCACTCATTTGAGGAGAGATGTTATGCAGACCCGCATAGGCAGCTCCGGGACTGGTCAGCTCGCCGTTCATCCCAGCATGGGGTACGATTCCAAATGGGGCAGGGTAAGGACAAGGTACTGCCATGGGTGTTCTTAGGCCAGAAGCTACAAAGGGCAGATGAAGAGAAAAACAAAGAGGTCTTAAAAAGGCTATTGGGGAAAGATGTCAGCTCTGCCCTTTAAGGAAGGGCAGGGGGAGGAGAGGAAAGGGGTATGTGTATAAGGGGCAGGGGAGGGGGAGAGATTACAATAAATAAAAGAACTGCTCTTGGTTTCCACAATTCCTTTGCAAAGAGATTCCCCCTGATTCTTGGGAGACTACTAAGGATATTTTTAAAATTGCAGAAATGGGAGATGGACCAAAGCACTTTAGACTGCAGCTATGTTCTAAATTTAAATGTTTAAATGCTGCCACACATAAAAACAAATAGAATAAACACAACTCCCTACGTAACAACATACAGGAAAACTTTCTTTACACAAGAGTATTAAAACAAGGGCTTCCTCCTGCAATCTCAAGCAGACGGACCAAGAAAGACTATACCTCATGCTATTTCTGCACATTTAAATAATCTTAAAAGTGAATTATGACTGATCATAATAAGGTATGCACTTCAATGTGCAAAGTGCTTCACAGTCTTCGTCTTCACCGCTTCACTGTGAGACTGGACATTCTACTCTATTCGGGCTGTGACGTGCCTAAGATTATCTAGGAAACCAAGGGCAGGTGTGGGATCTGAACCCAGACCAACCCTAACCCCCTATAGCTGTGAGAGCACGAAGTAGCACTGTCACCTTAAGATGCAAGCTTCCCACCATCACACCCCTCAAGTAGTCGCTCGACTAACCTAATGGGTCGACCCCTGGTGGTTTGCCAGGAACAGGCCTCAATCCGGGTGTAGAATTACTGCCTGGAGTCGGAGCATCAGTCCGTGGAGTGGGGGTACTGGATTTAGACACAGGGGTGGTGGATTTCTCATTCTAATAGGGAGAAAGACATATTAGTTTTTAGAGCACGGCAATCAACATGATCAATCCTTACGTGGCTTGAGCTGACTTGCATGGATTCTCTTTTAAATTGCCTAAATGTGCAATTGTAGAACCTGCAAAAGTTCATTTCAATGGGTCTACATAGGTGTACTTTCCAGAAGACTATATCATAAGAAACGTGCACAAGTACGTCCTTTGTGTAATTAGCAATTTTTCTACTAATTACACAAATTTTGCTGCTTTTGGATCATTAGGGTGTTTCCAGGACAGGTAAAGTCCAGACATTATTTAAATAGTAGCCACTACTACTTTATAATCATGAATTTACTTCCAGTATAAATCGCTTTATAACCACTAACGCAGTCACTCTTCTGCAGAAATAAGAAGCTGATGAGCTGTGACATGCTAAAAAGGTACCCAGTAATGGGATCAGAAAGGATTTCAACTCAGCTATCACATTTCTAGGCTCTACATTTACACTCAGACAACTGTCTCCCCTGCCCCACATCCAAAAATGTGCATAGTGAAATAGGATTCCCTAAAGGGATCCAACGTGCAATGGATCCCAGTCAGTGCTCATACAACAAGCTGCAAAATCCTAAATTATCAAATGACAAGACCATGATGCAATGGATGATGTAAAACAACCTAGTTCAGCTTGTTTTCCACAACACTGTGACATCAAAAGTCAAGAAATATTTGTGGAAGGTAAACAGTGATTGTCTGAACCTACACATCCCTCATTTACTCAGCCCAGTATTTTATGAACTAGAGTCAACTTAATGTCTGAAACACTTTTAGTTTGCTTCACTGAGATAATAATGCTTAGTATTTACATATACTTTTGCTAAGGTTCAAGGCATTCACTCAGTGGTTCCTACAACCACCTTGTACAGTAGCCCAGTACTATTAGATCCATATTACAGATGGAAGCGCAGATGATGAGACATGGTAGATAGCCTAAGGCCCTCCTCCTGTTCCCTTGCAGTGTAACATATGGGCAGAGTTGCAATTTGCACATGTCCTGTTCCACCCCATTGGTCACATGTCAACTCCTTATTCTGTGAAAGTGCCTCTGGAGCAGGCTTGGGGCTTTTGGATAACCAAAGTTCAGGTAACAGAGATTATTTAAAGTAGATGACTTCAAATACAACAAAACTGTTCTCACAAGATGCATTGGGCCCAGTGATGCAGTGTTCCCATGACTTATGGATAAATTACAACCCCCCCCCCCAAGGGCTACCACCAAACTTGATTTTGATTCACCCTACCCCCCTAGACAATGGTGTAAGAAGTTCTCTGTTCCTACAGAGAAGAGCATGAATGAGGCATGACAGTTTCAGCCTGGAAAGATAATTAACTACAGCATGTATATCCCCCCCTCTCAACCCCAATTTCTCGCAGACACAGACGTACATGCTCAATATCAATGGGAGCCAGCACTATTTTGGATTTGCAAGCAGCTCTTCTCTGAATTGTGACTTGTTATGCAAGTCAAGAAATGCTCTTGTAAATGACAGATTACTTTTTAGATAGAAAATGATTGTAGTTGAACATAGCCCAGTAATACAAATAAAGGCAAGAACCAAATCCCGTCCAAGCAGGAAGCTGAATTTACTGTAAACTGCCATACAAAAAATATATATATTCAAAGAACCCCTGTGTGCTCTTATTTATCCACAGAATGGCAAGCTTCCTGACATGAAAACATATACCGCACAATAAAGGCACATACATCATTTTCAGAAACTGTGAGCTGAATAAGCCCTCTCTATCACCCCCAAAGATCCTGGGTTGCAAAGGTGTTTCTTACTAGAAATATACTGAAGGGAGCTTTATCAAGATGTGCAACTGGAACACATCTCATTATTTTCTCCACCCCTATTTAGACACCCAACAGTGCACACAGAGATATGAACATGGGCATAGATTGTACAGTCACTTACAAGGCTAAGTTCTTTGGATTTGGAGGAAGGAGTGCTGCTGGAAGATGCTATTGAAGCTGGGCTAATTGGTGCATCTTTCTTGAGTAGACGAGTCTTGTCCAAGCCATTCTCCCTTGGAGAATGCGCTGGGCTTCCTCGTGGAGATGATGGATCCTAAAAACAAACTCAAATTATTATCACAGCATCTGACAACATATGCTCTTTCGCTAGTGCTTTCATAATGAAGCCTGTGCATGGCATCTTCTCTTATGGCCTACATAAATGGCTTGTACCACCCCCAAAATATTTCCAACCTAGGGGATGGTTTTATGTTACTATGGGTGTATAATTACAGTGAAAAGGCTTCCATTTACTTTAACGAAAAGAGGCTATTTATTTATTTATTTATTTATTGTTATAACAAAACAAATCCAAGCTCCTATTAGGAACAACCTATCTAATGCTACATATACACATCCAGTGGTATGTGTATATAAATATAAACAGTGGTACACAAAGCATACCTCATTGGAAACATCAACCACCAAGTTATCATCACTCTTTTCAGCATCACTGTCCTGCATTGAAGAAGAAGAATGCTTAAGCATTCCAAAAATCTAGTCATATACAAAAGTTACATTTTTATTCAAGCATAAGGATTGATAGAGCTGCACTATCAAACCTTCAGGCAAGTTAGCCATATACAACAGTCCACAGGCCATAATAGTACAAGCCATCTACATCTTTCATGACATGGTTATTTAAAAACAGTCTTATTACTGATGCTGAAGTCAAATTAGGGGCATGCCATTGGTGAGTAATTGCAAGGTCAGCTTTTAAAAGCAAGGACATATAGGTCACATGGGGTCCTGGTCCTAGCCTGCTATGAGCAGGGCCTCCCTTCACCCATCCCCATGAGGCCCTCTATCACCTCTGCAATTACTGCCTTTTTCTTTCCTCTTCAAGGGCCCTCCCAACTTACCAAGGGCAGTTGAAGGGGGAGATGGTGGCTGCAAAAGCAGCTCTAGGTGTCTCTTGGAGACACTTGGAGCTGCCTTTCTGCTCCTTTCTGCTCCAGCAAAGCTTCCTTTCTCTTCAAGGCACACACTAGGACTACATGTCCCCGCATTCTCTGCAGGACAATGATGTTATTCATATCAAAGCATACTCTGCAATGGGAATGGAAGCTCTGCTGCAGAGCTGGAGGCATCTCCACCCCATGGTCCCTTCTCCTGCCCTGGATTAAGCTAAGAAGGCCCTGGGGCAGTGGGGTGGGGAACACACGGAAGGGAAAGGGGAGGTGGCAGCTGCAGAAGCCTGCAGAGGCAAAAGGATCAAGTCCCTTTGTGGGGCAAAGAGACTGTGCATCACTATATGCAACATAAGACTATAAATAGGAAAAAATAGTAATGATTTTACTCACATAACGAGTTGCTATTTCTTTTTCTTCTGTTTTCTGTTTTTTGCTTTCAGAGGAGTAGTCTGATGAGTTTCTGTGCTTCTCAGAGGCTCTGAAACTGGCTGATGGAGACACAGATGAGCTCTGAAATTAGAGGGAAGGGAAGAGAAGAAAAGGTGAATGATGGCAAGAATACCCAAGGTATTCTTGTGAGGTTTTAAGTAGTGATATCTCCTCCTTGAGGTACATACTTTCTTCTGATATTTCCTTCTGATATAAGCAAATGCAGCCTGTCTTTCCCTGTCCTGCTCCTGGCACATCAGAGCAGCACAGGAACTACTTGGGAATGCTCCGACCCTCCTCATCAAACACCTGGCTGCAGATGTGCCTATCATCCACTAAAAGAGGGCTTACTTGAAAGATATATTTATTGCATGAAATGGCAGGCTAGAACAGTTTCTTGTGAACAGATCCACTGATACAGAATAGCTCCAGGCTACCTTTTCAGTCAGCAGGGCAGACTGAACACTGAATTCCTAATAGGTGCCTCAGATGCCTGATGCATGTGGAAAGCCACGTTGCTTACTCTCAGAGTGGATATACTTGTGGGAAGGCATACCAGCTTAATACTTGAAACAGCAGGTTGGGGCACCTCTGCATGATCAGATCTACTTAGCTCTCATTTCACATTGCATATCTGAAATGTTGGAGTGAAAACATTTCTTGCTGTTTTTGAATATTGCAAGGAAGTTTGGGTAGTTTCCAATGCTGCTGCTCCACTTAAGCGATTGACACAATGCAAGCTTAAATTACCTCAGTGCAACACCAAAAGCGTATGCTGGTGCAACTGGTTGGATCAGCATACACTACAGGCATTGTGCTTGTTGTCACTTACCCTAGTGCTGCATCAATTGCATAAGTGGAGCAGCAGCATTGGATACTACCCAAGATATCTCACAACAGGAAGTGGAGCTATAAGAAAGCAAATATGCCCTTGTACAAAGTCACAGAATATACAGACTTGGGGGGGGGGGGGGGAGAATTACAAAAGGAACTCTGAGCTACTATACTTCAATGCTATTTCTTATAATTTAGGATGCCCACAAAAGCCAGATGCCCACAAAAGCCAAATGCCCTTTCCTTTGATATTGAAAAGCAAAGTGATCTGCTTGGTACCCTTGAGATACATACACTTGAAGTAAGCTACATGGAAATCACTGGAATTTGTTTACCAAGGACAGACAGGATAAGGGGGGCAACTATATTGGGTCAATGAAGGAAGTTGAAAAATGTGTGTGGGGTAGGTTTTTATGGGTGGAAGCCAATGTCACACAAGTGGAAGTCTGCTCATTCAATGCCACTTTCTCCCTCTCCCCCCACCCACTGCAGCCCCCTGTGCCTTCTGAAAATTTGCTCTGGAGAGTTCCCTGGTTCTGCTGATGGAAACAGTTCCATTTGCAGAAAAAAACATAATTGGATTTCACCCTATCTATTTGCATGTTCATGTACTAAGTCAGTGATTCAATTTCCTTGAGTTAAAAATAGCATGCATGTACACATATTGTAATATTGCATATTAACAGAACACTAGGACTGTACTATTCTGTCAAAGGAAAGCATAAGATACACAGAGAAGATGTGCTTCTGAGTACAAGCATCCTATGATTTGGACAACCATCTGTCAGGGATGCTTTAGGGTGGATTCCTGCATTGAGCAGGGGGTTGGACTCGATGGCCTTGTAGGCCCCTTCCAACTCTGCTATTCTATGATTCTATGTTACTGTTATGACATTGGAGCTCCTTCCAAGTAGTCTGAAAGTTGCTGCACCAGCAACATATGTAAGTAGGAACTTCAAGGATTGGACTATAGAAATTAACCACACAAGAAACATACAGATTTGGCCAAAGTCTTACTGTGGAGGATCCACACATGCTATTCCCATACCATAACATAGTTTAGTCATATATTTTTCCAGTTACCCTCTGATGTGACACACAGGGATCTGGTTTGTGTGAAGGATCCATGATGTCTTTGGGAAGAGGAATGGAAACACTACAAAGAAGATGTAACTTCCCCTCAATTATAAGTAGCAATATTTAGGATCATGGCCAGATACCATTCCCTATGTCCCAATACTAAAAAAAACCAAAAGCTTTTTTTTTACACATCTTTATGCAAATAACCGTATGCGTGTCTTAAGAATATCCCTGCTCCATTTATATTCATTCCACAAATGGAGAGAAGGCAGATCATAATTTGAATTCAATTCACTATGAGTCATCTCTCTCTTTTTAAAGTAATTGGCTGCAATAAAGGGGAAAACTAATTACTGAATGACAATTAGAATGATGGCTAAAGAGCCAAGAGTAAACCAATGCACTGATTTTAAACCAAAGTATTTATTTCCATAAATTTGAAACCACATAGATTCATTTTTTCTCGATCTAGTTACCCTTCGTGCTACAAATACCCTTTTAATCTTTGATTCTGGTGCTTAATAAAGTTATAATTTAGAGCACCCTACTAGAATGATAAAGTAGCTAATTATAACTAGCTCTTTGAAGGATGATCAGCACACTGAGGTAACATATACTGCTAAGTAGCTGAAGTGTTTTGGGCATACACATTTGCAATTTGTTATAGAACTCCAAGATTTGAAAGCTTAACATACACACAGAACTTAATGCACAGTTATTTCTTAGAAAACAAGAGAAGAAAACAAATCTAAAGTATAAACTTAAATAAGTTTAATAGTCACTCCCTCTCCCCAGGAAACCTGGGGTACTGCAGTTTGGGTTCGAGTGGGGGATGTCCAAGAGAAATCTCTGCAGCTGCATCCAACTATGCTTCCTAGGATTTTGAGGTAGGGGAGCCATGAAAATGGTACTGTTACCAAAGTGACACTGAAACTGACGATTTCTAGATATGTCCTAAAGAATGGTTCATACAAACAAGTGCTAGGTAACTTCTCCATGCAGTTGGTTAGAGGACCCTATGGAAAAACTTAACCAACTGCTAACATGGGAAATAACCACACCATTTCTGGAATCATGTGTCTGTCATTTTCATGGGAACAGCCTAGAACCAGACTAAAATATTCTATTTCCAGTTACCAGATGCATACTTTAGGTAGGAATTGTGTACATACAGATGTTTGCAAATCATACTGGACTTACACTCTAAATAGAGTGCAGATGCAACAGTTAAACCCACTGGGGTCAATGGGACTACTTGCAAGTAAATTTGCTAGCACCAAATCTTTATAATAAAAGACTCATTAAATTTGAGATAGACAAATGTACCACAGGAGAAAAAAAAAACCTTGACCCATGGGCTAGACAAGCCCACACTGATAGCAATCTTTTCATGTGCATCACATGTGATAGTGTGGACATCTTCATCAGATCCAAACATAGCTTGGTGGTCACCTTTATCCCCACAAAGACTTGGGATAATAGTGAGAAGATATTTTTTCAGCTCGTTTAGCTGATGATCATGCATCCAAAATCCAAGCTCTAGGAGATGGTCTTAAATGGATTTGACAGGTTTTGTTAACATGAAGGCAAAGAGCTGTAGGGTTCCTGGTGTAGACAACAAACTCATTGAGACTTGATCTAGATGCTATTCATGAACGGTGCTCCATATTTGGTTTTGATTTTTATGCATTTCACTTTGGCTAAAAATTCCATACAACAGTTATTCATGAACAATTAATAGGATGGGCATCAGCCAACATGTTCCTACCTTCACGTTAACAAACTACATGACCATATCCAAAAGTTTTATTTTTATTTGGACACAAACATCAGCTGAACTAGCTGAAATAACAACTTCTTGCATTATCTGGCATTTTGTAAAGGGAAAAGTTGGCTGAGAAGTTATGTTTACATTTGACAGGGATATGCACAATCCATATGTGATGCCTAAGAAAATAATATCATAATATAATAATACTGGCTGGTCCGGGCAGCACTGATCCTTTCACATGGTATGCTTGGTGAATAGTTCACTTTTTTTGTTACAGAATATCCTCTGTGAAAGTGGATTTGGAAGGGGTCATAACTCAGTGGTAGAACACATGTTTTGCATGCAGAAGGTCCCAGGTTCAATCCCTGGTATCTCCAGATAGGTCTGGGAAAGCCTCCTCTCTCAAATCCTGGAGAGCTGCTGCCAGTACACAGTTACTAAACTATTTGGACCAATGGTCTGTCTCAGTGTAAGGGAGTGTTCTGTGTTCCTATGAACAATGCCTATTGCTATAGGATTATATAAGCTTTCATGCTGCAATGAATCTTCAATGGGTAGTCAGGAATGCTTGATGCTACACCTGCCATATGGATTGGAATCCCTATGACACTCCTACCGAAAAAGTTTAGTGCAACTCGCCATGTAAGTCAGGGCTTATCATATCATGGGTTTCCCTTCCCTTGCAGGTAATGAACTGATATGGATCATGGGCACAGAAACACAGAGATTTGTACTATGTGTGTGCTCTGCTGTTTTTTAATTTTTTTGGTTGATATTTTATTATGTATAAATGATGTTTGTTTTAATTCTTTATCATTGATGCATTTTTATTCCAGGTAATCCATTTATTATCTCAAATAAAGAAGCAACAACTGACTACACATAATAGCATACACTTCATGGCAAAATATACCAATCTTGTTTTTTCATGCCTGTTCACAATCAATGCATATTCAAATGCTGATAGGGAACTGTTCAGGAACTTCCTAGTGATCCTGTGTGATTCAAGAATTGCTACTTTTCAGAGCTCAGTTGAAATGTCTGAAAATCCATATATTCCGCAGGCATTTTTTTTTAAAAAAAGAAGCTACTAAGCTCCCTGGTGCTTGGGCCACACCCAGCAGTCATCATTTGGCTCGCTGAGGGGTGGGGAGGAGTTATCCATCCTCTCACCCAAAAGTAGTTCTGTACACATGATAGAGCGATTTCCATCTACATGGTTTTTCCACAACGTACAGTATTTGGCATATCATTCAGGCGATGCAGGGCTACTGTAAGGAAGGCTCAGTATGTTCTGCAAAACGTACTGTTCGAGGAACCACATGGATAGATCTCAACTGGTATGCCAACTTGGGGGCTTCTCTCCTATAGACCCATTTGATCTTTGAGGTTATCTGGTGAGGACCTCTTGATGGTGCCAGATACTTCTGAGGATCAGTTTGCAGCTGTTCAGAGCAGCACATTTAGCATAGTGGTGCCTAATACATGGAATAATCTTCCTTCCAACACTTTTTATTTTTAGGAGGATGTTGAAGACATTTCTGCAAGCCTTCCCTGTGTAGTGTAGCCTATCATCTTATGTCGATACAATATATTTTATTGGTTTTTGTTTTTATTTTTCTATGAATTGTGTACACTATCTTAAAATCTTTAGATGCAAGCAGTTTATAAATACTAGTAAATAAATAAATATGAAAAGAGGGACTACAGATCAGGCCAATATATGACAGGGAGTTGGCACAATCCCCCTTAGCATAATTTTAGGGTGTCATCATTGATGAAAGCAGGAGCCAGCTATGACCATGTTCAATTTTACTGATCATAAAGAAGGTAATAGAAAGCCTCTTAGAAAGCCATAAATATCTCACCAGCAAGAGGGCAAGCATCAGCATGCGTTCTGCTTGCAATAATTAGTACTTCAGATTACTTGAACAAGCCAAGAATTATTATTACCCTTCAACCCCCAACGTCTATTGAAGATTACTTACATTAGCATATGTGGCTCAAAGTGCAACAAGGGAGGAAGGCAATACAGTGAAATAATTTTTTTAAAAAAACACAGGCTACAGCAAACAGTGTGCCTTTGCTAAGCCACACTGTTCAACAAAGCATCCGACAGTTGACCTCAGGTGGGTAAAGAAAAGAAAAAAAGCAATTCAACAAAATTAGTGTTAGAAATAATGACTAGAGATGACCAAGAATGCTCCCACGCAATAAGGCTGGGAACTCAAAACCTCTGCAAAGTGTGATCATTCCCTTGTGAAGCTTTACAACACCAGGACAATGATATATTCAGAGTGCAATAATTAAAACAATAATTCCCAACAAAGTGGGGATTATGAGATAATTGACCATTTTGAGGTATTAAACAAACCATAGTAAAAGCCAAGGGTGCTCAACTATATGGTCAATTATATTATAATTACCTGAATGACATTAATGCTATTATAAAGTCTGCTCAAAGTAAAAAAGAAACAATAAAAAATTGATAAAGTACGCATGGCAGGAAAATGACCTTCGACGGAGGCTACTTGGCCGACTTTGATATCGCACTGAGACTCTCCTGCATGAATGAGTTTGTGGTCTCTCCTTTTCACTCTAAAGGAACTGCCACGTAGAGGGTTGTGGGGGCATTTAGATGTAATTACTCAGCCACAGGGGCATTTGTGCACAAACTCCCACTTACACACATCCCATCATTTTTCTGACCCTTTGGTGCAAATCAGTAAGTGTCACTTTGTTCAATGGGATCAACCTCCTATGAGGAAAGACTGAAAGAACTGGGCATGTTTAGCCTTGAGAAGAGAAGAAAGAGGGGAGACATGATATCACCCTTCAAATACTTGAAAGGTGCTCACACAGAGGAGGGCCAGGATCTCTTATCGATCATCTCAGAATGCAGAACACGGAATAATGGGCTCAAGTTACAGGAAGCCAGATTACAGCTGGAAAAACTTCCTGACTGTTAGAGCAGTATAACAATGGAACCCATGACCTAGGGAGGTCGTGGGCTCTCCCACACTAGAGACATTCAAGAGGCAGCTGGACAGCCATCTGTCAAGAATGCTTTAAGGTGGATTCCTGCATTAAGCAGGGGATTGGACTAGATGGCCTTATAGGTCCCTTCCAATTCTCCTATTCTATGATTCCTAGTGTGATTGCAGCTTTAGCGTTCTATTCAGAAAAAGTTAGGCACACTTACATTTCAGTAAAGTCAACGAGACTTATACCACAACCCTATGCATATAAAGTGTGTTTAGGATTGCAACCTTAAGGCACATTGAAATCCATGAGATTTTGGTAGTTAGGTAATACTTTCTTTGGATTTCATCTTCAAATGAGTTGGCCAATAGACACTATTTGTTCTAGTATCAAAAACGAACGAGTTTTTTTTGGGGGGGGGGAAGTCAAGCACAAATCACTTTCTCTCATATGGGCTTTCTCAGATAATTGGATTGATGTTAGTAATCCAAGGGTCTGATCATTTCTTTTTAATGAAAACTATGATTTTAACAGGCAGTGTTTGATGTTTATATGGCATTTTACCCCACTAATTAACTTCACTAATTGCTGATTAAATGAAGTTAATTAACAGAGAATAGTGTCCTATATTATAATACAGCAGAGTATAAATGTTTAGTTCTGGTACTTAACTCTGAAAGTCAAAGTATTCTCAATATATATATAACATTTTTTTTTATTTTTTTTTTTATTCAGAAGCCGACATAAAAGCAAATTGCTTACAAAATGGCACTAAGAACAGGATTACGTAACATAAAAAAATATCACAAGGACCCAACAGGCGAGGTATTTCAATTCTGCTAGATCAAGAAGGGATGGCCTATATGCTCAGATTAGCCCATATCATGTGAGCTTATTTAAGACATACATACACACCTTCAACCAGGGGACTCCCAGGTTGGCAATTAGCTGTTAGAGCATGTGATGCCTCAAGCAGAGAGAAAGAGGGAGCAAGGCACATATACCAAAGAGGCCTGAAAGAAAAGAAATAACTTAAAGTAGGGATAGGTGGGAAATTCTTTCCATCGAAGTTTTTTTTAAAAAAATGGATTTACCTAATATGTTCCTCCTAGAACCAAACAAGGAACAGAAACAATTTGTTCATAGAAATCCATACATTTCCAGGCTTGTGAGGCATTCCGTAAAAGGAAGAAAATGCATTTGACAACACATGCACATTTGAAAAACACACAAAGCCTACTGCATGCATTTTTTAAATGTGCATGAACAAGAGTCAATGAGGCCATGCATCCATTAATGCATCCATTCGAAAAAATTCACACAAAAAATTGTTGCATATGGATTTTTTTCCTGTAAAAAACCCAGATCTGTACAGAGCCAACGTGGACCAGACTTGGGAGGTGGGAAAAGGAGGCCGTCTGTGGAAACGGACTTTGTAGATCTGCCCATCCCTACTTAAAAATCAACAGAAACCATCTTCCCCACCACCAAATTGTCCTTGCCACCATCGCCATAAATAAATAAATATAGTTATTGTCACACACTCAAGGGTACTGGGCTACACAGGGCATAATGTTTACCCTTAACAGTGAACTGAACTTATTAGACTGTTTTTACCTAAAATGATGCAGACTGCTGTGAAAAAGAAAACCTAAAGCGTAAGTACTTAATCATAGTTGTAAGTCGGGCGATATATAAACATTTAACTAATTTGGAGGGTCTTGCTAATCTGTCTGCAGATTCGTTTCTATGTGTGCAGATCACACACACACTTATACAGACAGATCAGGTTACACAGTGGAAGTCAAAAATACCAGTCAATTTTGAGGTATAATTCTATCAGCATGGGCCGCTGCTTCTTTGGCCCCTCCTGATATACAAGTGCACAAAGGCAAGCTTAACAGGTGTTTAAAGTAACAGACAGGGCTGCTGCCTTGTGTTGCACAAGTGGATGTTTAAAATTAATCCTTTAACATACAGTTTCCTCTGTAATCACTGACTGAGGGGATATAATGGGACTGAAGCCTAGCTGCTACTGAACCTGCAAGGGTCAATGGAGGGTGAGAGTAACCAGCCATGCTGAAGGACAGCCAGCAAAGGGTATGCGAACAGCACAGAAGCAAAGCTCAAGGGAAGCAGTCACTGGCATGCCATCATGGGAGGAAAGCTAATAGAAACAAAGGCCCTTGGTATGACAGGAGGTATCCCTTAGTAGGAAATAAAAAGGAGAGAACACAGTCCGGAAAAATAAATTTTGAAAACCTTCCCAGTTGTAAGGGAAGAAGGAAGGCTTCTCTCCATTGGGCCCACCCAGGCTATACTAAAACAGTTCACAGTTTACAATACAGAATCACATCTACCCAGACCAATGGGATAGTCATGACACACGAGCTTGCACGGCCAGGGGCATGCCATTTTGTGAACCGCCCAGAGAGCTCCGGCTATTGGGCGGTATAGAAATGTAATAAATAAATAAATAAATAATAAATTCTCTAAAGGGGAAGCGCTGTCATTATGAAGTGGAAGTATTCTGCACTTATACAGGGGCTCCCCAATGCCCACACCAGTTGTCATCATGTTCTCAGAAGAGAATGGCAAAAGTTTCTGCATAAGTAATTAAAGACAAATAAATGTGACATTAAGAAACAATCCATGAATTGTAATTTCCTGAAAATGCAAGAGGATGATGGTGGTATAAGGTTGATTCTAGGAAGGAAAATGCTCAGGCACAAAGGAAGTTCCTTACACTCCTGAAAGTTGTAGAATGCACATGTTTGGGGACATGTATCTGTCTTCCTGCACCACACAAGACTGATTTAATGGAAGCTAGGGCTTTCTAGCATGACCGTGCTAAGCATGGAAGTCACTTGCTTGCACTGACAAAAAGTGGCAGCTTCCACAAGCAGAAGCAATTGTGGGAGGAGTGATTCCTGGGAGGGTGTGGCCTGCTATTCTACTCACATGTAAGTATAACATTTACATTAAGTTCACAGGGGACAGGGCCTTGGAGGAAGTGATTTGTCTGCTGGAGGAGTTTGTGCCATGTCCAGAGTGACTGATTTTGTGGCAACAGTATAGCCCTCTTTTTCTGTATGATTCCATTCAAAATTACTGGCGCATCGGGAGGGAATCGGTCTACCTGAGCAGAGTGTCCATATTTGTAACGGACAGACACTACAGCAGGAGTGTCAAACCTCCTTTAGTCTGAGGGTCAAATTCAATTTTGAAGATCTCAGGAGCTGCATTATAGAGGTGGGCAAGGGCAAAGATAAAAGGGGGCAGGACAAAAAACCAAAAATATTTCTCCAAATAGATTAAGAGTATAAGAAGAGCCATGCTGGATCAGACCAACACTAAGGGTCGATCTAGTCCAGCTTTCTCTTCACACAGTGGGCAACCAGTTGTTAACAGGAAACCATAAGCTGGACATGAGCACAACAGCACCCTCCTGCTCATGTTCCCCCATATGCAGGCATACTGTCTCAGTTACTGGAGGTAGCTGATAATCATCAGGACTAGTAGCCACTGATAGCCTTGTCTTCCAGGAATTTGTCTAACCCCCTTTTAAAGCCATCCAAATGGATGGCCATCGCTACATCTTGTGGTAGCAAATTTCATAGCTAACTATGTGCTGTGTGAAGAAGTCCTTCTTTTTATCTGTCCTGAATCTCCCACCAATATTTTAGCTTAAAGCTAAAATATTTAAGCTAAATATTTACTGTTTAGTAAATAAGCCTGGGGAGAGGCATTCTAACCTTTCAGAATGAAGAAAAAAAAAACTGTACAAAAGTCAGGAAATCACCATACAATTAGTAGTTGGAGGGGAAGTGGGTGGGGCCAGAGGAAGGGGCATGGCCAGATTGGGACCCCAGGTGGGCTGGATTTGGGGATTGAAAACCCCATCAATAAGGAAACAAAGGACAAGATTTCAATTTAGCGGCTAATTATGATTTTTAGGAAATTCTTCCCTAGTGCATACTTTAAAAATGCAGCCATGATTGATACAGATGATGATGATGATGATTATGCATCACACAAGACTCATCTAGCGCAAACATCACACATGGCAACATTACATCTCACTTGCTCTAACAATGTGGGAAGTGTAACATTTAGACTTGGAGTACCTCAACAATGTTTACAGGCGGTGTTAAGCCAATCCATACAGATTCTAATAGAACAATCCTATGCGTATTTAACCCTCAGAATTAAGTCCCGCTAAGTTCAATGGGGCGTATTCCTTATTGAGTGTGTGTGTAGGTTTCCAGCCTACTTGTAGTAAAGGCCAATAATATTGAAAATTTTGAAAACAAACAAATGCCAAACAATGCTGAGTCTGTTCAGCTTATTTAAATAGCCCCCTAGTGGGCCTGGATGTGTGCTGCTTAGAAGCTGCTGGGGAAAAAATAGTTGGAGCAGAAGTTCAGAAAGCCTGACTAGTGCCAAACTAAAACATTTACAAAAGCTGCACTCTTATGTACACTTACTTGGAAGTAAATCCCACAGAGCTCAGTGGGGCTTATTTTGGAATTGCCATGCACAGGATTAGGCTGTAAATGTGCTTATTGGAAATCAACTGTGTTCCTGCAAAGGAGGAAATGCACAACCATTATCTTCTTCCTAGTTTCTAATTTCTGCTAATGTGGCATGAAGTCAAGCCCTATCTGTAGCCTTGTTAATAGGTCACCAGGCCAGCAGGGCTGGGGATAATTTAGAAGAATGAAGCCAAGGGAGTTTATCTTTCAGGTCTGGAATGTAAAACGACAGGCTCAAACATAAGACTACATATGTACCTCAAAGATCATGCCACAAGGACCCTCGATACACTGCACTCAAACTTCACATGATTAATCACACCTGAGCATGGCTCCGCCCTACCCGATGTTTAATGTTGTCCAATTGACAACTGTAATTGTGTGCATTTCCAGAGAGAGGGGGGTAGACTCTAACTTTCCATCCACATGAATGGTCATGTCATATCAAATGACCCTCAGAAAACCTTTGAAGTATCCACAGAAACAATAGAGACCTGGGGGGGGGAGGGTTGGTGGTTGGCAGTAAGACAACTGATATCAAGGCTGTTAACTCTACTTATATGGTCAAGTTCTATGTAACTCCTCTTTTTGTTAAATCAAAGTGTTGCAAAAAACACACACAGACCATTTTTTCTCTTTAAGCATTGCAAAACATGGCCAGCAATTAAAATCCTAGCATGCCTGCAAGAGCCATTTAGCAACTAAGGAATAGGACAGAGATACAATTAAGTAGGCTTAAGAAGCTGTCAACTGTTTTTGCAGTAAAATTAGAATTTACAGGGTCCAACTGAAAGTATTGCCAGCTCTTAAACTCTTACTAGCTGTAATGGTCTTACTTCTGTTCTTGCTACAATCTTCTTTTTATTGTTAACTACCAAAATATAAATCATGTGGTGAGACCCGCAATATATTGCGAGCACCACTAATGTTGTCACACTTTTTTCAGTAGGAGTGGGGGCCATTGCTTTAGAGCCAAGGGCAATTTTTGCTCCCTTCCGCCCCCACTAAGCAGTCCATATGAATGCAGCAGTTTCCTCCTTTCAGTAAGAATGAACAACAATGATTTACTATAGAAGAAATTGAAAAAAAGCATAATTCAAAGGCACCTATAGTCTATAGTCCAGGAGCTAAACATTCCCCTGTTCCAGATTACAGCAATTTTGTGGGAGGGAGTTCAGGGAGAAGAGGTTTGCTCCTCCTCCCTGACAGAGTGTTGCCAATGGTAATCTGTTTTATTATGCCCCTCAGAACTCAATAGGAGCCACTGAAAAACTCTCTAACAGCTTTACCCTGTGTCATGCTAGAATGTATGGGGGGTGGGGACGGAATAGAAAACCCAGGGACAAGTCTTCATACATTCAGACACATTCAAACGAATGGTGCTCTACATGCTCAACGTATACGCTTCAAGTTACAGAGAACAAGGATTTGGGGATTAACATTTTCATCATATTTATCATTCCTTTATTTATTTATTTATTACATTTGTATAATGCCCCATAGCTGAGGCTCTCTGGGCGGTTTACATAGGATAAAAACACTTCAAAACAATACCAAAAAATAAAAATAAAAAATTAAATCACAAAAACATACAATTTAAAAAACAAAAACAAAAAATGATAGAGAGTGGCAACAAGTGCACCAAGATTGTAATGATTGCTTACTTCCTTTCCTGTACAGGTCCTAAATTTGTCAGTTTTATGATTGCTCCAAATTGCAAACCCTTCAAGACCAGCCATGGGTTAACAATGAGTGGTGAGGCACTACCAGTCCCACAAAATATAGGCTTAGCACTCTCTCATGCTGTTGACCAAGAGATGCTCCACTTAATATGGAGGAAAGGAACGCTATAGCGACCACACCCATGATCACAAAGAAATGCCAAGCCACCTACTACCATGTCCTCAGACCAATGGGATAGAGCTGGCAGAAGGAGGAGGCTTGAAGAGGGTAGGGATTTCACCTTCATGGGGCCATCAAACCCCTTCTTTTTACTGAGTAAGAAAATAAGACAGCAGGTTAGGAGGAAAGAACTCTGAATTTATCTCTCAGTGAGAGACAGAAAGAAAAAACACTCACTTGAGGCAGCCCTATTCCAGAACCTATCCTGGAAACCCTACTGGACCAGCCCAGAGAAAGATGGGACAGACTTGGGATGAAGCAACTCCATATTTTTCTTTCATTTTTTGTTTGGGTTTATTTTGGTTAATTCCTTATTAAAGACAGAGGCACTATTCTATAGCCCCTAGCTCTACCTGATCCTGAGAACTGAGTGAAGACCTCACATGGTTCCGCACCTGCAGAATAATACAGTACTTGCTTTCATAACTCTCTTGCTGGCTCCATGATCTGTGTCTTGGCTGTCCTATAATACAATGTTTCTTTCTTTTCCAATGGGTTGTATTCAATGTCATCAGTCTATCAATGGAGCAACCACTGCAGATAGGAATAGATTCCCCAATACCACTTCATGCCACCCCCACCCCTACATACATATAAATCTGCTCCAAATAGTTGGGGGAAGCCTCTGGAGCAGATCTGGAGGACGTGTGGTGGTGAAAGGGAAAGGAGAGGAAGGGGAATTCCTGTTGCATGAGTTGTCCACTTGTGTGACATTGAACAGAGCCCATAATTGCACTGTATCTATTGTAAAGACTTTTAGTAAATTCAATCATTAATTTAAAAACTTTCTGTTTAACAATACTTTGTAAATAACAGGATAGTCATAGATCGTGGTAGTTTGTATCCTGTACTTTTAACTGTAGTAATATCTGCCTCCAATCTACACTTATTTCTTACAGTTCCACCGAATATGCAAATGACTGGCTCTTCGAACTGGACATCCCTCAACTATTATACATTGAATTTATACATCTAAAAACTTTTCTTTTTCCTAAAGCTTTTAAAACTTGAATTGTTCTGACTTTTATACTGCCTGTTTGGTGCATTCTCTTACCCTCCTTATTGCTTTATTATGATTTTATTAGAATGTAAGCCTATGCGGCAGGGTCTTGCTATTTATTGTTTTACTCTGTACAGCACCATGTACATTAATGGTGCTATATAAATAAATAAATAAATAAATAAATAAATAAATAAATATAATAATAATAATAATAATAATAATAATAATAATATAGATATTTTCTTTGAAAACTACATGCCACTGGATGTTTTAAATGGCTCTCTTGAGTTAGTATCAATAGCAAACTTCAAACCATACAAATATACATCCACTGATCCTCTATGACAGTATTTTCAACACTTTTACAGGGAAGGAGAAGGTTTAATTTCATCCAAGTACAAATAATATTGGGATGCAACCTTTGCAATTTGAAAATCTCACAAATTATCTTCAAAGGGTGTTAAATCTGATACTACTTCAGACTGTCCAAATAATTTTCAATAGAATTCTCCTTAATTTTAAATATTGATACTGATAGTTTTTAACATTGTTTAGAAATATAGATCTGAAGGAAAAGGCAGGAAGCTTACCATGTGGATTACCCACATGGACCTATGGTCCAACTGGAGTCTACCAGGAGAAGAGCCTTCAGTGTGGTGGCCCCCCTTCCTATGGAATTCCCTAACTCCAGAGGTCAGCCAGGTGCTAACTTGGTATTCATTCCAGCACCTCCTGAAATGGTTGTTGTCCCAGGAAGCCTCCCCTTAATGACCAGCTGCAGTTGTATCTGCACTTTGTTCCTTTTAAAAATGTATTTGAATAGGGTGACCATATGAAAAGGTGGACAGGGCTCCTGTATCTTTAACAGTTGAATAGAAAAGGGAATTTCAGCAGGTGTCATTTGTATGCATGTCACACCTGGTGAAATTTCTTCTTCATCGCAACAATTAAAGCTGCAGGAGCTATACTGCAGCTATACTGTGACCAGATTTAAAAGAGGGCAGGGCACCTGCAGCTTTAACTGTTGTGATGAAGAGGAAATTTCCCCAGGTTCTCCCTATATACAAATGACACCTGCTGAAATGCCCTTTTCAATACAACTGTTAAAGATACAGGAGCCCTGTCCTCCTTTTCATATGGTCACCCTATATTTGAATGTGTTTTTTTATTTTTTTTATTGAATTTATTCACCACTCCGAAATTCTTGAATGGGGAGCGGTATAATACATATTGTAAATAAAATAAAAATAAATAGCATAAAATCATGTGGCGTTTGTAGTGCCAATTAATGTTAGTAAGATACATAGTCCCAGTTCATCATAAGCTTAATAAGTTGAGATATAAATGAGCCCCTTTGTGGTATAAGTGATCAAACCAGGAAGCCTCCAATTAACCACAGTTTCCCCTTATCAGCTTTGGAACAAGAGGGAATAGTAACCCATCAACAAGAAGTGGTTTAATAACCTGGCTTGTTCCAAAGCTGGAACCCAGTTTCCAGTTCAGTTGAAACGAAGGGAGAAGCAAAGGGGCTGCATGTGTGAGCAAAACCCTCATTCATCATTTGGCTTATTAAACTTATAAAGCTGAGATATGATTGTCTGACTGCAGCCATTAAGGCTGGAGACTAAACAACTGTTGAAATGAACATCTGTATGATGTTTGTAATGTCAACCAACCTTTGGATTAGCTGGTATGACTGACAAATTACCCAGGGCCAAAGAGACACAACACTTCAAGAATTAAGCATTGACACAAATTATAGCTGTATATCCATATGAATGGGAGCTGAATATGAAGAGATCCATTTTGCCAATAAAAAAAATTAAAAAAGGGTGCCATGGCTTTTTGCACCTAAATGTTTTGCAGCTCTGGTACTAGCTCTCCACCATTTCTCTTTTTTTTACTTTTGGTAGGAGACAGGGCGCTCAGTTAAATTTTTAGATGTTAAAAGCATGATCAAGCCTGTCTAGTTGGAAACGTTTTAATGTCAGCAATGAGCGGCCAATAAATTTTTAATTCAAGCTAGAGCAGCTGAAAACAGGTTTCGTTGTCTAGTGCTCTCCCACATTCTGCCAACACATTAAGTGTGATAACTGATATTCAAACATGTAACCTTCTGTTCTATTCAAATGAGTTATCTTTAGATACATTGAAAAGCTTCTCCCCCCTCTTTTTTGGGGGTGAGTACTTCATAATAGAATCCATATTTCATTTTGCTTTTGTTAAAGACAGTCTACAGTAATCCCTCTAAAACAGTTGTTCTGGCATATACTCCTAAATTATGTAATTCACCAGGGTCAACTCAGCTGTTACAATCACTTTCAAAGAAAGGGGGTATAATACATTATCATTATAGCTATACGATCTGTACCGAGCTTTTCTTGGCTCTATTCCTAACATTTCATGCTGAAATTTATCTGTTTTTTAAAATCATCTGAAAGGTTTTTGAACACCATACATGTTCAAGCGCTTCATTTTAAATGGTTTAGAAATGAAATGGTATAAACAGAAAGACGAAAAATGCTTCTGTTCTCTAATCTAGCATTAAGTACCATTTTAAGGAACAACAGGCATGTTTCCAAACAAACTATTGCAGTGTACAAATTACCCAGCAGGGACGGAGATAACAATGTCTCTGGTGTGGGTTTAGATCTTTGCAAAAGCTAACATTTCATCAAGGTTGTCTAGGAAACCACATCCTTAGATATCTATCTTCAAATGTGAGCAGTATGTATCCTAGTTTGGGATGCCTCTTAAGGCTACTTGGCTACAATGGAAATTTAAGGGTGATTACTGTTTACATAGCAAGGCATAGATCCTACCTTTTAATTATCAGGAAACAAAGGTTTTGATCATGTGCTATTCTTTGGTAGTTCTCACTCCTAAAGACTGCCCTTGACTATGTGTCAAAGAAGAAGCTACTTGGGCTCATATTGACAGGACCCTAAGGGGAGAGTTGCAAATGTCTGCCCCACTCTGCAACAGCTCACTTTTTAAAAATGGAACATCAGCACCCACTCAATAATAGCCTCTGGACTTTCATATTGGAACTTGCCAGTGACCTCAATCACATCTATCAAGTCTGTCTATTGATGAGTAACTAACCACCTGAATGGTGCATGTGAATTGGTCTAGAGTGGCTCACTAAGGTCTGCAAGATTTCAAGCAGCAACCATTTTGCACCTACAGTGCAATATCATTCCACTTATTTCTGGCATGAATGTGGAAACCTACATAGCCAAAACAGCAGCACTTATACGCATGGAAAGAAAACTGAGGAGGGGAGTCCTACTGATGGGGGACTAAAAACAGCCCAATGAGGAGAGTGTTTTCAGTGGCTATGAGGTGTTAATTTTCTGTTGGGAAGAAATAACGGAAAATTGGTTGGGAATGGGATGGACTAATGCAGGAGAGAGCATGGCTGACTGACCCAATGAACAAGAGCACTCCACACTGTAACATTTTTGTTGCAGACCCTACTTGTTCTAACCAAAGTCTGGTTAATTACCGTAACTGTGGTCATAATGGAAGCAGAAAGTATTTATAATAGTCTGCCATGTTTATTTTTAAAATTCCTAGGCTGCCTTTCTCCCATAAAGCACCCAAGACAGCTGTCGAAGAATAGTTCTTGAGCGATAGGTAGGCGACACTTAGGTTTAGGGTTTCTGGATGAAAATAAGGGGAAACTAGACAGATAAGAAAGAAAGAGGCCTATTCACAAGCAGCTAGTTGATCAAGAAGCATAAAAGACTAATAGTACATTTCTTCTGACCCTACACTCTGCCTTCTAATCTACATTTTGTGAAAATAACACTTTACACTTTTAATAAGTAGCCATATGGAGCCAGCATCCAATAGTAAACCAGTTTTTTCATAAAGAATATACCATCCACTGACACTAGGCCAAACCACCAGCCAAAGCTCTTCTATTCTATAACATTGTAATCTGCTTTTGAGACTTAGGGAGCAATCCTACGCAAATTTAGGCAGAAGAACTCCCAGCATCTGCCAGCCAGCCACATCTGTTGGGGGAGTAGGACATTTTTCTGTCTCAACAATGCATAGGATTCCACCTTTAGGCAGGCAATTTTACACCCCTTCCTCTATACCTTCCTGCCATCTCTCTGCTGTTTGGCAAGAGTGCAGCTAAAAACCCTTGCATCTCAGGGGATGGTCCCCTTGTGTTGTGAATGTGTACTGAAATGTGTTTGACGTGTCCTTTTTCTCTGTAGCACAATCTTCCCTGTTTGAAATCAACTAGGTTTACTGATTTTCCCAAAAGACTACCACTCTGAGCTTTTCCTGTAGGTCCCTGGAGGAAACTCAGCTAATCCTACTGGGGGTTTCTACTAGTCCCCTCTGACTTTGTGAAGTGGAGAAGGATGGGGGGGGGGGCAAGGAAGGGGGGGAATTAAAATCTTGAAAGACTAAATGAAATCGTCTTGCAGGAGGATGGCAGCCGCTTCCCTATGCTCAGTCATTCGCAGTCACACTATGCTGTCCAGTAACCAGCATTGATAATTCCTCATGAATAAAAATGCCAGCATTATCATCCACAGCTATGTTGTTGACATGCTTTTTTGCTATTTCACTAAAAATACCATTAATTTTCTGGCTTCACAACAGCTGAGCTACTCCCTATTTGAATATACAAAAGAGCATTTTGTTTAAACCAAATTAAAAGCGTTCCAGTAAATGACTTCAATTTTGCTGGCTATACCATTCCAGTGGATACCAGTTTAATCCTGCAACAACCCTCCCACCCCTATTCGCTCCTATCCTCCATCTTCTCCACTTCCCCAATTTCTCCCCACCTCTTTTTATGCTTAACCCTTTCTGGTCAGGAACTGGATTCAACCAGAACAGCAGATTCTACAGTCACAGCAGAAACTCCATCGAAGTAAAACAAACACCCAGTGCAAAAGAGCTAAGAAGTGGAAGAAGCCTGGCTTCTTTGCTTTATTAACACCTTTGTTTGCAAACAGCAATTGAAATTGGGGAGGAGGAGGAGAGGGAACACAAACATTCTAGGCACCTTCAAGGCACTTTCCCATCCAGATTAAGTGCCGACAGCCCTCATTTCAGTCAGCCTGTAAACCGCCATGTCTGCCAAGCCCTCCTGGAACCTCAGCACTTTATTTGTTCCCATTTGTATCTAATGCTTTTGTCAACAGTTCAACACAAGGCAAAGCAAACAACCCACTACAAACACTGGGGGTAACAGCAACGAGCAGCGAATCCTTCACAATTATCCAACCCCAGCTGCTCAAGGCCTGTCCAGGCCGCTTTCATTTACAACAATGTCAACAAAAGGCTGAAACCCAATAACTAGGGGTGGGTCAATACTACCACTGTAAAACCCTCTGGAGGAGGAAATGCTCTTCTCCCGCTTTACTGCTTCAGCAAACATGCAGAATAATTCAGCCAGATAGACGAGGGCTTGTCTAATCATTTGTCGTGCATGAATTATTCAAGGCTCGTCACATAAACTGCTTAAAGGACGGCTCCTCAAATATTTCAGAGGAAGTACCAGCTGTCCAATTTGTTAAACGGAAGGCGCATTAGGCAAATCCTGACACAGAGGACAGAAGGAAACTTGGGCCCTTATTTATTTTTAAATAAACAACCCAATGCCACAGCTTTCAATTGATTGATTCTCTCTCCCCCCCCCCCCCCCGCCAAAGGCTTCTGGCTCAATTACAACCGGTCGGGGGGGGGGAGGGAATCTGATATGTGCAACTATGATAAATAACTGTCACGGCAGCTCATAACTCTGAGGTTATAGTTGCATATCAGTTTGAAGAGAAAACACATGGTAAGGTTCTCTCATACATGTCAACACTCAAAGAGCAGAGGGCTAGCAAGAGCTATTGTGGTGAAGTGATGCTAGATGAAGTGCTGAGGGAGTGGATGTAGGATACTCAGATTTTAAACCTTCACTCAACCAGGAAGCTCATGAGGGTGGCATATCAGCAATAATATAAGGCAAGAATAAAATTAGATAGGGACAGAACAGAAAGAAATCTGAAAACAACAAAATTGGCAGCATATGTATTTAACCATTGACCCTACAAGTGTTCATATGTGAAGGTGAGAAAGAGAAGAATAACAATAGCCATTTACTAAATAGTGTGATAGCAAAGCATGTTTCCTACCTTCACAGGACTGTTGAGAGGATAACAGGGAGGAACTTTATGCACCACCCTGTATCTCCCCTTTGGAGGAAGGAAGATATAAAAATTAAACAAACAAATATATGTATGGGATGCCAGACATCTGCAACATCCCACCAAGTGATAAGAAGAGTATTTACCAAACATTCATACCCACCCAGAAAACCAAAGTAGCAAAATTCTCTTTACCATTCAGAAGGGTGTAACAGATGATGGGTTTCCTGTGTGGTTGCATGGACACCATGAAAAGCAACCACTGTTCATATCACAATGTGAAAAGTTACTAGTCAAGCATTCACTGCAAAGTTTTTACATCTTCAAGAATTATTTCCCATCTTTTTCCACTTGCAAGAAACCTAAGGCAGCTTAAATGGTCCTCCTCACGTTATCCTCACAACAACCCAGTGAGGTGGGTTAGACTGAGAGTCAGTGACTGGCCCAATGTCACCTAGTGAGCTTCATGACTAAATAGGCACTAGAATCTAGATCCCCAATGCGCTAACCACTATACCACACTTGCCTAATTAATATTGTTTTCCTTAACAGGTGTATAATGTCCCAACACGCACACACAGACAGGCACTCAACACATACACCTATCAATAGTCTTATCAAAACTATTTTAACTACACAACTGTAGAAGAGCAACTCTAAAGATTAAAAATTGGGACTAAAAATCGAAGCACAGTTCTAATGAGCATAGTAAAACACAAGAAATGTGGCTTTATTTGTTGGCCATCTACCAACTTATTGCATAATCTTTCCATGACTGCTATCTCTTTTCTTCCTGATTGGAAATAGATACAAGTTTAATCCTTAATCGCTATCATAAAGGTATATTAATGCATAAGCATTTTATTAAGAGCGAAAGTAATAATTGCATTAGGAATAGCATTACAACATAGTTTGAGGTTGGGCAACATAGTCTGGGCGTGAACACAGGACTAAACATGCTTTTTAATAGTTGAAGTCATAAAATGTACAAGAGAACTCTAACACAGAAGGCTTGCCAATGGGATTATTGGAATTATGGATGGATGCCATTTGTTTTAGTCTTACAGACTTAAAATGCTACTGACCCTATCCCAGTGAAACAATAACACACTTCAGCAATTGCTGTTTTGGAAATGTACCACCCATTCTCACGCAAAAAACAAAGAAGAAAAAACATTTTATTCAGAACATAAGAAGTGCCATGTTGGATCGGACTGATTTCAATGGGTCTACCCTAAGTATGAGTAAATCTCAATCCAAGACATAATCTATACATTATTTTGGGTTGCTATTCCCCTTAAAAAGCATGCTGAATAACAAGGGAGCAGAAATGATACCTCATCTTTGGACAGATCCTTGTTAATACAGGCAGGCTTATTTATTTATTTATTTATTTCATTTATATACCACCTCACAGCCGAAGCTCTCTGGGCGGTTTACAAAAGTTAAAAACAGTAAACATTAAAAACAAATATACAAAGTTTAAAAGCATAAAAAGCATAAAAACAACAGTATCCTTATAAAAACAGCTATTCTGGGGTCCGTTAAAAACAAACAAACTCAGCTCATGTTGTTAAATGCTGTTAAATGCCTGGGAGAAGAGAAAGGTCTTAACCTGGCGCCGAAAAGATAACAATGTTGGCGCTAGGCGAGCCTCACTGGGGACATCATTCCATAATTGGGGGGCCACCACTGAAAAGGCCCTCTCCCTTGTTGCAATCTTGAGCTTTCCTTGGAGTAGGCATTTAGAGGAGGATCTCTAAATGGAGAGCGCATTGAGCGGGTAGGTTCATGTCGGGAGAGCCGTTCTGTCAGGTATTGTGGCCAAAGCCGTGCCTCCAGCTGATTGGCTATTCTGGCAGCAGTCTAGTGTACCTGCAGTAACTTTATTTTAGTAACTAGTTACAGCAGTCTTGATAGAGAGTTTTAGGGTGCAACTTTATGCATGTTTACACATACACACAAAGTTCCACAACTCCCAGCATGCCCCAGGAAGAATTGTAGGACTTTTTTTTTATCTAAAGGTGCATAAGATTACAAGTTAGTAAATTAATTGATTACATCTGCATGTAAGTGAAACAAGAATTTTGAAGCAAAAAGCACACCACTTTGTTTTTGAGATAATGATGTGGGTGTTATAGCAGCCATCTTGGAGGAGGCATTACTCCTTTCTTCTACATAGGATATAGTTCCTACAGCACTTATATTTCAAATAATGCAATAAAAAAATCTGCTGCTAAATGAATGAAAACAATGTTTAATATAACTGACTGATAACATGCTGCTTTTTTATTTCAATGTATATTTTTGTTTGTTTCTCAATATTCTCTCTTTTGTAGACATTGAAATTTCCACAAGGCTTTAAAATAAGAAGAAATGAAGTAGTAAAAAAGGGTGGCGACCTATATTAACCTTCCCAATCCATGCTTCACTAAAGCTTTAATTATAAAGCTAACCATCGGTTGCTAAGACTACGTGAAGGGATTTGGGAAAGAGTTTGAAGTCACTGCAAGTGTGGGGAGAGCTTAGGGTGTTGTGCCTGAACCAGATCTCAAAACAAATTTGGAACTCCATTTTCCCTGCCGCCCACCCCGACTGTCTTTTCCTACTATTTATTTATTTATTTTTATTTATTTATTTATTTATTTATTTTATTATTATTTTTTTTATTTTTTTATTACATTTTTATACCGCCCAATAGTCAAAGCTCTCTGGGCGGTTCACAAAATACTATTATTGCTTAATGTACAGGTCATATTTGTGTATCTAAGGAGACTTTTTATAGTTGCATGTGTGCACTCATGTATATTAAAATCCCAAACATGGTGGAAAACAGGAAGAGTCAGCCGGAAGTACGCGTGTGAGGAAAAAAATAGACAGACAGACACAGACAGACACAATAGTACAGGTGGTTTATATTTGGATGTTGAAATAACCAAGGAGAATTATTAGAGATTCAAAAGACAACTATAAATGTTGACATAGCTTAGTGGCTATATTTATTTCAACAATTTATTCCCCTAATCTAAAGCGATGGGTACCCACCCACCCCGCTGAAGCCAATGAAATGCTGAACATTTAGCATGTATAAAGCCTGGTATGTCATTAACATGAATGGGTTGTTGAGATATGGCAGAGATGGGGAGCTGAACCGAGTAACTCTTCTAGCAACTACTACGAAACCCTGAAATAGGGGTATCCTTCAGTATCTACCAACTGACATGCAAATCCTGGTTTACACTCCTTAATACTTTCACATGGCCAAAATCTGTTGAGAGACTGATCAACAACAGGTCACCCCAGGGCAAATTTATTCTTTTAAGTATGTTGTAAATATTTAGTGAGATGGTGGTTATGCGTTTAACAGGTACAGTATCCTGCAATATCTGGGCACAAATGTCATCATTTACAAGTAGGTCAATAGCCATCTCACTGCTGACATCTGGCTTATTTTGGCAAAATGGAAGTACTTTTAAAAGTCGCTCAATGGCGCTTAAAAAATTGAAGAAAAATATATAGTGTAGCTTAGATCTCATGCTTCAGAAAGCACTTTTCAATAGAAAAGTATGGATTTTCATTGTCTATAGGCCCTCTATGTATGTCACCAAGGACCTATTATATTTAAAGGTATACTAAGGAAAGATATGGAATAACTGCTTCCTTTCACAATCTGAGTGAAAACCTTGATGGGAGGCTATCTGAGAAATTTGTGTGTACCACCTTGATCTCCCTGGCTTAAAGGCACAATATAAATGTAATAAATATAGATTCACTTTCCTTTCTACAAAACGGTTATGAAATATTGAAATTGTTCAGCTGCCTAGAAGTTCTCACACCTTGAGGCACAAAAGTTGGTAATTAGCTCACTCATTAAATATATCCTTTTTTTTCCTAAAACAATGCACTCAAGATAATTTCACAGCACCATGTTTATACTTAAGTTTGATTTCAATGCTCTGTTCACCTAAAACTAAGAAACCATCAACAAAATAAGTCACTATGTCCAATAATTATTTGATTTCATTACAAAGCATGTGGATGAACTCATAGCACTTTGCCTTATAGAAGGGTTGGGCAACTTCTAGGGGGTAAGAGGCTGAAATACCAGAACCACGGCTGATAAAAAAAAATCAATGATTTCTTTTTAAAAAAATAATAATTAAAAAAAACAAATTTTAAAATTTAAATCGGATTCTTTTGATTTAAATCAAATTTTGAATTTTTCTTAAAACAATTATTTTAAAAAGCCTAGGTCAAAATATTATCATGAATACTACTTATACAACTTCTAATTATATTCCCCTTTCAGTAGGGGTTTTCCCCTTTCAGTAGGGGTTCCGCAAGGCTCGGTGCTTGGCCCGTTGTTGTTTTCCTTATACATGTTGCCCTTGGGCAAGCTTATTCAATCTCATGGCCTCCAATATCATCTGTACGCCGATGATACACAACTATATCTGTCATCTCCGGAACTTTCTCCTGATGTTCACGATCGTATCTCGGCATGTCTTTCAGATATCTCAGCTTGGCTGCTTCATCGTCGCTTGAAACCTAACATGGCAAAGACTGAATTGCTTGTTTTTCCTCCTAAACCTTCTCCTCATCTCTCATTCTCTCTTACTGTCAATGATGTTACGCTTACTCCGGTCAAGGAAGCTCGTAGCCTTGGCTTTATATTCGACTCCTCGCTCTCCTTTATTCCTCATATTGAGGCAGTAGCTAAATCTTGTCGATTTTTCCTGTATAATATTGCCAGGATTCAATCATTTTTGTCTGTCTCTTCTGCCAAAACGCTTGTTCATGCGCTGGTTATTTCACGGTTGGACTACTGCAACCTTCTTCTCTCTGGCCTTCCTTCTTCTCACATCAGTCCGTTGGTTTCTGTTCACCACTCTGCCGCAAAGATCATCTTCTTCGCTCGCCGCTCCGACCATGTTACTCCGCTTCTGAAATCTCTTCATTGGCTTCCAATTCACTACAGAATCCAATATAAACTTCTCCTGTTAACCTTCAAAGCTTTTCACGGTCTAGCTCCTTCCTATCTCTCCTCTCTCATCTCACACTATTGCCCCGCTCGTGCTCTTCGCTCCTCTGATGCCATGTTTCTCGCCTGCCCAAGGGCCTCTACTTCCCTTACTCGGCTTCGTCCATTCTCTTCTGCTGCCCCTTACGCCTGGAACGCTCTTCCAGAACATTTGAGAACTACAAGTTCAACCGCAGCTTTTAAAGCTCAACTAAAAACTTTTCTTTTTCCTAAAGCTTTTAAAACTTGATGTTGTGCAGACTTCTACTGTTACTTTCTACTGTTAGTTTTACCCTACCCTGTGCCTGCTTACCCTACCCTGTACCTGTTTGTATTCTCTTCCCCTCCTTATTGTTTTACTATGATTTTATTAGATTGTAAGCCTATGCGGCAGGGTCTTGCTATTTACTGTTTTACTCTGTACAGCACCATGTACACTGATGGTGCTATATAAATAAATAAATAATAATAATAATAATAATAATAATAATAATAATATTCTATGAATATGTTTACAGAAGTTTAAGGACTTGGAAGATAATCTGATCAGTCCTATTCTGCATTGCAGGTGGTATACAGAAGTGCATATTTGCTCTCCTGCTGTCGCAATTTTGCCTCTCTAAGTGCCCCTCTGAGATGGAGAAGGTCAATGAACAGAGAATTTGGGGAGATGGAGTAGATCTGAACAAGGAAGAGGAGTCTGAAAATAAATGCAGAGGACAAGGGAGGGGAATAAAAAGTGAAACGCAAAGTGAACAGAACATGTCAGTGCATTTCTGACTCCTGTGGACACTTCCGTTGCATGTATCCTCCACTATAGAAGGGAAAACCCGATGCCCGCCCAGCCAGAATGGCTTGGGCAGGAAGCGGCCATTGCCAGTGGGGAGGAGAAAGACGTGTGCGTTTGGAAGCAGGGTGGGGCTCGGACTATAAGAGCCCCACCCACTGAAACTCATGGCCTTTTTCATCTGTGTGGGAATTGGCAATATCAGAATAGGGATGGTGATCACTATGCACCTTTTGGTGATTGGCATATCCGGAGGACCTGCTCCTAGGTTACTGTGAGGCTCCCGTGTAAGGATATGGTTTGCCTTTGGAGACCCTCCTGCTTCACCTACCCTGAGCTGTGAGGCACAGGGAAGGGGTGGCGTGAGGCAGTCTCCCCACACTTACACAGTGGCATATAAAAAAGGAGCCGGGTTTTACCCAACTCCTGACTTTGGAGAGTTGCTCGCCCATAAAGCCAGGTAAGTGGCCTGAAAAAGGACCCATCAATTCCCGCACTTTCACATGCGGATCCAGGGAGGGGTGAATTACCCATATTATTCAAATAAAGAGGCCCTAGTTTAACCCAAGTTCTGGTGTCTGTGTCTTTATTCTATACTTCCTTCTCCACTCGCAATACCTAGCATGGCAGCAGCAGGCTGTAAATGAGAGCCCATTTGGGAATACTTGTTTCTGTACCTGTTGTGGTTGAAATGGCCTATTTTTTTAAAAAAAAGAACTTATCTAAAAACTGAAATAGTTAACCATTCAAAAATCCATGTGTATGTTTCATTAATATTGTCGTTTGTTGAAGAAGAAAACCTACTAGAAGAACAAACAATTTTATTAGTACAATTTCAAAACCTGTCTGGTGGTGGTGACAAAAATATTAGTTGGAGCTGGTTCATCCCCTGAATAACTTCAAAAGTTCATTCTGCTTTAGTACTAAAATGACCAAATTATCTTCCCATTTTTAATGAAAATTAATCTGAAAACAATTCAGGATAATGGTTTAGTCTCAAACAATAATATACTTCTTTAAAAATGATGATTAAATAGAATCTTCCTCACTAATTATTTAAACTATGATTTTAAATCATTAAAATCGAGTCCTTCAGAGAAGTCATTTAAATCACAATTGAAATCAATTTGATTTAAATTAACTCAACCCTGCCCAGAACTCACAAGGGCCACCCTCAACAAAAATTGCTGCTGCCACCATGGGTGGCGGTTACAAAAAAGAGGCAATTTTGCAAGCAAACATGCTGTGCCCTTTTTTGCAAGCACTATCACACCAGAAGACTTTACGAGAGTGGGCCCCAAAGGTGCCTCAAGGCATCACACTGACATCCAGAATAAACTAGGGTAGATCGTCACATTATGCAAGATACTGATTCAATATAGTCATTTAAATACCATTTAGTGCCAAAACTGAGTATTCTTTTTATTTTATTTAATCAACTTAGAGACTCCATACTATATCTGAAAAAAAAAATCTCAACGTGGTTTACACTACAAGATCAAACATCCAACCCAGACATTAAAATACAAAACATGGCAATATATACCAGTGATGATGATTTTTTTAAAAAATGAATCAGAAAACTCAGAACACAACTAATTTAATTTCTCTCTCTCTCTCTCTCTTTTCCCTCTTCCCTCCAGAACTCCTTTTCCTTGTGTGTCATGCCTTTTTTAGATTGTAAGTCTGAGGGCGGGGATTGTCTTCTTTGCTAACTGTTGTAAGCTACTTCGAGAGCCTTTTTTGGCTGAGGAGCGGGGTATAAATATGATAAATAAACAAACAAACAAATAAACTATCCACAAACTGGGCAGCACAATCAGTCAGGGAAAGCTTGGGTGAAGCAACAGGCACCCAAAGCACCTCACAGTTGGTGTTTCCCAAATACCAAGCAGGAGAACATTCCACAAAGTGGAGGCCAACACAGAGAAGCTCGCTTCAGGGTTATCACAAGATGTCAATCTGCAGGTAGCAGAACAACTAGCAAGCTCTCTTCTGATGATTTTAGTGATCACACAGGTCTACACTGGGAAAGGCGATCTGCCTGGTCCTGAGTTGTTCAGGCTGTTCTATGCCAGCAACAAGACCTTAAGCTTGCTGCTTTTGATTTGTTGTTGTTGTTGTTGTTGCTTTAATTGTGTTGTGTTTATAGGAAGGAATATAATTTTTAAATAAATCAATAAAACAACAGTTTTTGTTGGCAAAAGTAGATGGTGCCCCATTGACCAACAGAGCTGCAGGCGCTTACTTATTTAACACACACATATTAAAAAGCTCAAGGTGACTAACAATGTGTTGTTGCTGTTGCTAAAAACACACCCTAAAATTCCTAAAAGCAGTAGAATCCCAGGAGGAGGAGGAAAAATGCAAGGAAGACATTAAAAAAAACCTCCAGGAATAAAACACAATTTCGCGCAGCAAGTGACAAACACAATTCATTACAGCAGCTTAAAACAATTCATAGCTGCAGAGCCCTCCTAAACAAGACGTACAAATCACACATAATTATTGTATGTGTCACTGTGGTTAAATCATGGGGTCAAAAACTGAGTGGAGTTACATCAGAAACTGCAGCCATACCAACTTGTGTTAGCTAACTCCTCCCACAGTGCATAGTACAGTTGCATCCTACATAACCACAGGCACTAGTACTGCCATAGTTCAAAGATGATGGCAATGAAAGCTGCAATCCTAAATGCTTCCTAGGGAGTAAGCTCCATTGAACACAATGGTACTTAATTCCAAGTGCACATGCCTGGGATTGCACTTGCATGTGGATAAACTATAGTGCCAGTGCATTCTCTCCCCTCCCATTCATTAAGCATATAAAGAATATTTATAGGAACACATTCCTTCCCTTTCAAGGGATATAGAAAAGCCAGGAAGTACAGCTTCTATTAGTTAATATTTGGATACAAATGGTTAAGGGCTGACTGAATGTAATATGCATCACTTAAAAGCACCTCAGTATTCTTTGATAAGCTCATAGCTCAAAAGGAAGGAGAAATACAGAGCAATCTGTTGCCCTCTTAATGCAATTAGCAGATTAAAGCAGTATTTCACTTCATTAAGATACTGACTGCACGCAGCATTAACTGATTATGTGACGTACATAGTGTTCCCCCTACAGTCCTCTTGGAGACACAGTGGAAAACAACAAGGGTAAGCCAAGCAGTTTACAAGTGAGCATCTGGTATTGACATTAGGAGCTGAACACAAAATCTATGCTGTAGTGTGCCCAAGGGGTACAGCGAAAGAAGCACTACATATCAACACTCAGACTCATCTGAGAAGCTAACTGCTGGCTGACGTTGATATGCTTGATAATTATTAAGTATTACACTTCAGCTTCAGCAGCACCCAAACAATATCTATCACCGCCATTTTGGCTCCCAAGGTAAAGATCTGATCAGATGTCCCCAAATTCAAGTAACAGTGTATTACTGGTCCCTCCCTCTTTCATGTTTCCATTTGGATTTGCTCTAAACACTCCCTCCCCTATCCCTAACCCAATAAGAGCCAAGCAGAGGAGTGGTAAGGTCCAGTAAACTGTAGTATAAACACAAGCGATTATTTCAATTTTCTCCTCAGATTATTCTTTCGTGGCAGACCAATAAACCCAATAATGCCTAGATTTACTAGAAAATTTTTTATTCATTTCCCCAACGCAGCAGAAAGTAAGCTAATAACATCCCACCGAGAGGGCTGTCAGACTAAATCCCTCAACTACTGAAAGCACTGCCTGGATAAATCTCACTTCACTTTCCATTCTGCCAACCACTTAGGGCAGGGCCCAGGGGAACTCTTCAGCTTATCCCTCCTCACGCAATGTCACAAGCGCAAGCCAGAGTGGCCCAATCAGTGCCAAGAAAAGAACAAACTAAAAAAGATTAATTCACAGATGTTCATGCATTTCACATACACTGTGCCCTATGGCCCGTTGCTAGGGCAACAGGAGACCACCAGTGTGCGCTTTATTGGCTTTATGAAGTGCGTCTCGGGGACTATAGTCCGAGAAATGCTGCATGATAATAGCAAGGCTTTTCAGAAGGCTTGTTTTGTGTTTATCCACATTTAACCCTCAGAGTATTATTAAGCACATTGCTATGCACAGCCATGGCACCCCCACACCACACACACATAAACAGGGTGGGAAAGATATTCAGCTTCCAAATCTGAGAGATGCAGACATATTTCCTGAGGTTAGCTTCAGATAGGCCTGTGATAAAATTCAGATGCAAGCTAAAAAACCAACAACAAACCTTAGGCATGTTTATGGAGTCTGATGGGAAGGTATGTTGCCTCCAGTTTGTGTATATGTGTGTATTATATAAATATAAATACACACACACAAGAAACACACATACACACCTGAACACACATCTCATGAATCTATAAAACAAAAAGAAATCCTCTAATCTAAACCAGGTAATAATTAATCCAAAATAAGCAGACTTTTAGCCAAGCTTCTTCAAAACTTTGGAATCATCTTACAACATGGAGAAATGTGTATTTCCTGTGATGTTGAGCATGAACAGGGTTTGTGAATACAAACATAATCTACAAATTCACACAAAGAATCTAGCTCAGTGCATTTATCCAGAACGTCCCTACTCTTTCTTAATGTGTTTGTTCATACTCAACAGGCCAGCGAATGCTTAAGACTAAAGACGTTTTGTTAGGGCACTTTTCCTTCTTCCTTGAGGGGGCTAGGGGTTAAAATCACAAATGTCAGGACTCTTAGAGTAGCAGCACATATCAAGTGTTAATCCAAAAAGAGAGGGGAGGGGAAGAAAAGGAGAGGGCTAGCAGAATAGATCAATAGGGAAACAGCTTACATTCAGATTCACAGGAGAAATAACATGCAGAGACAATCATTTCCTGGGAAAGCTAAAGCCTAATGAGAATTTACTCTGTCTCTTTTCTTCAGACAACCAGCCCTTTTGTGGCAGGGGCTTCCTGACTGACAGGAACTCAGGGCCCCTTAATAGGATTTCCATATTATTTCCAACACCTGCCTAGAAGTTATTTGTTTACATTGAAGGAGGCAAGATTCTCAAATCAGACATCTGCTTCTAGTTCAGGCATATCTTAGGAAGCCATCGAGAAAGCAGCTTTGTTACCATGGTGACATTTTATTTTCTTCCCTTAGTTGGCTGGAAAAAAACCATTAGCATTTCCAATTTTATTTTGTTCTTCAAAAGGCCAAATGCTGCTTAAGAAAACACAAAACTTCAAAAATTGCTATAAGCAATGGGTCACCCAAGATGCATGTGTTTGTTTAGCCTAATTAAAAGAAGCAGACATGAAAAGCTGAAGAGGAAGTAGTTTAAATTTCTTATCAGATCTTTCCAATTGGTGCAAATCCACCAATCCTCCACTTTCTCCCCTTTTTATTTTAAATAAATACAGGTAATTTATAATAAATATTACTTTTCTAAAACAGTAAAAACATCTGTGTCTAACATTCACCAAACTCATAATTCTATACCTGGCATGGCCTTCATAAATATTTATCAGATGTTTACAATGACCCGGTTCGCATGGCAGGTGTTGGGCACTTTCTGTGGCCATTTTGAATATTCAACCCTCGATCTGGATGATCAGGGGTTGCTAGGTGACGTCCAAATCCAGACACTATAGGTTAATCATGGGTTAAGCAAACAATAGTTAGCCTACAATTAGTAGTTGTTTAATCTACAATTAACTTATAGTGTCTGGGTCTGGACATCAGGTAACAGATTGGTCTGCTTTGAGGTTGAAGATTCAAAAGTGCTGCAGCAGACACCTGGCACACACTATGGAAAAACTGCGGATTAATTAATCTATGATTTCCAGCCATGACATACGAACCGCATTAGGAGGAAATGCAAAGTTTTCTGAACATAGAGTATTTGATATCTATAGTATGACATTTTAAAATAGCATTGTTAAAAATGTCTAAATCTGTTGAATGGTTTAATACCACATGACCAGAAATTATCATACTTTCTCTCACCCCTCTGGAATAAGGCAGGGCTATCTATCCATCATTTACTCCCCACATCCCTATAATTCAGTATGTGCCCCAGACAGACAGAGGTCTGTTAAGGAGGGTCATAAGTAAGTGGCAAAGCCCTTACGCCTGGAACGCTCTTCCAGAACACTTGAGAACTACAAACTCAATCACAGCTTTTAAAACTCAGCTAAAAACTTTTCTGTTCCCTATAGCTTTTAAATATTGAGTTTGTTCTGACTCTATACTGTTTAGCTTCACCCTACCCAGTGCCTGTTTACACTTCCCTGTGCCTGTTTTCATTCTCTTTCCCTCCTTATTGTTTACTACAACTTTATTAGATTGTAAGCCTATGCGGCAGGGTCTTGCTATTTACTGTGTAATCTGTACAGCACCATGTACATTGATGGTGCTATATAAATAAATAAATAAATAAATAAATAAATAAATAAATAATAATAATGCTTTGCAATCCCTGGCATCTCCAGGTAGAACTGGGAAAGAATCCTGTCTGAAACCCTGCTGCCAGTAGATAGCACTGAGCTACACAAGCCCATGGTCTGATTTGATATCAGGCTTCTTCTTAACTTCTTATGTTCTTTCTACTACAATAAGAAATTAGAAGACCCAAGTAATGGAGTTAAATCATGTGCCTCAGGGGATATGGGAATTCTTTCCTACTGAATTCTTTCCTACTGAACCAGACCAAAAGCATAATCATAACCAGCCCAACCAAGACTTCTGAAGGGCACTTGAAGTAGGATACAATTCTCTCTACCAAACTGGCCTCTAGTTGCTGGAGTAATACGTTCATGGTCCTAAGCAAGGGAAGAAAATGACCACTCAGCTATTCGCAGGAAGACAACTCTTCCTGATACCAATGGGCCACAACTGAAATACGAAAGTTGTAAGTATCTTCTATAAATGTATCCAACCTTGACCTTGTTCTTAGTAAGATGAGAAAACCTGTATTTCTACCACTCAATACAGCAGATGGCAATCATAATGCTTTACTGCTTCTCTACCGAACGCTGACATGCCAGGGAGAAGGCTAGGCTAGATTTGGGGTTTTAGTTTCTAATTAAGGAGCATTCAGTTCTGTGAGGCCCCACCTGCCATGTGAAATGGTACAGCACAGGTGTGGTATGGAGAAGTATCCAACTGCTCTGAAGTCAAGGCCAGTCTGCAACACTCATGCTTATGCCTCTTGATTCATTCCAGCTAAGGGGTACCCAAGCTTGTTGGGTTGGTAGTAGCACATACGGAATTTTGAGAGTGTGCTATGGATACTCTCACAAAATGGCTGGCATGGAAGCTCATTTAAAAAATGGCTGCAATCAGGGGCATGGTCAGTCAGAAAATATTCATTTCTCAGAAGATAAACCAGTGGGAGTAAAACAAAAGTCACTTGCTCAAGAACAAGGCAGAGATGGAGGCTGAGCTCCAAAACACAAAGCCATACTTTTAAACTCAAAGATAGCGCTGGAGGACAGAACTTCACTTTCCAGCATAACAACCTCCCAAAAAATGCATATGAATTTTCATGTGGACTTTTTTAAAAAAAAAGAATCTCAAAGCTTGGGATGAACTGAATTTAAGATTGGAGAATTGCTCCAAAGTTCTATATAAATCAAATTTAAGACTGAAAAAAATGAGAAACTTAAATTGACAGATATGTCCATCTCAAAGTACAACTCCCATCAGCCTGAGCCATCATGGCCAGAGATCATGGGAGTTGTAATCTAAAACACCTGATGGGCACCAGGTTGCCTACCTCTGCCTTAGAGGAAGGAAGGGATACAGGATATATATATATAGTTAAAACCATTAGTAGCATAAGGTAGTTTGTTTAAATATTTTAATGCCAAGTTCCTTAAATATCTCACAGAGTAGTGCTATATTAACCCAGTGGATGTTTCAAATTACACAAAACCTGTTCCAGTTTGTAAGACTATTTATAATTAATTTTGAGCTTATCAGTTTAGGGGAGAAATGCAGAAGACAATTTATACAGCTGAAAGAACACTGAGTCGATTTTTTAAAATTCAGCTTTGGTAAAGTTTGATCAGCACCCATTTCCTCTTGCCATCATCTTTAGACTAGATGTTATAGGAACATGAAATATAAGTATGCTATTCATACTGGTTTTGTTCACAATGAATAAAATGTATCACTTCTTAATATCATCACATGAAATCTAATTATGATAATAAAACTATATGGCAGCTTGGAAAATCTCAGGGTAGACAGTTCAGTAATCCACCCCCTCCCCCATTTTCTCTGAAATGAATTAGGGATTGATGGACTGGATAGAGGGATTACAGAGTTTGGAATTGGAGAATACCTCACCTATTAAAAAAAACTTGCTTTACTTAACAAATCGTACACCTGGTTCTCACCTAGTGGAGGGATAAACAATTGAGTGTATTTATGTACAAAATATATTTCCTATACATGGAAAGCTAGCATGTGAGGGAGCATGTTGGACTAGATCAGCCTCCCCCAACATAGTGCCTCCAGATGTTTGGGGAATTACTTCTCATGAGGCCCAGCCAATGGTCAAGGACCAATGGTCAAGGACACTGGGAGTTGTATTCCAAACATCTGGAGGGTACCAGATTGGACTAGATCCATTCTCCCTGATGCCTAGCTTTCTGTAAGCAGAACTATTCAGTCATAGGAGCACACACCAACAGCTTGAAGTGATATACTCCAGTCACAGATTTACCCTAGACCTCACTCCTTCGTAGCTTGGTGGGAGATTCCTGACAGAAGGAAGTACTTCTTTACACAGCACATATTTAAACAATGGAATTCGCTATCACAACATATAGTGATAGCCACCAATTTGGGCGACATTAGACTAATTAAGAGAGGTTAAGGCTACGAATGGCTACTAGTAATGAAAACTATATATTGCCTCCAATGACAGAGACAGTGTGCCTCTGAATATACCAGTTGCTGAGGAACACAGGTGGCAGGGTGGTTTTTGAACTCATGTCACTGTAGGAACACAATGCTAGACTAGATAGACCTTTGGTTTGATCCAGCATGGCTCTTCTTATGTTTTCATAATTTCACTTTATGTTGCCATTGGACACATTTAACGGGCCTGTTCAATACTGTTCAACACTGGAAGTTCAACATTTCCCCTCTCCTCAGTAACTAGCTGGTTCAGACAACCATGTTTTGGGCTACAACTCCAATCAACCCCAGCCAGCATGACCAATGGTCAGGGACTATGGAGTTGTAGGCCAAAACATCTGGAGGATACCAGATTGCCTCTCACTGATAGAGAATCTGAAGAAAGAAGATTCAAGGTTCATCTGCTCATTGAACAGTCAAAAATTTGGTAGAGTAAGCATTGGAGGATAGACAGAGAATTTATTTTGTTGAAATCAGAATACATGCAGTTATCCTTAAATAAGTGCTCTATGCTAAATTAAAATGTACAAAATGGCTTCATCAGAAACACCATGAATGTGGGAGAAAGATAGAAATGAAAAAAGGGGTGAGTTGGATGAGTACATCAGAAGGTATTTACCAGAGTGTAAGGTTAATGACACTCTAAACATGTATATGCATAAAACATTCACGGCTCAACAACAGGAAGGGCATTATAAAGTAAAATGCAAAATCAACCACTTAAGACAGACCAAGACAACAAACATGGCCCTGCTAATTAATATTTGCTTCGCTTCAGTGGTTACTAGATGTGACTGCAAACAAGCAAGCCTGCCTCACCCAATCACATCATCAGTCCACTCAATGTGCCACCACCTGAGGACTGGCTCTGCCCCACAGATATTTCTTCATCTGCTCCACAAACAATTACAACACAGTTTCTGAAATTAGAGCACCTGTTACATTCCCCACAGCCTACATGCCCAAAGGCAGGTATCAATTAATACTGAACTAATTGCTATACTGGCAGACCAACAAAAGCACTGAATTAGACAGTGTTGAAGTGATCTCTTCCCCTCCCCCATAAATATATATAGGGATCCCTGGGGAAATGCACCCTTGTGAAATGAAGGGTAACTCATACTGGGTCTCTTTATCAAATGTTACTTTGGGAAAGCTACTTGGATCTCAGGTCAACCTCTATGTTGGAGTGAAAAATGTCACTTGCTGCTTTTTGTTGAGATTCTGAGCATTGCAGGCCTGCAATCTCGGGGAAGTGGAAAGCGTGATGACATTAAGCTCATCTTGTGGATAGAGCCCACAGATCCAACATGGTTAGAGCAGCCGCAGAGTGGGGGGAGAGAACAGAAATTAAGCAATGATCATGTCATAAATGGTCATCAGTTTCAAAGTTTGTTTGCACAGGTTGGCAGTGAATCAGAGGGTGGAGTGAACTCACGGTCAACAAATTCCTGATAAAGCAAGTGGCTTTCATGTGCATCTTACACAAAAGGTGTGCAATTTTGGTATCTTTCCCAGTCTCAATACCTGAGGTAGTTGGACTGTAGTGCTAACAATGAGTAGGAAAAAATACAGAGATGTAAGCAATGTGTCCATACATCTACACCCACTAAAAACTATTACTATTTCACTATAGGAGTTACCACTGATCCAGGAAAATGCTCAATAAACAAAAAACTTTCATTTTTATCGGTGAAGGACCAGGATTGCAAATAATTGACAGTCTTCCTGCATCTCTCTCTGCTGGCAAAATCCTCATCATCTACCATCACAACTCAAAAACTTTCCACAGCTTGAAAGAGAATCAAAACAAATATTCCCCATGCTGAAAACAGCAGTTCAGAGCTATTCTGGATGCTACCATGGACGTTTGTGGCATGTCAGCAGGGAAATGGCAAATTGCACCTATGCCATAGACAACATTGCTGAAAGGTACATTATGTACAATGCACTTTAATCAGCATGAAAGTAGAGGCCAACAATATAGAAAAGTCGCATCTTATCTACCTACACTCTAGTCCCCTTCAGAAGTTAAACACAGAAAGGAGGCTCCATGTCATCAAAGAGTGACAGGGCCTTGTTGAAATCATGTGGCTTTTTCACCCCAGCCGCATTAGGCATAAATGACTCCACCTGAGAAGCCAACAGGTGGAGCCTTCTGTAGGGTTTGAGAACAGGCACAGAGATCTATGTGTTCAGGCTTCCCTGCTGAGGGCATTCGTACCTAATGCATGGTGCAAGGAAACTGTGCAACCTCAAGAGCAGACTAGTAGTGCAGCCCTGATGCCCTTGATCATGAAGTCCCATCACGTAGTTAACTCATGAGCGGGCCTCTCCTCCAGCCACACAATCCCGGCTACGTGTATTCAAAAGCAAATTCCACTGTGTCAAATGGGCTTTCTGTTTCCAGCCTAAATTACCATTGCCCATTCATTGGCTAGCCCCTTGTCAGAAATTCATAATTTCAGTAAGCAACATAAAACAGGTTACACAAGAGCTATTCAAGTTCACAAGAGTCAACTCGCTGTGATCTGCAGTTTCGTCAGTCTATCTTGATTTCAAAAGTTTTTAAAAAGTGGAAATATATTCTCTCCTGCCCAACTGTGCAAGAAAATATTGCATAACTTTCTCACTGACACTCTCGACTTTTGGCCTAAGGTGACCCCCGCTTCCGGCATTAATCGAGTTCTTTAGATTTAGTGAATTCTTTATTCTCAGGAGGCCTTAGCGGTTGGTGGTGCTGAGGGGTCAGGACCAGTGTAATTATGAGGGAAAAGGTAAGAGGAAGATTGAATGACAAAATCTACAGCACATGTAACAGTGGTAGTAGCAGATTTTCAAAAAATATGGGAATAAAAATACAGTTGCACATATTTCTTCACTCTTCCTACCAGCGAGTAGGTTACCTTAATTATCTCATTCTTACAGCAACACCTAAATTTACATTTTATGAGCTATTCTAAAATCTGCCCTGCTTAATAATCTGTATCTTCAAGAAAACACTTGGAAGCGTCTCTCACAATTAAACCCAGCCACAACCTTGTATAAATCAAACTTTTGCTACCATATCAAAACGTTACACTGGGGCTGCATAACATTGCCCACATCCTCATTACATGGTACACTAATTACTACCAGCAGATTCAGAATTTTCTGCACATTAGAGGCTTTTAGAGGAGCTATAAAAAATTTCAGGCACCATTAATTTAAATTTGTATTGAAATTTCCTTTTGACAGATGGCCAAAAATTACTTATTATTTAGAGCACCAGAGCTGCCTGTTTGCACATTAGAAGAGGAAAGGGAAAAATTAAAAGCAAGGAGGAAATTTATGTCACGTTCATTACCTGTTAAATGTTAAGGAGCATTATCTTGCATGAATAAATTATTCCATACAAGCACACAGTCTCCAGCTGCTGGCAACTGGCATGTTCTGGCTGATAAAAACCATCTCAAGTCACACAGCAGACAATCATAAAAAGCCTTTCTTAACCAGGAGCCACTTAAGAGAGGGCAGATCAATAGAACAAGCAACTAACTGCTTCTCTGGGCATCACGGATAACATTTAAGGAAATTAGCAAACTATTGCACCTTGCAAAGCTGGCAACAAGCCCTAGATGCTGACACAATCCAACTTGTGACTTAATGGCTGTACAAGACAAACATTTATTTGTAAATATCACCATCTAATAAATCAGTGCAAAAAAGAGTTGTACCTTGCATGCTGTCCCGTCAGCTGCCTACCTAATGGCTTGGGGGTGGAGAGGAATTAACCCAAAATCATTGCAGGTGAATTAGGCTCATCTACTAAAAATAATGACACCCCTCAATGGTTAATATCTACATTGCCCTGTCTTCAGGTTCTGAGCAATGCTGGTTTATACCCACGCATAGTTCATGCAGGATTTGTTAACATGTGTTTCGTAGGTTTATGATTAGATCCCAAATCATATCTAATCGTAATTTTTCAGTTTACGTGCTAAAAAAAGGGAAACTTAATAGTAGATTTTTTTAAAAATGTCACTCAGAACTTTGGAGTTCTAATAATGCACTCTTGCAAAAGCACATGGAGAGAGGCGTGGTACTTCATACCACAAACCACCCCTATGGCAGGCCCACACTACTTTTCACCCACTATATCACATGCAGCATGAAGTCAAGGACAAGTGAATGTGCCTCTTCCATCTTCCTCTAGCTCAGAGTCAGTGAGGGTTTGCAGAAGGAAGCCAGCTTTCTCTGCCTGTGCTGAACATTTGGAGCTCCAATCACCTGACAGGCAGAGAGGCAAGATTATGTGCCTCCATCTTCCTTCTCTAGCTTGGTAGCCAGAGGTTTATTTTGGCCCTTTGATTAGGCATGGGAAACGCAGAGCTAAAACAAATCACAGGCATCTGCTTATCTGTGGGGTTGGGGAAGGGCAGGGATCATCTCTCCCCACTCGGCAGCTCCAGTGTTGAGAGGAAACCTCAGGCTCATCTTATTCACTAGACAAGGATTGCTGAGCAGCCGTCATAGCAAGCAATACCAGCCTAACTATACAGCCCTATTCTGGACCCATTCCAGAAATATGAGAGATGAGGGCAGTGCAGGTTGGGTCTCCCTTGGGTCAAACTAGTCCTGCTCTCATATCTGAAGTTTCTGAGAGGCTGAAGGCTCATATAATTGTTGCTCATATGATTGTTGCTTCATTGATGTCTCGGAGGCCTCAAAAACGCCTGAAATGGATTGCAGAACCTATTTTGGATGTGCAATCTACTCCAGAGTTTGGACAGAATGGAATTACTTCATTTCACATGGAGCCAAAACTTTTGGAGGGGAATCACTAGGTTCCAATTTCCCTAATGCCACAGGAGTTGACTGGTTCAATAGTGACTTTTCAGAAATAATCATCATAATCATCTTCTTCTTTAATTCTCTGGCTAAAGCTATTTTATTGTGCTATGGACAGACTACTGTTCATTTTAATCATTTTTTCCTAGTTTTTTATCCATCAAATTGTTTTAGTATTTTGTTATATATTAGTGGCCACTAGAGCGAGACTCTTTTGGTAGTTGGCGGAAAACATTTGAAAAAATAACAACAATACACTCTCTTCCAGCCTATTAAGAGTAGCACCAAGATTCTATTTTACATAGTATCCCAGCCCAGGAGTTTGGTTGGAGGATGCTATTACAAAGGCATCTGTCTTAGCTCCTGCTTGACAATAGATTAGTGCTCACATTTAGGATGCTTTTCATACCCAAAGATCTGAAAGGCCATGTTTCAGTACAGCTAATTTGTGTTAAAATATCAAAAAGCCTCTAGGCACCAGCACTAATTCCAGTGAAAATATTCATTACTAGGCTGAAATTATAGGAGCCACTCCAGACAACCGTTTAACAGATGGGAGACAAGCCCACAGAGCATTCTTCCTGCCGCATCCATCTTTATAGAGCTTTAAACTGGAATGAAGGACTTCTTGGGATTCAGGAGATGAGGAAGCTGGGAAAACTCCCATAGGTGTCATTTCTCCTGGAACACCCAACTTCTTCCCAATTGGTGCATGAATGCGGGTTTTTTATTCCCTGATACATTTCAAGTAAGAGTAGAGTGTAGTCCTCAGGGATCAGCCAACAAGCAAGTATACAGAAATATTAATCATTGCCCAAAATATCATCCAACAGCTGTTGGAACATTATTAGTTGAAGTTGCCTTGAGGTAGTTTCACATGACCTCCCTCCACAACACACACACCTCATGCTGATGTGCAACATGGCCGCACACCCTGCCACCCACAATGGAAATACTTTGCCACGTTGTGCAGACAGTCAGAAAAGGTTCTCCGTCTGTACTGATGTATGCACATAGAACTCCCCTGCACTGATTGGGACAGAGTTCTTCCCATGCTAGCCAGTAATGGGGAAGCATTTCCATTTTGGGTAAAGGCAGCTGGGCCATGGCCACAGCATGGGCAAAGGCTAGCTAGCATGGCCTTCTGAGTCCCCACCCACACACACACCCATCCATCCCACCTTTCATGCTTTCTTTCAATGCAGAGGTATAAGTGTGGAGTTGGGTTTGTGCAAAGTTCTTATTTATGTAGCACTTTTGGAATAGCTTACCCAAAATTCTGCTAATCAATATGGATCTCACCATCTAGTTACAGTCATAGCATTTCCTGTGCTTTACTTCAACTGCAATAAAATGCACTGCAGTTCTTTTAAGCTACTCCTTTCATCTGTGAAATGGAGTCTTACCTTTATGGAGTCTCTGTCTTCATACAGAACAGCAGTGGCAACATGAGCAGGCAAAAGAAGGAAAGAGAGAGACAAATACAAGTTATTTTAACTTAAAATTATGCATTCCTTATATCTCAAAAGAAAGAGAGAAAGAAACTTAAGCCCCACTGATTTTTTTTTGCTGATATATTAACTTTTCTGTAGAGTTAATTATTGATATTATACAACTAATTTTATAAATTTGAATCTTTGAATAGATCAGTTGACTCAAAAACTTAGCAACCAATTCTATACTCTTGAATCTATCATTTGAATCTATCAGTTGACTGGCAAACTTAGAACTAAATACTATAGCAATAATATGAGAGTCTATGGTGCAATATAGAGCAAAGCAAAAAAAATTCAGAGAGAAGAGATGGGGAAAAGTACACAGTTCTAAGCACAATATTCCATCCTTATCTCTTTGCATTACAGCCCACTAAAATCACTACAGCCTAACAAGTGTACCCTTCTAGCCTTCAGTGCACCTGCAAAAGCATGAAAATGGTAAGATATTATTTATTATTAGTAAACAATCTCAGTTTCTAAGTCTTTAGTTTGCTATAGCTTTTCAACCAAGCTTACACAGATGTCAGAATTGGATGCATTATGCCTACCCCGTCTGAGTGAAGCAACACACTGGCACACCTAAGCCCATCCCCTTATGTGGTGCACCCCTACGGTGGCCTGAGGGAGACGTCTGGCCACTCCATGCCCTTGAGGGGGGTGGGATAACCCACAGCAGGGGGAAGCAGGCATAAAACTGTGTCATTTGGCCTACTAATCTCCCCTGGCTTCAAACTCTATGGAAAGCAAAAGTAATGCTAGTTAGGAAGTCTTTCTCTAGTGGATGAAGAGGTAACTGCAGGCTTCAACTGCACAGATGCATTTGAATTTAAATTTTGTTGTTTATTCGTTCAGTCGTTTCCGACTCTTTGTGACTTCATGGACCAGCCCACGCCAGAGCTTTCTGTCGGCTGTCGCCACCCCCAGCTTCCCCAAGGTCAAGTCTGTCACCTCCAGAATATCATCCCATCCATCTTGCCCTTGGTCGGCCCCTCTTCCTTTTGCCTTCCACTTTCCCTAGCATCAGCCTCTTCTCCAGGGTATCCTGTCTTCTCATTATGTGGCCAAAGTACTTCAGTTTTTCCTTTAATACCATTCCCTCCAGTGAGCAGTCTGGCTTTATTTCCTGGAGTATGGACTGGTTTGATCTTCTTGCAGTCCACGGCACTCTCGGAATTTTCCTCCAACACCACAGTTAATGCATTTTAACTCTGAGATGCACACACTGCTGATGGAGACAGAATGAACAGCACTGCGGTTTTGTAAAAAAATATCTAGAAGGTTTTAAATTCATAATTACTTCAAAAAGTAATTTATTTCGTTGTACAGCTCCTGACAAAAGATCTCCAGATCAGAAACTTTGAGGGTTGTACAAGTTTGATTGAAAGTTATTTTGAACATTTTTAAATTTTTATATTTTGTATAAAAATAAAGAAATTTCTTTTGACATTTCATAGCACCAGAGCTAGTAGCCTCTTTTTCTCATAGTCTTTATGGTCTTGGCGCCATGGCATTGATTGACAGATTGACACACATCCTTTTTTATTATTATAGATGATGATGATTTTGCACAGTGTGCCAGTTCAGACTTAATGTTCAACCCAAGGCTCATTTCTGCTTTCATCTGTGAACTAAAACACCGTTCCTTATGACTTTCAAACCAGAAGAAGTGTGCTTTATTCTAACTATTATTAATTAAAATATAACAGGATCCAAACCAGGTTTAGTTATCCTTGTTCGTTGATTAAGAGTAGTTAGAACATGAGTTCAGAAGTCACATGGAACTATGGTTGGTTCTAAATAAACAGTGGAAGCTTTGTGTTATCTTCTCACACAAAGAAATACACAAGCCAGGGGCTGATGCAGGTTTGTTCCCGTAACACTAAAACAGTGCCATAAAGTGTTAAACTGGCAAAGTAGATGGGTCCTGCCCAAGGAGCATAGAGTATATCATAGACAATGGGGAAACAAGGGAGGAAGGGCAAAACAAATGAGGGAGTGACAAAAGAGAACAAATGCAGTTATATGTGCTTTAAAATTGACCACAGTTGGGAATGAGTTCAGGGAGATAAGCCAAAGGTTACCTGGAAAACACAGGTACTGGGTAAGGAATTCAAGCAAGGGAGAGAACTGGCATGGCACCATGTACATACTCAGGGAGGGAGTTCAATAAATAGGGGGCTATATGGCAGAACAGGTGGAGCATTTAAGAGAGACAGACATCTTTGGTCAATTGAAGGTGTCCCATGAATTATTATTAATTAATATTATTATTACATTTATATCCTGCTTTTTTCCTCCAAGGAACCCAAGGCAGCGTATATAACCCTTATCTCCATTTTATCCTCACAACTACAACCCTGTGATGTGGGTTTCACGGAGAGTCTGGGACTGGCCCAAAATCACCCACTGTGGGCTTCCGTGGCTGAGTGGGGACTAGAACCCGGATCTCCCTCCCGACTCCCAGTCCCACACTCTAGCCACTACACCTCACTGGCTCTCTCAAATTTGAAAAAGTTGAAGGTACCCCAAATCTTCTGTTGCCCACCCCACCTTTTTCACAAAGGAGCAGAGTGTACATTGGATCGAGAGAAGCTTCTTTCCCTGAGACCAGTGAAGCATTTCCTACCTCTTTGGTGATCGTTATCATGATGTTTCTTTTCATCTTTGATCGGCAGGTGGGACTGTCCCCCAAGGGCGCTTGACAAGGCTAAAAGGCCAGCGCTGCTGCCAATGGGTGGGATGGCTGGTGGCTGCAATCCGGAAGGGTGTGGTGTGAGAGGCACTGGGAGACCATGTCCATGTGACAAATGCTGGGCCTGGAGTTGCTGCTGCTGTGAAAAATTAAACACAGATATTGAATTTGTTCCAAGAAAGACCACTGCAAGTGCCATTAACTGTGCACTGCCTTGTGCTTGTGTACTTTCAAGGGCTGTCAACCCATTACTGCTTTGCTACAAATTAATCCACCGGTTCAAATCAGTACAGTACCTCAGTATAGGTGACAACATAGGATGAATGCTACTGTTACTCATGGCTGAAGTGCATAATCATGCATTGTTTGGAAAACAGCTTAACACATATTGCCTGAACCAAGAGCTGTTGGGGACAAAATGGGGGTGTGGGGGAAGGCTTTATTAAACTATTTTTCAACTGCAATATCCAAAAGAATGACAACAAACCCACTCCAAACCCTGACTTTTCAAGTGCAACTCATTCAACATTATTCTTCCATGAGCAGCTACGCTCCGATACGCATGTCTAATCGAAACACGCGAGTTAACTATAACAGTGGCAATAAAGTTTTGTTTCTCTCCTCTCTTTTTTTTTCCAGCAAGAAAGCTGAAAATTGAGAAAATTAGCGTTAAACAATTCTCCCAGAGCTGCCACACAGCATGCAGCGAGAGTTAATTTGAAAGAGGAAACCTGAATTAACAATCCAGAAAAGGAAACTGGTTGCAGCCACCGTTTTAAGTCCTTTAAGTGTCCTCAGCGGTACTTGAGCAAATTACTAAAGAAAATCTAATGTAGCAAGGCTTGGGTCCTCCTGTAGGCTTGCTCAATAATGCTGAAATAATTGGGCACTCTGTGCACGTTTAGTGATGCTCGAATGAAAAGCTAGAGGCCTGCCCTTGTACTCTTCTCTAGCTGCTGACTCTGTGTTGTGACAGGTTTATTTGAGTGGGACTGTGATGCATGCACCAGTAACTGCGCTGACAAGAGTTTAAAGTCATTTTTACCAGTACACTGGCAACACATAGAGAAAGCCCTTGAGAGGTTAGAATTGGAGTGCTTGACCTCAGCCAAGGCTGCATCAAGCTCTCTACTATACTAACCATTGTGGGGGAGATGGTTTGTTGATGCTGTTGAATGAGAAGTGTGGGGAGCGAGATACGGTGGTAGAAGGAGGGAAGATGTCATGCTCAATCTATCCCAACACAGGACTGTTTCACTTCACACCTGGCACTGACAAAAGCCAACCCCACCCCACCCTGCCACCCCCCTTTAACAAATACTACAGAGACTGACATTGAAATCTGCTTTCACTTTTCACAAAACATGTTATTTAACCAAATGGAGTCCCATTTACCATCTCCTCTCCTTTAAGAATGGCCCTGTCCCTTTTGAAAAACAAACCGCTGCACTAGCAAGTATCAAAAACACCCCCTTCAAAACTCTCCCCGGACTATTATCTAAATTGCAACTGTGTACTATTTGCAAATCTTACCTTGCAATCAAATTCATTATCTGAAAAAGGTATATATAATTACCTCTCTCTCGCTTTCACCCTGGATTGGAACCAGGCACACCAGTGATCAGATTTACAGTTTTACAATCCGCACGGTTCTAGAGTTTTGGAAAGATTAGCCAATGACGGGCTTGCGTTCAAGCTAAAATGAACGTTTTAGGTGGGTCGGGCCAAAGTGTCAAAGGTTAGCCTACAATTGGCTCCTGTTCAAACTGAAATTAGCATTGAAGACTTTCCAGGCTGCAATTTCAAATACAGGAACATTCCTTTTAAGATTGTGATCCAAATAATTCAGCCCCATTCTACTGTCTGCTAGACAAGGGAAGTACCCATGGGATCATAGTGTTCCCTCTACCATAGCCAACAATGAGATACTATACTCATGTAAGATTATTGATCACAGCCAGGGCTTGGGCAAACAGGCCTTCAAAAGGAGGTACAAACAAAAACCTGAGGTCAAAACTTCCCTAACCTGCATCCATCTCCAATCCTAACCCAGATTTTATGCATCTGTTGAATGGGCCAGGAAGATTCCCCCACTCCTGCCATAATTCAGCCATTGCACCTCTACAACTACTTCCATGAATGGCCCTGGAGGGAAATCAGCAATGCTATATTGTCAAGGGTATTCCCAAGCATGTGCGTTTTAAAGCATGGCAGGAAAACTGACCTTTAAAAAACCTGTTGTGTTGACTTGAAGTGATAGAGCCAGTCCCAACCTACCTTCCAACTACCCTGCTGGCTAGTACAATTTATGCCATAAACCCATCAAATTACGCCACTAACACATTATAAATTGGGCAGCATTCTGTGGGCACCGCTGTTCTTCTCTACATTCATATGTCTACACCCTGCTACTTTTACAGGCATATGAAAGGTATCTGCTTGATCAGTAGATGAGAGGGATTGGGACTCTGCTATAACATCAGCAGCACAGGACATCAACATATCAACATTATAAAGCATTTAATTATCTTTTGTAAGGCAGGTGAAATTAAGGCAGTAATTTCTGAATTAATTTGCTGGAATCAAATACTCTGATCAAGATTTTTGAACTGAAGGCCAATTCTCACTTTACGTTTTGTACTCCGATACGGATACACAAGCCTCTAGTTGAGCGAAAGCACATACACATGTGGAACGTGGCAAGTTTCCATTTTAAAAACCTTGGAAGCAGAAGCCCAGTTCAGCAGAGTGTTTTAAAGGAGCAGGTCAAATTCTTCACACCTACATCCTCCCCACTTGACAAGAGACTCATGTAATTTGCATGGATCAATAAATGCATATGTATTATATGTAATCGGTAACTATCCCTGGGAACAAAATACAAAAAATGAGAAGCAGTCTCAATTCTGCTGTACTTTAAGGGAATCTGGGAGGGAAAAGAGGGGTGGTGGAGGAAAGGTTTTAACTTTAACATTGATTTCACTGCCATTTCCTAAGAGTGAGATCTTTAATATTGATAGCAAGCTTAAATCCCCTCCCTACATATCTAAAAAGGATCAAATTAAAAGCACAATGTGCTTATAAACCATGAACAAATTAGCTTCTAATGTTCTCTTGTTAGAGTCAGCACATTCAGAAGCCTATTTTCCTGGAAAGGATTCAGGTTTCTCCTGGATATCTTCCAGGCAGCACCATGCCAGAGTAATCTAGTGCTTTTCCCCTTATAGACCCTGAAAGCTCATTGCCATTATCCAAACAGCCCTAACATCCTCCTCCAACCCAGAGACATTTCTAATGTTAACTGACAAATTAATCTCGCAAAGACCTCACTTTATAACTCAACCCACATGCATGCTGCATGCACGTCCTTTCCACGCTGCCCGGAAAATAGAAGCAACATTCAATTAAAATACTCTCATTAGCATTACTATTCAAGTCACACTGCATACAAAAACATCTACCAAGTGAAGGAAGGGAGGGGGGTTGAGAAGAGGAGAAACAAGCAAACCTAGGAAGTTATATGAGAATGACACCAGAAAGAGCAAATACAACTCGAAAATATTACAGTAGATATGCTGACATAGAAATCCCCAATATTAAATCAAAAAGTAAATCAGTAGTGAATACCAATTTCACACACATACACACACACACACACACACACACACACACACACACACACACACAACCCATCCATAGCAAAGGCCAGGAGCATACAAGGCATCTTCTCATCACCATCTCCAATATTCCTGAATGGAAAAGTAACCTTAAAAAAATTAACACTGATCTCCAACTCAGCTCCCGTTCCTTTAGGTCAATGGGGAATGTGTGGTCCTCCAGATGTTGGGCTACAAGTCTCATCATCTATCACTATTGACAATTCTGGCTAGGTCTGATGGAAGCTGCATTCCAACAACATCTGGACGGACACACATTCCCTGCACCTGCTTTAGGTAATGCCTCAGGAATTTTCCTAAGCCTTATTCAGGTGTTCCTTTTTTGAGTTTAGTAACATGTGAGGGAGGGAGTGCAGATGAGCTTCCCTCCCCCACATTGCCGTTTTTGACACCCTTCACATGAAAATCAAAACTACTTTCTCAAGGTTCTTAAATGTGTACACGGATAGGAAAGGCTCCCCACTGCAAAGGTTTGCCCCCAATTTGTGGAGGGCACCAAGAACAAGGCGGAATGAGGGGCAGAGTTAGCACACTCATCCTTGCTTCCCCCTTGCATGTTACTTAAACTTGGAAATGGAATGCCTGAATAGGGCTCTATTCAGCCAATGAACTAGATAGGGAGAGTTTTGTTGTGCTTGAGCATGTTTTAACTGTTTTCTTGTTTTAACACGCAGCTTGGCAATTCTGTTTGGGCCATCTGACTTTGCTGTGCTACATTAATTTCTTGACCTACAGGAAACTTGACTGGCATAGTGCCAGTGCTGAAATAACTGAGGCCAGAGATGGCCAAGCCTCCTTAGTTTTTATTGGCTAGAAAGAGCATAATTGGCTAAAACTGGGTAGAGGCAAAGGGTTAAGTTTGTGGATTTTATGAAGGGTTCCCCTGCAATTTGAGCACTACATGAAACATCTTGGCCCCTGTTTGTGGTGGACTATGATCCAGGTAAACATATTCCTCATTACACGAGCTGGTAGATTCACTATGTAGGTTCTGTAAATAGGCTCCTTCCATTCCCTAGATAATGGTATTAACCTCTTGCTTAGCCCCTATGATTAGAAGTTCTTGGATCTAAATCTTCCATCAATGCATTACTACAGCTTTCCTCAACCTGGTTCCCTCCAGATGTGTTGGACTACAACTCCCATCATTCCCAATCAGCATGCCCCTACATAGTGAACACGTCTGGAGGGCACCAGGTTGGAGAAGGCTACTTTACTAGATCAAATCCTGCAAAAGAAAAATAATAATATTCATAACAAAGAATGACTGAGGTAGTTTCTTACAAAGGAGTGATATGAGATGTTCAAGACTGCACACCCGACATTTCAGTAATATTTCTCCTTATAGGAAAATATGTTGGGAATATTCATACTGGGACAAAAATCAAAGGTTCATAATGGTGGTGGCTGGGAAGAAATTCAGAAGACAATCTTATTTAACATAGCCATTAAAACTAGTTTTGATCATAACATATCATGGGCTTCTTATGGTGATCATCATAAGCCTTTCCCCCATGTTGCCTGGACTTCATGTCAACTAAGATTTTGCATTTCTAAAAGATCTAACACACTTTTGGGGATAGGGCCAAAATCCAGGTTAGGTCTTACCAAGGCAGGGCATCCTAGGACATTGGGACACATCTCCACATTCATTTCAAAGCCAATGATTCTCAAAGTATGAGGTCACCAAGACCATCTGCAGGGGGAAACTTGAGTTTCTCCCTGAAATCTCTAACCCTGCCTAGTATAACTTGTGAGCACTTGTATTACTGACTGGGGAAAGGAATGAATTTCTCTGTTGTACCTTCCCAATTGCAGCTACACATGTCACTGCGTTCCTTCCACATGCTGTGTTGATTGAGGTGATAGGACAACTAAGCAACCAGCCATTTTTAACCCTAGAGTTATTGCTTCCCTTTGCACCTCCCTTGTCAAACTTGAAAACAGACCAAGAGACTAAATAATGCTATGCCCACATTTACTTTCCATGTGCTTATTTTTTAAGTTATTATTATTATTATTATTATTATTTATTTATATAGCACCATCAATGTACATGGTGCTGTACAGAGTAAAACAATAAATAGCAGGACCCTGCCGCATAGGCTTACATTCTAAGTAAGGTGTTGCAACATTTTCGCCAAGTAAAAACCATCCATATTACTACTCATTTCATTTTACACACAAGTACAGCCAAGATCACTACAGCAAAGTACAAAAATCTGTTCAACGCAAAACACAACTTTTTTTAAAAAAATTATTCTTTAAAGTATTTATATGTCACACTGTCAGGATGGTTCACAAGAATAAAAATAAATTATAGATAAATAGGGAAACTGATTAACAGTAAAACATATGTAAATAAGGATAGAAACGTGGCAAGTATAAAGTAAACTTGAGCCGGAAAAGCCTGAGAAACTAAAAAGGGTTTTGCCTGGTACTGAAATGACACCAAAGTAGTTGCTATATTGTTCTTTGGGCTACATTCTAGATGACCCTGCCGCATACATCAATATGACCTGGAACTATCTTGCTCAGAGACATTGTTGAAAACTAGCATTCTTCCGAAAACTGCAATGATATCACAATATGCAGACCATATTCAGAAGGCGTCTTCATCCCACAGTCACTACCTTTAGATTAACAAGACTGAAGCAAGGAAAATACATCCTCAAAGCAAATACTACAATCCAAACAGAATATATTCTGCATCTTTAAGCAGTATATTAAGCTACAGCATCAAGTGAAATTTTCATAATTTAAACTCTCTGAATAGAATCATATAAAACTCCAGACACAATTTGAGCCAAGTCATTGTGCCTTAAATACTACGATTAAATAATATACAACATCTCTCGGCGTTTCCTACAACATGGAAACAAAGACAACATGAAACAGATGCGCCATTAAGCTCCGCCACTATAACAATCTGTGTCCAGTATACAGGAGGTAGCTGGTTTGTTTTACATCCTCTAAGATCCAAGCCCAGCTTAATATAGGCAGAGCCTTTGATCAAACAATAAAAAGCCAGAAAAATAAGTGATTGCAGCAGAGGTCACAGTCTATTACTAATTTATACAACACCTTCCCTGGTTCTCAGAGATTGGCAGCTATGAACACTCACACATTGGGTAGGAATGACTTTTCTAAACAAACTGAAATTGTTACCATCTATAATTCACGGAGAAAATGAAAACTTTCCCCCTCCCTGCGCATTAAATCAAAATGTTCAGAATCGACAGGGACAGCCAAATCCTCTCCCCTAGTATAGATTCAGAAGCAGACACTCTCAGCTGGCATAAATCAAGATACGTCAACTGAAATCAGTAGGCTGTGCCAAATTATGCCAGGCAAAAGCCTAGCCCTTATTTCTTAACCTTTGTTTCAGATCAAAGACCCAAAGAGTAAACTCATTTGAAAGGCAAAAAGCAGCCCCTTCGCACATAGAGACAGAAATTCTTCCCTGTGCTAAGCACCAGTGCAAAAATGCATTAGCATTTAGCAGCATGAGCCACGGACCAGTGGCGCCATGGGGATAATAGCATGCACTGATGCTAAGTTTTTATTAGAACTTGTATGCACTTATCTATACCACATGGCTATCCAGAGATTTCTACCTCCCTCTCAAACACCAAATGTGTCAGAAAATATAACAAAAAAGTAATATTTGGTTCTTTTCACTGGCACTCTTTTAACATTATCTTATTAAACCTTTGACCAATAGATTTACTAAAAAAATAAAGACCTTTCATAATGAGGAAATGGACATTTCCTTCTCAAGCATAGAACGGATTTTTCTATAACTAGAATATTAATGAGAAAAAATTAAAGCCAGCTAATTATATGAAATACAAAAGGCCAATTATTCTAAAGTCTGCCGTTTGCTTTCAACCATTTTTTATTTTCCAAAACAAGTACTATAATCACATTAATCAAGCAAAATCACCCAGACTCCTTTAAAAATGACACATTCTCTCTCTCTCTCTCTCTCTCTCTCTCTCACACACACACACACACACACACACACATATATATTTCACATTCATATATGAATGAGAAACAGTACAGGAAAAATCATTTAAATCATTTCCTTAGTAATACAAGTAATATTTAAATAGATTTAATAGTACTGCTCCAAACCAGTGAATTATGAGTTTAAAACCTATTAAAATGTAATGTTTTTTTTTCCCTGAGCTGAGGGGAGAGAGATTTAAATCCACTGAATTTTAATATTTCAGCTTGAGCTGCAGGAGGTAGAGAAAGTCCAAATGAACTATTCCATCAGCACCATTCAAGCATGAACATTTTAATCAGTTTTACTTCCTTGGAGTTCTCTAACACAGTTTACGCTGTCATTCTGAAAGCACTTAACACAGAGAGTGTGAAAAACCACCAAGGCTTGTTATTGCCTTCACAATTGATAGCAAATAATTTTGCAGGCTTCCTATCATTAAAGTGTCACTGCTAAAAATTGAGGTTCAGCACTTCTTCTGCTAAATTGTATTTTTTGGAACATCACCGCATACCTGGTTCCTACATTTTTGCTACATTTCTCTCAGCGATAAATAGGCACACAAGTGCTAGCCTCCATTCGTATGCTGCAACATAAACAGTGAGATGTGGTAGTGGTGTGCAGTCCATGAGCGCATGTGTGCATGCACACACACACACACACACTATGCTGTGTGTGTGTGTGTGTGTGTGTGTGTGTGTGTGTGTGCACAAGTGTATTTTAATATCTAGATATAGATACAAGAGAGGAGGTAATAGAAATGATAACAGCTGCCAAAATGGATGGCGGCAGTGATGGGAGTGGGGGTGAATTGTGCATCCATCAAGTTTTTGTGAAAGTACAAGTTACTATTCCCCTTTTTAAAAGTGCAGTAAGGTCTGGTTCAAGACACTTTGGTGCTCTAAGAGATGTTGCTTTTTACCGGTTCTCTCCCTAGCCAAAATGTTCTGCCTAGATAAGTAAATATTTGTAGTGTAGTGACTAAAGTGTTTGACTGGGAGTTGGGAGATCTGGGTTCTAGTCCCCACTCTGCCATAGAAACCCACTGGATGACTTTGGGCCAGTCACAGACTCTTACAGGGTATCATCTAACATATGACAATTATGCAGAAGACCCCTCCTTATACATGCTTCCTCATTATACATTTAGGTTACAATCCAGTCAACATGAAACACTTGTAAATCCTTGCTAAATGTAGGTTGAAACCAATGGGACCCGACAATTCTTAATTTTGGTTGGGCCATGCCCTTCCTGGGTGTCCCAATATATCTGCTGTCTTCCTCTTCTCAGTGGGCGAGTGGGGTGTGTGTGTGTGAATTCATTGCATCACCTGATAGAGCTCAATTTGAATTTCTTCAAACCCTCCTCTCATATTATCTTAAGACTCTGACAATACAGACATAATAACTTCAACATCAAATCAGCCTGCTTCCTCCCCCTATCTTCTTCACCCTCCACCAATATGCTTTTTGCAACATATTGCTTGGTGAAGAGATCTGGGTAGCAAAAAAACTTGTACATTTTTGTGAACTTTTGGTTGACTTAATAAAGGTAATGTACGAATATGGATTTTGAAACCACCATCAGTGTAACCCTAAATAAATACTGTTTTATCTAAAATTCTTATTCAAGGCCCCACTCCAGATACTTAAAAAAACTATAGCTGTCCCTAATTTTATTATTTATTTATTTAAGGTATCCATATACTGTCTTTTATATTATTTATTCCAAACAGCAGAAGACTGCACATTCCTGCCTGTATTGCAAGACAGATGAACATGTATACTCATATTAAAATATGCACTGCAGATGAGAATATCATTAGTGACACAGTCTTATGTACATTTCTGCTTATAATCAAAATGACTATATCTAAAATCACTAAAGGAGGTTTTCTTGAATCTGAGTGTGCTTATCCAGAATGCAATACGGTAGTGTTTCTAGGGTCTCATCTACACCAAGCAGGATATTCCACTATGAAAGTGGGCTGAAAACAGTATATAAAATGCAGGAGCCGCACTACTGCTTTATAGCGGTATTCAAGTGTACTGCAGGATCTACACTACTGCTTTATAGTGGTACTGAAGTGCACTGATAGCTGTTGGGGCCCATGACACATCTATACCAAGCAGGATATAACACTATGAAAGTGGTATGAAAGCGGCATATGGGCCCCAACAGTTGTCAGTGCAGTGCAATACCGCTATAAAGCAGTGTGGCTCCTGCCTTTTATATATCGCTTTCATAGTGGAATATCCAGCCTGGTGTAGATGAGCGACAACTGTATTTATTTTTCTCTAACTGGTCTATTGCACCTTTAAGAGTTGGATAAGCAGCAAGAATTCAGGGATTGATTTATTTTTCTAGTCTCCCTGCAGGGAAAAGCTTCACCTGCTGAATTTCTCCTTGTCTCAACTGCTATTAAAGAAACAGGAGCCTGTATATGGGATAAAATATAACAATACTTTCTGTAGGTAATGCATGTGAGATATTTAAGTGGATCCTAACTCCCCCCTCCCCATACACAAAAAGATATCCCCGCAACCCAATTCTCTTTCTTTCATACCCAAGCGGTGTGACTGACAACAATGAAAGGAAGGTCCAAAATAAAAATCTGTGACTGGGTTAGATTTCTGAAAAGAACAACTGAAAAAGAATATGGCATAGCAAAGAAAAATTCTGAAGCTCCAACGACAGTAAAATGGGGTCTTCTCACAGTAAGCCCCTATACTTGGAATGAAGATTCCATTTTTATTTCCATCAAAACAAGCCTTCCTACAGGTGGAGAAAGTGAGACAAGGCAATGGTTTGGATTTCCCAGGTGGCCAAATAAATCCAGAGAGTCCACCTACTCTCTGTTGACATCCTTTCAAAAGGTAAAACTGCCCCACATTCAGCCACACTATCTCACCCCCACAAGAACAGAAGCTACCTAAACTAGTCTCTCTTTCTCACAAACGCACACACACACAGGGGAGAACACAGGATCATCACATGAAGCTGCTTTGTGGGCAATTCAGGATAGATAGAAGGAAGTACTTCTTCACGCAGCACATAATTAAAACTATGGAATTCTCTACCACAAGACATAGTTATGGCCACCAATTGGGTTGGCTTTAAAGGAGATTAGACAATTCATGGAAAGTAAGGTTATCAATGGCTACTAGTCCTGATGGCTATGCGCTAACCCCAGTACCAGAGGCAGTATGCCTATGCATACCAGTTGCTGAATAAATGTGGCCCAATTTTATACCATACTTATGAGTCTCATCGCTTTATTTCCCTTCCTCCACTCGCAATGCTAGACTATATGGACCTTGATCTGATCCAGCACAACACTTAAGTTCTTATGAGAAAGGTTCTAGAGCAGTGCTTGAATTATAGAAGAAGTATGGGTCCCTGAAGGAAAGCCACAAACCACATCCCCTAAACCTTCCCCAGCTTTACTCAAATTATCACCTCATAAGCCTTCTGAAAACAGTAGCTAAGTGGGAAAATGCAAAATAGGAGGGAAGTCTCCCCCAGTTCTCCTATAATTCAAATAACATAGCATCAGAAACTCTGCCTTTCATGAAGCTGTGCCTAATATTTGGGGACATATTTCAGACTCTCCCATCCAGGAGATATTGCACAATTTCTGGCCTCAGGTAATACAACAAAGCAAGAAGGCTGTCCATTCTTTGAGGCCACTTTATCATACACACAAAAAAGGCACGGTAGGCATTGGATAAAGAAAAATAATGTCATGGGAAGGAGATTGGCTTCACTGTGCGCAGCAACCCATGTTCCCCCTTGTCTCAGTCATTATTAATCATCAACATCATCTACACACTAACTGAATTGATTCTGGTACTTCACAACCATCCAAAGATCTGAAAATCTTCCTTCCTCCCAATCCTAATTAGTTCTGCCCTGCTCCCAGATATGCCACTGCAAGTGATCAGTTACAATGGCCCTGAGTGGAGCCATTTTCTATATCATGGTGTGTGTATGAAACAGATAAAATAAAATCTAATCAATCTTGTTTATCATACAGCATTTCTGATTTAGGTCTATCAATTGTATATTATTCCAATAATGTGTGTGATCTTGCCTTTCCTCAGGAATAAGCCAGGAAAAGTTAGTCATGACTAGATAGTCCCATTTATTTCGATCAGAATAAGTCATGACTAACTGTATCTTTATTGTGCCTCTAATGTTTAAAACACAGCTGGCTACTACACTAAGAATCCACACTGACTTGAATACAGGGTTCCTGTGAGGTAATTTTCACTGATTTACCCTGCTCTGGAGGTTTGGAGGTCCCTCCAAAACAGCATGAGATGTAGCAAAGTGGAAATGGATGAAAATCACCTTCCTCTGGCAAGAGCGTCCACTGAATTGCAGTGCCTTCTACAAATCGAAGTACTTCTTCCATTTGCAGAAGAGCAAGTCCGGTTCTAACCCACCGTATATAAAACTATAACCTTACATGAAGACACAGGAGAAGGGGAGGGGAAACGACCACTAATTACGTACTTGATTACACCAAACAAGACTCATTAAATATACAGAACATCTCAGTGAAGAATCTGGAAGGGGGCATTAGATAAAGCAGTAAGAGCAGCTTGGAATAAAAACTCTGGAATATGAACAATGGCAAATTATTTTAGCCCCTTGTTAAAATTATAACAGTTAATTTTCTCCTCCCACTTGCTCCCCTAAACACATACCTTTCCTCCCATCATTTCCCTCAAAAAACAATTTTTTAAGAAGAATGGCTAATATTTAACTTGTGTCAATCTGTCAGTAATTTTGCATGGAACATGACCTGTGAAAGAAGTCATTATAAGTGTTTCATTCCATTAAACACAACTAGTTTACTGTCAAGAGAACAACCCCGTCTCTCCATGTTTCAAGTTCATTTCGGCATTCCACATTTAAATGGCATGGATCAGTGGTTCGGTTCATTTACCAATGAAGGTAGAATATTGCGAAGTTAACAAGGTGTTTCATTAGGTTTCATGAAATTCTAGCATCAGGCTATGAAGGATCTACAGTGTACTATAAATACATGTTCACAAAGTAGAACTACACAGTAGAATTTCTTTTGATCAACCCTCTATTACTACTGTATTAATCCTGAGTCCTTTTTAATTCTACAAAGAACTGCACTTTCTTTCACCCACATTATTATTTATTTATATCATTTTTACACCCCACCTTCCTATATTAAAACTAAACTCAAGGCAGCATGCTTCTTCAGCAACCCCAGGATTTTCATATAAATGGTGTACTATTGTGTTGCAGTTATAGATGAAAATGTGATGAAAATGGCTGGGAAGAACTATTTTATGCTCTGAAATGCAAATTCAGTGAAAACAACCACCTACTGAGGCAAAGCCCTCCTATTTCCTTAACAAAATTAAAGGCCTTTTGTGAAAGAATTTCATTTTCACATTTCTTTATTTAAGTATACACACCACTGCAGAGCACTTAAATTAGTTTGAGATACTGGAACCCAAATATACAAAACAAATTTCTGAGCATGCAGCTAGCGTGGATATATTTACTTTGGGCAGTTTATAGTTCACAATAACATAGAGAAATTAAAAGGAAGATTTTCACCTGAAAACTTCCCAAGTAGTTTAGAAACAAAGAACTACACATTCTGGACCACAACATAGAGGCACTCTGATGGAAGAAAAAAAGTCAAAAAATTTTTTTTAGGGAAAACCCCAACAACTTTACAAATCAGAAGAAAGCTATGCTCTTACTTTCATAACTTACATTTTTTAGAAATCTGACCTTTTACAATTTATTTTATTCAAAGAATATTTAGATGGCAGTAGTTTTATTAGGTAATGAAAACTAATTGGGAAATTATTCATCTTCTAGTCTCCCCACTGGAGCGTAAAAGACATACAACAAATGTTATTCATGATTCCACACAACCCACTCTGTCTGATTCATCCTCTTCTTTCTAAGGGGCACTTCAGAGGAAATAAAGGTTACTCTTTCCCATTTATATTTTTTAATTGACTGCTGGTATTTTCTTGTGGTCAGAAGGATAGGAAAGAGCGCTCAAAATAGCCTATTAAGAAAAACAAGTTACAATCAGACCTCCCTTTACACTACTGTCAGCAATGATCAGAGTGCCCCTATTTCCTTGTTAAAAGACAGAAGCATAAATGAAGGAATATCTTCACTACAGATTGATTATTCGGCAACCCTTATCCACATCTTCACTCAGCAATTTGAATTTTAATGAAAGCAAATGGAATAATTAGCATTTCAAAGTGTATTTGATACACTGCAGTTTTTAGAGACTTTTATGTATATTCAATACACAAAAGGAAAAAAGCATTTGTGAGTGGGCAGAAAAAGGGAAGACATGGTGGTACTTTCTTCATTAGAATGACTTAAACAATTGCTTGCATTAACTGAATAATTACAGATGTGAATCATGGCCTATTAGTGGTTTTTCCTCACCTTTATTTTATATGGTTCCTCTGAACAACCAACTGTTTTATCTGCCTTTAGAAGCGAATAATTAAAAGCTTTTTTAAAAAAAATAAGAAAGCCATTAAATATTGCCGCTCATACAGGTTGTAGCATCCAATATGCAGGAGGCAGATTGTTTTTAGTCAACTACGCACGGTAGCATTTGGTATTAAGTTTAGTCGACAACTGAAGAGATAAAATCTTATCTCGGTTGATGCCAATGTTGAACCCACCAATTCTTAAAACAATTGAAGGGCAACTGAAATGTAATGGTACATGGGCACTTTGAGTCATACTGTTTGATGCCTCATTCCTTAAACACATTTACTTCACAATAAGGCTCGTGACTTTCAATGAAATGTCCAAACATATGTGATTAGGATGGCCGTCTTGGACTGGTCACCAAAGGATACCCCATGTACAAGTAGAAAGACCTTCCACATGGTCAGATTTCCTCTTAGAGCTGTGGTTCCTTGCGCCACACTGAATGCTGCTCCAGAAGGATCCCCCAACTTCTAGGATGAGCTTTTAGGAGTCTGAGCAGTTAGGGTGCACACATGGAACGCTATGTGAGGCTCTTTGAGCCTTGGCTGCAGTATGAAGAGTACAATGATTATACAGCAACATTAGAATCATAGAATAGTAGAGTTGGAAGGGGCCTATAAGGCCATTGAGTCCAACCCCCTGCTCAATACAGGAATCGACCTTAAAGCATACCTGACAAATGGTATTTGTAAATAGGTCAAAAGGACATTTTGAATTGGGAGAAAAGACCATCAATAAGTTGGTAAGATGAAATACTTTGATTATTCCACTGATAGTTAAGACAGATGTAATCAAAAGTTGCTTTCACACAGGAAGCCAACCATTTGTGACCCTATGTGCCTAAGGTAACCTTCCTATTGTGCTCTTGCACAGCACATCAATCACTTGTTTCCAAGGTCTACACTCCATTTTTTTTTAACCCAAAACAGCAAGCACAAAATGGTCAAAAAATGCTCCCAGTGGAAATAGGGGCAGGGGGCACTTGCTGGCCATTTTTGAAGAGCTTTGTCTGTTATGCTTCTCAAAACTTGCACAGATGTTACTTTTGGTTTCTTTTTTCACTCACAGAAAGCATCCACTACCATAAGCAATATGATGTGTGTGCAGAAAAGAATCAGATATGAGGGCCAATATGTACAGATTTATTTGCTGTGGTTAATGATTTGTTGCTTTTTGGGATATAGTTAGCCATTTTTAATGTTTTATTATATTTTGAAATAGAATTTGTATTGTTAATCACCCTGAGAGCTTCAGTTTGAAAGATCGGTTGCAATTTTGAAAAAAAAAATGTACATAATACATCAAATGCAGGGTTTGCAGAAACAACTTTTACAAATTTTCCATCTTATGCAATGTCCTACTTAGTCTTCTGCTGTGGCAGCTTCCGCATCATCAAAAGATGAGACTGTGGAAGTTGCTACAGCTGATAACTCACACGTTACATTGTTCATGAAATTGGTGTCTCTGGTGAGTAAAGGAGGAGCTGAAAGTCAAATTGGCACAAAGTCTTAATCATATGTGTGGCAAAGCACCCCAAGGAGGAGATCCTTGTGTCAATTTAATAGCCATTTTTGGAGTTTATGCTCATTTTAAAGCTTGTGAGTCAGGAAAAATGAAAGTGAGAAATGGCCAGTTGGTCAATGGTATTGTGAACAAGTTGTTAGGAGTCTTAACTGTAGGGAAGAGGCTACAACAAGGAGCCGACTTGACCAATTTGCAGCAGAACAGATAATCCAGGCTGCTGTGAACATCAGTGTCCAATATGTTTTTGACTCTCTGAAAGAACTAAACTTAACAACAAAAAAACCAACCTTTAGAAAAAAGAAAGTGAACTAATAAAAAAAAAAAGACTATTAAAGCTAAAATGGAAAGACCACATACCCCAATGATTGCGTTCAGTTCTGCCATGGTCACTTGCTTGGCACGTTCCACAGCCTGCACCACTTGTTGCTGGTGCTATAAATGAAGATCAGAAACAGAATAAAATTATTTGCTTTCTAGTGAATTAAGCACAGAATTTCCTATTTCTTTTTCTCCTCTAAAACTAAACTTTTTAATTTTATTTTTTAAACATCTTCAGATTGCATGCAGGCTTGAAATAATGTGTGCCTTAAAGAGCAAGAATTCTGGGTGGATTTGTAAGATAGCAAGAAGTGAGTTTTTATGTTATCCAAACCAAGGAATTAACTGGAATTCAACTTTCATCTCACTTCCCAGAGAGAGCGTTCTACTCCAAGATAGGCAACAACAGCATACCAATCTTTTACTTAAGAGGACAGTGCTGTTCTAGACTGCAAAGACTGTTCTCTAGATTTCAGCCAATCAAATATTGTGATTGAAGTGATGTGTTTGAAAAACAAGAGGTGCATTTGGGCACTCACCCACCACACTAGTTCCTTGTCAGAAAAGCACATGTTAGTCCCCATTCTCCATAAATTGTGGACATGATTTGCTTATTTTGACATAAATATTCCAAAATGTGCTCTAGCTTTGAATTTATTTATGTCAATAAAGGGATTAATCCAGAGTTGAAGCAATTGCAAAAAAGTAGAGAAATGGGAGAACAAGAACATATGGCTTATACACCCTGGCCTTTTGTCTGTATGTAAACAAGCTAAAGACAAGTTTGCTAATTCAGGATTACAACAACCCTGGTTTCAGAAGATGGACATTGGCATGTTTCAAAGATGCTCAATTATAGGAAGACATTCTCCCATACGCACTATTCTCCCATGTGGGAGGCAGAATATCAATCAAAATGTGAAAGAGTTTGACTATTTTGCCATAAAGGTTAAGGCTGCGATTCTAAATATACGTAACTGGAAGTTACACTGGGAAAAAATGTAAATGGGACCTTCAGATAAATGAGTAAGGTCTGGACTGAGGTGGGCTTACCTTTTCCTACATACTCTATTGTTTTAACTGTCATGGCTTCCCACCCACCTGCCCCAAGATCTCCAGAAACTATAGTTTTCTAAATTTGCTGAGAGTTTGTTTGTTAGGCACCTCTGACCTCTACAAAAAACTACATCTCCCTGGGTTCCTTGATTGTAAGTCATGACAGTAAAATGCAATTTATAGATCAAGATCAGTTAGAAAGAAAATATTGTAAAGATGAAATAATAGTGCTCAATTCAGGAAGTTTGAAACTGGGTCTGCTGGTAAGTATTTCAGCTAAAGTAGTGAAATAGTACTGTTTCACGCCAAGTAGAATTGTGCACAAAACACAACAGAAGGCTTATTAAACTGGAATGCCACAAGAATCTCTCATTTAGGGGAAGTGATTCTCCGAGGTGTTGAATGATGTTCCAAGGAAGGGTGGAATGCAGAATATTCTAGCCCTATACTGAGGGATAATATCTTTCAGAATTTCCAAACAGGTGGTTGACAAACTGATACAAGAGACAAGATTTTCCTTAAGCTAGCTATAATGTCGGAGACATCAGCTTTGTACTACCAACAACAACAAAAAACATATAAACATGCTCAAATGTGTCATCTGGAAGGGTGTCCTGCTGTCTTTTATCAAGAGAAAGGCCTCTTTGCACACGGGGGGGGGGGGGCAGTTCACACGATCAAAAGAAGCCACCATGGCTTATTTAAACCGCGGTGCGTGTGGGGTGAGATTTCCATAATATTAGGCCTGATGCATGACACCTAGTTTGCTGAAGAGGCCAGAATGCAGGTTTCTCCTCTCCTATGTGTTGTTCATAAGACCTGGCTACTGCCTCCTTTACCTCTATCCTGTTCTTTCTCAGCCCAGTCACACTGAATTTTGAGTGCTGCTTTGCTTTCTGTATTCTCTCAAGCTAAGGTGCAGGTGAATTATTTCTGTATTTAATGTACTGGTCGCTCTGTAGCAAATTGTTCACAACAGAAACAAGGGCTTGGCCCCTGCTTTTTGCCTTGCTCCTTGTAATGCCTCATAACGAGGGGAGCCAGAGGAATCTGGTTTGGGGGTGGGACTCGGTGCGCCAAGTCAGGCAAACTTGCAGTCTCGCACCTTTTTTGAGTAGAAATTGTGATTTGCACAAGCACAGATTTGCAGAAGTCCACATTTGTGCAAAAACTTAGGTGAAATATTTACGGAAACCGCAATTTTGACATATTTGTGGCTGTAAATAGTGCAATTTACACAAAAAAGCAGGCATAAATGGTCCTTTACGTCTGAAATTTTGCACCAATTTCACTATTTATGGTTGAGAATTTGCGCCAATTACAATTTTTATAAATATTCCCATCCAAGATTTTACACAAAAACGCAGCACGTGGATAAAAATATATATTGCGCGCTCTTGCTGGGCATCCATGGAGCATCGGGTGGCTCACCCTGCAGATACGCCTGGGTCAGAAAGAGTACAAACAGGAATGTAGGGGAGTTCAACCATTCCTATCAATAATCCCATCTCCAGCAGCATCTCAGTTTGCCCCCAATGACCTGATGGTCATAGGACTGGAAAACTCAGGACACCTGGAGCTATGGTCATTCTGCCTCAGATGGTGGGATGGAAATCCAGGGTCCTCCTCCTCTTTGCCCTTTCCATTCTGGATTTCAAACTTTGTTCATGCTCCCTCTTCCCCCCACCTCACACATTCAATCCTCTTATTAGCATTTCCATCACTTTCTAATCCTGCCATTGTTCTTTTCCTCCCTGTCATTCCCTTTTCCTTTAATTCCCCCCCCTTATTCCCCAATGTCTGGAATCCTTCACATCCTTCCTAGACCCAAAACTACACCTCCAAACTCAGGATCTGTTTTTGCTTTAGGTTTGACAGGCAAATAACAAAACTCCATATCCAGCTCGAGGCTGGAAGTGGGTGCTGGAAGTCCAAGGGCTGATGTCTGCTTTGAGCTCACAGCATCCATCTTGCACAGAATCAGTGCAAGCTGCCTCCCCTCTCCATCTCTAAGCTGCTGGGGGAGGCTTGTGGATTTGTCTTCACACCTGGTAGGTGCTCCTCAGAGCTACTGGGGAGATAGAGGTGTGGGGCTTGTCTTTGTGCTTGAAGGATGGCCTGGGTTGGGCACACCCATTGTGTGAAAAGCAAAGGAAGCCTGTCCTCCACTTTAAGCTCTGGTATAATTGGGGACAGGAGCTTGTTTTCACTGCCACTACAACCTTAGAGTTGGAGAGAGGTGCAAAAGAGACATTACATGGGGTCAGTGACAAGACTTTTGAAGAAAAGGATCCTAGTAAGAACAACTTTTTGCTTAGTAAACAAAACCAGTCATTTTTCCCTATCTTCAAGGATCATCTTCTATATACTCTACTGAACAAAAGAAGTGTGGAAGTGAGAGCCAAGCATGAAGGGGGGAAGTTAGTTACAAAAGGAACAGCTAAGCAGAAGGAGAAATAAGGGATGTTTTATGCAAATACTAAACAGGTGAAACAGAGATGGCTCTAGTAATATATCTGCAAATGTGTAACAGTTATTTGCACAAATAAACTTGTGGGCAAACCTTCTCAACCAATGGTTATTGAGTGTCTGCAGCTAAAATAATATAGATACAGCAGGCAAATGGGAAGAGTGAAAATCAATGGGATACTGTTATCCCTGGATATAAAATCTGTAGAAAAGACAGAGTAGGTCATATTAGAGGTGGCATTGCACTATATGTCAAAAAGAGGCACAGCTTCCAAAAACTTCCAGGGAACAAGTTTATCCACAGAATCACATGGGTGGAAATTCTCGTCAAAAAAAGCAACACAGTACTAGGCACACATAGTATGCTACCTGACCAAAATTCTAATGGCAATCTTAAAATTCAAGTAGAATGCAGCAAAAAGCAGAAAATATAATAATGAATGCCATCAACCACCCAGTCATTTTGAGTGTAAAATGTAATTTCAGGCCTTGAGAAGAAACATTTCCAGATATAGTTACTTATAAGCCAACAAGCAAAGAGGTGACTCTTGATTTAATTACAAGTGATGCCAAGCATTTGAAGCAAAACAAACACTATTTTAAAATTAAATAAGTGAAACTGGGAAATTACTCCCCCAAAACCAACACATCCATATTTAATTTCCCAGCAGCAAATTTTATAAACACTACTGGGTTAATTAAAGGGAAGGTGAAGAATTCAATTAGAGGGTCATATCCTTTCAACATATAAACGTTGGCTTAAAGAGGATGCTATTCCACATATTAGAAAGGGCACAAACAAGTCCAAAAGGATGCCAATGTAGCGTAAAACTGCAAAGTCAAGGAGACTACAAAATGCAATACAGATGCCTTCAAGAAGTAGAGGTCTTGCCTGAAAGAATATACTAAAAAGAACAAACTCTGGCAAATTTCCTAGAAGGCAAGACAAGAAGTCTGAAGAGCAAATGGCTAGAAAGATAATGGGGGTCAAAGGAACACTGAAGGAAGACAAAGAAGTAGATAAAATTCTTTGCATCAATTCTATCTATTAATAGAATAGATAGAAGTAGCCAACATTTGGGTTTCCACCCCCATCCCCTCATTAATATTCATCTGATAAAATGGAAAATAAATGCAATGGATGGATGAAGTTTTGAAAATGATAAAATGTAGAAAGCGACAGCTGTTGCTAGCATTGAATGCCAGTCAAAGGGTTCCTACAGTACATAAATCATGAAGGTGGCACCACTTTACACCAGCTAGGCACTGCATGCAGAGACACTAAGGATCAAACTACACAATACGTTAAAGCGGATCCTTCTTTACTCACAAATAAGCATGTAGTGCCACAGTTTGGATCAGGACCATCACACATGGATAGGGAAGGGGGGTGTAAAAAAAAGAGGGTGAGGGAGCCAGATGCTTTTGATTCCTGGTTGTAAGTGTGCTACCAGAACATCATGTGACAAGCCTTACAAAATATCTTTTAACTCTAGTTTTTAAAAGGCATCCCTACTCTTCTCTCTCTCTCTCTCAATCTAGCGAAGAGTTCAAGGTAGAATGACTATGCCAATCTAGCCCACCACTCAGGACATGGTCTGAAGTAATGGGCTTCTATCAGATTGGCTCTACAAACAATAATTGGAGTTTGTGATTAAATGCGCTGAACAGATAAGCTCAGGCATTGGTCCAGACATTCAAAGCCTAATGTGATGATACGTTCCTCCTCCTCCTCCTCTCTAATCCTCCTGCAACCCAGCCCCGCTGCCCTTCATATGTTGGGAGGGTGAAGATGCCCAGCAAGAGGCCTGCTCTATGTAGGCTCCCCACATAACTTAAATCCTTGATTGCAGAGGTTTCTAGATTGTACACAAGTATAGCACCGTCCCTACGGCAGACCTTTACGCTCCAATGCATGGAGTATCGCAGGGCAGCTAATGCACCTCTACTGTGCCTTGCTGGCCATGTGTCTTCTTTTACATTCTTCTATTTGAAGGACTACCAGAGGACTGTTCTGCATTTGAAGGATGCCCATACCAAGTCCAGTTTAAAGACAAAGGAACATTGGAAGGAACAGTATTCATACAGCAGACAGGCACACAAGGCACATGGTCACAGTCTTCCACACTATGGTGACTTGTACTGTATTTCTAATTAAATTATAATTGCTTCTAAATTTGCATTTAGACATATCAGCACATGCAAAAGTTATGGAAATAGGTGTCCTCTTCTTCTTTGGTAGTGCATGTCCTCTTCTCTGGCAGTTTACAAGTAGCCACCCACTCCTGAGATTCTAACAGCATGAGCCTTTATATCCCTGAACAGGGCATAAAATGTTTATGAAAGCTTAGTCTAGGAGGAGTATTCCAAACATATACTGGGTGTATCAGACAATAGGGGCCTCCATCTGAAGCAATGTGTCAAGGCCATTGCTAATGTAGGGCATTTCCTAAACCAACCCAAAATCTGAGAAGCACCAGGAAGGCTTAGTCACATCCCCTTTCCAAATAGTTTGATTTCTCCATTCTGAGAAGCACAGAAAGGATTGTGACATTTCAATATCAAACATTTTGCTTCTAGGCATCAATAAATATTTTGTAGGGGCTATTCTGGGGTATCCAAATATCCCTTTGCTCTTAAATGTAATCTTTGTTTCACTTAATCCCCTTTCAGATGGCTACAGAGTCCAGATTTGCAAATACTTTGGAGATAACTTTTGAAAGATTTAGAAAAGTAGGTATAACCCAAAAAATGAAAAGAAAAACTAAATCAGTGCCCTCCCACAGAGAGCTAGCAGAGCATTAAAAAAAACTTCTAGTAGAACACACTGGCTGAAAAGAGATTTAAGAACTGGAGGATTTTCTTTATGCTGATGGGAACTAGAGGAGTTGGGGTGGGTGGGAAAAGCAGGTCTTAACTACAGTAAGAGGCTTTTCATCTGTTATAAAGAACCGGACAAAGAGAAACCAAAGACATTGTATTCATAACTGGGTGGAAGCCATGGTTTTCGTGAAGCATATTTTTTCTCTACCACAACATAAAGCATCCATTGCCTCTTCCAGGCTCCTCGGGGAAAGGAAGTTAAAAAAAAAATTGTGTGTGTGTATACACGTGTATTCATTCAGTGGAAGAAAGTCATGCATGCTTTAAAATGTCGCAAGTTAGCAAAGGAAGTTTCAACGTACTGCTAGTACAGGGATGGTCAAGCTGGCGCCTTCCAGAAGTTTCAAAGTCCAACTCCCATAATCCCTTGCCATTGGTTGGGGTTGCTGGGAATTGAAATCCAAAACATCCGGAAGGCACCAGTTAGAGTAATTCTAGAGTAATGTGCTAGAGTAATTCATCTGAGATAACAGAGGAGATAAGTGCAGATGTGGGAGAGCAAGGGCAATTTGTGTGTGAGAGTGGAAGGGACTGGAGAATATTCCCAATCACTTAAATCTAGTTAAGTATCAGGAAGTATTGTACCTGCCTCTAGTCACAAGGGGAGGATGCACACTTTTCTTTGCTTCTTCACCTTATGCAAACAATTACTTCTGGATCCTATTCTAGTCTTGGGAGAATTTAGTTCACTCTTCAGGAGTCTATTTTTCTTTCTTACCAAAGAACCCACCAATGTGTTTCAAATTTTCAAAGTAGGAGTGCATACTTAGAATATCTTAAGAGTTACGGCATAACTAATCTACATTAAATGTCTCTTTATTTGCACTCTCGCTTTGGGATGTAAGACATGCCTAGCATGATCAGACCATGCCTAGTCTAACATTTATTTATTTATTTATTTATTTATTTATTGCAAGAATCCAAGATACCAGGAGGCAGTAGATGCTTAACTGCAAACAGGCCAATGTGCCACCAAATAGACCACAATCTACTTTCTGCCCACCGCTTGTATTATAATGTGATTCTAGAATAGACAACAGAGAAGTTCTATGTCAATATTGTTGGTTATTTTCCACTTTGTTAATCCGAGTTTATGGGGAATGTACTTCATTACAACAGACCACAGAAGAATGAGATCATCTCTCTCTAGTCTAGAATAGCAAACAGCAGTACTTTTTTTTGCGTAAGGCAAAGGATTAAAAAAAAGTGCCCATCCTTCTTCCCCTCTACCCCGACTTTGATTTGAAACAAGATGGATGCCATATCCTACTCTTCACATCACTCCTTTGAGAAATATCAAGAATATATTACCGATAGGTGGGTAAGAACATTTCTTAACTTAATGAACCATTTCCAATTTTGCAAGTTAAGCACGGCCCACTGAGTAGTTTTACCGTATATCCATTATGGTCCAACTAATCTGAATATGGTTACTATCAGAATACAATTTCCAGAATATTTTTTGTATTGATTTTAACACTCAGCAGAAAAACCACCAGAAGAGAATAGTGCTTATGTGGACCATATCATACAACAGAGACCTTTCAGCATCAACACATTATTGTACAAGTGAAAGCCTTTGCTCATCAGAGTGCCTATAATGCTCATTTATGACTTTGAGCAGCCAGGAGACAACAATGATGGTTATTTCCCAGATAAAAGATGCTAGTCACAGGGAAATTGACATCAATCACATCCGAAAGTTATGACTGGCAAAAGAACACAGCCCAAAATGTTCTGAACTCAAGGTCTCCCGGATTTCCATACACTGCAAACCTGCATTTCCTTTACCCGAGAGGAAAATGGATTGTTCACATTTCTTATTGTTCTATTGATAAGAAAACAAGAGCAGAGATGGAAAGTAAAGGCAAAAAAAGCACAGAAGAGAAAATGGGAGAAACTAAAAGAAACATAGGAAAACTGAAGCTATTTCCAGACCATCAGTTTACGGAGGACTACAAGTGATGTTACTCGTTGGTTGTTACATGGGGATCAAGTCCCTCAAGGTTGGACTACTGTAAAGGAGGTATCACATTTTTCCAATGAACAATATTTTGTTGCTGAGAAACTATTATGCCTTCCCTCTGGATATCTACGGTTATTGCAAGAACTGTATGGTATTAGTTGAACAAGATTCACCTGCACCCAATGAATACCGCCTCCAACATATCTCAAACACAGAGCAACACAAGTCCCTTATATTAAATACCTGTGCCATTTTGTGACATTTTATTTAACATTTTCTAAAACCCAGAGCTTAAAAAAAAACCTGGAAAATATATGCAATAACATCACTACCCTACTCCTGCCCACACGAAATCTGTAACAGGAAAGCTCCTTCCTCCATCAGTTGTATGCCAATAGAGTTCTATACCAATAGCGCTGGATGACAGTAGCATGAGTGTACTTGATGGGGAAAACCTTTTTTTATTATTTTGTCTTCCCACAAAAGAGAGATGGAAACCATTTCCTAAGGAACTGGTTAGGTTAAGGAACTGGTTCTGTCAGGGGTAGACAGAAATTTAGTCTCCAGATGTGTTGAAATCCAACTACCAGCATTCCTGACCATTGGCTATCCTGATAGGACTTCCTGGAGATCTACCTTCTGCCCAGCTAAGGGGAGGAGATGGAGAGACAGAATATGACCCGCACAAAGGTACCCAGCAAGTTTGTAGGGGACCAGGAACTCAAACTTGGGTGTCTCACACCAACAACAACACTCTAACCTCTGTCCAGGACTGCCATCAGCCTTGGGGCAGAAGGTCCATTGCTGATAGTGCCCTGGAGTCACTGTTCTTCCTTTTCACTGCTGCACCTGTTTACCCACTCGTTTGCCCAGAGCAATGAGCAAGAAAGTGGCAATGTCAGTATGAATATGGAGCAACAGCTGCTAGTATCTGCTTGCGCTTACCTTAGCAAGCAAGCAGATGGAAGCCCTCACAATGCAGAGCATAAGGATCCATAGAGGGAGACGAGCACCACACAGAGGGTGTCTTGCCTGAGGAGAGCCCAAAACCTGGAGCCAGCACCAACTCTGTGTCACAATGACGCATTTGAATGAGCAAACCAATGACGTCAGCTTTGTGGTAGATGCTTCAGCATTGTCCCTAGCAGCTACAACGGAACAGTGGGGGAGGGAAGGGAAACGAATCCTGCCTATTAGGAAAGACTTAGTTTTCTTTTCAGAGTGATTTAAGAAAACTCATTTGACAAAGTTTGAGAATGCTGCTCTAGCAAAAAGTGTGGCCGCTGCTAAAATTGGCAACTACACCCCGCAACATGCACGTACACACATGTTCATATCACATCACGTCATAAGGTACGTTCTAAAAGATAGGAGAAAGATAAAGGCAAGCTATTAAATATGTGGCTGTCATTTTCAGTGACAGCCATGCACTTAGCATAACATCTAATTTGGCCCTAATCTACAGAATTAAAAGTTAGTTGACTTACTGGATAACCATAGTTACTAGAAATATGTATACACAAGATATTAAATACTAAAAAGGAAAAGACCTGAATTGTCCACAGTTTTGAGCTAGTTTGCCTTGGAGATCATTTATATAGCAAGGTCAGAATGTTCTACAGCATGCTGATTAAACTGCCCTGAAAATAGTTTGTACAACGATGACATACCACGACTCCAATCTTAGCAAGAATCTCTGGCGAATTTGATGATGATCTCTTGCATCAAACCATGTTAGCGCACACCATTGATTTCTTACGAAGTTAACAAGCAGTAAGATGAGTTAACCTGGCACTATTATCAGGCACTAACACTGCCATCAGCGCATGCAGCCAATGTATTTTGTTCATTTTTCCCAGAGGTACAATAAAGAAATGACTAGTGACAATCCCAGCCTCCTCTCTCTCTCTCTCTCTCTCTCTCTCTCTCTCACACACACACACACACACACACACACACAATTATACTGTATGCGAAATGAGAGTGTTTACACCACAATTCAATGCCTGCATATTCTAAAATGCCAAAAGAAAACACAATTCCTTTAATGTGCTTCTATTGCACAGTACATATATAAACAAAAAAAGTCCAAATGAAAAAGTTGACCTCACTTATTGTTTGTCCCTTTCCTGTATTATGTTCACAGACATTGTAACTAACAAGGATCTAGGTGTCAGCAACAAGCATTCCCCACTCCGCCCAGTCTTTGGCAGTGACCAGAAATGAAGTTAGAGTGGTGCAGGAAACTGTAAGGCCACCTTCTTTTGGAAAGGGCTACAAGATGACAGATTACCATTTCTAGCATCAACACAACAGGAACACTGGAATCATTGCCACCCAAGAAATTCAGGGTTTTTTCTCTCTAGCCATTATGGTTGCTACCCCCCAAAAAGACATAATTGTGCTTAAATTATTTAGAGGGAAAAAGGGGGCATGAATTGGTTGGAACATCATTCAAACCCTTTCCTATAACTCCACTATTAGACTGTACTGCAATTACAATAAAATACAACACCATAATAAACTGGTATAAGACCCGCCCCCCCAAAAGAAAAGAAAAGTCAAAACATATTGTATAGATTAGGACTTTTATTCTGGTGCTTCAGTTAGGGTTAATTGTTGTTTCCTCTACATGATCTCAGGCAATATCACAACTAGACACAATAAAATCAAAACTGAAAGAATCTGATGGAATAATCATCTCTTACACAAGATCACCGATCACTATTTCTAGAGGCAGGAAGGGGCTCATCCTTATAGGTCAGAATGGCTCATAGCTCGGTTTACCTTTCTCAACAGAATTTAGCGAGTCTTTAGTTGCTAAAGCTTTTTTTTTTTTTTTACTTCAGCACCTTCCTGTGGTGTCACAGTATGGTCTGAACAGACTATGGCATGGTTCAGACAACATGCTAAACCACACTGCTTAACCACAAAATAGTTAATGGAAGCAGCGTGGTTTAGCATGTTGTCTGAACCACGCCTATGTAAGTTCCACTCTAGGGAGCAATTTCTAACATGTGTGGAAGTAAGGCAAGAGAACTGTGCTTGATGGTGTTTTAGTCTCATCTAAAATGATCCTTAGGAGACCAAAGGACCAAGGAAGCCATATATACAGACTCTTGCCCCCACCCCACCCCACCATACATAAGCTATTCCAATTCACCTGTCTTTAGGCTCTCCACCATCCCACTACTAGACATTAGGAACTCCACCATCCCACTACGATTGCAAGGGACATAGGAACAGGATATCCAGTGGTGTAAGGGTCAATGTTGAAGAGGAGGAGCTCCTCATGACAGTCCCCATACTACATCCATGCTCCCAAAGAGAATCCATAACCACATCCAAGGAGAGAGAGAGAGAGAGAGAGAGATCTTCTCTGTTATTTATACTCACAAGAGCTAATATCTGGCTAAAAGCGCTCATCTTAAGTGAGACATCCAAAACAAACAAACCGCAAACAAAATCTCAAAATTACATTTAAGAGGCATGACTGCAATCCTATCCCTAGATGCCTGGAAGTAAGCGGCAGTGAAATCGCTGGCTCTTCCTTCCGACTGCAAAGGTGCAGACTGTACAAGTACATGGAGCTTTGGCAAAAAAAATCTTTAACCAGCTATAATGGAATCTTTAGCTTTTAATTAGAAATGCAGAAAATTTTTCAAGGAAGTGCTCCCATTTAAACTGCCAGCATTAAGTAGGAATTCCATCAAAGGAAAGGAAATGGGTAAGACGTGTAAAAGTAAGTAAGATGTGTAAGGCTCATTATCATTTCGTTCACTTGCCAAAGCAAGGAGGGCCCTGTCAATTAATTCTTCTAGCACTCCAGCTAGCACTCCATTGTTCCTGCTCTGAAGAAAAAAAAGGCCCAGAACTGCACTCCCCCAAGTTCCGCCTCTGCCACTGAGAAGATCATACTAGTAGCTTGGATTAGCATAGCAGTATAATTCCACATCACAGCATTTATTTTTCTGTGTGCTGGAGAGTCATTGCTCTTTCAGAAAGTCAGAACATGCCTATTTCTCCAATTTCTCACACATCAACATTGTATAGATAGATAGATAGATAGATAGATAGATAGATAGTTTCTAAGTGTCTGACCTGTCTGTGTGTGTGTGTGTGTGTGTGTGTGTGTGTTCTGCAGAGCATCAAAGCTTCACAAGGTCGGGAAGGAAAAAGTGCTCACCCTTTGGAGCTTTCTGACACTCCACCGAAATGTGCTAATTCAGCACTAACAGTAACATCCAGCCTTTATTCATTACATGGAAAACCCAAAACTGCTGCCTTTCCAGGTTTTGATGGCATAGTCTTTTAATCAGTACATGCCTAAGATTGGCTCCCTCTACATCACTGCAGAGGGAAGTCTTGGGCACGTACTGATCACAAGCCTTCTTGGACTTGAAGGGCAGCAGGACCAGGATTTTCTATGAAATGAATAAAGCCATGGTCTTAATGAAGCAGCACATTTCCCCATTGATAAGAGGAAGCAGCAGCTATGTAACGTAACATTTCCATAACAAACATGTGGGGAAATCTCTCTTGATGATGAACTTTCCCTGAACTTCCTTCCTCTATCCCCATCCCCTTCTTTAGCTTGCTGAACGTATTCCGCTGCCTAAAGCGGAGCCAAAATGGTGTCTTTCTGCCACCTGCCCATCCCAATTCAACACTTCAAAGAGTCTTGCTCCACCTGTCAAGTACAAATTGCTGCCTTCATCTACTACACCTTCATATTACCGCCTGAAGTAGGTTGCGTCACTCAAGCTGCGTGACAGTTCTGACTCTGGCAAAATACTTCCCTATCTGGCGATTCATTCTTTTTGGATTCCTGGCTTATAACTAGACAGGTCTTCAAGTCATGAAGGCCAACACAACAGGGACAATGTGGTATAGTAAAGAGAACCCTTAGTCTGGACACAGCAGACCCATGTTTCAGTCCCCACTCAAACATGTCATTCATGGATGAGCCTGGTCAAATCAATACCCAAGGCCAAGCGATAGAGCAGCCTTCCTGATGTTTTGTAGTACAACTCCCATCATCCCCAGCCATGGCCGGGCTGGACGGTGATGATAGAAGTTGCAGCACCAAGTTGGGGAAAGCTGTGCTATGGGCTGTGAAGAACTGGAGAGATTAATGTTCCAGCTACAAGGTTCTGCGGAAGCCACCAGATTTTGCACTTCTCAGCTGTCTTTCACACTAAACAGTGTCAATCATGGGTGTGGTTTCAAAACACCCTCATGAAGAGAAATGGAAGCAACTCAGAATTAGGCACACTTCAGCAGTATTGTCCAACGATGAGCACAATTCTGGGAAGGCACTGCTTAAACAAAACAATGTGGTTACTGGCACTTAAATGTTGCTTCCTGTGGCTAACCAGATGGTAAGGTGGTGGGAAGAGAACACAGGGTGGGTGGAACTAAAGAAGAAACTTTCCTATCCAAGCTTCTGCTGCTTGTATATGGCTCAGGAGAATAGGACCAATAAAATGGAGGAAGGGGGTGGAACGATGCATCCCTTCAGCCATTTCCACCTTCTAGCATTCCTCTTAAAATCTATTAGGAAAATCGGGCAAGAGCCTTTTTGGAGTCACATTACTCCCTGGTCAGGTATGTATGGGGGTGCATGTGTAAGACTGGGAGGAGAAAAAACAACTTTGTTGATAAAAGTACCACCCAGCAGAAACACTTGGTGTTTTAAATTTGTAATTTTGCATTGCTGCTGTTTTTATCTGGTTGAGCTTTTATATTGGATTTTATATTATGGTTGTATACTGTTGTTTTATACTTTGAATGTTTTTAATTTTTGTGAACCGCCCAGAAAGCTCCGGCTATTGGGCTGTATAGAAATGTAATAAATAAATAAATAAATAAATAATCCCAAGGTTTAGAGGTCAGGGGTTTGTCTTTACATATGTGCTCATGAACCTCAATGGGATGATAAAGCAGGTATCGTTGATCACCGGCCTCAGCCATTTCAGTGAGAAAATCTATTTTAAAAAACCCAGAAGAAGCCCATTTTCTCATTTGCATAGCCAGTTAAGAGAGAACACAAAATCTCATTTTCTAAATTGGAACCCTAAATGGAAAATGGAAATGGTAAATATCATGTTAACTTCTAAAAGGAAACATCTAAAGAAGCAATCACAAAAGGTAGGTAAGTAACACAGGGCATCTGAAAGCAGGTGCCTAGTATTACTACCTAATAGCACACATGATGACATTATGCACTGCACACCTGGCATTTACACAATAAATACCAATTCCTTCTCAACTTTAGTTGAGAGCTATGATTTCCTCCAAGGAGCCCTGGAGAATGGCTGGATTAAATTCGTAACATTAACATGCTGCACTTCTTGTCTTCCTGACTAAAAAGACTTCTGATCCACAGCTATAGCCTAGAAAGACCAGACAGCAGTAGTGGCCAGGATGCCTTCCGACAACCCAACAGCATTTTGAAAACTGTTTGAAATTGTCAGCTGGTGATGTTTACAGCAATCCACTGGGCCACTGCTCCAACTTCTGCACTGGGACACTATGTATCTGTACAGCGCCATGTACATTGATGGTGCTATATAAATAAATAATAATAATAATAATATTCTTTTGCTGCTACAATTTAAGGTTTGGTTATAATCTACGAAACGTAAGTGATTTAGGCCTGAAATATCTTAGAGGATTACTGCAACAACACAGGCTCTGAACACCAGACCTCATGTCTGCCACCACTTATTATGGGGCGACACAGGCTCTGAACACCAGACCCGGCCGAGGCTACTCCCTGCTCAAATCAAGCACCACCACTTGATACGCCTGAGGCAAGGGATAAAAACCCACCTTCCTCCAAACTATGTGGAGAAAGGGGTTTAAAATGGAGAATGGATTTTAATATATATAATAATGCGCTGTGAGTTATATCTGCTTAGGTGAATGATTGTCAGAGTGGGTGTTATATGTGTAAACTTAAGATGATAAATGCCAAACAGACATGTGGGCTTTTTGTGGTAGTTTAAAAACAAAACAATCAAAATTTATTTTTAAAAGTTCATAAGCTTTGTTTCAAATAACAACATTTAAAAACCTTTTTGAAACCTTTCATACAATCCGGTCACTCATTCACATTCGCGCTTTCCTTTTTTTCACACAATCACTCTTGAACTTTCTTTATTATCAGTATTGATTAATATACTTCCACTACGTGCACACCACACTCTAAAGACACCACTCACTACACTGACTCTCAAATTCTCCAGACCTGAACACAGAGAGCACTACAGACTCTAAGAGTACCTAACAAGTCTCCCTGAAACGGTTTCCTGAAAAGAACAAGAACTCCCAATCCCCTCAGTCATTCCCTTATATATCACTCCTCCCCCTCCCAAGACATTCTAACTCCGCCCTCTCAGGCCAACATTCTAAAAACCACAGACTTACCCACTGCAGACATACATTTGGAATTGACTTGTGGGGTGTAACGCCACAATTACCTCTTCAGCCTTGTTCAGGATACACTCATAATGATACTACCCCTGCATCAGATTTCAGTGTCAAATGGTAAAAATAAAATAAAATAAATACTATGTGCCCTCCCATAGAGGAATTCCCTCTCATTATAGCCTCAAAATCCAAACCTGAGCACCATGCAGAAGCAGTGAAAGACCTGTTTATTTGGGCTGGCCTTTGTGGTTCAAGGGTTACACTGCCAAAACTGAGAAAAATGTGGCATATTACACTTTTATTCCGGTCTGCTCTATGGGGGTGGGGTGGGGGGTTGCTTTTGCCTTTGGGATAGGGTAGCCTATGAAATGAAATAAATATATATATTTTTCATTGAAACCAAACCCAATTTCCACCCCCGACTAAACACAGCAACAAAAAATGTCTAAAGTGGGTTGGACCCATAAGATGCAAGAGATTGTTATGGAGTGAAAAGCATGAATACATGCTTCCTTGCTCCTGCTATAAACAGAAGTCTCTAGAACCGGACTGCTTTTTGCAGGCTTATTGGGAAGCAGAAGGAAAGAGCCAAATAATCTCAGATGATGCATGAAAGGTGCTCCTCTTGAGCAAGGCCTGCCAATTTAGACAACCCTACCCTCTGCTGCACCAACAGTAATCCACTATTAATTCACATGGCATTTTTATTGCCTAAAAAAGAAGAAGACATATTTTATTTCTCCCATTCCAGGTCAACGACAGCAAGTTCCCAAAAGAAGCCTGGAGTCTGATCTCTCACTATTTATCCTCCATCCTCACATACTTGGAAAGTATGATACACCATTTCAAGGAAATAATATGCTTTGGGAAACTAGCTCTCCAGGTCTATTTATTTTCTCCCTGCAAGTGCCCAGATTTTTTTAAAAAAAACTTTAGTGAATAGAAATATATACGTCTCTGCCTTACACAGAATCAAGCTATTTGTCCATCATTATCTGTATTGCCTACTCTACACTGACTGGCAGTCTTTTCCAGCCCTACCTGGAGATGCTTGGGTCTGAACCTGGGACCTATTGTATGCAAAGAATGTGCCTTATCACTGAGCTACAGATAAAAATATTGGGAAACCAGGGAATGTGGGGAGGGGACCTGCATTACGCTGTTTACTGTCTTAGAGCACCAGAAGTTGATGGCTCTTCGTATTTTCTGCCAAGCTGAACACCAATTGTCAAGTATGCTGCACAAATCATGCCTTTCCAGCAATTTTTCAATATATCCTATTAGATGCCAGCTTGACAGAATCATATTTCTGAGCACCAATGCATCGACATGACAGGCAAACATTTTTATAAAACTAACAGCCTGATCCCATTGCGTCCTGCAGCAGGACAAAAGGGTGTAGGATGCAGGCGTACTGGCTGCCGACTCCACAAACTCCCATTATGGAACTCGCCTTCCCAAGACCTAGAGATGGAAAGTAACATAGCTTTAAAGAAAAGGAACTAGATACAATGACCATATTCAGATGACATGCTAAGCCACTGTGGTTAAGCATTTTGAGCTAAACATTATGGCTTAGCGTGGTGTGTGAACTATGGCTTAGTGTGGCGTGTGAACCATTCTTAACCATGGTGACTACCAGGGTGGATAAAAATCAGATTTTTTTTTAAATCAATTTAAAAAAAATTAAATTGATTTTTTTTAATAAAATGCTTTTTAAGGGAAAATCTATCTAAAGATAGTTTTCTATTTAAGATACATTATAGTCCAAAGGTTATTCATCATGAAATAAGGATTAGTTTTTAATTATGTAGCATGAGGCTATTTAAATTTTTTGGTAAATGAATTCTATTAATCCATTCACAATGTCATGCTCTTCCAGAGGTTTCTGTAAGATTATTTTTCTCCTTCCAATAAAGTACAGCGGAGAAGTTGTCCAAATATGAATGATTAACCTATTAATCTGGAGATAGTTAGTTCACCTCACAATAATGTCATAGTTATCTATCTATGATGTGTTTCTAATAGTATAACCAAATCAGTATTTATATATATATATATATATATATATATATATATATATATATATATATATATAATCTGAAAAGTTGCTATTCTAAAAATGAAACCTTTATCTGGTTGTAAATATTAAGATTATACCAGCAAGAATGAGTCTTTGGTAACTCTGAGTTGTGTAAAATATAGCGAGGAAGAGTGCACTTTTTTGTGGGGGGAGGGAAGTCACATGATTAAATCAAGTCTTTCTGAGTAGTGATTTAAATCAAATCCACCCTGGTGCCTACATAACCACAGTTTAAACACGCTCACTAACCATTTGCTGCAAAAGGATGAGCGGCCTAACCATGGCTTAGCGTGTTGTCTGAACAGGCCCGTTCATGGTTAAGTTTATCAATGATGGTAACTAAGTTAGCCCACTGAAATCTGTATGTTCAAGAGGCAGTATAGCTCCAAGCGCTACATGGTGGGGGGAAACAACAAGGGATGGCTATAACTTTCTTGCCCTGCCTAAGAGCTTCCAGAGCCATCTGGCTGGCTGCCATCAGAAACAGGATGCTGGATGAACCTCAGTCAAATGCAGCAAGGTTTGCTTGATTTCATACTGGTGCTAAGGGCAGAGACGCTGCTGGCACAAGTATTTAGGATCACCGTGTAAAATTGCCTCATGCATACATATGCCGTCCAAGTGAGTATTAACACAATGGGGAGATAATCGTGGGCGAAGCGGGAAAACTGCAGAGAAGTGAATGATAAACACTTGCGAGCGTCACGCAGGCAGAGAGCTCCACCCTTTTAGTTAAAAGCAAGCAACTTGAAGTCAACGCACGTAAACAACCCCCCTTACCTCCTGGGATAAGAAGGGAATGACTTGGGCACATATGGCATTCAGCCTCTTGACAATTTCTGCCTGCGGATGAGAAAGGGAAAGTTAGTCAGCAACAGGTTGCAAACATTGTAGTCACATATAACGAGCACAGGCATTTAGAACTGGAATTTCGACAGATGGGGCCCCTTGGCCCTTTCAACAGGCTTCAGACACTGCAGTGGCACACGGTTCAATTTGTACCACGGCAGTCAGAGTGACTCCCATTCTTGGAAACAGGAACTTCTGGGGGATTCAAATGTCCACTCTCTCTACTGGCAATAAATCCCCCTTAATATGGGGAATAGCAGTACGGGGGTTGTTCCAATTGTCATAGCTCCAAGACCAGTAAATGGGTCCTAAAAATATGGAATTAAAGATCACTGTAGATTCTATAGGTATTACCACCATTGATGACTTTGACTGCCCCAGAGCTAATGGCTGGGCCTTGCTGCCAACCCAATTACAGGGATGAATAGGGATGTCCTGTGAGGTTCTGTTAGCTCCAGCACTCTTAAAATCATTTTATTTTATTTTTAAAAAAACCAACACCTTGCCATATGGATTGTATGGGATTATTTCATGAGTGTTCTTATGTTATTGAGAAGCTCAGCCATGATGACTTGTACCTGTGTAGTTTGTATAGTTGTGGAGGGCACAGGGTTAGGCAACTTCCAGTGCTCTAGGATCCCCCGCCCCAGAACCCATTGGAAGCTGCCCCTGCCATACCACCAAATCTGCTGCCAAAATATCTATATTCCTGACCTCTAAGTCACCACCCCTAAACAAGCAATGGTGGTACCTTTCAATTGAGTAATCTAAAGCCTTGGGGAGAAATATGGTTCAATCCTGAAGCATCCACACCTCAAGGTAAATCCACAAGTAAAGCATGACCTGGGCACCCCTCATAATATTCCTTAGTTCAAGGAATGCCCACCTAATTGTCTCTTGAAAGCATAGCTTACATAATATTCAAGTAACCAGGCTAAACTCAGTTATGTGCTCAGAAACCTCTGGAAGGCTTCCTATTCATTCTCCAGAGCTACAATCTTTTACCCTTTACCAAACCTCATTGTGAGAACACCCAGAATTGTTGTCTTGCTGTATTTCAGCTGAACTTATGAATGGGGTCTACCCATCCTGTGTGCTATTTGACTGTGGAACAAGACATAGGCAGATCTGCCTGGGGTTAGCTTGGCTTGCTGCTCATTCCTTGTGATCCACAATTAGCACTCCTCCCTTTCCACCTCTGATGCCTAACCCACACATCCAGGGTTTTTCTCTTTTACTTCAACTACCTTGCTGCCTTGTATATCCAGATAAGAGTCTATGCTGCCTTGTAGCTTCACCTCATCAATTGTTGCTTCCATTTAATCACACAGTGGGCTCATCTACCTGCCTGGAACAGCCAAAGACTCTCCTTTGGGCATGGTATCACAAAAATGGGACTGCTGACCTTCTGGGGGCCTCTTGGAGTCTCAGGGAGCCAGGCCTCACAGATGAAGATGGATCACTGTTATGAATTGATGCCTTTAGGCACAATGGTTCATTCCTCCTGCAGCCAAGCTAGGTGTCAAATGCATTGTGCTAGGTTTTTCCCTGGGACCTCGGACCAAGTGCCCCCAATACTTAACCAACCTCCCTTCTTTGTCTCTGTTCCTTAAGTTGCCTTCTGTCTCTTTTATGTTTGTTAATTTCTTTGTGTTTGTTATTTTCTTCGTATTCCATCACCATTTCCAGGTATAGTCTTCTGCTCCAGTATTAGCAGATAATGTACTTTTTCTTTTAGAAAATATTTATGGCAAAACAAAACTTCTATACTTGAATTGCCAGCATTCTGGAGTTAACTTCCCAACTTTTGTCGAAGTAGAATGCACAATAGACCGTTTGTGCACCACGTACCTCTGCAAAAGATCCCAACATTTCTGCATGCATCAAGTACACATGTGAGTTCCTGTGCACGAGAACATTTGGCAACAGTTACGTATGGAGGATCGTGCCTCACACGCAAGTGTAGACTTAGGTGACCTTTGGATTTCTTGGAACTTTAAGATTCTTCAATTGTACGAGTCCTTCCAAAAGGAAATAAAATGTAAGGAATGACAGTGACAGACTGAGTTCAGCAATTAAGGAATGAATAATGGTCAACAATAACCATTCACTGCTCTGAGAGACCCTTCCAACAGCAAGCACTCAAGCTTCAATGTCGGACAAAGAATTTAATTTCCATCACTAAAATGGACTTTCTTGAACGGCGTTAGGAGCCTTTCATGACACAATAAGAATTTTTTAAAAAATGACTAAGATTTGCAAGCACTCTTTCCCCCTTCTTAAATAAGATGTTTTCCCTAACAAAAAGAAAAAGCAACATACTATCATTCAACTGGATATCATATACAATCAAGTATGTATTTTTCTCTATTTAAAAATAATAGAATAATTAGAGACAATGAGATCTCCCAAATGGAGGTTTTCCTATTGTTGTAAACTTATCATTTAAAAAGTAAGTGTTGGATGATTAAAGCTTTCTATTTGAGTGATCAATTAGAATTAAGACATTCTGTTTAATCACCAATAAATGTGATGACAAACCAGATATAATTTTCATATTTAAATCACCCATGTTTTCATGGGCACACACCAATGAAATAATATCCCTCCTTCTCCAGATACAATGGTGCACACATGAACTAAGTTCCTCAAAGTGGTATTTATTCGAAGGTATGCTTACAAGTTCCTATGTCCTGAGGTTACAAGTGCTGAGTAACTTTAATGGGATCAAAGTATAAAAGCATTCAAAGCAGAAGGGGACAGGGATCTTGTGAATAATGAGAAACCATTTCTGTGCTTCTGATCCACTCAGAAATATCTGGCAGCGCAAACAAAGCCACAGTGGAAGTAGTAAAAACTCAAGAACAAAATGATCTGGGAGTGACCTAAAGTCAATAGCAAGGGGATGGAGGAGAGGCCTAATGTTAGCATAAGATAACTCAGATATGAAACAGCCACCACAAAGAAGTAAATCACTGATGTAGCCAGGGCTGGCTCAGCTACGCAGCAGGTGATGTGGCCAGCTTCAGGTGGCATCATGAGGAAGTGCGGGAAGGATCAATACAGAAATCAGTATCTGAACAGCATAACAATACTTTTTACAGTGTTGCCCTTAGCAATGACAGTTGGGTGGGCGCTATTTGGCCTCTGCTTCAGGCAGCAAAATGTCTTGGGGCTGGCACCGGATGCAGCCTTTTAAATTTTTTGTTAATTCTTATTTATCTGTAATTTGTTATGTTTCTTAGACACCGTTCTCAAAAAACAGTCAAGGCAACTTTCAGCAAAATCAAAAGCCAAAATCGTTATCCACTATAATACAGCCTTCCCATAAAACAACTAAAACAGCATCAGAGACAACCATAAACAATTCAAGCGATACATCAAGCCAGGGATAGACACCCTTCACAGACTGATGGGCACATGCAACAGCTTTTGTTTGGATGTTGCAGCTTATTCGTCCTCATTCAGTCTATTGTCACAGCCAGGCACTGATCTAGCACATCCACAGCTTCACCCGGTTTCATGTAGGTGTTAAATAGAATGGGGATCCCAAATTAGAGAATCCATAGGACTAAGCAATATCCCCGAAGCACGAACTTCTGGAGCCAACCATCCAAGGAAGAGCAACCCCACACACACATCTCGTCCCAGTTTAGATACTTATCACGAAAGGATGCCATGGTTGATGGTATCAAAAGCCACTGAGAACTCAAGGAGAATTAACAGGTTCACACTCACCCTACCTCTCTGACATAGGTCATTATATAGGATGATCAACGCTGTTTCCATATGAAAACCTGGCCTGAACCCTGACTGAAATGGATCCAGATAATCAGTCTTATCTAAAAGCATCCGGAGCTGCCAAACAACCATCCACTAAAGCATCTTGCACAGGAAAGGATCATTCACCAGCAGTCTTAACTGCTGCCTCTTTCAAGCAGCCTGGGAGCACTCCCTCTCACAAACAGATATTAATAACCTCCTTGACTGGGCCAATTGTTCCCTCCCTGCAGGTTTTAATAAGCCATGAGGGGCAAGGATCCAATATGGAAGTGGTTGCACAAACAGTTCAAAGAACGCTGACAATGTCCTTGAGCTGTACCTACGAAAACCCATCCAACAAAATTGGGCAAGACTGCACTCTGGATGCCTCACCTGATTCATGTGCTATAAAAATGGCATCTAGGACCAGGTGAATGCAGGAGATTTTATCCTGGAACCACCTCGCAAACATGGCCCAGCATGCACCTCAAGGTTCCACAACTTCCTTAGGGCCAGCATATAGTAAGGCCCAAACAACCCTAAAAATCTCAGCTAGATGATATAGAGACAATGCAACGGCGGTGGGAAACTAACGTTTCTTCACAACCAAGGTGGAGAAGTAAAGCTTCTTCACTGCCTTCACTGCCCTGAATAGGCTTAGACACAGGCACCTGTTGGTCCTTTTCCCAGAATCGATAGCTGGCATCCCCCTAAATCCAAGAAAACCTTCAGTAGCTCAGGTAGAAGATAGACAAGTTGCAGAGTGAGTTGTGCACCAGAAGAATCTCCTATATGTACCAGAGGCCCAACACCAAGACACAAACAGTGAGACAAATAGGGAGCCTGGAGAGCAAATGTCTATATCTTCCTTTATCACAAGAATAAGCTGTCTGTAAAGAGTTCAGCATTGTCATATACAAAAGCTTGCCTGTTGATGAACTACAGCCTCAAGCAATGGGTGCCCATTGGCCTACCACACTCCAGCCCACCCTGCTCAAATAAATCAATACAACTCCCAAATTATCTCTCTCTGAAATGAACCCTGTATCAGGGCCATTTCAGACAACCAATGTGATATTTGATTGACATTCCTGCTTACGCTGGCTCATCAGCCACAGCCATCCTTTCACACTGGATTAAAACTTTGTATCATCACAAACACACACAAGTTATGTTTGCAGTGGTGCGCAAAGAACTAAAACTTGCATATGGCAATGGCTGTATACAATCAGCTGTCTGTGGGCAGGGAGCCAAAATGCTCAGGAATGTCAAGCACCTAACATCAGCCTGAGGGTCATGTGAACTGGTGGCCCTTAGTAATCAGCAAACAGCAGAGATTTGAGCAAGATACGGCTGTACTCACTCAAAATGTGTACACGGAAGATTTTTGTGTAAGACAATCTTGACCATTAAAGAATGGCAAATACTGTGTGTCTGTATTGAAGAGTTTAATGTTATAAAGTTTTAACTTGGCATAAAAATATGCTGCTAGTCCTTAACATTGTGAAGTTATAAAATGGTTTTGGTCTAAATAATATGCTTCCTTTCATTTACTAAAAAAACTGTGGTTTTTATTCCCAACTTCTTCTTTTTTATACTTCTCAGATGACAATAACTAAGACACATGCATTTCGGTAGCACAGAAGTGCAGCAGTTTGCATTTTTCTATCTAACATTTGGCATATTCACAACTTTGATTGTTAAAACTAAGGCTTCAATACTATACTCACTTTCCTGGGAATAAACCCCACTGAACTCAAATGGGGCTTATAGCTGAGCAGACATGTATAAGACTCCACAATAAGGCATTTGAAACTGCAATCCTATGGGTGCTACATGGGAGTAAGCTTTACTAAACACAGTGGGTCATACGTCTGAGTAAACATATATTGGAATCTTTTATGCAAGCCACCCTGGGACAGTTTGTACCCTAAAGGGCAGACTAAAAAATATTTAAATTGCTCTGTAAATTTCATAAAGATGATACATAGTACAATTCTATATGTTAGGTTACACACGATGCATTTTATGTTATTATACAGTAAAATAAATTTATTTTTGATACAAATGTTAGTATCATATATTGAAATATTCCCCCCAAATGTCTGGTTGTTGTTTTTTCTCAGATGGCTTCAAAATGTTTGGAAGGTTTACATCTCCAACTAATACTGCTTATTCAAGATTGAAACAGTAAACACCACTGCATAAGTCCAACTGAATAAAGAAACCCTTTAAAAAAAGAAATACTGGAAAGGAACTGTGGTCTCCGGACAACTCTCCCATCTTGCTCCTACATAATTCTCACATCCTCTAGTCCACTTTTCTTAAAGCATCCAGTTTTTTTTTATTGAGCATAAAGTCTCACTTGAAGACATTTAGATTGGCAGATCTATGAACAAAGTTTTAAAGCTAGTTAATACAGAATTAAAGAGAGTTGCTCGACCTGAAAACAAGTGCTTTCTGTTCACGAGATCTGATCCAGTAATACACAAGGGTGCATGATGTACTATGCTAGGGTGACCAACTGTCAGGATTTCCCCGGATTTGTCCTGGTTTTTGTTCTTTCCATGGTGTCAGGGGGGATTTTTTATAATTTTCAATAATGTCCTGGAATGACACACCTTCCCCTTTAAGGCTGCCATTAGCATGGCAGGAGGGAATGACATGCTTTCTTGAGGCACATCATTCCCCCACCCCGAGCTCCAATTGAGGTCTTAAAGGGGAAAGTGGGTCATTCATGGACATTATAGAAAAGGCCCCAATTGGGGTGGATGGTGGTGGTGCAGAATGAAATCCTTTCTCCTCCTCCACTCCAATTGGGTTCTTTAAGGTGGCGGGGGAATAACGTACTTTCTGCAGGACTCAGAAAGCTGCTTCCCCACACACACACTAGGTGTCCTCTTTTTTGGTTTCCCAAATATGGTCACCCTAACTATGCAGTCACCTAGTCTGGCATCTGCCCCTGTGAGTTTTATTCTAATAGAAGGAGAAAGATAGACCACCTCTAGAGGGACATTTTAAAACTGCATTCTACTTTGATCAGTTTGCCATTACACTCAATGATAAAATGCTCTTTCATGCAAAGTCATTACCCGAATGAAAGATACACTCATAGTTGTGCAATTTAGATTTCCTTCTTTCATCAGCAATCCTTTCGACCTTCTCGCTATGCAATCTTTTAAAAGGAAAAGCCTTCAAAACCCATCTAACCCAAAATAGAATACGGAGCTACCAATCAGAGACTAACATTCCAGGCACGATACTCATTAACAAAACACTACAGTTGCACAGATATGTCGCTGAGAGCCAGGAAAGGCTAAAGCTATGATTTTCATATTAAAGCAGTCAACTAGCAGACTAGTAGTCATCTCTCCCAAGCATAATGCATAGGAACATAGGAAGCTCTCTTATTTCAGGGTCAGGCTATTTGGCTGCCTGGTCCAGTGTTTTCTACTCTGAATAGTAGCAACTTTCCACGAGCTCAGGCAGAGAATCTTTCATATTATCTGATACCTCCTTCTAACTTGAGATGCAAAGCACTGGACTTGGGATGTTTTGTATGTAAAGTAAATGCTTGCCCACTAAGCCATGGTTCTGTCCCTATGCAGGTAGGGTACGTTTTGTAGACAGGGGATCACATGGCAAATTTGAATCTGCCTGGTGGGCCGCACCAAAAACACGTTACTGAAAGCACTTACATGCTCACTCACTTAAATAGGAACACATACACGTATGTGCGAAGTCACATGCACAGAATGATCTGAGAAATGCCAGAATTGTACCAGCATTTTCACATCACAAAAATGCTTAAAAATGCTTGTGCTTTTTATACTGTATTTTGTACTTGTGCTTTTAACCTGTTGGTTGTTTTATCATGGTTTTAATTTTTGTGAACCGCCCAGAGAGCTTCGGCTATTGGGCGGTATAAAAATGTAATAAATAAATAAATAAATAAACAAACCTACGCATTAGCATTAGAGCCCCAGGTTCCGCCAGAGAGCTGTTTTTAAAGCTATTGCATGCAAGACTGGAGGCCGCAGGTGTGATTTGCCTAGATCTACCTTCACAAGGTATGCGATGGCTGAGCTGCACAGCATGGCAATGGTACAAGTGGCTTACATACCCACACTGCTGTGTGGCTCCTGATCCTCCTCGCTCTGACATGATCCAGGCTCTTCTGTGCGGTTGTAACCAGCTTAGATACAGGTTACAGATTGTTTTAAAACCAAATATCAATTTTTTAAAATCCAAGTATCAAAATTATGACCCACTGCAGAAACTCATTCTGACAGTGACATATTATGTTGGGTTGGCATCTGACTGTTTACTAGTCAAGGCAAAACAACAACAACCGACCATCCAAAATATTGGTCACTAATTGATCAGCATTCTTTTATAGAGCAGCAACAAAGACAAATATATGCTAAATTCAGAGAGAGAGGTTTACTGTATTCTAGATTACTCCAATCCCTCCCAGATTCTTCTCCCTCATTTGATGTTCACAATAATGCTGTGACATAGGTTAGGCTGAGAGATAGTGAGTGAATTTGAACCTAGGTCTCCCCTGTCAAAATTCAACATTGTAAGAACCAATTAAGCACTGGTGACTAACATATCCTGGAGTGACTAAAAAGAAGTTTAAAAAAGGCAATGGAGGGAGTGAGTGTGTGCGTGTGTGCGTGTGTGGGCACACGCAATTACTTTTTGCCTGGTCCTACTTTTCGTATGCTATTAATCTGTCTCATCTGTTAATACCAGCAGGCAATGTTACTTTGAATCCTCTGTCTAACTTGATCTCTGTCCCTGGTCAGTACAGTGCAAGAAAAGAAAATAGATGAAGTGTCATTCAGCTGCTAATAAGGCTACTGTTGTTCATGACATTTCTTTCATCGTTTTCCTGTTTTGCTCTGACCAAGACTTGCATCTCACCATCTGACAGTTACTCTTATCTATGTTTGTTCTCTCTCTCTCTCTCTCTCTCTCACACACACACACACACACACACACATCCTCTAACAAGCTGGAAGCAGTTTTCTTCTGTCATCCCATTGCCTTTCCCCCCACTCTTGTCCTATATTGTATTCTCCTCGGGTTTTTTTTTAGTATACTCAATTGTTTTAACGCATAAATATTCTTCCTGCTTTGACTTACCATCCCTGGTCCCTTCCCTAACTTTGAACTATCGTTCTTATTCTGAGTGATTATAATATCCATACTGATCAAGTGGATAATTTGGAGGTTTAATATTCCCTGTGGACTGGGGATGCAGTGCCATGGCTGCTGTGGGGACTGCAAAAGTCCCCTGGGAGGCTGCTATAGGGTTGGGAGATGCCCATCCCTATAGCACTAATTAAATCCTTTCTCCTCCACCAGCTTCTTTCTGCATCTTCTCTTAGTGAGGTCATATTATCACTTTCTATCTCCAGTTGATTGTTCTGGCTTCTATTAATTATTATTCATTACCATGTTAAATGCATTATTTTTCTTCATGTCATCAAACTGCTGGATGTTAATGGTGGAAGTGCACTCCAGTTTTCCGCAGGATAATTTCTGCTTTCCTCCTTTTCTTCTGCGCTTCCCTTTCCTAAAGCATTTTATTATTCAACATTTCTCAGTTTTGCTCTCCGCAGTTAATTCCTTGTTCCATCCTTCTACCTCTCCCTCCCACAACAATAACTTCGGGGTTTTGCCAATTCCTCCCCGCCCCCCCGGCCCATCTATTGCTGTTTAATCCTGTTTCTGTTACTCTTCTTTGCTTTCTAGAACTCTTCTTTCCAAAAGGTCTGCCATGATAAACTTCTCAGTTTTCTTCTCTCGCCAATTACCTAGGATCTCTCCCTCACTTCTTTTGCCTCCATCCAAGACTACTTCTGCTTTTGATACTATTCCTCTCATATCTTCACTTCTTTGTATTTTAAACTTCCCTTAAAATCTGCTATTTCTTTAAAGACTTTAAATATGCTTTACTTCTGCCAGTTCTATAAAAAAAATCTACTATTGATTTTTTCTTGTTTGCTAACTATCATTCAGTTTCTCTTCTTTTGTTTCTAAATTGCTTGAACATGTTGTTCTCGTCCAATGTTTGGATTCCTTTTATATAACTTGCTTTTATCCTTACTAATCTGGTTTTGTGTCTACTATTGAACAGAAATGCTTCCCTTCCCTTACCTAATTTTCTTTGTCTAAACAGCATCAGGAGTATTCTATTCTTCTTCTTGACTGATTCCCCTTATTGATATGGTAGATCATTCGCTCCTCTGTCTCCTCTCTCACTCTGTGTGTGTGTGTGTGTGCAGTGGGTTTTCAAGATTCTTTTTTTGTTTTGATTTTCTTATCTTTCTAACAATACTTACTGTGTTTCTGTAACCGGCCTCTCTTCCTTTCACTCAAACTGCCTGAGCACCTCAAGATTTTGTTACAGGCCCTGTCTTATATTTTCCTTCTTGTCCTTTGGGTTCTCTTGTTCAATATTTTTATATTCATTATTGGGTGGATTCAGACTTAGTACAGTAGTTCCGCAGAAATCCATGAGACTTTAGTCATAACTTATTTGTACCATAGATTTCAATAAGTCTACTGTAAGCATGGCTAGGCCTGGATCCAACCCTATGTCTATGCTGACAATATCAGTTATTCTTTTCTATTGCCTATTTGTGTCATTTTCTTCATCCATTCATCTTTCATCTTGTCATGTTGTTAGTTCCTCATAGCTGTTGCTTAAAAGAATGAACAGACATCTTTCACAGACAGAATTTATTTTTCCTCCAGACTTTTCTCTCTCCATTCCTCCTGTTTGCCTGATTATGGTGCAATCGTCCCTTCTTTTCCTCAAGACAGATCTTGGTCTTATTTTTATTCTTCTCTCCTTCCCCCACCCCACCCTCACCCCCAGATTTCATCATTAAAGTAAGGTCTTGTCATTTTCACTTGTCAAATATTGCTAACATTTGTTTCTTTTCTATTAATTCTGGCCACCCTTTGGCTCATTCTCCTTGTTTTTTGCCCTGACTGGATTGTTATTGCAGTGTTCTTTTACAGAGCAATCCAAAAGATGTGGCAGGAGAACCCGGAAGCCAAACAAAAAGCTCCACTGGACTCCTGCCTACTAGTTGGAAGCCGGGAGAGTAGCTGAAGGGAAAAGAAGTATGTCAGCTCCAAGGCTGGGGTACTTTTCCCTGGTCCCAAGGGAATAATAATAATAATAATAATAATAATAATAATAATAATAATAATAATAATAATAATAATTTCTTACCCGCCTCTCCATTTTGATTGAGGCGGGGAACAAGAGTAAATACAAAATACATAAAACTGAATTAAAAACATAATATACATTGCTAAAACATCCTAAAAACATCCTAGTGGCTAAAGTGTTGGACTGGGAATTGGGAGATCTGGGTTCTAGTCCCCACTTGGCCATGGAAACCCACTGGGTGATTTTGGGCCAGTCACACACACTCAGCCCAACCCACCTCACAGGGTTGTTGTTGTGAGGATAAAATGGAGGATTATGTACGCCGCCTAGGGTTCCTTGGAGGAAAAAAGGTGGGATATAAATGCAATAATAAATAAATGAATAAATACAGGAGGCCTTTGAATGCCAGAGATCCAAAGCCTCTGCTGATCCACCCCCACCATGTCCCCCTTTGCCAGTGCAGCAGAGGTTTCTGTGCCCACAACAGGAAGGCCTGCAGAGCAAACCTCTTCCTCCAAGGGTGGGACCCACAGGATTGCTGACTCACCCTTTCCTATTCCCACCTGAAGCCTCTAATTAGTGTTACATTCCGCCATCTGCTTTATTTCTTTTATGCAAAGAGGATCATGTTTCTCTCCCTTTTGATTGCTATTCACTGGTTAACCTTTTCCTTCTCACATTCTGATTTAACATTTTGCATTCAACATTCAACTAGTGACACACCACTAGTGCTAACTATGCTGCCCTAGCACAAACCAACTCTAATGCAATGGCATTAGCACTTGCTAGGGAAAGGAGAGAAGTAATGATGTGCCACCAAAATTTGGTGGCAAAGCACCACTTTTCCTGGTTCATTTCATTTATATCTTTTATTAAATTTCTATACTGCCCCATAGCCAAGGCTCTCTGGGTGGTCCACAAAAATGAAAAGCCATTAAAAATACATTACACAAAGTGCAAAATCATCTACATAAAAACATATACACAGATAGCACACACAGAAACAACACACATACACACACAATATCTAAAAACAATTTTCACTATCAACCAAAGACAATCCAAGACCTCATTAAAAACTCATTATATGCTGCCAACTGCCTGAGAGGAGAGGACAGTTTTAACCTGGCACTGAAAATGTAATGATATTGGTGCAAGGCACACCTCATTGGTCATTCCACAATTGGGGAGCCACCACTGAGAAGGCCCTCTATCCTGTTGCCACCCTCTGAGGCTCCCTCGGAGGAAATACCTAAAATCATAGAATACCAGAGTTGGAAGGGGCCTACAAGGCCATTGAGTCCAACCCCCTGCTCAATGCAGGATCATAGTATATAGGTCAGTTCATCCAAGTATTTGCCTTTACCCAAGATGTTGTGCTAACATTGGTTTACACTCATGCAATGCAATTAGCATTAGCTCTATGACAGCACTGGATATTGCTTATTTTGGTTTTCTAAATGCATATTTTATGTTACCTGTAAGCCATCTTGAAAGGATTTTTTTTAACCCTGAAAGGGAGGGATATAAATAATTGTATTAAATAAAATTCTGTTTGATGAAAAGCAAAACTTTACACAATTTTAATTACAGCAATCAATGCCACTCCTAAGCTATCCACTCTTCCATGAATCCATGCTGGAAAATCAGGTTTCATGCATTTGTTAGAAGAGTACCTTCCTCAAAGATAAGAGATGGGAATGTACAGAAGAAGAAAATAAGGATTTAAGGTCATCTTCCTGGAAAGCACTGAGTTATGGTTTTTCTTGTGCTAGTAGGAAGATGTGTGAAAGGAACAGACATTGAACAAGGTTAAAAAAATAAAATCAAGAAAACAAGCAGAGCATGTTGAGATAATAATATGTTTCGAGTCACTAAATGAATGTTCTTCATTTCTGCTGTAACTATGCAGACACCCTTTTTAAATACAGGTTACCAGCACAACGTTAAGTCTCATGATGATCACCAGTATTATTCACTTGTGTGAAAGTTTAAGGTCTATGACCACTGGGAAAAGATTACTGCAGTACAGACAATGGGCAGGTTCACATACAACAACAACTGAGATTTAAAGCAAAACAAAACAAAAACCTGGGTTGTTGTGAATGAGTTGGCATACTACTGTTCAGTCGCTCCCACCTGCTAAACAACTCAGGGTTGATGTCCAAACCTTGTAACTCTAGTTTCTCTCTTTTGCAACAAGCCAGAGTTGGAAGCCAGTTGAAATTCAAAGCTAATTTGGTACAAACACAGTAAGTAAAAAAGGATTCAGGTCAAAATGGGTATATATTATTTCAGGATGTGTGTGTGTTCGTGTGCCTATACATTAGACACAGAGCCAGAGAGAGATGCTTCCCACCAAAACTCAGTAAACAACTCCATACAACACCTACTTCTGTTCCTAGCACCATTTTATTCTGAAAGAGATATGAACAGGTCTCAAGCTTTAACCAAACAGACTATAATTCCTTCAACCATACCTGAAATACCCTTGGTGAGAAATTTTCATGAAAAGGCCCCCAAGAACAACTGCAGGAAGATACATTTAGTTCCAACAACTGCATTTGTCCTGGCAAAAATGGCAGCTACTTCCCCAATATGGCAATTGGCAAAATTACTGCTCAGCTTGTTTATTTTGTGGCACCGCAAACTGACGTGTTCTCGCCTGGCAAAGAAGAAAAACACCTTAAAAGTTTAGACTGTAAACTTCAGAAGATTACCTACAAACATGACATCTTATTATGAGTAAAAATAATAAGGAGAATCTCAAGCATTAGTGGGGGGGGGATTTTCCTGGGAAAAGGAGGAGGAGGTAGACAGAAACTCTATGGAATGCTGATTGTTAGAAAATGAAATGGCAACCAAGGTTTATTTTATGTTTAAATTCTCATGATTATGCAGGGTGGCTGACTCATTGTTTTTACAATACTTGGGGCTGGCCACCCAGAAGCCCGTCTAAATCCTTCCCTCAAAGCCAAAGATTTATCTTAACCATCAAATAAAAGTTTATTGCAAATAAGCGGGTTGTTCTATGTGTTCACCCAAAACTTGCTGTAACCTGCCACCTGCTAAAGCAGATCATTTTAAGAGTTCTACAAAGGGAGAATTCAAATTACCTCCCCCTCCCTGCAAAAAGGAGCCTCGCCCCAAAAACCAAAAAAAAAAAAAAAAGAAACCACCAAAAAACCCAAACAACCACAGCCCTGAAACTAAAGGACACAGATGTTCTGGCATCGCTCTCCTATAAAAGGATAGCACAACTCCCTGGGCACGTGACAAGCCTTTATTTTGTTCTGTTGTGTACAGTCCGCACAAAGGTATCATTAGTGGTATACAAATTATTCCTGGGTCACAGGCTTGCTGAAACCATTCTTCTATCATTTTTCCCCACATCCCATTAAAGAGGATGACAGAATCACAGCGCATCTACAGCTTGGCAGTGGGGATGTTTGGCTGTATCGTAATTACACATGAAGTCAGTTTGAGCTGCAACACGCCTTGAACTCTCAGGCTAAGATTCCAGATAAGACCTTTTAAATGCCAAACGAATCCTACATGGTTACCCTTTGCTGCCAGTGGCAACACTCCAATCACTTTTACCAACTCTGGACTTCATTCTTACATCTATTTGCATTTTAAGACCAGAAGGGCAACTTATCCAGGCTCAAAGACACAGGATGCACACTCTGGAATGCAATGCTTGAAATCAAACATTCTGGTCTTTTAGTAACTGTATTTCATAAAATATTGGTAACATGGGTGTGTGTGGAGCAGGTGGCAGGGACAGAGTCAAAGGGCAGAGCAGGTACAAGGACAGAGTATCAGTGGTGGTTGGCAGAATGAGCCATCTATTCCAACAGTGGGTTTGGATGACACACCGCAATTTGTCATCCGTTATTTAACCCAGCACCTGCTCTGGGGTTGTCATGTTGTGTGAATGTGACGAGTGTGTTGTTAAACCATCACGTAACCCTAAAGCAGACAGTTGGTAATGTAAGGGATGTTTAACCCTTACATAGCCCAGGGTTGCTGGGTTTGCATATGACATGTCAACACCCAAGTGGGGGCTGCATATTCCAACTGGGGGGGCACACGTGTCATGCACACACCACTGCCTGACAGCACCAGTGGGCTGTCATGTCATGCAAACAGCCCCAGAGACCAAAGTGGAGGGGGGTGTCCTCGCCCCTTGCTTTTATAGAAACTGGCCTGAAAGCGGGGGGGGGGGGGGGGAGCACCAGGCTGATTTGTTTTGTTTTGTTTTAGTTGCTTGGCCTGCCCTACCAGGGCACACTTTATTTTTTTTTGCGATTCCATCCACTTCTAGTAGCAAACCACTCACCACCACTGTATCATGGAGAGAAGTCAACATAAACATTCAAAGCAACAAGAGTGTCCCAAATGAGGCACTGGTGAATTGAATGCTTTCCTTTACAGGGGGTGGGGGGATAATCATACTGGTAGTTTGTGGCTCTCCAATACGTTTCTATGTAGAGGGACTTGTCCATGTCTCATTTCTATTAAAAGCCCATACATCTGCTTCAACTCCTTTTTGCTAGAAATTAAACTTGATCAGGACTTTGTGCTACATCTGCATCTCCTCCCCTCCTGACACACTACCTATTCCTACTGGGAAACTTACTGTATTAACTAATGAGTTCTTCCCAACCCACCGGTTGGGAATCTCTGCAAACACCATTACAGAGAGCTTGAAGATATGGAATAAGCTAACACAGCTTCTTTATATTTCATTTGTGTAGCTGTACTGAGACGATAGAAAAGTGCCCCCAATTTTGTGCACCGATGCAATGCAATCTTTAAGAGAACTTAGCACAGAACCCTTACTTCCTGATATCGATTTTCAAAAAGCCAGTTCTATCAAAACACATTTAAGAAGTACTCAAAATAATGTTGTCTCATTTATTCACAGTGAGAATGTACAGCACACACCCCTTCACCACTAGGTTTATATGCATGGCAGGATTTCTTGACTGCGGGATGGGAGGGGGGTGACTCTGTACACAAAACTTACTTGTATCGATTTTACAGGTAACAACTTTCTGTACTGCGCTACAAAATGTTTAAGGAAGTTACTTTTGCTTAAGATGCTCTTTTTCTTCATCCAGATGCTTTTGCCAATTGTTTTTATGATCCCCTCTAATTGGCAGCAGGAAGCAGAGAAAGAGTCGGAAGGGGAGGGGGAAAGAGAAGCAGGATTTCACGAAATTAAGTAGCCAATTCTTCACTTTGAAAGCTAAAGTTGCCTCGGAAACACGGCTGCTTCCATGGTCATCTAATTTTGCTTCTTTTGTCCCATGGGGCCGTGCTTTAGAGAGGCATTTATTTACAGGGCTTTCCAGTGGGCTTCAGTTATCGGCCAATAATACTGTGGACACACACTTCTAATGGCCTCTGTTTTGAAACCAAGTCTAATCTAATGGCACAGCGCCCAAACTCCTTTTCCAGCATAGCCATTAAAGGATGTAGGTTATTGCTGTTGTCACCATTGATATTTGTCATTGTAATGTAATTAGGGCCCTAAAATGATGCATTACAGCCCTTGGCACAGCTTCTATTAAAATCTTTTCTTCTGCTCACTGAACTGCGACCTGCTTTCTGATGAACAACAGACAGACAGCTTTAGGGTGAGGAGCAGATTCATCAAAGAAGTATTTTCAGCGCTGGAAAAGGGGGTGGGGGGAGAGAAGAGAGGAGGCAACCTAGGAAGAAAAGCACAAGGGGGGGGGTGCGAGGGAGAGCCACACGGCACATTTGAATTTCATCTGACCACTTGAAATTCTGATTGCATCTGATGAATCTTGCTTAGACAATATATTCCCAGCCTGCGAATCACATGGTTAATCAGGGTTCTAATCTGCTACCCATCAGCCTATGCCAGCAATGTAACTTCCAATCAAATTTATAGGTTATGTGGGTCACGCATCCCTGAGCAACCACATTCACAGATCTCCATTTAAAGCGGGCCTGGAATCTGTAATGCTGATGTTAGGGTGACTGAATGTTAGAAGACTATTCAGTGCTTTATGAAAGCTTCTGATAAACAGCTGCTAAATTATTGCCTGCGGATGCGGCACAATGTTCCGAAAGAGCATTAATGGCCCAATAAAAGGGCGATTGTTCATGCCAAAACCTAAAAAGGATAGCCTGGGCTGCCATAATTTGTCAAAAACATTCACAAATACTGACGTGTCTGCCGCTCTTTTCCCTTAGCACTCAGAAACATTCCCCTTGCATAAAAACACGCCAGTGATGACCCAGGGAAGACAGGCTGGTTCAGTTTCTGAAAATGTTTGTTCATATACAGTTTTATTGCATTTAAATGTTCAGCATTTTAAAAACAAGTCCATGTTTATAACATTAACTCTGCTTCTAAAAAAAAAACTGGTTTGAGACACACACATTCGGTCGATTACACAATATTCCTCTCTAAAGTTTGGTCACATTCATTAGAAAAACATAATTCATGCACGTATGTTTATTTATTGAACAGATCTCCTACCATTTCTGCAAGGAGCTCCAAGTGGAGGATATGGCATGTCCTTCCCCGCCCCCACAACCACCTTTTAAGATAGGATATGAGGGGAGAGAGTGACTGGCTCAAGGTCAACTGTAAGCTTCATGGCAAGATGGAGATTTGAACCTGGGTCTCTCCAATCCTATCTGACTCCCTAACCACTACTTCCCACTGAGGTATAATATGGACTTCCATTGCACTTCTAGCCACTTAGAGTTGTCTTAAGCCCTATTCAGGCATTCCGAATGAAGCAAATGTGTGAACAGAAGGAGCACTCCAGAACCGCCGTTCTCCTTGGTTGTATTTGTCAGCTTCTACGCATGGATTTTCAGTAGGGGTGTGATCCGCTCCGATTAGGAGCGTAGAAGCAGTAGCGGATTGGCCTGCTCCGCCTTACCCAGAGGCGGAGTAGGAGCGGACCGCGGACCCCTAGAAGCAAGGTGAAGAGAAGCGACCATTTTTCGGAGCTCCTAGTTCAGGCGGAGCGCTCCGGTCGCCATCTTGAAAACATTTCGCCATAGGATTGCATTGCGGCAAATAATCGCGGATAACTACGTTCTTTTTGAAGCTATCGTTCTGGAAATTCTTGTGCTCAGAGAGTTGTGGATGGGGGTCATTTTGAGACCACTCTCACCTCTCTGCGTCGTGCAGGTCACGTGCTATATTTTTTTGAAAATCGGGTCAACCGCGCGGCTCAAACGGCGTTTTCGGCTTTTCGCCCATAGGATTGCATTGCGGGAAAGACTCGGGCATAACTGGGTTGGTTTTTAAGCTATCGTTCTGAAAATTCTTGTGCACAGAGAGTCATGGATGGGGGTCATTTTGAGACTACTCTCAACTTTCTGCGTCATACGGGTCGCGCGCTAGAAGTTTTTAAAAAATCGGCGGGAAAAATACCTTTTTCAAAGGGCTGAGGGGCAGAGTCAGCTCCCGGTCATGATCACATGATCCCAAAGTTAGAGGAGGGCATAGGCAAAACGGGTAACTTGGGATTCTGGGAAACTTCTCTTTCTTCATCTGAACGGACTTTTCCCAGTGTTTTTTAAAACAGTAGCCCCACCAAATGCACAAACACAACCTGAAATCATATACTAAGCCAAGAATAAGAGATAGAAACACAGCACTGCTACCCACCCTAACTTTGGGGAACAAGATGTGGTGCAAGGGGATGAGCTCCCCTAGGGCATCTCATCGTGGACGTGCCCTCACTCTCTCCTGCACTGGAAGGCCATTAGAGCCTTCCAAAGAGAGTAAAACGGTGGAGCAATGCCTATTATGAGTCGAAGTGAGCGTTTACTTCTTAGTGATGGAGCGATGCCTGTTATGAGTTGAAGTGAGCATTTACTTCTTAATCTCAGAGCTGTTGGTGGCTGTCTTGAGTTGAACTGGCAGCTGCTTCCCCCTCCCCCGGGCACGTCCCCCTATTGCTGGTAAAAGACAGATATAGCCTTTTTTAAAAAAATCTTCTTGTTGTTTATTCAGCAACACTGCTGCTTTTAATTCCACCCCTCCTTTGTTTATTTATTGATTTATTCCATTTTATATGCATTACTGGCTTATCCTTGGCTCACTTCCTTATGCCCCCAGAAATGCCAGCTGCATGCCTGCCTGCCTTCCCTCCCTCCTCCCCTGCCCACCTCGCAGGGATGTTGTGTGTGTGTGGCTTTGACTCAGGGGAGAAGTCCTTCCTGCGCTCACTTGGAGTTTTGGAAGTTCCAAATTTTGCAGGTTTAAGCCCCGCCAAAAAACAGGGGATGATGGGACTGCCTTGAGTCTCGGCGTGCGTATGTATCCCTGGATAAGCTGTCATGGTGGTGAGTTTGAGGTTTTTTTTTAACGTGCAAAATTGACGGAGCTATGGAAAGGGGTGTTGAATTTTCATAAATTCCCCAAAAATCAGGGGATGATGGGACTGCCTTGAGTCTCGGCGTGCATATGTATCCCTGGATAAGCTTTCATGGTGGCGTGTTTGAGGTTTCTAACGTGCAAATTGACGGAGCTATGGAAAGGGGTGTGAATGGGGTGCCCGATTTTCAAAAATTCCCCAAAAATCAGGGGATGATGGGATTGCTTTGAAACTTGGCGTGCATGTGTATACCCCCATGAGGTGTCATGGTGCCAAACGTGAGGTTTCTAACTTGAACAAAAAAAAAGTTGTATAATTTTTTAGCTTTCAATGCAAGCCTATGGGGGGGGGGAAACGGAGCTCCGGATCCGGATCCGGAGCTCCGAGCGGAGCGGAGCGGAAGTGGGCAGGGCAGAGCGGCCCTATCCGGAAAATGGCGGATCTGCAAGTGAAGCGGAGCGGGGGGTCCGTGCACACCCCTAATTTTCAGCTTCCTGGCTTGGGTGGAGAGCTTCCACAGATTCAGGAGGCTCTGTTCTTCAAAGAGTCACCCTCCATGAATAGAGGGCAACAAATGTAATGCAGGAGAGAGTTGGGGCTCCTTCTCCTCACCTGTTTGCACTCCTCAGAACAGCTGAATAGGACTTTTTACTCTCTTCTTCATCCAGATTCACTGTGTTCCATATGCCTCCTTCATCACAGTTTACGTAAAGAGAAGTTTCATTTATAGAAACAACTAACTATACGCATGGCATTTATGCTTCTCCCTATTTACCCTCAAGCCCTTGGATATGAGAAGGCAAAGACTAGATGGACTGATGGCTGAGGCAAGATCCAGCAAAGTACATGCAAATACACTTTAGTCATAGGAACTTAACATGCGCCCACACTGTTCTCTGTGACTCTGCAAGATTTCCCCAATCCCTTCTATCATTTTCCTTCTCTACAGATGGCTAGGAGGCATCAGGCATTAAACAGCATCAAGCAATCATTCAAAGTTAGCCAACTTCAAGCCATTCTATGATTTGGGCCTAACAAATGCTAACTATACTCTGTATGACTGATTACTTTTATTTGTGTAATTTTGGGCTATTTTCTATGTATTTGGGGCTTTTACCAAACCCCAGCTAGTTTAGCTGCACAACCTTTTTGGAAGCCAAGCAGCCTGTTTCAGGCTACTGGGAAACAACCCCTATGCAATATCAATAAAATCAATGTAATGTAGCATTTATATTCCAAGCAATACATTTGCTCTCAGCTTTCTTCATGTGTTTCATTAGAGCATTTTCCCCATCTAATGTCTTTCCTATACTACCCTTTTCAGTATAATTTGTGTTTGGCTTATTTGAGGTGAGTTATAGTTACTTTTTTATTTTCTAGCTACACCAACTGATTCATGTTGAGAGCTCATTATCAAATAGCTGTGATGAAAACTCAATAAAATACCTGCATTAAAAATCCACAGACCGAAAGGTGTCACCAACCAAAGGGCAAAATATTATAAAAGACATGCCTAATCAAATTAAATTAAATTTAAGCATGTGAATGTGTTTTTAGCATTATAGTGGCAATGTGCAAAACATGTAATATCTGATGAAAATAGTCAGCTTAAGAATATCAGGGAATTCGGAGTTACAAGGAAATATTGCCTTAATGTTTCCAAAGTGCAATTCAGCAGTTGCAAGTCTATAATTTGAAAAGAAGATTTTTCTCCAAAAAAAACCCCACATTGTTTACTAGGAGCTTTGTTATGGTTGGTGCACCATCCTAGGTTTTGTATGTCTGCGTATCTATAGCAGCCTGCTCCTTAGTGTCTTTTTTATATGATTTGATATGATTTTTATGTTCTACGCATCACCTATGCCACCTACAATTCCCATGCCAATGACCAGACTCCACACAAAGCACTTGCAGCCTTATTACATAGAAATCTCTGTAGGGCACTACTAAATGTAACACTTCTGGCTGAAGGATGCATCATACCGCACATGGTGGCCACAACATCATTTCACCTACTTACAATAAAGTTGGACAGGCAACAAGTCATGGTATTCCTTGGGAGTTACCCTGCATGTCCAATCTGTTGGTGTGTGTGTATAGAGAGATATTACTGCACTCTGTTATTGTATACCCTTGTCTAGGAACATTATCCAATTGCATCTTGGAAAGAAGAAACCTACCAGAGACATAATCTTTCCTTGATTCAGAGGGAAGGGATACGTTTGAAAAGACAGAGCTGGGGTTCACACACCACATTACACCACGATAGTTTATTTTTCTGAAATAACCACGATGGCTTATCATGTTATCAGTGTGTGTTTACCCCCAACCACAGGGGCTTATTTAGTCAAAATAAGCTAGTCTGTTAAGCCCCTACGAAATAAGTCTCAAAAAGCTGTCTTTGCAGGATGCTATTCATGTAACTTGGAAATTATTTTGAAAGCTATTCTAATTTGATTTTTATTACAAGAGTCACTGACAACACAGATGTATATCAGCACTATTATACATTCCTAAGAGCTCAGGTCTACTATATACCCAAAACTGTCGCCCTGAGCCAAACTAACAAGCGAACAAGAATCTCTAACGTCCACCTGGTTTTTTTCTACTTACTCTCATATGGACCAGAGGCAGATTCCCCTTAACAAATGGGGTGTCTCAGATAATCCCTCTCCCCCTTGCTTTGAAGGAATGTCCATGAAAGGCCGTGAAAGCTAGGTCTGCTCCTGCTTCATCCACCATCCACACCACCCATCGTCAGAGCATTCAGCATACATAAAAGAATGGGCTCTACAGGTATAGTGATGTACAAGTGAAGACATCCATTACATAGGGAAGAATCAAGGCTCAATCAGAATCACCCCCCGCCTCACCTTGTGTGGAAGATCAGGATGTGCATTCTCATGTGTGCCAAAGATACAGAGAAGAAGGGTGCAGCTGCTGTGTGCCTGGCAATAGGCACCGCCACTCAACACAGCAAGGTCAGCAACTGAAGGGGCAGGGTGAGGCCCAACATGCATGGGGATGTTGGGAGCAGGACCAGCATCTCTACACTTTTAGCCCTCTTGAATTCAGTGAATGCCTGTACAGGGCTACAGTGTGGCCCTAATCGCTATTTAATTTTTAGAGAGGCGGCCAGGTTTGTTTTTTTTAAAAAAGTATTGCACGACGGTCTATGCCTAAAAATAGTAATGCATGGGGTGGTTGCTTTTGCACTCATGTCCTGCTTGTGGGTTTCCTGTGGGTGTCTGGTTGGCCCTGTGTGTGCAAAATGCTGGATGAGACAGATCCTTGGGTCTGATCCAGCATGGCTCTTCTTGTGTTCTTATGCTCTTAAGCAACATTACCCGCCCAAAACTGAACACAACAGAATATATATGGAAGATATGGTAATCTTCCCCTCCCTCACCAAAGCAACTGGCAATTTATAACATTTCCCCTATTTTCAAGGAGAATAAACAAATGTGTTTTCAAAACTGCTGTCTGAGAGAGGTGAGAAAGAAGAGCATATAGTTAGGGATACAATAATGCAACATGCATTAGCAATCAATCTTATTCCTACCACCTACTCATAATGTAGTGTTCCTTGCCTAAGCTGAAAAAAAGTGATTGACAACAATATTTCTAAGACAGTCAGATACCTACCGCACCAAAGGATGAGGAGGGCTTGGAGATACGTACATGCACTCCTAGAAGCCTGGTCACATTAATACACAGATGAGAAATTGGTTCGCTATGAAAGGTCACATGACACATAAGACAATGGAGGTCCAGACCTAATTTACATGGTTCTCTTAAATGTGATTAGTGCAACTTGCATAGGGTAAAGTCTGTAGCATTGTGGAATATACTATGGGTTTGGGGCATGGTGATAAAGCCATTGGCAACAATTGGCTGAGCTGCCTTTAGGTCACAGTGGATCGGGAAAAGGAAAAGGTCATTGCACTGACAGCAAAAGATCTCTGGCTCCCGTTTGTTTTGTTGCTCTGACACTAGAAAAAGCAAAGCAGGCAGAAGAGTATGAAAACAGATAGGTAGAAAAAGCAGAAGGCCAAGAACAAAGAGAGCAGGGTCTGAGATGGCAGCACCAAGGTAAGCAGTAAGCCATAGAAAAGGAAGGCTGGAAAAAGAGTGGTGACGGGGAACTGGGGAGATGGAAGGGGGCCAAACTATTTATTTGTTTAATTTCAATTGAATTTATTCATTTTATTTAAAATTCTTGTACCCCACTCTTCCTCCCAAAGGACCACAGAGCAGCGAAAGCATGTACCAATCAAACCGACGTAAAATTGTAGTTACACATTAAAACAATAAAAATATAACAATGATAATCTGACCTAAAACTGCAGATCCAACAAATCAGGAGCCAAATGATGGTGTAAATGAAAAGGAGTCATAATGGGGGCCAATCACCTCTCTCCTGGGAAGGAGTACCACGATTATAGGAATGTGGGGCACCGAGAATGCCTCCTCTTCCTACTTATGGGGGATCCACAAGCCGGGCCTATCCTGCAGATTGGAAAGCCCTAGATGGCTGTTAACAGGGGAGATGCTTCCTCAGGTGCCTATATATTACCGTACCTGTGTAGTTCTGGCCTAGAGCACAAAATTCTTCTTTTCACAAAGGGGTGGGAGTGGGGGAAGGAGTGAATCCAGATCAAGACCCTCGCATGAGGGTAGCGTGGTTGTTGTTTTTTATTCACTTCAAATTCCCCACACCTGCAATTTGAAATTTGAAACGAAACAGGGTTTTTTTTTTATTTTGCCAATGCAAACTGCAGGCATGCAATTAAAAAAAAACACTACAAATTGCAGGCATGCAATTTTTAAAAAAATTAACACTCCTCCTCCCCCCACACACAAGGGCCCTGCATTAGCAATTGTGGGAGGGGGGGCTGCATTCAAATCCTGAACTCTGAGGATAATGTAAAAAAACTGGAAAATAGTTGCAGATAACCAGGAGCTGCAGAGGTTAAAAAAGGAAGGTTGAAATTCATCTATTAATTGGAAATAACCAGCCAAATATTTAACTACAGACCTCTAATTATTTGATTATAACCATTTATACATTTTATTCAGACTTCGACAATTCTGCAAGTTGGGGGAGGGATGCAATGTGTCAAATTGTCCAGATTTCTAATACTTTACTATTTGCACCATGAGGACTAGAAACTTATTCTTAGAAAGGAAGGGGGAAAGACAGCTTTGCTGATGTCCTTCAGGAATCCCTGTCCTATACAGAAGTGCTATTGGGAAGGGAGAATCATGAATCATCACAATAGACATTTTGGCAGAGTTAATTTATTCTAATTAATATCTTACCTTTTCAATAAGTTCTCCCCCCCCTTTTTTTTTTAACTTCCTTCCCCCTCAATAATTTGAGAGATGAGTTGTCGAAGGCGACCCAGTGAACTTCATTGTTGACCAGGGATGTGAACTAGGGCTTCCTACTTTCAAATGTAGCACTATAGCCACTAGACCATACTAGCTCTCTTATGGCAGCAGATGACAGATTGCTTTAGTCAGGGCAAGTGCCAATATTCAGAGAACCGGTGACGGATGTGTGCAAATCTGCTCATGTTTCCAGCCCAACATGGAAAGCAGTAAAGCAGCTATGGCCTACGAAAGAGAGTTGTGAACCTCACCTTTGCAAGTTACACTGAAACAACACGTTACTCACAGATCCTCTGCAGCCACCACCTTTTTCAACAATCGCACCCCTTCTTAGAATGGGGAAGGCTTCCTTCCTTCCCTAACCGCTGCAGCCCAAAAGCGCTAACGTCTGTCACACCAAAAACCTCTTCACACAAACGTTTTTGGCACCAAAAAACTTTGATTATGTTTAAAATGTCCTTCTTCTACACCTCAAACCTCTAAATCATTCTCTCTATGACTCAAAAGCAGATATCCAGAAAAACACACACAAAGTATTTCGATTTACTTTCAAAGTGTATGGAGGTACGTGACAAGGAAATGAGAATACTTTGGTCAGGCTTGTGAAAGCTAACCATGAAGCATCAAGTGAGAAAAAGGAAAGAAAAAACACAGAAAACCACAACTTTGTTTGTCTAATGTTTTAAGCTACTGCTGTGGTTTTTTGCCACTGAGCAAAACAGTCTTACTACAGGTCTATCTGTGGGACCTGCAACCTTCTTATCAGTCTCTGAGTCTCTTCCCATGTTATCTTGTGATACCATTTGGTATTCTGTTCATAAGAGAACATTCCTGTGCATGTTTACTTCAAAGGAAATCCCATGGAGTTCAATGTGGCTTATTCCTAAAGAAGTGTGCAGCCTAAATCTGTAATTTCCCTCCTCTTATATCCATGAATAATTAAGCTCTCCTTAATGTACTAGACTCAGCACACCTTTGCAACAATATTATTACAACTGTGTACCCTACCCTGTCCCCAGGACAGAGGGCAAGTAATAATATTCCTTTATATGTTTTGTCCCTAACAGCTGTATGTGGTAAGTCACTTTTATCCCAAACTTAGTCCTGTGACTAGAGAGAAAGAACTTGTTGAAGGCCACACACATAGCCAAGACAGAGCTACAATTAGAACCCAAAGAGAGCCAAATCTAACATTTCCAACAAGACTAGTGTGTGAATGCCATGAAGTAATTGCCACATTTCTGAACATAAACATAACTTATTTCACACACACCTATATGGCTAAGCCCACAAATTTGGAAACCAGACACTCTACTACAAGTATGACAAGTGTCTTTAAAAACATAATGACGTAAAACTAAATATTAGCAGCTTGCACATTCTTAAACTCCTCGTGTGGTGCATTTGAGATGAGTTACAGAACACACACACACACCTTTCTTGCCTGTTTTTTCTGCCATTGGCCAAATGTGAGCTTTTATCTTAAGAGTAGCTGTCTTACTTTGTGCCATGTCGCACAGATTTTTTCTTTTTCTAAAAAAAAGGGGGGGGGAAATAATGCAGACAGTGGCATTGCTGTGGTGGACTCTCTCCCTCTCTCCCTTACATTCAGTTGTCTCACATGCTAATACACTGCCATCTTTCAAAGAAAGTACTGTGAAATGGGAAGGCTGTCATACAGAGTGAATGGTACTGCAGGGAAATCGGAGACGTGTAGAGAAAACTAATTAAGTAATTTCTTCCCATTGTTCCTTGTTCTCTGAAAGCCTCCCTCAGACCAAGACTCCAGTGTAGACTGTGATTGACTTAAGCCTGATGATGTGCATTGCCTTTTGTGCCTGGATAACGACATTGGCCAGTTTGCCAAAACAGCTTATACAGGCAGAAGAGTGTGTGTGCACGCGCGCACACACACACACACACACACACACACACACAGGATTTGATGTCTCCCCCACCCATCCACATTCCTCCTTAATACATTTTTGGGGGGGAAAGAAAATAAATAGGGGAAGCAGTAGGAAAAGATGGGAGGCTTACAAGATGAAGACCCATTGTAAAATTCTGTGAATGAAGCAGGGCAATGCATAATAAAAGCCTCACCTGGAAGCACCTCCAGATTCTCGTTGCCATAAATCTAGTGAAAGGCCTATGAAATTTATAGGCATAGTGAATTGGAAAGGAAGGACCTCAGGGTTCCATCTTCCCTTTCAGGAATGGTTTGGAGGATGGATGGGATTCGCTTTGCATCACAACACTGTCTCCAACTTCCTCTACTGTCCTCCACATGGTTCCCTCCCACTCCTTTCCATTCCTCCATTTCCTTTGCCTATGTTCTTCTCTCCTGCACCCAGTAGCCTATAGCACTTTCTCTTTCCCCTTTTCCCCCTACCCTAGTCCACCTGTTTTGGAGTAAGGAAGTTGAGAAGCCAACAGACCATCTCTTCCTCTCCTCACAGAAATCCATGTGTCTTAGTAATTTCTGCCACATCTAGGTCCTGCAGTACCTTTCACTACTTTGTTTTACTTCTGCTTCCATTTTAATACTCTCATCTTCATATCTTTAGAATTTGGTTTTCCCCCCCTAATTGGCCACTACTTAGCTCCACTTAGCTCCACTCTACAGAAAAACAATTTGGCTTAAATGGCAACCATTATCGGAAGCAATTAAATGCATTGAGAAATATGTTAACTTGTTAGCCATATGCCAACCATTGAAAGTATGGATGCAACAAAAAAAGTAACTTTTGAGAAACAGTTTGCAAACGATTACTACTTGCCAGTCCATAAGCTGCTGTTTTAGGCAGACAAACTTCTGTTTTGTCGCTTGTGTTTATTCAATGCCCTTTGATATTGAACACCACAACATCCAGTCTGATGCACATTTTATGCTGCGCTGCACGCCCGTAGAATGGCTTGACACAGAAAACGACATGGCTAGGGAAGATGAGAGTCCCTTTCAGATATCCCCCCTCAAACAATTAACAACTGCCTGCTAACCCCCACCCCACGTCCCTTGGCACTCCTGCCCCCCAGCCATGATTGTGGGACATTCATGGCTGTAATGAGGAAGCCTTCCAAATGTGTGCAAGCTCTCCCTGAAATTGTTAATCGTGTGAGGGTGAACAGCTAAAGGGGGCTATGAAGCTTCTTTGTTAGGTACAGAACTGATGGTTTTATGGTGTGAGCTGCCCTGAGAACTTGATAGGGCAGCATGCATACACCATAAATAAATAACAGGGTACAAATGTGATGGCGCAAGCGAAAAATGTAATGATTTGATGTGGAAATCACATTGATTTAATGAACATGTTGTCATTTATGACAAACAATTATGCACAATAATTACACTGCACTTAAAACATAAAAGATTTATATACAAATCTGCCATGATGTAATGTCCTTAAATATTTGGGAACGTTGTGTTCTGTACAGAATAGCTTATTGCAGAATAGTCCTACACATGGTGTTTTAACTGTAAGGATAAAGCAAACACTGCTTCTCACTCACAAGAGTCATAATATTCATTTGCTGGAATAAAAACTCCAAATTATCAAAGTTCTCTGCCAATATTTGTTTCAGATCTTGTTTTAAGCCTGAATGGTATCACTTAACACTCCTACTCCTCACATCAGCCTAGATTCCTCCATCCTTGTTATTTCAACTGATAGGTTATTTTTATCTTTTCATTCACAACCATCAAACTACAATATCCTTCCCTGATCACATTCTCCATTCTTGCCACACCATTCCCTCAAGTGCTTTTCTCCACATTTTCTAAATCCAGTTGCAATTTCTATGTTTTCTGAACCATAACATAGTCAAAACAGGCACACACCCATGCTTGCATTCTCTGGTGTTTTGCTGGCCCTTCAGAAGTAGTCCCTCAAAGGATCAATGCATTAAGTGAGGACAATCACTGGGAGCTAGAATTCCATTAGGTGTGCTAAAATCTCTTTAGCAAATCTCTTTTTGTGTACTTTCAGCAAGAAAGTACACAAAAAGCCAAAAGAGGAAAAGAGCAACATCCAACACTACATAAGCAGATGTCCACCTAAGCAATGGGACTTTCCCATCCTCTCTTTGCCCCCCCCCCCCACCATTTCTCTGGTCCACCAATCCTTTGCCATTCCCACTCATAGGAAGAATCCACTTTGCTGATGGATGCCATTGTGTTGGATTTCACCCAAAGCCTCTAATGAAAAGGTGGGATTTATCTTATATTTAATATACCCCAAGACAGGTTGACTTCAGAAAATCAACACAAGATGGACAAAGCCAATATATGAATGAACATTTCGATACACAGGGAAAGACTTGTGCATCTCTCACCTTATGTGACCAATTGAATGCAGCCATAACCTTCACCTGGGGTACAAACTATCTCGCATTGTCTTATTGGCTTTCATCTTGAAATGGGGCAGATTTCTATGTGAACTACTGCAGTTTATCCAATTGGCATATGACGACACAAAGTTTTTCCCCCGGTAAAGATTGTGGCTGTATTCACACAATCAGCGATGGAAACAACGCAGCACGTGTTGTTTACCCCACCATCTGCACTGAGTTGTGGATTGCTGCATCTTCCTGAACCCATACTGTATGTTGAAACATTAAACATTGGGTATATGAAGCATTATAAATAAATTCCTTTTTCCAGCAATAGTTTGGAGCTTTGCCCCTCTGTTCTTTCAACTAGAATCTGCATCTATTACCTCTTAGCTGCATTCCCTCCACCCTATTCCAGTCATAGATCCTCACCAGTATAAAAGAAGAAATTCCTCCCAATAGCACTCATTTTTTCTAAAACCAATTAAATTGGCCAAACTGATTTTCCAAAGCACAAAGCAGCTATGTTCAACAGTGTTTATTGAAGTCTGACAAAGTGTTCAACTTCTGACCAAACAGAAACACCTTTATACATGAGCAGCCTTGGGGGACTCTAGAAGTTTATTCAATATTTACACCCTACCTTTCAGCTAACATCAGGACCAGATCTACACCAAGCAGGATATAACACTTCGAAAGCAGTTTGAAAATGGTATATGGAATGTGATCTGGGCCCAAACAGTTCTCAATGCCATTATAAAGCAGTAGTGTAGATTCTGCCCAGGACCCAAGATTACTCAAAAACCCAGCAGTGAAGGTAGAAGCTGCACTTGCTGAACTTCCCAACACTACACGGCTAAAAATGAAAAAAGACTGAAGCATTGCTGAAGGCCAAGTGTCATCAACCTGAGCGGCTCAGGCTTTCTCAACAGTGACATTAATCTTCTGTAGCCCGTTTTATCTGTGCTACACGGAAAAAAAGCAGACCACTGCCAAGGCCTAGTGGCCTTCAGCTCAATCTCTCCTCTCTTCGATAGGCAGCAATCACAACTCCTAATACACTCCCCAACTACATTTCTATGTTCAGTACACAGCCTCAACCTATAGCCGGTAGATTTTTTTATTCTTCTTCTTCCCCCCCCCCCCACACACTTTCTATTTCACCATCCCTCTGCAGTATTAAATTTCCAAACAGCTTTTGCTGTCACTGCCTACAAGTACCAAAATGTTTTATTAAGTCCTTGCAAGAGCATACGCTGGTCTTGTTGTATTTTGATTTGTTGATTCTGGGTTCAAACTCAGAAAAGGCAAGGGGAAACTGGTCCCTTTGCTTTCAGAACTGCTTTTCTAAGACAGTAAATCTACATCCCAGGCCTAAGGATGCAATTTGAAACACCATTGATGGATTAACCGCAGCATTACCATATGCCTTATTTACCATGGCAGTACCAGCGATACTAGAGGCCTGTAGCAGACCAGTAGCTACTCATCACTCTACTTCGCATTTTATTTTTGTTTAATGCCCTTTCCCAAATCAAGAGGGAGAAAACGTGAAAAGTAAAACGAATTAAGGTGGAGATTTGGGCACTGGAGTTGAAAGGCGAAACACGCAACCAACTAGAAGAGCTCTATTCATTTCAATAATGCCTGCGCTCAGGTTATGGGGGATTGTTGGGTCGAGGCTCCAGCCTAATAGTAAAGTATAGGAATTGAATGTCTAGTACACTGGAGGGCATATTATGACAAGCTCAAGAAAATGCATGTTTGTGAAGGTTGAGGCCTACAGAGGCAAGGTAATAAAGTCATGTCTCTAAGGAGTTTTCTGGTGGGAGGGGGTGTCCCAGAGAGTAGTAGATCCATTTCTCCAGTTACGTTTCTTTTCCTCAAAAAAGGAACATTACTTTCTGTTTTGGGGGAAGAGGGTATAAAAGAGTGAGAGAGCCCGCTGGGAAGCAGACCAAAAACCAGAGAAAGACCAGAGCTTATGGAAGGAGCAGAAAAAGCAACTTAGGGTAAAGAAACTTGCATTTTGACAACTCTTATTTTACTTTACTAGTAAACTGTTGTGTTAAGCCACAAGTGTCTGGAGTGTTAGTCATCCCACGTCTACAGCCTAAACCCCACGTTACTGGGAAAAGGAAGGAGCTGAACTCTTAAGGAGGCGGAGATCCTTAAAGAGTTGCTCAGGTAGTCCAGGTCACAAAAGCAGCCTTGCAGCCTGTCATGGTCCACCTGCAAATCATATGTGGAAACTTGGTAGAGACAAGATACAGAAAGTGAGAGAAAAGTGGCACATATCAGAAAATCGTGGAACTTGACAATCACAAAAGCAGTGACTAATTTGATAGAATAAGGCCAGGTTTTCAAATCCCCAGAACCCTGGCTTACTATGATTAAGCAGCATGCTTATGTTGCAAGTTCATGACATGTGGCTGTAATATGTCTCTGGTTTGTCTGGGGAGAAGCAAGACAGAGTTCCCGTAATAAACAATGGACCAAGCATGTAGAACCTCAGGCCCAGGGACCAAATCCAGCCTGCTCCAGGTTCCTCAGGTGGCCAAAACCCACTTTCCCTGGCCCCTCAGCCCCTTTCCAATCATCCACCATTTGGTGGTTTCCTGGTTTTTCTACAGTTTCTCCATTCTAAGAAGTTGAGATGCCTCCCCTAAAAGTTCTGGCAGGAAGAGCTTTAAGCAAATATATGCTGGTAATTTTGGCCCTGTCCTTTTGCCCCTCCCACCTCTGGCATGCAACTGCCAAGAGCATCTCCAAAATGGAGTTTGGCCCTCGGGTTGAAATAAGTTCAATACCCTCCTGGCTTTAGCTGTTCCTCATGTACAGGAGGAGCCAAGCAGGAACCATCTAGCAGCACACACCAGCACATTGAACCCTGGGTTGTCACTGGGTGTGTTCAGATGGTCAGGCAGGGGTAAGAAACCATTGTGGCTTCTCCACCTGTCCATGTACATGTTACACATGCAGCCACTATTTGCATAATCCCCCACAATGCAGAGGCAGATGCCGCCCAGGTGCCCTCGGACCAACCCGGCAACCTCTACTGCATGCTGAAATGTATTACAGAATCCAAAAATGTTGTTTATCTCAGATCAAGACATTTGTTTTGAAACTCATTACTTTTCAGAACATGACTCTTACTTCCGACCTTGGCAATAAAAGCTCTGAGCCCAGGATTCAGGTATCAAGACCAACCAACCAGCACCAACTTAACCATTCCTTTGGTGGAAATGAGAAGAAGAAGGAAACAGTATCAGCAGAAGTGGCTTCAAAGGGAAAGAATTTCCACTGAAATCAAAACTTCTCGTCTAGTATCTACACATGCTTGGACCTGCAGTGACATTCAAGTTTAGAAATATAACGTGAGAACATTTTCCTGTATGTGAGCATGGGGAGTTTTCGCACAAGTAACACAGACAAGGTGGAGATTTTCCTCTAAAAAGGGACACAATCCCCTCACAGCATTTGGTTGGTGAGGTAAATGGAAAAATTCATGTCCTCAAAATAAATGCCGAAGATACTAAAAGCTAGAAGGAAAACTCCTTTTCCCCCTCCCTACTGGTTGTGTTCCTCAAACCAACATACATTCACCATAGGGGACTTTGAAATGAATCAAATATTTCCAAACACGTTGGAAGTCATTGGCTATTTTAAAACATGAAAATGCAGGCTGAAGTGTTAGGTAATAGCTACTTTCCCCTCTATATGCTTTTGATATGAATGAAGGGAAGCAGACAAAAAATTACCAAAGGTGCACCGCTTTGGAACATACAAGTTGTCAGATGGAGAACATGGCTACCTAACGTCCCCAAATGTCATCTACCACAATTGTGCATTGCAGAAAACATCTGGGCACCACACTTCAAGATTCCTGCATTGAGCAGGAGGTTGGATTCGATGGCCTTATAGGCCCCTTCCAACGCTACTATTCTATGACTCTATGACATTGAGAAGATGAACATCACTGATCATTTACTACACTCTTCTTAAAATCTCTTAAAATGCAAACATAGGAATCTCTTAAAAAGCAAACATAGCAAACATTGGAAAATCTCTTAAAATGCAAACATGATATGAAAAATGGCTATAAGCAAACACCAGTTGTTTTACCGTTAACACTTGAGCCTAAAAACCCAGGATCAGCCCATGCTATAAATATATTTGAATGATCAAGTAAATTATGAAGAGATTGTTCCAAAATATTGAAGAACTGAAGAGGTGTTACAAAATATTTTGAATTAGTAAGGAAAAATGTATAAATATTTATGAGCATAGCAGGAGAAAATAAAGTGCACTTGATATGCGTATCTTTTAGTGGTACATCAAATCCCACACAAATGTTTGTGACCACAAAGGGACTAATTTCAGTTTAACGGTGGGAACCATGAACTTCCCTGGCTTTGAACATCTAAAAAAAAATTAAACATAACACCTCATTAAATGGCACAGTGAAAGAATTACACACCATTTTGGGGTGAGAGAGGAAATTAATCCAAACGCTCTCAATTGCACACCTAGAAATAAAGAGTTAACTGTCTGCTTACCACAAGTCATATATTCTAATTAGTTCCAATAACAACATGCTACAGTTAAGCAAGCCCATATACTTACAATATTTGACTTTTCTTCCTCCTCCTAGTAAGTCATGGCATTTATATACAATTTCCATGGAAAGGAAGAAGGACAATCTAGGGCCACAAAATAAGGCCATGAAAGTAGGAAAGGGTCAGGGCTCTATTATTTTAATGGCTATTTATATCTATTAAAACCTTCTTTGGTATATATCCTCTTTCAGTTCCCTAGGTTCCTTTGAGTAAGATTTCATATAAAACTTCATCCTTTCACAGTAATTAACACAGCTGAGATATAACACTAGTATTAACTTTATTAATAGCATATAACATGTCCCAGCAAAGCAACAAGTATTGGGAATAACTAACTTCTGTGGGGGAAGGGAATAACATCATGTACACAATGAGTATCACAGATATTAATTCTGCTTTTGGTTACCACTGATGGCACACCACTCTGGCACAGTTGTAACCCGCCTTCTAAAACCACTGGCATTAGTTTGTAGACACAGTTCTTTCTGTTACAAGCTCTTTTGATACATAGGCTGTTTGCACGATCATAGCAGGGAAAATAAGCCATGGTGGTGTATTTCCCCTGCCGTGCATGCCAGCCACGTGCCGGTGGGAATTTGTGCAGCAACAGCTTGCTGCGTTGTGCAAAGCCGGAGAGTGTGGCTTATTGCCATAGTTAACAAGCCATTCAAAACCCTCATTAGCTGTTTTCAGCTTGCTAAAATTCCTTATATCAGTAGTCTTCAGTCTTTTTAAATCCAGACCCACCTTTAGCCTAATCATCATTATGGGATCCACTTTTTATTTTTTTCAACTATACATGCGGTAGTGCAAATGGCATAAGCTTCCTTAGACAGGCTTGTGACTTAATTGTGGATCTCAATCCACCAGTGCAATTTCTACAAACCACTAATCCTTAAACCCGGGGTTCAAAATGTGAATTGGACCTTCCAATTGGGCTACAAGAGGAGTATTGTATGCCTTCATTATTCAGGCTTCTTTAACTGGGCTTGAAAATTGTGGCGCTAGAGCAGGAACAATCAAGTTTTGTAGTCTCTGAGACTTGCTGTATCCTACAGACAACAGGGGCTAGATTTTGTGCTTCACTGGTGGCCAAATTCCAGACAACACCTAGCTGCATAGACTATAAGTATACTAAAGTATGGCCATGGCATTACAAAAAAACTAGAAGGAGATATAATGAAGGTACTGTACATATGTATGTATGTATACATATACACACTCAAAAACATTGTTGGTCGAATGCTTTATTTTAGCATGATGAATAAAAAGTTTAAGACAAGTTTTTCATATATTTACTTCTCCAAATGATTTCTAAAAACTATGTACAGTATCAGATTATTACAATTTATGTGCTCCAACGAACAAGTCCTAGGTCGCAAACTGAGACTACAAATGTCAAATGCAAGAGCAAGATGCAATTCTGCCTCTATGGGGCACTGCCATTGAAGCAGAGACCGAAACTGATAGTGATAGCTATAGCTCAGAAAATAAGTCTGGATTAAATTTCATGCATATTCATTGAACCTTGGTGTATTCCCCCCCCCCCTTTTTCAGTTCTTTTTATGGGAATTGGTGCTTTACGTCTGCTTGACACTGTGGAGAACAAGAGGAGAGATAATTTTCTTTGCTCCTAATGTTGATGGTTTCTTCTGTGTGTTTTTAAATTGTTTTTTGCCTGCTCCTCCTTTTGGCGCCAGCTGAAGACCTTTTTATTCACTCAGTATTTTAACACTTAATTTTAACTTAAATTTAAATTTTACTGTTTTAACTCTGTATTTTAATCTTATATCAATTTTACTGCGTGGTTTTATCCTGTTTGTGCTTTTTATACTGTATTTTGTATTTGTGCTTTTAACCTGTTGGTTGTTTATTATGGTTTTAATTTTTGTGAACCGCCCAGAGAGCTTCGGCTATTGGGCGGTATAAAAATGTAATAAATAAATAAATAAATAAATACCAAAGAGGTTCCTTACAGTTCAGGAGCTTGTAGATCCATTTGTTACCAATTTTTTTTAAAAAAAATTAAAAAGTAAATTCAATTTGTAGTATTTGCTTGAATACACTGAACTTTTAATATACCAAATGTGATAATTTTATGCCAAACCAACTTGTACATAATTACATTTTATGTTCCTAAAGTAACAAAAGGATTTTCAATCTGTAAAAAGTGCTAAATTGTATTCTTTTTCAATTTTTGCAAAATTTTCCGTTTTTTTCCATGACTTCAAAATTTCCAGAAAGTTTACATCTCTAAGCTCACCTATTGTTGTACCAGTACAATATCATAAATATGATGCTATACCAGCCTCATGGAGTACTCTTACACTGCTAGCTGTGATGCTGGCACAAATATTTAGGTCTATGCTTCAATGTACTGACAATTGGCCCAGTGTTTACACTCTTCAATTAAGAAGAATATTAGAGGCTTTGTTTATTAGAGGCTTGCCATTACAAGCTGATGTATGTTTGCCAATTAGCATCAGACCTGCTGAGATCAGTTATGCTTTGTAGTGTAATGGAAGCAGTGAAGAAATGGCATGAACTACACATCACAAAGATCACATTTTTCAAAGGGCCAATAGGAAAACTATCTCTAAGCAGTGTATAGTCAAGTCATTTCTGAAGCAAATAGCGCATTTTGACCAGTTAGGTTTCAGAAAGTGACACAGAGTTTCTATAGCACGGGTGGCGCACTGGTGGCCCTCCAAATGTTCTTGGACTACAATTCCTATTAGCCCCAACCACCATGGCCAATGATCAGTGATGAGACATGTAAACCAACAACAGCTGGAGAGCTGCAGGTCCCCCTCCCCTGTTCTATGGCCTCTCTTTCATACACACATAATTCAAGTACGGCATATACTTGCCTGCAAAATAAGTGCTCGAATAATTAGACAAAATTAAACTCAATCAACTCTATCTCCATTTATGAAAAATCAGCAGTAAATGGAATTTCAATAAAAACTATGGAAAACTCACTAGTATCATCAAAAGTGGACCATGGCTACACAGAGCAGTCAGATTTGACAGAAATATCACCAAGTGCTATATAAGCATGTGCCTCTGTTCACACAACATGATAACCTACACTCAAGGGTGGGTTATCATTGAACAGAGGGTTGTTGTTGAAACATGGGGTTTTGCGTTGCCTGAACCCAGCCATACTAACAAACCATGGCTTGTTAACCACAAACAACCCACAGTTCATAATCCAGCATCTATCCATGGGTGAGTTCACAAAAACCCACCCTGTGAAACAAGGTATGCAGTGTGGGTTGTCATCAGATGATCAGGCTTTCCATGGGTTGTTCTCCACCTCCTTCCCCCTTGGTGCTCCAACTGATTCTGGCACATATTCCAAGGGACTTAGTAGAACCCATCTTGTCTTCCGCCAAGTCCCCTATTTTCAATTCATTTAATTTATTTTTGTGCCCCAACATTTGCACAAAACGGACCCCCACACACAAAAAGTTATTTTTTTCAGCCATGGGAATGTATGCAAATGTCTCTATAATTTCTGTTAAGATTTTTTTTGTCAGTTTTTTGCAACTGCAGAGGTGCACAATTGCTGCCATCCAGCTATACATAGCTTTTCCTTGTCTACTGCCTTGTATGTTTCAGCTGCCCAAGGGAAGGAAACACACAATGAAATTGACAAGATGGGACTCATATATGCTGGTGTGGGTTATCCTATTGTATGAACCCAGTTTGCTACAAAAAACACCAGTGCGGAGTGGAGTGCATAAAGTGAGGAGTGACTAAGAGTGACTCAGCACTTTACCTGGCAGACACAATTGCTATTAGACTAGCAGGGCCACATTAGCTCCCACATAACAGAAACATGTCAAATTTAGATTTTTGTCTTTAAATACTTGTGTCCATCACAGATTGAGAACCTCTGGCCAACAGGTCTAACACGACTCACAGGAGGTCCCCATCTGGCCTGCAAGCTTCTTTACCTCGCCTCCGATCACTGACAATTCCCCTGCCCAAGTTGCATTAAGATTTTTTTTAAAAGCCTCTATACGTACAACTAAATGCTAATATAATGTTTAACGATGTGGGCATGTCATGAACACTTTGCTTTTGCTTTGGGAGAGACTAGCATATCAGCAGCAACCTGAAAAACCACATCCTCCCATCCAAGCCTGCCTAGGTCTTAAGATCTTCAGGGGAAGTCCTTCTTTCGACAATATCACCTTCAGGGGTGCATTTGGTGGCAACACGAAAGAGGGTCTTCTCAGTGGCTGGTCCCAGGTTGTGGAACTCCCTCTCAAGGGAAGCTAGGTTTGCTCCCTCTCAGCTGTCCTTTCATTGGCTTGCAAAGAACACTTTATTCAAGCAACCCTTGGGCATGTAAAGGGGTCTGCGGCATTGGATGCATTTTGATGCTGTTATTGTTGTGTTAATGCTTTTTAACGCATTGTTTTTGTCAAGTTTTATTTATGATTTTAAGCTGCCTCGAGTGCCATTTTTCTTGGTAGAAAGGCAGAGTACAAATCAAATAATCATACCTGCCACAAAAAGTAAGGAGCTACAAAGCAGTCCCAATGTTTGAGGATGTATTTAAAAGTAAGCACAAAAAAAATCCAATACAGAACCAATGTACAAACAGCATATTTGCATACAGTAGAGCCGCTCCCCAATTATGGAATCTGGGTACCCTATTCACCATGCAGCCCTGCGGGACAGTGCAACCTTACATAAACAAGTCTTCCCAATTATAAGAAAATCTAATTATTCAAATGATTCTACTCTCTTCCAGGCAGTACAGGTAAATGAGGCTTATGCAAAACAGAATGATGCAGTGTTGAAATTAGTGTCTTTCAGAAAAAGAAAGGGGGGAAAAGAAAAAGAAACGGAGAATAATTGCATATTTTGGCAATAAACAGTGAAGGCATTTTGAGCCTATCAGCCTCAATCTAGCCAACCCTGCAATTGCCAGCTAGGGAGATGAAAAATGCCAGCTCAATAGCCTCACATATTCAACATTTGCAGGATGACACCACTATACACTCCACTCTGCAGTTTCCAACCCAATCCTATACATGTTTACTCAAAAGCAAATCCCACTGAGTTCAAAGGAGCTTACTCCCTTGTACATTGGATTATTGCCTTAGACAGTCATGATCAAAGTATAGCCACCATCTTCCATCTCATCAGAGATCAAACAGGAAGCAGCAGCTTTCCTCTGAATGTAGATTCTTTTAGGAAAATAACCATTTCAACTTCTACGAAAATGCTCCCATAGTAAGATTTGTCCCTTCATAGGATTGTTGCTACAGGCCCTGTTGATTACATGCATGCTTAAGAATTCCATATTTAATTCAAAAAGGTACATTTCATTTTAAGATAGTAGTTCTACAACTCCGCAACTTCTCAAAAAAACAAACGGGATGATTTAGTCCCTGATATTCTCACCTCCCGCTGCTAAAGATGGTTGCTCAAATACAAAAATCTCCTTCTGCTGACCCCCTGCTTTGCTTCTGTCACTAATCTTTCCCTGTCCAGAGCGCTCAGCTCACAGGAGGGCGGCAGGAGCCAAACATCAAGCTTGGAAAAGGGTGTGGATTGGGCTCTAAATGAGCATTTTGGCTGAACCAGTGTCACAATATAGACTAATCTTAAACTAGGACAGATAAGCTTTGGCTGTCATGTTGATTTGTCAACCCACTTTTAATATTTTGAAATCTGATAGGGAAAAAACCCTACAAGTAGGGCACCCTCTCCTTTAACACTGAGAGATGTCACCGCCTACATTTTCACTTCTAGTTAATTTTGAAGTTCCCCAGTTCTTCTTCTGACTGCTACTCCCTCACCGCTTGGATCATGATTAAATCTTTCCTACTAGACAAAATTCAAACAGTGTAATTTCAGTTGGTTCTCCAGTTTTCCTTCAAATAGAGGGCAATACACCTCTAGCCAGAGATCAATATAGCGCACCTATATTTTGCAAGTCTACTCACACACACAACCTCATTTTTAATCCAAGACATTCAGATAATCAGGGGGTCAAACAAACAGGAATCTTATTTAAACAGTGCACAATTTGAGGGAATTTCCACTGACTGTTAGGCTGCATGGTGAGAATGTTAAGAGAGGCAGAGATGTACACACCCCATCTGATACAGAGGCTCCTTAAGAGCACAGGAGCTCCAAACGATACATGAAGTTCCTACACTCATGGGATTTGTATGCTGAGCTGCACCCAGCACTGAAGTGACTGGGGAACTCTGTGCTCACCACAGGGTACATTTCCACCCGTGGGCAAGTTGCACATGTTACAAAAAGAAACTGCATCTGGGATATGCTGGCTATGCGAAGAACACACACACACACACACACACACACACACACACAGAGTCAGACTCTGGATTATTAGGAAAAAGTAGTCATTGTATCAGTATATTTCCAAGGCCAATTCAATGTACTAGTTTTGTCCTATAAATTATATGGCTGAATTCCTAAATACCTGACGGAGTGCCTCTCCCACTAAGAAGCTACCCGTACACTATGATCTTCATCTGAGACTCCCCTCCAACTGCCTTCTCTGAGGAAGGTTCAGAGGAAGGCAACAAGAGAGGGTTCTTTCTAAGTGGTGACCCCCCCACCCCATCCCCGATAATGGAATGCCCTACCCAGTGAGGTCCAGCTGGTGCCAACATTTATCACCTTTTTTGTTTGTTTGTACAATCAGGTTAAGACTTTCCTCTACTCCCTGGCATTTGACAGGATGTGATAAGATTTTTAATGAGCCCTGGACTTCTTATTGTTGACTGTATATAAACATAAAAAGCAATTTTGCACAAGAATATAGTATTACGATATTATATTATACGTTTAGGGTTTGTATTGCATAGTATATTACATTATGACATTGTGTGTTTACCGTTTTAATCTTTGTAAGCCACCCAGAGCGCTTTGGATATGAGACTGTATAGAAACATAATAGATAAATGAGATCTGGGCCAGTGCTCGGTAGCATACCATCCTGCGAGGGGCATCCCCATCCTGCTTGGGGTGCCGCTACTGTCCCCACAAATGGCACCTCCCCCTCCTCTTCCTGCTCCCCCTCCCATACAGAGCACAGGTGGCAGGGGCTGCCATTTGCGAGGAGAGATGGCCAAGAAGTGAGCAGGAACAGCTGCCCCCTCCCTAGCTGCTATTGCCGCTTTCTTGCTCAGCAGCTCAAACTTTGTGATTGCTGGACAGCAGTTGCCACCACTACTGTTGGGGGGGGGCACGTGTTGCTGCTGCCAAAAGACAGAGAGGATAGACAAACAACAGCTCATAGCAGCCTGCCCTGTGGACTTGCATTCAAGCAAGGAAACAAAGCAAGCAGTGGCAGAATAGTAGGGGTGCTGAATCCTTCCGACGCTGCTGCAAACCAGAGACAGGGGCACCTGCCAGTGGCTGCTATGGCTGGTCACTGCCCCCCCCAAAAAAAGCCTGAGGCCTCAGCCAACGGCCCAACCATGCCTGCAGCCTGACCAACTCTCTGTTACTTAGGAAGGATGACAAACCAGCGGTTCTCAATGATATAAACATTCTGCGGCCATGAAGATGAAGAATAGTCAAAACTTGGCACTAAATTAAACAAATGGATTCCCATCTTTAGTCTTTTACCAAAATAATTTACTGAAGCGCAAGCAGTAAGCAGACTCAAGGCTAGGATGTCATACAAACCGTATATTAACCCAGTCAGCGATAAATCTTCTCCTTCCCTCCAAGCTCTACACTACTTTCTTAAATAGCTCACTATAAAGCCCCAACCTAATTAAAAACAGCTTCCTCTGCAACAGCGGCCTTGATTTCACTTATTTACACATTAACTGCAGCCTCCGTTTGGCCAATCCAGTCTATTCCCTGTACTACGCGGGGCCTTTTATCTGCCCTGGACAGCATTTTCTCCAGCAGATGAAGTAGATGCCGATTGATTTGCTGTCGAGCATGGTAAATTAATAGCAACAAATTGCTGAGGGCCCCATCTCACTGCACCACCATGCTTCGGCAGTTTTGCTTTATTTGCTCCATGATGGGCAGCAGTCAGGCCTCTTCAAGTCAATTTCTTCTTAACAACCTGCAATACTTTTCAATGGTGAAAATAGAGCTGTTCCTTGTAAGTCAGAAATCAATATCCTATTGCCCTTAGAAAATGCTAAACAAGCAGTATTGGCAATCCACTTGGTACCAGAGGGTATCAGATATAATGCAAATCCATACCACTTCCCTCCTTGTAGTTATTACAGTTTGCTAAAAGGTTCCTAATGCCATTTATCATCATTTACCATCGACTGCTGCAGCTACGATTATGATATCCTATCAGCTGGCCAGAGCCCTTTCATTTCTACTCAATTAATATTTTAGCAGCACTCAAATGGTTGTTGCCAAAGACTTGTAATAAAATTTACATGGGTTGCAGTGAAATGGAAGAAGTGGTGATTTAAAAAAAAACAAATAATACTCAAGTCATTCATTTTTTTATGTCCAGCTTCAAGGTCTGTTCTTTCTTACAAAAAAAAAATAATACATGGGAAAGTTGGAGAATTCTTTCAGCCACAATGAGCTTAATTGAAGAACAAAGCGCTACTGTACTCTCAAGTCAGGAAAAAAAAAACATCCCAGAATATTTCCCTCCTATTTAAGTTCCCACTGGTCGCATTCATAAGTGTTTTATCTACAGCCAAGTGCCAGTCCTTATTTTAGGGGATAGATTGTCAATATCTGAATAAGCACACTCCAAAACTTGTTTGACTAACATGATGAGATTATTACATTGTATATTAACTAATTAAAGTATGAAAAATATAATCCAAGGAGTCAGAAAAATAGAACTTAATCACACTCGCATGTTCCTGATTTTACTGATTTTAAAATAACCTACATGCTTTAGCAAAAGAAAGTGGTGTTTTTTTCCCCAAAAGACTGTTTAATAGTTTCTTAGCCCAATTGTAAACATGCATAATTGGAAAGAATTCCAAAAAGGCACTTCCTTCTAATTATTATTATTATTATTATTATTTATTTAAATAGCACCATCAATGTACATGGTACTGTACAGAGTAAAACAGTAAATAGCAAGACCCTGCCGCATAGGCTTACAATCTAAGTAAGTATATTCAGGATTACAGCCTTGTTAATAGCATCTAACCATAAGGCTGGATAGTAATAGGTTTTCCCCTATCCCAAAGGCAAAAAATGTACTCCTTTTTCCTCCGGCATCTCACAATTGATCTATCTCACTCTATTGATCTTAGCAGACATTGCCAAAAACAGAGATTAAAAATTTAGCCGTTTATACCACACACCAAGGTTGTTGGTTGTTGTTATTTAAAAAATAAATAAACCAAAATAATTCAGAAAACTAATTCTATCAGTCTAATGCTATTTACTCAGTTACCAAAATCTAAATTAATTATGTTCTCAAACATAATTGTTAAAAATTGGCAACATTATGCAGGCTTAATTAAGATTAAATCCAATTTACTAAATGTACTTTAATTGGTACTAATTACATTAGCTTTCCTTTCAGAATGACAAATTCCCCATAGGTTTCAGTTTAATAGTCTTCTATCAAAATCAACACAGGATGACGGATGATCAGCCTCGCAAAAGGAGAGGGGGAAAGAAAGAATATCCTCTTCACCCCTCACCCCACCCTCGAGGCATACACACACACACGCACACACACACACTCCCCACACACAGACCTGTGTATTTATCCTTTTATCAATTTACTAAATCACAAAGTCATGACTCCATCACAGCAATCATTTTCTGTTCCAATGAAAAAGTTCTCTAAAAATAAATACACTGTGGCTGGGAGCAGCCAAGAAGAACAGACGCTTGAACAGAAAATACACAAAGGTTTCAAATATCAGGGCCACCAATTACTAGGGTACTTCCAGGGACTCCAGGGAGCCCTACTTTTGAACCCTCCGAGACACAAATCTAATAAGCGAATAAGCCTAACCTGATCTTGAGAACTAGGCCCAATTATGCCGCAGGGTAACTTCACTGCATTATTGCCTGCTTTCCATTACAAGGGCATCCAGCAACTACATCTGGAAAAGGAGCTATGAGGAACTGAGGCTGTCTGACTAGGAAAACAAATAAAGATAGATAGGCCTCTATGCGTTTAGGAGGGGGGGGTGCAGATGGAGGAGGGGTAGGGCGAAAGAAAATATAATAAGTAGGTGGTTTGCAGAGCTGCAAAGTATTCCATAATGTGATAAACCGCCCTCAGGATTTTTATGTGATTGAATAGAAGAACAAAACCCACAAATAATCCCCAAAGCAGATCACTCTGTCCCAGTTGGGGGTGGGGAGATAGGATATGACTGAAGGATTTAAGGTGGAGGTCTGAAGGCTTTGTCCCCTTGGAAGTGGGTACACACATCCATGAAAGCACAGCCTTCAATATTTCCATAGTGTCAAATAGAACAGGATGTTGCTATCTCTGAGCTGGAAGGGGAGGGAACCCTATGATCTTCATTATCAAGCCCACATATTACACAGCGGAGAAAGATGAGGAGGTAAGATTTTTTAAAATGATAGATCTATGAAGAACTTTCTTTGTTGTATTTCACGAGCGTCAGCAGCACGCGATGAAATGTATTACGAAGTATTTGGTGCGAGGGTGGAGTGTTTACATTACTACATTGAATAGAAATGACAGTAATGGAAATAGTGATATTCTAATTAAACTCAACCCTACAAAATTGGCACATTCATAAAATTAAATATATGATTTCCCTAGAACAGCCTATAGCATGTTGTTTCCAAAGTGAAATATTTGAAATAATATTTTTTTAAAAAAAGTGGGCACTTCTTTTCCTTCCCTACTGCCCCACCACCACCACTCCCACCCCACCCCCCACTCTCCATCACAGCAGCGTGGTCCCTGACTTCACATTTAGGCTTTTGATCCTTCCAAAATATATTTTTTTCCTGTCATAGGAAGAAAAAAAAGTCTAGATTCGTGCATTTAATTATTGTAGACATACTATGGAATGATTAGCTAATAATATTTTGGGACCACCCATGGGAAACCACATAAGCTGATCCACTGAGATGTTGATTACCAATTTTGTTTACAGGTGTCATATTAAAATACTATATTGTCTTTAACAGGTAAACAGCTGAGCTTTTAACAATGAATTCAACACATAAAAGTTTCTCTTGCTTAAATGTCCTGATCAAACGAAACTATATCATTTCTCCCAGCGGTTCCCAATTAGTTATAGCACTCACTTGTCAACTTTAATGTTAACCACCAATTCTGTGAATACTTGCACATGCCCTTCAACATTTGAAATTGAACAACTCACATATATGGAATGCATAGTTCATTATCTCATAGGACAGGAGATCTAGAATACAAGAAATTATGATGGGGTTGCTGTTATGGCCTGTGTAACAGGTTTCTAGTTGTGTCAGCCCCCTAGAAGTGCAAATATAGGAACCAACTAGGAAACAGCAATCGAAATTCCGAAGACAAATTCTCTCAAGTACAGAATTGAATAGCAATCACAAATACCATGCAGTTCTACAGTGCTTCGATGGCCATCCTTCCATTTCGCGCAGTACACAATTGTGAGAAACTTTGTTTACTGAATAAATAAACCAACAAATCACACTTTCTGGAACACATTCATACTAGTAAAGAAACAGAGGAAAAATCTCACTGGAAAACAAGCCTAAAACAGCAGTTCACTACCAGGACCGCTTAAGGTCATTCAGTGAATTACCAAGAAAAGAAGTCCAATTTACTACACCACACTTTAAACTACTAATCTTGGCCCAATTGCTAGTCTGTGGCAGAGGCTACACCTCAATATGGGCTCATTTGCTATGGAGAATGCTTGACAATAAGACCTAGGATTTTTAGCAATTTCCTTTTGTCAATCTACATACCCCAACAGATTTATCCACTTGCATATAATTTAACAAAACAAAGACAATTGTCCCTCCACCATAGACTGACCTCAGGATCATTTCCCATGTACTTATCTACCTCAAGAAGGTAGCAACTTACAACTGAAAACAGCTTGAACCTACAAACCTGATTTTGGAATCAATAAACATTGGCAAGAAGAAATTCTTCAGTTAAGTGTTACAGAATGGGAAGTTTCCCTCAGGTACGTAGTTTGCAGAAAATTAAGACCAGATATGTCAATCTGCATAGTTTTTTATAGCATGCTCAAAGAAGGATCATATTTTGTCACACGGAGGAGCAAAGAGTATCCAAATATTTGACTGCAATTGAAAGAGTATAACATTACACAAAGAGAAAAAATGCTTTGCCTACCTGTTTATGCATCTCTATATTCAACCCATACGACATTTCATAATACTAAGAAAAAAGGAAAATGGATTTTAGAACTTATAATCGCATCAATGCACCCAAATTTGAAGGCATATGTAGTGTAACACAGCTAAACTTTCAGTCTTTCCAAATATAACACTTTCTAATTTTGGTTCATCTGTTATTAATTCTAGCATGTTTAAACAACTACTCTCCCTACCAAAAAAAAAAAAGGGGGGGGGAGTCACACACATGCATACTAGAAAGGAAAAGTGACAAATACAATTATTAAAGATCAGACAAGCCCAAGTATACATTTTGTTCCGCAGCACAAATTTAAGATGCTAGAATGTCAGAAATGCTAGAAAGCAGACTAGGTCATAAATCAGCAGTGTGGAGTAGATTTCTCCTTCAATATTTCAAATTAAAAACATACGATGACTACAATTAAATAAAGGCTTTGCAAAGAAACAAAAGAGTAGATCCAAAGTAGATACACCTTCGTTAAAATCCTCTATTTCCTTATACCACAAGATTTGCCCGTCAGCACCATATGCATTAGCCACATTAGACATGTGAAGGCCAGAATATAAGCTTTGATGGATAGTTTGTGCTTTGGCTAGAAGGCTGCCTCTCTCTCAGGGTTATTGTCCTCCTTAAAACTGAGTCACTCCATCACATAAAGAAAGCAATTATTTCCCCATATAAGCACAGGGGAGCCAGTAGAAAACTCTTCGGGTGTCATCACAATCTGTCAGAAAATTAAGGCATTTAGAGACTTCATCGTTTGCCAATTATTGCTGAAAGAAGTTTACAGATGCTTGTGCGGGGTGGGGAAAGGTCCTTTCGACAACTCTGGTCAACGACACCCTCGATTAAACATGAAGCTTTTAACAAGCAGTTCATAAGCAACAGGTTTAAGAATGAAGACTTCATTAAAGTGTTGGCTCTGTCGCTCTTACCTTCGAAAATGTATATTTCTTTCTTTGAAATACAGATATATTCTGGAAGTCAAGAGGGAAGCATAGATTTGAAAGCTTTCGCCTCGAAACCAATATGAAAATGTAGATACGCCTCTGACCAATTGAAGATTTTCATCAATATATGAATGGGTAAGGGATTCTATACATTTTAAACACGCACGGTACAATCTCTGGGGACCTGCTGCCATGCAGGACGCATTGAGAACTGGGCTACATCTATTCATTTCAAGGGAAGCTTGAACGTAGGAGGCCCAAGTAGACTGTGCCATGAAAGGAAAAACTTCACATCAGAGCTATCAATATTAAGCAGGCAAAAAACCTTCAAAATCCAAGATTTCATAATGCAACCTTCATCGTAACAGCGCCTCTATCACAAGCTAGCTAGCCGCCTCCAGCAATCTGAGCATTTCCCTCTATTCATAGGCCACACTAATAAAATAGACATTTTGAATTCGTTATGCCGCTTGCTTACCATGACATAATGTCGCTGCATCTCTGTCTTTTCACTGGCCAGTTTTTCACATTCTAGCTTTAAACTGTTCAAGAGACACAAAACAAACACATCTATAAGTATTTATTATTACTGCCACTTATTTTTATATATCCTCTCAATAAATGAATATTCCTTACAGGTCTCTGTAATATTATTAAAAAGTCACAAACAAATAGTTTTAAACATCTCTATCATTTCCCTCGCTGATAGGTAAACTTGTCCTTTGCTAAAACAGGAACCAGGAAAGTTTGGAAGCAAATGCAATGATTTGTTAAGCGGCTTGAATATTTCCAAAGGCAAAGATCTCCTGCTACTGAAGAATTCTCTTTCAAAAGGATCACAAGACAAGCTGGTTTTACATTATGATCTCGCTTGCCCTTAAACAGACAGCCTAACTTTGAGTAAGCACTCAAAGACGGAAAGGGTTGAAGGTTTTAGGTTGTCAAAGAAAGCAGCACAACAGAATCCACAAGCGACATCTTGTGAGCAATAAAGCCTCCTTTGCACTCTCCCCCCCTTCCCTCATTTTTAAAAGCCAATGCAACAATCTTGGGAGACCTTGTTTGTCAAGGAGAGCATGAAGTACTCCTTCCTTAAGGATAATGAAAGAACACTCCAGCTTCAATTCAAATTTATCAACACCTGACATTGCAAATTATCACGCAAGATATGAAGTTGATGGGTCATTAGAGATGCAGCTCCCAAAGAACATTTAAACAAAGATGAACATAGGAAAAATATAAATCCTCCTCCCCGCCCCTCCTGCATCCTAAAGTGGTGCAAGAGGGGAGGGAATCCTTTCCCAGCACCTTTGAATCCTCCTGTTTTTAAAATGATTCTCTAGTCCAGCTTTGCTCTAACCATAAAACCTCTTTTATTGTGTTTTGTATCAGATCTGTCAAGAGTAAGCTTTTCAAGGAGGATTTCCTCCATCTGGATTAATTCAGTGGGTGGTTCCCTCTCCTTTTTTTCTTTTTTCTTTTTAAATGGTACCTCTGATGAAGTGTTTGGGAACATATTCAGCAGGATACTCCTAATATTTTGAAACCTCTCCTTGGTCAAGTGGTCTGGTCACAGCTCAAGTCAGCCCTACTTTGGCAAGATGATATGACACAGTTGTATCAGAGCTACCCCAGGAATGTGGGGTGGGGGGAGGAGTTGGTAGGGACACAGGGCAGCCACCTCTTCTTAGCGAAGAGTATATGGGAGCAAAAGAAGAGAAAGAGAGAAGAACATCTACACCTTTCCATGCCTCTATAAAAGGGGCAGGGAGGAGAGAGAAAGAGGGAAAAGTGACAAGAAATAAGCAAACAGGATGATCAGGGAAAGTAAACATCATTACCTGTGGTACTGAGCCTGTAAAAACTGAAACTCCTCCTTAATCCGATCGCAGGATTCAGAAATGGTAAATTTGAAGGGTTGAGCGGGCTGATGCGGTGCCTAGAAGCGGTCATGAGAATGAAATGTTTTAATTACTCCTCAGCTGAGCCAGCCCACTGGTGCATACAACACATACAAACACGCCTGGCGAGGTCACCCATACATCATTCATGAAAAGAGCTATTAAAACTGACTTGTGTGAGTGTATGCGCGCGCACACACATACACACGGCGTGTTTTTGTCTTTCAGTCACGGGAGTCCTCCTCGCCTTGCACATGCACACACACAAAGTACAGTCCTGTCCACACCTCTATAAGCCTCTAATTGAGGGAGCGTCTGGTCTTCGATTGCTCATCTTCCCACTCCAACCCAACCACCCGCAGTCTCCAGTCTCGAGAGAGAGAAAAGGGAAGCGCTGCTCCCCCTTCGGATGTTGGTCATCGGCAGAAGAAAGGCGGAAAGGGACTGAAGCGCGCCCGGGGTGGGTGGGGGTGGAAATAGGGGGATCGCACGGCACAAATGGGCAACACACGCGCGGGCAGAGAAAACGAATTAAGATCAAGGAAGCTCGGCTCTGCCTTTCCCTCCCTCCCAAATTTGCTTCGAATCCCTTTCAAACCCCAGCAAGACGGGAAGTCCTATCAACATATCCCTGACACGGGAAGCCAAAGACAACAATAAGAAAATGGCTACAACTCAATTGTTTCACCCAACTCTCCCTCCCGCCTCCTCTTCACCCCCCTCCCTTTCCCCTCATTTGCGTTCTCAACGCAGGAGGCAAAGCGGGGCGGGAGAGATGGGTCTTTCTTCTTGTTGATCGTCCCCGGTCTAGGTTGTCTTTCTCTCTCTTTCTCCCCCCCCCCCCAACATCAAACTCGCGGCACGGTGCCGCCCCTCCCGTTTTGTAAACAAGACTTTCGGGAAAGCGGGGGGGAGTGGGGGAGGGAGAGGAGGACATCGACAGGAGGGGGGCTCTCCCCCGCCCAACCGCCCCAGGCCATGTCGTCGCCCCGGTCCTCGTAACGCTGGCTCGCTCGTCTCTACTCACCGGGTGTCTGGTTTGAGGGTACATCTTGCTCAGATCGCGAATCATCCAAACCGATTTAGTGGGTGCTTTGGGCCAGAAGGAAAACTCGGTTCATTGATTGTAATTGCAACAATGCAAAGGAGATGGAGGCGGAGGACGGACCTGCCCGACGCCCGTGTGTGGAGGAGCGTCTCCGGCTCTGCCCGTACTCTGCCACCCCAGGGACCGGAGTGAACACACAAGACGACGGCGAGGGCGAGGAGTAACAGGAGGCGGCGGCGGCGATGTCCCCGGCAGAAGGGGGCCCGTGCCACATTCCACAGGGGCTGTCACTGACCGACGTCCATCATCGCCGGGAAACCGCGGCCAATTCCCACCGAGCCGGCGCTCCCACGCCCAGGGCCCTGAGCGATCCGCGCTCTCGACGCTCCGGGGCGGCTTTCGGCCTGCACTCGGAGGTTTCGGACAAGTCCCTTGCGCCGAAGAAGTCCCGGCGTTCGGAAGGCTTCTTCTCCTGCGCGGCTGCGGCTGCCTCGCTCGCTCGCTCTCAGTCGCTCCCGCTCGCTCGCTCGCTCTTCCCCCTTTACCACTGCGATCGACCCTCCTCCGATCCCCCTAGATGGCAAGAAAAGGAAAGGGAAACTCCGTTCATACCCGATGCGATCCTCTCCCGCAGTGATCGCTCTCGCAGCCGCCTCTTCCGTTTGAAAACTTTTATTGATCTTAGTTGTCGGCCCTTCGCAACGAGGCAGGCAGAGAAAAAGAAGCAGAAATCCTCGTCTTTATAGCAACCAGGAACTCCCGAATGAAAAGAACTGGCTGTTGTTACTCCCGTCTTTGCCCTAGCAATTATAAGCGTCTTCAGAGGTCTAAGTGCAACAACCTTTTGTTGTGGGGTTTTTCCCCCCCTCTTCTTGCTTCCCCTTTAAATGGCTCTTGTTCTCCTTCCTCTTTTTTAAAAAAAATCTTTTCTAGAAAAAAGAAGAAACAGGATCTTGATTGATTGAGTTGTTTATTCCCCCCTTTTTTTTATTCTCTCCTTCTCCTTTTCAAACTCTTGCAAATAGCGACACAGAATAATATAATACGAAACCGCAGCGGCAGCCCAAACCCACCGCTCCGAACAGCTCTAACAACACGCTCTGGCGAGGTGACTCCTTTGACCAAATTTAGCAGCAGCAAATCATTAACATTCTGATACATATTCACAACAATCGGAAGACAAGGCTGCCGCGGAGCATCCTGGGACGCGTAGTCCTTCGCGGAGTTTTTCTTCCTGGCTGTCGCGCCACAGTGTAACCAAATAAACTACCGCTCCCATCAGGAAGCACAAAGCCTCTTTAGCCTCCTGTCTCTTTCCCCCACCCAGCCGCTCCTCCCACGGAGGGCGTCGCCAGCGACCAATCAGCAGCGGCCACTCATTAATCGCCGTTCTGTATTAATGCCCATCATTTCGCCGCTGACAAATGGGCTTACGACTCGGAGGTGGGGGGGCGGCTCTGCTCCGTTTCCCCCACGTGGGGACCAGACGCGGCTCGGGCCGACAGCCAATCAGACGGCGCCATTTGAAAGGCCACTCCCCCAACCCTCCCTCCTGTGCTCTGCCTGAGGTGGAGCTTTGACATTGCTGACGTTCGATTGCGCCGGCGTTCGAACAGGGGAAACATTTGTTCAGCTGTCAATCAAAGTAACGTGGGGTGGTTGCTGCCGCCGCCGCTACTGCTGCTGGCTCTTGTAGGCTGGGTGGTGGCACAACAAGGGAGGTGTGCGGCGGGAGCGGGGGATCCATTGAACCTCGCCGCGTCCCCACCCCCCCAGTGCCACTCACCGCCGCTGTATCACCCACACCGGGAGGAATGCGGACTAATTAGGGGCCAATGTCTCCTTAAAGAGACAAGCTCGGCCTTGTGTAACGTGCCGAAACCCCTGTTGAGACAAGAGAGGGAAGATCACGCTGATCCCCCTTCTTTCAGTTCACATCAATTTTACGCGCCACTGGAGCTGGCATAATTTTCATGTGAACGGGGCTGCATCGCTGCGGAGAGCGGGCGGGCGGGGGGAGACGGGGGCGACAGAGACGCCCGGGAGGCGTGGGGGGGGGGCGCAGATTGGGATCTTTTCATTTTCTTCCATTTAGGGAGATGTCAGGATTTCCCCAGCTCTAAGAGACGGGGCTGTTAATTGGGCACAAAGACGCCCTGGCACTGAGCGGGAGAGACGGCAGAAGGAAATGAAGGCTGTTCAAACGAATAATTTATCCGGAGATAATTTACTCAGCGCCGATGACCTCCGTCCAGAGTGGCGGCAGCCGAGCAGTATTCCGGCGGGGAGAGGAGGAGGAGGCGCGACGGCGGATCGAGCAAGCCAGCTAGACGCTACAAAACCGGGGGAAGCTTCCCTCGAATGCCAAGGCGGCTCTCCGCGCGAGGTTAATTGGGAAAGGGAGAAAGTAAAACAAGGATCCAGGAGATCAAACAGGGATCTTCCCGCTTTTTAAAGAGGGCAGCCGCAGAACCGCCGTCCATTCGCAAAGTACGTCTAACACCCCCCCCCCTCCCGGCCCCCGCTTGAATCAGAAACATCACGGATCCACCAACTCGTAAGCGCGCCGCCACAGCGCAAAAACAAGGGTCCGAGGCAGATATCCTCATGATTTTTATAGAGCAAATCCCCCAGAACGCTACCATGTCACCGAGCACATCTGCCTCCATGGACTGTATCAGAAAAATCCGGGATCTGCCACTCATGGGCCTAGCCATGCCGCAAAAACATGGATCTGAGGCAAGGCTTCTCAGGAATCCCTGTGATTTTTACAGGGAAAATCCCCCAAACCACAATCTAATCACAGAGCACATATGCCTCCATAGCCTGAACCATGAAAATCATGGATTTACCATTCGTGGCAGATAAGCTCTGTGATTGGATCCATGTTTTAGAGTTGTAGTGGGACCCATGAGTGATGGAACTGTGATTTTTCTGATTCAGTCCATGGTGGCTGTTGCTCTCTGAGATTAGACGGTAGTTTTGTGGGTGTCCTCCTGAGGATCCCTTTTTTATTTCATGGATCCTTGTTTTACCCAAGCCCATTGGGAAAGCATCGCAGAGGGAATCAGTTGCCTCCACACCTGAAATGTTGTGGATGCTTCATATTTTGAGGGCAGATGGGTGGGCCAGTGGGATGGGCAGTTCACCATGGAGTCTGGATTCTTTTCCATGCTCCTTTCTGACGAGCAGGAAGAGAGGAGAGCAGAGTGAGTCTGGGTTTGTTCAACCCATCTTGTTTTCATTGTCCACCACATGTTCTCTCTGCCCACTCCCCCACTCCGCAAAAAATACAAAGTGGCAGTTTTGTTTATATAAACACAAAATAATAATAATTTTCTTTAAAAATAAAATAAAAAGATACAAGGAGTCTGCATTGTGCAGGCTAAGGTGGAAACGGAAGCATTTTGGGAGCATTGTGTTGTAAGAGGAATGTTGACAAAGGCTATCATTGAAAGCTAAAACGTGTGAGACTCTAGGTTTGAGTCCTGCTGTACCTTTTTAATGGAGCTTATGTTGGAGGGGAGCCAAAATCATCTCTCATGTGAACCTTGTGCTGTGTGTGCAATCACTTGGAGAGAAAGGAAGCACAATTGCATATCATGAGGCTTACTTCTAAGCACCTGTATTGGATCGGTTAGGACAGCTCCAAACTTTATACAGCATATACACAGGATGGCTGTGTATATGCTGGCATGAAATATGTGTTTCCCACAATTGATGCCTGTGCCCATACGTCTTTAAAACCCCATATACACATGTCAAGAGATCCTGGTTGGGATGGAGCCACTCAGATGCATATGCATAGTTGCTTAAAGGTCCATGAATTCAAGTTTCTATTATATACATTCCAGGTAACATGTGTACAGATAGTTGCTGCATTCAGATCCTACCTGCTAAGAAACCAAAGAACAGTAGGCTAGATCCCATGAGATCAAGCATGGGCAACTAGTGTTCCACAGGCCATACTGGACCTCCTTAGCCTCTAGTTTCAGCCCCCAATGACGATACACTGCTGAAATGGAAAACGAGCTAAAATTGTCACTTTTAACCCATAATAGCAGGTTTCTGCCAAAATTTAGCAGCAAAAAATCTTTTAAAATAAAATGGGGTGGGTTGGCTGCTGCCATGTCACTGAATTTCGGTAGCACAGCAGGAGTACAGCCTGCAGGAGGGTTGGGAGGGGAAGCTCCCCCCTCCCGAGACCCACCAAAGTCGTAGTCCTAATAAACATTAATCCAAGTATGCCTCCCAAATGCAAACAGTTTTGTTTGTAAGCAAAACAATTCTTTTCACGAGTAAGATGCATATTCTAGATGTTGATATTCTAGCATCTTTCCTTTGGTTTCATATGCCCACACTCATACTGAAGTGCATGCACTCCCATAACTTCGTAAGCAAGCTTTGCCTATTGGGTGATATTGATATGTAAGTATGAATGAATAATAAAGCAAGCTTATAACTATTAGACAGTAACTGAACTAGATTAAGATTCACCAGTTCTTTGGTGGGATATGCCATCCCACCCATCAGACTGCTAGGAAGTGGTTCTCTCACATTGCTTGCTTAAAACCTTATTTTGAGACCTCCTCATTCATGTAACTTTAAATCAAGCATGCCTGCTTCCACCCAACAAATGTTGAATGCTGTTCAATAGCTAATCCTCATTGTCCAAAATAACCTAAGCTCTCAGGACTGATTTAAACAGGGGCCCATTACTGTTGCTAATGCCTCCACAGGGTTTAACAATATGGACAGAAGGGTAAGGAGATGGAATATCACAATAAAATGTATCACAGAGTATGTGCAGCAACCCCAGGCCACCGAGCAAACACTACTGCTAAATTATATTTCTTGATCTGTGCCTCAAAAATCGATAAAATTGTAACGCCCAAAAAAGTGTCTCTAGTTCACTGTGTAGGTACACTTGTTGTCCATATCCATGTGTCTGCGAGCACACAACAGAACCTGAACAAAGAGGACATTGTAACACTGCACATCTCATGTGGAGCAGATACAAGCTGGCACCAGCGCCGCACACTATGGGCAAAAAAGCAGGGACTGTGTTACTACTGCATGGGGAGCAGACACACAATTAAATAGCAGTGGTGATATATTTTTCTCGCTAAGTCAACACTCCCAAGTAGTTATTTCTTTTCTTTTATGAGGCCCAGTAAGAACTCTTAAATTATGGAAGGTGCGGGGTCGGAGGTGGGGATATTACCAGTTGAATCATACCAATGATAATGAAGATACCACTAAGGTTATTTTACCACCCGTGGTATCTGGGCATTTTTAACCTGGCAGCTCTCTCTCATGCACCATAGCCCTCTCTACCACCATTTCTAAGCAGAAGTAAGTTTGTATGACTGGGTTCAGATGACACAATAACCAACGGTGGGTTAAATAGTCAACGGTGGGTTATTATGTCATCTGTTGGGACTTTTTCACACCACGGCTGGTTATTTGGTTGGTTAAAATAACCAATGCAAATAACCAACGCTGTGCAGAGTTGATTATTTGGCAAAAGGAAGAGGGGCCGACCAAGGGCAAGATGGATGGATGATATTCTGGAGGTGACAGACTTGACCTTGGGGGAGCTGGGGGTGGCGACAGCCGACAGAAAGCTCTGGCGTCGGCTGGTCCATGAAGTCACGAAGAGTCGGAAGTGACTGAACGAATAAGCAACAATTGTGTCATCAGCTGGGCACCGTTGACTGTTTCATCACACAGAGTTGGTTATTCTCCACTACAGAATCCCCTGGCAAGAGCAACCAAAGTGGCAGTGGCGGCTCTAGTCCAGCCAGCAGAACTCACAATAGCTGATGGGATACCAGTGGGAGGACTGGGGTGGGGGGAGAGAGAGGGTGTCAGTCAAACACACTATTGACTAATAGTCAACTCGACAGTGGCCTTAATCCACACAACAGTTGATTACAATCATATCGTAGTGGGAGTACCCCCTTGAGAACCATGGAGTTGACTATTAACCCACCATTGACAATTGTATTGTCCGAATGCAGCCATAAGTTACTATTGCTTTTCCATAAAATTTCAAGTTACTTTAGCTCTTGAAGATCTGAAGCCGTCTCTTAGCCACTGTGGGGGGGGGGGGATTTCAACCAAGGCCTTCCGAAACACAATAACCGGGAGATATCTGAAGGCCAAATGAGAAGTGATGGTGGTAGAAACATTTCTTTAAATCTAGTTTTGCTCCAGTCATGTATACAACTGGGATCATAGAATAGCAGAGTTGGAAGGGGCCTACAAGGCCATCGAGTCCAACCCCCTGCTCAATGCAGGAATCCACCTAAAGCATCCCTGACAGATGGTTGTCCAGCTGCCTATTGAAGGGCTCTAGTGTGGGAGAGCCCACAACCTCCCTAGGTAACTGATTCCATTGTCGTACTGCTCTAACAGTCAGGAAGTTTTTCCTGATGTCCAGCTGGAATCTGGCTTCCTTTAACTTGAGCCCGTTATTCCGTGTCCTGCACTCTGGGAGGATCGAGAAGAGATCCTGGCCCTCCTCTGTGTGACAACCTTTTAAGTATTTGAAGAGTGCTATCACGTCTCCCCTCAATCTTCTCTTCTCCAGGCTAAACATGCCCAGTTCTATCAGTCTCTTCATAGGGCTTTGTTTCCAGACCCCTGATCATCCTGGTTGCCCTCTTCTGAACACGCTCCAGCTTGTCTGCGTCTTTCTTGAATTGTGGAGCCCAGAACTGGACGCAATACTCTAGATGAGGCCTAACCAGGGCCGAATAGAGAGGAACCAGTACCTCACGTGATTTGGAAGCTATACTTCTATTAATGCAGCCCAAAATAGCATTTGCCTTTCTTGCAGCCATATCGCACTGTTGGCTCATATTCAGCTTGCAGTCTACAACAATTCCAAGATCCTTCTCGTTTGTAGTATTGCTGAACCAAGTATCCCCCATCTTGTAACTGTGCATTTGGTTTCTATTTCTAAATGTAGAACTTGGCATTTATCCCTATTAAATTTCATCCTGTTGTTTTCAGCCCAGCACTCCAGCCTATCAAGATCACTTTGAAGTTTGTTTCTGTCTTCCAGGGTATTAGCTATCCCACCCAATTTTGTGTCATCTGCAAATTCGATCAGCGTTCCCTGCACCTCCTCGTCCAAATCATTAATAAAAATGTTGAAGAGCACTGGGCACAGGACTGAGCCCTGCGGCACCCCACTCGTTGCCTCTCCCCAGTTTGAGAAGGTTCCATTGATAAGTACTCTTTGAGTCCGATTCTGTAGCCAACTGTGGATCCACCTAATAGTTGTTCCATCTAGCCCACTTTTAGCTAGTTTGTTAATCAGAATATCATGGGGCACTTTGTCAAAAGCTTTGCTGAAGTCAAGATATATGACGTCCACAGCATTCCCACAGTCCACAAGGGAGGTTACCTTATCAAAAAATGAGATCAAATTTGTCTGACAGGACTTGTTCTTGACAAATCCATGTTGGCTTCTAGTGATCACCGCATTGATTTCAAGGTGTTTACAGATTGACTTCTTTATAATCTGCTCCAGAATTTTCCCAGGGATGGATGTCAGACTGACTGGTCTGTAGTTCCCTCCTTTTTGCCCTTTTTGAATATAGGGACAACGTTAGCCCTCCTCCAGTCGTCCGGCACCTCACCCGTCTTCCATGATTTTGCAAAGATAATAGACAAAGGTTCTGAGAGTTCTTCTGCTAGCTCCTTCATTACTCTAGGATGCAGTTCATCGGGCCCTGGAGATTTGAACTCATTCAAGGAAATAGTGATACAGTGATCCATTTTTAGAGGAGAAGGGCCACATGGCTAACCCCTTTCCATGCCCACTGCTTACCACTACACACCTTCTCCCTCCCAAGTACTTTTCATCCAACCACACACACACACACACTTTTCTATTTTAAACTCAAGTGGGTTTAAGATCTAGGTTTAAATCACTGGGTCTTCACTATCACATCTGATTTGGCCCTTATACAGAAAATAAATAGTGGTGTCTTTACCATTTAACTTTCTATTTAAAGATTGGCCATTGAAATGTTAGAAGTAGTACTAATTTAGCAGTTGCTGTGTAAACCACTTCTAGAGTGCTTCCCCTATATTTATTTGATTTGATTTGTACCTTGTCTTTCTCCAAGAAAAGGGTGCTCAAGGTGACTAACAATCATAAGTGAAATCATACTTTATGTACATGTAGAGCTCCATCAGACCGGGGTGGGAGGAATCACACTTTCCTACCGTCGCTTCTCCGCTCTCACTTTTGTTGCTCAATACTTCCTCTTTCTCAGAGAGGAAAGAAGAAGTAAATGATGCACATGCGGCCCGTTCAGTGGGCTGTTTCTGTCGCGCCACTTCTCTTGAACACAGCAGGAGATAGTGGCAAGTTCCATCTGTAAAAATAATTTGGACTTACCAGGGTCATTTTTTATTGCGGGAAGAAAGCTAGAAGGGACAGGAGATGCACAGGAGGTGAACAACATCAGGAATTGGACCCATGAAAATCTGTGAGTGCCCAGTAACGAGCATGTGATAAAACACTTCTCTGATGATGCTTGTAATGTGCTGGTTGATAATAGTAATAAATGTATCTATCTACTTTTTTTAAAAAAAATGACAATAAAATTTGGTTTAAAAGCAATAATAAAGCATTAAAAACACAATTTAAAAATGCAACAATAACAGAACAAAACAGCAGCCAATTGACCAGCTTACATGCCAAAGGACTCCTTGAATAAAAACATCTTTGCCTGCCACGAGAAGGATAACAGAGAGGGAACCAACCTACCCTCCCTTGGCAGGGAGTTGCATAGCCTGGGAGCAGCCATCGAGAAGGCTCTCTCTTGTGTCACCCCCCCCCCACTAAACACACCTCTGAAGGTGGCAGTTCCAAAAGAAGGACCTCTCCCAAAGATCTTAAAACCTGGGCAGCCTTCTATGGGAACCGTTTGCTCCAGGGCACGCTTTGCATGTGTCTTGATTTGTGTGGAAGTGAGTCACTGGGCAGAGCCAATGTTGATGGCTCTTCTGCCATCATTGAACTCAAAAGGGGACACATATTTAAAACAATAGTTGCCAACCGGGGTCTTGGGCAACCAAAGTGTTGAACTGGGGGAAAGTTGTTGTGTTTTCCTCTAGCGTCTCCAAGTTGTAAAGAACGCCTCCTACACTCACTGAAATATGTGGAGTGCACAGCTACCCTTGGGCTTATCTACACCAAGCAGGATAGTCCACTATGGAAGTGGTTTGAAAGTGGTATATAAAAGGCAGGAGCCACACTAGTGCTTTATATGGATCACTGAAGTGCACTGCCAACTGTTGGGGCCCATTGACACAGTCCATATACCGCTTTCATATCACTTTCATAGTGTTATATCCTGCTTGGTGTAGATGTGATCTGGGCCCCAACAGTTGTCAGTGCTCTTCAGTACCACTATAAAGCACTAGTGTAGATCCTGCAGTGCACTTGAATACCACTATAAAGCAGTAGTTTGGCTCCTGCCTTTTATATACCCCTTTCATACCGCTTTCATAATGGAATATCCTGCTTGGAGTAGATGAGCCCCTTGTAGGTAGGTGGGTATGGTCGGGTAACTGTCAAGGACCCATACTCCAGCAGGGCCCCACTGAAAAGGGCTCTACCTCAGTCATTGGAGTGGATGAGAAAAATGAACAGCAGGTACCATGACCTATTTGCTGACTGGCTCTTGGTCAAGCCAGTTAGTGGTCACAATGATGAGAAAGAGGGTGAGGAGAAAGAGCAACTGGTGACCATGGCGACAAGAAGATAGACTCATTAAAGGTGAGGTCCCATTCAGGGGTGTCTTGTCCAACAGACCTCAACATCTTGGAGCTCGCCCTGGCACATATACTTGCATTTCTGTTGTTTAGAAAAGAGATTGCATATGGTGTTTTGAAATTAAAACTGAAATTGAGTATAAAATACTTTAGAGCTTAACTGTGGGTTGATCTGGGAATCTTATGCCCCATCATAGTAACAGTATAAAATGAGACTTCTGTTCTTTATTACTGAACGGCTGCCCTCATAGAGGAGTTCTCCAGTGCCAAAACCTCATTCTCAGCCAGCCATCATATACTTTTAATGTAAGTCATTAACCTGAGAAATGTTGCTAAGCCACGAAACTGAGCTTATCAAGCAAGTACGAAGAAAGCAATCCCACACCGCTCAAAGCTTCCTGCATTGTTATTTGCCGACTGATCCTAATTACAGTGTCCCACAACTGGGCTTTGGCAAGTTGAGACATACAAAGTAAGCAGTTACTTCATGCAATACAATAATTGAGGGTGTGTATTCTTGAGTCTTGTATATGTGAGTAATTAGTACTTTTGGCAGCAGTAATACTCCCACAGTAAAGGCCTCTTCCCATTAATGCAAACACGACAAACTTCCAAATGATGCCTGTAAGGAGGCAACTCCCTTCAATATCGAAGTATTGGAGGAGTGTTCCGCCTCTAGGTATTTCATTAAATGCACCACAATGAGATACACCACAAAGGGTAGATACAGTAGGTGTCTAGGGAAGGAGTTCTACTCTTTTTGTGTTGAAAAACATGCTAGTTCCTTCGTCAAGTGTTTGTTCACTTTGTTTTACATACTTGTCAGAAATCCCTTACTCATGTAGTATTTGTCCACCATTGGAGAATCATCTTTACAGAACAGAGCCCCAATTACAAAGGGACCAGAGTGCCCCCCTTAGCTACTGTTTTTAACAACAACAACAACAACAACAACAACAACAACAACAACAACATATTTATTTCTTACCTGCCTCTCCCTCTGGATTAAGGCAGGAAACAACATTAAATACATTAATGCAAAAATCAAATGCATAAAACTGATTAAAAGAGCATATAAAACCAATACAATGTTAAAATAACAATCAGAACATCTTAAAATACTTAGGTTTAAAATTCATCTGGGTAGGCCTGCTGGAAGAGATCAGTCCTTATGGCTGTCTTAAATTCGGAGGGAGTGCTAAGTTGATGAATCCCTCCTGGCAGGCCATTCCACAGTCTGGGGGCAGCAGAAGAAAAGGTCCTCTGAGTAACAGTTATCAGCCTAGTTTTGGCTGACTGGAGTAATTCGTTCCTAGATAACCTGAGTGTGTGGGATGGATTTTTTGGGGCAAGGTGATCCTGCAGGTAACCTGTACCCAAACCATGTAGGGCTTTAAAGGTAATAACCAATACTTTGTAGTTTGCCCGGAAACTAATTGGCAGCCAGTGGAGTGATTTTAATCTTGGGGGTAATATGGTCACTTCTAGGTGTACCGATGACCAACCTTGCTGCCATATTTTGAACTAGTTCAAGTTTCCGAACTAGGTACAAAGGTAGCCCTATGTACAGTGCATTGCAGAAGTTGAGCCTCAAAGTTACCAGTGTGTGCACTACCACCTTTAGTTCTTCAAAACTCTAGGAAAGAGCACAGCTGGCATATCAGCTGATAGTAGGCACTCTGTCATTTGGAGTGATGGATCCAGGAGCACACCAAAGCTGTGAACGCAGTCTTTCAGGGGAAGTGTAATCCCATCCAGAACTGGTTGACACATCTCCAAACCCAGGTTAGAAGACTATATGGGAGACTAACTGTAGGAAGACCAGGGGTGGTGCCTATGGATTTCATTAAGGCACACCTTACCCATAATTTAGACATTCTCACAGAATAGCCTACAAACATTCCCATTGTTTCATGGCTTACAGTAATGTGAAAATTCAACAGAAGGCCAGTTGCAATGGGAAACAGTACCCCCCCCCCCATCCTCTGCAGTCTGCCTGACAGAATAATTGCAAGCTAGGGACCTCTTATATGCATATGTTAAGTGGGCAGTCATCTACTGCTCACAGTTGCTGTGGGCACCCCAGTCCCAAGCAACATATTTCTTAATGACGCTGCACAAATGCACAGTGCAAAATGTTTGCTGCACACAAATAAACATGATTGCATTTGTAGTTCTTTGGAGGTGGTAGCCATTTTGTCTCACTGCTCTTATGCAGTCATACCATGAGGAAACTTGGCAGTCAGGAGGGCCAGTGATGTCATGAAGTCATGGTTTTATAATTTAGTTGACTTTTGTAGTTCATGACCAGTTATTTATCATATATTAGATAGCAATTTATATCAGCATTTCAAAGCCGCACAGTAAAGGTTAATTTGCTAAATAATAAACCACCATATCACAATTTTTGAAGTACAAATTATGAAGTCAAGAACTGCAAACTGAGAAGCCACAAATTAATTAACTGGAAATTAAAAGACTGCAAAGTGAAAAGACAGAAACTACAATGACAAATAATAAGAAAACTATTCTAGATAGTATTCAACACTAATATGTCTTAAGAACATCTCTACATGGGGGAGGGCATGGAGAGAGCTGAATCACTCCTATGCCTGCACCCTGTCTGCACACAACCTCCTCTTGTCTCCTGTTCATCTGCTCTATAGTCCTCAGTGGGACAAAGCAAAGCCATATATACACATTAAGGCTCCTGTGCTATATTGTTCTCTGTGGCAGGATCTACACTACTGTTTTAAAAAGGTTTATAACAGTATTGGTAACTGTTGGGGACCAGGACACACTCCATTGAGAGCTGCATCACACCTACTTTTTTTCCTGGTATGCACTTGCAATTTTGACCTCTGTTACATTAGTGTGGCAAGTGCTAGACCTTTCATGATGGTCGCTATACTGGTGAACTCTCTTTTCACTTGTTTTCTCTCCCACTATTGTGCCCGGCCCACCCCCACCCCACACCTTCTCCTTCCCCCTCCAGTTCATTGGTTCTTGTCCAGCGATGGACATAGGTGCCTCTACTCAAAACCTGGTTTATTTATCTATGTATTTATTTTTAGTTACCAGGAAACATGAGGAGATGAGAATATGCAGAGCGTTCCCAACATCGGAGTGATCACAATGGTTAAAGTTTGGGGAGTCACAGGCAGGACTGTGTGAAGTCCCCAAAGTGTTTGGGAAGCACGTGGGTGGGGAGCAAGGAGGACTTTAAGCCATGTGTGTAGCCTTCCTGACAGTAAACGGGTGACTTCCTTCGCCACCTCTTTGCTTAACGTCAAGCCAGCTTCCCAACTTTCACACACTCTTTTCCCCATGCCTTGTTGGAAAAGCATCACCAAGCCTGCCCCCACCCCTTCTTTGGTGTTTAAAGATCTCAGCACCTCACTTGTTTTCATGCTCCACATCCCAGTCATTTTATCCCCCTCTCTCAATCCCAATTTATAACACTTAACAACATAGGATCACTGCAGCAGGCAAAGGAATTGCATGCATGCTTTCTCTCTCTCTCTCTCTCTCTCTCTCTCTCTCTCTCTCTCTCTCTCTCTCTCTCTGTCTGTCTCTCTCTCACACACACACAAACACATTGGCACATCTTCCCAATCACCCACTTGAACCAAGGTCGGTTCACTCTTCCCAGTTAAAGTCCCAATGAAACAATTATCAACTCCATCACACCTACTTTTTTCCTGATATGCATCAGCAAAGTAAAGGATAAAAGGTCCCTCCATAAATGCACAGGGGTGGATTAACACAGTATCAGAGGGGTGTATGTGTGTGTTTATGGGGGCGGAATGGTTTGAGGGGGGGGGAATTTAAAAAATCCTTAAAAAATCAACAGATGAAGCAATCTGCTTCAAACTTGGCATGCCTAAAGCCCTACTTAAGAGCTGTCATGGTGCAAGTTTCATCTCTTTAACTTCAAAAATGAGGGAGCTGTAAGCATTTTGGAGCAGGGAAAGTCTGTTCAGCTGACTCAGCACAAGCCCGTTTGTTCAAATGGCATGCTGGAGAAGGAGAACCACCCCACCTTCCTCTTTCATCAGCAAAATCTCCCTTCAAAGCACACTCACCCAACAAAGGACATAGCATGAGGACAGCTATACATGGGGCAGAAGGGGACTTTATCCCACATGGAGGAAATAACCAGACTTTCCCCGATCTAGGAAAACATGAAAAATGGAGGGGAAGAGGCGAGGTGACTGCAAGACAGGCACAACGTCATGTGAGTGCCACACTGCAAAACAGCAAAACAGGCATGTTGAGAGTATGATAAAACGCTGGTGTGATGGAGCTCATACAGTTTTGAAACCATTTTCAAAGTGCTATATCCTGTTTGGTGTAGATCTGGCCTGAGTTTACAAGGAGAACGTCTTTGATGCATCCATATGTTCTCACTCACTTGAAGAAAGCTTCACCAGTGGAACGACCTATAACCTATGGAAGCGACTCCACAGTTCTCAAGAGCTTTGAGTTCAGAAATACTCAGGTTTGTTTTGTTTCACTCCCTCCCTATCCATTGTAGAAGGAAAGGGCTTTGATATCTGTAGTTAAACGTTGGTTGTTTTTGTCTGATTTTAAACAATAAAGGCATTCATGATATAAAGCCGCATAGGTTGCTGGGTCTGTTTGTTTTTCAGGGACACCAGGAGGCACATAAAACAATGTATGTTTTGAATGAAAATCATGAAAGATTCTTCAAAAGTAGATTGACTGTAAACCATGGGCACAATCTGGTCAAAATGAAGCACTTTGAAATTCCATTTACATCCATGTGGAAGAATTTGATCACATGCTTAACTTTTCCTGTTCTAATTTCCATGACTTAGAAATGCATAAGTTTGGCTGCATGGTGCCACTTGATTTAGGCAGCATTATCAGTATGGACTTCAGATTTCTTTCTTTCACCAGGTTTTATAGCAGAATTATAAACCTCTTAACAGTAGGAATATATCAGTGTCTTTCACATTAATTTAAAATATGGGAAATAAAATCTTTCCAGATTGAGTTCAGTGATTCTGGGTGTTTTTTTAAAAGTATCTCAGTATATGAGAATATTTGTTTTTAACTCTAGAAATAAAGCTGTGCTGTTGTTACTACTTGCGTATTCAATGTTTTTTGGCTCACTCCTGTTAGAGTGATGTGTGAATATGAGTGTGTGTAAGTAAGCAAGCTTCAGCACTCACTGGACTGTGTGCCTACGCAATGCGCTTTGATTGTTATCGTAAGAGGAGCCCCCAATTTGGAAGACCTCTTAATTTCAGCACCGCAAGGAAACCATTTCTAACCTAATAGTGTAATATAGGTAACCCATTCCAGATGGGCTACCATTGCAAATATACACATCGCTCTCAGAATAGCAATCACCCCACTGCTTCTGTAGTCACAGTCATGATATGAATTCTTTTGAAATCTGCATCCACACATAAAACTATTTAAAGCATGTATTGATGGATGCCTTTGGATCAGACCTGAACAAGGAGTTCCAATGGGACTTAACATACATTCTCAGATACCATAGGTCCATATTATTGGTGCACGTTACTATTTCAGAAATATACAACCTGGTTGTAGATGACTTTCGTGTCTCTTTTAATGTTAACAATAAAATTAAATAAAATTAGACTTAGAACTTTATTACGTACAATTCCATTAATGACTTGGATCAGTGGCTAGAGGCAGTGGTAAGCTGGATGGGTTCCAACCAACTGAAATTGAATCCTGCTAAGTTCTCTGGGTGGGTAGTTTCTGGGTCTGGGAGTTAGGTAATTCACCTGTCCTAGATGGGGTTGTATTCTCCCTAGATGGACAAGGTGAAGTAGTCTGGTGGGTGTCTGTGCTCTTGGATTCATTTCGATCATTCGAGGCCCAAGTAGTTTCAATGACCAAGAATGTCCATTACCAGCTTTGGCTAGTGTGATAGCTCCAACCACCCTGGACAGGGATAGCCTGACCACAGTGATCCATGCATTGGTAACCTCAAGACTGGACTATTGCAATGTGCTTTAGGTGCTGCTGCTCTTAAGACTGGTTGGAACAACAGCTAGTGCAGTTTTCAGTGGCCATATTGCTTATTGGAGCTTCCTACCATGTTGAAAGCTACTGAGTCATGCTCAATGTGTTATTGCTGGTTTACAAGTAGGGGTGTGCACGGACCCCCCACTCCGCTTCACTTTAAGGTCCGCCATTTTCGGATCGGCCCGCTCCGCCCCGCCCCCACTCCGCCTGTGCCCACTCCGCTCCGCTCGGAGCTCCGGATCCGGATCGGAGCTCCGGTCCCCCCCCATAGGGGAGGTTACCGGGCCCTGCCACCATCGCTGCCCATGCGGCGATGGCGGCAGAGCCCGGTAAGGAGGGGGCCTTACCTGCCTCCGTCCGTGGTCTGTCGCCGTCTTCAATTGAGCCCGTGGTTCCACCAGCAAGTGCGGCCCAGACTTCCTGCTGGAACCATGGGCTCAATTGGAGACGCTGACGGACCGCGGACGGAGGCAGGTAAGGGAGAGGAGGGCGGGGGGGTTACCGGGCCCTGCCGCCATCGCCGCCCATGCGGCGACGGCGGCAGAGCCCGGTAAGGGACCAAGGGGGAGGGGGGCCTTACCTGCCTCCGTCCGCGGTCCGTCACTGTCTTCAATTGAGCCCGTGTTTCCACCAGGAAGTCTGGGCCGCAAGTGCGGCCCAGACTTCCTGCTGGAACCACAGGCTCAATTGGAGATGCTGACGGACCACGGACGGAGGCAGGTAAGGGAGAGGAGGGCGGGGGGGGTTACCGGGCCCTGCTGCCGTCGCCGCATGGGCGACAGCTACAGCGGCAGGGCCCGGTAAACCCCACTTACCTTTCCGGCGGAGCTCCAGATCGAGGCGAAGGATCCGCCTTCACCTCGATCCTCTTCGCCATGCTCCGCCGGCCCCCCAATCCTCTTCGCCTCTGCCTTAAGGGCAGGCGAAGCCCCCCGCTCCGCTACTGCTTCTCCGGTCCGATTAGAAGCGGAGCACATCCCTATTTACAAGACCCTACAAAGTGTAGGACCAGGTTTTCTGAGGGACTGCCTTCTCCTGTAGAAGGCACTCCAGTTCTCAATTCTGAGGGAGAGGCCTTATCATATCATGGCATACTGAGCTTTGTTTGGCCCTGGCATAGAGGAGGGGAATCTCAGTTGTAGCACCCACCATGTGGGCTCCTAATGTGGAGTGTTTTTGACATTGGAGGCTGGTGGCTCTGATCAGTGGGGTGGTGAATCCGCTCTGGGTTTCAGTAAGAACCAGTCAGAACTCTAAAAGAGCTATCCAAGGTGAAACTCCCTTGGCATTTCAGAACAATTTAAAACATAAAATCAACATGATAAAATATAATATAAAAGTTTAAAATGGCATGAGTTCTTTTTACATGGCAACTGTGCACACATGAGACTTGCAGTAATACTAAGTCAAACATGTGCATCAAAACCAATCCTAAAACACAATTCAGAAGAATAATGTGTCCTCAGTTTTTGCTTTGGCCTTTTCACATGGGGGCAAGGAAGGGAGAAAATATACATCCACACACATACTAAATAAGGACAACTATTTTTGTAAAAAGAAAATAAAGATATGGAAATTATTTTGAGAGTATAAATATGATTTCCAGCTTTGTTTGCTCACACTGCCTGCTGCAAATTTCCCTGTTTCTCTTAACAGTGTAAAGGCACCATTCCTTTTTAATCTTCAATTACATATTGAACTTGACTCACATGTTATTATGGGACTGCCAACTCAGCAAGAACACTATTTAGGGAAATAAAAAGTTTCACGCCCGTAGATAGCTGCATTGGGGAAGAGTTTGATTGTCCTTATTCCTTTCTTTGGTGAGAAGATCATGAATAAGAAAAAAAAATGCAAGTCTCTTTCTCATGAAAAAGTTATTCATGAAAGGAGCTTAGCTATGAAGAGGGACTGATTTAAGAAGCGACTGCAGAACCCTTATTTACTGCTGTGTTCAGAGTGTGTGTCCGAATTCCAATCCACCATCATTGTTTTCATGCCTTTCCCCCAAATGCATTTTTCATTCCTCAAAAAATAAGATCCCTGGTTGCTCTTTAGCATGAAAGTGAAACATACATACATAGGGGGTGGAACTGCAGACTTCTCAATGGAGTTCTCAATGATGTGCCCATGTAAAAAGAACCATTCATAAGGTCTCTTGGGTTAAAATTGGAACACATCAGAGGCCAGATCTACACCAAGCAGGATACAGCACTATGAAAGTGGTAAGAAAGCAGTATATAAGAGGCAGGAGCCACACTACTGCTTTATAGTAGGGGTGTGCACGGACCCCCCGCTCTGCCCCGTGGGCTGATCCGAAAATTTCGGATCGGCCCACTCCGCTCCGTGCCGCTCCACCCATACTCCGCTCCTCTTCGCCGCGGAGCTCTGGCTCCGAATCGGAGCTCCGCAGTGGAGGGGAGTGGTGCCAGGTAAGGCTGGGAGAGGAGGGCGGGGGGGTTACCGGGCCCTGCTGCCATCGCCGCCCGTGCGGCAATGGTGGCAGAGCCCGGTAAGGGACCAAGGGGGAGGGGGGCCTTACCTGCCTCCGTCCGCGGTCCCTCGGCTTCTTCAATTGAGCCCGCGGTTCAACCAGGAAATCTGGGCCGCAAGTGTGGCCTAGACTTCCTGGTTGAACCGCGGGCTCAATTGAAGAAGCCGAGGGACCGCGGACGGAGGCAGGTAAGGGAGAGGAGGGCGGGGTTTACCGGGCCCTGCCGCTGTCGGCGCATGGATGACAGCGACAGTGGCAGGGCCTGGTAAACCCCACTTACCTTTCCAGCGGAGCTCCGGATCGAGGCAAAGGATCCGCCTTCACTTCGATCCTCTTCGCCATGCTCCGCCGGCCCCCCAATCCTCTTCGCCTCCACCTTAAGGGGAGGCGAAGCACCCTGCTCCGCTTCTAATTCGCCAGTCCGATTAGAAGCAGAGCACATCCCTACTTTATAGTGATATTGAAGTGCACTGACAACTGTTGGAGCCCATTGACACATACCATATACTGCTTTTATACTGATTTCATTGAGCTGTATCCTGCTTGGTGTAGATCTGGCCATACTGTTTGTCCCCAATCAGGTTTCTTTACTGGGCCCTTCATTCTTGTTACTGCACTTGCTTATATGTTTATGTTTCTATGCTAGGGTGACCATATGAAAAGGAGGACAGGGCTCCTGTATCTTTAACAGTTGTATCGAAAAGGGAATTTCAGCAGGTATACATGCAGCACCTGGTGAACTTTCCTCTTCATCACAACAGCTAAAGCTGCAGGAGCCCTGTTCTCCTTTTCATAAGGTCACCCTAAGGCTGCCCAGGTACTAAGTCTTGATGGGCAACAGATCTTATGGGTCTTTTATCTTTGAAGCAGAATTAGACAGAGCAGCCCTTCAAACAGATGGTGCCTTCAAATAGAGGATGGTCCTCTGTAAAAGAGCCACCCTAGGCATGTGTTTTCAAAACCATGAACAAGATGGTTGGGCCAGATGACAGACCACTGAAAACAAACCAAGAAGTTTGGCCAACCCTTCGTTATATTAAGCACCACAGTCCTCATCCTATCAGCATTCCTATCAGAAGTGGGGAGAGGGAGAAGGGAAAGCCTGAGCGCACCACTGAAACAGTATCCTTTAACAACAGCCAGTCACTTCCTGCAATCAAAACCGCACTCTCATACGTGGCTTTCCCAAATAAAAATTACTGGACTGGAGCCAAACAAATAATTGATGTGTGTGTGTTTTTCAGGGCCTGCATATCCATCAAACATGTCACTCGTCTATAGCACTTTATCTTTGCCAAGATCTTTACCTTAAAGGGTGAGCGTTTGACAAATCTGAATGGTGCCCGTGTGTCGTTTCATAACGGTTCTCTGTTTAGTTTTGTTATATTATCCCATTCCACACCTATTTTCCTTTTGTGTCTTTATTTCTTCCTTTAGACGGATGGCTCAGATGGTTCTGGAAGTTTCTACTGTCTGTAAACAAAGTATCTTCATTGCTGTATCAGTCTGCATTTCCCTTGGATCATGGTGTGCCGCTGCCTTTTTCACTGACTTCAGCACGGGTATATTGTAGCCAGAGTATAGCTAAGTAGACTGTAACAAACAGATTCATTGGGCCTTTCTCTGGACTGCATCTTATTAACTGATCTGTGGGAAATGCTCTTTAGGCTGTTGAAGTACATGAGCTATTGCAACAATAAATTAAAGTTAACTGGAGGCAGCTCTGTGGCTCCTAACACAATAACCTATTACAAGTAGCCATTGCAAGGGAGGAAAACGTTCTTTAACTTACCAAGGCATCTTGCTTTCAGCTGGCATTTTGACTTTTGTTATAGTTCATCTCCCTTATCTTTGACATCGGCCTAACGGTTATGCGTCTCTTAAACTCCAGATGCAAGGAATAATGTATGTTCCCCTGATATCTTCTAATGGAGCATCTAGTAAAAGACCAAGATGCATTCTCAGGCATTGTCAAAGTTCTGCATATCTCTTTCTCCCACCCCACCCCACCCCACCCCACACACCCCCACTCATTTTTTCCCCTCAGAAGGATAATAATCCACCTATCAGGATAAGAAGAGTTTCTATTAAATGTTAGAATTCACAACTATCAGGTTGCTGCAGCCGAAAAACCATAGGTTTACATTGCACTAGCTATATAAAACCGAAGGTCTTTGCAGTGAGTTTAAGCCCTAAGAGAAATTTGAACATGTTCACATAACAGCCTCACCTTCTGGTTTAGTTATACATTTTAGCATATATAATCTGTACAAAATATATTCCCCATGGATGTATCCTCGTGTGGAGTCAGATGTATGGAGAAAATTTGGAATCTTAGAACTTGTCCTGCATTCTGCATTTATGCCATGTTCAGGCCCAGATGTTAACAGGCCAAATACACAATATAAAGAATCGGGTGCTAGCATAGACACAATGGCACATCTAGCAACCATGAGGCCATTTCTGCTGGAAGGACCAGGGATAGCCCATACCCATGAATAAGAGATGTTTCTGTCTTCTGTGGCAGGTGTGGGCAAAAAGTAGATCTCCAGATGTTCTTGACTTCAATTCCCAGCATTCCTGACTACTGGCCATGCTGGCAGGGGCCTCTGCCAAAGTCCAAGACATCTGCCCACCGTTTTTTCTATGACAGGGCAGATCTCAACCGGTCTCGCCTATTGGAGAGGGTTATGATGATGCCTCTGCTTGCCTTACCCCAGCTTTTCTCAACTGGGTACGTTCCAGATCGCTTGACTACAATTCCCATAATCACAGCTTTCAACAAGATGAGTTGTAGTCCAATGTATCTGGAGGGCACAGGGTTGGGGGAGTCCCTCTTATCCCATCTGGATCACATAGGCTTGAAATACATAATAATCACAGTAAAATATTATGATTTCAGATTGCTCAAACCAGTATTTTCTGATTAGCTTTAAGTACCCATGCTTAGATTTTATGCCAATTCAATATTCTCTGATTAGTTTTAAGTAATGTTGTTTGCATGTTTATGTCAATTTAGATTCTCAGAAAGTGTGCATACCGTGGGAACAATGAATGTCAAATTTAGTTTAGCCTTTTGGGACAACCATTTTTATTTACAATTACTTTAGAAACAGAATCTTATTCTATTATATAAAAAAAGGCTTTTCTCCGCAATAGCAAACCCATTGTAATGTTTTGATTTATCGGAACATTTTGTGCTTACTTAAAAAACACATTTTCTAGTCCCTGGAGAAGTTCATAATGTGCTCAGTGAAAACTGAGTGTCAGCAATCGATGTAATCAAGAGATAGAATAAAAATGCAACAGAAAAAGCTCAAGCTTTCCTTCTAACGATATTTATGATGCTAGACATTAGTAATTGCCATGACATTGTGGAAAGGTAAACCCAGAGATGAAATATGGAGGAGGAAAAGGCCATAACTTCATTCTGCAGACTAATGTGTGCAAGTTAAAACATTACAAGAAACCTTACAATCCTTGACAGAGATCCCCCAGATATCCTGGCTCCAGGTTCCCATATACCCCAAAGCCTATCTCATGCTTTGGATTATGTGCCACGATACACATTACACAAATGAAGTAAAAGAATTCTGGGTTGTATCATTTCAGACTGCAGGGCAATCCTATTTTTGAATGTTCCCCCAAATAAAAAGTTCCCTATAGAACAGGAGTAACTTGTGATCCTCCAGATTTTTTTGATCTACAACTCCCATGACCCCTCACCATTTGTTATGATGGCTAGGGTTGATGGGAGCTGTAGGCCAAAATATTTGGAACACTAGAAGTTGCCCATCCCTACTATAGATGGAAGCTAACAGATTGGGGAGAATGTTTTGTTAATACTTTCATTCCGATGTGTTAGTTTACTACCTGCAGGGTACTTGGGGGAGCAGTGAAAAACATGACCTGAAAAATGGTACAGTGAAGAATTCAACTACCTGGTATGTCACTTCACTCTGTATAATGTGAAGGCCACCTCTAAAGGATTCTTTTCTCATTACTTTCCAAGCTTGGGATTTACTGTAGTGTGGCTTCTTGCCAAGGTGGTTCCTTCCATGTTTCCTCCAATGCTACTTTTTTCCATACAAACCTGGGCTTTGCTGGTGTGAGAAGGAAAGAAGGGCTGTGGTTCAGTGGTAGATACATGCTTTGCACACAGAAGGTTCCAAGCTCCATCCCTGGCATCTCCAGGTAAGGCTGCAAAAAATCTTGCCTGAAACCCTGGAGATCCATTGCTGCCAGCTAGATGGACCAATGGTCCAAATCAGTATAAGGCAGCTTCCTATGAGCCAAGTCACAGACACCTCCCATGTTACCTTCTGATGCTACAGCTTCCACACTGTGGAGTTAATATGAGTGGGACCCTAAGCATTTCCAGTCCAAGATATATGTTCGACATCCCTAGAGGAGCCCATTCCTTGATGTTATCATTGAAGATGATACTTCACAGCAGCCAACTGCACACAATCCTTTGAAAAGCTTCTTCCTTTCTTTTAGCTGCCTGCACTGCAGGTAAACAAGTTGAAAAGTAAACAATAAGTACAGTGCTGCTAAGGTTTAATATCCAGTTCCACTAACGGTCCACATTGACACAAAAGGATTGTGTTAGAAATATTTTCTTTTTGTATGCCAGTTCTAAATTACAGGTGGTGGTGTATGGGCGGGGCTCCTTCTGTTGTCAGAAACCTCAGGCTGATATGTGGAAGAGCTATAAAAAGGAGGAAATAGCCAGCATACTTTGAAAATGAGTGTCTGAGTGCAAGCCACTGAATTCCACCCTGCCTTTCTCTTTTTCTCTCCGATGCCAGTGGTAAGTTCCATTGGGGGGATGTTGTGGGAAGGGAGAGTGCTGAGCTCCCTTCATCTATGTACCCCTTTTTGTTATACAAATTGTGAGCAGCTAGTAGTGTAACGATGAATTTTGAAGTGCAGGTGCTTAGGATTGTACAGATTTTATTAAATCTGTTCTTTTAGTGTTTTGTGGATTGTCAAGTGTGTTTTGCTCCATCATTCACTCACTGATGGAATCAGATTTTGTTTTAGGAATGTATGAGAACTTTGTTCCACTTGCGCAAGGTTGCATCCATGCTAATGCGCATGAGTGCAAGTGTAAATTTGTGCAAATCCCCCTCAATTTTTTTTTAAAAAACAGTCCACAAATGTGTGGAATCCACCCAAATTGGAAAAAGCCAGTCCATTGTAGAATCCACAGGCTGGCTTCATAGAAATCTAAACTAATTTGAACCTGTTGTAGATTTCTCCAACAACCTTCATGAGTATGCATCATGACAGTCCCATAACCATGCCCCCAAGGAGCATCCCAAAATGGAAGCAGCTGTGTTGATCCATATCTATATATGTGTATATACACACTGAGAGAATTCATTAGGGTCAGCTGACAGTCACAAAATAGTGAGCTGGCAAAGGGGCAATGTAGTGGTTTGGGGACATAACATGTCCCCTAAGAGCAAAAAAACACCAGCTCAAGATTTTCCAGAACGTTCTTTTCCCGGCACCAGGGAGAAATATTTTACCTGCAAGTCAACATACCAGTTCCAGCTGTTTTCATCTCCACCAGATCAGGTATTTTATAAAACAAATGGGTCTTAATTGTCCATTCACGACTATGCAACCCCAAAATACTATGCGACCCCAAAATACAATGCGTTGCAACATAGAAAGATATATTGTTGGTGGAAAAATCCATTTCACTCTAGTTACCCTGAGGATTGCTGCCAAACACAGAGGGAACAGGGAACATGTATGTCTGTGTGTGTGTGCGTCCACGGTAGTAGATGACATCATTGCTAATAAAAAAAAGTCCTGCTGCTGTGCCCCCACAAGCCCTGGATCCACTACATCATTGTGAATTATTTATGGAGAACTACCATCCTCCTGGTGGTTTCACATGGACCTATGGCCCAATTAGAGTCCACCTGGAGAAGAGCCTTCAGTGCGGTGGCCCTTTTTCTTTTGAACTCCCTGCCCTGGATCAACACTGTGATCCTTCTGGCGCCTGGTGAAACCAGTCCTATTCCAGGAAGCATTCCTTAATTGACCAGCCATGGTTTTTATTGGAATTTCATTGGTACTCTGTTTTAAAAAGAACCATTTTAATATGGATTTTTAATCTTTTAATCTTTATAATGTCTTACCCTTATGTTTACTGTTCCAGAACCTTTCTCAGATGTGGGGCAGTATAGAAATGTTGCAAATCAATAAATAAAATAAATACTTGTAGAGAAATACACAAGGTGAGGCAGAAGCAACAATATCAGCCGGGTAGAGAAAAAAGTGTATTATTTGTGTATTTCGAAAGTGGACTTTCTCAAGGGAATTACTGCTTTACAAATAAGAACGTCCATTGGATCTGATTTTGTTCACCCATTTGATCTAATTATTAGGGGTGTGCATGGACCACCCGCTCCGCTTCACTTCCAGATCCGCGATTTGCGGATCGGGCCGCTTCGCTCCGCCCCCGCTCCGCCTATGTCCACTCCGCTCCGCTGCGGAGCTCCGGATCCGGATCCGAGCTCTGTTCCCCCACCCCCCCATAGGCTTGCATTAAGCTTAAAAAGTATACAACTTTTTTCTGTGAAAGTTAGAAACCTCATGTTTGGCACCATGACACCTCATGGAGGTATACACACGCACGCCAAGACTCAAGGCAATCCCATCATCCCCTGAATATTGGGGAATTTATGAAAATCCAACACCCCATTCACACCCCTTTCGATAGCTCCGTCAATTTGCACGTTAAAAACCTCAAACTCACCACCATGATAGCTTATCCAGGGATACACACGCATGCCCAGACTCAAGGCAGTTCCATCATCCCCTGTTTTTTGGCGGGGCTTAAACCTGCAGACATCTCAATGGGGCCATTTCAAAGGAAATCCCAACATGCCATGAATTGGGGAGTAGAGATAAACCTATATGAATCTTCTTCCACACTTGAAAAATGGATTTGGAACTTCCAAAACTCCAAGTGAGCGCAGGAAGGACTTCTCCCCTGAGTCAAAGCCAGACACACACAACATCCCTGCGAGGCGGGCAGGGGAGGAGAGAGGGAAGGCAGGCAGGCAGCTGACATTTCTGGGGGCATAAGGAAGTGAGCCAAGGATAAGCCAGTAATGCATATAAAATGGAATAAATAAATAAATAAACAAAGGAGGGGTGGAATTAAAAGCAGCAGTGTTGCTGAATAAACAACAATAAGAACTTAAAAAAAAAGGCTATATCTGTCTTTTACCAGCAATAGGGGGACGTGCCCAGGGGAGGGGGAAGCAGCTGCCAGTTCAACTCATGAAAGCCATTGCTTCACCACGAGAGCTGAGGAGTAGAACTGTCACTTCAACTCATGATAGGCATTGCTCCACCGGGTTACTCTCTTTGGAGGGCTCTGATTGCCCTCCAATTACAGGAGAGAGTGGGGGCACATCCACATGGCATGCCCTAGGGGAGCTCATCCCCTTGCACCACATCTTTTCAGTTGTTCCCCAAAGTTAGGGTGGGTAGCAGTGCTGTGTTTATTGGCTTAGTATATGATTTCAGGTTGTGTTTGTGCATTTGGTGGGGCTACTGTTTTAAAAAACACTGGGAAAAGTCCGTTCAGACTAAGAAAGAGAAGTTCCCAGAATCCCAAGTTACCCGTTTTGCCTATCCCCTCCTCCAACTTTGGGATCATGTGATCATGACCGGGAGTTGACTCTGCCCCTCAGCCCTTCGGAAAAGGTATTTTCCCGCCGGTTTTTAAAAAAATTCTAGCACACGAACCGCAGCACGCAGAGAGCTGAGAGTAGGCTCAAAATGACCCCCATCCACGACTATCCAAGGACAAGAATTTTCAGAAAGATAGCTTCAAAAACAACACAGTTATCCCCCTTTCTTTTCTGCAATGCAATCCTATGGGCGAAATGTTTCAAGATGGCGATCGGATCGGACCGCGGAAACCGGAGCGCTCCAAAAATGGGCGCTTCTCTTCGCCTTGCTTCTAGGGGTCCACGGTCTGCTTCTACTCCACCTCTGGGCAAGGTGGAGCAGGCCAATTCGCTCCTGCTTCTGCGCTTCTAATCGGAGCGGAGCACATGCCTACTAATTATACAGATTGGAACACGATGACTAGTAGAGACAATTTAAGCTTATTAGATGGCCATTTTACCTAGGCAAGGACCCAGATTAATTAGTTAGCTAGCATTCACATAATGTATAATGCTATCTGCACAGGTAGAAGTATAACTGTGGGCATGGGGAAAGCATTTTCAGTTTTAATTTTGTTCTTACTGCCTTGTGTGCTAGTAGGGACGATCTGGTGCACAATCCTTTGCTTGTTGGCCATTGAGAACTGTACTGACCACTGCTCCCCTAGGCCTGCCATCCCAACCAGTCACTGCAAGGAGTTTTTCAAGTAAACCATCCCATAATCTCTCCTTTGAAACAAGGCAACTTTGCTAGTGCTGGCCATTACTTCTCACAGTAAAGGGGAGGAAAACCCTATCGAATAAAGTGCTATTCTAATTTGTTCCCTGAATGCTAATAAGACGAGAATGAATAAATCTAGAAATTATGTATATCTGACATTTAAATTAGGGCTGTGCTTCGCTCCAATTCAGATTGCAAATCCGGAGCAAACTGACCCGATCCGCCTCCGCCAAAGGCGGATCCAGATAGGGTCAGGGGAGCTGCGGATCGAGGCAAAGCAGTTCGCTTCCATCCAGAGCTCTGAACACAGGTAGTGGGGAGGGTGCAGCAACAGCAGCGGAGCCAGGTAAGGGGGCAGGGGGGCTTACTTGCCTCCAGCGCGGTCCAGCACAGGCTTCAACTGCCTGCTTCTGCTTTGAGACCTGGGCCTCAGTTGAAGTCTGTGCTGGACCAAGACGGAGGCAGGTAAGTGGGGGGAGGGGGACTTACCTGGCTTCGCCGCTACCGCAGTCCATGCGGAGACAGCGGCTGAGCCAGGTAAGGGGGCAGGGGGGAGGGGGCTTACCTGCCTCCATCGCAGTCTGTGCCAGCTTCAACTGAGGGCCAGGCCTCAAGCTGGAAGAGTCTGCTCTTCCGGTTTGAGCCCTGGCCCTCAGTTGAAGCCTGTGCCAGACCGTGACAGAGGCAGGTAAGTGGGGGGGGGGGGAAGGGGGACTTACCTGGCTCCGCCACCACCACAGTCCGTGCAGCAATGGTGGCAGAGCCAGGTCAGGGGGGAGGGGGGCTTATTCGGTCCCCATTTTGCCCCCCTTCCCCACTTTCCTGCTTCCGTCATCTGCCGCAGAGGCAAGTAAGTAGGGAAGGGGGGGAATATCGATCTGCTCCTCCGGATTTGCTTTGTGGAGTAGAGCGGGGGAGGGTCAGATCAACCCAAAGCAGATCGGCCCGATCCGAAAGTTGCGGATCAGGCCACGAAGCGGTTCAGGGGGGTCCGTGCACAGCCCTAATTGAAATAAAAAAGAAAAGCTACTGAATAGAGCTCAGTTATATTTATTTATTTATTTATTTGTTTATTTGTGTCCCGCCTTTTGCCCAATGCAGTTAATTCTATCTAACAGTCCCAGTTAGGACATGAGCAATAGTGCATTCAACAGAAATAGCAAAGAGAATTTAGGAAGACATGAGTTAAAGTGCTCAGCATTTGAGATTGGTCAGATAAATTGATTCAACATCCTTTTCTGTGCAGAAAGAGATGTTTGGGTTTTATTTTATTACACGTTTTAGCAAGCTATGAAAATAGATTTCTTCCACACACACAGTTTAAACCATTTGTCTAGCTGACATGAAGCTTTTCCCAGCATTCCAAATTGTGGTCTAAGGTGATCAGATCACCTTTTTTTCTTCTTTAACAGAGTTTATAGCTCCACCCTTTTTGGCCGCCACTCAACGAATCCCAATTAGAGGTAACCTCCACACCCTGAATATAAGCAAGATCTGCACTGGAAATAAAGAGATGACATCATCATTAAACACCGCTAGGATAGGAATAATCTAGTGTTGCAAAGGTAATCCATAATTAAAGAATGAGTTTGAAAGCCTCTGGAAGTTAATGGAAAAAATTGACCCTTCTCTTGAGACTTCCAAAAGGTCAAGGCAGGTCAGATGAATTTAACACTAAGGCTTGGTTCAGATATTTATTTATTTATGTAAAACATTTCTTATCTGCCTCTCAGGGCAGAAGCCCTCCCAAGGCGGCTTACAACCATACATTAAAAGCAATAAAAGCACAGATGGTAAAGTATCAGTTTAAAACAATAAAAGCTCACAGTAAAAATGACCAATAAAAACAACAAGGGTAGTAGCAGCAAAACAGTCAAATCGCAGTCAAATCATGGTTTGGCCATTGTGAATGAGTTTTGGGTATGCGTGCCTCCCCTTTCCCCCCTCCTCTTCACATACTCCAACTCCATTCTTCACTTCCTGGTTCATAGTAAATATAGTATGCAGTGGGAAACTGGGAAGCTATACCAGTGGTGTAGTGGCTACAGTGTTGGGACTGGGAATCAGAAGATCTAGGTTCTAATCCCCACACAGCCATGAAGCTCACTGGGTGATTTTGGGCCAGTCATAGACTGCCAGCCCAAACTACCTCACAGAGTTGTTGTTGTGAGGATAAAATAGAGAGGAGGAGGAGGATTATGTACGCCGCCTTGGGTTCCTTATGGAGGAAAAAAAGCAGAATATAAAGGTAACAATAAATAATAATAAAATAACATACTGGTAAAAGCCTTTACACATGAAATTTTATTTTATTTTGAAATAGTTGAAAATGAAGAATAATAACACACACACACAATAATATTATGAGATCACTAAAGAAATAAAGGTGATGAAAGCTCTCATTAATGGAAGGATTTAATTATAAGAATGCTGCTTTTATTAATATGGATATAAACGTTAAAACTTCCTGCATTGCTATCTCGATGTCTGTATTTTAGCCTTCTTGTGAGCCACTTTGAACATTATTTTTCATTGAAAAGCAGCATGTGAAAAAGAAACCACCCTCAATTATGATGAATTAATAGGCTGTGGAACTCCCTGCTAAGGAGTCCCCTCTGTGCTGTTTTTCCATCGGCAGGCAAAGACTGCTTTGTTCTAGAAAGCCTTTGGCCTGTAAGTGGTCTGTTGGATAGGGTGCTGTTTTTATTTATTTTTATTCTGTAATTGTTATGTTTTATTGTATTTTAATGTATTTCATTGTTTTAATTAATTTTAAATTATGTTTGTAAGCCACCTTGAGTGCCATTAAGAAGCTTAGGGCCATAGCTAGGTGGGGCAAAATCCTTGGTGATCCCTGGGATCATCCCTGTGCATTCAGATGATGCACAGGGGATCCCAGGACCTTGCCCCGGGATCTCACCCTCCCCTTTAGACTGGGTTTTTTTTTTTTTTGGCAGTCTTGGGCTGAGCCTGAGACTGCAGAATGTGTGGCCAGGCACCGCGGTTTGTCCCGGCTCCTTGCAATTCCTCACGAGGAGCCAGGACCCACGCACAGGGTGTAGCGCTCCTCAGGAGCACTGCGCCCATTGGGACTGGGGTGGGGGGAATGGGGGAAGTTTTTTTTTTTTTAAAAAAAAAATAACTTACCTTTTGCGCATGAGTGTTCGTGCGCTGCTGGCCCTTTAACTGGAAAAAATGGCGGGTGCAACGCCTCTCCATTTAAGGTCATGGCACGTAGCATGTGTACTGACGGGGAGATCTCGGAATAAAAATATTGCGGGATCTTCACCCCCTCCATTGCACTAGACCGCTAGGTCTAGCTAAGGCCTAAGTTGACAGTGACTTACCCAAGGTCACTCCATCATTCCATGTCAGGGATGGGATTCGGCCTAGTTCTCCTGTGTGCAAAGCCCTCACTATCCTTTGCCTCCCTTTGGATGATTGAAGTCGACAGTTGCAGTTGAAGGTGGCTCATTTGCAATGATTCATACATTATAATCATTTTTAAAAATGTTTCAAGAATAGACAAAGCAAAGATACTGAAAAGCTGGAGGAAACTGTGCAGATTTCTTTATCCCTCATTTGAGGGAATGTGTATGTTTTTTGATCATCTTGAAAGAAAACTGTTGACCACATATGTTGAAATTCAAGGCATACCATATGGCTGAAAGCTCTTCCTCATGGTTGTTTATGTCTTCATGCGAGTTCTCTCTAGTTTTTACCTGAACTTTTCCCCGAAAAACCACTGTGTTTGCATTTTTACAAGATTGAGACTGGCTTCTTTTAATCATATTGATGGCCCATTTTGTCATCTGGCAATCTAAGAGAGGAGTTCTTATCCTCAAGAAGAAAATTAATTATGGTGCTGTTGTGGCAAATGTCTATTCTTCTTCTGTTTACTTCTTTCTTTCTTAAGATAATATGCTCAGATGTATATTAGCTAGACTAGAGCACCTGTCCCCAAGCTAGTTCCTTCCAGAAGTGTTGGACTACAAGTCCAAGCACTCACAGCCATGTCATTAATTGTTCAGGTACATCCTTAATCCCCAACCAGACCCACATAAAAGAGAGAGGGACCTTCTTTTGATGAGTGTTTTAAAGCACGCTCATGACTGGTTACTCGTGGATCTTCATGGGTCATTTTAATGACGCCGTGTTCCTCCTGCGTGTCTTCTGCTCCATCCACCATTTTTTTCATTATAAAATAATCTTCATTAAACACGACTTTTTTGAGCTATAACGCAATTTCCTGTTGTGTGCAGGAGAGGTTTCGCTATGAAATGTCCACTAGAGGGTGCTGTCCCACTAAACTGAATGGGCTGCATGGTCGCTTCTCTTCCTCCATGTAATTGCCGCTCATTGTAGAAGCAGAAGATATGGGTAAGGGGACACGATTTCCCCCTGTCTGAAGGAGCTCAGGGCCAGTGAAAGCCTGCATCTTGCCCAGCAAATGCTTATATTTCCATATTGAAACCCTCTCCCACTTTGGCCACCCTGGCTCCACGTAACCCATTCCCATACCTTGCAGGGCTCTGTCTTTATTTGTATCTTTATTTCATTACTTTTCTATACTGCCCCAATAGCCAAAGCTCTCTGGGAGGTTCACTACAATTAAAACTATAACATACAACATGATAAAATACAATATAAAAGAACTATACTATAAAATAAAATTAAAAACCAAAATAAAACCTAGCAGATGTGGAAAGATTTAAAATATGGTAACAGATGTAAAACAACAGCAACTGAAAGACTAGAATGACTAGGAAAATAAGAAGGTCTTGATCTGGCACTGAAAAGAATACAATGTAGGCACCAGCCAAGCCTTTCTGGGATGCTCAGTCTACAATCAGGGTGCCACAACAGAAAAGGCCCTCTTCTGAGTAGCCAGCCACTTCCCTTTCCTTGGTGAGGGATCCCAAAGAAGGACTTCTAAGGAAAATCTTAGGGTCCAGGCAGGTACATCTGGGAGGAGACGATCCTTCAGGTAACAATCCTTCATTTAACTCAAACCCTTGAATTCCTCCCAGAATTCAATGGGGGTCTTAGCTAGACCTAAGGTTTATCCCGGGATCATCCTGGGGTCGTCCCTGTGTGTCATTTACATGAACAGGGATGACCCCAGGATAATCACGGGATAAACCTTAGGTCTAGCTAAGGCCTAGAAGTCAATGCTGACTGCAGCACAGAGGCATGTTTTTACCACCTATAGTGCTGACCAATTTCCTGCTGATGTCATGGTTGAATTGAGGGTGTCAGAGCAGAGATCATGCAGTTTTCCCTAGTCCTACATGAAACTATGGGTCAGCATGGCTCAAAAGAAACAGGGTGAGAATAAGGCCAAAATATTGATAGAGCCGGGTTGGGAGGCAGGCTGTGACATTCCTACAAAGGTCCAATTCTTCCACAGGGTATTCTTGGTTTTCCTCATTTTCTTACTGTTTATGTTTGTGATTGCTTTGGGGCTTTGCCTCCCCCCCACCCCACTTTCCCTTGCGTTCAGGGAAAAATTAGGTTAGTTGCAATGCAGGATCCTATTATGTTTTCTTCTTGCCTAGTTGTCCACCTTGGGCTAATGTTAGTAAGCATCCATTAAAGACAATCATTTTAAATCTTGTCAGGGGTGTGCATGTTGTAAGGATGAAAATTACTTATTAGGCCAGCTTTTCATCCACACATAATAGGATGCTAAAATCAGAGATGTTTGCTTTGGGCCATGGGAAGCATCTTGCTTGAAGCAACTTAGTTCCAAATGTACAACATGTAATATGTTTAAAATAAACAAAATGCAAGGCAGAGACCCATTCTACATAATGAAAGCAAAATGTGGACTTTTAATATATTCTCCATTAAACTTTCTGCAATAACAGGAGGGTATGTGCATATGCGTGTAAGTGTTGTATGTGTGCGTCTGGGCAGAAGAGATGTTCTCTTTCTGTTTGCAAATAGGGAAGGAAGACTTAAAGTAGAAATTTCCTCTGCCACCTAAATAAAAAAAATGCTGTCATAAGATACATGTTGTTGTTGTTGTTGTTGTTGCTGCTGCTGCTTCAATTTATGAGTTACCTTATAGCAAAGCTCTCAGGGTGACACACATAATAAAAGCAAATACATTAAAACCAATCATACTTTGGGCCTCCCTCCCCACCCTCTAGCTGAGGTCCAAAAGGATCACTTTGATAACTTGGAATCAAATATATCCCAGAAACAGAGAGAGAGAGAGAGAGAGAGAGAGAGAGAGAGAGAGAGAGAGAGAGAGAGAGAGAGAGAGAGAGAGAGAGAGAGAGAATAGAAAGTTGCTGTCCATGTTCTCTCTCTCCAGGGACATGGGTGTGAGTGGGCTGCAGGCCAGAAGTGGGGGTGGCCCACACACTTTGGGCTGTGGCTATTCCTATTGTGGACATGTGGCCCCTGATGTGCTAAGCCAAAACCAATGTGACTCTCAGGGTGAAAATGCTCTCCATCACTGCTATACAAACTTACCAGGGAAGAAGTCCTATTGATCTCAGTAGGTTAGATCCAAAGTAAAGATATTGAAATCAATGGGACTTAAATTAGTGAGTGCTAACATTGCATTGATAACATTGGGTCTGCTCTAAGTGTGACAGTTTCCTTACTGTCGCTTTTGCCCCTCTTCTGTCCCTCAATACTTCTTTCTTCATACAGGGGAAGAAAGAGGAAGTAAACAATGACCATGCGGCCCATTCAGTGGGTGTTTTTATCATGCCGCTTTTCCTTCACACAGCAGGAAATGGCTGCACATTTCATTTCAAAAATACCAAACGGATTTACTGGGGTCTATTTTATCATGGAAAGAAAGCCAGAAAGGGCAGAAGACGCATGGGAGGCAGATGGTCTCCTCAAAAGGACCTGTGAACATCCGTAAGTGGGCAGTAATGAGCGCATGATGAAATGCTCGTCTGATGATGCTTTTAGGCTAGATCTACACTATTTTATAGTGGTATTGAAGTGCACTAATGATAGTTGGGGCACAATCAACATTCCATATACTGCTTTCTTAGTGTTATGTCCTGCTTTTTATTCCACATTCGTAATAATTTGACACAAGGTGTAGATCTGGTCTAAGTCTGGATCAAACTAGTGTGTCTGGTGTATAATTACACATGGAGAGCAGTAGATAGGCCAGATGCTGACCAGGAGGCAGGCAAATATGGGAAAACAGTCCATGGAGCCTCATCCAATAGGAGTGTAGCCTGTAGAAAGGGAGTTTGGACAGGGGAGATCTCCATATAGTCCAGACGACTGAGCCATTGAGGTCCAGATCCAAAGCAGTAGTGCCTTGCCCTGGGTACTATTTCAACTCAGGCTGCAGTGGTGGGAATATTAAATCCAGACCATTGGACCACAAAGGTGAAACAATATGTGAAACTATTACCCTCTTTTTCCTGGTTGTATGGCACATTGCTTGATTGGTAAAGGCCACACAGATAACTCCTAAATGCCTATTCATTTTGAAGAGAGAGAGAGAGAGAGAGAGAGAGAGAGAGAGAGAGAGAGAGAGAGGCCTTATCATTAGGCATAGTGAAGTAGCCTCCTCGGGCAGCAAATACTGAGGAGTGGGAAATGGTGGCAAAGCATTGGAAGACACTGTCATGTGTGCCAGTCAGCCTCTCCTGTGGTCCCTAAACTAGGCTGCCGCCCTCAGGTGTGGTAGAGGACATTGCCCTATTCCCAGTGTTGAAGTAAGATTCAACTGCCAGTTCAGTCCAATCAGCATCTGTACGTAGAAGGAGAGGGCACCATTTTATCCTTTGCTTCAGGCAGCAAAATGTCTTAGGCCAGCCCAGTTCAACATGTATAAAAACAATCTTCCCCAAATTAGAAGCCTGTTTTCAGAACAAATGTAGAGCAGAAACATTGGAACAACCCACACAATCCTCTGCATGTTAACTTGGATCTAAATCTATTGTGTTCTAATTGTTGTGTCCAAGGGCGTCATCAGATGGGGGGATTTTCACATTTTCCTACCGTCACTATGGCTTCCTGCTGCTATCCCACAATAGTGATGGTCTCTTTACATGGGGAGAGAAAAAGGAAGTAGCAACGAGCACGTGGCCCATTCAGTGGGCATTTTTATTGTGCTGCTTTTCCTGCACACAGCAGGAAAGTTTCATTTTAAATAATTAAGTCGTTTTTTCCAGGTCTTTTTTTGCATTGGAAAAACAAGTGGAAGGCACATGGGAGGCGGATGGTGTTGTCTAAGGGATGCACAAAAAACTGAGTGGGCAGTAACGAGTGTGTGATAAAATTCTCGTCTGTTGATGCTCTTAGTTTGTTTCAGGTTGCAGCTTAAGAAGCATCGCAACACGACAACCAAGACAAAAGTGCTAAGTATTGAAATTACTCATCATCAGCAACCTAGAATGTCTTGTTACCCCCTGAAACTGAAAAGCAGTTAAAAGTGAAAAACATTTTGAAACATTATCTATGAGTTTGCATAAATCCCTTGATCATCTTCTTCTTCTTCTTCTTCTTCTTCTTCTTCTTCTTCTTCTTCTTCTTCTTCTTCTTCTTCTTCTTCTTCTTCTTTTCTTCTTCTTTTCTCTCTCTCTCTCTTCCCTTGCTAGGAGTCTTATGAAACTGAAATGTCAAGTGAGGGTTGCTTTATATCGTGTTCTGTCAATCAAACAAACGGAGGCTTTATGCATCTGTTGCTAGTATATTGGCACTTTTTGAAGAGTGTTTCGGTGGGAGTAAGAATAAATAAAGATCCTTCAGGCACTTTCTCATTTATGGATGAGGAATCAAAGCAGTCTGAAACTTCATTTTCAGCCTGATACCCTGAAGATTGTTGGCTGATAATTCTGGATGGAACAGCTTATCTGGGAGGATTAGGAAGAACATGGTCTTCCTATTACTGCTGGCTTCAGTCTATTCAGCCGCACAGACTTTGTCACACAGTATCTGTGCCTTTACATATGTCACTAATCTTATCTATATCTTTTCAGCTCCTTCTGTTGGAGCTGTGCTTCCCTGCATCTAAACCTCCCATTTCTTCATTACACTGGCTGTATAGGCATTAGCCTCCCCTTAACGGCCTTTTCTGTACCGTGTCATTCAGAAAGGGCTGGTAATGCAAAGGCTGTAGCCTTCACGAGAAGGTAATGGTTGTGCTTTATCTCAGGCCCTGCAGGTCACACACTGGGATATTAAACGCAAACTCCTGCTTCATCTCTTTTTCCGTTATACTCCTCCAAAACCTTACCTTAAAAAAAAAGAAAGCACAACACACCAAAATCTGATCAAGTAAAATGAATTACTGAGCCCCAAAGAAAGGCAGAGGTAATCTAGTTCAATTTGAGCACTCCAGCCAGCAGGAGCCTCCACATTATAAGCTCACAACGGAGGTTATGGGATCTCCTCCTTCAGAGGTTTTTTAAAGGACGGCTGGACAAATACCTACCAGAATGTTGTAAATCAGCCTTCCCCAACCTCTGGTGCCCTCTGGATGTATCAGGCTATGACTCCCTTTGTTCCCAGACAGCATGAAGGCTGGTTTAGATACATGATATTCCATCCTGGTCTTCTGGAGATGGTCTTCAGACTTCATTCCTACATGGAATCCTTTCCATGACAGTTTGCCTGCTGCGAAAAACCTGTACATTTGCCAAAGAAGCCTTGGTTAGCCTTTAGGGAGGGCCATAACATGGTGGTAGAGCACATACTGCATATGCAGTAGGTCCCACGTTCAATCCCTGACATATGCTATGAAAAGGGTCCAGGTTGAAGGCCATGTAAAAGACCTGTGCATGAGACACTGAGCAACTGCCAATCAAAACAGGCAATATGTATTTAAACAGGCAAAATGTATTTTCCAGATTTAAGCTGGAAAACTGCACTGGCAGAAGTGGTCTTCTCTGACCCTTTCTTCCTACAGCAGCCTCTATGGCCCCCTGAAAATACTGAGCCTGCTGAGTGGGATGAACTGTGTTGTGGGAGGGGATTCCCAAAAATTGAGAAGAGGGACCTTCCACAAGCAGAGTCCTTTCTCTCATGAAAGACCCCTTCCTCTTCTGGAAGGCAGATGTTTGCTCCAATGCATTATGTTTAAGAGTCACTATATAACAAAGAGAGAGAAAATTCTTAGAGTGACGAACAATAAGTAAAAAGTTAAAACCTAATTAAAACATAAACAATTAGACTCCTATCAACATTTCTATCAATCAATACAATGCAAGAGAAATTACATAGGGCTAAACCCGTAGTATAAACAGAGGGTGTTTCCAGATGGACTGCTCCTAGTCCTAGCGGAAAATCCATTCAGGGGTGGGGGGGAAGATGGAATTGCTGTCTTTTTTTCCTTAATGGATTCTTCTGAGTGGGAAAAAAGACTGAGGAAATGGTAGGAAAACATGGGAGGGCTACAAGTGGAAGACATTGATGACTGGACTCCACCATAAAATTCTGTGAATAAGGCAGTGTGATGGCAAGATCAAAGCCTCATCCAGAAATGCCCAGATCTTACAATTTCAATACTTCAGTAATATCAGGTGAAATAAATATATTACAAACATTAAAGCTTCACACTTACTTTCTTCCTTTGTTCCTGTATCTGCATACATAATCACATAATGAAATCCTTCCTTAACCCTCCAAGATGCCCCCAGTGGGTTCTCCCCACCTACCCTGGCTTCCTGATGCTCCCTCTCTCCCTATCTGTATTGGCTTACCACTGCTCTTCTTAATCCACACACTCACCCAGTATACCAGATAGAAGTGACAGATGTCCCGTTTTCTCCACCCAGCCTTCTTTTCCTTGGTAGCCAGGCATACTGCATTGGCCTGAAGTTGCCCACCATCTTCATTTCCTAATGAATGTCTCTGTGGTTCATAGGCATTCATGGGAAATAAAGATGGCAGAGGATAGAGGCCTCACTTTGCTTTGAAGAGATCCTTGCTGCTGGTAAGATTTTTTTTTAATAAAAAGTGGAAGGGGAAGGGCACCTTACTGCTTCCACCTAGTGTGCACAATCACATGGATGAATTCAGTAGTGTGATCCAGCCCCATTATTCTTTACTTTTATCTGTTATTGATTTGGTACATTTATATCCTGTTGTTCCTCCAAGGAGTCCACAGAGACATACATGATCCTCCTCCTTCTGTTTTATTCCTCACAACAACCCTGTGAGGCTGAGTGTTAGTGACTGGCCCAAAGTCACCCAGTGAGCTTCATGGCCAAGTGGGGACTACAACCTGGATTCCTGAGTCCCAGTCCGACACTCTAACCACTACATCACACCGGCTTTATATGGGTATATATAATGGAATGACTGAATTTGATGAAAGAAAGCATCTACAACCATTCAGATTAATTCCTGAGCTCCATAAGCAGCAAGAAGTAGGTTGAGTAAATGTAGGATTACCAGATTCAATAAAGGGCAGTAAAGCGCTTATCCTTATAATAGGTGACTAGAAAGCAGACTTTCAGCAGATGCATCATGGACAGAAAAGCTACACCCGTTGAAGTTCTTTTTTACATAACGGCCAAAATCCCAGGAGCCCTGTTCCATACTGCATGTAGCAACGTTAAGCCAATGTGCTTCATAAAATTAAACACAAAATGTTCTCAAACCAAGCAAGCAAACAAAACTCCTTTGTGTGGTCTCTAGAAGCCAGTGAATACCCTAAGTTCTTTTCTACCATGAGATGTGTCAATCAGAGATTCTCAGAGAATGCAATATATATTTCCACATGATCGTGCTTTCTAACAATTTTTGGATCAATCCACCCTGAATCATTTTCATTTGTGGCCAACATCCTATTCAGAGGCTAGCGGGTAGGCTATAATTTGGAGATCTGGATGCCAGTTTCTCATCTTAGTCTTGGATTTACTGGGGACTGTTAGCAACATAGCAGTCTCTGTTCTTCATCAGATTATTGAGAGGATGAATGAAAATATGTATGTAGGGCCCAATCTGTTCACCATGTAGCCACCTGCCTATTCAATTCCAAAAACAGGCAGACATATCTCCTCTTCTTCTGGTGTGCCTGTCTGTGAGTGCCTGGCTTTGTGAACAATTCCCTGTCCAACTTATATGAATCCAAAAGTTGGAAGTATTCTATTGTGGGAGTCCACTGGGTCCATCAAACAGTCTAGATAAATTACTGAAATACAGGAAAATGAATAAATATGAATTAGTGGTCAAAGCATGCCTCCCTTCTTGGAGTTGTCACCAATTCACAGCCTGGAGAAACTGCACACAGGGTCAACACAAAATATTATTTGTACACTGTTAAGAATTTATTTATTTATTTATTTATTTATTTATTTAATTACATTTATATACCGCCCCACAGCCGAAGCTCTCTGAATGTCCTCTATAGCAAACAGAACAGCCTGTGTTAGGGACACAGAACTAAACTAGACATACTGTGTCAAGAACAGCCTTATAGTTCATATGTTCCGTGACTGTCACCTGCTTTCTCTGACATTGCAACATAATTGCAGGGGTGTGTGTGCAAATAGAGATCTCTTCCTCAATTGTCTCACATAGCCTTTAGTGGGCTTGCTATTACTGCGTAAATATTAATGAAGTACAGTGCTCACTTTGGCATCCTGAAAATCCATCAGTGTCATATACCCCATTAATATAGAACACCACCCATGATGTGCAGCCCAGTGATTCAAAATTCCAATGTATATGAATTCACTGTGTGTGCCCCATGTAACCCCTATTAGTGTAACACTATATAAATAGCATGCCCGCTTATCTGAATATTTATTGGAATTCTTCAGAGGTTCCCCAGGCCAGTTGGATAAATGAGATTGCAGTATAACAGGGAATTCAATCATCTCTCTATACAGTTAATTCTAATCGCATATATATATATATATATATATATATATAAAATCCTTCATGGTTTTACGGTCCTAGTTTTCTTCTTCTTCTTCTTCTTATACTGCAGAGTTATTAGGGATCTGTATCATGTCTGTTCCCTCAAGGTTGAAACAATAAGCTTTATCCGAAACTGACAAACGTAATTTTTCTTCTTCATATATGAATCCCTTGAATGTCATGGTGTGCTTGTCCTGCAATAATCAGCCCAGTCAGGGCCGTGTCATTTAACACAGACCCATATTTTATTTTGTGACAAGCAGAAGCAACAAGGGGTGCAGCTTCTGTCCCAAAGCCGTTTGCACGCTGCTGAATTATGTCACGGGCGCAGACACCCAATGCCAGGCTTGCTCTAACTTGCCTAAAGCACCTCCATACTGGAAACCTTGGGAAACAATTTGGTCCAGTATTGGAAATGTTTCTTCACTCGTTGAAGGATTTAAAACATTCCAAAAGCATCTCACGACAGAGTCTGCAGGGATCTGTACTTGGGACAGTCACGGTCATTCTCAAGGTCTATACGAAAATGAATTGCAGGCGATCCTAGGGAATATTGTTTTCACTATGCCAATGCAGTTGACTTATTTCTTCTAAGCTTTTGCTTGTGGGGGGAAATAATGATCAAAATATATCGACATCATTTTACACTGGTAAAGAGCAAGTAGTAATTTACCATTCATTCACCCTCGTGGAACGTTCATAAAAGTAAATGAGCATTTTAAAACTATATTTCTACTATATATTACTATGTAATTTTACAACACCGTAAGCTGCCTTGAACAATATGTTAAGAGTGGAAAAGTGGGTTTTAAAAATCCAGTAAGTAAATAAATAAATAAACAAACAAACACATATTGTACCACATGGCATCGCACTCCAGCCAATAAGAGTAGGGTGCTGTGTGGTAGAGTACTATTTCAATTATCTATTTTCTGGATTTGTTTAAACCTACCTTTCCACTCTTATCAGAGTCCTCAGGGCTGTTTACATTATAGTAAAAAAACAACAAACCAAGAAAACACACTAAAATAATATGTTTTTTTTTAAAAACAAACAAACCAAAAACCCCACCATTAATCCATAGCAGAACAAAGCCAATAAAACTGGAGCCTTAAACTATCATAAAGGAAACTGGCATAGAGAAATGCTTGCTTGAACAAAAAGATTATTTTGCAGTGACAGCAAAAAGTGAACCTCATGAGACAAGGCATTTGACAGGTTGGTGCTGTCACCACGAAGGCCCCCTTCTCTTGATACTTTCAATATTGCAGAGCGAGGGGAGACAGGAGCAGGCAGAGGAAACACCAGGGCCTGCTCCAGTTGGTCTGGCCCTCCTTTGGGACATGAGAGGGGGGAGCAGGACCATCCCATCAGCTCTGCTGTTGGTCTACTTAATCTCTCTCTCTCTTTTTCCCCTCTTTCTTCACCAACTTTTTCCTTGTGTGTCATGTCTTTTTTAGGTAATAAGCCTGAGGGCAGGGTTATTTGACTGTAATCCACTCTGGAAGCCTTTTTTGGCTGAGGAGCAGAGTAAAAAAAAATACAATACATAAATAAATAATAAATAATTTGCATTTGTGCTAATTTGTATTAACCTAACTGTGCATTAACACTAATTGACATTAACTAATGCACATTTGTGCATTTTGCACAAGTGCACATTAGCACTAATGTACATTAGCATTAATATGCATTCGGGCAAGTAAAATGAAATTGTAGTAAAAAGATAATCCGATTCCATCAATGAGCAGATGACAGAATGAAAGACACCTGACAATCCACGAAACGCAGATGGACTGGATTTGACAAAGCCCGTTCATCCCTAGTTGTAGGTCAAAACATCTGGAAGGCCACAAGTTTCCAACCCCTGTACTACAGGAAAACATATGACTTTGCTTCAGAGAATGTCCTTAACATTATCTCCTTGCTCCCTAGTAAAGAAAGGGTTTTGGCTTTCCTTTCCTTTCCTTTTTTCAGCATTAATCTAGTGGTTAATTTTGCCCTTGAGTAAGGGGTATACTTCATGCCAGGCTAATCATCCAGTTACAAATAAGCTGGGCTTGAAAATTGGAGACATTTTCTCTCAACTTCAGGTTAAGATAATCACACAATTCCATTCTGATATATGGTTGAATAGCTTGGATGTCAAAGATGTTTAAAAAAGGAAAGGAAAGGAAAGGAAAGGTGGGGGAAAGTAATATTAACCTCATTGTAGCTAAAGCCTATAAAACAAATACCATTTTAAACAGAGAATTTTGATGCCAAAACAGAGGGTGGGAAATAGTGTGTGTATGCAGTGGGGCAGGGGAGCAGGGGATACCCGGGGAATTAAGAAGCTGATTTGCAGCTAGCCAAAAGACTATCACATGCAACTAATCTTACCCATATTTTTTTTGCTGCAGGTATACAGTGGTTTTTGACCCGTTCACATACTTCTGCACCCCATGTTCATGCCTCTTCTTATCTGGAAGTGCTTTACATGATTGGAACAGCCTTGGCTTCCTATGAAAGAGCTTGAAAAATTCTGCAGAGTGCTTCACAAGATACACAAGTAATGAACACACCACATGTTCACAGAACATTTGAGAGGAAAGCACACTTCCTTTTTTCTGAATACATAAATATACTGCCTTGCAGCGCATAGACAGTGTACAGGTGCACATGAGGTAGAAGGAGCATACCTGCTCCTAAAGGCTCCCTAAAAAGCTGTTCATGTTTGCATTTATTTCTAAAGCCCTTACCCATCATCCTTTCCAGTATTTTTGCAGCAGGCAGAACATTGCAGAAATGAGGCACATTTCAAAGCAATGCTTTTGGCTTGGAATAGTGTTTAGAATGTCAGTGGTTATGAACTGCTGAGGGTAGTCTTCTCGCACTAATAGAGAAGAACAGGTGATACGCCATGATCCTTGTAAAACAGTCAATATTTTCCTCCTATCTTTGCTTTGCTCCATTCTCACTGCACAAACTCTGGATTTGACACACAAGGTGGCTTTCACATCTGCCCATCAACGCACATGTCCAACAGGCTTAGGCTGGAATCTGACACCAAAAGCACTGGCAAGTTGTTCATGTGCTACAGCATTGCTGTGCTCATGTTAACAGGAACAATTGATCGGGGTTGCATCTACATTGGTGAGATTGCACTAGTCTTGGGTTTCATGGAGAACTGAGAGTCTGTTCAGTCATTGGGGCTGTCTATATGCTCTGGAAGGCCCAAAGTGGCTCCGCAGTGGGCTGCATCAAGTATATGACACAGCAGCCACCGCGGAACCACCTTGGGGCTTTCTAGAGAAGCTCCGCATTTTAAAAGTTGGGGACTTACCTCAACTTTTCAGGATGGAGCGAGGTGAACATGGCCCTTCGGTGGTCTAACCTTGCTCCATCATTGATGTGGAGGCATGGCGGGCAGATGGCAACACCTGAGCAGGGGTGGGCCTGGCTGCCGGAAACCCTGTGCTTTCACTGTGCATCGGGATTAGCCACCACCACCCCGATGCAGAAAAAGCATGGGTTTTTGGTTATCGGGGTAGCACCTTGCTCCTGTATAGGCAGCCCCCTAGGAAGCATGGGGGCACTGGAAACTGTTTCCACATCTGGAACAGGTGCACCTTCTCAATGCAAGTTCCATTTGTTATAATGTTACACCAGCTGCACTAAAACTGGGTACAGAGTTCACTCCTGCTTCCTTTCTCCTCCGTATCAAGGTAATATGAAAAGCAAGCCAATGTTTCTTTAGAAACCTTTGTTTAAAAGAACATGTGGCTGTATAAGGTTCACACCAGTCTATAGATAGACAGACAGACAGATATCACACCATCTTATTTTTTAATATAATTAATATATTTACTTTGAAAATGCAAACTTGAAGTGGTACAATTCAAAAACGTACACATCCAGCATTGTTTAACATTAGTAGTTTAAATAAAGACGTTGCCTCACTTACTCAGCTTTTCATATTGGGGTCAACCTGGGTAGGGAGGCTGTGAATGTAAAGACGGAATTTGTGTCCAAACCTGTTTTTAACATAAAAGCTCTTCAAAAACATACAGTATACAAAACGACAACAACAAGAACAACACTGCAACAATGAATATTTGATACTGAGCATCTAATGAAGCAACTTGTGTCATTTCTCCCAATCACGTCAAACAGTTCAACATTGTTCAGCAACATTGTTACTTTAATGTTACTTCTTGTGGGACACATATCTTTTTGACATGAAATCTACTTTATGAGATGGAAAGAAATGCCTAACAGTGCAATCCTCTTCATGCCTACTCAAAAGTAAGTCCCACTGAGTTTAATTGGACTGCTTCCCAAGCAAGAGTGCATAGGTTTGCTGCTGAAGAACAACATGAAAACTGGCCTGTGCGTGTTACGTGACATCAAGGTTTGCTTCATGTAACAACTTGGGGAAATGAAAATTCAACCTGCCAAGCTACTCTTGATACAGGTAGAGGTGAAAGGGAAATCGAAATGGCGACTCGTAGGCTACTTTCTTTTCTGTTGCTCTTATCTCTACAGCTAAATGCTTGCAGTTATCCTTTCATTCATGTGGAAAATAGTTCTTAGGAAGTTACAGGATAGATCCACTCCAGCGGCGATAAATAAATAGAGATCGTCCAGAAAGATTAGTCAGTGTTTTGCTCTCAAGCTTCAGCTGGCTAGGCAAGGATTTGGCTTGATCTGGAATTTGGTTTGTCAGATTCAGTCATCTGAGAGTTATGGAATTAAATGGTCTTATGATGTAGCAAGACAAGAACCATTATTCTTGCCTCTCTCACAAACTCATGGAAAGCTTCCAATGCTCTCCACCAGTTAGGACTTATTTCCTATCAGCTCTTCTCTCAAATACAGCCCTTAACACACAGTGCTTTCCTTGCACCCCCCATGCCCTCCTCCTCTTGCCATTGCTATATAGGCTAACCTTCTGCTTCAGTAACCTCCAAGACCTATCTGTCCTCCCTCAATTCCCCAGAATGCACACATAGAACAGTAATCTGCATGTCTCCCCTTCATTATCTATGGTACAATATTTTATCTCACCAGAACAATTCTTGAATCCTTAGCAATGTGGCATTGATAAACAGAGTCTATATTCTGTTGACAGTAGAAGGAACTGTGTGGCCTTGTACTAGAGTAGAAGGAAAGCAGAACTGAAAGAAACAAAGCATATGGTCAGCAGAAGAGCTGCCATGAATTTGGAAATTATTTATATACGATCATAAGAGCCATGCTGGATCAGAACAAGGTCCATGTAGTCCAGTATTCGGTCCACACAGCGGTGAAATAGGTGGCCATGGGAAAGCCACAAGCAGGACATGATTGTAACAGCACCCTCCCACCCATGTTTCCCAGCAACTGGTGTATATAGGCGTACCACCTCTGATACTGGGGAAAGCATATAGCCATCGATAACCTTATCCTCCATGAATTAGTCTAATCCCCTTTTAAAGCCAACCCAATTGGTGGCCATCACTACATCTTGTACAGAATTCCAGAGTTTAACTATGAGCTGTATGAAAAAGTACTTCCTTTTATCTGGCCTGAATCTCCCACCAATCAGCTTCATGGAATGATCTTGGGTTTGAGGAGACCATTGGGTGGGAGACCTTAGGTGAGTCTTAATCAAAATCTGTGAATGTTCTTTGTCATAGGCTCTGCAGAGCTCAAATGGTATAAGCAGTTTTCTAAGGCATTACAGTTCAGGCTGTTAAGGAAAATCTGGTACTCTGGTGATAATGTGTATATTCGTTCAGTGTAGATGACTAAGTTCAAAAAAAACATGCAATGAATCATGGTTGCAAGGCCAGACTTGCTTTGATTAACTACACTGGTATAATGAAATCCAACAGAGCAATCACTGAAACATTTAGCTCCAAATGTAAATCTTCTTGAACTCAGGGGGGAAAAGCATGTTAGGCAATGAGAGGTGGCATATAATAAAGCCATATTTCACATAATGAAAGTGGAGGCAGCTGTAAAGAAAAGGGAATGTTTAAAAGTTGCTCGGCTGTGTTTGGCAAGCAAAAATGGGTTATTTTAAATGTGTCAATCATGATAATCCAACATATTTTAATCTAAAGGTCAATAGAAGCAGTTTCTACAGCGGTTACAGTAGTTATGCCAAATATGAAAGCAAGCATTTAGAAGATGATTTTGAGTATTAATACATCAACACAATGTGTCTTGGAGAATTAATCTCAGCATTACATTGAAGAGCATAGATTTATCTAGGTAAGAGAATTTTATTAAAACATGTACCAATATAACCTGTGACACATTCATTTCAGCAAGGTTTCTGTGTAGAGTTTTCTGTATCTCAAGCATGGTAGGTAGAGAGACAGAGGAGTCACATTTCTCTCAAGGTACAACAATGCTGTCTCACAGTGAATCCAAGAGCTACTTGCTTCAAATGCTAGAGTATTTATTTATCTATTTATTTGTACCCTCTTTCTGAAAAAAAAAAGGCATTTAAGGTGGCTTAACATGAAGGTTTCTTAAAATGGCTATTGATTGTAAATATGAACTTACTTCCTTTGGTGAAGTCAAGCAGAGCTGCTGTTCATGTTAAACATATACTGTGGAGAAGTGAATATTTGTCCTCAACATATAAATGAACATATGAGTCTGGCTTTTATCCACCATGTCCCTTGTGTTTTTGTTTTTTGATGGTGAAAAAATCAGGTTTTCTTGTTGTTGTTTTTAAATAAAAATTAGACCATTTCTAATGCTATTACCACAAGAAAGAATGTAAGGTGGGGTGTTTGGCTGGCCTTGGCAATGTTTTAGAGAAGCGTGCTAACACTATAAAGCCCTACATGGCTTGGGTCCAGGTTATCTGAAAGACTGTATTCTCCCTTACGAGCCTGCCTGTGCTTTGACATCTTCTGGAGAAGCCCTTCTTTCAATCCCACTATCTTCACAGGCGCGCTTGATGGGAACATGGGAGAGGGCCTTCTCGGTGGCTGCTCCAGTGCTTTGGAACTCTCTTCCCAGGGAAGCTAGACTGGCTCCCTCCTTGATGGGCTTTCGGAAGCAGGCAAAAACTGGTTTGTTCCAGTAGGCCTTTGGAGTATAATCTGGTCCTCCATCTATGTAAAGGACTTGTAAAATTGTCGTATATTTTAAATGTTTCTGTTTAAATATTGTAATTTTTTTTTAAAAAAAAAAATTGTACATTTCTTTTCCTAGGTTTAAAATGTATGTTTTAAATTTTGTAAGGCCGCCTTGAGGCCCAGTATTGGGCAAAAGGCGGGATACAAATAAATATAACAACAACAACAATAACAACAACAACACTAGAGGAAGCAGATTCACTTTTAGTGGATCTCAGGGCTGAAATGCTTTTAAGGGTTTTGTACACACTTTTATACATGGCACCTTTACAGAGACAATTAGTGGAGGGAATGGAACAGAAGCACAATAGAAACAAGTGTAGGACTCATGTCTAGGGCATGCTTTTTGGAGGGAAGAACATAATTGTCAAGTTAGATTCTGGTCAGTTTCTCATTTTTCCTGCATTAAGTTTGTTCCATGCCATTTTCATGTCAGTTTCCAATTTTTTTAAGTCCACTCAAAAATTCATACATATTATTGTGCTCATTTCGTAGCCTTTTCTAAATATACTGTGGGGCACGGAGAGGTTGCAAGCAATTTTCCCTAATATAATGTGGTTGAGTGCACACTTCCCCTAATATACACATTTTTGTGCTCACATTTCCCTGTTGTACACATTTGTGTACAAAATAAGGGGAAGTAGGCACAACACTGTATCACTTCATTTTAGTTCATGAACAGGTTCAAGTTCATATTAAAATGTAAATCCAACTAATTTCTCCAAACCTCTTTGATATGCACCAGTTACTAGTTTATTTCTGAGCAAATATCAAAGGGCTAGTTATTAACTAAAAAGCCCTAAATAAGAGGACTGTCTTGTCCCACAAGGTGGCAGCAGATTTGAGGGGCCCTGAGCCAAACGCCCACCCCTCACTTTATCTTGCAGTGAAAGTACCAGCACAAGCACTCCAAGCTCAGAGCTGCCATTTTAATTTCTTACAAAGCTTCAGAACTGAGGAAATTAAAATGATATTTCTCATTTTTTGTAGAAGGCCTGGGGCAAGTGTCAGCATAAATGGGCCCTCCTGGGCCACAGAAGCCCCAGCAGCTGCCTTAGTATGCCAGATGCTGGCACCGAGCCTCTTCTCCCCCTGCAATCATGACCTGAGGCCTTGCTCATGGTCTTGTTGACATAAGATATTCAATTGACCAGGATATGGAATTGAGTCCTTTCAGTGCTGGTGCTGAGATTGTGGAACTCCCTACTCTAGGAATTCTGTCTTAATTGGCTAACTAAGGGGATGCACAATAGGCTTCATGAAAAGATAGTTTTCTAGAAGGGAAGTGGGAAATACCAGTGTAGATATTCTGACAGGGTATCCTGTCAGAAGTTATTCCATTTCATTCCCTTCTCCCACCGTTTTCTATTCCCCCCTCCAAAATTAGCGTTCTATGGGCCTTGCTAGATGAGGCTTTAGCCTGGAGCGAGCCCCGGGCTCACCCCTGTGCATCCAGATGACGCACAGGGTATCCCGGGCTCAGACAGGGGTGAACCCTCCCTGGGCCCGGGGTAACTGGCACCACTTCTGGCCCATTTTTTCCTGCGGTCTCGGGCTGAGCCTGAGACCACAATCGTGTAGCCAGGTCTGCCGCTTTTTCCGGCTACCGCATTTACTCCCGAGTAGCCGGGAAAAGCTGTGGATGGGCCGCAGCACTCCACAGGACATGGGGGGGCAGGAATTGCAGCCTACGGGACATGGGGGCGGGAAACGGAGGCCAGGGGAGATTGGGGGTGGGAAACATAGGCCAGGAGACATCGGGGGGAATCGTGGCCCAGGGGCGATGGGGCGCATCAGACATCGCGGGCAGGCGGGCAGGGGGGCATCGGACATGGTGGGGGGAAATCGGGGGCAGGGGGAGCGGGGACCTTTAAAAAAAAAGCCTACCTTTATTGTTGGTGCACTCCTGCACACATGGCCCCTTTAAAATGAAAAAAATGGCTAACGCAACGGGGCTTTCCTTTACCCCGTGTTACGTGTAGACAGGAGCGACAGCCCGCGCTACTTCTAGTGTGGGCTGGCCCCTCCACATGCCCAGATTTAAAGGTAGGTCTAGCAAGGCCCTATGTCTGCTAAGCATGGACAATCCTCAATGGGCTGTTGTAGGTTCCCCATCCACACTCAAAAAGTGGGTTCACGATCAGTATATAGGATACTGCATGGTAAAACATAGAAAGAAATGGCTGGGACCTCACAGAGAAAGGTGTACCATTTGCCGCCACCACCACCATCGTCATAGTGATGATGATGTCATGAGTGTTGCAGTGACCTCTGTTGGCTGAGCTTAGAAAGCCATTCCTTGCTTGATAGCTTCTGTCTTCCTGTGAACCTCAGTTGACTGACTACTGCTTCAGCTTTTAAAAGAGAGGCCTGAACAGCCTTCTTTTATGGTTAGGAGCCCCTTTCCCCTGCCTGTATACAAGACTATTTCTTCACAATCATGATAGTCACTTTAGTTATGATTGAGGTTGTTGATAATGGACTCCACTAGAACTCACATTTCCATAAATCACATCCTGTTAACGTGAAAGCCGAGGGATTACAGCTATTATGCATTTTTTGACATGCAGCTTGACCAGCTAATGGTGAAAATGTGTCAGCTTTCTAAAATTAAAAGAAATATAGCAAGGCGTTTCGACCAGGAGGAATGAAGCAGCAGAGATAGAGCTCGGGCAAAATGAATTACTGCTTTCCTTTCCTTTGGTGACAGCAGATTACAGCAGTAGGGGGAAAAATACAAATCCCCACAGAATAACATATCTGTGATAAACTTCCGAGAGGCCTGACGGTGGAGTAATCTCAGATCAGGCACCTATTTATGGGGCAAATTTAAGACGCCTCAGACTCTGTAATGGAAAAACAAATCAGTAGAGAAAGGAGTTGCTAACCAAGCGGCATTGTTTTCTGCCAGCCTCCTGATACAGACATGTCCCCTGGGCCTTCCGGAGTGATTATGCCAATATCTGCATCATTAGGATTGGGCACCCATTAATCAGAAGAAACAGACTTTCACATCTTTCCCATGGAAAACACACACACACACACACAACAACCGATGAACTGCAAGACTAAACAGAGGCAGCAACGGCAGCAGCAACTACAACAAGAACAACAAAGCCCAATAACTTCATCCATAAAGCAAAGTGGCATAAGCAAGTATAAATCCCACTTGAGTTATCATAATGGCTGCCAAGCTAATTGAGAACACATTCGCTTCTTTAACTAAATAAATTACGGTTGCAATTATATGACCTCAAGGTCACCTCCTCTAGGAGATGCCCAGCACTTGAATTAGCTATTCAGCTCTTCACAGTAAGTGGCCTTAGCCAATCACTGCCAGATAAACACTGTTGAAATATGCATTTAATTATCTTAGCCTTTTAACTTTTAAAATCTTTTCATTGCCAGCAGTTATTTGCTAATTTATTCGGGGTAGGCAAAGAAATCCAGTGCCTAGTTAGGATGTGGTCTGGGGATAGATTCATGCAACTGTTTTTTCTCATTGCAAGGTGAATCACTTGAAATCACCTTGTAGTGACAATCCAGTCCTATGAAGGTGTTTGAGGGGGTCTCACCCCAGAACACAATCTTAGCCATTCTTAACTATAGTTGCTTGGAAATTACCTGATGAAATTAAGGGCCTTCCACAACCACCTTCTCAAGAAAAAGTACGGGGAGCTGTAGACCTATTGCTTCTTTTTACGTGAAGCCCTTTTGATAAGGCCCAAACAAGCACCTATCATTTATGTGGTTTTATGCAAGACTGGTGTACAAATGATGCTGATCATGATAATTCTATGTTAACTGCTAGATTTCAACATCTGTTTTCTCTTACTGATTTGTCGTTCAGTTCAAGGAAGGTCTGTCAAAACAACATCATCTTTAACTAGAGAAAAATATAATTGACTCCTTGATGTTCTTCAGAACTCACACCCGTCAAGTAAGACTGGCTCCTTTTATAAATAAGACTTGCAGTCTTTGGGTCACCAGGATTTTTGTTTTGTTTGGTAACTTCAAATCACATTCTTTGTATTAGTAGCAAATTGAAGTTGTTGGCTTGAATTCAGACTTGCTGTTCCCCAAACAGGAGAAGTTTTGTTCATGGAAAATTCCAGTTATTTTCTAAGGGCCAACAAGGCTACTTTTGTTTGTTTGTTTGTTTGTTTATCATGGGAGGGTCTTTGATCCAGTGGAAGCTCCCAATGGTGGAAGGGGAGGAAGCAGTTTTTACAGACTCCCTCTTCCCGTGCAGGACCCTGTGCCACACACCCATACTGTTCAACAGTGTGTTCAGTTCCTTCAGGGCATATTTTAGAACCTTCCTCAACCTGATCCCATTCAAATGTGTTGGATTTCAACTTCCATCAGCACAACCCAGCAGGAATGCTGGGAGTGGTAGCCCAAAATGTCTGGAAGGCACCAGGTCAGGGAAGATTGCACCAAGGACTGCCTCTTCCCCCTGCCTGCCAGATCTCTAGAGAAAAGAACGAGTCAGATCTGCTGAAACTGAAGAACTAATTGAGAGAGCTTGACCAATGACAGCTTGGATAATGGACCTGGTAATTAAGCCCTAGGAGAGGCATTTCAAACTTTTAGAAAGGGGAAAATATTGCACAGAATTTGGGGGAAAGTCAGAGAAATGGGGTTGGGGCCAGGGGAAGAGGTGTGGCCATCTGGGGAACCCTGGAGGGCTGGATTGGGACCCAGGAGAGTTTGATGTGGCTTCACCCTGCATGTGAAGGCTTGATACTCCTCTTCTTGCCTGAGAAAGATTTCTGGAGAACTTGGCCTAATCTGCACCAAGCAGATATTGTGGTATGAAAGTGGTATATAAGAGGCAGGAGCCACACAGCAGTATGAAAGCGGTATATGGTATGTGTCAATGGGCCCCAACAGTTGTCAGTGCACTTTGATACCACTGTAAAGCAGTAGTGCGGCTGCTGCCTTTTATATACTGCTTTCATGCCAATTTCATAGTGCAATATCCTGCTTGATGTAGATTAGGCCCTTGAAAGCTTGCACAATCTTTGGTGGCTTTTCAATTGGTTGAAGTGTTTGGGCCTCTCCTAGAACTATTTATTTAAGATCAAGATTTATTTGAGATTGAGATCTAAAATAGATTTTAGTTTTTCTGAATCTAGCTTCACAATTAACTATTGTGAATTTTCAGTGTGTGTGTGTGTCGGGGTGGGGGGAGGTAACACATCACTGTTTATATTAGAGATATTTTGACTTCAAATTTAACACAATTTCAGAAAGGCTGTAAATGAGTTTTCTCCCCATGTCATTTCCATGTAAATAAACAAATCCATAATACATATATAAATTTTAATGTAGAATAAAGGAATCACAGTTCTGAATTCTTTTATTTACATTCTAATTTCTATGAATATTAATTCCTTTAAACAGGAAAAATAATAATGACACCCTGCAGAGTTGAAGACTTCATACCTTCGGGGGTGGGGGGTGGAGAATGGTTCATTGGCTTTTAAACAAGAGACATTCATTATTATGCTTTCTGTGACAGGACTTGATTTCTTTGGGTAAATGATGACCATAATTAAGCATTTCATAATGAACATTGCTATATTACTAAACAGTACAATTACTAAACAGTACAATGTCTCTTCTCTCCAAGAGTTAGCTTTTAGTGAAAAGATAATAAAGACCTGGCATTGGATCCAGACTAAAGCTGCAGAGTTGGGAGTAAGTCCCATTGAACTCAATAGGGCTTACGTCTGAGTAGACAAAATACGATTGCATTGTTAGTCAGTCTAGGATCATAGGCTGTGGGAGTGATATACCTGGATTATGCAAAGAACAAACTTTGGTTCCTACATGGCTAAGGAATAGGAAGCATATATGGGGAAAGGACTGAATACCTGGGACCGGCCAGCTAGAATTCAACACATCAAGGATCCAGTGCAATACTCTCTTAGCTAATGCAGTACTGCTGCCAGTCAGCCAGCCAGCCAGGTCTGTGTGTGATACAAATTCACACATTCTGAATTTTCATCACTATCCTAACCCTGTTTACTCAGGCATAAGTTACATCAAGTATATAGTGGGGCTTAGTCCGAGAGATAGAGCTTCTTCAGACAGGGCGGGGAATTGTGATTCCCTCCCATCACTTTGACTCATGCTTCTGCCACACAATAGGGATGAGCAGCTTCCTTTTCCTTCACACATTGAAGAAAGGGAAGTAAACAAAGACCACGTGGCCCATTGAAGTGGACATTTTTTTTATCACACTCCCTGCACACAGCAGGAAATGGCAGCATATTTCACTGTAGGAGGAAAAGTCAGGTTTTCCTAGGTCTTTTTTTATTTTTTATGGGGAAATGACCAGAAGGAGTGGAAGGTCCACAGAAGGCAGATGACGTCTTGAAAAGGACCTGCAAAAAAACATGAGTGCCTAGTAATGAGTGTGCCATAAAACGCTTGTCTGATGATCCTCATAGACTAACCCCTCTGTTTCCAGTCCATCTCATTTTCACATGTATTCACTCAAAAATCTATTCAGTTCCATTTCTGCATTGAGCTATTTCCCACCCCCACCCCCATAACTTCATTTTAGATTTGAAAAATTCAATACAATGACTGCGGGCTAAAAATAAGCTCCCCAAACGTAATGAATACAATCAAACACAACCAGTTAACTTAGAATGCATAGAGTGCAGAATGAAAACAAAACTCCAAGAAGTAAAACTTTCCTCTTAGTAGGGGCCTCTGGTGACATGGGTCTGGGATGGACGTACAGGATAAATCAACGTACCACAAAAATGGATCCCATATTACATGAAATACGGTACCTATATGTTTCGCATGTCCTCTAACAACGTTTATGTGATTGGTGAGCTTGTCCATTACTAAAAGAACCTGAAGCATCCAAAACCAAGCCTTCATATGTCTGTTTAACCTTTCCAATAGATTGTAATTATTGCTTTTGCTGCTGCTAAAAAAGAGTGTAAACTAAAGACTTCATGCAGTATAAAATGTAGATCCTTTGTGGGGGGATCCCTAGAAGTGAAAGCACTAGAATTTCATGTTTTGTTTAATTGCTATAGAGATCTTGTCCCAAAATATCTTTCTCCAAGGACATGACCGCCACATGTAGACAAGTGCACCAGTTCCCTTCAACACACAACATTTACTTGAAACTGTTTTGAATTCCATTTGTGTCTTGATTGGCAATGAGAAAGTACTTTGAAAGGCGTAATCTGGAGGAGGTTTTTTTTAATAATAAAAAAATCCACATGATAATTAGCACTCAAGTATGTATTTAAATATGTCTTTTTAAAGGCATTTTGATCATCTTTTTGAGCTGAGAATTGTGTTGCAACTATAAAAGCTTGGGGATAACTAAGGGCATGGCTAGATGAGGGGGGTGGAGGGGGATGATCTCGCAATATGATGATCGCAAGATCCTCCCCCTCAATCTACTCACAGTGCATGACATCCTGGGAGGAAGAGGACGTCGTGCCCACCATTTTGGGGGTTTTTTAATAGAAAAAGAGTGCAGGAGCGCTCCTATGAAAAAGTGAGGTTTTTTTTAAAAAAAAAAACACTTCCTGCTCTCCCCACCCCACCCCCAATGGGCACGGAGCTCCTGAGGAGCTCTGCGCCCGGTTCCCCAGCTCCTCACAGTTACTCGTGAGGAGCCGGGACAAAACTGGGATAGCCAGCCGCACGTCTGTTCCGTAGTCTTGGGATTATCCCGAGACCGTGGGAAAAGTCAGGATTAACAGGTAGGGCAGTATCCCAGGGAAAGGGAGGGATCATCCCTCCCTGCTCCCGGGATCCCCTGTGTGTCATGTGGACGCACAAGGAAGATCCTGGGATGATCCCCGGGATATTGCCCTGTCTAGACATGCCCTAACCTTCCACTATGCACATTAGTCCTGGGGGTGAGGATGAGATCTGTTTGAATTTGAGTGTGCCTATATTGAATGCCTAAGCAGGGCAGGCATCAAGGGTAGGCTTGATTGGGCCCCTGCGGAAGGCCCACATGGCAGCAGGGACTCACTGATAAGACCCCTCTGAAGCTGCTTCTCCTCTTTGCTATTGCTACCTCACCCTGGTCCAGACAAAGGTGAGAAGGAGGAGCCGGAAGAGCCCCTGCATATTTTAAAGAAAATAAGTTTTCTTTAAAAATATAGACGTGTTTATCATCAGGGAAACAAATGTGTTTAGCATCAGGGCAGCAAAAGCAAACTCCATTTTACTCCTGTAGTCACAACACTGCTATAATTTTAGCGAATTACAAATGCAAAAACTAAACTTGGCAAAAGTTTATTTTTTAATTATTTTTGCTCTAACGTATCAGGAACATAGAAGAAGGAGGGAGGGAAAAGAGAACTGTTAGCTTTGTATGCTTCACAAGTGAAGAAATACCAAATGGCCATCTAAAGAGGGGGAGCATTAAACTATATTTATGCCATGATCTAAAATGACCTAGCTGCATCACTGCTAATCTTCCATGACTCTCTGCCTTGATTAACCTCCTACTCCATCTCCCATTTAGCAGCCCTGTTTCCCATGGCTCTTCTTCTTCTTCTTCTTCTTCTTCTTCTTCTTCTTCTTCTTCTTCTTCTTCTTCTTCTTCTTCTTCTTCTTCTTCTTCTTCTTCTTCTTCTTCCTTTACCTCTGCTCCTTCTCTCCATTCAACCTCTTCTCTCTGACTGCTGGATTCTATCATCTGACACTTTTCTTACAGTCAGCAGTGTCCATGCATTCCCCCTAGTGGTAGAAAGGTAAGAGTGCAAAGGAAGATGGGAACAGCCTCATGAAGAAATCCAGTTTGGGAGTCTGTCATTTGGTGGCAGAAGCAGCTTGAGGTGACTGTAGATCAGATCCTTACCGGATACTTTGGAAGTGTGAACTCCCAGGCAGTGCTGTTGTATGCCCAGCCATTGTTGCTTCTTGTTGTATACTGGTCTTTCTGGCTCTCAGGCAATATTCTGTGTTCTACCATTGAGTCACAGAACCAATAAAGAACAATAAATAAGAAAGCTTACCTCTTAAACACTGAGTATTATGATTAATTGAGACAACCAAATGCTTAGAAGTAGTGTTGCCAACTGACCAGAAAACCCACCTTGGCCTGGTCTTGTGCTTTAATAGCTGCTTGGTATGCAGGCATTTGCAAGTGAAGCTGTCCAGAGTATAGCGATTAACATGACTGCTTTCTAATTTCTGCAGATGCCTGATATAAGAGGACATATCACAAAGGTATGAAACCTCCGCCCTCTTCCTGTATGAACAATTTTGCGCACGATCACTGAATGCCTTTTTCCATCCCCAGTTAATCTATAAACTATGAAGTGTATGTTGACCTTATCCCTTGTCATTTCCTTATTTCTGTGGGGACTTTTGCCTTTCACCAGTACAGTGGTGGAAAGAGGTCCTGGATAATTGGGTTGTTTGTTTATTTATTTATTTATTTATTTTATTACATTTCTATACCGCCCAATAGCCGAAGCTCTCTGGGCGGTTCACAAAAATTAAAAAGTATCATTCTAGAATAACAGCTCATGTAAATAATGCCATGGTTGGCGTTTAACCATTGGACAAGAAAGTAACCCTTCTACCTTCATAGGGTAGTCATGTGTTCTCCACCCTCCCCTAGAGAACAGTCCTCTGTTTGAAGGGCTGCCAAAGGACTGTCCTTTATTTGTTGTTTATTTGTTGTTGTTGTTGTTTAGGATGTTTGCTGCTGTTGCTATTTACATTATCATATCAGTTTTTATTATGTGAATTTTATTGTTCTACCCCACCTTGGGTAGACTCCTACGCTGAAAGCCAGCCAAGAAATATTTTAAATAAATAAATATTTGAAGGTGCCTTGTATTTAAAGGGCTCTGCTGTACAGTTCTGCTTTAAAGATAAAAGAACCATATGATCTGCTCTTCATAAACAGTTAGCACCTGAACAGCAGTCTAAATAGGCAGGCACACAGGTCACGAGGTCACAGATGTCCACGCTATGATGAGATGTACTGTATTTCTACTTAAATTATAATTATTTCTAAATTCGCATCTCTGCACATAAATTAGCATTTGCCTATTTCATGCAAATTGCTGTCCTCTTTTGTGGTGATGTATCCCCCCGCATCTTTCTTGGATGATTCATAGGTGGCCACCTTACCTTGCCTGCATTTACAGGATTTTCACCTCTACAATAAAAGGGAAGCAGAACTAATGTAAATCAAAGGCAGAAATGGATCAACCTTCTGGTTGATGGATCTCAAGGTTCTAGTAAAAACAACAAACACCTGAAGTCTGCCCACTCACCCCCAATCTAAGGCATCTCTTCTTCATACTACTGTCTGTAGCCCCAGGACCATTACTGGATGTGACCATTGCTCAGGAAGTATAAACAGAATTGAATTGTGGACATAATCCATCCAAAATACATCCCTCCAAAATACTGCATCCAAAATATTTTGCCTGCATGCTTTATTTTTATTCAGCAATATTCATTTTGCAGCAACATTCTTTTTTAATTGTATGGGTGGCTTTTAATCTGCTCCCACCCCTCTTGAACTAACTTGTAAAACATCTCCTATCTGCATTTGTTTTATAGTGTCTTCATTCCTAAATGCTGATTTTGCGAACATCTGTTTCAATCACAGTTTCAAAGCCATTACTTCTATGAGGCATACATATTTTAGATGGATTTACTGTTGACCTTTGTTGGGAAATTGAATGTTTTTGTTGTTGCTAACATTTCTATAATTGATAATGTTGTTACTGCCACCAGGGTACTTCTTCCAAATGAAATACTGCAACTTGGCCGATCTTGTTTAAACATATTTAATCAGATAAATATTATTTAACATTTCCTGGCGTTGAGACAAAAAGTGTGATTAATCCTTTCAGTTTTAGACACACATATTTCTTCACCATTCACACAAGATGCCTAACTAATCTTTATTTTTGTTATTTCTCCACTTGTCATTCAGTAATAGCTTTTAAATAGATAGTACAAGCAATCCAGAGTAAATTAGGACCATTTAAGATCTGCTTAAATCAATGGGACTTACATCTGTCTGCTGACTGAGGCATGATTAAGGCTGCAGTCCTAAAGCCACTTACCTGAGAGCAAACCCCATTAAATTCAGTAAGAATAACATCTGAGTAAACAAGTATAGGATTGTATTGTTGGTCCAATGATATCTAACTCTGCATATAATTGAGAACTTAAATCAGATCTATTTTTTCTGGATTATTCTGGATTATACAACAGACAAATTGAGATATATAGCCATTTGCATCCCTTTAAGGAACACACTTGATGTGACAGTGGCAGATCCACATGTTTAAACCAGGAATGAGCCAACATGCCACATGCATTCATGAGTGGCAAAATGGGGAGATTATAGGCTTTTCTACATGAGGCTGTTAATCTGCTATATCGACTTCTGGTTTTGTCATAGGATTAAGATCTGACCACTACACAAAGAGCATTTCCTTCCCTGCCTTTCCACTACATAACATCTAGGGGTCACTGTGAAGGAAAGAACAAATAAATCCCCAGAGGGAGGGGGAATAGAGGAAGAGGGTTAAGAGGGGTTGCCCCCAAACATCCAACTCCTCACAGCTCTGTGGACAGCAGGCAAACCAATTAACCAATAAGCTGTCACCACCCCTTAACGTCCAACACAGCCTGAGCCAGGGGATACTCAGACCTTTCAGGGCACCCTTGGGGCACAAGACAACACCTTCTATTCTGCACCCCACTCCGAGAATCCTAAACAGTAGCAGGACCAAGCAGAAGGCTCTGGATTCAGTTCTGAGGCTTTAATGGAATAAACAGCTTCAAAATAAAGGTAAAGTTTATTAACAACAAGAAAGGGTAAAAGAGAGGTACAATTTTACAAACCATTAAGAAACCCAAACCAACAGAGAAACCTCTCTGAAAACAATGCTGCTGGCAAAACAAGAAAGTACTACCTACCCTATACTTTACCGAAGTAAAGGGTGAACACGTGCCAGCTCCTCCTAATGAAATGGAGCTTGCTACCAGCAACTAAATTCCCTAAGAAGAACCTGAGTTCTTCACAGACATTGTGGTATAGATGAATAGGGAAAATAACACCGAAATGGGGGAAAAAGCATTTTCTTTTGCTTTCTCAAATAATAATGCATTTTCCCTGCTCTAAAATAGCATGCAGAAAGTGCTCATTAAAAACAGAAGTGAAAATGAAGGGTCATGACATTGGCAGTATCTACACTACTATTTAAAACAGTAGTGACAACTGTTGGGGCCCAAGACACACTCCATATACAGTTTTCAAACCATTTTCAAAGTGTCATAACCTGCTTGATGTAGATCTGGGGATTGTCTAAAAAACACATAAACAACTTTTAGTAGGGAATGACAAAAGCTCAACTAATGCCTCAGCTGGAAAAGCTCAGTGTTTCTGTTATTCATCAGGAAGAGTGAACTAATTTTGGTTGGATGAGGGAGTTTACCCCCTTGACTTCAACCACTCCTGTGAACTGAGCTTCATCATTAAGTAGCATTGACCCTGTTCAGACGACATGCTAAGTCATGGTGCTTAAGCATTTTGAGCTAAACATCATGGCTTAGCATGTTGTGTAAACCATGAGTTAGTATGTCTTGTGAACCATTCCTAACCATGGTGGCTACATAACCACGGTTTAAACACACTCACTAATCACTTGCTGCAAAAGTGTTAGTGGTATAACCATGGCTTAGCTTGTCATCTGAACAGGGCCATTGTTAACAGGGCCTTTTGTGTGTGGGGGTCCCTATGGTGGCTGCCTTTCCCCCAACCTTTGTGAAAGAAGTTATGTCATCACATAGCATTGCTCACAGGAGCCCTGTGGAGAACCTCCCCCAAAAGAATCCTGCTGCTGCAATTACTGCTGAAAAAATCATGACACTAGTATTCAGTCCAAAGGCTTTCTAGAGGGCCCTGCGAATGGGACAGAAGTTCATAATTTTGGCCAACCTCATTATAAATCTTGATATACCACAGTCACACAGAAAATGTAGGGCATGGATGTTATTTTAACAACCAAAGAGGCACATAGTCAGAGCTATTAACAAAGGTACATGTGGTTGGCCACCTGCTAGGGGCCTCATCCCAGTAGTGGCTCACTGCCAATATCTCCTTGGAGTTACTCCTCTTCATCATTTCAACCTGCTTGTTCATCTGACTCACCCTCTGGCCCAGACAATAGTGAGAAAGAGGAACTCTAGATATCACTGCCTGCCCCCTCAATGACTCTCTAGATCAGTTCTTATGATCACCCTAGCCCCCTAGGGTTATTTAACCCATAGTGGGGTTGTGGTGGGTACTGGCAGCCATTTTGAATACCCCACCTCATTTTCATCATTTCTATAACTTGCTTGCTTGATAGGCAGAGACTAGGTTTGCACAATCACTGCAACCCACCATGGCTTATTTAACTCATGGTTTGCAGCACGTGCCGGTGGCCATTTTGAATATTGAACTCCAAATAGACAGTTGCCATGGTTTTTCATGTTGTATGAACCCAGGCAGCAGGGGCTGTTTGAGGATTAAACAACCTCAAATAACCTGTAGTCTGTTGTAGGGTTAATTGAGAGTTGGTTAACTCTCAAGCAACCCCTGCCACGTGCATTCATACAACATGACAAACCGTGACAACCCCACATCAGGAGTTGTTGTTGTTTGCATTTATATACTGCTTCATAGCCAAATCTCTCTGGGAGGATTACAAAGATTAAAACATGGAACATTAAAAGTTGAATATTCAAAACAGCCACTGGCATGAGCTGCAAACTACCATGACATTATTATTATTATTATTATTATTATTATTTATTTATTTATTTATTTATTTATTTATATAGCACCATCAATGTACATGTGACTTAAATAATGGTGGGCTGCAGTGGTTGTGTAAACCTAGTCTCTGCCTATCAAGCAAGTTATGGAAATGAGAAAGAGGACAAAGAACAGAAGTTGGTTGGTATCAATGGTGGTGAGAAGATAGACTCACTGAGCGAGGGGTCCATTGAAGGAGTCTTGCCCAAGCTCCCCCCAAAACATGGAGCTGGCAGTGCACTTGGGTGAGAAGTATTACCTTCCCGCAATTGCTCCATTCTCCTAGCCAGATTTATTCTGAGATTGAAACCTGGCTGACGGACAAAAGGGTGTGTGGAGGACAAGGGTATGGGTAAGTTGAAGGTGGGAGAGGCTTTAATCCACTTCCTTTGCACAGCCTTTTTGATGTTAAAGTCATTCTTTACTCCAATTTCTGTGTTACTGCAGCAAATCAAGGGTTAAAGGGATTGATCTGCCACTTTTTCACATCTATTCACACAAAGTTCTTCTGCCAAGTTTGGAATTACTTACCATTCTCATGTCAGTGTCCCCATGACACATGCTGATCAGGAAGGCCCCTCAGTCCCCAGGAAGACTTTGACGGGGCACGGGGTGGGGGGGATTGGATAAGATATATCTGGTGTTTGAACAACCTTCCATTCACTCAAACTTCGGAAGTTTATAACACAGAGGAGGCCTCTGCAGGCACTAACATTGATTTAACACACATACACCCCCAAAAAACACCCAGATCTGAGGTGGAACCTCACTGGAGTCCAACAAGCCACTTTTCTAGTTCAGAGCCACTGTGAAGAACTCTCCTAGATATGGTGGTAGTAGAAAAGAACTCTTTTCGTTGCAATTTTATTGCTACTCTGTACACCTTCAAATAACTGTGATGGTGTTCAGAGTGTGTTTTCATCCACTTCTGGTCTAGTCATCTCCTTTTTCACTTCACCTCCTTCAGTCATTTGGTAAACCAAGAGATCCAATGTTGTCAAAGCAACTAAGGGGAAAGCTCACAAGCAATGGCACTCATGGCCCTGTCAACCTCTCATTGTTGTGTGCTAGGAATAAGAGAGGTTTGCAAGCAGGAACCTGTTCCATGTATATATAACTGTTGCTGGATCAGAGTTCTTTACTGTGAGTAGAAGAGTCATTTCAATGTGCTAAAAGATATCTAATCCACATCAAGTAATCTTGAGAATGTGCTCTCAGCAGCCAATATGCAAGCATTTGAAAACACACTTGGCCATCCTCTTCAACTCACCCTTAGAAATCAGACAAGGTGTGTTCACTGTAGTAATAAGTAGCAGTGGTATTAGTAATAATAATAATTAGTATTATTAGTAGCAGTAGTGGTAGTTTTACATGCTACCATGTTAAACATCACAGATTTTAAGGGAACATATTGATATGGGAATGGCAATTTTGTTACGAGCGGGTTCAGTCAATGGTCTTTTCTTCTCTCGCCCTCCAGTGAATGTCAATCAACTCAAGCTGTTCCTAGGTTCTGCTTACAATGCTAATTATTGCTTCATTCCCACACTTGAGGGAAGTGACAACAAAGCATGAAGATCGCATCACAATTTGTGTTTATGACTTTTTCATGTTTGTAGACGTGTGAGAATCATTACATATGTTCATATGATGAAAGGTAATGAGTAATAATTTAATTACCTGCTTAGCAAAGGTTCAGGTTGATGTATAATATATAAAATAAGGTGTATTTTTGATCATTTGATTGCATACATTATGGTTTAACTTTACAACAAATTTTGTGTCTCTGAAACATTCACTGTTGATATATCTTAAAGAATACTGAAAGCAGAATAAAGTATCATTTGGGAGAATTATTTATTATTATTATTATTATTTATTTATATAGCACGAACAATGTAGGGGTTTGAAGGGGGTTTGCCAAGTTCCACATGTGCGTATGATTACTTCACTTCCCAATCTTCCAGTGCTAAGGCACATTCCCTACTTTGGCCTTGTTCTCATGTCACACTAAATCCACAGTTTAGTGTTCCGTGCACAATCAGCATGAAGCCTTTGGTTTGCACACTTTGCCTTCCCCCTTCTGCATAACTGATAAGAGGAGATAGGAAGCATAGTCTTCCTGTTTTAAATTAACCACAGTTTGCTGTTATGTTTGAAAAGAACAAACTGTGATTGGTTTAAACTCTGGTTTATTGAAAAAGACAAATTGTGGTTTCAGATTATAGCTTTTTTTCAACAAACCATAGTTTAAATTAACCAGAGTTCTAAGTTTGGTCAAAATTATACACTCTGGGTAGTTTCAAAGCAGGCATGGATACTTCTCATCTGTTCCTTGTGCCTCCACCAGAGGAGAGGCATTTAAACTTTTAGAATGGGGGGGGGATTGCAAATGCTGGGAAACCATTAGGGTGACCATATGAAAGGAGGACAAGGCTCCTGTACCTGTAACAGTTGCATAGAAAAGGGAATTTCAGCAGGTGTCATTTGTATGCATGCAGCACCTGGTGAAATTCCCTCTTCTTCACAACAGTTAAAGCTGCAGGAGACTTGCCTTCTTTAGCTAGAATGACCAGATGCAAAAGAAGGCAGGGCTCCTGCAGCTTTAACTATTGTGATAAAGAGGGAATTTCACCAGGTGCTGCATGCATACAAATGACACCAACTGAAATTCTGTTTTCTATACAACTGTTAATCATACAGGAGCCCTGTCCTCCTTTCCATATGGTCACTCTAGGGTTATCTGAAGAATTCTCTTCTCCTATATGTACCTGCCCGGACCCTAAGGTCATCTTTAAGGGAGTCTGTCATTTTTAAGGGACACTAGGAGAGTCTACCTTCCTGGTTCTACTTGCACTGGTTCAAAAGTAACTGTTTTCTAAAGAAAGTGCTCTGTCTAATTTGTATGTCAAGGAAATGCTTGTGTAGTGACCATACCTTGTTTGAAAGCCTTTTTCCTTACTGTAATTTGAATTCGCTATATTAAAAAAAACTCCTAAATTCATCAATATATGACTTATTTCAGAATATATGGTTAGTATGGCAATTTTAGTGTTAGATAATTTTTCTTTCAGAAATCTTAACCTGTGGGAGACAGCCCTCCCACCTAGAAATATACTTTGCCACTTCTGTGCCCCCCTCCTATTTTTTTTCTGGTGCCACCACTGGGGAGCAGTAATGAGACAAAGATTTGACTTTGACTTTGAGAAAAGAAAATGGACCCTGAAAAGAAAATGGACCCTGTAAAGGCAATCTGCTTGAAAACATCTGGCCAGGTTAATAAAATATTAATTTTCACAAAATGAAAAGTACACAAAGAAAACAAGCATATCTGTTTGAGGTGTGGCACTCCATCAAGACAAGAGGGCAAAATCTTTCCCTAATCTAACATGCTTGCTAACTGAAACACCACTTTCTGCTGTCCCAGAATAAGGGCATCTTCTTTCTGTGCACTTGAACAAACAGGCAGGGATCCTGTGGCCATCAGGTCTGGATCCTGTGTGGCCATAACCTGCACAAATATCTCCTAGGTCTGTGCTCAGTCCTATAATTCAGCCTTCCCCAATCTGGTGCCCTCCAGATTAAAACTCCCTGCATGCTGGGAGTGGTGTAGCCCCCTGGGAGGGCAGCAGTTGAAGAAGGCTGATGTGGCTTCAGGAAAATGCCTAGAAGTCAGGTTTGTCAAGTTTTAAGCAAGTAATACAGATGGTTTCTGGGGCAACCAGCTCAGAGACCAAGTATGCAGAGCTGTGGCTTACCCATCACAAACACATACATGACCATCCTGTAAAGGAGGACAGCAGAATCCTTGCGATTACAATGAAACTACAACAAAAAACCTGTGCTATGGCCTACAGGCCAATGACACAAGCAGCTACCAATTGAATTGTATGGACTGTATGGATTGGGCTCTCTTACAGGGCTGTCAACAGAGGTAGGTATCGTTGGGCTTCTGCCAAGACCCACATCCCTGCAGTGAGGCTACTGCCAACACTTGGGAACTTGCCCTTGTTCACCTGCCCTTTCCAAGCATGCAAGTCCTAACCGGAGTGAGAAGATAGAGCAGTGTCCCTCTCCCTCTGGGCAGTTGTACAAACTGGGTCCTGAAGGAGAGGACAAGTGAATGAAGTGGAGGTAGATACACTCAGGTACCTATTTAGGGCATCTTGTCTGAGGGCACCCTAGAACCAACACTGCCTGGTGGGCTGCCATTGCTAGAAACCTCCTCAATAGAGCCAGGGAGGACCCAATTTATGCCTTCACAGCACAGAGATTTTCACAGATTGGCCCACTCTCATGTCTGGAGGCCTCTTTCCATGGTACCTCACACCACCCCTTCCCTTTGTCTCTCCTAACCCCACTGGTAGTAACCAGATTCCCTTCTCTGTGTATTTCTCATGATATTTTGCATGCATTAGTCAAGGTAAAAGTGATGGAATGCAGTGTTTTGATGAAGGAAATGAAAAACTAAACAGGTGAGATTCAAGGTGTGACCAAACTCGAGGTGTGACCAAATCCAGGTGAAATTACAGTGCTCAGAAATGCATTTTGAGACTGAGTTTGCCGTTTTATAGAGGGTGTTGTCTCAGCTGATGGTGGTGAAAAACCTGTTTGAGGTGTAAATAATGGCACGTTAGAAACCACAAAGGAAAATGTGGGAGAAAAGAGCAAACAAGAAGGAGGGCAATACTGAGGGAAGAGGAAGGGAGAATAATCAGCACAGAGAGTTGTGGGGCTGGATTAGGCATTTAAGAGGATTCAGAAAGGCTAGCCACAGACAGTGCCCTGGGAGAAGTGCCCTTTTGCTTTGTATGACTGCACGTTTTTTTCAATTTCAAAGTCAGTTTGAAACTCTGCCTGAGGAATGGGAAAGGCCCCATCATCAAAACCAAAAACTTTTAAGACCCATTGTGGTGTAGCGGCTAGAATGTGAGGTTTGGTTGTAGGAAGCTTATTCACCATTCAGTTCTGAAGCTCAGTGAATAGCCTTTAATATTGTTCAGGCCTCATTCTCACCAAGGGGATAAACCTATGTCTGAGCTATATCACTTCAGACTGCAGGTTGGGACTCGTATGATTGAATTTTCCTCCATATAAAAAGAAAACTGAGTGTGGGGGGGGGGGGAGAGAGAGAGAATATGACTGCAGAAAATTTGCAAGTCAACAAGAAGGCTGAGTTACAACCATCCTCCTTGATTTTCTGTGTGGAGGGAATGTTGTTATTGTTTTGGTACATTCAGTTATGTGGTCCCTTTCCCACAGTGGGTACAGCCCAGATCGAGGTACATATGATAATCTGCCTCATTGGGTTTTTGTGACATTGAACTGTTGTAGAAGAGCAGGATATAAATGTAACAAATTAATTGAAGGATGAAGCTTGGAGCCAACAGATTACAAAGACGCAGAGGGTTGGTTCACACCTGTATTTTTATTCATCTTTGACTACAGTGTCATGATGACTTGCATGTGTGAAGGAGCATCACAGATTAAAAATTTCACATCACTTGATACCGAGGAGCAACTTGAGAAAGGTTTGCTGGATCTGTGTAAAGTCAGCCAGCACTGACTAATCAAACCATGGGATACAATGTCTATATTGAAGGGCATCACGAGGCTGTAGTAGGATCATGGGGTGGGGGGTGGGGCGGATTGCCACCTCAACACCATATGGCTGGCTAGCAATGCACAGCATAGGATGCTGACTTCATGGCCTTTGTGGTGCTGTGTTAGCAAACACTGTGCCTCAACTAGAGAAGGGGGGGCTGGAGGCCAAATCTGGCCCTCTGGGATTCTCCAGATGGCCATGCCCCCTTCCCTTGCCCCCCCCTTTCCCTGAACTGAAAATCATTTGGTGCTTTCCTGGCTTTTGTGCAGTTTTTTTTCCATTCTAGAAGCATCAGATGCCTCTCCTAAGGCTTAGTTACTGGAAGTAAGCGCTTTAAGCTACAATATGCTGTTATTGTTGTTGTTGTTGTTGTTGTTATTTTGTAGGGGTGTGCACAGACCCCCCGCTCCGCTTCACTTGCAGATCCGCCATTTTCCGGATCGGGCCGCTCCGCCCCGCCCCCGCTCCGCCCACTTCCGCTCCGCTCCGCCCGGAGCTCCGGATCCGGATCCGGAGCTCCGTTTCCCCCCCCCATAGGCTTGCATTGAAAGCTAAAAAATTATACAACTTTTTTTCTGTTCAAGTTAGAAACCTCATGTTTGGCACCATGACACCTCATGGGGATATACACACGCATGCCAAGTTTCAAAGCAATCCCATCATCCCCTGATTTTTGGCGAATTTTTGAAAATCGGGCACCCCACACACAACATCCCTGCGAGGTGGGCAGGGGAGGAGGGAGGGAAGGCAGGCAGGCATGCAGCTGGCATTTCTGGGGGCATAAGGAAGTGAGCCAAGGATAAGCCAGTAATGCATATAAAATGGAATAAATCAATCAATAAACAAAGGAGGGGTGGAATTAAAAGCAGCAGTGTTGCTCAATAAACAACAAGAAGAACTTTTTTAAAAAGGCTATATCTGTCTTTTACCAGCAATAGGGGGACGTGCCCGGGGGAGGGGGAAGTAGCTGCCAGTTCAAGACACTGACAGCCATAGCTCTGAGAAGAAGTAAAACGCTCACTTCGACTCAGAACAGGCATTGCTCCACCACTGAAAAGTGACCATTCACTTCAACTCATGATAGGCATTGCTCCACCGTTTTACTCTCTTTGGAAGGCTCTAATGGCCTTCCAGTGCAGGAGAGAGTGGGGGCACGTCCACGATGAGATGCCCTAGGGGAGCTCATCCCCTTGCACCACATCGATTCAGTTGTTCCCCAAGGTTAGGGTGGGGAGCAGTGCTGTGTTTCTATCTCTTATTCTTGGCTTAGTATATGATTTCAGGTTGTGTTTGTGCATTTGGTGGGGCTACTGTGTTAAAAAACACGGGGAAAAGCCCATTCAGATGAAGAAAGAGAAGTTTCCCAGAATCCCAAGTTACCTGTTTTGCCTATGCCCTCCTCCAACTTTGGGATCATCATGACCGGGAGCTGACTCTGCCCCTCAGCCCTTTGAAAAAGGTATTTTTCCCGCCGATTTTTTAAAAACGTCTAGCCCGCGACCCGTACGATGCAGAAAGTTGAGAGTGGTCTCAAAATGACCCCCATCCACGACTCTCTGTGCACAAGAATTTCCAGAACGATAGCTTAACCCCCCCCCAGTTATCCCCGATTCTTTCCCTCAATGCAATCCTATGGGCGAAAAGCCGAAAACGCAGTTTGAGCCGCGCGGTTGACCCGATTTTCACAAAAATATAGCCCGCGACCCGTACGATGCAGAAAGTTGAGAGTGGTCTCAAAATGACCCCCATCCACGACTCTCTGTGCACAAGAATTTCCAGAACGATAACTTAAACCCCCCCCCAGTTATCCCCGATTCTTTCCCTCAATGCAATCCTATGGGCGAAAAGCCGAAAACGCAGTTTGAGCCGCGCGGTTGACTCGATTTTCACAAAAATATAGCCCGCGACCCGTACGATGCAGAAAGTTGAGAGTGGTCTCAAAATGACCCCCATCCATGACTCTCTGTGCACAAGAATTTCCAGAACGATAGCTTAAACCCCCCCCAGTTATCCCCGATTCTTTCCCTCAATGCAATCCTATGGGCGAAAAGCCGAAAACGCAGTTTGAGCCGCGCGGTTGACCCGATTTTCACAAAAATATAGCCCGCGACCCAGACAACGCAGAAAGTTGAGAGTGGTCTCAAAATGACCCCCATCCACGACTCTCTGTGCACAAGAATTTCCAGAATGATAGCTTCAAAAACAACGTAGTTATGCGCGATTATTTGCCGCAATGCAATCCTATGGCGAAATGTTTTCAAGATGGCGACCGGAGCGCTCCGCCTGAACTCGGAGCTCCGAAAAATGGGCGCTTCTCTTCGCCTTGCTTCTAGGGGGTCCGCGGTCCGCTCCTACTCCGCCTCTGGGTAAGGCGGAGCAGGCCAATCCGCTACTGCTTCTACGCTCCTAATCGGAGCGGAGCACATCCCTATTATTTTGTCTCTACATCCTTTGGCTTCAGTTAGGGTGATGATATGGAAAGGAAGACAGGGCTCCTGCATCTTTAACAGTTGTCTAGAAAAGGGAATTTCAGCAGGAGTCATCTGTATGCATGCGGCACCTGGTGAAATTCCCTCTTCATCAGAATAGTTAAAGCTGCAGGAACCTGGCCCTCCTTTGTATCTGGTCACTCTAGCTAAAGAGGGCAGGTCTCCTGCAGCTTTAACTGTTGTGATGAAGAGGGAATTTCACCAGGTGATGCGTGCATACAAAGGACACCTGCTGAAATCCCATTTTCTCTACAACACTTAAAGGTATAAGAGCCCTGTCCTCCTTTCCATATGGTCACCCAAGCTTCAGCTCTGCCCACCACTGAAATGAGGCCCCTGAGAACTTTTCCGGAATTGAATCCGGCCTCCATGCCGAAAACGGCCCTCCATCCCTGCTCTCTCCAGTAAGAGTGGTGACTCCCCCTCTCCTTAAACATCCCTCAGCAGCAACTACCTTTAGACCTCCAGTGAACCCTCTCACAAGCTGTCAGGGTTGATATCTACTAAATGCATTTTGATGGTGACTGTTCACACATTCAGCGGAGAGTGATCAAATGATGAGTCATTAAGCTGTGACAGATCAAGGGAAGTGCATGGATGTGTGAACTGGTCCAAAGAGAGGAGCAATTGTGGCCATAACAATGATAGAAATGATGAAATTGCCTGGAAAGATGCATTGGGAAATGACTGAATTGGAGAGAGGAAAGAAGAAAGTCTGGCAAAGATGACTTTGCATTGATCAAAGTGAGCTTCGGCAATGGATGTCAACTTCATCGGGAAATCATGCTTTGAAATCATGGGAGCACTCCTGAAGCCATCCCCAAACTCATACTCAGTGACATGGAAAGAGTATATTCCCCCGCCTGCTTCAAAACAGGGGTATTAGTAAACCTCTCTAAGCATATGCAGGCCTTGCCAATACACAGACACTCGTGCAAACTGAAAACATGATGTATTTTCAGACATTTTATGACTCCTGTGCCATGAGGTGGGAAGCAACTCTAAGCTACCTATGCAAACTACTTTCTCGCTGGACCTCCCAGAATGGTATCATTTGAAAGAAGAGACATACCAAGAAGATGTAGCAGAGATCACTATGCACCCTCTTACCTGCGAGCAAGTTCCACTGAACACACCAGGGATTGGGAATGGGAGGTTTACTTATGAGTAAACCTATACAAGACTGTCCTATATAGAACTCTCAAAGCTACATTTAAAAAAGAAAACAATTTCTACCTTTCATACACTGATAACCATATATATATATATATATATATATATATATATATATTCCCTGTAAGCAATAACACACCTGAGTCTCCGTGCTTCATCCTTTACATGGAAACACAAGCCTGCCTTTTAATAAAGCCCTAATAATGGCCCTGCTTTAAAGGACAAGGGCTAATCACTTTCTGCTTAGCATTCCAGCCACATGACGGTGGAGATAGAATAAATCAGGGAAAACAGCAAGATGCGGCGCGACTAATTTTCATGTAAAAAGGGGTGATTGCCTTTAAAAAGAAAAGGGGGGGGGAAGCACCGTTGTGGTCTCTGTGTGTGTGTGTTTTAAGCTGTTAAAGCCCCAAACAGCCTCAGCTATTGGTTTATGAATTATTGATTTTTTAAAAAAAAAGCGAGAAAGGAGGCTCCCCCCTTCTTTAAAAAATAAAATAAAATAAAACCTCATCTGCTAAGCCACCACAGACTGAAGTGCCTCACACTGATTCCTGATTTACATAGTCCCAGTTGGAAGCTAATGAAGACTGCTGAGCCACCTTTCAACACGCAGCTAAACCTTCATGTATTTAAAAGCAGGGAATGTGTGCTTGTTGCTGGCAAATTATTCATCTAAGATCTGAAGTTTCTGACACCGCCTGCGTCAGATAAACTGTCACCCAAATTGCAAACTAATTAGTGATTCAAACATTTTCGAGCTGATTGATGACAGAATAATTTACGCTTGTTTCTCAGTTTCCAGCTGGCACAGGCTGCTGACTGGAGCCCTAATTAGCGCGAGTACATCAGTCATGTTCTGCCAAGGCAGCACATACAATTAAAAGGCAGTTTAAATGGAATATCACATTAAAAAGGCTGGTAGATGCAAATGTGAGGAAACAGCACTTTAGGAAGAAATGACAACAGAACCCCATAAACCAAAACAGAATAGAAGAGGATCTAAAAAAAGAAAAAAAGCAACACCAAGAACGAACTTCTCCTTTACGTAGATTATTTAACAAAACAAAAAAAGCAAAAAGGGATAATGTGCATGCTAAATACTTCTTAATCTCAGGAGCGTTGGAAATTATGATCTCCGTCAAATATGCTTGGGAAATTAACATTTTTTTCTTTTCTTTTTCTTTTCCTGGTGGTTTCAAGAGTCAAGGCCACATTTGCAAGAAGATGCACCTTTGTAAGCACCTACCAGGGTGACCAAATGGAAAGGAGGACAGGGCACCTGGATTTTTAACAGTTGCATAGAAAAGGGAATTTCAGCAGGTGTCATTTGTATGCATGCAGCACCTGGTGAAATTCCCTCTTCATCACAACAGTTAAAGCTGCAGAAGCCCTGCCCTCTTTTGTATCTGCCCATTGTAGTATACCTCCTGCAGCTTTAATTGTTGTGATGAAGAGGGAATTTCACCAGGTGCTGCATGCATGACACCTGCTGAATTTTTAGAAAATTATTATTATCTGTATCTGCAGGGCTACTCATTTGGATTTTTTTGCATCTTATGACTATCAAAATTATGGACTGAGAATGGAAACAAATCCAAGGGTCGCCTCAAAAAAATAAACCTCTCCTTGCCACCCTTTGGTTCCCGGCACATCAGATTATGTAAATAAGGTGGAAGTAGCATTCAGGAAAATGGCCCTAGATCTTCCTTTAATCCTCCTGCTTGCTGCAGCTGCTACAACCACACCCATTTTGACCTCAATTGAGAATTTGGCCAGATACAGCTTGTGAGGCAGAGGTGAGAAAAGCTGAAGCTGTTGATAGTATCTCCAACAAAACTATTATAGGTCCAGGAGCCCTGACCTACTTTTAATCCAGTCAACCCAGTCAGTGGGGTGGGTGGAAAGGGGAGGGGATTGTTGGGGAGTGGTATGTGTGTTGGTTGTAGGAGAAAAGGGGATTGATGGGTGGATGGTGGGAAGGGGAGCAGTTGGCTGGGTGAGAGGTGGTACGTTAGGTAGGTGGGAGCTGGGTGAGGATGGGCTCGATCTGAAATTGGCTGGGTTTGGAAATAAACTGAGATATGCCTCCATTTTGGGAGAAAGACATTTAGTTGATTTCTTAGCCAAACTGATGCAAGCTTGGAGGGGAAGCTTGCCCATCACTAGGGCATAAACTACACCTACCACTGTTTTTCAATGAAGGAGGGATAATTGTGAGATTTCCCACTTCTGCAATCATCCCTCATGGGGCACATGCAAGGATAGTTTCCCCGGAGTAAAGGAGAGCTGTTGTGGGAGGATATGTGCCCCATGATGGTGTTTCCGAAGATGTATCGGGAGAAGTGGGCGGGACTGGACAGATGAGTATGGGGCAGGGAGTTGATGTTTTTTAATAACTCCTCTGAGATGCACGCCGGTGCAAATACACAGAAATGCAGGGGGGCGGATAGGTGCTATGTCAAAGATGCACTCCTATGCATCAATATAGTTATGTTAAAAAAAGGAAGCACATGGTCGATGCCAAAAGACACCAATAGCTAATCAAAAACTGTGCCGAAAATGGCAGCCGCCTATTTCTTTGCATAATTTTTCAGTCTGATGACAATGTAGATGAGAGGGAGGGGGGAGGATCAAGTTTTGATGAGTAAATCTGAAGTATATTGGGTTACACTCAGGCTTGATGCAGACCAAACTGGAATCTTTCGTATATGGTAAAACCTGAAGTGTAAGTGGCTCTAAGATCTGATTTGATGTAATTCTAACTGTACAGTTTTAGTTAGCTAACAACTGGGGCAGATTCTGCTGATTGTTTTTACTATTGAGTTAATTTAATAGAAACTAACATGCTGATACAAATGGCAAAGACGTGTTTCAGCTCTGTGTTGCTTCCTAGAGTAATAGTCTATAACAACAAATCCACATGTGACATCTGAAGCCCATGTACTCAGAGGGTTCCATTGGCACTAACTGGTAAAGTTCAGAAGGGACTGAATTGTATGGAAAAACTGAAACCGAGAATCCAGGGAAATTCTGTAGCTTTTGGCAGGCACTGATTACCAGGTCGCCATTTGGTTTCACTTCCAGAAGTGTAACAGAGAGTGATCCCACAGACATTTGGGGGTCTTGTTCCTGTCATACATTTTATGGATGATACATCTTATGGATGATATCTTACTGTGGGGAAAGACCGGGCAAGAAATTAATGAGACACTAATGTGAGTTCTTGACAGGTGTCATGCAAAACACCTGAAACAGAATAAAGAAAAATGTAAATTTCCTCTCTAGGATATATAAAAAAACCTAGCATGTCTCTCAAAAGGCTAAAATAGAGGCAATAGATAAAATGCCTCATCCAAAGAATGCTGATATATAAGGATTTATAAGAATGGTCAGTAATCCACCATTCCCCCCCCCCCAACATGTCAATACTATTAAGAAAATTATTGGCTGAGTTTCACTGGATGCCATTCTATGAAACAATATTCATGTACTTAGAGGAGGTACTTATAAGAGGAATCCACAGACTTTCTCATTCATACACACACACACACACACACACACACACACACACACACACACACACTTTCCTGAAATTTATCCGAATTTATTCACAGGGAAATCTGCAAGTTTCTTCTGGAAAATATGCATGGGGAAAAATTAAGTAGAATGGGAGACAATGTGCTAAATGTTACATACTAAGAAATTATGTGAATTGTTGCAAACTTTCTTACAGAATTATTTATGTATTTTTCCACATAAAGGGAAAAAACCCCACATATTTGAATCCATCTGTGAACAAATGCTGGAATGAATGACACCACACAATTCATGAAACATACACAAAATCGACTTCATAAAATCCGGACATCCCTAGTTACAGGTAGTATCACCTGTTGCATATGCTTCTTGGATTGCAATCCTATACATGCTTACCTGAATACAGAGTAGACATGTAGAAGATTGCTCAGTAAACCACTGAGAACAGAACCCAATAAACTATAGAACAGAACTATGCTCAGTTTGAAAAATATATGAGAGCAGTGTATTGAATCACTCAGAAAAACAGTGATAGTGAAACAGGGGCTCCAGGCACAGCTTTTTTTAGAAGCGGCTGTACTACCGCTTCTTTTTAAACATGTTGGAAAACTCCCCTCCCTGAGAGATGCATTAATAATATGTTGTAGGTGTAATCTAACTGCATCTGCTCCCTGGGCGACCAGCCAAGAAGGACAGGGATCGAGAGGGCAAGTTGTCCTCCTCACTCGTCCAGGCAGCTTGTCCATGGTACTCACCAACTGAAACTGATCCAGTGTGATCCTACTCATGGAGTTGCTGGACGACTCCATTGTCAGCTTCTGCTATAATGGCGGCATCTAAGTCAGCTCTTATCTGAGAGATGTTATCTGTGAAATTATAATTAAAGTCATCACAGCGAACTACTGAAGGCTCTAAAATCAGGTTCAGGAGGGAAGGTGTCTGCATTAGACCCCCTCACCACCCTGAACAGTTCAGCTGGACGCGAATTTGCAGAAGAAGTGCATGCAGAGAAGAAAGCTTTCTTCACTGCACATATTGTCACCCCATAGGAATGAAGATGTTCTCTATGTCGTGTCTTGTTGGATATAAGTCAAGTTTTCCACCATCAATGCTCTAGTCATCGTCCTTCCCACTTCAGAAACCTAGAAACCTAACGGGGGAGCAGTGATGCTTGTGGTGAAAAGCTTTGAACCTTATGCTCAACCTTTTTATTTGTAAATAAATGCCATAAGCCTGTAGTGACCTCCTTCCAAAGAAAAATGAACTGTTTTTCAGTGATGCACCCCTGAAACGTCTCACCACTCAGAAAAGTGGATTGCCTAAGGACTTCACAAAAAAATCAGTAATGAAACAACAAAAATGTTGAAATTAAACATCATAGTGAAAATTCAAGGAGCGATCAAACATTTGGAGAATATCCTCCATTAAAATTTGACAGGGAAAATTTGGGGGAGCAATGGGCGGGGAGGAAGAAAATCCTTCCTGAACTCAATGGGCTACAATGAGGCACCAGAACAGAAATAAAAATAATCCTCATAAAATTATACATTCTCCAACAATACATTGTGCTTCTAAGACAGAAGCAGATATTGCATGATGATAGTGTGATGAATTAAAATTAAGCCAATGTTTCTCAGAAAACATTTATTAGAATTTTCATTTTTTCAACCCCCTCGCCCCAAAAAACAACGACACTTTGCAGAATGTTCTTAGAATATGTCCCACAATTTTGTAGCTGCCACCATTTCACCTCCCTCTTCCACACAAACATGCTCACGATGCCATGGGATGTGGAGGATGCAAAATGGTGAACAGGTTGCTAATACAGTTATTGCCACTACCACCACTTGTAGCAGCAGCAGCAAACAAAAACTTTAGGGAAAAAAAGCAAGATGCTGTCTTACAGTCACCGCTAATGGTGAGCCCCAGCCTAAGAAACTGTTGGAGAATTTATCCTTCCCTCAGAAAACATCAGTGAAATGGACCCGCCCCCTGCATTTCATTAGGGCACAAATGGGATGGAATATTTCAATAGGTCATTTGCACACAGCTCTATCACTTTTGTTAGTATTCTTATGCATGTTTGGGGGGATCTTTTTTGGTGGGGGGTGGAGTTCTAAGCATTTTACAAAAATCACCAGCTTTTTTGCTGTCAGAGCTTGGTATCTCTTCTTGTTTAACAGTGTCTGTGTTTTATTACTTAAGTGTTTACGTCTTGGTTAACTCTCAGTCAGCACACAGGTGTATGCCTCTGGGGGCAAAATTTGATTTGTCACTTCTGTAATAAGGAATGATGGTAGCTCTAATCTCATATTTTTATTTACACTTGAACTCTAAAAATGTAAACACTCCTCTCTCATTGCCTTTCCTATCAGTTCCTACTAGCAATGCAATCAAGCGGAGGACAAAAGAAACACTTCCCAACCTGTGCAGAATAGGTGTTAAACTACAATGCTAGGCCCTTGTTTTGTAATGTACACTGCATATTTGATCACACTAGTTCATCTTACTCCAATGTGACCTCTGTGTGGGGGAGGTTTTCATGAATATAAACTGCCTTGGGGTTCAAACCTTGTCTGCTAAGGTGTTTTTGAGATTATCTATAGAACATGACAGATGAGCCCTTGACTTTTACAACACTCAAGCTCAGAACAAAGAGGAGTCACTATGCTAAACACAAATAGAATGCAAAGCGGAAGATGTGCTAAAGCACTCCAATTTGCTTCCAAGAGTGGTGAAGGCTGAAAGCTCGTGTTATTCGCACTCTCGCAAAATGACATATGAGTCTGTGAGACGCAAAGTAGGTTAGGTGGTAACTGTCTTTTTAAAGAATTCATTTAATAATTTATACCAGCAAATATACACTGACACGTACAATTTCAGCATACATTTCCAGACTCTGATCTCCGGACTGCAAAAGCTGACTGATGTCAGTGCTTAACCTCTTACTTCAAGGAGTAACGGAATCACTGGTGGAGATGTTTGCGAGGCTGGGATGGCCTGCTAGCGCTGGGTGTGAATAAGATCAACAGTGGGAGTGGTGGTGTAGTGGAGCCAAGGCTTGCAAAGTCGATGCTTTGAGACATCTTGATTAGCTGGGACAATGACATCGTTTGCCACCCCCATCAGACTACCCTATTCCCTTTCAGCTCAGCTTCAATCCTCGCAGTGGCTGAAGGGAAATGGATATTCCCAGGAAAAAGATATAGTCCTGTGAGCTATTACTGTTGTAATGCAAAGTATTTTGGTCTTGATTGGGTGATTAAGACCCATTAGCTTAAAAAAAATTAAAAAGCCAAAACACCTGCTCCTGATGGAGATGAAAACTGCTAGAACTAGTTTGTTGACTGTTCCCTCGTGGTGCCTGAAAAACGAATTCCTGGAAATTCTTGAGCTAGTAGTCTTACGCTCTTTGGGGACATGATGCAATCTTAGGTCTCTCCAATCAAAGACCAGTATGCTATCTCTGCCAGCACTGCCTTTTGCCAGCTCACTAGTCTATGGCCTAATCTACACCGAGCAGGATATTGCATGAAAGCGGTATAAAAGGCTGGAGCCACACTACTGCTTTATAACGCTATTGAAGTGCACTGACAACTGTTGGGGCCCATTGACACAGAGACCGTATACTGCTTTCATACCACTTTCATAGTGCTTTATCCTGCTTGGTGTGGCTCCTGCCTCTTATATATTATTATTAATAATATTTATTTATAAAGTGCCATAAATTTTCATGACACTGTACAGAATAAAACAATACAAGACAATCTGCATTATGGCTTACAATCTAAAATCACCATAACAGACAGGGGAGGGAGGGGAAAAACCAGTAGGGGTAGGGACATTAAAACTAAATATAGACTAGTATATACCGCCTTTGTAGTATTATATCCTGATTGGTGTAGATTAGGCCTGTGACTGCCAACTGATCCTAATGAATTGGGCATTATGGGGACTGTCGTAATGAATGCTTGTGCTTTGGAATGTAGACTAATTTAATGTAAGTCAAGAGTGCAAAAAGTGTGAAAAATTGGGGAAAAAAGTGGTCCACTAAACTATTTCTGGTGGCCTGGCCAATCCCCCTGCATCGGCCACCACTGAAAAAAACATGGTGGTACTGTCCAGGGTTTCACTTGCTAGTGCTGGAATCCTTTCTTTATCTCCCATCTCTGCTATAAGCAAACAAAATTCTGTTGGCCTGTGAACCCAAGATTGAATCTGTGGACAGCCCTGCTGTCTGTTTGCTTCTTGGGAAGAAGCATGCTGTTTGTTTCACACATTCATGTTCCTTACCTGATGATGCTTTGCACATGGAAATAGATCACCACAGATAGAACGTTCATACGATGCCTTTCAGTGGAAACAGTTGACACATTCAGCTGCCAGTCACAACATGCAAAGCAAGCAAGAGGGGAAAAGCCACAGCTCTGTGGCAGAGCTCCTGCTTTGCATACAAGAATGTCCCAGGTTTGATCCTTGGCATCTTCACATGGGGCTCTAAAAACTCCTGCCTGAAACCTTGGACAACATCTGCCAGTCAGTCTTGTCAATATTGGGCCAGATGGACCAATGGTTTGACTTGATATAAGGCAGCTTCTGATGTTCTTAAGGGCTGAGAAAATCAAGTTCTCAGACTTAAAGCTTCTGAGCTAATTTCATCCATGGTCATCTTTACAGATTCTGTAGACAAGCAAATCAGAGGTAGAAATCAGCTGAAAGAGAGTTTGCACCTGGAAAGATTTTTTCTTTAAAAAAACTTCCCATTCTTTCACAACTATTCCTGGAGAAGTGGTCATGTAGATAATACCACTTGTCCCTTTTTCTGTAGCATAAGGGGAAAAAAACTGTTCTGCAGAGGGACATAGCGACTTATGAATGATGGAAGGGAGTGAGCCCAGAAGTGTGGCTTATTTCTGCAAGCTGCCAACCTGGGAGGACAACCTCCATCTCTTGATTGCATCAGCAAATTCATCACTGGTATCTATTGGTATCTGAGGCCATGTTCTAACAGTAGATACTGGAAGAATGATCATTGCTCAGCTGCACAGTTTCATAAGCCTTCTGATCCTCAAAGTCCTGGTGCCATATCTTTGACCATGCAGCTGGAACCCTATTTCCCTATTATTATATCATCACTATATCCATATTCTTGCCTTTCTGTCAGAGCTGCTCCATTCACAAGGGGGAGGAGTGGGCTGGAGAAACCAAAAGCAATTCACTCCTAATAGAAACAAAGCATAACATCAACATTCTACCTAATCAGGTTGCTTGTTTCTTTCCTTCTCACCCCACAACCTGCATTTCCACTGATGTTCATTAGTTCCACCACTGGGGAGAGACATGGGCGAGTGAGGCAGTCATGCCCCACACAATAAGTACTAGTGAACATTATCTTCTGGTGATGTTGGGAAACATAGTAGGGATACGATTTTGAATGGCATTCCCATGACAAATGTAGCATGGTCTTAATTCCTTGAATGACACTGTTATATTTTTCTTCTCCCCTCCGCTATACACATATCCAGGTTTGGGGTAATTATCTTTATTCAGGGTTTCAGATTGAATGTATGCACTTTTCCTTTTTATTTCTAAATCAAAAATATTCTGTCTAATATGGCATTGCTGATATGTCCTTAAACTTCAACTCTTGTAAAATTAGACATTTAGGGTGCAATCCTACGCATGTTTTGGCAGGAAAAAAGTCCTACAACTCCCAAGGCTAATCCACCTTTTTCTGTCTAAGCATGCATAGGATCGCACCCTTAGACACAAAAGCAGTTCTGGGATCCCTTTTCCATCATAACTTGGACAGGACCAAACTGCAGGAATGTTGTCTAAGATGAGATGGTTGAATGAAGCATTTATGCAGATTAATATTCAAGGCTAATCCACCTTTTTGCTGCATGCTAGGAAATGCTGGAATTTGACAATAAGCCAAAATAGATGTATGAGATGGGCATGTGGTGCATTCCATCTTTCCTTTTGTTTATTTTCTTCTAAGAGAGGTGAAGGATGGTTTGTTTTTCTCCTCTTGTTCCCAAGTGGCTGATCAGCACATTTGGTGGCTCCTTACATATCCACGAAAAATAACAGCTCAGTAAAGATAGGAATTTGGAATTCCCGATGGTAGCTAAAACATCTAATGTGCAATGTAAATACAGCAGGTGTTAGGCAGTTTGTCTTTATAACATAACAGTTGCGTGCAGCCTCACTTCCCTAGTGGGGAACCTACAGAAGCTTGACTACTCAGAATTGTAGCATTTCTAACTGAAGAAAGGCAAATGTAAACACCCTTTGCCTGCCTATGGACCATCCTGCTCCACTCTTTAAAAGTCCCTATTAGATTAGCTGGCAGAAGAGGTGTTCTGTCACTTTTGGGGACTGATGCTGAGAAAAACTAGCGGTACGTGTCTAGGGACACGCGCATCCACATTGTAACACAAAGGATCAACACTGTTGTAGTGACAACAAATATTGTCTGCGGAAAATAGCTGTATTGCGCAAAAATAAAAGATCAAGTCTTTATTGTCAGTCCAAACCTTTTAATATAAAAACCATTTTTTCTTAAAGAAGGAGATGATAGATAGATAGATAGATAGATAGATAGATAGATAGATAGATAGATATGCTTAGAGTGGACCCATTGAAATTAGCGATCATCTTTTAAACAAGCCTTTTATAGCATGCTCATTACTGGCCACTCACAGATGTTCGTAGGTCATTCTATGTTGCCATCAGCCTCCTGTGTGTCTCCTGCTCCATTTTCTGATTTAGTGCTAAAAATAAAACCTCACAAAACCCAGCTCTTCTGGGATATATTGATATTTATTGGCTTTTCCTGTTGTGTGCAGGCAAAGTTGCACTATAAAATGCTGTACAAGCCATATGGTTGCTCCTCTCTTCCTCATGTAATTGCAGCTCATTGCAGAAGCAGAAGAGAAGCTGGAAGCAAAGCCATGGTAAGAGAACACGATTTCCCCCGGTCTGAAGGAGCTTAGTGTGACAAGTTAGCTGTGATTTAAGTTACATTGGGTCTGTTCTAAGCATGGGTCTATTCTAAGCATCACTAAGTCAGGGATCCAACCCTGTGGACTGACAATAAAGGCATAGGGTTGGTTCCTAACTTTCCTTCCATGAACTGAACAATTCAATGCACATTCCCCAAATCTTCTCCATGTGTTTGGGACCCTTGGAGCAGTAGCCCACTCAACACTATCACAAATGTAAATTATGTTGTGCTGGTGTAAGTACCCTCTAGCACAACACAAATTGCATTTGGTAGTGCAACGGATTTCCTCAGAAAAATTATTGCACCAGCAAATGCTATTAATGTTGCACTAGAGGTTGCTTAGAGCAGTGTAACATAATTTACATTACCAGTATTATCAAACAACGATACTGCTCTATAGAATGATATGGGTTATGGTGCTAAGGGCTGCAAACTAAGGAGCGAATGGCAGGAATTGCCCCACATGGTAGAATTGAGAGGTGCACTAGGATGTCTGTTTTTTATCCATCTTGCATAATACAGCTATTTTTGACAGACACCCTTCATACATACCTCTTGTGGTGAGGGAGTGCTTCTCTGTGGTGTGTTATGACATGTGTATTATGTTTGTGAATGCTAAATCCATTTGGGTGGAGCAGTCCAGGGAGTCTTTCCCAACCAACCATATCCAAGTTCAACGGGCATGATAGGCAGGTAGGAAATACCCACGGAATTGGCTCCAACCCCACACAGAATTGGCTCCACGGAATTGGCTCCACGGAATTGGCTCCAACCCCACACAGTAGAGTGGGGTTGCACTGTGAGCAGATGTGGCTTACATTATACCACAGATATGTATGAATGAAGCCCACATGACTCCTTGTTCCTCCATCCTATCCACCCACTCTAACATGTATTTTTGTAACAAATTTGGCACTGGCAATGGGGCAGCGTTGGAGGCTGCAAAAAAAGGCTATGCAGCCCATGGGCCATGCATTGCTCAGTCCACTACAACCACCCTGACTTAGAACTTTCACCCACTTGGGAAAGTAGAGAGCATAACAGATATTTATGGTTATTTCACGGTTGGACTACTGCAACCTTCTTCTCTCTGGCCTTCCTTCTTCTCACATCAGTCCGTTGGTTTCTGTTCACCACTCTGCCGCAAAGATCATCTTCTTGGCTCGCCGCTCCGACCATGTTACTCCGCTTCTGAAATCTCTTCATTGGCTTCCAATTCACTTCAGAATCCAATATAAACTTCTCCTGTTAACCTTCAAAGCTTTTCACGGTCTAGCTCCTTCCTATCTCTCCTCTCTCATCTCACACTATTGCCCCGCTCGTGCTCTTCGCTCCTCTGATGCCATGTTTCTCGCCTGCCCAAGGGCCTCTACTTCCCTTGCTCGGCTTCGTCCATTTTCGTCTGCTGCCCCTTACGCCTGGAACGCTCTTCCAGAACATTTGAGAACTACAAGTTCAACCACAGCTTTTAAAGCTTAACTAAAAACTTTTCTTTTTCCTAAAGCTTTTAAAACTTGATGTTGTGCAGACTTCTACTGTTACTTTCTACTGTTAGTTTTTCCCTACCCTGTGCCTGCTTACCCTACCCTGTACCTGTTTGCATTCTCTTCCCCTCCTTATTGTTTTACTATGATTTTATTAGATTGTAAGCCTATGCGGCAGGGTCTTGCTATTTACTGTTTTACTCTGTACTCTGTACAGCACCATGTACATTGATGGTGCTATATAAATAAATAATAATAATAATAATAATAATAATAGATACATTCTTTTTTTTAAAAAAGGAATAGTTAATTGTTAATTAATGGTCACAGCAAAGGGGAATCTATGTTTCGATTGTAATGGTAGCCCTATGCAGGTGTTCATGTGCAGGGTGAAAATGTGGAGGGGGGCATGGGTGTGCCCCATCCCTATTGTCCCTGCATGCCTCGTACCCTGATAGGCCACATTCTGTATACGGCTGTGTAAAGGTATACAGAGTTTCCATGGTCAAAATCCTGATAAGGCTAGGTTCATGATTATGGGAAATCTGTTAATGCATTCAGCTGATTGTGTTTTACACAGTGTTCTTCAGACCTTCACATGCAATATGCAATGATCTAACTGGGTACTGGGTGTGCAAGAATGCTGGAGGCAGGGCTTATGTGTGTGTCCATGTCCCTCTCCACGCTTTCGCCCTACATACAAGCAGTTGAATGCCTGCATAGAGCTAACATCTGTCAGGTACAGGTTTTCAACAAGGCCTCCAGCCTTGTTGAAGACAGGTAGATTTATTAGGAAATAGTTATAGAATATCAATGTCTCTGTAAGCTTACCTTTATCAGATGTTCCCACAGGAGCATCTCTGTCACTTCCTGTCTTGGCCTTGAAGCTGCTGCTTCTCTGGGAACTTAGGAATGCTTTGGAAAGGTGGGGGCCACAGAAGCATCGCCTTAGTGGGTTGTGCTGTCCCCCCCTGTGGGCACATAGGCATGGCTTACAGGTCAGAGGACCTGTCTGTCAAGTGGCTCTGAATAGGCTTTAAATGTTGGCGCAAGGCTGAAAAAAGCTTTGCAAGGTTTCATCTCTCGACCAAGGCCTGAAATCCCTCCTGCTTTGGATTCCATCTCCGCTTGGGACTTTGAAAGCACTCTGCACATGGATGCTTTGCTAGTTGGACTTTGGATTTCTAAGGACTGTGCCATGAAAAGTAGTGAGGCTTTTCACAGACTTGGACTTGCATCTGCTGTGGATTGTGTGTGTGTGTGTGGCCTGACTCAGGTGGCAAGAGAGCTTCCCTGGAGCAAATGTTATGTACAGGGGAGTTCCTGTGCCTGAGATATTCCCTTCCCGGTAATCATGCCTACCAGGGTCAGCTCAACATTCGGCAGGCTGGTATTGATTGGTGTGCGATCTTTCTCTCTGCCTGACTCAGGTGGCAGGGAGTTGCCAGTGTGAAGCAGAAAGCGTGGGACTCCTGTGCCTGGGTGCTTTACCCTACCCATGATCTTGTTTTGGCTTTAGTCACATCCCCATGAGTTACCATGCGGTGTCTGGAGAAGCTCCCTTGGGATGGTTTATTTATTTATTTATTTCATTTCTATACCACCCAATAGCCAAAGCTCCCTGGGTGGTTCACAAAAATTAAAACCATGAAGAGCATAAAAACAACCAACAATCTAAAAACACAAATACAAAATACAATATAAAAAGCACAACCAGGATAAAACCGTACAACAAAAATTGATATAAGTTAAAATACGGAATTAACACAAGGTTTAAATTTAAGTTAAATTAGGTGTTAAAATACTGAGAAAATAAAAAGGTCTTAAGCTGGCAACGGAAAGAGTATAGTGTAGGTGCCAGGCAAACCTCTCTGGGGAGCTCGTTTCACAGCCGGGGTGCCACAGCAGAGAAAGCCCTCCTCCTAGTAGCCACCTGCCTCACTTTCTTTGGCAGGGGCTTGCAGTGAAGGACCCCTGTGGATGATCTTAAGGTCCGGGCATGCACATTTGGGAGGAGGCGTTCCTTCAAATAACCCGGCCCCAAGCCATTTAGGGCTTTGAATGTTAGCACCAGCACTTTGAATCAGGCCTCCACCTGGACTGGCAGCCAATGAAGTTGTAGAAGGATTGGCATGATATGGTCTCACTGGCCAGTCCCTGTTAGTAAACAGGTTGCCCTGTTTTGTACCAGCTGAAGTTTCCAGACTGTTTTCAAAGGCAGCCCCACGTATAACACATTACAGTGATCCAAACAAGAGGTTATCAGAGCATGGATAACTGTAGCTGGGCTATCTCTGTCCAGATAAGGGAATTCCCACTCACCCACCCTTTGTGATTGCCTGAAGCCTGGAGCCTAAAGTGTTCTGACCATCATTCTGCTTTACGTGTGATTTGGAGAGTGTGTAACCATTAAGCCTGTTACTGTGAGATTTCCTCAATAAAAGAAGTCTCACTGATGTGAGTGTCTCATGTCAGTTTGCCAGCTCATGTGAATGCCAGAGGGAATGGGCATGCACATGACAACATCTTCACAGTATGGTACAAATGATAATATTGTTAGCACACTCCAAGATACCTGATGAGATCCAGGTATCGATGAATTCCATTTCTGAGCACAGTAGAGACCAAGACATTTTGACATTGTTAGGGTTCTCCATCATAAGGTTATAATATAATGAATATGGTATGTTCAGAATGAACATCTTAACTTTTAAGGATAAATATATGCATACATTAATTTGTTTTATTTGATTAGTTGCTCCAACAAAGCTGAAATTTGCCTCACTATATGCTTACACTAAATGCCAGTGTGGCACACTGGCACACTAAATGCCAGTGTGGTGGTGTGATGGGACTGAGAGGTAGAACCTGGTAGACGCCAGTCCAAATTCAGCCACAAAGCTCAGTGAGAGATCTTGGGATGGTTGCATCACTCAACCTCTTACCTCATTGGGTTATTGGAAGAATGGGCAGGAAGATAGAACACTATATCTCAGTCTATGCTCCCCCCGCCCGACTCCACTCCACAAGCCTTATGGGCCTGTGGGCACATTTGGAATGTTGAGATGTTGTCATAGAGCTTCGGCTATGGGGCAGTATATAAATGTAATAAATAAATAAATAAATAAATAAATAAATAAATAGACACCACCAGACTCGATGGACTTGATGGCCTTGTAGGCCCCTTCCAACTCTGCTATTCTATGATTCTATGATTCTATGAAATGGCTGCCAGGACAATGGGGCTAGTCACAAAATGGTTTCCCATGGGATTATGGCCAGTCAAAAAAATGTATTGTACACAGCGTGTGGATTAGGCCTGCTACCCCACCACATGACAGAGAAAAGCCCAACAATGGAGGTTGAATGAGGAGAGGAAGGAGTGGATGGAGAGATGGAAAGAAGAAGAGAAATCCAGGAACAGAGGTTGGGGGGAAATGGAGAGAGAAGGGAAATAGGAAGGAAGTAAAGATGGGAACAGCCTTTCTTAAGGCAAATGGGGAGGGGCTGTGGCTCAGTGGTAGAGCACCTGCTTTGCATGCCAAAAGTCACAGGTTCAATCCCCAGTATCTCCAAGTAGGGCTAGGAAAAAATCCTGCCTGAAATCCTGGGGAGTTGCTGCCAGTCAGTGTTGACAATACTAGGTTAGATGGACCAATGGTCTGATTCAGTATAAGGCAGTTTCCTATATACCTGAGGAGGAGGATGTTACACTCCTGTTCTGCCTGTGGGTTTCCCACAGGTAACTGGTTGGTCACTGTGTGAATGGAATGCTGGACTAGATGGTCCCTTCGTCTGATTCCAGCATGGCTCTTATGCTCTTAAATATATCTTGTCTTATATAGGGATGGATAAATCTGTCATTTTCATGACTTTTGGTAAGTTCCTATCATACAAAAATAAACTGAACAAAATCCTCATACATCTTCCACAGGCCAAATCAATTAAGTGCAAACTCAACTAAATTCTCCAAAAATCATTTTCGAGCTTGTTTTGTTTCACCCCTTTCAGCTGGTTTGAATGGTAAACATTTCTGCATGTAGTTTTCAAAAGTATGCACTCCCCCCATTGACTAAAGCATAAAAATTGTTTCAAAAATGTATTTTAAAGTGCACATTTTTTAAAAAAACACATTTTAAATGTGGTTGCCAATTTAAGAATTCACAAACATTTCCCCCGAAAAACAAACAAACAAACAAACAAAAAACACTCCTGCTTGCATTCGCATTCGTGTTTGAGATTACAAATGGGATAACAGAAACAATATTTTTTTTGTAGATCCCTAGATTTATGCAGCCTCTGATCGAGGAGGTAACATACATACATCCTGACCAGTAGCCAAGAAAAGCCTTATTGTCCTTGAATTTGTCTAACCTCCTTTTAAAGCCATCTGTCTGGGTGGTTCTGGTATTTGCAACTGTTCCTAGGAACCCCTGCAACAGAAAGTGCTATGTGTACTGTGTAGCAGTTTATTTTTCTGCTAAGATTTTCTGCAACAGTTCTAAACAGCCCACATCCTTCAAAACACGTACAAACACACACCATTAAATCATATCTCAGCCAGATGAGAGACACTTTACTGACAGATAATAATCCATCTGTCAGAAGAAATGTGTGCTGTTTCTATATGCAAAATTACATGACGGGTGTTAAGGTTGTGCTTTTCAGTGATGTTTAGGAACTGGATGTGTGCAAAGCCAAGCCATTGGCATTTTGTTTTGTTTTAAAAAGCCTTTTCAATTTTCAACCAGCATGACCTTTAAACTGTGTTTTTGCCAAACTCAGCCGTGTGCTGCCAACCTCCGTGACTGTTTTGTTTCGAAGTAAGTGGTTTTCTCCGTGTTTTGGTACTAAAACTCTCTCCTTCCCTCTGGTTCACTAAACAAATAGAAACAAATAAAAACACATCATAATTAAAACAAGATGATAGTGTGTATTACCTTTGCAGCTCAATTGGCTCCAATGCTTGGCACCATTTAATTTTCCCATTAGCTGATGTCTCATTTTCAGCTTTTTAAAAAATTATTATTAACAATTCACTCTTAACTGAGCCTATTAAGACTTGTAATGAAGTGTAGGGCTAATAGGCAACTAGTATGTGCTCTGTGAAGGAATGAAAGAAACCTGTCCAACAGAATTTGCAATTTACACTGCTGCACTGGATGTCAGTCTGGATTTTCTTTTAAAGGGCCATTTAAATAGTAATTGATCAACCCTTTCTACTAAGATAGGATGGCAAGAATGAGGATTGATCAAATAATCTGGAACATGAAAAGGGCAGCTCAGTGCAAAGTGGGGGCAAAATGACACAGCTGCCCCATATGGTAAAACCTGAGCATCTGTAAAGAGGATCATATTGACAGTTAATAAATTATTCTTGTGAGGGTGAGGGTACACCAGGACCATGTGGGCTGGTATGTTTTCAGCTGGCATTGCCTGCCCTGGTTTATTTTATGTAACATTTTAACATAAAATGAATAGTGATACAAACCACCTCCCCCCCCCCCCCACAGATTATACAAAATTAACCAAGTCAAAAACATACACACAAAAAAGAGGAAATACTCTACAGTAAATGGAGGGGGGGGACCAGTGCTGTGCTGAAAATTTCTTTCTATTCCCCCCATCAACCATTCGAGGAGAGAAATTGAAAAGAAATTACATATGAAAATTGTGGGCAAGGGTGAGAATTTTTGGAGAAATTTTCAGAGTGTGAGGCTTTGACACTTACATTACTACCAAGAGCTGGCTGAAGGGTGTGTGTGCATGCCTGCATTCCTTCCTTTTACATTCCACATTCTGTATTTCCTGTGCTTGCAAAGGCTCTTCTTGCCCCTGTCACGCATGGAGGTGGTGGCGGCCACTTCCCTTCTAAGCAGGAAGAGTACTTCACAAGTGCAGGAAGTGCTGGCTATTGGCTGGTGCCCCTGTGCTTACTAAAGGCTCTTTCCTCCCCTACTGGGCACGGAGGTGGGAGCTGCTGCTTAGGGCTGTGCACCAGCGCCCCCCCCCGAACCGCTTCGTGGCCCAATCCAGAATGGATCAGATCCCGGAGCGAGATCTGAAGGGTCGGATCGAGATTTGCCCACCATTTTGCCCCCCCTTCCCCACTTACTTGCCTCCACGGTGGAGGGAGGTAAGTGGGAAAGGGAGGACAAAATGGGGGGGGGAGAATAAGTCCCCCTCCCCCTCCCCCTTACACGGACTGCAGTGGTGGGCAGTGGAGGCAGGTAAGGCCCCCCCTCACCCCCCTCACTTACCTGCCTCCGTCACGGACTGCTCTTCCAGTTTGAGGCCTGGCCCTCAGTTGAAACTGGTGCTGGACCGCACCGGAGGCAGGTAAGCCCCCCTCCCCCTGCCCCCTTACCTGGCTCTGCCACTGCTGCACGGACTGCGGCAGCAGCGGAGCCAGGTAAGCCCCTCCCCCCACTTACCTGCTTCCATCGTGGCTTCAACTGAGGCCTAGTCCTCAAAGCGGAGGCGAATCAGGCTGCTCCGCATCTGCTTCTACGAACCGAAATGGAGCGGAGCACAGCCCTACTGCTGCTTCCATCCTGAGTGAGAGTAGTGCAAAGTGCTTTGCAGGCAGAGGGTGTAATCTCTCCCTTCTCAGGAAGGGAGATGGTTGCTGCTCTCACTTGCCTCCTGAGTGGGAGGAATACTTTGGAAGTGCCGAGTATGCAGGCTGGTGCCCCTGTGTTTGCAAAGGCTCTCCTCTCCCTGCTTGAGGAAAGTAACTGCAACCCCCTTCACTGCTTGGTTGGGGAGAGGGTTTGGCAAGCCCAAGTCATGTTGGCTGTAGGTAGCCGGTGTTGCTCACCTTGCTTTCCATACTCTGGCAGGGAGATAGTGCTGCCACTTCCCTCCTGAGCAGGGAGCATGGTTTCAGTGATGAACTTTCTGTCATACCCTCTATTAGCAGCCTCACTTAACAGGCAGAATCAGTGGGAAAGAAAACTGTGGGTTTCCAATGCTGCAAACAAGAGTTTCCAAAGCCGCAAGCAGGAACAGGAGTTTTTTGGTGTTTTTTTTTTTAAGTTTTAAGAGTTTTAATATGAGCCCCATTCCTGCTTGCAAAGTCCCATTGCAAACGAGTTCCATTGCAAATGTGTCCCACTGCTACTTGCCCCATTCCTCCTTGCAAAGAGTGTTAAAATGAGTCCCATTCATACCTGCAGGTTGCTCTTCAATGTCCTCTCCCTGCTCAGGCTCCTTCAGCAAAGCAGCAGTTTCTGGAATGGCCATGTGGCGTTGGCCATTCCTGGAACTGATGCTCAGCTGAAATTTATTTATTTATTTATTACATTTATATACCGCCCCATAGCAACAAAGATACAAAAATTTAAATCCGTCAGGCATAAAAACAACAAAATCCATTTGAAAGCTAATTGTGAAGACCTCTGTTAAATTATGAGTGGAAAAAAGACATTTTAAAAGTTAAAAAAGATAGATAGAAGTCTCCTGAGCCACCTTATTTACTGAATAAAGTAGATGGAACCCCTGCCTCTCTACTCCCTTTAGAAAATTCATCAAAATTCTCCCCCACTCTATGAGAGGCAGAAAAAACAATGCCTCTTTCACAGAGAGCGATCAATTTCACGAAAGTAGGGACAGGATTCAGCACAACACACACACACACACACACACACACACACACACACACACCTATATGGTTGAATGTTGTCTTGATGTTTACTATTCCAGAACATTACTAATAAATCCCATTGCTCTTCACACACACACACACACACACACACACACCTGGTTGCCTACTCTTCCAGATCTGAAAAAGCTCCATGGGAGGAATTACCTCATGATGTCTTCTTCTGGGCTTTAATTGAAGCATGGGCAGCTGTTGAGGCTGCAGACTGCTGAAGAGATTATTGTTCAATGAAAGACAGAATATGTAAAAATGCACTCACTGTCCCAGTCACCTCATTATTAAGCTGAGTACAAGGACGCCAAAGATCTCCCCATGAGAATTTTATTGAAATTTTCTTCTTGTTTGATTTTTATTTTTTTAAGAACACAGTTTATTCTTCCTCAAATGTACTAATGGTTTAAAAAACACACTTTTTTTTTTCAGCACAGCACTAGTTTTCAACTTTAATATGTATAGAGCGCAATCCTGCCTGGATAGTCGCTGCCAGCCTCCGATTTGCACGTGCCTCACTACCACCTGCAGCCACTATGATCAAAGTCTTTCAATCAAAAACTTTGTCACTACCACATAAACTAATGTGATGATGCTTCACAGCTTGGGCACAGTTCCGTCTATGCCACTCTATGGGAAATCATTTCATAATTGTGTGTTGAGTACTGCTGGTGGCACATGATCTTCCCCATTCAGACTCCTGGAAAAATCGGTATACCCAATATATCGATTTTTCCAGGAGTCTGAATGGGGAAGATCATGTGCCACCAGCAGTACTCAACACACAATTATGAAATGATTTCCCACAGAGTGGCATAGACGGAACTGTGCCCAAGCTGTGAAGCATCATCACATTAGTTTATGTGGTAGTGACAAAGTTTTTGATTGAAAGACTTTGATCATAGTGGCTGCAGGTGGTAGTGAGGCACGTGCAAATCAGTCTTCTGTCTCACTTGTTTTATTATGCTTCAGTGGTTCAAAGTTGGTAGCTGTGGCTGTTTTAAAACTAATGCTGTCCTCCCCTCCACTGAGTTGACATTTAAATACAAATGTGTCAGTGAAAATCCAAAAAGGAGAAATGAAAAGATTTCCTCTTTACATGCAATTACTCAGAGTTCCTCTTGGAATGAACTGATATGCTCAGTATCCAACTTCCAAGTAATCCAGCACTACTCTATGTAGTCAAAATTATATATTTGGCTGCTGGAACCAGAGATATATTTGCAATCATTCATACAGTACTGTGTGCAACTGATATTTGTGGCAACTTCATTAGGTCAATGAAAGGAATGTTACCTCTATTTGCACGTACCTGTCAGATCAATATATAATGGATTATTATTCATCAGTGTGGTCAACTGTAGATTTAATTATACATTTACTATTTATTTACATCTTGGTTCTTTATTTCTTCCCACCACCATCACCAGCATTCCATTCATATTGGTATACATTCATAAATGAATATACATTAGGGCTGTGCTCCGCTTCTCTTTGGTTCAGAGAAGCAGGAGCGAGGCGGCCTGATTCGCCTCCGGAAAAGGTGGAGGTGAAGAGAGTCGGAGGCCGAGGCCTCTTCCGGCTTCAAGCCGGGGCCTCAATTGAAGCCCACGACGACAGACACAGGTAAGAGGGTGGGGGCATGGCTTATCTTGTGCCGCTGCCGCTGTCCATGTGGCAACAGCAGCGAAGCCGGATCTTGTTTCCCAGAGTGGAGCGGGAGATGGGCGGAGCGGCACGAAGAGGATCGGGCCCGATCTGGATTTTCCGGATCGGGACACGAAGTGGATTCGGGGGTCCGTGCACAGCCCTAATATACATCCCTTCCTGCTCTATACTATTTCAGACAAAAGGCAGAGTTGCATGTTTGAATGCTTCTCAGTATAAGAAAATTACCTTCACATGGTATGCTACCTTATCAGGGAGAAGGTTATGCTAAACTGCTTTTTCCAGATATGCTAGCTCCACAGGTAAAGGGAACTTTTGACTTGAGGGCGTATTCAAGCACGTTTTTCTCCATTTCCAGTCTGAAGAAGCAGAATAATATCACATGCTATTTCTAGAATATGGTAGTGGTCATTCTTCCCTTCAGAACAGGGTAGCTAAAAGTCAGAGGTAGCAATCCTATGGCCACTAGACACTGTCTGGAGTTCTGCTGTGCCAAATCCTGCCCCCTATTTTTGGGAACCATTTCTCTTATCTGTGAAAGAAGCATTTTTTTTTCTGCTTCTTTCTCAAGGAGGGGGAGAATTTCAGAGAATTTTCTCCTTGGGGAGGGAGACAGGGTTTCTACTAGGGGTGTGCACGGACCCCCCGCTCCGCTTCACTTGCAGATCCGCCATTTTCCGGAGCGGGTCGCTCCGCTCCGCCCCCGCTCCGCCCACTTCCGCTCCGCTCCGCTCGGAGCTCCGGATCCGGATCCGGAGCTCCGTTTTTTCCCCCCCATAGGGTTGCATTGAAAGCTAAAAAAGTAAACAACTTTTTTTCCGTTGAAGTTAGAAACCTCACGTTTGGCACCATGACACCTCATGGGCGTATACACACACACGCCAAGTTTCAAGGCAATCCCATCATCCCCTGATTTTTGGCGAATTTTTGAAAATCGGGCACCCCATTCACACCCCTTGGGATAGCTCCGTCAATTTGCATGTTAGAAACCTCAAACTCAGCACCAGGGCAGCTTATCCATGTGTCCACATGGACGCCCAGACTCAAGGCAGTCCCATCATCCCCTGATTTTTGGCGCGGCTCTACCCTCTAACGCACCACCCATAACCCTAATTCACACCCCTTTAGATGTGAGGGCTTTTAGGGCCCTTTAGGGCTTTCTCCGCTGTGGCACCCCGGTTGTGGAATGAGCTCCCCAGAGAGGTCTGCCTGGCGCCTACACTGTACTCCTTTCGTCGCCAGCTGAAGACCTTTTTATTCACTCAGTATTTTAACACTTAATTTTAACTTAAATTTAAATTATACTGTTTTAACTCTGTATTTTAACCTTATATCAATTTTGCTGCGTGGTTTTATCCTGGTTGTGCTTTTTATATTGTATTTTGTATTTGTATTTTTAACTTGTTGGTTGTTTTATGATGATTTTAATTTTTGTGAACCGCCCAGAGAGCTTCGGCTATTGGGCGGTATAAAAATGTAATAAATAAATAAATAAATAAATAAATAAAATAGATAGCTCCGTCAATTTGCACGTTAGAAACCTCAAACTCAGCACCATGATAGCTTATCCACGTGTCCACATGCACGCCAAGTTTCAAGGCAATCCCATCATCCCCTGATTTTTGGCGAATTTTTGAAAATCGGGCACCCCATTCACACCCCTTGGGATAGCTCCGTCAATTTGCATGTTAGAAACCTCAAACTCGGCACCATGATAGCTTATCCATGTGTCCACATGGACGCCCAGACTCAAGGCAATCCCATCATCCCCTGATTTTTGGCGCGGCTTAAACTTTTTAACTCACCCCAAATCAAGTCCCATTCTACAACTACGTCAATTTGCACGTTAGAAACCTATCCTTTGGTCCCATGACAGCTTACCCATGTGTCCCCATGGACACCAAGTTTCAAGGCAATCCCATCATCCCCTGATGTTAGGGGAACTTTTGAAATTTGGACACTCCAGTATGTCAGGGATTTAAAGTTGCAATTGCAGACAGCTCAATGGGGCCAGTTCCAAGGCAATCCCAACATGCCACGAGATAACCCTAAATCTTCTTGCACATTTGAAAAAGGGATTATTGAACTTGATAAAGTCTAAGTGAGCGCAGGAAGGACTTCTCCCCTGAGTCAAAGCAAGACACATCCACCATCCCTGCAAGGCGGGAAGGGGAGAAGGGAGGGAAAGCAGGCAGGCAGGCAGGCAGGCAGCATGCATTGTAGTGCCGCAAGGATGGCTTGAGCACTAACGCATAGCAAACCAACCCGTAAGCGGGCGCAAGGAGCAAGTGAGGCAAAGATGGCTGGTTCTTTCTTTCTAAGCCAGCAGTTACGCCTTGAGGGGCACAGAGGAGGACGATTGGGAGCAAACCAGGCACCAGGCGGGCAGAGAGGCAGGCAGAGTAGGCGAGGAGTCAGTCCTGGCAGATGCCCCACCACAGCAGCACCCCGGGGGAGGCGGGCAGACAGGCAGGCAGGCAGGCAGGCAGGCAGGCTGCGGGCATTTCTTGGGGCACAAGGAAGTGAGGCAAGGATGGCTGGTTTCTAAGCCAGCATTGCAGTTAGTCACGCATTGCAAACGCAAACCATCCCAGCGAGTCGGTCACCGAGGAGGACAGGCTAGCAGAGGGGCAGGCAGAGTGACATGTCATAGATCTAGTATTGGGGAGGAGTCAGTCCCGGCAGATGCCCCACCACAGTAGCACCCTGGGTGGGCATTGGAAAACGCCATCTTGTGGGTCAATACTTCCCCCACCCCATGTCCTGCAGGGTTGCCTGCCTAACCCTTGTGGGGATGGGAGATGGAGAGCTTAGAGTGGCAGTGCCAGCAGCAGCCTTCGGCTTTCCCCTGGAACCAGTCACCTTGCCCGCCTCTTTCCCCAGCAAGATCGCCTGGTGCTGCCTATGAAGATGCATCTTCATGCTGCTGGTTCCATAATACCCTGTCGATGAACCCCTGCTTAGGCTGAGTTTGCAGTGGCGACAGACAGCAAAGCGGGGATCCACTCCCAACTCAAAGTGGTCCCACACGATGCTTGTCTTTCGTTTCCGTGGTGACACCACCAATTGCCCGCCTGAGCTCTCTGGTGTTGCCACAGAAACAGGGGTGTGGGATGAGACTGGGGAGAGAGCCTCGGCCTGCTGCTGCTCCTCCTCAGCCCCCACATCCTGGAGGCCCACCGCCTCCTCCTCCTCCCCCCCCCTCCACTGTGCTGAGGACCTCGTCTAGGTCCATCAGCGGGCTCGTGGGCTGAAAGGAGAATGAAGGAGTTGGGGATACTCCTCCTCCTCTAATGGCACTGCTGCCACGTGCCTCTTGCAAACGGGCACTTTTCCCATTCCCACCCTCAAAAAGAGAACGCCGGGCACAAGTTGCAGAAGAGAGTGGCTCTGCCTGCTGCTTGTCCTGCTTCTGTTTTGGAGCAGTCAGCCAAGGAGTTGCCCGTTTGAGTTTCACAGGAGGAGAGGCAGCCTGCTGCCAGCCTGAGCCTTGCTGCTTTCAGCACGCCTGCTTCCTCTTTTCATGATGACTAATAAAATATTAATACTACTAATACTATGTATAAGGTACTACTAAGAATATGTATAAGAAGAATATAATATGTTTAAATGTAGGGAAATGGGACAAGAACAATAAAATATTATACTACTACTAATATGTATGAGAATATACTAATATATATATACTACTAAGAATATCTAAAAGAATATAATAATATGTTTAAGAATATTACTAATAAATGTAGGGAAATGGGACAAGAAATGGGACAACCACTACTATAAGAAGAACAAAATATGAATACTACTAATAATATGTATGAGAATATATACTAATAGACTACTAAGACTATGTAAAAGAATATAATAATAATATGTTTAAGAATAGGGAAATGGTGTGTGTATGCTTTCCCCAAAATGCTCAATCTGTGGCTGCACAAAAGCAGCACACTCCGTCCAAGTTACACAGAGAAGAAAAAGAGAATCAAATTTTTTTGGTATATTTTGGTATATAGAAGATAGAAGGAAACACAATCAGGATTTAAGAGAGGGGAGGGGGGAAAAGAACCAACCACTACTATAAGAAGAACAAAATATGAATACTACTAATAATATGTATGAGAATGTATACTAATAGACTACTAAGACTATGTAAAAGAATATAATAATAATATGTTTAAGAATAGGGAAATGGTGTGTGTATGCTCAATCTGTGGCTGCACAAAAGCAGCACACTCCGTCCAAGTTACACAGAGAAGAAAAAGAGAATCAAATTTTTTTGGTATATTTTGGTATATAGAAGATAGAAGGAAACACAATCAGGATTTAAGAGAGGGGAGGGGGGAAAAGAACCAACCACTACTATAAGAAGAACAAAATATGAATACTACTAATATAATATGTATGAGAATATATACTAATAGACTATGTAAAAGAATATAATAAAATATGTTTAAGAATATAAATGTAGGGAAATGGGACAAAAAGTGTGTATGCTTTCAAAAGAAAGCTTTCACAAAAGCAGAACAGTCAGGCTTTAATACAGGGAAGGGGGGGGGGCAACCAACCCAACCAACCCAAACACACACTCCAAAATTCAAAAATAAAGTTTATATTAAATCAAAGTAAGGGGAAAACACAGGGCAAACTAAGCTATAAGTCAGAAAGAAGCAAACAAACACACACACGCGCCAAACTAAACCTATCCTAATCTATCTCCAAAGTCCAAAGCAGGAGCACTAACTAAGTAAGTGTTTCCTCCACGAACGCCAACCCACAAAGAGACACAAAACAGAAAGTTCTCAGGGTGGGTCTGCCTTAGTCCCCCCTCCAACGCTGGGATTGGAGGAGGATGCTTTCTGAGGAGATCAATTCTCATCAGGATTGGGAGTTGAATGTGCCTGTCATCGCTTCCAAAAAAATAAATAAATAAATAAAAAAAAACCCAAACCCCGATTTTTAAAAAAATATTGCACGTGAACCACAGCACGCAGAAAGTTGAGAGTAGTCTCAAAATGACCCCCATCCACGACTCTCTGTGCACAAGAATTTTCAGAACGATAGCTTAAACCCCCCCAGTTATCCCCGATTCTTTTCCGCAATGCAATCCTATGGGCGAAAAGCCGAAACGCCGTTTGAGCCGCGCGGTTGACCCGATTTTCAAAAAAATATAGCACGCGACACGGACAACGCAGAGAGGTGAGAGTGGTCTCAAAATGACCCCCATCCACGACTCTCTGAGCACAAGAATTTCCAGAACGATAGCTTCAAAAACAACGTAGTTATGCGCGATTATTTGCCGCAATGCAATCCTATGGCGAAATGTTTTCAAGATGGCGACCGGAGCGCTCCGCCTGAACTCGGAGCTCCGAAAAATGGTCGCTTCTCTTCGCCTTGCTTCTAGGGGTCCACGGTCCGCTCCTACTCCGCCTCTGGGTAAGGCGGAGCAGGCCAATCTGCTACTGCTTCTACGCTCCTAATCAGAGCGGAGCACATCCCTAGTTTCTACATAAGTTTTTAAGTATAAACAGTTGTTGAGGAATCTTTTTCTATTTTTTTGTTTAAAAACCATCCCTGACACTTGGAAGAGCCCAGTTGTTCTTCCTGAATGCCTATGTGAGACCATGTGGCCACTCCCTCTACAATAGGCATTCAGGAAGAACTCCTGGGCTCCTGCAAGTGCCAGTTTTTTTTTAAAAAAAAATAGAAATAAAACCCCTCAACAACTGTCTATATTTTAAAAGTTAGTTGGAAATCCTGGGCCACTCTCCAAGGAGAGAAATTCTCTGAAATTCTCACCTCTCCCAGCCTCTTTTGCCAGAGTGTTTGTCCCTCCCCCCCGCCACCACCAAAATGCCAAAAATGGAAGAATTGAAATTTTCAGCATGGCACTAGTCTAGATTGACATAGAATTCTTAATTTTCCAGGAACCCAGATTAGAACCAGGACTCCAACCTCAGAGCCTTGAAACTGCTCTCCCCCCTCCCCCCGGTAGCTGCCTCAGTTCTCACCATTCCGGCTACATTGGAAACAGAGCATGGAGAGACAAAAGGGGGGCAGGCAGGTTCCTATCAGTTCTCCAGGCTCCTTCCTTCCCTCTCCCCATTGCTGCACCTGGACAGGCAAAATTGCCCATCTAGGCTAAAATGCAGGATGGCCAAAGCATGAAGAGAGGATCCCCTCCATGCTTCAGCCAACTCTGGTGAAATCGGAGTTGGCTAGCATCTCTCTACCCCAATGATGAGAACTTGAGGCATGTTGTATGAAAACTAGTAAGAGTGAGATCACTAAGGCTGCTTTATCTTTTTCATCCAAGTCTAACCTCAGACCTAGGCCTCATCTAGACCAAGCAGGTTATTGCAGTATGAAAGTGGTATGAAAGACAGCTCTGGCTATTGGGCGGTATAGAAATGTAATAAATAAATAAATAAATAAATGAAAGCGATATATAAAAGACAGGAGCCACACTACTGCTTTATAGTGGTATTGAAGTGCACTGACAACTGCTGGGGCCCATTGACACAGACCATATACCACTTTCATAGTGCTGTATCCTGCTTGGTGTGGCTCCTGCCTTTTATATACCGCTTCCATACTACAACATCCTGCTTGGTATAGATGAGACCCCGAAATCCTGGAAAACCCACTCTTACATTAAAGCAAAATTTCTAGTCCTCATGAATATAGAGAAACATTATGGATTGTATCCAATGTTACCCTTATTTAGAATTAATCCATTGAAATGAATGGCACTCAGGTTGGATTAACATTGGATACAACCATATGTCTGTAAATATAGGAAACAAGATGACAAATAAAATGTTTTCCAAATTATTCTTTTCAAATCTTCTCAATTCAAATATTTTATTATCATCATGCTAATTTTGAAGCTTTCATGGAATTTCTCTGAAAGGAAGGAAAACATAGTCAGTAGGACTGTTCACGTCATGCCTGGAAATATTGCTTGAAAATGAAATACCAAATTAGGAATAGAATTAAAAATTCACAGGTAAAAATAGATTAATTACTGGAGTGAAATACATATGTGCACCTTTCTTGTTAAGTTTGGCATCTCATGATTATCACATTCTGTTCTTATGAATCAATCAAATTAGTTGTCATTCTCTAATTTATAACATACTTTCCAGGAGATGTTCACCGAACATACCCCAGCTCAGTTAGATACTATGCCATTTAGTAGGCCTTAGACATGTGGATATGTTTAATTTATGTCCACATTTATACCTACTTGGTAGCATATGTTTTGTCAATACCTTATTTCTTTGATTCTAAGACACACTTTTCCCCCCATATAAACATCTCTAAAATGGGGTGCGTCTTAGAATCGCGGGTGTGTCTTTGGGCAATGAATTCCATAATACGTTCTGTGACGAAGTACTTCCATAGATTTTTTTTTCTGAACCAGTTGCTCTAAACCAGGGTTGGGCAACTTGTGGTCCTCCAGATGTTTGGGCCTACAACTCTCATCAGCCCTAGCCAGCATAGTCAATGGTGAGAGGTGAGGGTTATAGGCTCAGACATCTGGAGGTCCACAAGTTGCCCACCCCTGCTGTAAACTAATTTCATGATGTCTGAATGCACTTCCCTTGATAATATTACATGCATACTTGACTGACCACCCAAAGTAAACTTGATAACTGCTTCAAATATATCATGTTGTTTGCAGATTTTACAAAGCTGACAATTTGCAACATTTCCTGTGTCTTCACAAGGCTTTGGATCACACTACGTAAATGTGGATGTATTCTATGAGGAGCTCAGTACACTCTAAATCCCACTGAGGTAGATGAAAAATGGGTGCCAGTGTCACTCAGCATTTGAGGAAAATGACATATTATTAGCACAGTGAGGTGGGGAGGGGAAGCCTTTGGCTACAGCTCTGCTTGTCATTCTGACTTGAAAGGACATAATGAACACACTGAGCACTTCCCTTATCAAGATGCTGAGTGACATCTGCTGAATGCAATTTCCAGAATCAAAATCTGCAACTGTATTTCCCAGTATTTGCTACGATTGGGCAATTATGCTTCTATCCCCTAGCATCCCACTCAGTGTTATTCCATATTGTTGGCTGTGGCGGCAAGTTGCAACTATGATAAGGCAAGGCAAGAGTAGTAAACTCAGGCACTTATCAGATAACTTTGGTGAGACCATTAAAAAGTCAAAGACGTTCATTCAGCTGGCTGGCTTCTAGCAAATACCACAGGACTTGTAAGGAGATTCAGCTCTACTGATTCCCAATGAACTGCCCACCCATATAACGGAGCTTTACTTCTCTCTATTCTGTATTGACAGAGAACTGAAGGTACAGTTCATATTCATTCGATTGTGGTTCTTGTCCCTGACACCTAAATAAATACGTGAAGTAAAATATATATATCCACCCAGACCCTGTCTTGTTAATTTTGTCATCCCGGTCACTACTTAAACCTGACTTTCAGGGGGCCGTGTGTATTTGCAGGTCGGGTTCATCAAACATTCATTGTTCAATACTGTGACAGCTGGTAGCAGGCATACATGCTCTTCTCTTGTTTGGTTTTCTGATAGAACCTGTCAAGTACTGCTTGACTGTAACTGAATTTGTCACTCTCTCAGCAAGGTTATATCTCTTCTTACTATCAAACCAAAACAATAAAAGGGGCAGGGGGAAGAGATATAGATTCCAAGTCTTGATTATAAGAATGCAAAGAAGTAGGCTTTAGCCAAGCAAGCAAACAAAATGAACTCAGAAATCAATGGTGAATTCAACGATAAAATGTGGTGCAAAAAGTCTTTGTCCCTGATCAGAGAAAGTAAATATCCTACTGAAATCAAATCAGGCCCCAATCCTATGCATGTTTAGACAGGGGAAAAAAGTCTTACAATTCCCAGCATTCCCCACTCGGCATACTGTCTGAGACATGCTGGGAGTTGTAGGACTTTTTGCATCCTAAGTTAATTGTGAGTAATATTTCCCATGATTTGAATGGGAATTAAGCATATGACTTATTTACTCCAGGCTGGAGCAATGAACTGATTTTTTCATCATGAAGAAAAAGGCCATTAAGGAGGACAAAAGGGAAATAATACCATTATTATTATTATTATTATTATTATTATTATTATTATTATTATTTATTAGCCTTGGTAGACTGTCAAAGAAGTATAGACTCTTTCTTCCTTAAAGAATCTATATACGGAAGTTCACAGAGACCATCCACAGCACTATGTTGGCCTATAGAGTTGCTCCAACAATATATTGTATGGTAGATGTGGCAACAACATGATGTAATATGAAGTCCTTGTGCTAAGAAGGAAATGTTTGAAAGAGACAAAAGATAAAGAAATGCCTCTATTATACAAATACCTTCTTCACCCATTACTATCACATGAGGAGGCTATCTCTTTGATGCTCAACCACAAGTTGAGCCATGGTGTGATGGGTGAAAAGGTGCCATTTTTGTGTGAAAATTAATTTTAACTTTGGTCTAATGGACTGGCCACGTTGGGTCAGAAAACACACACAAAGTCTCTCTATTTTAATAACAGTAATGTGTCTTCATTGTGCAACCCAGGAGTATTTTACGACCTTTCCAAATCTATTTTTATCTGTGTGGTCCAGGAGCTTTGAGGTGTGCATGTGTTGGGAGGGGGGATTTAGATCTGTAAAATGGTAACAGGTTTGCCCCCTTGCTTTTCAAGTGTTTTTGCTCAAAGCAGAATAGGAGTCCCCATGACTGATTCAAAGTTTTTTTTAAAAAGTTCCTGATATCCAACTGCAGATATCCTGGGAGCTGTCTATACATTCATGGCTGTTTCAGTTTATACAAAGCAGCTGCCAACTCACAGCCACCATGGGGCTTTTACATGAAGCTATGCTTTAAGAAAGTGGGAGACTTACCCCCACTTTTTTTTCCAAAGCAAGGTCACCAAGGCCCTTCCACTGTGAGACTTCACTCCGGTGTCGAGATGGGGGTGATGGTGGCCCCTGATTGGTCGCCAGAAGTTGGGCAGAGGAGAGGGGGCAGGCCCAGCAAGCCAAATGACTGCCAGAAAGCCCACACTGCCTCCTGCCATCGGGATTACCCGCCACAACCCCACAGCAGCGAAACTCTGGGGTTTAGCAGCAAAGCAGTGGCAATGCAGTGCCATGAAGGCAGTTCTGCATTATAACTGTTTTGTCCTGGGTGTCACCGTCAGCCTGTCTTTCCTGTGGAATTTTAAATATTGAAAATGGGATGATATTTGAGTTGATCAATTTGTGCACATGACACATATATTTGTTTCAGGCTGTCTTTGCTACAAAAAACCGTGCCCCGGTGACAATGAGTTTGGATATCTAGCATTACTCCTTCTAACTTTGACCATACTGCTTTTATATTTGATATTTAATAGGGGTGTGCAGAGCGGGTCTTCTCCACCCCAAAATTTGGAGCAGTGCTCAAATGAGGTGATTCCCTGCCCCCATTTCCGGAGGGGGGCCATCTCACCACACTGCTGAATTACTCATGGGGAAACCGTTCTGTTTTCGGAGAGCTGCACTATTATCGTCAATGGGAATTAACAAAAAATGAAGGTGTGTGTGTGTGTGTGTGTGTTTATGCAGATGAATAGTTTGGGGGGGGATTAAAAAAATCATTTAAAAAATCATTGGATAAAGTGATCTCTCCTCTTTGGTCAGCAAGTCCTCCCTTCAAAGCACACACACACCGTAACAAAGACATAGTGCTAGGATGACAATACACTCTGGAGGAATAAGCCAGACTTCCCCACTCTAGGAAAACACTAAAAATGGAGAAGCACGATGTCATCTGATTACCGTTCTGCAAAACAGGCATGTTGAGAGTGCCATAAAACACTGGTGTGATGAAGCCCTTTCTATCCTCCTTCCTCCTAAGTCCTAACGCTCCATGAGAAAGGAATAAATGCCAGGGCAAGGACAATTGGGAAACAAAGAAAAGCAGAGAGACACTGCAGCTCTGTCTCTCACTCTCTCACACATACTCTCTCCCTTCCTAGCACTTCATGAACTAGCAATGGAATGAGTTCCAGGGCAAGGATAAATGGGGTATATCGTTTGCAATCCCTCCCTCTAAGCACTGTGACTGGAGGGGGGACAGGGAGGAGACTGTGCCACAGATGTCAATCTCAAAGCTACCCCCCTTCACCCCTCAGTATCTTCCTAATATGTGTTCATTTAGCTGTCCATCAACATGAAACATGCCCTCATGTCTCTACGGGTCCATTCAGGGCTCCAAATGATCTTCTAACTGCACTGCAGGTTGCTGATGGTTTTAAAGCTGCCCCCTAACTGCACCGCGATTTTGGAGGTCCGTTGAACGCCTGGATTTTCAGTTCAGAGTGCACACCCCTTATATTTATGATCATGGGTGGTACCAGATGAGGCTTTTATCATTCATAGAATTTTACAGAGGGTCCAGATGGCATCATCGTCCACTTTTAACTCCTCTGTCTTTTCCTAGCAGTCGTTCTATCTTTTTCCCTTACTGCAGAAAATCTGTAAAGAAGGGAAAGATGATATAATTGCACGATGCCTTCTGGGGGTAGTGCTAGAAGTCCTCTGTCTAGAAGCACCTCTGCTTGGATGCATCCCTTGAATAGTAGCAGCCCCAGCTGTATATCTGAGATCTGTCCCTGGAATCTCCACAGTGAACGTAAGAACATAAGAAGAGCCATGCTGAATCAGACCAACAGTCCATCTAGTCCAGCGTTCTATTCACATACTGGCCAACCCACAAGCACAACATGAGTCCAGATCTACACCAAGCAGGATACAACCCTTTAAAAATGGTTTGAAAATGGTATATGTAATGTGTCCTGGGCCTGAACAGTTGTCAAAACCATTATAAACCATTATAAGCAGTAATGTAGATCCTCCCCTGCTCATGTTCCAAAGCAACTTGTGTACATGGGCATACTGCCTCTTATCCTGGGAGTCATATGTAGCCATCAGGACTAGGAGCCCTTGAGAGCTTTCTCCTCCATGAATTTGTCCAATCCCCCTTTAAAGCCACCCAAATTAATGGCCATCACTACATCTTATGAAAGTAAATCCCATAGTTTAACTATGTGATGTATAGGGGAGGGGGCACTCTCTTTTTATCTGTCATGAATCTCTCATGGGAGATGGAGAAAAATGTCTCCCTATCTACTTTCTCCTCACCATGCATACATTCCATATACCTCTATCATGTCTCCCCTTACTTGCCTTTTCTCTAAGACAGACAATTCCAGATGTAACCTTTCCTCATAGGGGAGTTGATCTTGCCCCTTGATGATTTTAGATTCCATTTTCTGCACTTTTCCCACCTCCATAATATCCTTGTTTTAGGTGCAATGACCTGAACTGTACACAGTATTCAAAGTGTGGTTGTACCATAGATTTGTATAAGGATAGCATGATATTGGCAGTTTTATTTTCAATTCCTTTCTTAATTACACCTGACATGGAATTTGCCTTTTTCACAGCAGCCACACACTGGGTTGGTTTACATTTTCATCAAGCTGTTCTCCACAACTCCAAGGTATCTTTCTTGGACAGTTACTGCTAGCTCAGATCCATTAACTTATACTTGAAGTTGGGATTTTTTGGGCAAACTTGCATCAGTTTACACTTGCTTACGCTGAGCCATATTTGTTATTTTGATGCTTCTTCTCCCACTTTGAAGATTTCCTTTTGGAGCTCCTTGCAATCCCTTTTTGTTTCAACCACGCTAAATAATTTGGTGTCATCAACAAATTTGGCCACTTCACTGCTCACTCGTAATTTTAGGTCATTTATGAATAAGCCATTTTACCTACCTTCTGGCTTTCATTTAAAAAGCACCTGGAAAATTTGCTATTTATTCCTATTAACTGCTTTCTGTTCATTAACCAGATCCACAAGACAACCTCTCCTCTTATTCCATGACTGCTAAGTTAGCTTAGAAAACTTTGATGAGGGACTTTGTCCAAAGCCTTTTGGGAGTCCAAGGGCTTTGCTAGACCTACCAGGTGTTCCGTCGTTGAGGAGCGGTGAAAGCGGATTTTCCCGTTCAGCTGTGACGCCTCATGCTCCACATCTGCCTTCGATTTGTGGCGGAAGTTTGCGCCGTTTGTGCTGCTGCCACCGCGAGCACGGTTGCGCAGCCACACCGGCCTGATTGCCGCAGCTTTTTTTTTTTCGCTCGCTGCACAGTTTGCGCAAGTCCGAAAGACCGCAAACTTGCGCAGCCGTCAGCGATGCCGGCGGCAGCGGCGCCAGAGCCAGCGGCGGCAGCGGCAGTGGCAGTGCCAGCTGAAGTGCTGCTGGTGCTGTTGAGGGTCAACATTGATGCGCTCACTTCCTGATGGGGGTCGTGGCGGGTGTAATATGACCCGAGGTCAATCGTCTGCATGGGCACTGTGTGCCTACATCTCCCATCATGCCTCTGAGGTGTCGGCGGCGATGACCGCCTCTGTGCCCTGTGCCCCATCCCAAGGAGCCAACCCACATCTGGCCGTAGCCATAGCAGCAGCCCACAAACAGCTCTGCCCTCTGCCAGCCTGGTACCCACACTAACAGGCAGCGTACAACACCGCCATTATGCGGCCACGGTAGCTGCCCACCGCAAGGAGTCACCAGCCACTTTTCCGTTCCTCCGTTCCTGCGCAAACTATCACTGGGGGAATAAAAAAAAAAAGCCGCTCCGCCGCGCTGCCCCAGCTGGCGGACTGGGCGCAAATGGCGGAGGCGGCTTGACTGAAGCCGCTGACCACTCCCCCTTAGCACGCCTTTTCCTGCCCAGTGCGGACCGCAGTGACCTCACATCCTCCCACATGTACTCCGAATTACCGCGGGACGGCAGGAAAAGGCGCACTAGAACTCACTTTTTTAAAGTCGGGAGAAAGAGGGTTCACCGCAGGATAACGGCGGATCCTCGTGAACGTCATCTGGAAGCCTCGACGTGACTGCGGAAGGTAACGCGCGCTACAGCCTCGTCTAGTAACGCCCCAAGTGAACAATGTCAACTGGATCAGCCATCCACATGTTTATTGCCACTCAAAAAGAACCCTAAAAGAGAGTTTCAGCTATTGGGTGGTATAAAAATGTAATAAATAAATAAATAAATAAATAAATAAATAAGGTTAGTAAGACAAGACTTACCTTTGTGGAAGCTTTGCTGATTCTTTTTCAGCAGAACTTGTCCTTCTATATGCTTACTAATTTTATCTTTAATAATGCTTTCAACTAATTTACCTGGAACAGATGTTAAGCTAACTGGCCTGTAATATCCTGGATCTCTTTTTTAAAAATTGGTGTTATATTGGCCATTCTCCAGTCCTCCTGTATAAAATTAGTTTTGCAGCCTGGTATTGGAGCCAACTGTTCATCTGACACTATTTTTCTAAGAGTTCAAACCACTTCCCATAGATCACTATTGTGTCTATATTACAGATGATCAGGTTGAGAGAAAGCATGCAGAAGCTTACCTGGGGAGTTCATGGATGAGCATCATAGCTTGTGCTCCAAACCACCAGCTCTCATATTGGGAAGACAATACCCATCAGTAATTTAAGATGGGATGACCTTTTAAGATCCCTACCGACATGTCTGTGTGCTTTCTGTGTCAAAGATGGCACAGTGTTGAGCAGACTAGAAAACCTAAAAGGGACAGACTCTTTCACAAAAGCACTGTGGATGACAATACCAGGCTGCAAAACTAATTTTATACAGGAGGAAGTGGTTTGAACTATTAGAAAAATAGTGTCAGATGAACAGTTGGCTCCAGATTTGAAGGGTGCTGGGCAAAATGGGTCCTCTTCCCTGATGTTACGTCCTGTTGGGTTTTTCTGCCAGATGTGTCAAGCAGCATTAGCATCACTCCAAGAAGCCCTGCATGGCTAAAGACTGCCATTTTAATTTCCTACAGTGCTCCAGAGTGATGCTACACTGGCAACTACACCCAGGTGCTTGAATCACTGGGCAATAAAAATAAATAAAAGGGGACCGGGGCAGGCCCTACTAGTGTGTTGGGCCCATGGCAACTGCCCAAGGATGCCAGGTCCTGACCTCAGTCCCGGCAAGATGGAAAGTATTATTAAATTACTAGCTATTAGGCCTTTGCTACAACACCTCCATCAGTACAGGTGACTCTCTCTCTCTCTCTCATCATCATCTCTGTCTACATTCCTGCTTTCATTTAAAAAGCACCTGGAGCCTTTTCTGTTTCCCAGACTCAGTTTAATGCAGTCCCCCACCTTACCCTACTGTTTCTCCTTTTGTAAACAGGGTTTTAAAATGGTCTTAATTATATAGTGCAATTGCAGATTCATCCTCAGGCATGATGTAAAGTTGTTAACTATTCGCCATAAATGGTGATGACTAAGGGTGGAACTATATATTATCTTGGCAAAGGTTTGGTCCCAAACTTGTGTTTGCCAAGACAGCACAAAGGTGGAGGTGGGAAGAGCCAACCCCTCCCAAACCTTCTGACTCTGCCTGTAACTGGCCTCCAAGGCCTGTTCTCCCCTGGCTGCTCTAAATTCCACTTTTGGAAAGTGGCTTTTAAACAACCTAGGAAGCATTTGGAGGGGAGGAAGACCGGCAGGGGAGGGTTACGCATACCCTCCCACTTGCCATATCTGAACCTGCAAATATCCCTATTAGCATACATGGAAATCGTGGGGTTGGGAATCTTGGATTTCCCTCTGTATTTCAACCTGCATCTACTGTTCATCCTGTCACTAAAAACAAGTGGAGCTGGAATAGGAGAGTCATATTGTATAACTGAGACACTATAACTCTTCGTCATGGAGAGAGAACCAAATACCTGTTTTTGCTTATAATGGAATAAAGTGTTCTGTGCACACTAGATGTCCATATTGTGACACCATTCAAATGAGTCAAAGTGTGTTCTACATTTAATATAAATCAGCCTCTGTCTTCACTGACTGGATACCACTTCAGTGTACATTGTAAATCATAATCTACAGTAACTTTCAAACCTGCTGGTGCAATTCTAGCATGAGGAAGGCTTTAATTCTTATTTACACTCAAGCCTATTGCATGCTTTAGTGGTGTAAAAAGTACTTTAGAGTGGGTGCAGATGTAATTTATATCCACTTTTAAATCAGGAATGTGTAAAGATGGCTCAGCATAAATGAAAAAAAATCAGGCTTCCAGTATTTTGGACAATTGATATGTATGAGAGTACTTTTCACCTTCTACTAGACAAAAACAAAATAAAGCATATGATAGATCAAGTTTGAAACTAGATTATCTCAAGGAAGCCACATGAGGGATTCTAGATATTATGTGAACCCTTTGTTCTGCAATCGATGCAGGTGGCCTTGTAGTGGTTATCTAAGATGTAGCAAAGAAGCAGCCATCCTGCCAGAGAAATTAAATATATAAGAATGTTACCTGCTTTAGTATCAAAACTAAAAAAAGCAAACCAAATCAGTTATACTTGGCTTAATTCCAGAGAGATGTCAGGATCTGTCCTGTCCTGCAGCACCATCTGGCAGCAGCTTTCCATATAACCAGCCATGCTAGCTGCAGCCGGTTCCTGACCATTCGCTACCACAGATCTCACCTCGCCGGACCTCTTGCTCATCTTCACCATGCCTCTGCCTCTTTGCTACCTGGTACGTGCCTGAACCTTGCTTTGCCTTTGACAATCGACTTTTGCCTCTGGCCCTTGTTTGGACTTTGTTCCTCCTGGACTCTGCCTCTTGCCTTGATCCCTGCCCGGACCTTGCCTGCTTGCTGACTGGACTTCTCTTCTGCCTTTGGCCCCTGCTTGGATTCTGAACCTGTGTCTGACCTTGTGCCTGTTTCCTGGCTCTGCCTCTTGCCTCTGGCCCTCTGTTGGACTCTGCCACCCGAGACCTGTGCCTCACTCCCAGCTTGCTCCACTAGTATTGCAACCTCCCAAGCTGGTTCCATCTCTGTCTGTCCCAGCCCTGGTGTTCCTGCCTAAGGACCCTGCCGCCCACACCCCGGATCAAGACAAGAGAATACCAAATGGCAAATAAGTCTGATAAAGGAATACAAATGCTCATATGGAACTGGCTGCTCTCAGCAGCAAAACACACCAAAAAATGTCAACTCTTGCAATGAGTAAACTAAGGGCGCAACCCTATGCTCAGCTGTCGGGGGAATGCTGGGAGTTAAAGCACTTGTTTCTGTTTAAACATGCATAAGATTGTGTCCTAAACATAATTTATTTTAGAATCTGCAAATTGAGACACTCTGCATAAATGTATTTAATTTTGTTCTCTTCCAACTGTTGGAGTTTTTGTGGGTTTCACCCCCCCCACACACACACACACTAAACACCTCCACCTCCATAGAATTTGGCAGGGTCTTAACATTATGAATAAAGAGAGTTGGACCTCATAGAAAGCTCAACAGGGAAGAAAATGTACAAGAAAGAAATAGGTGTGTAAAGCTGTAGTGTGTGAAAGGAAAACAGCTGGGGTACCTACTGTCTGTTGATGAAACTACCTAGAGTTATCCAGAGATAGGTGCAATATAAATCTAATAAGTAATCATCATTATTATTCTGTCAGGCGTAGAAGCTGTGTTTTCCAAGCCCAAGAGACACCAATGAAGAATAAAAGTGAGTTGTTTTTTTTAAAAAAAGACATCTCTATGGAGCAAGTATGTTATTGTAGCATTGCTGAGGCCTCAGTGTCAGAAGCTGAAAGTAATTCTCTCACTGTCAACCTGCAGAATTCCAATTACAGGATCAGATTTAAATACAATCCTGTTGAGTCTATTGTTGAAAGTATCTCTGCTACGTCGTGGGAGTCAATGATGGCTTTGCGATATTGTAATATGTGCCATAATAACCATTTCCCCTCTGCCTTGCGCTGTATGCACAGAAACTAATCTGTTCGCGTTTGATCTCTTTAAGAACAATTCCTGTCTGTGTGGAGAAAGGAGAAGAATTTTACCTCCTGTAACTGAGACATGAAAGCAAAGCATGTGGGTTTTTACAAGGTCTGGACTGCATTTTATTTTTGAACGTTCAAGGCTCCAGCTAGCGATATCTCTGAGTTAGATTGTGATAAGAGCTGACTGTGCCACTAAAGCATTTTCATGACCTAGAAATTACTTCAGGTTTTAAGAGCTGGTATAGCCTACTCGGCAAGAGATTCTGAGGGGAAGTATGCCTACAAGAGACATCCAGGGCATTTTTTTATCAACTCTTTAGGCTTCTGGTGTCTCGTGGTATCATATGTGAACAATCAAATCAGTTCTGATTTGAACGCTGTCACTTGGATTAGGGTTTATCTATCGCATGGTAGCACTGAGTTAGCAGGCCACGGAGATGAATAGGAGTACTGATTGCTGAACTGACAGCCTTGAAGATGAGTAGCGTTATTTTATCACATCCTTCTTTGCAGCATGTGCCACTGGGTTTCAGCTGTCATATTTTTGAAAATTATCAAGCTTCGGAGTTAAGCCACAGTGCTTGGAGCCTCGGCACACGGCAGAAGTCGACCTGGTGTTATTGAACCATCCCACCCTTTTTATTTTATCATATTGTATAGCTATGGATTAATTAGACTCAAATAAAGTGTTTGTCTTTTCTCGTAGCATAATGCAAGTGCATTAAAATAGTTACGTCTTTTCCTTAACCCCCAATTTTACCTTTTTGAGAAGCCTGGCATCAGTGTTTTTACAGTACAAGAGAGAGCTGTGGAAGACATATAAAATTCACCTAATTAAACAGAATAGCTCTGGGTAATATGAAGTGTGTTGTTGTTGTTGTTGTTTAAAAAGAGCAAATTCACACTGCCATCTAAAATAGTACTTACAAAACAATAAGTCTGCTAAACCTTACCAGGCCTCTAATTGGTGCATACTCTGTTCACACAATGAACATCGTTGCTCTATTTTGCCTTTCCACAAAATCAACATATGCCTTGATCCAGTGTGAATAAGCTATGCCCAGAAACAGAGCCATGTGTGTGGATCTGTGTGTGATGCTTGGGGGTCTCAAAACAGGGACTCTGATAGCCATAATGAAGTGTGCCACTGTGACATGTCTCCAGGAGAAGGTACCACTAGCCTGGTATCTGTTGCACTTGAGCACCACCAGCCCAGCAGGCTGGAAGAGGAACTGCTGCTTGCTGACAAGGGTCCCAACCTGGAAGAAATTTATTGACTTTGTGAATAAAGAAGAAGAAGGGAGGACACCCCTGTTGCTGTACATAGACATTTGGAGTGGATAGGAAGATGGTAATACTGAGGGGAGGGGAGTCCACCCAAGGCTGAAACTTGTAATTTGTATCTGAACTGATATGGAATGTATGTGTATATATAAATGATGTAACATCTGACCTCTGTAACCAAAAATACTAAAAATAAAATATAAAAAAATGAAACAAAAAACCAAGGGTCCTCAGAGGTTTCATCTGGCCTTATAAAGCAGACTCTGTCCTGCCTCTAAGAAATTGTATTCGGAAATGGTCAAGCTTCTGTCAAGCCCCAATCAAACTAGTTGCCTCTTTTCCATTCCATTCTAGCATGTTGCTTTCTGGCCTAGGTTCAATGTGAACCTACACTGGGAGTCAGAGAAGGGAAAGGTGACCATCAGACACGGTATCCTTCCTGGTTGCCTATTTGGATCGACAAGTGGAGACACTGCTTTGTGGTTCTTTCTTTCCTACCTAGAAGAGAAATTTCAGAAGGTGGTGCTATGAGATTTCTGCTCCATCCATAATACTCATGTTGTAGGGTGGGGCATAGAGTTCTACACTATCTCCCATGCTATTCCACACATATATGATACTGCTAGGAAAGGTCATGCAGAGATTTGGAATGAGGGCCCAAATGACAGCCTGGAATCAGTATCAGACAAAATAGGGGTGCTGATAGGGGGTGCTTCAGTCGACCTTAGAGGTTATGTTTGGTTTGTTATTGATGGGGTATTGATGGGTTGCATTCCCATTATGGATCAGGTTCTCAACCTGGAGGTTCTATTGGATCTGTTTCTGCTTCTGGATGCCCAAGTGACATCCATGGCCTTAGGAGCCTTTTAGTTGGTGTGCCAGCTGCATTCCTCTCTTGGTGAATGAAGACTTTCTCACTGTCAACTTGGCTTTGGTAACTTCCAAGACATTGCATTAAAAACCATAACAGCATGTGAAAATGATTTCTCTGGTGCTCAAAGATCTGAACTGGCTTCTAGTTTTCAGTTCAAAGTGCTGAGGTTTACCTAATAAGTCTGTTGGAATGGCTGGTGGTAGTGGCAGTTGTGGGAGGTCTTTCAGTATGGTAAAACTGCCTTGCTTCTGCTCTCATCTCCCTCTCTCATTGGTAGCTCCAAAACCAGCTTTCCGGGAAAACCCACACTTTTCATTGGATGGGTGGGAAGGTTCCAAGGGGGTTGGACTTGATGGCCTTTAGGCACCTTCCAACTCTACTATGATTCTATGAATGGAGAAAACAAACAACAGGATGGATGCTAACCTTTGAACTTCTGGTCTCTGCAGCTCACCCCTCCTGTCTCTCCCCAGAGGCCAGGTGCAAAATAACCCATGTGTTAGTTACAGTGCTTACATTGATCACTATTATCCAAGATACATGTCTAGGGATGAGGAATAGGGAAATTGATGGCATTCTTTACTCAATTCTGAATTTTCAGCATATTTAAATGTGGCATTATGTATTTGAAATGTGACATGCCTGACTCTTTTGGTTCCACATAAATAAGTTTCAATATGTAGGAAACTGAACTTTCAAATGTGTTAAACTGAAAGGATACAATATATATATATATATATATATATATATATATATATATATATATATATTCAACTCACTTTTAACACCATTTCACATTCTTGGCTTCCCCATCAACTTTCAGAGCAGCCCTCATCTCCTGATAGTGCCTAAAAATACATTTTCTTCCCTGTATGTATTATTCTTAGTGGGAAGGGGATGTAAAAGAGAGGTGATTTGGTTCCTTTGCTTTATTCACCCCCCCCCCCCGAAAAACAAGTGAGTTCTGACACTAGGTCCAACCCATGTTTGTGTCCAAGCAATCTTTCCTTTTTCTCCCCTGCCAACCACCCAAGTGAGGCTGTGTATCATACTTACTCAGCCTACTGAAAAAATCCAGCCATGCCGTTGCTTCCACCTCCCAAGATATAAATGCCCAGAGGCTAATGACTCCATCTGTCTTGATTTCCTCTTTTGTAGATGGCAATTAAATTTTCCTCATAGGAAAAGAGGTTATTTCAGCCTTCCCCTCCCCCCATCATTCGAATTAGGTCTCACAGATGCTTCTGTGACAGTGGATCAAATGTCATGATATTTCCTACTTAAAAGGGCAGAGCAGCAGAAGATCTCAGAATGGCACTCAAATTCAATTGAGTCTTTCAGAAAACAAATCACAGTGTGTGCTTTTTTAAAAAGCCATTTTAATGGTTCATTTTTGCAAACTGGTTTGTCATGTTCTGTTTTAAAACTCAAACAAGTCCTAGAATACTAGCAACCTGAAGAAGAAGAAGAAGAAGAAGAAGAAGAAGAAGAAGAAGAAGAAGAAGAAGAAGAAGAAGAAGAAGAATCACAATGCAATATTTCTATCTCATTCCTGAGAACAATCAGACCACAGACAGAAATTAGAGGGTCAGACAAGGCAATGAAGAATAGCTGCTGATAACAGAGACCCCCATGAAGCTTGGCAAGCATGGTCAGGAATGCTGGGAATTGTAATCCAAACCATCTGAAGGGCAGATGGGGCATGCTGTGTTCATGCATCTGTATTACTTAAGGTTTTTTTTGTTATTTTTTTAAAAATCAACTAAATATCAATAAAGTCCCCAATCAATAAATGTGATTCTTAGATTCTATGATTACTACAAACCCTGAGCAGCTGTATGTGTGTGTGTGTATGTGCGCGCACACACACACACACCTAAGCTATAAATCCTAGCAAATATTACAGTAGAAAAACTAGCTTGACCTTTAACTATAGGATTGCAAATAGTAATCCTATAATAACTGTCCTTTTATTTCCACTCTCTTTTTTCTACCCAGGCACAAAAAAGGAAATTATGGCCTTTAGCAGTCTTTTAAATTGAAGGGATATAGATGCTGAACGTTCATTCCCTGTTAGATATAACCACATTGTATTATTTATATCTTGCTGTCATCCATTACAACACACATGATTCTGTGTAGACGTCTTTGGAGAGAATGTGCTGGGAATCTGAAGATGTATTAAATGCATAAAGAAAAAGATAATACGTCTGAAACCCTAAACATATGTACTATGAACTCTCCTTGAACTTAGGAGCATTTACATGTATGTTTCAGAATGGAATGTAGCCTGCAATCCATTACAATAACAACACTGGACTACTATTCAAAGGTGCTCTTTTATTTTTACACTTTCAGCAGATGCCCACCTCAGCTCTTCTTTCCAAATAGGAAAAAAACTTTTAATTTCAGACTGCACATATGTGGTGAAAGAACAGTGGAGCATTTGCCATACTGCACAATTCTTATAGTCATGTTTTATAAAGACTTAGAAACTAAATAATATGTGGAATGCCTTCTTAATGGAAAGGAGCATTGATCGGTTGCTCACAAAATCCAGTCTAAGGATATTGTTGAGAAAGTTGCTTCCTTTTCCTATGCAATATCAAAGGCCCATTAAAAGGTGGAACTGAAATGTTGACTGTCTTATGATGTGTGGGTCTATGATCTCACTGATGTGTGTTTATGTTAATGTGTATGTTTACTTTATGACTTTTTTTTTACACAAATAAACAACAATTAAAGCTGCTGGAGCTATACTAGAGTGACCAGATACAAAATAGGGCAGGGCTCTTGCAGCTTTAACTGTTGTGATGAAGAGGGAATTTCTCCAGGTGCTGCCTGCACACAAATGACACCCACTGAAATTCCCTTTTCAGTACATCTGTTAAAGATTCAGGAGCCCTGTCCTCCCTTCCATATGGTCACATACTGTATATATACTGCCTCTAGCATCAGAGACAGCATGTCCCTGAACATCAGTTTCCAGGACTCCATGGTGGGCCTTCATTTCCTGCCTGTGGGCTTCCCATGGGGATCTGGTTGTCCTCTATAGGAAAAAGGTTGCTGGACAAGATAGGCTTTTGGTATGATCCAGCTGGGCTCTTCTTGTGTTCTTGATGCTTCTGCCTCCATCATCTGACAAAGCTCCTTGACAAAGCTTGACAAGACTTCGATGTATTCTCAACTGCCTCCCTCCCATACCTCTCAGTGAGCCCAGTCTTTCCACCATCACCGACTCCAGAGGCATTGTTGCTACTTATCAGCTCATGGGTCACACCTGATCCTGTGGCTTCCTAGTCCACTTCCTTCAGCTGAAACAACAAAGAGTCTTGCAACACCTTGGAGCCTTAACGCATGTGTTGTGGCACACACCTTTGGGACTAGAGTGCACCTTCTAAGTTGGTTGCTTGATGCAATCTGCTGTTTCTAGACAGAAACCAAGAAAATCTCCATCTACCTGTGCAACAGCTACTCCAAACAATTGCCTTAGGGGTAAGGCCATCTATCAGCAAGGTGTGTGTGCATGTGTGTGATTGTGACACAATGAATTTGTATAATCATTTGTATGACTCGATTGCAGATAGGTGGAGGGTTGCGGTTCTGCTCTTTCTTAACATAGTTCAAAGAAATGAGCAAATAGAAAAAGGAAACTGTCAGCCCAACCATAATATTTCTCTCCTGGAAGCTATCATCATTTTGCTTATTCTCTTTTGATGCTGGAATGTTGATCATGATTAGATTTTGATGAGCAGTGCACTACACTGAATCTCTCTCTCTCTCTCTCTCTCTCTCTTTTCTCCAAGAGCCTGGTATCCAAGAGGCAGTCCTTTTCTAACCTTGTTCTTTATGCAGGGGCAAGATTAACTCACATATATAAAATAAAACTATTGAGCTATTTTAATACTTTTCCTGTCATGCATTCAGGACCCTCTAAAGTTGTCACCAGCTACTGTTTCATTTAATTCCCTGGCCTTCAGGGTAATGTAAGAAAATTGAAGAGATTAGGAGCTCTCTCTTTCCTGTTCAATGCATTTGTGTTGCAGTAAATTGGTACCAACCTTCAATCTCATGGTCAGGGCTCTCCAGGGTCCTTCCACTGATATGACAACCCAGTCAGCTTGATAAACGATGCACAGCCCCTCCAGTGGAATGAAGAAGGAAAAAGCCTCACTCCCTGAATTCACAATTGTCTCTCTCCCACACTAGCGAGGAAGAAACACTTAGCCATCTTCTGGTACTCAGCGACTACTGTATTCTGTTATCATGATAATTAAAAGATATAATTTTCCTAATTGATTAATTCATGTACCATGACAGACATAAAACATGACCTGTGGTGAATGGGAGGGAAGCGGGGAAAACTTGCCATCTGGAAAACAGCCCTTTAAATATGACATCTTTACCTCTCTCTTTTGGTCTCACAAAGAGGGGCAAATAATGCGTTGAACATACAGGCAGATGTCAGCATGGCACAGAAGGATCCAAATGAGATCAAGTTATCCATTTAGGGCTTACTTAGGAACCTAGAAAACCACTGTTAAAATAAGAACACTTGTAGTACTGCTTCTGCTGGGGGAAATAACCGAGCTGGGCAGGATCTACGCTACTGCTTTAAAAGGGTTTATAACAGTAGTGACCCAGGCTCCATATACAGTTTTCAAAATGTTTTCAAAGTGTCATATCCTGCTTGGTGTAGATCTGGCCATGGGTTTATGACATGGGGTGAACACCTATACTGGCAGAGCTAAGTGCTAGCTTACAGTGATAGGCTTGTATACCTTGGCAAGTTCATCATCTCTGGTGAAAAGAATTTTGCCATACTTTCGCACCTGATCAGAAATCTGGGGAAGAAGTGGTAAATACACCTACTAGGGAGTAAGCCCCATTGAACACAGTGGGACAAACTTTCAAGTAAACCTGCACATGTTTTTTCTGCAAGCCAGGTCTCCATGCTGTTCAGTCAAGAGCAATGCACCATGATGCAAGAGTCTGAATTAACATGTGAAATATACCACTTCAAAAGACCATAACTTCACGAAAATCATGTGCAATTTGTAGCAAAATGTCTCAATAAATATCCTAATGTTATACTTTTTGCAAACCACCATGGGCACACCACTGAAGGGCAGTATATACATTGTATAAGTCAAAGAAAATGAATGAATTATAGGGAAGGTTTTCCAAACATGTAAATGAAATGTAAATCCTATTCAGGAGCATTCCTCAGATTTTGGACCAATGCATGAGTGGATGGTGTTGCTGCTGACTACTAGCCCTTCACATACGCCAATTAACACCCTGCCCCCTGACATCCTATTGAATAGAGCAAGTACAGGATCTCAGGAGGGACATTTCCACAAGCACCTGTACATGCAAAGGTTTCCAAGTGTTCTAAATCCCCGACTACACAGGGTTCCAGATCTCATAAAGCTGGAGGCATGGAGGCGCCCCCTGTGCAGATGTTTGCATTGTACATGGGGAGGCCAGGGGCTGGGACTCGTCAGCATGAGGGATACTTCTGAATAGGTCTTGCCCCAAACAAAGTACACTCACTGGAACTCTCTTCAGAATCTGTTGTTTCCATGAAGGGGAGAGTCACGTGGCGCTCACTGGTCCTGTGTCATCTCTTGCAACTCCACAGCAGCCATGCATTGGCTGGGAAGTTTGGAAATGGGAAGGCTGAATTGCATAGGTTCCCCATGCAATTCAGACATTTCCCTCCACCAGTACAAGGAAGCCATTGGGATGGGGTGTTGACCTGACAGAAGGGGCATGGCCAATGAGCGTGGCCCCTTTTTCTCTCTCCTTCCATGAGCTGCAAACATTGGAAGAAGACATGGGTGGCTGGTACTGAGGTAGATCTGGCTTTACCTTGATCATCTCATCACAGGTAAACCTAGGACAGACAGTGGCCCTGTTCAGATGACACCTTAAACCACAGCTTTAAGGATGGATTTAACCATGGTGAATAAGTCAAAAAGCCTTATTCACCATGGTTAAAGCTGTGGTTTAAGGTGTCTTCTGAACAGGGCCAGGTTGTAGAATCCAGCCCCATCCATTTTACTTAACACTGGACAATGGTCCCTTGTTTAAAATTAATAATGATTTCAGGCAGCAGCAAGAAAGCAAATGGGTAATTTGTCTAACCTTTCCTCATCTGTTAACCAGGCAACATGTGCCCTAAAATAATTAATTTCCATGTAAGATTAATGGAATGACTGGAGACAGCTGGATGAACAGAATAGCTAGGGATAATGATGGCATTGATCCTCGGGGGGGGGGGGGGAAGGCACAGAGATGCCTTTGCAGTGTCTCTTAAGGAGGATTTCTGGATCTCAGGTTCCGTAAAATTTCTGCGCAGGAAAGCAGAATGCTGAACCTTGATCAGTCAAAAACTCCACAAGAGCAAATATGCCATTATAGTGCATATAGCATGCTCAGTTATTTATTTATTTATTTTTAAAATTAATCTCATTGTGCTTCTGGCATGGCACACGGCTGGGAGCACAGTGTGCAAAAGAGGACGCAGGGCTTGCTGGCAAATTCAAGGGGGTGAGTTAAGGACAAATGGAGCAATCTAACTCTGCGTTTTCTTGCTTTTGTAAGCTTGTTACAGCCCTCGGGCAAGCAATTCAATGCACTGTGTGCTTGTCACTTGCCTGAAACTACTACTTAGAATTGCAAGTTGATTTTTAGGCTATTATGCAAGGATTCCCAGAACATTTTTTTAAAAAAAAATGAGCACAAGGAAAAGGAGGAAGCTAGGGAACTATTAATCGGGATGCAATTAGAAGTTATCTCTCTAAACCAATGCAAACAGTCTGCTTTCTGGGTAAATGTAGATGACATAAATACACCAGCAAGATACACTGCAGGGAGAGATCAGTTTGTGAGAATGTGCTCCTTGAGGGTGGGTTTTCAGGCAATTACACTAACTGCTTTGGTGCCAAGTTTGGTAGTCCATGATGGCTTCGAATTACACCAAGGATAGTCTATCTCTCAGCCATGCCCACTGTATTATACACATGTTAATTTCTCATCCACTTGGCTTATCCCTGTGAATCTTGGTTTCAAGAGAAATTGTCTGGATGCTGTTTGATACAATTAGATCCATAAAAGCTCACTGGAATATTTAACTGCATATTTAATTTAGTTGTCTCCTAAATCCTGGCTGTGATTCCAATTCCTACTCCAAACCTCAAGCGGCCAAGCAGTCACATCCACAGGACAATGCCACTCCATTGGGTTGATGTCTTCTCTCAAGGAACAAAAACTTGTATATTCAGTTTACTTATTTATATGCATATTTAAAACTTCTCCCACTGGCTAATATAAAAACAATATTTTTAGGGCTGCACAGGGACTCCTGATCCGCTTCAGAGGCTGATTTGGGGCTTCTGAATTGGCCTCAATCTACCTTATTTATTTATTTTATTACATTTATGTCCTGTCTTTTTTCCTCCAAGGAAATCAAGATGGCGTACATAATCCTCCTCTTCCTTTCCATTTTATCCTCACAACAACAACAGCTCTGTGAGGTAGGTGTTGAGTGTTTGTGACTGGCCAAAGTCACCCAGTGAGCATCTATGGCTGAGTGAGAACCTGGATCTCTCAACACGCAGCCCAACGTTCTAGCCACTACACCACACTGGCTCTCTTGGTCCATTTCAGACCCAGTTTGACCCTGAAATGAGATCTGGACATCTGAAGTGGGTCGGATGTAATGGTTTCCCAGGTGCCTGCTGAGCAGCTGCTTGGCGGGCACCCAGGAAAGCCAGGCATGAGGGCAACCAGGAGTCCATTGGACTTCTCCCCTCACTAGCCCCCTGAACCCAGCGAGCTGCATGTCCCTTCCCACAGAGCCGCTGGGACTTACCTGAGCCATCTGCTCATGCCCAGCAGCTGCCCATCCTGCATGCAAACTGCCATTTTTAAGGAAGATGAGAGCTCTCTATTGGCATTGATCTAATGTTGCAAACAACAGTGGCCACGAAGGGACATTTCTGGTACTTTTTCATAAATTCCCTTGATAAAGGGAAATTCCCTTGATAAAGAGATTTGGGAACTTGTGCAGCTGTCTTTTTTCATGTGTGCCTAAAGAAAAGCCAAGAGGATACAGGTTTTCCAGCAAATGGGACATCACACTCAAATGGGGCATCGCCAACCAAGCCAGCTTGAAGACAATGAAACAAAAACTTGACAGTCCTTCTTCATGCTTACTGACTTTGCTGCCAACAAAGTTTCCTAGTTATGTGAAATCCTAAATGTTTTCTGCAGTGTTACAGTACTGTTTTGTGTGCTTGTAGTAATTTGCAGTAGCAAAGAGGATCACCCCGACTCCTGTGTTTTGAACAGCAGGCAGCTTGACACACAGAACAGGTCCCATCACTTATTTCCATGTCTAGAAGAGCATCACTTGCTAAATGTGAGGGTGCCAGGGTGCATTTACAGGCACAGGAACAGGAACAGAGCAAATAAAAAAGAAAGGGCAGTGGCAACATTAGCCACAAAATAGAATCTGTGTTTCCTTCATGCACAGACTTCCCAGCTGAATGCTGTGATTTCAAATCCTTTAAAAGCCAAAACTAAAATTATCAGCTATATTTTTATACCCCAAATTGTTCTTTTGTTTTACCTCACTAGGTTGCTAAACATAACAAGGAAACCATATATTACACTAATTACACATTTCTTATTGGTCAGGAAGCAAATAAGTCATTCTGAGACAAATCTCTGTAGTTATTCATGAGGCAGTTTGAGATGACAAAGACAGAGTAAATTGAGCAATCTCTCATTATATTTATTACGCAGCCTTTGTGCTAATGAACAACAAGAGGCTTTGCAGAAACAATGGCTGCCGTTTGGAATGATACAGCACGTTATATACGCCATATTCCTCAAACCCATGGATGACATTTATTGGTTTACATGCTTGCTCATCCCTAAGTTTCAAGCAGAAACAGGAGAGGCCAACAGCAATGTCAGGACTTCTGCTGATAGGCCCATAGAATCCTACTGACCTGCAGTAGGGCAGAGCTACAATAGAATTAGAGTGGAAGGGTTCAATTCAACTCAAATTTTGTACTAGCTAGGATAAGGAAAAGGAGGACAATGGGAGGATCCAGTCCTGTCCTAAAGCACAAGCTGGTTTGCCCCACAGACTGGTCCATTTCTCAAGCAGAGAACCTGGGCTGGCCCCAGTCTTTGCAGTACCCGCAGTACCCTTAGTGATGGGGAGTGGAGAGTTCTTTTTCCAACTTTTTCCAAAATTTGCATATGCTAATGTACATGTAGAGGTACAAATTTAGAAAGAAATTATTCTAATTGACAGAAATGCAGTAGTTCCCACTGCAGTGTGGAAGTCTGTGGGCATGTCTACACCTAGGGTCCAGAGGGGGAAGATGATGATGATGATGATGATGATGATGATGATTTATAAAGCACCATCAATTTTCATGGCACTGTACAGAATAAAACAAAACAAGACAGTCTGCCATATGGCTTACAATCTAAAATCACCGTAACAGACAGGGGAGGGAGGGGAAAAACCAATAGGGGGAGGGACATTAAAACTAAATATAGACTAGTAGGACCACGCTACGGTTAAAAAGCTTTCGCGAAAAGAAATGTTCTCAAGGGAGATTAAATGATATGGTGATTGCAAGATCCTCCCCCTCAGTCTACACAAGGTGCGCAACATCCTGGGAGGAAGAGGACGTCGCGCCCACCATTTTTTAAAATCCGGAATGAGTGCAGGAGCATTCCTATGAAAAAAGTGGACGTGCCCTGTTCCCAGGCCTGGTTACTCACGAGGAGCCGGGACGAAACTGGGATGGCGGGAAAAACTGGGATTAAAGTGTATCACCATATCCCGGGACAAGGGAGGGATCATCCCTCCCTGCCCCTCTGATCCCCTGTGTGTCATGTGGACATGCAGGGATGATCCTGGGGTGATCCCCGGGATATCGCCCCATCTAGCCATGCCCTGTGACCAAATGACTTTTGTGCAGGGGTGTGCACGGACCCCCCCCGATCCGCTTCTCTTCCAAATCCGCAACTTCCAGATCGGGTTTGCTCTGCTCCACCTATAGTCCGCTCCGCTCCGCTCCAAAGCTCCGGATCCGGATCGGAGCTCCGCTTTCTCCCCACATAGGCTTACATTGAAATCCCAAAAAGTCTACACATTTTTTTCTGTTAAAGTTAGAAACCTCAAGTTTGGCACCATGACACCTCATGGACATATACACATGCATGCCAAGACTCAAGCAAATCCAAGCATCCCCTGATTTTCGGGGAATTTTTGAAAATCAGACACCCAATTTTCAGACATTGGATTTACTCTGACATTTTGACAGATAAAAACTTGGAAGCAGGCACCCTCACAGATGCCATCTAGATCCACATTCATGGCAAGTTTCAAGCAAATCTCATCATCCCCCCATTTTTGGCGGGGCTTTAACCTCTAACGCAGCACCCATAACTCCAATTCACACCCCTTTCGATATCTCCGTCAATTTTCATGTTAGAAACCTCAAACTCAGCACCATGATAGTTTATCCATGTATACACATGCATGCTAAGCCTCAAGCAAATCCAAGCCTCCCCTGATTTTTGGGGAATTTTTGAAAATCGGACACCCCATTTTCAGACATGGGATTTACTCTGATATTTTGACAGATAAAAAAACTTGGAAGCAGGCACCCTCACAGATGCCATCTAGATCCACATTCATGGCAAGTTTCAAGCAAATCCCATCATCCCCTGATTTTTGGCGGGGCTTTAACCTCTAACGCAGCACCCATTACCCCAATTCACACCCCTTTTGATAAAAGTTTCAAGAAAATCCCATCATCCCCTGATTTTTGGCAGGTCTTTAACCTTTTAACTCACCCCAAATCAAGTCCCATGCTAGAACTACGTCAATTTTCACATCAGAAACGTCAAATAAGGCACCATGACACCTCATGTATGTATACACATGCATGCCAAGACTCAAGCAAATCCCATCCTCTCCTGATTTTTGGGGAATTTTTGAAAATTGGACACCCCAGTATCTCAGGGATTTAAAGCTGCAGACTGCTCAATGGGGCCATTTCAAAGGAAATCCCAACATGCCATGAATTGGGGAGTAGATAAACCTATATGAATCTTCTTCTACACTTGAAAAATTGATTTGGAACTTCCAAAAGTCTAAGTGAGCGCAGGAAGGACTTATCCCCTGAGTCAAAGCAAAACACACACAAACCATCCCTGCGAGGCGGGCAGGGGAGGAGGGAGGGAAGGCAGGCAGGCAGCAGACATTTCTGGGGGCATAAGGAAATGAGGCAAAGATGGTTTGTTTCAAAGCCAGCAGTAAAGTCATGCATTGCAAAGTGCAAACCATCCCTGTGAGGAGGTCACAGAGGAGGAGGAGGACAGGCGGGCAGAGAGGCAGGCAAAGATATGCCATAGATCTATGGGGGAGTCAGTCCTGGCAGATACCCCAGAACAACAGCACACAGGCGGAGGTGGGAAGGCAGGCATGGAGCAGACATTTCTGGGGGCACAAGGAAGTGAGCCAAGGATTGTTTCAAAGCCAGTAATGCAAACCATCCCTGTGAGGCGGGAGAAGCACAGAGAGATGCCTTTTCTTTTGCATCCCATAACTAGGAGGCTAGGAGGATAAGAGTAAAGCTTTGTGATCCTTGCTTCAGAGTTGATTGACTGCATTGTGATCACAACCTTTACTAAACAACTAAATAATAATGTTAATAATAGCAGTACTAATATTAATAGCAATAACAACAACAATAAGGAGTTGAACCACAATGAAAGCCTGCCTGACTTCACTGAAGAGGAAAAGCCAGGAGAGCTTGGGCTATGGGGTGTAAATATAAAATGGAATAAATAAATAAATAAATAAATAAATAAATAAATAAATAAATAAACAAACAAACAAACAAAGGAGGGGTGGAATTAAAAGCAGCAGTGTTGCTGAATAAACAACAAGAAGAATTTTTTTAAAAAAGGCTACGTCTGTCTTTTACCAGTAAGAGGAAAGTGGACGTGCCCAGGGGGAGGGGGAATTATGCCAATTTGACTGGCCCTGCCTAGGGACCAATCTTTAAGAAGCAAACTTACACTTCAACTCATGACAGGCATTAGCTTCAATCTCTCCACTGGTTACTCTTTGGAGGGCTCTGATGACCCTCCAGGGTGGGAGAGTGTGTGCACTGGGCACGTCCACATGCCCCAGGGGACCTCATCCACATCTATTCAGTTGTTCACCAAGGTTAGGGTGGGTAGCAGTGCTGTGTTTCCTATCTGTTATTCATTTGCTTAGTATATGATTTCAGGTTGTGTTTGTGCATTTGGTGGGGCTACTGTTTTAAAAAACACTGGGAACAGTCCGTTCAGATTAAGAAAGAGAAGTTTCCCAGAATCCCAAGTTACCCATTTGCCTATCCCCTCCTCCAACTTTGGGATCATGTGATCATGACTGGGAGTTGACTCTGCCTCTCAGCACTTCAAAAAGGTACCTCTCCTGCTTTTATTACCCAATTTTTCCAAAAATTATAGCAAGCGAACCACACCACGCAGAGAGCTGAGAGTAGGCTCAAAATGACCCCCAGCCATGACTCTCTAAGCACACGAACTTTCAGAAAGATAGCTTTAAAAACAACACAGTTATCCCCTATTCTTTTCCACTATGCAATCCTATGGGTGAAATTTTCCAAAATGGCGGGCGGATCGCTCCGCGAAAAGAGAAGCGCTCCGCCTATGGGCGCTTCTCTTCGCCGTGCTTCTAAGGGTCCACAGTCCGCTTCTACTCCGCCTCTGGGCAAGGCGGAGCAGGCCAATTTGCTTCTGATTCTCCGATTCTAATCGGAGCGGAGCACATCCCTACTTTTGTGCTTTGCACAGTCTGCTATCCAGGTGTAGTTGATGGGCCACTTCAAGGCCCAGCTCTTCCATCTAATGGTTATTTATTTTAAAACCAGTAAAGATTTAACAGCTCTTTAATATAGTGAACAACAATCCCCTGGCAGCCCTTTGTAAAAGAGGCCACATGGCCACCCTACCATGTCCCACCATCATTGAGGCCATTGGCATGAGTGAAGCAAAGAGTGGGGCTGGGCTTGATTTTAAAAACCTAGATCTCTTCCTGGACATTATAACCCCAATCTGATCATTGCCTCTAGACCCCCAGAAGGAGGTGAGGAGTGCTCTCTCCAGCAAAGCTAGAAATTGCATTTTGTGTCACTATATACAAGGATCATATTGTGGTGTGTGTGTGTGTGTGTGTGTGTGTGTGTGAGAGAGAGAGAGAGAGAGAGAGAGAGATTTTAAGTAGCCTGCTTCTGAAACCACGTAATATTTATATTTATATGTATGAGGGTTCAGATTTTGTGCAGCTCACATAAATTAATGAGCCCAGAAACAAACAAGGAACCCATGCAACTGTTTCAGCAATGGGGTGCCATGCTCACAGCACTCAGCCCCAAAACTTTGGATGTACTGCATTTTGAACAAGCTAAAGCACCTTGAGCGCTTTTCAAAGGCAGCCCCATGCAGAGTGCAATACAGTAGTCCAGTTTTTTATGTAATTCCAGCATGTATTACCATGGTCAGAATTTACATCTCCAGGACTCGGTGCAGTTGTCTAACTGCCTTAGGTGTACAAATGTGCTCTTGTCCACTACCAAAATGTGGGCTTCCAGGTTCAGGACTGAAACCAGGAGTATACACAAACCAAGGCAGGTTGAACCCTTATTTCCTGATCTGTCTTTCTACTGATCATGAGACCTCTGTCTCGTCTACATTAAATTTTAATTTGTTAGCCTATATTTATTTGTATTTATTTAAAATTATTTTAAGGGTGAAACACTAGCTCATTACTGACTCCATACACTGGTACAGAATTTCCATAGCTTCCCTGAAATGTGATGAAAAGGAGAGAGAGAACTTGGTATCATCTCCCTATTAGTGGCACTGAACTTCTCTGTATGACCTCTCCCAATGGTTTCCAGTCCCAGTACTGGAGAAAAGGTGGGATATAATAATAATAATAATAATAATAATAATAATAATAATAATAATAATAATTTTATGTAAATGTTAAATGCCATGGGGGATGGAATAGTACTACCATCCAAGAAGATCTGCAGCAATCCCCTGGCACAACCTATTCAAATCACCCTTCCAAGAAAGAATGGAACCACTAGAAAATGGTGCCTCCAAGGCCCAGCCTGGTGCAGCTAGACATTCCAGAAGGATACCATAGTGGATGGTGCTGAAAGCCATCTAGTGGTCCCACACTGCCCCACCCCCATCTAGTTTCCAGTATAAGTCAACCAGAGTAAACAAAGTTGTTTCCATCTGAAATCCAGTTCCGAAGACAGACTGAAATGGAAGATGTTACAGGAAGACCCCACTAGAAGGCTGTGAGCAGAGGAATGGTGTTAGAAAAGTAAGATTCTTTTGCCATCATCAAAGCCACAGAATAGGTTCTAAAATTAGCTCTACTGCATGTTTGTCATGGGTCTTCTGCCACTGTCACTCTAGTCATCAATTGTGCCACTCCTGTTGTATCCCTCTGTTGCATCTCCCCTGTTGCATCATTACCTGAAGCTCTCTGGACCATGAGGGAGACAACATGGCTCTCGTATCAGGAAAAGACATTCAGTGGCAATTGAGACAACTGGCTGATTCATTTCTCCATTTCTGGAATCGACGAAAGCTTCATTTCAACAAGATCACCTGCAGAAGTGACAGAAAAAGCATAAAAATATTTGGACCCATCCATCTCTGAGAAAAGGCCATGTGAATAGGCCTCCTGCTTCTGAGGATGCTAAGGTCCCCAGTAAGTCTAGACCTTACCTGGAAGTGACCTGCCCATGACAAAGGAATGATATATGCTATATGCTATCTCCAGTATCAGAGGCAGGATGCCCATGTACATCAGTTGCTATGGAACATGGTTGCTGTTGTACTTGTGTCCTGCTCCTGGTCAACAGTTAGTTGGCCACTGTGTGAACAAAATGCCAGGCTAGATGTACCCTTGCTCTGATCCAACAGGACTCTTCTTATGTTCTTATTGTCTCCCCTAATATATCAGGAAGTCTGAGAACTGCAATCTTGTAAGAAAGCTGGCCCTTCTCAATCTTCATCCTTTTTTCTTCATCTCCAGTGCCCTTAGTGACATTTTCTCTGTGTCACCAGATCGTTCTGCCCTAAATTGAGCAAATCAAATTAACTGATGACAATAATTGCTTAGTTGCATCTTTAATTTATTTGGGAATGCACGCTCATTTCTGTAATTGCCCTTCTGCGTTCACTTTCAGTGGGAAAGCAAGAATAAAAATGGAATACATTTGCCTTGCTTACTGAGCAGTTCTGAAAGGGGAAATTATAATATTTGCATGAGAACCACCACATGTTGTATTGCCTCTGTAATGGGTTCCCCCCCCCCTCTAAAGTTTAAAGATCACAAATAATCCTAGGCTGAACAACCAAGACATGTACTTTGGTGTGGATCCTATGGAGTACAAGGGGGACATACTTTTCTGTAAATATTCATATGATTTGGCTTATGAATACTGAACAAGAAAAATGCATCAATACTAAGTCAAGAGCCAATATCTGGAGCTAATGACAGAAAGGTCAGACAACATATAAAACTACACTTTGGTCCTTAAATGTTTATCCTGTTGGTTCACATTGCTGTTCAATATAAAGCAGAGGTGGGGAGCCCTTGGCTGTTGTTGGACTAAAACTCTCATCATCCTTGACCATTGGCCATGCTGGCTGAGGTTGATGGGAGTTGGAGTCCAATATCATCTGGAGAGCCAGAATTTCTCCACCTGTGGTATAAATTATAGCAGGGATGGGGAATCTTTGACCCACAGGCCAACTGCAAGAGTGCACAGCACATTGGAGTGGACTCCCATTGTTTTCTCTAATGAATGATTGGAGATAACAGTGGGGATTCCTTTAGCATGGTCCCAGTTGGGAGGGAGAGCAGTGTACCAAGAGCTTTACTTGCCCCATATCTTCCCCAATGTGGGAAGATACAGAGCAAGCAAAACTATGGCCCTTTTCTACATCTAAGGATTATCCCAGGAAAATGGAGGGATCATCCCTGCCTGCTCTCGGGATCCCCTGTGTGTCATTTGGATGCACAGGGATGATCTTGGGACAATCTCGGTGGGAAAGGCAGGTGTAGAAACAGCCTATGTTCTCAGCCAAGGCATCAGGTAGAGGAACACTCCTCCATCCATAGTGCCTTGGTTGGGGACTTTGCCCAACTCATGTCCTCCCCAATTGGGGAAGGCATGGGGCAGGCCAAGTACATGGTGGAGAAAAAAATGTAAGGCAGGCTGAATGTGCCCATATTTTATTTGCTCCTATGGTTTTAATAGCAGTTCAACACAAAGAAATTGGGCAAGCAACACTTTTGCCGGTATAGAGGTGAGGCTGGGGAAAGCTTTGCCTGCATAATTTCTGTGCGCAGGGCTGAGTTTAAGGACACTGGAGCAGAATGAATGCTGGTAACCTCAGGCCTAGATGATACATTCAGCAGAATGAAGTAGTATAACAATTCCTGAATGAGAATTTCCTGCACATTAAAATTCACATGTCGGGAAAAAGCATTGGACCTGGCCCTTTCCTTGACCTGCTAGGGCAGGAAGTAGGCTTCTTTGGTGCTTTAAAAGGAAAAGAAAAAATACCTTTCCCCTGCCATTGAAACCAACAGAGGGAATGGACTATGCCAGCTGCAGGGATGGTATAATTTGGGGGCATGTTTTTTGGGTGGAGGGAAGGAGAGTGTGGTGGGCTTAGGTTCCTGCAGATCTACAGCCTTCTCCAACATGCCCCTGTAATGCCCTGTTCTGGCCCTTAGTTCCCACAGAATACTGCACCGTTCTGTCTCAGCACCGGGGAGTCCTTCATCCATGGACCTACCTCTCTCTGCCTATGGAAGGGAAGGTCCAAAGCATCCTAGAGCCCCTCAGCTGCCTTCTCAGGGAGTATAGAATTTCTCCCCTTAACATATCACCAAGAACATCTCCAGCATGCCCGCCTCACAAAGAGGTGCTCTGGAAATTCCTACTATAACTCTGAGAACACAATAAAAATGGTGATGATGATGATGATGATAACATGGTGACACTTCTGCTAAATTCTGTACTAAATCCTATACTAACCTTCTACAGAATTTATTTGACTGGTGACTCGTTTTAAGAAACAAATGTTTCCAAATTTATGTTTTGTCCCATTGCCTTGATGTGTTATACTTCCCCACTCCCTCTGTTTATTATGATAGCGATCAGGAAGCTTCTGGAATTCCCTCCATGGCCGTTTTTACACCAGCCCGAAAATGCAGGCTGCTCACGGCTCACAAGGACTCCTGGGAGGAAAGAGGGACGAGAATGGGTTTTCCCAGGGATAAGTAAACCCTTATTCCCAGGGATAAGTAAATTCAATTCTTCCTGCAGTCTCGGGATCGTCCCAAGACCACGAGACATGTGGCCGCCCATCCTGGCTTCTTCCCTCCTCCCTGCGAATAGCGAGGAGCAGCAGAGGGAAGAAACCAGGCTGGGAGGAATCGGGGGGTGGGTGGAGGGGCAGGGCTTTTTTGTTTTTTGTTTGTTACATTTGAGTTGGAGTGCATGTGTGCTCAGCTCCTTAAAATAAATGGTGGGCGCGACACCTTCCTTCCTCCCAGGATGTCGTGCCTGCATGTGGACTAAGGGGAGGATCTCACAATCAGGATATTGCGAGATCCTCCCCCCTCCCTCCCTCCCTCTGAAATGGCCCATGTTTCCCTTCATATGAGATTGTCTTGAGGGAAAAAGAAGTGTTTTGGAAGGGTTCATTCTGCTCTCAGTCAACAGAAAAGAAGGACAGGGTGACAATCAATGGCCAAGCATAATGCACCTCACAGTTTGATGAATGGGAACTGAAAAGAGGGCACTCTGGAATTCCACAGCAGAGGTGATTTATGTTACATGAACTCCTAAGTGTTAAAAAAAATGCTGTCTGCAATTGGACCACTTAATATATTCCCATATTTTTATGAGTTTCTTGTTAAATGCAGGCTGGGATCTGAAGCATCTCTGAAGGCATGAGGAGAGTTGAATCTCAGCCACATTTTATGGCTAGGAAAACAAATGTACTTCTGAACTTGTGTTCACACAAATAGAACCAAACTGGAGCCTTGTTCTCACTGAGGTGGTAAACCTGTGCCTGGGCTAAAACATTTCTGATGGCTCCCATAAAAACAAGAACAATCCTGCACCTGAAAGACAGCCCACCCGGGAGAAGGCTAACAATCTTTGTCCCGGATGTCCAGCTTTGCTAGGGTGACCACGTGTCCCACGTTACAAAGGACAGCCCTCTGTTTGGAGGACTGTCAGAGGGCAGTTGTCTTTTGGAAGGCCTCCTCAATTTGAAGGGCTGTTCAGTCCAAGTGCAGTTCTAAGATAAAGCACCGTAAGAAGGGAGAGCAGCAGGGGCCTTGAAGTCAACCGTCAAGAATTAGCCCCTGAACAGCAAATTGCACAGGTACACAAATCACCTGGCCATACTCTTCCCCAATACAGTAAATTATATTTCTATTGAAATTAAAGTGATCATTTCTAAATTTGAATCTATAGATATAAATTACCATATGCAAATAAATGCAAATAAATGCCCTCCTTTTTTCTGATACATTTCCTTTTTTTTTCTGTGACACGTAAGTGACTATTCTTGTTCTATAGAAAACTGTGTGTCATTCCTCAGTGCTGCTTCCATATGATTCAGAAACTGGTATGGTGCCACCACTGAAAAAGCCATTTCTATTGTGTCCACTGGTCTAAACAAATTGATTGATTGATTGATTGATTGATTGATTTCATTTCAATACTACACAATATCCAAAGCTCTCCGAGTGGTTCACAAAAATTAAAACCATAAAGTCCTACATAAAATATAAAATATGGAAGGTTAGAATCATAATATAAAAGTACAACCAGAATAAAACCAAGAAGCAAGGGAGAGATTTAAATGTAGATTTAAAACTGCAAAGCTAAAAGACTTAATGGGAAATTAAAAAGGTCTTTCCCTGGTGCCGAACAGAGTAGGTGCCAGGCCAACCTCTCAAGGGAGATGATTCCTCCGGTTGTGTCCACAAGAGCAGCAGATCCCCCCTCACATCCATCCCTCATGGACCCTAACCAGATGGAGGTATGGGTCCATGCTGGAAAAGCACACTTTCCTGTCCAGACCTCCAGTCAGGACCTTAAAGGCCCTTTTAATGCAAGGTAGCCTTGTGTTAAGTGGGACTTTAAGGCCCCAATTGGAGCAGTGGGGAGGAGGAAAACACACTTTCTGGAGGGTCCAGAAAGTGCATATTTCCCAACCTATGCTAAAGGCACCATTAGCATGAAGGGGGGAAATGCACAATTTCTGGACCCTCCAGAAATCACGCATTTTCCCCTTTCGTGATAATGGTGGCTACCATTGGCATGGGGGTGGGGAGAGCTGCCACTTGCAGGAGACTCACAGGGCTCACAAACATTGCAAGCGCTCAGCAGAGGCTCAAATGGCCCGTCTCCTTGGGGTGGACCACATAAGCAGGGAGGCGAGTGCTCATGGGGCAGACATGGGAAGCATCCGCAGGAAGCATCCATAAAACCCTACTCATTCCACAGCCAAGGTGCCACAACCAAAAAAGGCCCTCTCCCTAGTAGCCACCCACCTCACTTCCTTTGGCAGGAGCTCCCAGAGAAGGGCTCCTGAAGATGATCTTAGGATCTGGGCAGGTACAAATGGGAAATTCAGACTTCTTTTCAGGATTAAACTCAATCAGAATGTGGCTTCTTTATGTGAAGTAAATAGAAGTTGAGAGATCCAGTGGGTGCTGGGAAGAGTAAAGAAGGTAGTGTGGTGATGATGATGATGATGATGATGATGATGATGATGATGATGATGATTTCAATATTGTTGTTGTCAATGGCAGAGGAAAGATAGGAAAGAAGAGAATATATTTTAATGTTACTAACATAGTAAGGTAAAAGGGAACAACTGTGATTGTAATCCACAGTAGTTTACAAGCATGCACACCCACCATGAATATACATGAAAGAGCAATAACATACAGATCAGATTGGATTTCTGAAACAGCCACTTCAACTTAACCTTCTTTTGGCAGAGAAAAGTGCCAGGGACTAAGACTTGCTGGCCTGCCAACACAGGCTGTCTGTCATTGATTGCGACTGTGGTCTGTTTACTATTCTGTGAGGGAGGCTTTCTCAAGCACCCATTCTCCCCATGTCTCCTTACAACATACCCATGATCAGTCAAGGAGAGAGGGGAAAGAAAGCCTTTGAATTTTGAGCACAGGGTATAAAAAAGAAGAAGAAAGAGGGGGGAAATACAGCACAGTATTGGAATGGTTTCTTTAAAACACACACACACCAACAACAACAACAACAACAGCACTCCCCTTCTGCTGTCTTTGTATTGAAAAGCAAATCTTTTAGAAGGCTAAAGCAAATGAAGAGCTGGCCCTCTAAGTATCCCCCTCCCCTTTTCAGTGGAGTTGGAATAAATGTATTTGTCCGTGAATATTTGTTATCGGAAGTGCTGAATAAAAGAACAGCCTTGAGGAAAAGAAACTGAATGCACGATAGGGGAGCAAGAGGGCATGTGTGATCCCACAACAAAAGACATACAAGAAGCAGTTGTACTCGGTAAGAGTGGGAATTCTTAGAGCAGGCAGGTGGCTTAACTAAAGGGGGGAAGGAGGTGGGGGGAGAGAACCAGAGTAAACTATGTAGTCATTTATACATGCAATACGACCTGCTCTGTTTCATATTCACATCTGAAGCGGCCCTGCAGATCTGTGTGAAGGAGGCCAGCCTGTATCATATTTTTGTGGCTTTGAACATTCACATAAAATATTGGCCTTCTGACACAGTGGTTCTTTTTGTTGAATTATTAAGGGAGTTATGCACACACACAACCCACCCACCCCAGTCTGTCTGTTCCCCACTCCCCACATCACCACCACTCCTGCCACCCCAATGATATTTTTGCCCAGGAGCTGTATAGCCCTTGAGCCATCCCAAAAGGAGTAAACCTTTGGAAGTTACTCCATCTTGTGTAGTCAAAAGCCAGACAAAAATGAATGAAGAGCTCCAAAAAGAAAACCAAAAAATCAGAGGTGTGTTTTTCTTTTTCATACGAACAAAAAGTGTAAAGCGAACAGTGTGAGTGGTCATGGTTCAATTCTGGTTTGAAGTGGCTTTTTGAAGAAGTTTTCTTAGGCAAAATTGCCATTTACTTTTAAGCATATATGATTAATCAATTCCTTGATTATTTTGATCAACTAACAAGTGCACCTTATTAATGGGACAGCTGATTTTATTTTTTAATAGAAACATGTATTCAAAGGACAGGCGAGGCGTCATCTTTAAAAAAAAAAAGAGGTGGGGGGAAGTGGGCATTCTTTCCTGTGTGTGAGAGGAAATGGAATTCCTCTTCCAAGATGGTGGCTGTTCGGACATGTATGTTTCATCAAAAAGCAAAGTGTTCCTTGAACTTGAGAGCTATTGCTTTTCTCACATGTTAATTCAGACAGATTTAATTAGTTAACTCAAAGTCATATGATTCATCGCTGAAGATTTCTTTAACCGAGTGACAGCTCTGATTCTGTAGCTTTCTATGACACCATTCTCCCTCCACCCTCATGTTAGAAATGTGGTTTGCCTTGAACCACTTAGGGTGCAATCCTGTTCACATTTAGACAGAAGAATTCCCTACAACTCCCAGCATGGCTGGCTGGGGAATGCTGGAAGTTGCAGGACTTTAATTTTCTGTTTAAACATGCATAGCATTGCAGATGTATATGGATGTGGGAAGCTGTTTGTGAATCATCTTAGAAAGCGTCAAATTTTGGTCCAAAAGCATGCAAGACTTGAGTAATCTTTAGACTTTCATAGCCTAGACAAGTCTTTTTGACCCAACTATTTGTCTCATGGTCTTTCTTCTGGGATGTCCTGCAGTTACCAATCATATTCCCACGCCTCTTGCTATAAGACATGTAAGAGCTGCTGCGTTCTCAACTTCCTGGGAAGCTATTCCCCCCTTCTTTTCTCTCTCTCTCTCTCCTCAAATGCTCCTAGTCTAAGCAGTCATGATTCTTAGGTTCATGGCAAATGTTTCACAAGAATGGGTCACTGCAGGCCGTCTATACATTGTTTCTCCCTTCCTGTCAAGTTGAATATTGAAGAACTGTTTGAGCATTTGTGCTGGGGTCTGCTTGATAGCCTTCCCTGACAGGGCCTTAGTAGAGCTATAACTAGAGGCCACCCATCCTGTTTCTCTTGAATAAAGATTTTAGCTCCAGCAAATTCATTCAACATTACAATTTCCCCTCTTTCCCTTTTTGAAGCACTGTGAAGGAGGGAACAAATGCTCATTCTCTTATTCTGCCCATGAAGGTTATTAATGCCACTTTCTTTAGGCACAAAGATTCTACACATTTGTACCAGCAACATCCAGTGTATGCAAGTAACTAGGGGAGAGGTATATACATGCCCATGCCTCTCCCCTAACCAATTAAAAAAGTTTGAAAAGTAATATTAAACTTAGTGCTGTGCTGAAAATGTCTCCCATGAGAAATTGGACCATTCTCATTCAAGTTGATAGAAAAGAAATTGCTTTCGAAAAGAAATTAAAAAGAGAAGAAATTTCGGAGAAATTCTCATGGGTTTGTTCAGTGTTCTTGTGCTTACTTTACTTATGAGATGGCTGAGGAGTGGGCACAGGTGCCATGACTTTCATTGTACAGTCACCTCTCTGGCAGCCTCCTTGACTTCCTGCTCTTCCTGCCACTCTGAATGAATCCAGGGGCAAAGCACCCGTGTAGACAGGCCCCAGGACATTTTCCACAGGGTGGCATATTAACCATATAGTGTGACTTGTTGAACACCCTGAACAACCCATCCACAATCCATGGCTTCTCAAGGTGGGGACTTGTTTAAGAAAAAAGAAGCCACCCTGTGGAAAATGTCCTGGCTTCAGTCAATACACAAACTCACAGTTCAACAACAATGCACATTCAACCACTGAGTGTGGGTTAGCTTGTTGGGCAAACCCAGTCTTCATAATGCTTGCCAATCACAGGGGCAACTATAACCCTATTCCTTTTGAAGGCTGTAATCCTAAGTATATTTACTTGGAAATATTTACTTGAAGTAATTATTAACAGGATTGGGCTGAAAGTGAAGGTAGTACCAAATGCCTATTATATCTTTGTTTAGAGCTCAGGTGAGTGCATGGTGGTGTAATTAATAGGGCTGTGCATGGACCCCCTGATCCTCTTTGGGCCAATCTGCCTGTCCCCCGCTCCGCTCCACAGAGCGAGATCCAGCTCCACCACCATCACCACATGGACAGCGCCAGCGGTGCCAGGTAAGCCAAACCCACCCCCACCCCTTAGCTGTGTCCGTTATCACGGGCTTCAATTGAGGCCCCAGCTTGAAGCCAGAAGAGGCCTAGGCCTTCACTTCCAGCTTCAACCGGGGCCTCAATTGAAGCCCGCTATGGACGCAAGTAAGCCTCCCTCCTCCCTGCCCCCTTACCTGGCTCTGCCGCTGCTACTACTGCATGGACGGCAGCGCCGGCGGCACCAGGTAGGCCAACCCCCCCACCCCCTTATCTGTGTCCACCGCGGGCTTCAATTGAGGCCCCGGCTTGAAGCCGGAAGAAGCCTCGGCCTTCACTTCCGGCTTCAACCGGGGCCTCAATTGTATCCCATGATGGATGCAGGTAAGCCTCCCTCCTCCCTGTCCTCTTACCTGGCTCCACTGCCACCACATGGACAGTGGCGCTGACAGTGCCAGGTAGGCCAACCCCCGCCCCCTTACCTGGGTCCGTCATGGTCCGTCGTGGGCATCAATTGAGACCCCGGCTTGAAGCCAGAAGAGGCCTCGGCCTTCATTTACGGCTTTAACCGGGGCCTCAATTGAAGCCCGCGATGGATGCAGGTAAGCCTCCCTCCTCCCTGCCCCCTTACCTGGCTCCATCGTCGTTGCCACAGGGACTGTGGCAGCAGCGGCAGCAGCACCGGATGAGTCCCCCTCCCCCCCACTTACCTGCATCTGGAGCTCCGGATTGAGGCGATCCTCTTCGCCTTGATCAGCAGCCCCCCCCCAACTCTCTTCGCCTCTGCCTTTTCCGGAGGCTAATCTGGCTGCCTCGCTATTACTTCTCCGACCAGAAGAGAAGCGGATCACAGCCCTAGTAATTAACCAGGTGCATATAGACAATGATATATCCTGCTTAGAAGTAACTGAGGTTAGAGTGTTTCCACATTCTCATCATCTGGTGTAAAATGTGGGCCTCCACAATCACTCGTGTACTGTCTTTGATTTAAGTTACAGCCAACATCTGACCATGCCTAGCCTGTAAGATCAGCACCTGATGAAATCTAGCTGCAGGCCATTGTCAAGTTTGCTTTACTTATAGAAAGTATGTATGTTTATTTAACTCCAACCAAAGGAAGTAAAAGACAGATGCATTCTACATTCTATGTCTGGCTTCTGTTCCTGGAGAAAATAAAATGGATGCTTCCATCCCAATAATAAAAACTTACTCATATGCCATGTCTGTGGATGATATGAAGATAAGATTTTTGTTGTTATTGTTGAAAAAACAATGTAGGTAGCTGTGCTGATCTATTTAGAAAATGTATAGAAAAGCCTAACACGGTTCTCCCCAGCTAAAATGTCACAGAATAGTGAGCAAGCTTTCCAGTTGTTCTCCAGAAGTCTTCTTCAAGCTGGATGCTCAGCAAAACAAGAAAGGAAGGTAGAGAGAAGAAAAGGGCAGGATTTTGAAGAAGCTCTAAAGTCTGCAGTTGGTAATAGTTTTAAGTTAGAGTGCAGGAGGTAGGTACTATGCAATGAAACCGGCTTTTAAAGCACATTTGAAATCCAGGGGATGAGTGGACCAAAAGTCTTTAAACAGCAGCAATGGTGAAATACAAACCTAACAGCATTTCAGTCATGATTGTTAAGGTGTATTTTTTGCACCTGAAAACAGGTGCAGGAATGCAGGCATCTTAACTTAATGATGCTGTATCAAACTGTTTTCTTCACTACAAGCACAAATGAATTCAAGATCCTGAGCAGGTGTTTGAATGTCGTCCAATAGACCAGAGCACATCAACTCAGTCTGGTTTAATGGCATTATGTGTTTTACGCGTTTAGTCGCAGGTATCACGGAGACCAGAAATGGGAAAGAACCTTACCTTGTACAGACACACCCATACCCAATGACTATTAGGATTATAGGTAGGGTAACCATATGGAAAGGAAGACAGGGCTCCTGTATCTAACAGTTGTACAGAAAACAAAATTTCAGCAGGTGTCATTGTTATGCACACAGCACCTCGTGAAATTCCCTCTGCATCACAACAGTTAAAGCTGCAGGAGCCCTGCCTTCTTTTATATCTGGTCAAGAGGGCAGGGCTCTTGCAGCTTTAACTATTGTGATGAAGAGGGATTTTCACCAGGTGTAGCAGGCATACAAATGACACCTGGGCAGGATCTACACTACTGCTTATAACGGTTTATAATGGTTATGACACCTTATTTTCACCTCCTACCTGTTGTAGATATTTGTATCTGAAATGGTGTTTGGGAGTTGTCAGGTCATTTGTTCCCACAAGTGCTATTCTGGAAGACTCATCTTGGGAGAGTAAATCTGCATCAACACCAAAGGAACTCCGACTGGCATTGCTAAGAAAGAGAAAGACGGCTCTCAACACTTCTTGTAGAGATTCCCTTTGCTTCTACCACCACACCGGTTCATAGCTGACGAGTTTCCAACTGCTCTCCTTATGGTTAGATTAGAGCACTTGTCCAAGGCACGATGAAACAAAAGAGGGCACGAGAAACATGAAACTGGAATGCATTGCTAAGCTAGAAGTGAAGCAACTACAACTGCAATGTATCTAAGAGGATCAATATGACATCCCCTCAATGTTACTTCATTTTGTAACCCATGATCACTAAAAAAAAAAGTGAGCCAGAAGTAAGGCAGTTAATCACTGTGTACTCATGAGAGCATGCCAATGGTTTTTCCCCTTCTTATTAAATTAAGGCGGAAATAGCTTTTCTACTTTATTCACAATAGGAGTGACTTTATCTTGCTTTTACTTGACTAGTGCTCTTTCTCGACAAGAAACCCTGAACTGATTCAGAAACACAGAGAAAACCTAGCTGGCAAAACAGATAGGGAAAGAAAAAGGGACACAGAATAAATCCCTGTCAGTGACAGATTTGTGTCTGTCATCATTTAGCATATAATAATGTAGGATAAGCATATGGCATCTTCAACACATAGGAGTGAAATCCGAATTAGGGCAGTGTTTTTTTTCTTTCTTTCTCATAGCTACTTGCTAGGAATTACTTTGTATGAACAATGGGCATGAGCCAGTCTACGTTTGTCTCACTGACTTTGATGGGGGTTGTAAAAATGTGCTCCGTTTTCTATCACACCGATCAGTGATAGTTTAAAATGATCCCTCTGTCTTGTTGCAGATCTCTCCCTACTGCCCAGTTGTGGTGGAGATTTCAACGGTTGAGGAGATTTAAATGGTTGCCTCATCAGGGATGAACAATTGCGATGTTGTGAGCTACAAACTTCTTAACTAAGATGACTGCTGTGTTTCCAGCCCTACACCTTTATTTATAGCACAATCCTTTCCATGATTACTCAGAAGTAAGTTCAACTGTGTTCAGTGGGGTTTGCTCCCTAGAAAGCATACCCTTAGTCCCACCAATGTGTGAGATAGTTTACATAACCAGGGAGATGGAGTGGGGCTTTATTTATACTCTAGCCAATATGCGCTGTGGCATGCAAGGATTGGATTGGGACCACAGTCCTAGCCTGAGTGAATATGTTGGGAAATTGTACACAGTCTTGTTTCAAAGATCCTTTAAAATCAGCCTTCCCCAACTTGCCACCTGCCAGATGTTTTGGACTACAAATCCCACCAGCCCCAAGTCAAAATGACTAATGGTAGTTGTAGTCCAAAACATCTGGAGAACACTAAGTTGGGGAAGGTTGTTTTAAATATTTGAGAATGCTCCATATTCTTTGTTCCCATAGATTAAACAAGCCCAGGTCCTGAAGTCTTTGCTCATGTGGTTTGCATTCAAGACCTTTTGTGTCATTGTGCTCTGGTGAAAATGATGTTGGGTGAGAGAGCTGGAAGAGACTTTATAGTAGCTCCGTACAGCAGGGGAAGAATCCCTCTTTCTTCCATCTGCCATGCTTACCTTTCAGCACACGCTCTGCTCGGCTGCCATTCCACAGTTGCAGGAAGAGATATATCATCTGAAGAAGCAGAGACAAATATTTGATTTGGATGATTACCCTGCAGGTGTCTCATCATCACCATAGTGCAGAGATTACTAATTATTTCCCCTCAATTTGTGTACATTCTCCAGTAAATACATATATATAGGATGGCACAGATCATTAAGATTCTTATACATGTGGCCAAAGCCACTCATGTGGAATTTCTCATTCAAGGTGAACTCCGGAGGACAGCCAAGATCACCTTCTGGATCTCTTGAGATGGGGTTTGATTAAGATCAGGCTATAACTATGAAAAGAACAAATCCACAGGTTTCTTCAGACCCACAGAAAAATGTTTAGAATATTGATATTGATTGGTCGTATTGGTAGTTCTAATTAGCATCCTTGAATGCCACCCATCATGAAGCTCTTTGACTATAAAAATCTAGCTGGGCCAGATGGTATCTCAATGCCTTATTCTTTCCTTTTCTTCATTCACTTATGAGTCATAAGGGCTCCATGGTTGTACATAGTTTGAATTGTTTTCAATTGTTCTATTGCTTTTAAAAATTTCTATCAGTTTTAATACATTTTTAGCTGTGTAAATTATTTATGTTTATATCGTTTTGATTTTATCTGTATGCTGCCCTGAGATCCCAGTGATATTAGGATGGGATACAACTGTTTTAATAAATAAATAATAAAATATGGTGGTGGTAGATGGTTGGATTGTGGAGTGCTGACATTGATATTTGCCAAGAGGGGGAGCAGCTATCTACATTTTTAAAGATTGTTTTCTTGTCCAGAGGTTGGCAATTTGTGGCCCTCCAGATATTTTGGAGGGCCACAAATTATCCCATTATCCCTCATGACTAGCTATGGTGACTAGAGCTAAGGGAAGTTATTTATAGGCCAAAACATCTGGAGGAACACAACAAGTGGTCCACTGCTATTCTAACTTAGTTTATAATCATTGTCATCATATAATGCTTCTTTATTGTATTCAAAGTGCTTTACATATGTTTTCTTGTAATCCTTACTATAACTTTTAAGGTAGGTCAGGATGATCAGTCCCATATTGCCAATGGGGAACCGAGGCTGACATGGTGGCTGTGATGGAGCCGCTCAGCTTGACTCAGCGATTCCCCGGCCACAGAAGGGGGGGTCTGACTCAGCCAGCCCAGACACATGCCCCTTCACTGCCACTTTTAACCTTTGGGAGTCTAGGTTCTCAAGGAACGACACCACACCAGAGATAGGGACCAAACACTTTTATTCTTCACACAACACACCTCTATAAGGGTCCACACATTAAGGTAAACACGTAAGAGGTTTGGGGGGAAAAACACGGACAAAGGAATGACACACTTTGGACAGCAGGGACTAATACCTCACCCTCACCCTTTTTCACACTCAGACCAATTGGATTCACACTCACTCCCCACTAACCACCCACCAGCCGTAACTCCGGCAAGGTCCCTTGCCCACTTGTACCCAAACCTAATCTAAAACAAAACAAACACTTAACACTGTGACTCACCCTCTTGTTGCTCACTTTGACTTGGCTTCATGCCACTCGAACTAGACGCCTTCCCTCAGCGGCCATGTGGGGCTTCCGCCATCCAGCCGGCCCGGCCTGGATGCTCTCACTCACCACGCACTCACCGGACTCCTAACACCCATAGGAAAGAGGCTGGACCCTTGGGTGCCCAAGCTTTTTATCTCTTTCTGGGACCCCCTTGTCACCAGTCCCACCCTGACCAATAGAAACCCCTTAGCAACCCACACCTCACCCGAAGGGAGGGGGAATGCTCCCAGACATTGCACAGCTGCAACTTGTTACTCTCCCCTCGGTACATCAGATGCCAGGCACTTCTCGCACAGCGCCACCTTGGCATTTTACTTGCTGCTCCCTTTTCAGACACAAAGAAACCCCTCTCCCTCTCCCCGGGATGTTCTCTTAAAGGGACCATGGGCCCAGCCTAAATCTACCTACTGATCTCATAGCAGACATGAGATTAAAATCAGGGATGTTTCCTGAGCTCAGTTTCTTAGCATGACATTGTACCAGTCATGCAGCTTCAGCTTCAGGAAAATCTTGTTCATGCAGACCTTTGGATTTCCAACCACCACCTTCCAATGATGCCATATAACTTTAGGTTTCTGTTCATCAGGTCAAAGATAATTTATCCCAGAACCAGCACTAAAACCTAGAATTCTTAACTGTGTGAGAAACTAGATTTCCCCAATACAGTGGAAACTTCCTTCTTCAAAGGAAAGCTCTTTGGATCTCTTTCCACACTTCCTTTCTCAGTTTCATTGTCATTTTATGCCCATTATTTCTTCCAGGGCCAATTCCAGGTAACACAAGCAGCATAGACAGGAAACCCAGAGTCCAACCAAGGAGTGACTAGACTATTTATCTCACCAGGAGATGTAGAGTGCAGGGAGATGGAATGCACAGCCAACCTAATCCCTGTTTTAAAAGTTTGAACTTGAGATTGTCACATAACTTATGTTTATATAAGTGTATTTCTCTGCATAGGTTAGGAGTAGAAATCTATGAGCAAGCTAACCTAAGCACAAAATTAAAATATCTTGAAATTTTCCTATTTACATTATTGCATAACCCACATTTATATTTTCATGACATGCACCAGAAAACCAGGGCAATTATGTATTTTTACATACCCCATTTAAAAAGAGATCCTCGTCATTAAAAGGACCCCTAAGTCCAATTCAATGGCAGGTGATCACAGTCTGCTATTTTTCCAGTGTGAACAGCAGTGTTATTCTCTAGGGAGTGGGGGAGGGAACCCTACAGCATAATAACAGATTGTGTGATTATTATTCCCTTACTTATAATTAAGCTGTTACAACATAGACACATTACTGCTTTCTAATGTCACCAACAGAAACCTCTTTGCTTTGAATGGAAAGTGACTCACTCCAGTAATTAGAAAAAGTTCCCTCCACGATTCTATAGTGAGACCTCCCGTGAGCTCAGATCAGATTATTTGAGAAGTATCAGCATTACAAGATAACCTATGGTTACTTTCCAGCAGCCCATGGAATATCCAGAAATTACATGCTCAGTCAATCAGCGCATGAACACATTGTCAAGAAAAGACACGGAAGCATTTAATGTGCAGTATAGTGTCTAGAAGCTCTGAAGAGGAGCAATTGCAGGTTTCCATCTGCTAGACAAGAACAGCCACAGAATATGGAGGATCAAGTAAGAAACATCAGCCCAAGATTTTATCAGGGTTTGGAGAAGTGCACTGCATTGTGATCCACCAGAGACTTGGTTCTTTTGTTCAGAATGATAGTTTTGTCTTCTTGAATTGATAATATGCTGTACACAACATGTACAGAGTTGTTCTGTTTGTTAGCATTTAAAAGCATGTTAGGATGACTCTAATTTTGGGACTTAGCTTTAAGTTTGGGTGGGCTTCTTCAGTGCCATTCAACTGACAGGAAGGGATTAGTACTGTCACAGGTGCTAAGTTCTGCTTGCTGACTTCCTGCAATGACCATACAGTTGTCTCAGGTGAGTAAGATAGTTGCTACCACATCCAATTGGGAAAACAAAGAGCTGAAATCTAGAGAAGATTTCAGCCTGTTCTGTATATTGTGTGAACATCCAGAGCTTCTCTGCACAAGTGATTTATTGCACACGCATGATTGTTCACTCATGGAAGTTTACAGGTCCTTTACACAACACTGTCAATATTCAGGACATCTCCCGCACTTTCCCCCTTTTATCCTGCTTTCAAAAATATCAGAGATAAGCTGTAATAACAATCAATGGTGCCATATTGACAGTGAGGAATGCTGGCATTGTGTTATAATTCAGCCACTAGATGGTGCTGTTTTATTGAATATATAGAGCAATTCTAAATCATATGTTGGCCGTCCAAAGAAGCCAATCATAATCCCGAAAAGACTACACAAAAAGAAAGCCCAGTAAGGATGTGGGATTTTTGCTTAATGTAGAGAACCTCCCAGTGTTTGCGTCTCTCTGTCACTTTAGTTGGGATGTTTTGACTAATAAATTTTGCAAAGTCACAGGGAACACCATGTCTAGGGCCATGCCACTTGAATGAAATCAAGTATGTATTTTACCGGAAACTTTTGTTCAGCTCTGCTACATACCTACTTACACTCATTCAAATGCAGTAGCTAGAATGAAAAGGAGGGAGTCCTGCATCCTTGAAAGCTCAAGCTAAATGCATGTATTCAGTGTAACAACAGGGAGCAGGGAGGGAGGGGAGAGAGAGAGAGAGAGAACACAGATCCAGAAAGCTGGTCTCAGGCAATCAAACGCATTACGATTTCGGTCATGCTTTGAAGGAAATTTGTAGAGCCTGCCTAATTTTGGGAAAAGATGGCTCTTCCCACCCGTTCACTTCATCCAATAGCTCTTCTGCACTCAATTAACTAAGGACAACTGATCATTCTGAAACTGTATCTGTTTCTTTTCATAAAGCCGAGGCTGTTGACAGCTGACATGATTGTACACACCACTGCTGGCTAAGGCCCTCTGTTGTCATCTTGGCGGCGTGGCTGCCAAGAGAGAGAGGCCAGTAATCTCCTCTGACTCATCTGTCCCCTTTTCCCTCTGTTCTGTCACCGTGCCTCCAGCAAACTCTCTTTTGTCACTGCTGCCACTGGGAACGTTCAAAGGCAAGGGCCTCCTTGCCATTGGTTGGCTGCCACTCTCCACACATGCACAATTGATTTGATGTTTGGACTCCAAACAAATGCTCAAACTCACCAAGATGACATAATCCTGGACCAAAAGAGATGGTGGTTGTGCTAACGAATGAGAGGAAAGGGGAGGGAAACTGGGAGGGAGGAAGACAGTAGCAGGGTGTTAATTTAAAAACAAACAAACCAGAAAGGCAATGAGCAGTCTGTTTGAAATCTGAATACATCAGTTAGGATGTTTAGCAGGCAGCGGGTTCAAGAATGATAACCTCTTCCATTACAGCTATGGCGGGTGTTGGCTTGACATTTTCTGAGGATGTTGTCAGTGGTACTTATTTTCTAAAATGAGAGGTCTTGGCTTCCAAGCTTTGATGGAAGTTGCAACCTTTGGCTTAAATCCCACCATTACCCATAAAATCTCACATGCATGGGACTAGTTGTATTAACTCATTTATTCTCTGCGGTAGTCTGTACATGCTTGGATGCATCTTTTATTTTCCAGGGTGGAGCCCCAATCTTGAAAAACAGGTTCTGGAGCTGCTGTCAGATCATCCCTGATTGTGGATCTGCCCCTTTGCAGGTCCTTTCAAGTAGGCTAATTTAATGGCAGGAATACTTAGCAGAAAATGAAAAGTGATGGTTGGGAGGAGATAGGCACAAGATAATCTAATTAGAGACGGGTTTTTTTTTTCATATATAAAAATCAGTTCAGATCAGATCAGACAGTGCCTCGGGAACTACAGTTTGCATTTCACTATTTTCTCTGGCTTGTGCTGATCTCATTTTAGCAGTGTTAATTTAGCAAGGGAAGGTTCAAACTTCCCATTCTGTTCCCTTCCACTCTGCTACTCAGGGATGCTGTCAAAGGGTAACAGGCATGGGCCAAATATTTCCTGCCCCTCCTTTATCTACTCCACAAATAGGCATTGCCAGCTTTGATCAGGTGTTATAAAAGGCAGAATGATTGTATTGTATGGTATGGTATGGTATTTATTTGAAATCATACAGCCTGCCCTAGCTGGAAGGCTTTGTGCAGGTAACAGTTTAAAACACGCTGAATCTCCCCCTCCCATTATGTAAGAGAATAAAATCAAATCGAGCAGCTTAATATTTATTAAAAACAGTAAGCCTGCATTAACTTAAGCCCCTTCTTCCAAAGGAGACCCTCATCAGCATCAGCGTCATCAATATTTTGAGAGATGGTTACTCTGGTGAACTCTGTAGAAAATTGTAGAATGATAAGGTAGACCCGAGACTATTCCAGCTGTCTGAACGTGGCACAGAAATGATCTTATCATAGAATCATAGAATCATAGAATAGCAGAGTTGGAAGGGGCCTACAAGGCCATCGAGTCCAACCCCCTGCTCAATGCAGGAATCCACCCTAAAGCATCCCTGACAGATGGTTGTCCATCTTAAGAGGGCTATCAAAGAGATTTTGCAATACTTTATATATTATGTGTAGCAAATAGTTGGTGGTTTAAACCCTGGACAGATTGTTCCAATGTTGTGGCTGTTGATGGTCACAGCGCTCCAGTGTGGCAGAAAAGTGGTACTGCAAGGGCGAAGGGTCCACTCACACTCCAAGAGACAAGGGAGGTGAGGGAGAGGCAAATTCCACAAACCCAAAAGAACTGGCGGCGTCATCATCAGGGGGTTCTAGTCTTGCTCACAACCGGCTTTGTTCAAGTTCACCTTGTGCGAAAGCAAAGGAGCCTATTAGCCCCAGAGGATAATGGGGTGGGCGAGATGCAAAGAGACAGAAGGAGAGAGAGAGAGAGAAAGAGAAGGAGGGGGAAAAATGAGTGCAAATCCAAATGTCGATTTGTAGACATAGTGAGGAGAGCCTGCTGGCTGACAGGCTGATTTATTGGATTCTTCCAGTTAATCACTGCCGGCCTGTGGCCAAACGGATCTCCAGCAAAGCTGAAAGGCAGCCGAGGGAAACAGGCTTATAAGCATAAAGCCGCATAATGGTGTTCAATGAAGTGTGAGGCTTTTAGTTCAGTCTCACTGAGCCGGCCGCACCGCCGGAATGTCAAAGAGGGATTGTGGGTGGAAAAATTATGGATTTAAACTGCTAGCTGTAAATGAGGTCAATATGTCTGGTTCATAAACAGTCCGAGCCTATTCCAAGAATGCAGTGAGGGGGAAAATTAGCGTGAAGCCAACGCTGTAGACAAACCTCATTGAGATATAATTGCGGCTATAAATACAAGCGAAAAGCTTACCGAGTGCAATAAAATACAGACATGCTTTTTTATCTCTCTCTCTCTCCCCACATTCCTCCTCCTTTGAATCTATGCATTTGTTAAATGTTGTGCATCTATAATGCTCCTTCCTCCCCAGGCCCCACTCCCTACCATGTTTCTCCCTCTTGTGACACCCAGTGTTGAAATTAATTGAGTGTTCTTGATCTCCCATTCCATTTTATTCAGCTGGGATTGGAAAAAATCAAAAGAGCACATCTAAAGCATTTTCTTCCCCTTTGCTTTTCTGTTTGAATCAAGTTGAAATGTGTTTTTTCCCCAGTCCCTTAAAAAGAGAGAGAGCGAGAGCACACCACATCTTTCTTTACATATAATTAAAAAAGTAGAAAGTCTTTTTTTTAAACTGATACATCTGTTAGATCATTTGAACCTCAATATAATGAGGTGACATCAAAGACAAGGGCTGGTTCCTATAGAGTGCCTTTTTTGTGCGAGTTACCTCATCTTTGCTCATGAAAGATTGATTTTAAATTAAGATGATGTTTCCTGTTTTTAATGAAATACATCCTCCCTTCTCCCCCAATCAACTGGAGTCTATTATTACTGTTTGTTATACCCTGAGCTGCAAAGGATTGGGGGTACAGATGCTAGCAACTTGATTCACTCAGAATCCAATACAGTAATAAATTAAAGACTAATCGCTGCGGTCAGGTGGTATTTCCCCTAAAGTCAATTGATTTAAACGGCAGTAATTTGGCTAGTAAGGCTAGTCCTGTTTAAATTAAACCCATTAATATAATAGCACTGGTGTTGGAAGGAATCCATCTGGTAGCAGAACCTTTCCCGGTCAGTGGTTTAATAACTGGATGGGGATACCCTGCAAAGACAGCATCCAAATAAACTGGAATTGGTAATTACAGCCACGATGGAGAGAGACAAAGAAAACATACGATATGGGAAGGAAGAATAGATCTCTCCTTCTTCAGACTAGAGCTTTACACAAACGGCCTATCAAAATTCCCTCCCCCTACTTGCAGGCAGAGAAATTAGGGAACTATTTCACTGAATTTTTCTTTGTTGAGGAGAAATTCTCCAAGTTTCTAACAGTTTCTCATTGCAAGGCGCTGTAACACAGCTTATTTCTCTATTCCTAATGGGTTTTTGTTTTGTTTTTTGCTGGGGGGGGGGGGCATTGTCCTGCTACTGTAAGTGGGAACACAGCAACTGTGTTAGCAGCCTATGTACAGCCCCCTCCTGACTCGACTCAGAGGCCGTTTCACAGCTGACTCAACTCTGGGCACTTCAGGGGTGCCCGCTTTGGCACTGAAGCTGAAGTGAGATTTGCCCCCCTAAAGTGGGTCAGCCTTGGGGGTTCCTGGGGGGGTCCATTGGACTCCCAACTTTTCACTCCCCACAGTCCCTTGCCCACCCCCCAATGCAGAGCCACTGCCGGGACTTACCTTTAAATCCTCCTGAGAGCTGAGTCACAATTTAAAGTTATTAAGGGGGCTCTCTATTTTTAATATATCTATGGCCTCAAACTATGGCAGCCATAAAGGAGAAATGGCCCTTTACAGCTGCCATAGTTTACAGCCATAGATATATTAAAAACAGAGAGCCCCAGTGGTAACTTTAAATCACAGCTCAGCTCTCAGGGAGGAGGCTGTGATTTAAAGTTAAGTCCCACTGGCAGCAGTGGGAGGTTACCAGGGATGGTGAGGAGGGCAGGGAGGTAGAGGGAGGTGAGTCCACTGCTTCATCTAGTCCAACACTCTATTCACACAGTGGTCAACTATCTCTCGACCAGGAACCCACAAGCAGGACACAAGTCAACAGCACCTCTCCCCCATGTTCCCTAGCAATTAGAGTATATAGTCTTATTGCCTATATATACCTCCTCCCACCCACTGCTGTTTGGATACAGGACTCATTCCTTCCCAACATCCTTTTTACCTATGCTAACCATTACTCCTATATAAAGGTTCAGGTATATTTTTACCTTAAAAATTCCTCTTTTGCCATTTAAAAGTGATTATATATAACTTATATAGGTTTTTTTTTTAAAAAAAGGATCAGGTTGCAGCAGGTGACGTAATAGATCTCTGCAGAAACCCTAGAGAGCTTTATTTATTTATTTATTTATTTATTTCATTTCATTTCTATACCACCCATTAGCCAAAGCTCTCTGGGCAGTTTACAAGAGAAAGCTTAAAGCCATAAAATACAATAACATAATAAAATATCATATAAAACCATAAGTTTAAGACAGAATAAAACCAAAGTAATAACCAAGATAAAAGCCAGTCAAAGTAGATAATACCAGGCTACATGATTTCATTCGTCTAGCCTGGAATGCGGCAGCTTCCTGTCTTCCTTTATGTATGATTACTAAGTGATCTAGGGATCCTTTTACATGCCTGATGCTAATTTAGTTACAAATCTCCACTTTCTTTCTCCATCTAACCTCTCCTACAGTATTGTCTTTATCCTCATCAGCACCAAAAGTGGGCATTGGCAGCCATGAACACAGTATAAATGCAAGTGAAAGGGCAGCACATTTTCAGCACTATATGCACTCTGCAAAATTTACAGGAAAATGGATCTGAGAGTGGAAAAATCAAAGGCATACTATGACCTCCTTTGCCCTGACTATCTACATGTCTTGCCTGTCATTCGTTCATGCTGGCAAAGAGCCCCTTTACTAAGCTGACCCTTTCAGTCTTCAAATGATGAGGATGTTCAGAAGAATAGACATCCATTCATGCAGTGGTTGTCAAACTTCCTACCCACAGGAGCCCTTTCACATCAGAATACCTGCTAAGCATCTGCTGAGCAGCTCCTGTGTCTTGCAGAAGATTCTGAGCACATCCTAGAGTGCACTCAGTTAAGGATGGTTGTCGTGGGATAATCTGGCCCTTTTGGGGCTCACCAGATTTCCCCGGAGTCCCTGGCTTAGCTTGCATTTGTGAGATGAGCTGCAAACTTCTTCCTCAAATCCAGGAACTTTCTTGTTTTTTTCTTTCTTAAATTGCCATTTACACAAATTGTGGCCGCAGAAGTAAATATGCTTAATTTTAAATATGCTTAACACGAAGCATATTACAGACACAATTTGCACAAATTAAGCAAATTACAGCTGAAAATTGTATAAAGCAAATTTGTGATGGCAATGGGTGTAAATGGCAATTCAATTGGGGGGGGGAATCTGTGAACTGGCCTGACTCGACACCTTTGAGTTGGCCTGACTCAATCTTCTGTATGAAGGCAGAAGTGGCCCGGAGTCTGGAGAGGAACTAGCTGCTGAAAGCTCTGCAAATTTCATCCCCAGATGGATTCCTCCAACATCCCTTCTTCCATGGGCATAGTTCAAATGCAAGGTCAAGTACATTAAACTTTGTCATTGTCTCTCACAAACTGAGGAGACCACCCTCAAATGCATTCACCATCTTCTGTGACTCTGCCTGTTTCTCTCTCTTGCCAGTGTTGAACACGCAACCTCTCCAAGCGCCCACTTCTTCATTCTGTGCTTTTACTTAATATCACGTCAGAGTAACTGCATTCAGTGCATAGGAAGAACAGGTCATGCCCCCACTGCCCCCTCAGAGAAGCTTGTCCCCCATTATTGAACTTCTTATAAAAGAACTCTATAAATTTATTTATTTATTTATTTATTTATTTATTTATTTAAAACATTTATATCACGCCCTATATCATTAAGATCTCAGAGCAGCATACAGATAAAAGCATACAGTATAAACCAATAAATATGCACAGTTAAAAACAAATTAAACCATGAACCGAGTTAAAACAATATTTAATTTAAAAGCAGTAAAAACAGTTAAAACAATGTGCCAGTAAGTTTAACCATCAAAGGCTTTGTTAAATGTGCAAAGTGTCCCAAGGTTCCTAGAGTCACTCTTTGAAAATCATTCTATTTATGGCTGTGGCAACTTACATGCTGATAGTTTAGCTATGGTGAGTGAGGCAATGGTAGGGCACCATCTGACGGTAGGGCATTGTGGTTGGTGTGGTGAAGTCACCATGAGCTGCCATTTTCACACAAAAACATTTCCATCACTCACTTCATCATGGTGAGTGGTCTTGCTTACAAGACTGCACACACTACTTCATGACGTGATCCAATTTTGGAATGTTTTCCAGAGAATTTAAGAAAACATGTCACAGCAGATGACTTTTCCTCACCAAAATGGGGCAGGACACTGAGAGGGGGGAAGCGTAGTCAACTTGTGATGATCTCACCATGTCAAAAGGAACAGAACTAAAATTCAGATCTCAAAAGCTAAATGTCTATGGAATAGCTCTTTCCTGACAGAAAGGAAGGGGTGCGTGCATTTATTCCTTTGCTACATTTATATTTCATCTTCACAACAAGCCTCTGAGATAGGTTAGGCAGGGCTGTAGCACTCCTTCTCATAATTTGTTTGCTCTGTTCAGGTACCAAATACCTCAATGGCGACTTGCTTGAAATCACCCAATAAGCATCAGAGCTGAATCTGTCCCTACCACGCCTCAAATAGCTGATTTTGGTATCACGAAAGAACAGCAAATAGTTAATTTGGGGCACTATCCTATGCATATTTAGACAGAAAGATGTCCTACAACTCCCAACATTCTCCAGCCAGCACGGGGGATGCTGGGTGTTCTAGGACTTTTTTTCTGTCTGAACATGGATAGAATTGCACCCTTAATTTATTGTTATTGTGTGTTTGTTTACCATGAAGGGGAAAAGGTACTTGTGAGATTCTCTACTTCTGGTACCAAAATACCTTGCCCAGCATTAGGTACTATGCTCCCGGGGAGGGGGCGCGTTTGTTACTCTGCCTCAGGTAGCAAATTATCTTGATCTGTTCCTGTGAAACTGGGTTCCTATAGCCCAGTTCATATTCTAGCCACTGTACCGCTGTTTTAATTTAAGTCTTACGGCCACACTGGCCACACTGCGGAAAAGGTGAAATTACAGAATATAATCTCTTGAGTTTTGAGAGGCATCGATGAAGGAGAGGAGAGAAGGAGCTTTCAAGTAAGTAACCCTGCCCCAGGGTAAATAGTTACACTTGGGTTCAGCTGTTTTGTAATTTCTCATCATATCCCTAATCCTGACATTATTAAAAAGAGCCCATCCCTCTCCATCTGAATACTAGGAATGGCTCACCCACACATACATTATCTGGAAATGGCCCAAAATGGGTGAAGAGTTTTTCATTTTCTTGGTGGTGCTGGCTCTTGTGGGTGTTCAAAGAATTCATATTCACCTTTTACCACATATAACCATGTCCTGGTATCTGAAAGAACTTTCTTGTGTTTCCTTCGACTTAGACAAAATTCAACTAATTCTTTTATTTTCCTGCCTCTTTTTGTTGTTCTTGGTTATTTTAAAATAACAAACTGATTTTTCTTTGTTCATGTATTGCTCAATACCTGTTGACAAAAACAGCATTCTTGACATGTCCAATTAAAATGACTTGTTTCTTCACAATTTGTCATCCTTTTACCAAGCAACATCTCTATTTTATTTATATAGGACTTAAGATATACACATGAATATATACATACACAAACAGTATAGCTTTACATGTATATATGCATATGCACATGCAAGCCGACAGACAAGCAAATAAATACTACATATGCATTAATATATTCTGCATTGTGCCCTTTCATAAATATAAACTTGTGATGGTTGGAAAGGGTGGCATACTTTATTTTCATGAGTTAGGAATGACTGCATAACTCATGAGTGGCAAAGCAGAGCTACACTGCTAATGGATTGTGTGCAGGCAGCCTTAGTGAATGAAAATAAAAATCCATTACGCTGCCCATCATAACATATTATATATACACCATACCAGAGGGTTATGTCTGCAGAGTAACTAATTTTTTTTGTTAGAGCTAGCTGAAATAATTAATACAGTTGAAGAAATAAAAAGATTTATAGCTGGTGTTTATTTCCCACCGGCAGGTTCTAAATATGTATTTCACACACAGTCAACACACATACCCACACATTCATAATGTAGTGTGTATTTTCCCTTGATCTGTTTCTGAGAATTACATAGATGGAATTCATCCATTCCTTGGATATGAAAGAATATGGAATGTTCATCACTTTTGGATAGATTTATCTATCTTTTTCGTATTTTCTCTGACATTCAAGAGATGAAGTCCAGGAGTAACAATAGGAATTTGAAAACTTACAAATATGATGTGAAATGAGCTTGGTTTTTGGACAGGGATACCCAATACCAGCACCACTGGCTTATTCAGGCACCATGGGAATGGGTTTCCCCCTATGTTTTTCCAATGAAGCCCTCAGCCATAAAGCCAAACATTGCTTCCTGGACCAACAGACAGTGGATTCTCCACCACCATTTACAGTTTACATGGGGAAACTACTTGATAGTATGGTTGGGAGGAATGGTGGGATGCCTGCCTTAGGGATACAAATTCATCTAGTAAATGCACTGTATATTCTGGACCTTATAGAACAAGAGCATCATCACACAGGGTGTGTGTGGGGGGGGGGATTGCATTTCCTTACTGTTGCTTCTCCACCCCTGCTTTGGTCCCTCATCACTTCCTCTTTCTTCCCAGAGGAGAAAGAGGAAGTAAATAAAGACCATGTGGTCCCATTCAGGGGTCATTTTTATCCTGCTGTTTTTACTGCACACAGCAGGAGATCATGCCACATTCTGTTATCTTAAGCATTCAGATTAAAAGGGGGCTATTTTGCTATGGAAAAAACAAGCAGAAGGAATGGGAGGCATGCGGGAGGTGGACAACATTCTCTAAAGCATGTGCGCACATCCAATAGTGGGCACTTGCGAGTGCGTGATAAATCGCTCATTTGATGAACCTCCAAATCTGAGGAAATGGGATGCACATTGATTAGTTACTATTTGACTTTCCTATTTTCTCCTCAACACACACCTAAATCCAGATTTCAGGTGATATGGCCAGTACTTTTGAGACTTTGTGGCAGTGTGGTAAAATGAACTTATGAAATTAAAAACTAATGGACACCGACTGAAATAGTTGCATGACTGCTTCAACACCAGTCAAACAGGATCTATTCTGCTCATAACTTAACACCCCAAAATAATCACATCTGGGTAGACCAGCAATGGATGGATAGATGCAATATGAAGTTACATTTTTTGTGTGATGTGTGACCATCATGTATAGAGGCATGTGACTTATTATGTGGTCCTTTGTGGTAAGCAATTTAAAGTTACCTAAACATCAAAATGTAGTTGCTAGTCTGCTTTTTAGAGGCATGGATATTCAGTAGGGATTTCACCCATCCCTACTAAAGTGTTTTTTTTAAATAGATTTATCCAATTTGATGTCTTCAAGGGCTTGAAGAGACCTGAGGCAAGTGTGCATTCCAAAATCAGCATTTTTTGCAAGCTTTGTGACACGGCTCATCTCAGGAAAAAATGCAGACCAAAAAAAAAATGCACACAAATCTGCATTAAAACCATGTAAAATTCTTGAGGAAATATGTACAATAAAAAATTTGCACAGAAATGTGTACGTTGGGGGAAAAGGTGCACTCAAAAATGTACACATTTCCTCATGGGTTTCTTTTTGGAAGAAAGAAAAAGAAAAAGCAAGCTGATGCAGAAACAGGACAGAATGTGCTTGACCTTTAAATTCTGACCATCTTGCTGAGACTGAGATTGACAGATCTGTCCATCCCTAGCATTCAACAGCGTAACTAGGAATGGACAGTATAGACTGCCCACAGCAAACCAGATAGAGGTAAGAATGGAACACTGGGTGCCAATTTGAGGACAATAAATCAGGGGTCTTTCCAGGGCACAAAAAGTGCCAGTTACATTACCATCTGAAATGGCCCTTCCCTGTATTCTTGGAGTCTGCGTATACAACTACATGGGGTTTAACACAGTATTTAGATGTGCAAGTCCATTCTGAACAGGCCCTAGGCAATCCTAGCACAGAGGTCCCAATAAGATGAAAGGGAAACAATTGCATGGGAACAGTTCTTCATTGAGAGTGTGTCAAATGTCTCTTTGCCTAAAACATGTTCTAGTTATGGGTTTGGAGCCTTTAATTGGTATAAAGTATTAGGGGTTTTCCCTTCCATTGGAAGCACTGATGGAGCATCATTTTAATTACAATGAAACACAGGTGAGTTAGCAGGAACCAGAGATGCTGTAATGATGTTTTTCCCTAGATATAAAAATATATCTTACTGACAACATGGAAGGCTTAATTAGGATTTCAGAAAGAGGGATAGCAAAAGTCACCTGAAAACTGTACATTTGAATCAGGCACACAGAATGTATAGAGGGATATTTAAAAGAAATTATACTTTTCTACTGACTGGAAAAAAGAACCCCATATTTTAAAGCACTGTTTGTTTTGATGTTTTCTTCCTAATTTGTTTCTCTTCCCCTGTAATGGTGTTATTATAAAACAAACTCTCCTCCCACTTTCAAAACGCCTCCCTACCTGTTTCCATCTGTTGTGACAACCTGGAGTGATTGCCTCGGGTTAGACATAGCAAGTTAACAAGCAGACCAAATGCCAAAGAATTAAGGTTAGTCTTCTTTTTTTCTTTTTCCTGTTGAAGAATGTGGGGAGATTCAATCTCAACACCCTTTTAACAATGTGAAAACTGCAAACTGAAAAGAAAAGAGCAACAGATTAGGAATTGGGCGGGGGCAAGAAGATATAAATACAGCTGTGAAGAGACAAGCTGTAATTTTGCTTTATGTTATGACGTTTTAATCAGATTCAGATATTTTAAAAGGCGTTAGAGAAAGCTGATTTTCTCTTTAGGTATTTTTATTTATTTATAATTTAGTGTTTCCCTAGCACCTTTCGCTATATAACATACTTCTTATACCTATCTCATTGTCTTCATGGGGCAGTACCCTCCTGTGAGCTGTGCACCAGCGGGACCAACCACCAGTGCAATGGGGAATTAGCGGCTTTAAAAGCAACTGGAAGCACCAGTTTCTAGAATGGAGCAGGTCAACAGAGCTCACGGAAGGGGGTTCAAGGTTATTGCAGGGTTACTTTTAGAACTGCTAATTCCCTGTTGTGCAAGTGGTCAGTCCCACTGGTGCAACACAATCAGTGGGAGCCGAGTGGTCCCGTTGGGTATTGCCTATAGCAACCTTCCTTTTGAGAAGCCGCAGTGCCTTGTCTGTGTGTTGGCGTGGACTTGAGTCTGAGTGTCTCACATCTCAACCTAACTCCTTAACCACTGCTCCACACTGGTCACTGTTACAGTAATGTGTCAAATCTGGCCACCATTGGATCCTGTCTGCGATGGGAGCGGTGTTAGGATTTGATAAATAGCACTATGCATTTCCCCTTGATCCCTTGTTTACGATTTTTTTTAAGTTTGGAAATTGCACATTGTTAGAACATAGAGCAGAAGAAGAGCCATGCTGGATCAGACCAAGGCTCCAGCACTCTGTGCACACAGTGGTTCACCAGCTGACAACCAGGGACCCAGCCGAGTGTAACCAGATACAAAAGAGGGCAGGGCTCCTGTATCTTTTAACAGTTGTGATGAAGAGGGAATTTCACCAGGGGCTGCATGCATACAAATGACAACAGCTGGAATTCCCTTTTCTATACAACTGTTTAATATATAGGAGCCCTGTCCTCCTTCCCACCCTATGCCTGGCTCTCTGGAGAGCTGTGCCATCTCAGCTGAGGCATCAGTATGCCACTCTGGAGAGTTATGCCAGCCACATGTCTCTCTCTGATATGTCCTCAGGGTGAGGAATATGGCTGGTGGCAGCAGCCAGTCCATAGAGCTACTCCTGCTGCTTGCCTGCTGTATCATTTGCAGGAGAGCGACCACTGGTGCTCTCAGCCAGATGCTTCATCACAGCGACTTCAGCCTGGTCCTAGTAGTGGCAGTGGAAGACTGGTGGCTCTCCCAGCAGTGGGGAGCATGTGATCTGCCAGTCTTCTGGATCTGTTCCCTGAAAATGCCACACAAAGAGCCAAGAACCCCAAGGAATGGGGTGAGCTATGGCCTGGGGGAGGGGGTAGATTCCCCAAATTGGGCAAAGGTTCTTATGTAACTGGTAGGGCTGCGCATGGACCCCCTGATCCGCTCTGCACCCGATCCACAAATTCCGGATCAGGCCCGCTCTGCCCCACCTATGGTCCATTCCGCTCCGCTGCAGAGCTCCGGATCCGAATTGGAGCTCCACAGCGGCGGCACCAGGTAAGGCCCCCTCCCTCCTCCCCCCTTACCTGCATCTGTCGCGGTCCAGCAGCTGCTTCAACTGAGCCCGAGGACTCAAACAGGAAGACCAGGCCCCTTTACTTAGCTCTGCTGCTGTCGCCGCATGGACTGCGGTGGTGGCGCCGGCGCCATGTAAGGCCCCCTCCCTCTCCCCTTACCTGCGTCCGTCGTGTTCCAGCAGCGGCTTCACCTGAGGCCAAGGCTCAAAGTGGAAGGGCAGGCCACGGTTGCGGCCTGGTCTTCTAGTTTGAGCCTTAGCCTCAGTTGAAGCCGCTGCTGGACTGGGACAGAAGCAGGTAAGCTTCTGCCCCCTTACCTGGCTCTGCCGCCATCTGCCACCTTACCTGGCTCTGCTGCCATCGCCACACAGACTGCAGCAGCACCAGGTAAACCCCCACTTACCTTTTTTTTCAGAGCTCCGGATCGAGGCGAAGGATCCTCTTGGTCTCGATCCTCTTTGCCTCAATCTACAGCCCTCTCGATCTGCTTCGTCTCCGCCTTTGTCAGAGGCGAATCAGGCTGCCTCGCTATTGCTTCTACTCTCTGAAGCGAAGCGGAGCACAGCCCTAGTAACTGGAGTCCTTGCTCTTGTAGATCCTGGATCCAACCCGCTATCAGTAAGGTAGCAAGACCTGTGCTTTTTGTGGTGTTTAAATCTACAGTATAAATTTGCACAATGTCTCCCACCAGTAACACCCAGCATCCCAAGAAACAGTCAGCTAAGCCACTTATGCAATACAATACAGGCATGTGTTGGTTATAAGGTAGTGCTTATTTCCTTGCCATTTTATTATGAAGTGAAATTTTGAATTGTAGGATTAACAATTCCATTTTTAATACAACTTCTAAATTGGACTTGGGTTCCCTCTCCCTTCCTTTTCTTCCCATTGTTTCCTTGAAAGTATTTGGTTTGCAGACATGAAGCTGGTTTAATAAAATTCGCCTTCTTCCTAAAAGTTTACCTGTGAGAACCCCGAACATAATAAAATCAGATTACGAAGGTAATCATATTTACCAGTAATAAATCAAATCTTGCAGACATCAGTTAAGTCTCCCTTACTGCACTGGGACAATATCAAGTGTGCATACATCAATACCTGAGGTGCCAGAAATATATTTCATAAGTTCAGGGGGGGAAATTGCACATACACTTGCTGCACCATTATGAGCAGTGAATTTGTAATGTGAACATTATGATGTACAAAGTGGCTTTGCTCCTACATTTAATAAGCACTGCATGTCAAGCCCACAAACATAATGGAATTTGCAGATGATTTCTTACCATTAAATGTTGGTTATTGTTTTCAGGAAGAGAGCAGCTTGGAGCTTCATCATCAACAGTATCTAATTTTAAAGAGCCATCTTCCTCCTCCTCTTCATCACTTCAACGCACAGAGGTTTCTTTAAAAGCAGTAATGCAATAACCTTTTAAAATAAAAGCAGTCTGAATTACGCATAGGCCACATTTAGCCTCGGTTTCAAAAAGAGGGCTTGCTTTTAACAGCATGTGTTTAAAGTCATGGTCCTAAGAACTTGTTCCATATGCAGAAGCTGGCTTCCATATGGCTATTTTCCGTGTCCAACTGGATTGTGCAAGAACCTTGCATGTAAAACACAAACACGCCAAGTGAATCCAAATATTTTAATGTCATATACACAAGCTATTTCACAGAGCAGATTGATCCACTATTCACCTTTACTGTGAGGTATTCAGTAGCTTATTTAGAGCAAGTGGGAAAGTTCTGCCAAGTATTTGGCAAATATAGGATGCAAGGGATTGGCTCATGAAGGATGTTTTGCTTGAGACCTGGCTCTATGCCCTATCAAAATGAGGCCTTCTGGCAGCCGAACCATGGACGTTTCCTGTATGGGTAACAGTGACATACGCTTTCATCTTCAGGATGTTTATAGTCTTGTGGATGGAATAAAATGTTTAAAAGGACAGAGTAATGTATTTTGTTTCAAAATACCTAAATTGAGGGATTATATGCTTTGGTTTACACTTCTTTCATGCAATTAGTCATTAAAGTGTTTATCTGGGAGTTCAGTTTCAGTGGATGAAGGTACGCAGAAGGGTTTCATAGCTGAAAGCGCGTTCTGAAGGCTCTTCTCTTCTCCTCCAACACACAAGCTCCCCAAATATTTCAAAATTTCACAATTTATTCTGAATGTTCAAAATGTTAAACCACAGATATTCCTGCCCAAATAAATTATTGCTGAGAAATAATAAACTATGCTGAAAAATAATGTTTGATTCTATTACATGTTGATGTTTTTACAGGTGAACTAGAAAAAGAAGAAGAAAGAAAGGTCTAGACAATGTTGACACTGAACCCTGTTGATGTTGTCTTTGCAGTTTTCAAGAGGCCCAGTTTTACACAGCCAGCCAGGACTCCAACATAACAGGTTTCAAAAATTGCTGCCTTCCACACCATAGGTTAAATATGGGTGCAATCAGCTGCAGGTTAAGCATGTTTAAGTCCCACAGGTACAAAAGGAAAAAGTGATGCAAGTATTTAAATGTCTTTCATGAACTGTGTTTAAACAGATTTTTTTTGGTGTGGTTTTCCCGTGAAGATGCGCAGAGAAAAAATATGGGACTTACCCCAATTTTTTCATTGGGAGCGAGGTCAGTATGGCTCTTCTGCCATGTGACCTCATTTCCATGGCCAATCCCGGGGAACAATCCTGGTAGAAGGTAACCAGTGATTGCCTTCCACTAGAAAGAGGACATGGGGTGGCTCCGGTACCCAGATGACCACTGCAAACCCCACTCTTCCTCCTTGGACATTGCCCTAGGTGAGTAAAATGTCAAGGTTTTGCAGGGGGGTGGCACCAACTCGGCGCCAGGAAATCAGGGCCCTCGAGTTGACTGGAAGCCAATTCAGGGAATAAAGGAGGGATGTCACATGATCAGAGCATTGAGAGAGATTAATGTTTTTGATAGCAGAGTGATGCGAGTGGGAAAAGATGAAACAACAGAATACCAGAAAGAAGAAGATTGCGGTAGTCTACGTGAGAGATTGCCAGAGCATGGACCAGAGTTTTTGTGGTGGAGATAGAACAAAATTGTCATATTTATGCGATGATGTAAAAAGAGAGGTGAAACAGCTTGGCAGTGGAGTGAACAAAGAAGAGAGATGAGTCAATGTATATTTATTTTGTGGATTAGAAACAAAAATATTAAGTATTCATTAATATGAAATAGTAATAAACTCACCATCTTATAGGAGTTTGAGAGTACATTCCAGATGTTGTCCTCAAGCAGCTTGCAAACATGAACTTTCTAATAGTCATCCCAGAATAGGTATTATTTCAGTTATAACCTGGAATGTGTGAAATAAGGAAAAAAAGGAAAGGAACCTCTCATGCAAAGCACTTGAGTCATTGCTGACTCCTAGAGGGATGCCTGCTTTCGCTGACATTTTCTTGGCAGACTTTGTAGCCGGGTGGTTTGCCATTGCCTTCCCCAGTTGCAGTTACCTTTCCCCCAGCTAGCTGGGTACTTATTTTACCAACCTTGGAAGGATGGAAAGCTGAGTCGACCTGAGCTGGCTGCCTGAGAACCAGCTTCCGCTGAGATCGAACTCGGGCCGTGGGGAGAGTTTCAGCTGCAGTAACTGCTGCTTACCACTCTGCGCCCGTTCGTGTGAAATAAACATTCTTTAAATTAAGTTTGTTTCCCTAATTATAGGTAATACAGACCCATTTATCTCATCTTCATGGATAGTGATTATCTTTCAACTCTACACTTCAGTGCACTGTCAGAAAACATTTTATTGCTGAGAGAAGATACATTCTGGTACTCGAGTAATGAGTTCATGGTCAAGATGAATGCTAAACTAGTAGCGTCTTTTGTATTACATCGTTTAGAGACACTCAACTGTTTTCCTTGAGTAAAGTGTCCAGTGCAATTAAATCCTACAGATAACCCTCCAACTCTACAATATGCAACAAATTGTGCACAATATTTTAATTCTACCCTTCCTCCAAAAATACATTGTGATTCACAGCTACATCTCATAGCTTTTACTGTTCCTCAGCTCTCTACACACTGATGTTAATGCTAACTGTACTTAGCGACTATGCTTAAGACCCTGGTTAAAAGTGGCTTTTTAAACTAAATATCTTTAACTTTAACATTGGTGGAGATGTTAAACTGAGTTTAACACCATCTGAGTTTCTTTCCACTTATCCAAATGGGGCATTCCTTCATACAAAAATCCAAAACAGACAAACAGGTGTTTCTTATTGATAATGCATTGTATATATAATATACATGCAGATAAGTAAATATTAAAGTCTGTGTATTACAGAAGTAATTTGCAGCCCCAAATGAACATGGAAAGCCTTTATCATAATATATTAAAGAAAAAGGTTATTGATTACATAATATAAGTCATCAGTTCCTCTTCCATATTCTACAGTCTATATGGAAGGCTTGGCTTCTTTTTGATATAAACTTCCTTTACTAGTAAGAAGTACAAGCCCATGAGTATTTTCCCCCCTCTTTTGAGTAAAACCATGTCACAAAATAATATTGTACATGACAGAATGCCAAAAAATAGAGATTCTATTCCCCCCTTTACCTATCACTGGCCTGTATCAAATTGCTTGGGGTGAGCGGTATAAAGCACCACAGAGATACCATTTTTGTCTGTCACCAGATAACCTCAGACAAACATCCACATGGTTCACCAGGCAGACCCTACTTGTTGCTGGCAGGTTCCAAGACATTACTTCCACTTGGAGGAGGCTTTAAGCCCATTGTATTTTGTTACTGCATCAGGGTTACACATACACAATACTAAGCATAGTTACTGCCGAAACTGAAGAGAAGGGAAAGGTGCTCATATGAGATGGGAGGAGCACATCACAAACCTGAGAGCAGTGTTACATCTGCAGAATGATTCTTATAACACCTAGGTAGGTACAACATTGGAATGATCCATCATATATAAAGAAAACTCATCAAACAGGTAGCTGAGATATCATTTTTCCAATTAAAGTTTTACTTAGATATAATAAACATAATACAAAGGAATGAAAACAAAGAAGTGGCCATTACAAGAAGTTGTACCAGCACAATCAAGCCAGTGTGGTGTAGTGGCTAAAGTGTTGGACTGGGAGTTGGGAGTCCCCATTTGGCCATGGAAACCCACTGTATGACTTTGGGCCAGTCACAGACCCTCAGCCCAACCTACCTTACAGGGTTGTTGTCGTGAGGATAAAATAGAGAGGAGGAGGATTATGTACACCGCCTTGGAGGAAAAAAAGTGGGACATAAATGCAATAAATAATAAATATCTTTTCTATACAATTAAATGATTCTGTGACTCAGAACATCACTAATACCAATCAGGCCTCATGTTTAGGAAAAACTTAGCAAAGAAGATGGAGGTATTTTAAGTCAGCAATACCAAATGGAATAACTGTGGGTGTGGTGGGAATTGCTTCCCATCACCACCCCTTTAAAAGATCTTCTTCTTTTCCTGATAGAAATCCAGCAGGTGCTCCTGATTACTGAAGAGCATCACCTGCCCTGATTAATGTAGATTCAAGAAGAATTTTTGTTTCAGAAAGCTGAGATAGGCATCTTATCTGACAGTTAAAAAAAAAAATCCAACAAGCACCACATCTACTGGCTTGAATTTAATTCCTAGTGCTTGGTTGTGCTGATGTTCAAGACCTATTGTCTAATTCTTCCCTTGCCCTTTTGACTGCAAAAAAATGCATAGGAAGTAGAACTGTCCATGGTAGGAATCCCTGTAAGGTCTCAATCCAAAGAGGTTCAAGTAGGGATGGGCGAGATTTCAATGCAGTTTGTTTTTTGATATGGGCTTTCATAATTTGCAATTTTCTTCTTAAATGAAATGAAAAGAATTTGAGATTTTTAAAAAATGTAGGAGAAACTGAAACTGACAGATTCCATCCATCTAGTCAGAGGCGTCTGAGCATGTAGTGCTGAAGATTGTGGGTTTCAATTCTATGTTTGAGGTGCAGAATTATTATTATTATTATTATTATTATTATTTATTTATTTATTTATTTATTTATATAGCACCATCAATGTACATGGTGCTGTACAGAGTATTAGGACTTTCATCTAATTTTAACTGACAGGCTCCTCATCTTTAATAGCTACCTGGCAGACAGGTAGAGGGACATGTTGGGAATTGCTCTACCTATTGAATTTGACCAGTACAGATGGGTAAGAATTTCATTGTTTGTTGTTTGATAAGAACTTACTAAATTTACAAATGCCTTCTACCCAGTTGCATTTTAAGATGCCTTTTAATAATGTATCAGTTTTATATGTTTTTAATCAATTATATGTATTTTATGGTGTTTTGTATTTGTGTTGTACCCTGCCTCGATCCAGAGGGAGAGGTGGGTAAGATGATGATGATGATGATGATTGGAAAGAATTTGAGATTTTAAATATTCAAATGTGGGTGAAAGAGAAACTAACTATTTTGCCCAAAAATCAGCATCAACCAGTAGAGGAGCCTGATATGGGGATGGACAAGGGACGTGACTTGCTACCTGGAATATTTGCTGGGTGTACTACTACTTCTGCTGCAGCAACAATTGCTTGACATTTATAGTGCCCTCTGCACTGAGCAGATCATTACAAATTGTAAGTTACTACAGATGAACAAGATAGGCAGGGTGGAATTGATCATGAATCAAGTATGGGACAGGAAGATGACAAGTAAGGAGAATTATAATGACTCAGAAAACATTGCTAGAATTTATTTATTTATTTATTTCATTTTTATACCACCCAATACTGAAGCTCCCTGGGCGGTTCACAAAAAAGTATGCATTGAAATGGCTGGAGAAGAAAGAGGCAGCAAAATGAACAAAGAATGGGAATTCCTCCTTGCAGAGGGAGCAGCATGAAAGTACGGAGACAAGACGGAAAGAAGGAGATAAAGGGTTCTGTCAGTAGATGAGCGTGTGGAGGAAATGGTGTTTGGCAGAGAGGAAGGGGAGGCTGAATTGATGGAGAGTTCTGAAAGTGAAAACACATTAACTTGAAGTTAATGCGAAGGTTGACACAGAGCCTTGTGTAAGAGTTTAAGGAAAGAGGTAACATGTTCATAGAGATAAAAGAGAAGGGGGGACGTTTGCATCAGCGGAGGCACAGAAGTAAATGGTTTGGCTAGTGAAGTAATGAGAGTCTTACTGCAATAGTGCAGAGTCAATAGAAAGCCCTATTAGCAACCTTGGCTATCCGTGACAATGAATGAATGGGCTAACTGGAGTAGCAGATTGGTCAGTTGAGAGATGGTACTGTTGGTCAAGCTACATGGCTGTGGCCCATGGGTGATGTCTCAGTGGAAATGCCTCTCAGACGGAGTCCTCAGGAGAGATTTACAAATTGGCCAAGCCAAAGGGGAAAGCAATGGTATGTTTCTCCCCCTCTGCTCTTTCCCCTTATCCATCACAACTGATCATAGGTCATCAAATGTCTATGCTTCTATTAATTCAATTAATAGAAGGAAGCCCTTTTTCATAGGTAAGACAAGAGTAGAATGCAGAAAATATAATATATTTTATTATCACCGCCACAGATGCCATTTTCCCAGCTCAGCAAGCTTCTCATGGAACATGGTTGGAACAGTAAGAAGTGTGTGACTCTACAATTTTAAAAACATCCACTGTGTTCTCTTAGAAAAAGAGAATTAGATACCCTACCCCCCACCTCAGAGAATTAAATGTGGTTGCCGTTTTCACTGTGCACCTTTGTTACTCTGGATAACAAAAGCGGACATACTATAATTACTCCAGTAGGGACAAACAGGCCTCCATCTATTGTCTCAGCAAGAGCTGGACGGAGGTTGAATGCACTTTTGCAGGGCTGCAGGGGAGGTGGAGATGTCATTTTGGCTGCGTATCAGTAGACATCAAATACATTGGAGGGAAGCAGAAGTAACTTGTAGGGGTTTGACATTCCTGCTGTCAGGAAGGGATGCTTGCACAGCACCCTTTTCCATCACAGAAGCAGGAGGAGAGGAGGAACGTGTGGGAAATGTCTATATACTCGACTATCAATTTACAGGTACAACCAGCTCTCTCTCTCTCTCTCTCTCTCTCTCTCTAACAGGTGAGTGAGTGAATTCCAATTACTGGTCACTGATCTGACATAAACAAATGGTAATGTATGGCTTGTTTAGCTATCATTTAGATCTACCTGAAACAATAATTGAAACAATATCAAGAAGGATTTGTTAGCCAATCTTTCTTCGGTTGTATAGTTTAGACCATGTTTTCAACAATATAAAGTCATGCTGATGCTGTCGTTTTGGGCCAACTTTCATTAATGGTAGAATGATCAAGAGAGCATTCCACTATCATCCCTGTAACATATCTCTTGCATTGCAGCTTGAAGTCTATTGAGCAGCATTGTGCCTTTGCATTCTATCAAACAATAATCTGTAGCCAGAGTCAACCTTGAAACCCAGGAAAATTTAAGCAGCCTTATTGTAATAATTATTGGCATGTCTACACGCTATTATTGAACAGAATGGTAGAAAAAGTGCAGACTAAGCCAGGGGAGGAACCTGGTGTCCTCTGGATGTTTTGGTCTACAACTCCCATATGCCCCAGCTAGCATGATCAATGGTCAGGGATTGTAGGGATTGTAATCCAAAACATCTGGAAAGCACCAGGCTGCATCTCTCTGGACTATGCTATAGGGCATAGAATTGATCTCCCTGAGAAACTTAGCTTCCTCCCTTCCTCTTTCTTTCAAAAAAAGAGATGTGGTGGATAAGACTTCCATTGATAGGGGATAAAAAAATGCTCTTCCCTCTGACCGACAAATTATAAATTATGCAAAATAATTAGTGATGTCACTGAAGTTCAAAATTACTTGGTTTGGAATACAAATTTGTCCAGCTCATTAAACTCAATTGCATTATGAATCAGATGGCACTTCACCCTGAAGTTCTTATTGAGCTCAGGATGTAAAATTAGGTTCTCCGCATGCAGAGTCAGTGTTCAGCAGGGCAGGCACTCAAAGAAAACTGCGATGTAGGCGCATGCACAAAGGTTCTTTAATGTTTCACACCTGACTCCTGCTGAAACTCTCATTGCCGTGAACTGGCATGTCTAACAAAGCAAACTCCTTTGTAGGTGGATGCACAGAATTTTGAACTGTGAAGTTCTTACTCCCACTGAAATTAATTTCTATTTCTGTAAATTACATAATCTGACTATTTGACCAAGCACTTTTTCACCTACCTCATCATCATCATTGTCACCACAACTACTATTTCTTTGTATCTCACTTTTCTCTCCCAAAGGAAGCTGGAACAGCTAACAGCGTCATGCAAAAATGAATACAATAATATAAAAATACAGCCAAACAATATGAAAAGTTAATAAAAATGCTACGATAAACCTAGAGAGTTTCAAATTTGACATGTGAGGGGGAAAATCAATTCAGTATAAAATTCATAAGCATTAAATCAATAAACAAGTGGATAACGCAGCCAAAAATACACACTTATACCCCCAGTTCGGAAACCAGTATAACAAATTATTGGAACATACTATTGCAGGGGGGAAATCCACCCTAAATCCAGTAGAAGTCAGGAATGGAACCAGGCGTGCACACACACACACACAATAATAGCAAAGTATAACAAGATCCAACACAGCAGCTTCATGTAAAATCTGACCTCTCACCACAGCTTCATAAAAAAAAGGTAGAAAAAAGAAGGGCAATCCCCAGGATTCTCATGCAAAGGACAATCCACTGGAGGCAGCTGCCTCTGGTGGTGACTGTAGTGTTATACTTCATCTGGGAGTACACTCACAAGGCACTGCTGACACACTTCCTCCAGGGCCGGATCTACACTACTGCTTTAAAGCGCTTTATAACTGTTATAAAGTGCTTTAACTGCTTTAAAGTGCTATAAAACTGTTATAAAGCGCTTTAACTGCTTTAAAGTGCTATAAAACTGTTATAAAGCGCTTTAAAGCAGTAGTGTAGATCTGGCCCAGGTTGGAGAAGGGGCTCATTGGATTTGATGTTCCAAGCAGGTCTATGCAACACTCAGCTGGTTTTCTCAAGGGTAATAGGAGACAGAGCAAGGGGCAGAAGACAGCCCCTTTACCCAGTTCTCTGCCGCCACTGCTGTTGCTTTGTGTTTCATAAGTATCTTAAGAACATAAGAACGTAAGAAGTGGGACAGTTCTTTTGATTGTCTCATGCAACCATTTTATGTAGTTGTCTCCTATCCAAACCTAAAGCCATTCTTCTCCCTAGGTATTTGGGGGCTGTCCTGAAGATGGCACATTGGTGCTGCGAGGCCCCCCCAAACCCCTCAGTTCCGCTCCTGTGGGGTTGTGCCATGCTATCCCCATGCCAAGGAGTGAGTGCATGGTTTACATGGATCATAGGGGGGAGCTGCTGCTGCCCATCCCTCCCTGTCTTTTCCCCTTACCTTGCAGGGATTGAAGCCAAGGGAAGGGAGAACTTCTTTCTCACCCAGAGGCAGCGCAGGGGCATTCCAGTCACCATTTGGATTGCTGGTTCACTGGCCCACAACCCTCCCCCCTGCCCAGACAGATAGTAACCAATCAGGTCACCATCTGCCTGGCCGTGTGTCCGCCACAACCCCAGAGTGCGTCGACAGATGGTGATGTGCCATCTCCGCCATACTCTGGAAAAAAAGTCAAAGGGCATGTCTACACCAGGGGGGTGGAGGGGGAGGATCTTGTGATATGCTGATTGCGAGATCCTCCCCCTCAGTCTACACACGGGAGGAAGTGAATGAAAGAGCGCTCCAGCAAAAAAGGTATTTTTTTTAAAAAAGCACCTCTTGCTAACCCACCCACCCTGATGGGCACAGAGCTTGCAAGGAGCCGGAACAAACCGGGACAGCCGCCCACACATCCCATGGTCTCGGGATAATCCCGGGACTGCGAGAAAAAACAGGACAAAAGTGTAGGGCAATATCCCAGGGAAATGCAGGGATCTTCCCTGCCTGCTCCAGGATCCCCTGTGCATCATGTGGACGCACAAGGATGATCCTGGGGTGATCCTCGGGATATCCAATCATCTAGACATGCCCAGAGTAAGTCACCAATTTTTTTGCTTCAGAGCTTCAGGGGGGTGGGGAAGCCTGAGATGCTTGCCTGATGGCTTCTCCATCATAGAATCAATGGTACACCACCACCCACCCACCCTGGGACTTATATTACCAAGCTAATTTTGAATGGAGCCTCCATTAAAAGTAAGGAGAAACATATTATTCACAATTAAGGATGGACGGATCATTCTGTTTCTGGTCCATCTTAATTTCACATACGTTCATTCATAAGTATGTTCCATCCCCTTTCTGTATTAATATGCAAGTCTTTCCCCTGCCTGAAACATACATGAAAGTTCATATAAAATCTATAAATGAAGTTTGAATATATTTTCTCATATATTTTCAAACATTTATAACCATATTCATTCTAAATGTTCACATTTCCAAAGGTGTTTTATTCTAAAATATTCATTTTAGAACACAATTTGGATGACCTTATTTTTTTATTTTTTGGAGCATCATAAGATTTGGAAAAATGCAAAACCCAAAAGATAATTAAATTCCATGATGCAGGTTAGCCTGGCAGGTGAGGATAAAAGGTCAGTCCGCATCAGAATTTGCAAAGGTCAAATTTCTCAAGCATCCCTAGTCACAATAGGAAAAATTATAGAAATGTGGTCTGCGTTTGGATAATATTTATTTATTTATTTATTTATTGCATTTCTATACCACCCAATAGCTGAAGCTCTCTGGGCAGTTTACAAAAATTAAAACCATGAAAACCATTCAATATTTAAAACAAACAGCAGTATAAAAGCACAGTATAATATAAAAGCACAACCAAGCAGCAATGCAGATATTAATACTGATTTAAAATACAAATTTTAAACAGCAAAGTTAAAAAAAAAAGTTGATAAACTGTTAAAATACTGAGAAAATAAAAAGGTCTTCATCTGGCGTCTAAAAGAGTCTAATATAGGTGCTAGCCAAGTGAGCATTAATATTCCTTTGGCAGTGGCTCATGGAGAAGGACCCCTGAAGATGATCTTAGGGTTTGGACAGGTACATATGGGAGGAGGCGTTCCTTCAGATAGCCTGGCCCCAAGTCGTTTAGGGCTTGGGGCCAGAATGAGGCTTTTCTTGGTGTCGGTTTTGGTTTGCTGAGGCACAGAAAACTTTCCCCCCCTTTTGTCCCTCTACCCCCCATGGATAGCATGCACACAACCATGGCTATTATTTCAGAAGATACATTAATCTACACAACTTTAAGTGTGGACTAAAACACTTCCAGGATGGTTCTGTAAACACAATAAATTACTGTCAGCTTCTGACATGACTGCAACTCCGGAAATGCAGGGTTGGTATTCTTCCATACTGCTTAACATGGAGGTGCTTACATGAAAAAGTCTGTCCTTGAGCAAATCTCACCAGAGCAGGACAAGTTTAAACAGTTTAACCTCCCTTAAGGAAATCAAGACAAAACAACAACAACAACAACAATGAATAGACTAGCAAGGGTGAGTTAGCTTTCACAGTAGACGTTCGATGGTATTATTTAGGAAGCTTCTCTTTACTAAGTCATCAGACTATTTGTCCATCTAGCTCAGTGTTGTCTACACTGACTGACAGCAGATCCTGGGTTTTCCCCAATCCTGCTTTTCCCCAATCCTGCTTGGGTATGTCAAGGACTGAACATAGAACCTTTTGCCTGCAACTCATGTACTCTTCCACTGAACTTCAGCTCTTCCACGTCCAATACTTACCTTTATGCCACAAGTGAACTAAGATAATTGGGTATAAATAACATAATGAATCAATGGTGTAATCCTACTCAATTACCCTCTGCTTGATGGAAGTGTTGCATCTCAACAGCTTCTGAGAATCCCATACCCTGTTGGGCAAGAGGGGTGACGGAGGCTATTTTTGCCTCTCTGTTCTCCTTTTTCAGCATTTCCCACCTGATGGAACTTTGAGCCAGGGGGGGCATGAAGGCCATTGGATCTTCCAGATCTATGGTCCATCCCCTCCCCACCCTCTGGCATGCCCCTTCCTCACCTTCCCTTACTTCCCAGTGTTGGGTACTTACTGAGTACTTACATCTCAGTGTTAACCTTGGGTCAGGTAGCCACAGAGCTTTCTGCAGCAACTTTGAAAGGGTTTGGAGGAGTGGATTGTGGGGGGACACATCCACAGTCAGATCTCCTCCATGGTAGGAATACTGTCTGGAGTGCCATAGAATTGCTCTGTAACCCACCAGGATTAAAAAGGGGTTTATGATTTATTTACATCTATGTCTATGGATACCTAGCGGGGTGTGTGACTCCTTTTGGACAAGACCCCTTTCTCTCTCTCAGGCTTGTGGTCCCTTGAGGTCATTTCCTATGGACCAGCTCCTCCCTCCCGATATTTGCACATTATTCCAAAGTTGTGCCATTAAGTTGCTCTAAATCAGACTTTTTTTGTTGCTGCTGTTGGTGGTGGTATTTTGGAAGGAAATGTTATTTCATGCTGAAAAACTTGAAATGTCTTTTGGCTGTTTGTCAAAATTAAATTTTTGTTGCAATCACAGAACTACTCAGTGCTGCAAAGACGTCAGTTTGCCCCCCGGCACAGAGTCCAGATATACTCAATTTAGAGTTATGTGAATGCTTAAGGATGTGAAAGCTCTGTGGAGGTTATGTTTAGACTAGGCTAAATTCTATTTAGCAAAAGAAAAAAGAACGGACAGCCAAATCCACATTAGTGGTACCAGTTCAGAGTTCTTTCAGATGTGGAATGAAAGTCCGTTCTATTAAAAATCCTTCAGTGTTCACACCAATTTCTTCTCGATGTTAGGATGTTAAACTAATATTTATTGCCCAACTACAAGGCCTCGGGAACCTGAAAATGCTTTCACCTCCACCGGGATATGTTAAAGGCTTTACCGGAATGCTAATTTCCACCTGTTTGGGTAAGCGCTGAACAGCATGCCTCGACTTAAAATAAGCAGCTGAGAAAGCAAATGATTGCCCCTCCCTCACCTTTGGAGAAGTGCGGAAAAACTGGAGTTTCTAATGAATAAAGCATTGTTTGATTAATCCTGACTGTTTTTTTTTATTATGCTTGATCATTATTTTGATCATTATTTAATTGATGTAATTTACCATTTTTAGTGTGTGTGTGTGTGTGTGTGTGTATAATACACACATGCACAATTTCTCTCTGTTTAAAGAATTTGAAAACAGAGATGTGACTTGTTTTCCAATACACACCCAAGTCACACATCCTAATGTTCCGAATTACCTTGTGTTGTTTCTGAAGTGAAACAGATGCATTAAGAATCCTCCATTTTGCCAAATGGTTTTTCTTACTGCTTTATTTTTGTACAAAGCACCCTGTATGCACAGTTCACCAGAGCTTTCAAGTCCCTCTCTTCATTTGCATCTTTCCCCCTCTGTACATCACCCACATGCATATGCCGATTGATAAAACATGACCCGCCCACTTCCACAAAAGGCAATCTCAATGAGATCATATATTTTGCATCAAGATTCTTTTAGTGTGGTGTTTTACCAATTCTGGGAAAGCTTGTGCTCATCAGCTCAAAAAGAATCTTGATATAATCATCCATATGAGTGTATGAAGATTTCCCCCCCCCCCCCAGTGTTCTATGAATGCACAGGTGCGCACTGGTAATACATGGTGGAGGGCAATAAATCAACCTTTCCCAATGTGGAGTCCAGCAAATGTTTTGCTCTACAACTCCCATCATCCTGATCACTGGACATGCTGTCTGGGGCTGATGTGAATTGTATTCCCAAACATCTAGAGGACACCACATTGGGAAAGGCTGATGTGAATGGGCTGACGAAACTGAAAGCTGCACAAAATAGCAAATTTCAATTCCAGAATTAATTTGAAAAATCCTCCAAGTTAAACTGGAATTTCAGCAGTTAAGTGCAGGGTAGAACCTGTAGAACCATAAAGGAACAGAACAGGGTGGTCTTAACAGGATATGGAGAGAAAAATTGCAGCTTCACCATGTGCATTCTGGGAAACTGTGGGGATGTCTAGACCTAGGCATGGGTGGGGGAGAATCTCACAATAAGGTGATTGTGAGATTCTCGCCCTCAGTCCACATGCAGCACGTGATGACCCGGGAGGAAGAGGACGTCGCACCCACCATTTTGGATTTCTTTTTATCAAAAATGAGTGCAGGTGCACTCCATCAAAAAGGTAGGCTTTTTTTTACAAAGATCCCGCTCCCCCCTCCCACCCCTCACGAGCCGGGATGAACCCAGGACAGCTGCCCACATGTCCCGCGGTCTCGGGATAATCCTGAGACTGCAGGGAACGTAGGGATTAAAGCCGTCCCACTTATCCTGGGGAAAGGGAGGGATCATCCCTCTCTGCCCCTGGGTTCTCCTGTGCATCATGTGGACACACAAAGGGGTGATCCCCAGGATAAGCCCTCATTTAGACATGCCCTATATTGCTAGAAGGAGTGGTTGTTGTTACTGCACATCCCTATTTGACACATGTATGCAAACTCACATGTATAGAAGTGTCACAGTGAATGCAGATGAAGGAATAGCTACTTTGAGTGCTGAAACTCCCTTAAAGATAGCCAATAAGCTTCACAACTACAAGCTTTTATTTTAACCACAAATGTATTAGAAGAGGGGAAAAAATGCATAGTTAGTATTCCAACTCCCTAGCACATGGACCAGTATATTAGTTCTAATAGATATAACCTAGAGATGGGGAAATCGACATTTTACAAATAAGGAGTGAAGAAGAGGGTGCTATGAAAATAGCAGCTCGAGGCTTCGGAAGCCAGACACTGGGGATCATGTGTGCTTTTGGGCCACATGGAGGTAGAAATGATAGATTCAAAGGAATTAAAGAAGAAGGAAAAGAGAATGGAATCAAAGCAGTTAGAATTACATTATTCAAAGGAAGAGGGACACAAAGGGCCTAACTTCCTGGTTAGTCACAGATACTGAGAAACTGACAGTAGGCACAGGCCATTCACTGGTCTCCCAGGTTTTGGTTATGAATCCATGTTATTGAGTAATAAGTTATCCAGGAACAGCCAATGGATAACATAATACCTTAGTGAGGATGAGGAGGTCGAACAGAGGCTAAGCCATTATTAGGGAATCCTGGGGTCAAAACAATTTGGCTGCATAAACCTGGAGGATGAGGAGAGAGGGGAAAGTGCTGGGAATGGATTAAGAACAAAACAAACCCTGGGTGATTCTCGGAGCTTAGGCTTTTTATACTGTGCAGTAAACAGGGCAGAACCAAGGCAGGATCTACACAACTGCTTTAAAATGGTTTATAACAGTAGTGACAATTGTTGGGGCCTGGGACACATTCCATATACAGTTTTCAAACCATTTTCAAAGTGTCACATCCTGGTTAGTATAGAACCAGCCCAAGTCGTAGAGTAGCAGAGCCTGCCCCGGCTCCATGTGTTAAGAGTCTAAACCCATGTATAGTTATGGATTTCAAAACAAAGAGTACAAGGGACTCAGTGGCACTGAGCCTGGACTCAAGATGGGGTAGAACAAAGGGATCAGTGAAAGAAAACCTAAAGAAGATTCCTTGTTACTTGATGGTGTTAAAGCTAGCCAAGTGAGCATTACAAAAGCCATGGGTCTGGGAGATGTTAGGTGAAGAAATATAGGATAAATGGCATCAAGAGAGGTGCCCACTTGGTCCTCTAACCAGCTGATCTATCTCAGGGTGAAGATATTTTGGTATTGGGACATAGCATATACCAAGGCTCTGGATGGGCAGATCTAAATGTTGTCTCTGGGTTGCCTAGCTGAGGTAGTGACTTGGAAGTCAGGTAGGCATAGGGTGACCAACTGTCAGGATTTCCCCGGATTTGTCCTGGTTTTTGTTCTTTCCATGGTGTCAGGGGGGGTTTTCTATAATTTTCAATAATGTCCTGGAATGATACACCTTCCTCTTTAAGGCTGCCATTAGCATGGCAGGAGGTAGTGACATGCTTTCTTGAGGCACATCATTCCCCCACCCCGAGCTCCAATTGAGGTCTTAAAGGGGAAAGTGGGTCATTTGTGGACATTATAGAAAAGGCCCCAATTGGAGTGGATGGTGGTGGTGCAGAATGAAATCCTTTCCCCTCCTCCACTCCAATCGGGTTCTTTAAGGTGGCGGGGGAATAACGTACTTTCTGCAGGACTCAGAAAGCTGCTTCCCCACACACACACTAGGTGTCCTCTTTTTTGGTTTCCCAAATATGGTCACCCTAGGTAGGCATCTGCACATATCTGTATTTTAATGGGAGCAACACACTTTAATTTAACCACTGGAGGATACACATACACATTGGTTTCTAGCTCCCCTTCCAGCCATGCAGGGATTTCTTCCTATTCCCGACAGCCTCTGAGCCTCTGGCTCATGCTACCTTTTCTGGAACAAAACGGATTATTTAGCCAAAGTGCTAGGATAATACCATTAAAACATACTTCTGTACAGAGATCCACCAGGCTGGGGTCCTCTGTACTAAAGCCCATTTCTTGTACTTATCTAATTATTTACGGTGACCATATGAAAAGGAGGACAGGGCTTCTGTATCTTTAACAGTTGTATTGACAAGGGAATGTCAGCAGGTGTCATTTGTATATATGGAGAACCTAATGAAATTCCCTCTTCATCACAGTAGTTAAAGCTGCAGGTGCCCTGCCGTCCTTTAAATCTAGTCACTCTAGTATAGCTCCTGCACTTTAAATGTTGTGAAGAGGGAATTTCACCAGGTTCTCCATATATACAAATGACTCCTGCTGAAATTCCCTTTTCTATGCAACCATTAAAGATACAGGAGCCCTGTCCTCCTTTTCATATGGTCACCCTAAATTATTCCTGTCACGGAACAAGCTACACACTGGCTTATGAGTGAAAGAAAGACTAGGCCAAAGAGAGTGTCCCAATCTTGTTTGCCCCAGCCTTCCAGTAAGTTTTCTGCTGCCACCAGGTGGAATTCTTTATTTTCCCCCAGCTGCCTCCACTGAACAGCATAACACCTTCTGGGTTTCTCACAAATCTCTTCAGTAATATAGGTTTAGGCTTGGTAGGGTGGGTAACCAACAAGAAAAGAAAACACAGTTAAACCAATGAAAGTTTTAAAGTTTGGGGGGAAATAGGGAAAAGGTTTTAACATCTGAATAGTAACAGCACACATACTAACCCATAGGAGCAAAAAGGCAGTAAAATAACCAGGGTAAATGCACCCAGCTAATTCCTAACTAGGCTATGTTTATATTTTCTCTGTTTTCCAGCAATATGTTACTGTCACAGTTCTCAGCTCTCCCCAGTATTCAAATTCTCCAAAAGCAGCTCTCTGATTTTCTTTTCTCTTTCTGATTTTCTTTCATTTCAATCTTCCTCTATGTTCTAAAAAAATCACTTTGGGCCTCAACTTTTTATAAGTTAAAGCTGGTCTTCTTGTTACTGTTGACCAATCAGAAAAGCCCTTGCCCTAAATTCCTTCTGCTGCGCTATTTGAAAACATTTCTGCAAAAACAAAACTATTTCTAGCAACCTACAGACATTTTGTTAATATAATATAAACAAACCCTCTTCTGCAGGCATCTTCTCTTGCTAACCATCTGCTAAACCCTGTTAGTGACACTTGTTGTTTCTTTGACCTTTTGGAGTTAACATTGATAATGAACTTTAAACCCATAACACCCAAAACAAACTATACATAAATTTAGGAGGCAGTTCTGTTCCTTCACAATTCCATTTTTTAAAGAAATAACAGAAATAGCAGTGCAGCTCCTCATCTCTGTGAAGAAGATAATCTTGCTTGCAAGAATGTACCACCAAATCATTCCTTAATTTTGAACTAGTAATCTTATTAGTATGAATGCTTCACATAACTAAGGACACAAACCTATGGGCTGTACTCCCAATAGACAAAAGGGTCTGAATTTGGAACCCTCTGCTTATCCTATGTCCTCCTGGCAAGAATCAGGCAGGGCAAAAGGAGGACAGAGGTACTTTCACTTCCATTTAAAATGCAAAAAGCATCTCGATGGGCCACTGAGCCACATGATGCACAGGGGATCCCAGGAGCAGGGAGGGATGATCCCTCCCTTGGCCCGGGATTTGACCCTACCCTTTAATCCTGTTTTTTCCGCGAGCGCAGAATGTGTGGGTGGGTGTTTTGAGTTGTCCTGGCTCCTCATGAGTAACCGCAAGGAGCTGGGACCTGGGCACTGTGGAGCTCTGTACCCATCGGGGGTGGGGTGGGGGAGGGCAAGGATTTTTTTTTTTAAAAAAAGACCTGCCTCTCGTTCGAGCACTCCTGCTCTCCTTTCCCTTTTTTAAAAAAACCAAAATGGCGGCTGTGATGTTGCGCTCCACGTGTAGATCAGGGCAACGATCTCATGATTATAAAATCATGAGATCGTCGCCCTACTACCCCCTCGTCTAGCCATGGCCTTAGTGTGTTCCATAGATTTGTGTGAGGCAGTATAATACTGGCAATTTTATTCTCAATTCATTTTCTAATAATGCCTAACATGGAGTTTGCCTCCTTTGCAGTGGCTGCACACTGGGTTGACATTTTTATCATTCTGTCCACCACAACCCCAAGATCTCTTTCTAAGTTGGCCAGCTCAGATCCCATCAAGTTACAGTTGAAGTTAGGATTTGTTGTTCCAATGTGCATAACTTTATACATGCTTACAGTGTACTGCATCTGCATTTGGATGCCCACTGTCTCTGGTTGAAGAAATCTATTTGGAGCTCTTCACAATGCCTTTTAACCATCTTAAATAATTTGGTGTCATCAGCAAACTTGGCCTATTCACTGCTCACCCCTAATTCTTTCCAATACAGATTCCTGCGGGACCCCACTATTTACTTCGCTCCATTAGGAGAATTTGCCATTTATTCCTACTCTCTGGTTTTGGTTCTTTAACCAGTCACTGATCCATAAGAGGACCTTTCCCCTTATTCCATAATTGCTAAGTTTGCTCAGAGTCTTTGGTGAGGGACTTTATCAAAAGCCTTTTAGAAGTTCAAGTAAACTATGGGCATGTCTACACCAGTTGATATCCCAGGGATCGTCCCAGGATCATCCCAGGATCATCCACATGACACACAGGGGCTCCCGGGAGCAGGGAAGGATGATCCCTCCATTTCCCCGGGATATCTTGGGTCGCTTTTAGCCTGTTTTTTTCCTCAGTCTCGGGATCGTCACAAGACTATGGGAGATGTGGGTGCCTGTCCCGGTTTTGTCCCAGCTCCTCACAAATAAACGTGAGGAGGCGGGAACTGGGCACCAGGCACCAGGCACCAGGCACGGAGCTCTTCAGGTGCTCTGTGCCCATCATGGTGGGAGCGAGATTGGGTGTTTTTTGTTTTGTAAAAAAATTACTTTTTCATTGGAGCGCATGTGCGGTCATCCTATGTAAAAAAAAAAATGGCGGGCATGACATTCCTCATTCCTCCTGGGATGTCACGTGTGCTTCTGTACAAAGGGGAGGATCTCATGAGCAGAATATCACGAGATCCTCCCCCTTCCCTCCCCTGGTCTAGACATGCCCAATGTCCACTGCATCACCCCTGTCTACATGTCTATTGATATTCTCAAAGAACTCTAAAAGACTAGTGAGACAGGACTTACCTTTGTGGAAGCTGTGTTGATTCTTTTTCAGAATAATTTGTCTTTCTATATGTCTACTAATATTGTCTTTAATAATGCTTTCAACCAATTTACCTGGAACAGATGCTAAACTAATTGGCATGTAATTTCCTGGATCCCCCCTGGATCCCTATTTAAAAATTGGTGTTATATTGGCCATCCTCCAGTCCTCTCGTACAGAGGATGAGCTTAGGGTCACGTTGCATATTTTGGTTAGAAGATCAGCGATTTCATATCTGAGTCCTTTGAGAACTGTAGGGTGGCTACCATCTGGGCCTGGTGATTTATTTGCTTTTAATATGTCAGTAAGGTTGAGAACTTCATCTTTTGTCATCACTATTTGCCTCAATTTCTCAGATGCCCTTCCTGAAAATATCAGGTATCTGTCTTATATCTTCTGCAGTGAATACTAATGTGAAGAATTCATTCAGCTTCTCTGCAATCTCCCTATCCTCCATTGTTAACCAGTGTGGACTCTCCTCTTCCCTCCCCTCTCCACCCACCAATGTGCCCCCTTTTCTTCCTGAGTTACTTCTCCTATGATGTCACAGTTGCGACGTCATATGAGAAGTTTTCTATGGTGACTAGGAGGAGGGAGTGGGAGGGGAAGGAAGATCCATAATTGGATCTCCTCCTCTATGGTCATTGCTCTGTGATCCATAGTGTTCCATGGCTTCCAGGATGTTGTCTAGGGGCCATAGGGTTGCTCTCCCTGGAACATAGAAACATTATCACCTGAATGTTCAAGAGTCTTTGAATGGGAGATATAAGTCATTACTAGTAGTTATTAATTCTAAGTGATGATTATTAATTCTCAATGGTTCACTGGGGTGCACTTACCTATACATATCATGCTTCACGCAAATTGCTAAGTCATACATTGATTCTTGAGGACAACACATGGCAAGCTTTGGAATGTAAACTGAGTTGTTATTATTTCTTTCTTTTGCTGCTCTATTTATTCTATGACTTCTTTCAGCTTGCCACAATGTCTAAGGAAAAGGAGGTGGAATATCAATTTTGCTTCTGTGAACAAATTCAACATAGGTTGAAGATGCTACTCCACCTTAATCATTTTGACATATCTGCCATACCTTTCTTCAAGTTCCCCAGGATTAGCAGTTTCTTGAACCATTCGATCAGCTCCTCTAGATGTACTCCAAATGATTATAAGGTGCTTTTCTTATTATTTGCTCACACTAAACCCAATTGTTCCATGAATGAGTCTGTCTGCAAGAAAGCAAATCTGTCAAAGGCTACACAAGCAATTTTCTCCTGAGGACAGTCTAATCATAAAGAAGGTGCAAATGCTATAGAACCATATTAACTCATACACCTGAATTGGTTTGGGTTCACTATAGTCTAAATATATGGCCACTCACATGGAATAGGTCCGATGATGGCTGATACACATGGCCAAAATACCAACATACTGAGAAGAACATTTCAGTCAGATGAACTGGCCTACTCTGATGATTTTAAATTTTGAATACTTGAAACTTTGTCCCTTATAAAATAGTATCATGTCTACATTGTCACAAATATGGCTGAACTAGGCTTTACCATATCACCATCAGAGGTATCCCTCATTTGATTTCCATTTTCTTGGAAAACTAACATAGGTCACATATGTGTAAGTGCCTTGCTTCTAGGTAACATGTGGTCTGGATTTTTGCACTTAGGATTAACATACCTTCTTGTAAGAAGGCATGGCAGTGTGATATCAGCAACTTAAGGTTATCAATCAATGTCTCACCATGTCTCTGCTTGCTTGCTTGCTTGCTTGCTTTCTCTTTCTTTCCTTTCTTCCTTCCTTCCTTCCTTCCTTCCTTATGGAATGTTGTAAACAAAATGCCAGTGGCAGGACATGGCTGAAAAAATGCTAATACTGGTTGTTGTATAAGTTACACCAGTCTTTTCCAACCTGGTTTCAATCAAGATGTGGTGGACTATAGTTCCCATCAACCCTGCCCACTGGTCATGCTGGCTGGGCCTGATGGGAATTGCAGTCCAAAATATCTGGAGAGCACGAGGTTGGGAAAGCTATAATGGCCCTGTTCACAACACACACTAAGCCACAGTGGTTAAGCATTTTGAGCTAAACATGGAAAGGAGGACCAGGCTCCTGTATCTTTAACAATTGTATAGAAAAGCGAATTTCACCAGGTGTGATTTGTATGCATGTAGAACCTGGCGAAATTCCCTCTCCATCACAACAGTTAAAGCTGCAGGAGCCCTGCCCGCCTTCTCATATGGTCACCCTAGCATGTCATGTGAACCATCACTTTGCATGTTGTGTTAACTATTCTTAATCATGGTGGCTACATGACCACGGTTTAAACACACTCACTAACCATTTGCTGCAAAAGGTGTAGCAGCCTAACCAGAACTTAGCATGTCATCTGAACCGGCCTATTATGAAATACATATGGTCTATGTCTCCTATATATTAATTGTTCACTTTGTTCTTATCCAAAATATTTGCCATTCTGAGAAGCCAGAATATGAGTTTTACAATATTTGAACTTCAGATAACTTCTTTTTGAAGTCATTTTCTGGAAAACCTATACAGATGTAATGAAACAGCTTGTAGCTCCTTTTCCTTTCCTTTTTTTTTTTTTTTTTTTTTTGCCCCGAAGTCCCTCTTTATTATTAAGAAGCCAGAAGAGACCCTATTGCTTGATCCTACATATTGTAATCAAATCCTCATGGTACCATCAACCAGCAGTCTATTGTTGGAATCCAACCTTTATATTAAAAAGCTAGAGATTATAAAATGAAATTTGACTGATTTTCTTTGGAAGAAATCCTATGTCATAAAAATGTCCTTTCTCTAATCAAAATATCACCTGAATGAAGTCATCATGTTTAGCCTGATTACATTTTTTCCCCTCCATATATGTGCAGCTGCATTTGCCTCTCCATAAATGTCATTTGATTATGAGAAAATAAACAGGAAGGGACTCAAAGGGAGCCAGTACAGGGCCTGCTTGTTTACCTGCTGCAGCTTTCTTAGCTGAAGAACAAATGTCATGCAAATGGTGCACTAGCAATCAGCTGCCAATCACAGAGGCTTGGCATTCTTGATGATTTGCTAAATCATTTAAAGAGACATGCTTTACTAAATGAAAAAATATCAGCAGCAAGGGCCTGTGTTTAAACACAGGGCTGAGTTATTATCCCAGTAGGCTGGAATGAAATGAAGACATCTTCCAATTAAAGCTTGCAGATGAACCAGACACCCCCTTCTTTTTCCCCCCGGTTTTTTTTTTTTTTCATAAGACAGGCAGATTATGATTGGGAGAGAACAGCGACAGAGGCTTTCATTACAAGCTGATTATGGTGATATAATTCCCAGCGCTGTGTGTCTGCGGGCCCAACTTCACATTTGAAGGTTTTTAATATAATTTCCTTAGGGTGAAATGCTGAAGATTTATTAAACTTTATGAAGGGCTTACAGATCCAATTTAAGAGGACATATCATAGGGCAAAACTGACAGATGATAAAATACATTCCAAGGGCTTTTTAAAATATTTTTTTTAAAAAAAAGCAAGAAAGGAAAGTTTAAGTTGGAAACTGTTTATGAAAGAATTTCTTATTTTATTGATTTGTGTGTGTGTGTGTGTGAGAGAGAGAGAGAGAGAGAATTTGGACCTTAAGAACTGAATCGTTCCCCCGATTAAACACAATTTTGTTACACTGATGTATGTCTGCAGTTTATAAGAAAGATATGTATTTGAGATTTTGCATTATTTTATTTAAAGAGTGTAAAAATAAGCTAGTAATCAGTTCCTCTACCCCTCATCTTTACCGCCTGAATAATTGTCATGTGTTGTATACTATATTTAAATCTAGAACTAAACTCCCAAATCCCAAACTATAGCACCATGGGCAATATCCAACATTATGCAAGTGGACTTTCCGTTCCTTTACTCCCCTGCACTTCCTGGTGCTCCTTCAAATCTGCTCTCGTGTGTGCACCAACCCTCCAGAGGATATTCTGGGGGCACATGGGGAGCTGCAGTGGAAAAGGGGGTCTGTACCACCAGCTCTGTCTGTTCCACTGATGGATAAACACAACCCTTTAGTTCTGGATTTAAAGGTCTTCAAGCAGAGGTTAGATGGATGTTCTAGTTCTGGCTTTCTTGCATTGAGTAGAACTAAATGGCAGTGATGGGAGAAACTCCCTGTATAGGCAAGAGCAACAAGTTAGTCAGTAGACTGCCCCACACCTTAACATTAACCTCAGCCTGAGCCAGGGGACCTTTCAGGACATATTTGGGGGTATTAAAATAAGGATTCAAGTGAACACACTCTATTTTAAGCCCCCCAAGTAAGAAACATTCCACGATAGCAAAGGTCCCAGCAAAAGATGCTGGATTTAGTAATGAAAGTTAACTGGGAAAAGACACATACAGCTATAGAGGTAGATATGAAGATATGAAGAAAAAAGGAATGGGAAGTTATTTCGGATGCCTGGTACAGAGAAACCTGTCCCTCTTTTGGCTTGACAGATTTCCCCAGAAACTCCATTCATGAACCAAGCCATGGGCTCCCCACTGGAGCTTATGGACTCCCAGCCATGGTGAGTCACTGTGCACAAGTCTCTATTTCTCCCTATGGTGCCTAAGAGAATTGGGGGAGACTTGCATACAGCACGTCTGGCAATGGTGGTGGCGAAAGTCCATGAGCTGGCCCAGCCTGATCTGTGCATTCACAGTTATAACAGATAATAGAAGGTGTTGGCTTGAACCCTTATTTTAATACTTGTTGTTTGCCAAGTTGGGCCAGCTAGCATAAGATGGAATGGAGTCAGGGGGATTGAGCCACCAAAAACCTGCTGAGTTCTACTCCCACCCCCAATGGATTCCTCTGACAACCTTAAAATCATGTTACTCCTACTCAGAAATTAATTAAGTTCGACTAACATTGGGTACAACCTTGGTGGGAGATGTGGGCAAACAAAAGCATATTTTATTCACATACGGTGGCATTGTCTGTTAATCAAACTATTTAGTGTTTCTGTCTGTACAATTTTCATAATCATTCAGTCCTCTATATCTTGTGATGCAATAACAATCCTACTCAGTTATTTCAATGGACAGATTGAACCTCTAAAGATAGAATAGGCCTTGGATTTGCTGGCTGCTGTAAAAATATTGGTTACCAAGAAATGTAGAAGTAATTCTGTTCCTACATGAAAGAATAGTTAAGATATGGGTACAAGAAAAACGCTTCTTCAGACCTTGTAAGTCAATGCAACAAGATCAGGAACTTAGGATATGAGATTGGCATGCATTGGGATATATAGGATGTCAGCATGTGTTGCCATGTGTTAGGATTTAATGCCTGAATAGAATGCCTATCTATATGATTTTCATACAATATATTGTGTTTAAAGTGAAAAAATATAAAAATGATGGAAAACCTTTGTATGAACACTGAACTCTTGATAAAAATGGCATTGAAACTCGTGTTAGGTAAATTCAGGCTATGTGATAGACTTAAATTTTCCTATAGCACCTATCCCATAAATTTGAGAAATGTTAAGAACCAGCCAGGTATAATATTGACAGAAATGGAACAAAGTCTTCCTCCAAGTTTTAGTTCAAATAATTCACTAAAGTATTAGTCATCCTTGCTTCATTTTGGTTCTGTTTGAAATTACATAGAGCTGCATCGATGAGTCAAAAGTTCTCTCTTTCTCTCTCTCTGGCAGTGTTGAAATGCTCCCCCATTATGGTGATTTTTTCAGTACATCTGTTAAAATGTAACCTTTTCAGCATTGCCATCACTCTGAATTAGCTTAGTTTACCATCAGTACCTAGGCAAATATATAATTGCCTCTGTTATGTAAACCTGGTTCATATGACACAACAACCCATGGTGGGTAGTGAGTCTTGTTTGTGTCAGTGTGGCTTGCCGTGTTGTCCAAACCCAACATGATGGCTTGAGTATGGTTTATTAACCATGTACAAGTCACCCTGAGAAATCATGGCTTAAAGATGGGTTATTATTGTTGGGTTATTTTCAATGTGGCTTGTCATGACATCCAAACCCATCACAGTGGCTTGTTCATGGCTTGTTGGAAAGGTCTACAGAGCCATCTGGCATGAGCAGCGAAAAAACTTGGCCGCTTCTCACAATCTCATTAGAGCCATCTCCCTCCTCCCTTGTCAGTGCCCTCCTCCCTTCCTCCAATGCATCGATAAAAATGACACTTGAGAATTTCCTTAATGCATTCATAACCACTTTTTTAAAAACAACAACAACACTTTTTGTCTTTTGCAAGTTTGCAAATGAGTAGATTTATCTGTCTGCTACTTATATTCTTCAGTAATACAAGTGTAGAAGCGCAATGATAACCCCTTTCCTGTATTACATCTTAAAGTGACACATCAGCTTTTTTTCTCCTCCTGTTGCACTTGTGCACGTGTGCAGATTTGCCTGTCTGCGACTTACATTCTTCAGTAGTACAAGTGTGAAGGGGGAAATTGACAAGTTTCATTTCAAGATGTAATACAGGAGAGGGGATATTGTTATGTTGGACTACTGTGGTAACAACTGTACTGCTGAAGAATGTAAATGGCAGACAGACAAATCTACACACTTGCGAACTTGTGAAAGACCAAAAAGGTAAAAAATATATTTTTAAATAAGGTTATGAATGCATTAAGGAAATTCTCAAGTGTCATTTGCAAAGGACCAAAAAAGAAAGAAAAACGTTTCCCTTGAGAGCCAGCAAATGCAAAACCTGCCCAGAGGACACAGTGGACCAACACTAGAAAGTTTGTTAATGTAGGGAATACGATGATATGAGGAATTTGCTGCAAAGGCCCCTGGGATACATGCAGGTAGCAGGTGGAAAGACTAAGGGGGAAACAAACCATGGCAAGCAGCAGACCATCGTATTGTTTGATGGGAGTCATGTGGGTTAGCAATTGAACAACCCACCCACAATGGCTTATTTTCAATGTGGCTTTCTGTGACATGCAAACCAACTGATTTTCATGTTGTCAATTTGCTAGGATCACTTACATGAGTAATGTAGAAGGGAGTAAAAAAGCTATAACATCCCGGGATCATCCCAGTGCATCCAAATGACACACAGGGGATCCCGGGAGTAGGCAGGGATGATCCCTCCATTTTCCTGGGATAATCCTTAGGTGTAGAAAGGGCCATGGGGAATGGATGCAAAGCAGTAGAAGTTGGAGAGACTATGGGCATGGCTAAATGGGGCGATATCCCTGGGATCACCCTGGGATTGTTCCTGTGCATTCACATGACACACAGGGCATCCTGAAAGCAGGGAGGGATGATCCCTCCCTTGCCTGGGATATTGCCCTACCCTTTTAGCCTGCTTTTTCCATGGTCTCAGGATGATCCCAAGACCATGGAATGTGTGAACGGGCGTCATGGTTTGTCCCGGCTCCTCACGAGTAACTGCAAGTTGCTGGGACATGGGCATGGAACACGGAGTTCCTCAGGAGCTCTGTGCCCATTGGGGGTGAGGTGGGGTGAGCAGGGAAATTTATTTATTTATTTATTTAAAAAACACATGTTTTGTGGTCGAACACTCATGCACTCCTTCTCCTTTTAAAAAAAAATGTATAGGTCTCCAAAATCAATCCTGGGCTAGATCTACACTACTGTTTACAGTGGTATTGAAGTGTGCTGATAACTACTTTACTTTACACATTCCATATACTGCTTTCATAGAGTTCTGTTTTTTATTTCACATTTGTAATGATTTGACACAATGTGTGCATAGTCTTACAAAGGTAAAAACAAAACAAAAAAACCAATATTCAAACCCTGAACAAAAATTAGTGTAGCAACTGAAAGGAAGTGTTCCAGATGCACAAAAGTAGAGGATGATTATCTGTGCTTTTCTGGTGGGTGAGTTTCAGAAAGGTTACGAAGGAGCTCAGGGCTTTCAAAAGCCAATTGGCAAGTGGTACAGTGTTGTCTTGACTGATAGGAATGGGCAACTTGCGACCTTCCAGATGTTTTGGCCAACTGCTCCCATAATCCTTCACCATTGGTTATGCTAACAATGGCCAATGGGAGTTGTAGGCCAAAACATATGGAGGTTGCCCACTCCTGAATTAGGGAATGGAGGAGGTTGGCTTCATATTTCTGAGAAGACTCAGGCCAACATACAGAGGAGCTGGGACATTCTGTTTTCCATATCAATGGAGAGGGCTGAGGGGAATTCCAAATAAGGCTGCAGTTCTATGAATTTACCTGGGACTAAAAACATGCTCCGAATTGCATTCATCTAGTGCCGCGTCTGTATGCATACAAATAAAGATAGAGAAGCGTAGCCACATCAGTACTTCTCTCCCATCTCATCCTTCGTAATTCCTCGCATCCTGCATCTCTCATTCTGCTTATATAGTGCAAATTTCCCAGCAACCTCTTAAAATAACAGGCATTTAAATTTGCATTTATTTATTTATTTTGGTTTTTATTTTTTTAATTTTTTGGTTCCCTATGGGGTAGCAATTGTTATAATAAAACTACTTAAGCTGCCTTGGGAAGAAATGTTAGCTTGCAACGCGAGGATTAAACCGAATTGATTTTCCTAGGGTGTAAATATATGAAACCAGAATATGGGGCTGTTCAAGTGCGTATTCAAACGCTGGCAAATGATCGTGATCGTAATCGTGCTCCAGTCCATCTAGCATGCTCGTCAAGAAAAATGGCAAATCAGAAACAATAGAGCTAATCTGACAGATATTTCCCAGCTGCTTCAAGTTTATATACCTTAATAGAAATATTTTGGCATGACATTATTAATCTGTGGGACTTATGCATTCATTATGATTTTAAAGTGCTGGATATGATTAGCAATGGTATCATCAGAAGATTACCGAAGCAATGGCCTGAATGTTTGGAATATATCTCCAAGCATACTGTAGAATGGAAAATGAACTCTTCTTCTTTCCATCATCTATCTATCTATCTATCTATCTATCTATCTATCTATCTATCTATCTATCTTCTTTTAGGAAAAATAAGTCTTTAAAAAGGAATGGATCACTGGATGTTATTTTCTATTAACAACTGGATTGATTTCCCTCCTAAATGCTATAGAATCTGAACAGGGAAAATTCCCAAAACGATTCTCTAGATTTAAAGTAAACATACCTATATCTAGCCCTTGGTCTACCTAGACCAGTACTGTCTACTTCAGGGGTGGGCAACCTTTTGGGGCCATGACCACATTTGATAATTTGAGAAACTGTAGAAGAGAGAAGTGAGGTTTGAGCCCCCACATACTAATCTACTCCTCTGAACCCAGTTTTCAGCACCAATAGAAATCAGTTTCCAGTTAGAAAATGTGTTAATTTATTTTAAATGGGAGGGATAGGGCACCTTGGTAGACACCAAAACAGGTGTCTGAGGGTGCACTGGTGTCTTTCAGCACCACATTCCCTACTACTCTGTGTTCCCCAGGTTCTCACACAAAGGGCTTCACTAGTACTCCTACTACCTGAGATTCTTTTGGCTCCATACAGATATATCCCTCCAGGGGGATGGGGACATTCCCCCCCCCAACCGATTTATCCATGTTAATGTTTAAAGAGCACCTTTTTAAAAGCCAATCTTTGAAAAATAACCAAAAAAAACCCTTGAAATATTGTTATTAATTTTGAAGTTTTATATCCTGCCTTTTAATTGAATGATTCTCAAGGCAGCTCACAACAGGTTGTAATAATGCAACAACACCCCCCTTGCACATAAACACACAGCTTAGCTGGACTCACTACTGTTCTCCCATCCCAGGACAACTGGCAGTTCGAGGTGAGTCTTGGTTGTGTCAGGAAATTCAAGAAAAGTTCCCTGTAGCTTCTCCCTCTCTGGCCACTGGATGGGGCCAGGTGGGTCTCCCCCTTGCCATGATACCCTTCTTAGGAGCCATGGGGGTGTAATCTCCCAATGTCAGAGGCCAGAATGTGCTTGTTCTATGCAACTTGTTCTGTGCAAAGAGAGTGCCACAAGTACTGGCCAATCAGCACATGAATTGTTGCCAGAGCTAGCCAATCAGTACATTGCACAGCTAGGTTCTGCTGGAATAGAAAGAATGGTGCCTTCCACTTACACAGTGGGACTTTGGGGACCAAGCCTATGGTACTATGCTGGCAATAATGTTCCTGAGCTTGATTTGGTTTGGAAGTTTGTCTGCCTGTCCAAACATGGGTTGGTGGAGATCTGCAATGTGCTTGTGTATGTAGATCTATAGGCAGCATCCTGGAGATGCAAACTATTGAACCTCTGGCATCTGAAGTATGTGCTCTACCACTGAGCCATGCCTCTGATTCAGAAACAGGTCAACAAATGCAGCCGGTATTTTAAAAGGTTGTGCCTTTTAAAACATAAGCATGTTAATATGGTACTGCTGATGGTATGAAGTTTGAAATTTTGTGGTCAGCCTTTCAGATCAACATCGCCTTGCGGTCTGAGGTGGTGGAAGTGTTTGAAACCCTTTTAACATAGTGAATACACTCTGAGATTATAGGCACTGAAGGACTGTAGCATTATGAAACTAAACTCTGAATCCCTGGGCAAAGCAGCCTGCCCAAAGAAAGTCATTCTGTCTTCCAGGAATACTATTTGCAAGCTTCCTTACATTTATCCACTCCAGAACTAGGAGAACAACACCCAGATTGCTTGGGCCCGCATACTCTTGGATCCCTATAACTACACACTGGTCAGCAGTAATCCCTTGCTTTCCCAATAAGCTACCCACTGTTCTGATTCATGCTCCTACTCCAGCTTTCTCTGTATATTATCCCTGGATCCAGATCTTCATTCTGATCCAGATTTCTGCTTGGCTTGTTCATCCTTGAATTCAGAAGCTTGCCTTTAGTTCTGTCCAAAGACTGGCGGTGATCTCATCTGAACTCACTTTGCCTCTTAACCTGCCACCTTGGCTGGATGTTTGATTGGCTTGATGTGGGGTGTTGAACTTTTCGGCCTGACAGTGTCTGTACACTGTGCACTTAGACTGGCTGGTTTACAAGACCTAGTTCTACCAGCATTCATTGCCAAGCCCTGATCTTGTAAAGTCACAGCTGGGGCCTGAGAGGGCAGCTAGACAAAGTAAACAGGATCCTTTTGCTGTAGGGCAGAATATGCCAACCAGAAGCAGGAAGAAATATATTCTGGCTAAAAAACTTGCACAGCCAACATCCATTTAAAACTTTTCTGCCTTCCTCTGCACTACTTATTGGCCAAATAATGCTCTGGATTCAAAAACTTGATGACCAAATTTTCTCATCCTCACAACATTCAGGAGACGTGCAAGGGATCCTCCAGAGCATTTTTTGTGGATGGGGATGTAGATGGAGAGTAAATCAGCAACCACACCTGTATGAGTGGAAGTGCCTTCCACTCATACAGTGGAATCTTTGGGACCAAGCCTACGGTACTATGCAGGGGATAATGCATTGCCGTATTCTGCTAAATTACTGGATAATATTCTGAGCTGCAGCTTTATCAGTGACCATCGATAGAATCCAATCAGAGAAACTTTGCATAGAACATACACAGGGAGCAAGATGCTTGTATAAGATCCCTGATGATGATTGCAGTGTGACTGAGACTGGCTGTCAAATGAGAAATAATTTACTTCTAGCATTGGGAAGACTGGCAGTGAAGCCGAGATCACAAGAACTGTTCACAAGCTCTTAGTCACAGCAGCTTAGTTTCATCTTTCACAATCTTTAGAAAGTAAGAAAAATGATGAATCTAAGCCCCGATGGTCTATAGATATAAAAAAGTATTGTGTGGGTGGGGGCAGGGAGATTTGAAATGGATTTCTGCTCCCAAGGTCATTAATTTTAAAGCTGCAATGTGAAGTTCAGGCCATGAATAGCTTTGGTTTAAGGCTAAAGCTCTGATATGATGATTCTGGGTTATCTGTAAGACTAAATTATTAAGGACATACTTTTTGCCCTGGGCAAAGAGAGCAGAACTGAGTAAAACAATAGATGGGTCTCATACCAAAGAAGAGTATGTCTCCCAATCTAAAGACCAGGCAAGAGAAGGATCTCGGTATTATTCTTGACTTTCCAGTCTGTAATACCACCCATTTCTTCCTGGCCACCTTACGTCACAGCACAAAATGCTCCTCTTACAGCTTCTGTAGAAACATTCCAAAATAATTGTCATGTACGCAACCACAACACATCATGTGCAACCTCTCCACATTCACAAAATGGAGCATGGAAATGGGGAAAAAGGAGGTCTTCCTGGGAACTGGGAGGGGAGGAGACTGGAGACATGAGGCTACAATAATTGCTCAGCTGTCCCCAGCCTCCTTTCCTAGACCTCCTCGAAGACTCCACTACATGGACGAAATTGTGTGTTTAGCTAAAATGTAGAGCTCTACACTGGATACATGTACACCTCCAGGTTCAGAGGCTTACGAGTACCCAGGGCACATCCGACAGGATTGTGCCCTTAATTTTGGTGGGATAATTCCTAGAGTACTCTGGAAGAGAAATTATCCTGGATGCACCAGACATTCCTGTGTTTACAGTCGGAAATTGAACAAGTTATTGCAGAACATAAAAACTTACACTCTGAAATAAGACTTATGGGCTGGACTTGTATTTTTATTGTGTTTTAATATATTCTTTTATTATTGTTTTAATCAAGTTTTATTTATTATTGTAAGCCACCTTTAGTGCCATTAATCGTGGTAAAAATATTGGGTACAAATAAAATAAAATATCTAGTAATCTTTACCTGATAGCCCATTATTTTATGTAGATAGCTTTCTTTTATTTGCTTTCAAACTATATTAGTTGTTGTTGTTGTTGTTGTTGTTGTTGTTGTTGTTATTAACATTTATATACCGCCCCATAGCCAAAGCTCTCTGGGCAGTTTACAAAGAAGGAAATTAAATACTATTGTTCTCCTTCCTAGTCCTTAGATAGGGAAACATGCCTTTCTTTGATATGAGACAGTGATATGCTCCTCAAAATTCCTTTTTGCATCCCTTATTTTCTGCTTGCAGTTCTTTTGTGGAAGTTTGTGTTCCTTCCTATTTGTTCTCATTTGGTCAAACTTCAGTATTCTGAAGGAAGCCTTCTTTTCTCTAACAGTTTCCTTGACTCTGTTGGGAGATTAATAGTGAAAGTGTCTTGTGGTTTAGATCCATTCCATTTAGCATGAGTAGATGGAATCTGAATTTAAAGGATTTTTAAATCGTACATTTTCTCTGTAAAGGTAAACACTTGTGGCAGGGCCACAATTAAATGGGATGTGCAGAATCCCCCACCCCTGCCTGAGAAATTTTACTAGCTATGTACAAACTCTTTCCCCCTTCCTTGAAACTACAAATGAGACTGAAATTAATCATTACTGGTTTATACTATGAATTTTCCACTCTATATTTCTGAGCGACATTATGGATTGAGTGTCATTTTCCTCAGAATTTCCTGCATTAAGCAGAAGATTAGACTAGAGGAACTCCAGGTTCTTTTTCAATTGTAACATTCTTTGATTCTGCAATTCTTTTACAACATGGAAAGTAAAGTGAGGTTCTGCACATGTACCAAGTGTTCAAGCTTACCAGGTGTTATGTAAGCAAATGCACACTCCAAATGAATTTCTAAATTAAACTCTTGTTGCTTGCTGAGAAACTATATGAACTACAAAGCCAGATCCTCTGTAGCTACACAGGGCTTCATCACACTTACTTTTACCCCCTGGTTTGTCTCCATGATTTCATTAGCACGTCAAGGTAATGGCCCCTTTCTCATAGGTTTGTAGTATCGCCCTATACCGATGAAACCTCCCTTTTGCTTGTTTGCCCTTCCACTCCACCCTGCCCAGCCCCTTCTCTTTCCACCTCCAGTTCATTGGTTGCAACATTGTGATGGGCATGGGCTTATTCCCGCCCGACCCGCTCTGGCTTTGTTGTCTAGTGATTTACCAATTTAACGTTTCGTCAGCTGGGCTCTGTTTCTGCAGGCAATGAGAGTGGGGTTGGAGCAGTGGAAGTCCATTCAACTGATTCAGAACAAGTCCGTTGGTTTGACATGGTGCTGGAGGAGAAATACCCCACCCTCCCCTTTCATCTGCAAGCTCTCCCTTCAAAGCACCACCCAACAAGCGAGAGGACAACACTACATGGGGGCTGAAGGGTGAATGAATGAATGAATGAATGAATGAATGAATGAATGAATGAATTCCTTTATTTGCATCAGCCACAGGCCTTAGCATTTGTCTTAGAAATATGTTTAATGCTGGTCAATGTTTATATACCACCCTGCTTAAAAAAATCCACTGTAAATACCATTTGGGCAGAATTAGAGAACTATATGGAGTCTTTAGAACTGTCATATCCTACTACAGTATTTATTATTGCAGGGGATTTCAATGCACGTATTGGAGCTGATGATGCAAAACTGTATACCCATTACAATCAGATTTTGGAGCCAGACATTTATTCAGGTTATGGCACCTACCGATCTTCTAAAGATTCCAAATGTAATTATTATTATTATTATTATTATTATTATTATTATTATTATTTATTTATATAGCACCATCAATGTACATGGTGCTGTACAGAGTAAAACAGTAAATAGCAAGCAAGACCCTGCCGCATAGGCTTACAATCAGGGTTTTGTTTAGCCCAGTTTGTAAGGAGGAGGGAATTGTTAATATTAAATGGTATGGCAGACAGAGATCGACCAGGGAAATACACCCACTTTACAAAACATGGAGGTAGTGTGATTGACTATATAGCAATCTCACAGTTTGCATACAAGTATGTCGCTGAAGGGTGCTTTAATTCTATTTGGAGAAAATAATCCAGACTTTTCCCACTCTAGGAAAACACGAAAAAGGGAGTGGAAGAGGTGGGGTTTCTGCAGGACAGGCACAATGTCATCTGAATGCCATGCTGCAAAACTGCAAACCACGCATGACAAGAGTGCGCTAAAACACTGGTGTGATGGAGCCCACAGTCAGAAATTATTTTACAAGATTTTTTTACTCTAGGTGAAGTTCATACTGATTATTATGAGAGATGTGATGAGCTCATGTAACCAAATTGCCTTTGCTTCATGAGCGTCTTCTCTCTATGTTGACCAATTCTCTCAGTTTTTTCTTCCAAGCATGGTTGTTGTCCTTCCCCTGCCCATACTGAAAACATATCTCGCTACTGAATGTGTTCCTTTTGGGACTCTCCACCATGGAGAGGGCAATTCAGTAATGCACATGTGCATGGCACTATCAGTATGGCAACATTATGAGCTAGAAAAGAACTCTCAGGAACAGATGAACTCTTTTCTAAATGCTCACTGAGAGAGCTTGTAAATACTAAGTTAATTCCAAGTCACTTCTTGAAATTCCTCAGAAGTTTTTCCAGATTAGGAATGTCCAAAAACACTTCAAATTTGTTCAGATAAAATTCAGTGCAATTTCTAATCCCCTTTCTTATCAATTTCTTCAGCCTTCCAGCAGGACATTTATTACAGACATCAGAAGTACAGATGCACAGAATACCACCAATATACTGTTGTTGCCTTATTGATGTATTGTGTTATGATGACGATTGTGGGTGGGAGGAGGATGGTTCATCTATTTCAACTGTTGGTTAGGGGAGGCTGTTAGCTAGGAGAGGTTGATATCTGGGATATTACAGGCTGAATAGCTTAATGTTTGTTCTGGGTAAACTGATGGAAGGCACTGTTAAATATAAAATTAGTAAGTATATAGAAGAACAAGCCTGATGAAAAAGTATCAGAGGTAAGTCCTATGTCATTAATCTTCTAGATTACTTTGAGAGTGTCAATAAACTTGTGGACAGGGGTGATCCAGTAGACATTGTTTATATGGACTTCCAAAAGGCTTTTTATGAGGTAAACCTTTATCCTTGCCTTAATTAGGATCTTTGAGCTTCTCATTGGTGCAGGGGGTGGAGACACATGATTTCTGGAAGCTAATGGTGGCCGCATTTCCCCCTGCTGCGTTAATGGCAGCTGCCAAGCACTCATAAGCCTCATGAGTGCTCAGCAGGGGCTCACATGACCCGGTTCATGGAGGCCAGGCTGCAGGAGTGGCAGAGCCAATTTCAGCCTCCCCTACATTTTACAAAGTCCCTCACCAAAGACTCCAGAGCAAACATAGCAGGCATAGAATAAGAATCAAGGTCCTCTTATGGATTGATAACTGGTTGAAGAACAGAAAGCAGGCAGTAGGAATAAATGGTAAATTCTCACAATGGAGGGATATAAACCGTAAGGTCTCACAGGGATATGTATTAGGAGCAATGCTGTTTAACTTGTTCAGAAATGATCTGGAATTAGGAGTGACCAGTAGGGTAGCCAGGTTTGCTGATGTCACTAAATTATTTAGGTGGGTTAAAACAAAAAGGGATTGTAAAGAGCTCAAAAACAGTATCTCCAAATGGGGCTGTGTTCCAATGGGGCACTGCACCCTGGCAGATTTTGTTGCACCCCCACTGATTCTGTTCTGGAAATGTGAGCCAATGTTTGCACAACAGAAATTTAGAGCTTCGAGAGCAGCTTTGTGGAGCTTGCATAGCGGAGCTCCAGCAACTTCTCCCAATCCAGAAACAAGCATTTCTGCTTTATTCGAGGCTTCCCATAGGAAGCATTACATCTTTTTTGCAGAAGTGATGGGTCCTGGCGTATGCAGTGGAATCATTGTGAACAAGCGCTTTGACCAACCTGTGTAAGCACATATAAAATGATGCATACTGGGGCAAAAAATCCCAACTTCATATATATGCTGATGGGATCTTAGCTAGCAGTGACTGTACAAAAAAGTTCTTGGGGTTGTGGTGGACAGTTCAATGGAAATATCAACCTGCTGTGAAGAAACAAATTTTGCGTTAGGTATAATTAGGAAAGGAATTGAAAATAAAATCATACTTCCCTTATACAAATCTATTGTGCGATCACACATGGAATACTATGTACAGTTCTGGCTGCTGCACCAAAAAATGGATAATGTAGAGTTAGGGAAAGTGTAGAGAAGGGCAACTAAAGTGATCAAGGGACTGGAGCAACTCCCCTATGGGACTATTGAGCTTAGAAAAAAGCAAGTAAAGGGAGACATGACAGAGGTGTACAAAGTTGTACATGGAGAAAGTGGATAGGGAGACATTTTTCTCCCTCTTTCATAATACTAAAACCGACGAAGCTCATTGGTGGGAGATTCAGGACAGATAACCTGCTCACAGTGAAACTATGGAATTTGCTTCTACATGATGTAGTGATGGCTGGGTTTAAAGGGGGATTAGAGAAATTCATGGAAGGTAAGGCTATCAGCAGCTGATGTCCATATACTACCTCCAGTATCGGGCAGTATGCATACGTACACCAGTTGCTGTGGAATATGAGGGGAGAGTAGTATTCCATTCATGTCCTACTCATTCCACTCATATTTGTGAGTTTGCTGTGGGCAGCTGGTTGGCTACCGTGTGAACAGAACGCTGGACTACATGGACCCTTGGTCTGATCCAACATGGCTATTCTTATGTTTCTATGTTCGTAATGCTGCTTCCTGTAGCTCCCTTAATTCCTCAATGTAAAGCCACATCTTCTGGCCTGGAAGGTCCCAGGCTGACAGATGATGGCTCACTGGATGATGCCTACTAGATGATGTAGATTGGGCAGGGAGGGGCAGAGAACTTGACAGGTATCATCCCAAGTGCTCCACAGTGACAATTTTCAAGGCACCATAAAGGTTTTCATACCCTCTACCTATTCAGCTGACAAGCCACTGCTTTTCTAGTTGAGCAGCTCACCTTCCTAGTGTATTTAACAATCATCTTATGGATTAGCCTCCTATAAGGCACTGTATCAAAAAGCATTTTCTAAAATCCAGGTAAAATATGTCCCCAGCTTTTCTTCACTCAAGCCTTCTAGATACTTACTCAAACATTTCTTTTAGTTATGTTAAGCATGACCATGGTGTCTGAATTCATGTGGATTTGTGTTTAATTAAGTCAAATACTTCATGGTATGCCCTCATACTCTCCTACTTATCAGATTTTTTTTAAAAAAAACAAGCCTTATAAAATAAAATAAAATAAAATGAATGGAAAAAAGAGGATTTTCACCCAGCAATATTTTGAGGAATGAACTTTTCAGTCAGAAATATATTAGTATGCATTAAATATTTGTGATGTTCCTAAAACTGCACTTTATCCATTTTATCAATAATCCAAAAATAATGTGTTTGCAGGACTTTGAAAGTTCTGTGTAGGGGTGGGCGCAGGTATTTTGCTGAGGTATTTTGCCACTTCAGGCAAAATACAAGATTATATTCCTACCCTGTTCCACATACACTGGACCGAAAGTTGAAATTTACTTCAACACTGGCAATGGGACACCATCCTAGACTCGACCTGAGGGTCGCAGACTAGTTTAAGGATGCAGAACACAGCAGAAGTGGAAAGCATACACAGCTTTGTCCTCCAACAGAAATTAATGGGGGCTTAGGAGGAATGTCCAGGGGCTGCTGCTGCCCTTCCTCAACTCTCAGCATTCACAACATGTGGAGGCTGCCCCACTCTGATGAATGTTAGGGACAGCTCTGGTTCTGAAGTTAAACCCCGGAAAATGTAAGCATCTTGAGAGATCTGCTCATATTTACATCTGGGAAGCATTTACCTCTTTCTGATTCTGTGCTTGGTAATTGGGCTGTTAAATTGGGCAAATCCTTGTTTAAACATAGTAACTGAGGCAAAGCATTTAATCTCTCTGCATCACTATTCCAAATATATAACATAAAATTGTCTTAAATTCTTTTGATGCAAAGGTATAAATATAAAGGCTGCAAGCTATAAGCAGGTTAATTGATAGATGAATCAACTAAAATGTTAGGCGATGCCATGTTTCTCGCCTGCCCAAGGGCCTCTACTTCCCTTGCTCGGCTCCGTCCATTTTCTTCTGCTGCCCCTTACGCCTGGAACGCTCTTCCAGAACATTTGAGAACTACAACTTCAATCACAGCTTTTAAAGCTCAACTAAAAACTTTTCTTTTTCCTAAAGCTTTTAAAACTTGATGTTGTGCAGACTTCATACTGTTAGTTTTACCCTACCCTGTGCCTGCTTACCCTACCCTGTGCCTGTTTGCATTCTCTTCCCCTCCTTATTGTTTTACTATGATTTTATTAGATTGTAAGCCTATGCAGCAGAGTCTTGCTATTTACTGTTTTACTCTGTACAGCACCATGTACATTGATGGTGCTATATAAATAAATAAATAAATAAATAATAATAATAATAATAATAATAATAATAATAATAATAATAGGGGGGCAATTTTGATCACCAAGACTTCAAGTTAAGGTCACAGACATGCTTCTTTTCAAACGTTTTTTTAATGTATGCTACTGTAACAGGGAATGAAAAATAAAATATAGAAGAAGGACTTTCCTTTAAACAATCAGTGGCTTTAGCAATTTTTGGTTGATTAAATTGTAAATTATCTGAATGCATTTTTTAAGTACATTGAGATTTAATCCTTTAATCAGAACTCGGTAGGAGTGCTGTGTTGAATTCTGGGCATCATAGTTTAAGTTCTGGGCATCATAATTCCTCTCTATTCAGCCCTGGTTAGGCCTCATCTAGAGTATTGTGTCCAGTTCTAGACTCCACAATTCAAGAAGGACGCAGACAAGCTGGAGCGTGTTCAGAGGAGGGCAACCAGGATGGTCAGGGGTCTGGAAACAAAGCCCATGAAGAGAGACTGAAAGAACTGGGCATGTTTAGCCTGGATAAGAGAAGATTGATGATAGCACTCTTCAAATACTTAAAAGGTTGTCACACAGAGGAGGGCCAGGATCTCTTCTCGATCCTCCCAGAGTGCAGGACACAGAAAAACGGGCTCAAGTTAAAGGAAGCCAGATTCCAGCTGGACATCAGGAAAAATTTCCTGACTGTTAGAGCAGTACGACAATGGAATCAGTTGCCTGGTGAGGTTGTGGGCTCTCCCACACTAGAGGCCTTCAAGAGGCAGCTGGACAACCCTCTGTCAGGGATGCTTTAGGGTGGATTCCTGCATTGAGCAGGGGGTTGGACTCGATGGCCTTGTAGGCCCCTTCCAACTCTGCTATTCTGTGATTCTATCATTCTAAGTATATCAGGAAGTAGAATATGTGCAGAGGAGGGCAACAAAGATGGTTAAGGGCTGATTACTGAAGGTTAAAGGAGCCGGGTATGTTTATCCTGGAGAAGACATAATTGTTACATGATAGCAATATTCAAATATTTGGAGAGTTTAGAAGATGACATCAATTCATCATCTGTCATTCCAGAGAGTAGGACTCAAGTCAATGGATTTAAAATTGCAAAGAATAGCCTTCTTTAAATCTATTTCATAGCTGGCAGCAACACATAAATTATAGATGTTTAATTTTTAGAAAACAATAACATCAGCATTTATTCCCAAAACATTTATTCTTCAAAAATGATGCTTTTAAAAGCAAATACAATAATGAGGGAACTTAACTCTGCAATTTGTAAGATGGCGCCCTCCCATCCAACAGAGGTCTTGCAAATCTGAAAAATATTTCTTAAGGGGAAAACAGTGTTCAGAACATTTTTTATTATCAAGAAGATCAGCTCTGTGAAAAATACCATGATATCATCCAGTTAAGGTGCAATCCTATGAATGTTTAAACAGGGGGGAAAAATCTCACAACTCCTAGCATTCCTTAGCCAGCTTGGGAGTTGTAGGACATTTTCCTGCCTAAACATGCATAGGATTGAGATTGCCACAGTTAATGCCAGAAACTTCCCCTAATATATTTTACACACCCTCTTTAGTTTCTCTTTGTTAGAAGGGACATGTTTATTATAAAATGTTTCAGTTTGTTTCAAGGGATTTTGACTAACCCATTTTTTTATTACAGCCAGTTTATGAATATTCTAGATCTGGTTGTTGCTTTCTAATAATATAAAATGCATCCTGCAAAGGAGCTTCCCATGCATAATATGCACACACAGAGGTATGTTTAGGGTGTGTGTGTGTGTGTGTGTGTACATCTATAATTAGAAACCCCAATGTTCACCCACAATGGGTTTCATTTCACAGTAGCTAAATCTTTAAAATACATTTTCAGGACTTCCTTTTAACAAAGGCTCACCTCAAGCTTCACCCTAGAACTCACCCCAGCTTCACCCCAGAATCCAGTTGTCTGCCTAGACAGTCTGAAAGTCCCGCGGTGGGTGCACAATGGCGCTGCGATGCAGCAGCCACCTCACAGCCATTGCAAGGCTTCCTCGCAAAGCTGCAACTTTAAAAAGTCGGGGATTTACTCCAACTTCCCCCCGCCCCAGAATGATGCGAGTACAGTGCATCTGCTGTCTATCCTTGCTCTGGAGTTGCAGCAGAGGCATTCCCGGGTGGATGGCAACCCCTGATTAGTTACCGTCTGCTCAGGAAGAAGGCAGGGGCAGGCCCGGTATGTCAATGGCCGCCAGAAAGCCTGTGCCCTCCCTCTGTGCCGGGATTAGCCAATGCCACCCCACTGCAGAGAAAGCACGGGGTTTTTGTTTAAGACAGCAGCAACCCAGCGCCATATAGACAGCCCCCAGGACTCTGTTCAAGGACTTACGGAGAAATATTAAAAGAGAGAATTCCTCTGAGCATGTGAAGCATGTATGTTCCTCACCACATTCTGCATCTGGGACAAACAGACAGAACATTCATAAGAGACAATGCCACTTCCAAGCAACCTTGACTTCCAAGATATTTTTTGTCTTTCAGCTCAGCTCTGTTTTGTTGTTGTTTTAGAGGGTTGGTGCAAGATGGAAATGGATGAATTTGTCAAATTCCGTACTCTCGTTTCTTCATTTTTCCAATCTTAATTTCAGTTCTTCTCGATCTTTGACAAGTTCCCCAGTCTTAAGCTTGGTTCATCCATTCCAAACATGGAGTTTTTTTAAAAAAGTCTGCATGAAAATTAATGTGAATTTTTGTGTACATTTTTCTTAGAACATGCAGCGTTGGATGCATTTTAATACTTTCAGGGCAACTGGAAACGAGCAAAAATGCTTGTTTTTGGAAAGGACAGGTTGGCAGAGCTCGCATGAGTGAGTTACACCGACCTGCCCCAATAAAAAAAAAAGTATTTTTGCTCATGTCAGGGTTTCCCCTGGGAAGCGCTAAATCACTCTTGTGCAAGGGGTGGGCTCCCACCCGTGCAACAGAATTGGCGAGAGCAACCAAGTGCACAGCAGAATCAGCAGAGTGCAAGAGCATCGGTGTAAGTGACCCTTTGGATTCTGCCTGTAATGTACACATTTTGCAAGCAATTGTCTGAATATAATGTATTTTTGAATTTTAACATAATGTTTAATTGGAGGACTCCACTGCAAAATTCGTAGAAGTGCAAATTTCGAAGAAAAACTGAGTTTTGGTTCATGTAGTAGTTCTAAATTGAGGAATTAGGTAAGTTCATATTAAAACATGAGTTGATTTGTCCCCCATCCTTTATATTGGTTGAAGTGACATTCTGAAATGTTTCAGACATTGTGCAATCTTTCTCTCCACGTTTGTATTCACATGTTTCCTTATTGTATTTAAAAATGCTAACTGAATCTTGATGTAGGCAATATATAAGTTCAGATTTCTTTTAAAAAAAGCAAAAAACAAAAACTTAGCAGACTCAATACATACAAGAAGAAAGACCTAAATAGTCCGTCTCTCAACCTCCATACATTGATTAGGTTTTCTGGACGTTGCTTACACAAATACAAGCTTTATGTATAGGCTGTCTCTGCTGAGTCTGTAACCTTTGGAAAAGCAGGATATGACAATGTTCATAGAGCTTATCTAATATAGAATCATAGAATAGTAGAGTTGGAAGGGGCCTATAAGACCATTGAGTCCAACCCCTTGCTCGTTGCAGGAATAATATGCTCTATGCAGATGGCCCAATCAATATGTGAAGGTCAGGCATGAGGACAGTGCAAGTAACCTTGCTTCCATCTCTACGGATTGATTGTAGGGAAGGGAGGGAAATGCATTTGCTTCACATTTGAATGCAAATTTCCTATTTCTGTACCTTTGAACCAATACACAAACTAAAATGCAATTAGCCCTCAACATTTGCACTTCTCTGGATTCTGCAATGCAGTTGTCCATTCTTTTTATTGGCATGCAAAAATGTGTATCTTAGGGGAAGTACACACAAAAATGAAGGTATCAGGGGAAATTACATATAGATTTATTCAGAAAAGCTGCTTGCAAAGAATTATATATTAGGTTAAATTGTGTTCAAGAATTTACAGAGGTGCACAAAAATGTCCAAATTTTCATGCAGACTTTTTTTTTTTTAAGAAATCCTTTAAGTGTTATGGAAACTGAACTTACAGCTAGGAAAATGAGAACCTGAAATTGACAGATTTGTCCATCCCTGATTGATTGTACCTGGCTCAAGAACATCTCCACAATGTCATAATTTCCCTCTATACACTGTCTTGCTTTCTGTGGGTTTATCTGCATTTGTTCTTCTCTTGACAACTTTCCTTCTCACTTTGAAATTTTGCTGTAACAGCTTGCTAATATTTTCCCCTTATCTGCTGTTCTGCCTGTGTTGGTTGCTATTTCTTTCTCCCTCTCTCTGCCGGTATTCAGATTCTGTTCATACAAGTCATACACCCAGCTGAGCCCCCACCTTGTAGCACTGAAGTTCTTATAGCTTATCAGCCAACACAACATTTCTGCTTCTTTTCTGTAGAAACTGGTATTTGCTAGCTATCGATAGTATCCTATACTATTCTACAGTAGTTAAATAAACTTTGTCTTCACCAAAGTCACTGAGGCCCAGAGTTTTGAGTGTTCTGCTCTTAAAAGTTGGGGTTTGAATCCCTGTGTATACAACCATGTTCATACTTAATAATCCACCCATACCTATCCTGGTTAGGACTTTAATATAGGAATTGAAGGCAGAAGAATAAGATATGCTTCTGGTCTCAGCTCTGTACCTGGATGCATAGCTGTAGCCAAGAGTTTCTTTAACCAGCATAGGCTAGTGTGCCAAATTCATCTGTTCTTGCTGAGGTCAGCCATGACCACAGTGACACATGCCCTGCTTACATCTAGATTGGATTAGTCTAATGTGTGCTACATGGGGATAGCTTTGAAGAGTGCTTGGAAGCTGCCATTGGTACAAAATGCAACAGTGAGAATGCTGATGGGTGTTCACCCACAGTATTGCTGTCACCGATTTCTTTCCAGATACAATTCAAAGTGCTGGTGATAACCTTTGAAGCACTAACTGGCTTTGGTACAGGATACCTCGGGCACTACCTTCTCCCATACCAGCCTGCTCATGCCATAGGATCTGGTGGACAGGCCCTCCACTATGTCCCAACTATAGTGGAATATTAGTTGGTCATAACAAAGAAAGGGCCTTTTCTAACCCAAATTTTTAAATGTTCTGCCCCGTCTTGCTGTATTGCACCAGATGGTGAAGACTTTTCTTGTTCATTAGACTTTTGTTTTATTGGGTAGATAATTTTCTATCTGAGACTATTGTTTTGTCTGCTAAACCTTATATTTTATTTTATGGATTATTATTCCTTTTTTTTAACTGGTGTTAATTGTTGTTAGCCATCCTTAGTGATATGAAAGCACTAGAAAGGTGGGGTAAAAATTGTTATATAAAACAAATAAATATTCAGTGTTCAACTCCAAAGACACACTTCCGTTTTGTTAGCAATTCTATCAGTTTTGTTAGCAATTCTACTAATGTCAATATGAGCCCACATTCAAACGTTTTCAGCAATTGTTTGTGGGTTATTTATTTAATTTGCACTCATACATTTGAACTCTTAAATCTTTCAGAAATAACAAGTGGTTGAGGTTTTCCTCCTAGCTGCCAGTGTTATTAGGGAGAATTCAGATAATATGTATTCAGTCTCATTTAAATACAGAGATTAGGTTATAAAATCACACTCCTTGAATAAGCTGCAGCTACAGAGGCTGCATGGGGGTCAACAAAGTGCTAACTCTATTCAACAGAACAGATAGAGTCAGGGATTTTTAAAGTTGTGTCTCCCTCAAAACGCTGAAGGTAAAATCCGGATGATATCTTGGAAATCTACTAGTCATCCCTGAACTCATAGAATGCAGCTTACATGATCCATTGGGGATGTTGTTGTTCTGGTGACAGGAAAACTGTCAAGAGCTAGAGTGGAGCAGCCAGAAGGGGAAGAATAAAGAAAGGATAAAAATGATTGGGAGAATTATCTTACAGATGTTGTAGATTAAAATGCTCAAGATAATCTCTCCCCGGCCAATTAAAATATTATTTTTGCATTTGAATATAACCATCGCCTTGCTTGGTCCAGCAATCTGTTTCCCACTTTAGCAAGCCAGATAAGAACATAAACATATGTCTCTGATGGATCAGACATCTAGTCCAGTATTTCCCATGTGGTCAATCAAATACCTCTTAGAAAAGGGCCCATAGTTAGTGGAGGGCCATATGTCAGTGGTAGAGTGCATGTTTAGCTGCAGAAGGCCCCAGGTTCAATCACCTGCATTTCCAGGTAGGGCAGGAAAAGCTCCAGCCTGAAAGCCACTGCCAGTCAGTGTTAACAATACTGGGCTACAGTAGATGGACCTATGGTCTGACTCAATATAAGGCAGCTTACTATGTTTCTCTGTTCATCTGGAAACTCCCAAACAGGACATGAAGGCCTTTCCCTGGCAACTTGTATTCAGTGACATACTACCTTTGAACTTGGAGGCTCTATATTTTGGCCACACACTGGGTTGACATTTTCATTGAGCTGTCCAGCACAACCCCAAGATTTCTTTCTTGGTTGGTAACCACCAGCTTAGATCCCATCAGGTTATACTTGAAGTTGGGTTTTTTGTCCCAACGTGCATCACTTTACACTTGCTAACATTGAACGGCATCTGCCATTTAGATACCCACTCTCTCAGCTTGAAGAGATCCATTTGGAACTCCTCACAATCCTTCCTGTTTTAACAATCTTAAATAATTTGGTGTCATTGGCAAACTTGGCCACTTTACTGCTTACCCCTAATACCAGATCATTTATGAACAAGTTAAAAAGAATTGGTCCCAATCCCAATCCCTGTGGGACCCCACTATTTACTTCCCTCCATTGGGAGAATTTTCCTCTTATTCCTACTCTCTGCTTTAATTAGTTACTGATCCATAAGAAGTCCTCTCCTCTTATTCCATGACTGCTAAGTTTGGTGAGGAGTTTTGGTGAGGGATTTTTGGAAGTCCAAGTAAACAATGTCTACCACATCACCCCTGTCTACATGTTTATTGATATTCTCAAAGAACTCTAAAACTTTAGTGAGACAGGATTTAAATTTGTGGAAGCCATGTTGATTCTTTTTCAGAAGGCCTTGTCCTCCTTTTTGAGGAGCTTCCTCATGGCTTTGATAGCTCTTCAGACTGACTGGAACAGCAGCAGATTTTATTGCATTCTCAAAGGATTTACATGTTCCACTAGGGAGAAATAAGAAATCCACGTTCAAATTACAGCTTGGGTATAATTCAATGGCAACTCATGCTTGTAGCTATGTTAACAATGGCTATCCTATAAATGTCTACTCAGAAACAAATCCTACTGAGTTCAATGGGAGTATTCCGAGGTAAGTGGGTATAAGTTAGCAGCCTTCGTCTATCTTGGGTATCAAATTCTTGATGATCTGTTCTTGTCTGACTTAGGTTGCATTCAAACAGGCATTGTTTCCTGTAATTGGCTAGTCATAAACATGCAATGAAGTGGTGCAATGCAAAACAAATCATAAGATCATCTGAAGTCGTAATTTCTGTGTAGTTCTCCACTTCTCTATTCAAGAGGAATACTTCTTAACGTGATTGATCTGGGCAGTAAACTGTATCCGCTTTGTGACTAATATATATATCACCCCTTCTTTCTTCATTAGTGGAATGGTGTTGTTGCATTTCTTGGGTTATTTTTGAATTTACAGGTTGTACCCATGCACATATGACCATAAAAATCTTGCTAATCTTTTCTGCTCATGTACAATTGCAAAACTATCAGAAATATTTTAGAATAGGAATAAAACACTTAGTGCTGTGATTGTGGGAGGAGGAAGCTCATATGAAAAAGATCAATGTAAAGGTCAACCCTGGAACAAAATGGGACAAAGGTGAAATGAAATGATCTGGGTACACCTTTGGTGGATAGATTAATATGTTTTACACTGAAAATGCATCTGCAGAATGGATTGTCCTAGGCCCTCCAAAGAGACTGGGGTCATTCATCATTAGCATTGCTAATGACTGGTCTTTGAAAGAAAACAGAGAAGTCAGAAGCTAGGGACTGTGCTGATCATAATGTCACCCTTCATTCCAAGAGAAACAGTAAGAGATGGAAAACAATCACCTGAGTTGCTTCACTGGAACAATTCAGGTGATTAAAGTTCCAAATACAGCTAAGTACTCTGCAGAATTAATGTGTTAGTGAACGAAAGAGCTAACATCTGGTGTAGTGTCTCAGCAGCATGCCATTGCACAGTCCTGGAGTAGGTTTGGGATAACTCCAGATGTGTGCAATCGGGGGGGGGGGAATCAAGGGATTTCAGTTTAGTCTGTGTAGAGAGAGAATTTGGGAAGTGCTTAATTTGTTTTCTCAATAATAGAGGTTGCTGACTACCCAGAGCAATTAGGAAGTTGACCCAGAGGTTTAACAAAGCAAAATATCTTAGAGCAAATGGAGGAAAAGCATCTTCTGGGGCACAGAATGGGTCCAACCTGTATTCTTTTCAGAAGACATTAAGTACAACAGTATGGCTTAGTTTGGTTAAAGGCTTGGGGCATTACACTTTTGGAACCAGATGGAAACTTTTAAGCAAAACCAGTCACTTCACTACACAGACATCAAAGGCCTTGCCTTGAGAAATGAAATCAGATTGTGCAGGTGTAGCCAACATGTTCTGTGGTACACAGCCAACAAGATAGAATGCATATTATAATGAGGAGCAGATTTGGTTATCATTTTGATATTCAAAGCAGAAGCAGGCATGCCATGGCAATAAAATGAAATCAGATAATATTAATGTCAAACCCTTCTTTTTTCTTTAAGTAATGCCACTAGGAAAACTTAGATGTGGATCCAAAAGATGTACATCTAAAATGTCCCCCAAAACATATGATAAAGGGATTTTGGGTTGAAAACTCAGGTTGGGCTGTGCCTTATGCAGTGCTGGCACAAGGTTTTGGAGGGCCTTTGGGCAAGACACCCTCAATGGCTCCCTTCCTCAGTGAATCTGCCTTCTTATGGCCATTTTCTCCAGCTGCCATTGCTCCTCATCCTTTTTCTTATCATTGCTATTGCTTGCTTGACAGGCAGAGAGCCAGTGAGTGGAAACAAAGCCCCATGAGGAGAGACTGAGAGAACTGGGCATGTTTAGCCTGGATAAGAGAAGATTGAGGGGAGACATGATAGCACTCTTCAAATACCTGAAAGTTTGTCACACAGAGGAGGGCCAGGATCTCTTCTCGGTCATCCCAGAGTGCAGAACATGGAATAATGGGCTCAAGTTACAGGAAGCCAGATTCCGGCTGGACATCAGGAAAAACTTCCTGACTGTTAGAGCAGTACGACAATGGAACCAGTTACCTAGGGAGGTTGTGGGCTCTCCCACAGTAGAGGCATTCAAGAGGCAGCGGGACAGGAATGCTTTAAGGTGGATTCCTGCACTGAACAGGGGGTTGGACTTGATGGCCTTATAGACACCTTCCAACTCTACTATTCTATGATTCTATAAGCATGGGCATCTACTGCTCCTCCTTCTGACCATCATCACATTCTAGGTTAGAGCAAGAGGCAGATGAACAACGAAGTTGCATAAACTAAGAGAAGGAACAACTGCAGGGGGCATTGTCAATCTGCCCCTGCAGGGATGTGGGCCCTTGGCATTTGCCTGACCATGCCTACTTTGATGACAGCCCTGGCCTAAAGAACTGGGCCAGATCTACACCTTGTGTCAAATCATTGCAGTCCCATCATGGCAACACTATATCTCTCTTGTGCTCATAGGACACACAATGACATTTGGATAACATGGAATAAAACGCAGGAAATAACTCTATGAAAATGGTATATGGAATGTGCAATTGCCCCAACAGTTAAAAGTGCACTTCAATACCACTATAATGCAGTCCTGGTGAGTCCTTTTAGATTTCACTCTTTAGAGTAGTAAACAGCTAAATATTTAAACCACCTCACATAAGTACTTAGTAATATTTTTGAAAAGTCCATTAGATTTTAGACTATTTCCATTCATAATCTGTGAACTTACTAAGAATATTTGGGGTCCCCTGCCTCCAACCCTTGTGCTATTTTTGTTCATTGTACCTCCATGCTTGCAGAGTGCTGAAGAAAAACCCTGGAGCTCCACTTCCTAATCTAAAGAATCCACTTCAAGATTCTAGAGTCAGTTATTTAAGGTATGATGTCCAATAACCACACACAAGAGGACCAGAGCATAATTTCAAAGCATGAATGTTTGAACATGAATATTCACGTGATTAGAATTCACAGAATAATGGAATTTTAGGCCTGGATGGTACTTTGGAGGTCATCTAGTCCAAGGCCCTGCTCAGTGCAACTGAGTTGCAACTACAGTATCCCTGACAAGCAGCCATCCAGCCTCTGCTTAAGTATCTCCAGCAAAGGTGAGTCCACCATCTTGCAAGGCAATATGTCACACTGTTGACCAGCTCTTACTGTTAAAGTGCTTCTCCAAACGTTTAGCTGAAATCTGTTCTATTGCTATTTCCACCCATTAATTCTAGCCTTGCCTCAGGAGCAATATAAAATGGATCTGCTCCATGTTCTGTGTGACTGCCCTTCAGATGTTTGAAGTCAGCTATCACCCCTCTCCTTAATCTTCGCATCTTCAGACTAAAATTCTCAATACACCCAACCTCATAAGACCTTATTTCCAGATCTTTCTGCCTCCTTTTCACTATCCTGTTGCTCTAATTACCACGTTTTAACTCATGGATTGGCTTACTGTAAGATAATACATCCTGTCGCATGTCACAATAAATGTGTCAAGGTCAAGAATGGGAGGGTCACATACACCATCTTAATCTCACCTCCGTTGATTGTAACATGTGAACAGAGCTGTTCTTTTAATTTCTTAATTCTTTTAATAGCAGCTTTCAGTGGAACAATAGCTCCCGTGAAATGTGATTGTCACCATAGGAGTCTATTGTTAGCAGGTTGTTAGAACCCACCTAAACACAGGATCCAGGATGCACTTGTTTATACTGTAAAGAAGTCTGGAGTTAATGGACTGTAAGACCAAATACTATCCAAGCCAACTCAGCCAAATGTTGACTTTAGCCTCCCCTACATGCTCTATCAAGAAATATATCCTGACATTTATGATGTTCACCACCATTCAAAAGGCCAATAGCAAAACAAACACATCTGCATTTCTTCAGTATTCTGGACACAAACAAAAAATTCACAATATTTGATTATTTGCATATTTATTTATCATCTACCACTTTCTAGGCTAAGATTTTAAAAATGATGCAGTCCCTGCCCTCAGGTTTACAACCAAAAAGACACAACACAAAAGGAAAAATATATGGGTTGGAGAGAGGAAAAAGCAAAAACAGGTACCAGTGTTTGCAAGTTACATATTAGCCCCCTTTATGCATTACTCACAAAGGGGGCTCCATAGATTGTAGTAGTCCTGGGGTTCTGTTACTGCCCGCACCCCCCAAAGTCACACAACTTTCTAATCACCAAGGTCCACACATTGAGTGTGGACATCTGCAAAAGGGATGCTTACATGCATAGAATGCTGAGGGCCTAGGTTTCCATAGGATCAGAAAGCCGATCAGTCGAACTTCCCATCTCATGGAAGCCAATGCAGGTATTTTCTGTGCCTGTAGGCTTCCCTTTTGTTGACATCAATGCTCAACACGTGAACATAGGGATAAGGCAGTGGCATGATGCCGCTGCTTTTTACAACACATGGAGCTGCCTTTTTGCGAGAAATGCATGGAAGGAGTGAATGATGAAGTAGATTGGCTGCTCACAAAGACTATTCTGGGAAGGAGAATCCAAATGGTAGTTCACTGTAGCCAGGCCAGTACAATGGAGTGTGCTGCCCCATTTCTCAGTCTGCTGAAACCAGGTGAAATGGTGCTCGTAGATGACAGTTCAGGGAATGGATGAGTCCAAAAGATAAGCTACAGAGATCAATGGGACTTACTCCTAGATTACTTAACTTTACTTATGGATTTTGTAAAATCTGTTCTGTCTGGGATTTGCAGAGTGTCAGGTACTTTTCATTCTGTCAACCACTCATTGACAGAATTGTGTTGTTTTTTTCAGTTTCCTGAATTTTTACAAATTTGCACTTGCACAAAAGTGCAACCCCACACACATGCAAATTTCCCCCCAAATACACAAATCCCCCCCCCCCCAAATGTGCATTTTCACATTTCAGCCTAAGGAAGAAATGCATATGTTTGCCAGTTTTTTTTTTAATGTTATGTATTTTCAATTACTAGATATGTGTAAAATTCCAGAAAGTTTAAAAAACCAAAACTATCAAACAAACAAACAAATGGTCTACTAGTCAGTCTCAGGAAACATTCTCAGAAAAAGTAGTCCACTGTGGAATCCATGGGTCAGATTCATAGAAATCTAAACTCATTTGATTCCATGGTAGATTTCTCCAAAATCCATATTTTAGATAAGTGTGTCTAGATTGCACCCTTAATGTGTTCTCAACAACAATTTTATCTCTCAGTCTGAAATATTTAGGACACATGCAATCCTATGCATGTTTAGACAGAAAAAATGTCCTATAACTCCCCCAAATGCTGGCTGGGGGAGGCTGAGATTTGTGGGACACTTTCTGTCTAAACATGCATAGGATTGCACTCTTAATTATTGATAGATTTTCAAATCCTTACATTTTAGCCATACATGTGCAGTTTAATGAATTTAAGCTTTCCCTTGCGTGGAAATTGGCTCAAATGAGCAAAGGACTGTAATGACCTTCTACAAAATATCTATACTTTATGGGAATCAAATTCAGGGAAGACAGTGTAGCACAGTAAATCATGTAATGTATTTTATGGGTTGGGTTGGAGGAGAGAAAGGCAAGATTTGCCTGGAATCAAGTAAATAGCTTTTTAGCCAGTAAAAATTCACCTTGCCTCTATATTGTCCTAGGAGAGACAATCTCATTTACATTTATTAGAAGCAATGATGTAGTGTCCTGTAGATAATTAACACAATAAAATGCTGCTAATTTCACAGTGTCATTATAAAATTTGCCAGTTTAAATTAGAAAGTGATTAACCCTCTGAGTGAGGCAATGACATTTCCATTCCCAGTCTGTGAATTAAATTTGCTTGCAGCCGTCCTCCCCCTCCCCCCTGCCCACCTCACTTTGAAAGTTAAGTTTTATAGCCATTGTCAACGTCCTTTCATTTTACATGCTCTCTCTGTCCAGCAAGGAGTGAGGTGGGAGGGCTCCCAGGTGCAATAAGAAAATCCGTGACTATTTCAGATATTAAGCCAGGCTCATATCCTGAAGCATGTACACCTCAGTTATCAGAGGATAAAGGCACCTTTTAAGAAAAGAGAAATAGTAATCCCGATAAGCAGAGGTTCACTAGTTAATGAACTTTTTGTTGCTGCATGTAAGACAGGAAGTTGTTCCTGTTAATGAGGTGCTTCCAAGGTGAGCTTCCAAAAGGACAGCAAATCCTTAACCTTTTTGCCTGGCCACTACTTTAGCCATTTACTATATCTATCGCTTCCCCAGCCAATTTTAATTAATACCTTTAAAAATGGGAATAAACTCATTAAAAGAATAGATTTATTGCACAGTAATTTAAGGAATCTAACTCAAGTGAAATCCTCTTCAAGAATGTTTAATGAGGGGATGATGCCACAAAAGCCCAAGATAATGATAGAATGGTCCAACCTGTTAAAATAGCTATTAATTTAATACCGCTAATGCATAGATTTACAACGCTGGTAAAGCTATTCTTAATCACTCTTCTCCCTTCCTCTCCCTTACAGTTACAGGGTTGTTGGGGCACAAATTTGGCATTCCCACATAATTATGCCACTGAATGGCTCCATGTATGGCTAGTACTTTACTCCATAGCTTATTTATCACAATACATTATCTGGTCCTGATCCTAAATAAACAAAAAAGAAAATACCATTCCTCACAGATCCATAGGATAGTGTAAAAGAGAGAGAGAGAGAGAGAGAGAGAGAGAGAGATCAAATGTGATTTCTCTTTGGTGGTAGGTCAGGTAACATAGACCATTAGACCTTTAAGAAGTATGATAACACTGTAACACTGCATGCAATTATTCAATCAGTTAAACTTCATGTTTGCAAAATCAAGGTATTTATTTATTACATTTTTATACCGCCCAATAGCCGAAGCTCTCTGGGCGGTTCACAAAAATTAAAACCACAGTAAAACAGTAATGAGGAAAAAGCCACATATGAATGAATTGGCAGTTCAGCCCTTAACAATTTATAAACTGGATACTATACAATACTAAGGGGATGGGCTATGCAGTGAATATTTCTCAAGTGAGCTCCATTGAGTTCTATGGGACTAAGTAAAGGAACTGTAGTTAGGATCATAGCTGAGGACGATGAAATCTAACTCCAGTCAATGCTCTAACACACATACACATCATAAAGGAAGGGATTTTGTCGCTCTATAAGATGGTCTACAAATCACTTAAGATTTTACTCCCATTGATTTCAACTAACCTTTGCCAGTTTATGTGGGTTGCAAACTTACCATTCAGTCTGTAAATCAGCTAGGTCCAAAGACTTGGATTTATATACTAATCTAGCCCAAATGGAACCAATAGTATAGCAAGACCATGGGTTGACTTGATTACGCCTAATCTCATCAATACAAATAAACATTGCTTAGATAGATATTCATCAGTCATCATGACTAATAGAAACCATAAGGTAAGAGAGGACATTGGCTGGGAGACCAACCCATCTTCTCCTCCCCCCTAGAGCCCCTGCCCCCCATCTGCTCTAGAGGATCCCCCAATCTGGGAGGGGGTGGTAGAGAGCTGCAAGAGGCAGGAGAAATCCATTCCACCAGAGGATTCCCTCTCACTGGCAGTATAACACCATTGGATCCAACCCATTACGCAAAGGAGTTGGGAGAAGTCCCCTACCTTTGTTCTGTCTGTTTCAGTCAAGATAGCGTAGTACAGGACAGTTGTGTGGGAGCAGGCACAATTGCTATTGGTAGTAGCATTGCAATGGCGTCTGCTGCTGGGAGCACTTGTTGTCCCCTTGTAGCAATGGCAGGATCCTGCTTATCAGATCAAAAGATTGTTGCCTGAGTAGTGATGCTCTTAAATTTGGGGGTAAATAACCTCAGATCTAGTGCTACTCTGTAAGTTATGTATTTCGGCAGTACATACCTGAATTCATCTTTTTCTGTTTATCATACAGTTTAACTAGTGACTATAAATTGATGCTGGAAGCATAGGTCTAAATTAGTTCTTTGCTCTCCTCCCCACCCTTGTATAAATCACCATCGTTTGTATTTCGAGTAATTTAACTGGCCTATCAAGAGCACAAGTCTTTCTATGAATTCTCTGTAAAATCAGACAGAAGCTGCCTCTCAGGACTACCTGTTATTCTTTTAATATGCGGCACATAGAAGTGTGTTTTTAAAACCCCTTTCTTGTGCTTTTGTCTGATTTAAAAGAGGACAGATTGTTATTTCTCTCTTGGAGCATGTTAATGTGAATCTGCAGCCGTTTTCGGTAGTGTCAGTATTTCTTCTTGCATCTCATTTATTCTGCCTGTCATTCAGGGTCCCCCCCCCTTTCCCTGTTCCAACTTTGAGTTATTTCAGTTAATACAAAGAAATATGTGATAGCTAAATTTTCCCATTACTTGTGCTGCAATTTTCTTCTGCATAACACCTCTAGTACCTCTGGGGATTCTCTCTCTCTCTCTTTTTTTAAATCTAGTATAACATTTTAGCTGTTTACGAAGTGCCTTTCCAAATAGATCCCAACAATGTATTCTTCCTTAGAGAAGCAAGTCCTTTGAGAATAATGTTAAGTGTTCTGCCTTGAAATTTTGAAAGTAATATGATTATGGAGTCCCATGTTCCCAAAGTTAACTCTATTTTAATACCAGAAGAGGATAAAGCTATCAGTATATGATCTTCTCACTAAGTTTTTCTGAGACTGGAGAGAGACTTCCTGAACATTATTAAAACTTACCGGCTTATCACCTTCTTAAGACATACCTGATTCAATGTGAGTGATCGGTTAAGGGGGTTCAGGTCACCTGCTGCTTGGAAGAATGAGTAAACCAAGGATACCAACCATTTTTAAGGCCTATGAAAAGTTAGTGAAATAAAAGGCCTGAAAGGCAGTAGCTCACTGCTGATCTAGAATGACGAAGTATTTATTTATTTATTTATCCATCCATCCATCCATATTATACTCTGGTTCTTAATCACAGAGGTTCATGAGGCAGCGAACAAATCTAAAACACAAGGGGACCTGAAACAAAATATTGCGGTGTGATGTGCAGCCATGCCTATTGCCAGGATACACTACCCCTCCCCCCATTCCTATATACAGTATACCTTCCAATAGTCAGTCAACATTCTGTGCCTACTGAGCATGCTGGTTGGGCCTCTAGGGTTTCCCCCCCTAAAGAGTTTTTGTTTGCTTGCTTGTTTGTTTGTTTTGTATTCCTGCAAACCTGGGAGTTCCTCCAAGCCTGCCTATACCTCTCACTTGTGTGTGGTTGATACCATTTTGGGTAACTCTTTAGGGTGACCATATGAAAAGGAGGACAGGGCTCCTGAATCTTTAACAGTTGCATAGAAAAGCATAGTAATTTCAGCAGGTGTCATTTGTATATATGGAGAACCTGGTGAAATTCCCTCTTCATCACAACAGTGAAAGCTGCAGGTGCCCTGCCCTCTTTTAAATCTGGTCTCTAACATGACATAAAAACAATTCAGTTAAAAATCAACAACAATAAAAGACATAGCCAGCACCAGACTAGTTAACCCCCCTTCAACAGCAGACCAGTTTACATGCCCAAGGCTTGCCTGAATAAAAATGTCTTTGCCTGCCAGCAGAAGGATGCTGCTGCTGAATTATATTTCTATACAACTCCATAATTGATTTTGGGGGGGGCAGTTTACAAAGATTAAAAACATTAAAAATTCAGTATGCAAAATTTGAAAACAAAACACACAAACTGACAGCATACATGGAGACAACATATATCTATAAACAATTCTGTGTAATCAGCCAACTGTAAGACAAATCCAGAACTGATCAAGTGCCTGAGAAAAGAGAAACATCTTAATCTGGCACCAGGCAGGCTTCATCAGGGAGATCATAAATTAGCAGAGCTGGAAGGGGCCTATAGGCCCATCAAGTCCAACCCCCTGCTCAATGTAGGGATCCACATTAAAGCATACCTGACAGATGGTTGTCCCACTGCATCTTGAATGCCTCTAGTGTGGGAGAGTTGATTCCATTGCTGTACTGCTCTAACAGTCAGGAAGTTTTTCCTGATGTTCAGCCAGAGTCTGGCTTCCTGTAACTTGAGCCCATTATTCCGTGTCCGGCACTCTGGGATGATCGAGTAGCGATCCTGGCCCTCCTCTGTGTGACAGCCTTTCAAGTATTTGAAGAGTGCTATCATGTCTCCCCTCAATCTTCTCTTCTCCAGGCTAAACATGCCCAATTCTTTCAGTCTCTCCTCATAGGGCTTTGTTTCCAGACCCCTGATCACCCTCATTACCCATCCTTTTTGAAGTGTGGTGCCCAGAACTGGACGCAGTACTCATGATTTGCAAGCTATACTTCTATTAATGCAGCCCAAAATATCATTTGTTGGGGGCGGGGTTGCAGCCACATCACACTGTTGGCTTCATTTTCCATTTGTGATCTACAACAATTCTAAGATCCTTCTCGCTTGTAGTATTGCTATGCCAAGTATTCCCCATCTTGTAACTGTGCATTTGGTTTCTTTTTCCTAGGTGTAGAACTCGACATTTATTCCAATTAAATTTCATTCTGTTGTTTTCAGCCAAGCATTCCAGCCTATCAAGATCACTTTGAAGTTTGTTTCTGTCTTCCATAGTACCGTATTTCTTCGATTGTAAGACACCATCGATTGTAAGACGCACACTAATTTCAGTACCACCAACAGAAAAAAAAGCTTTGATTCTAAGAATAATAATCGCACCCACGATTCGAAGACGCACCCCATTTATAGAGATGTATATGGGGGGGGGAAGTGTGTCTTAGAATCGAAGAAATACAGTATTAGCTATTTCACCCAATTTAGTATCATCTGCAAATTTGATAAGCATTCCCTACACCTCCTCATTCAAATCATTAATAAGAATGTTGAAGAGCACTGGGCCCAGGACTGAGCCCTGCGGTACCCTGCTCATTACCTCGCCACAGTTTGAGAAAGTACCATTGATAAGCACTTTTTGAGTTAAATTATGTAGCAAACTGTGGATTCACCTAATAGTTGCTCCACTTTTAGCTACTTTGCTAATCAGAATATCAACAGGCACTTTGTCAAAAGCTTTGTTGAAGTAAGATATATTATGTCCACAGCATCCCCAGAGTCCACAATTGGGGTTACCTGATCAAAACATGAGATCAGATTAGTTTGGCAGGATTTGTTCTTGAAAAAATCCATGTTAGTTTCTAGTAATCACTGCGTTGTTTTCAAGGTGCTTACAGATTGCCTTCTTTACAATGTGCTCCAAAAAATTCTCAGGGATTGATGTCGGACTGACTCGTCTGTAGTTCTCAAATTCCTCCTTTTTGAAGATAGGGACAACATAGCCCTATCTCTCCTCCAGTTGACAGGCACTTCACATGTCCTCTATGATTTCACAGACAGTGGTCATGTCTAGACCTTGGGAGGGGAGGAGGAGGATCTCGCAATATGGTGATTGTGAGATCCTCCCCCTGCCCAGTCCACATGTGGGATACGATGTCCTGGGAGGAAGAGGACCTCGCGCTCAACATTTTTAAAATTATTATTGAAGATGGGTGCACGAGCACTCTATTGAAAAGGTAAGTGTATTTTTTTTCAAAAAAAAGATCCTGCTCCCCCCTCCCACCCCCAATGGTTCCCAGCTCCTTGCATTTACTCATGAGGAGCCAGGACAAAACCAGGATGGCTGCCCACATGTCCCGTGGCCTTGGGATGATCCTGAGACCACGGGAAAAGTTAGGATTAAAGCCGTCCTGGTTATCCCGGAGAAAGGGAGGGATGCCCTGTGAGTCATGTGGCTGCACAGGGATGATCCTAGGGCGATCCCTGGGATAACCCCTCATCTAGACATGCCCAATGTTTCTGGGAGTTCTTCTGCCAGTTCCTTTATTATTCTGGGATGCAGTTCATCTGGCTCTAGAGATTTCCATAATTCCGCAATACAGAGGAAGACAAGCTCGCCTCCAGAAGAAGAAATGTCCTGCTGGAGACTGGCATAAGAGAGATGGAGAATTCTGTCCCTCCTCTGGGAACTGGTTTTACTGCTGGATGCAGAAGAGGGGTAGAACACTTCACCTCTCCTCCGTCAGCCCCTTCATGTGCCTGCAGGTATAGTTGTCGATGGTTACCAGGCAAATGCTTAAATACAAGGCAGGATTATTTATTTGTTATATTTATATCCTACCTTTTTTCTCTTGCAAGGAACTCAAGATAATTTATGTGGTCCTATCCTTTTTATTATCACAACAACCCTGTGAGGTAGGTTAGACTGAAAGTCAGTGACTGGCTCAAAGTCACCCAGTGAGCTTCATGGCCAAGTGGGGGACTAGAACCCAAATGATCCTGAATCCCAGTTCAACACTCGAACCATTGCACCACACTGAAGACAGAGAAATAGATAGATGCCATATTAATGCATGTATTCTGGAAGACAGTAAAGAGAAAGAAATAAGAAAGAACCAGAATTGTTTTAAAAAGGCAGAAGTCCATCCAGTGCTAATCACAAACCATATGGGCTTCAGTGCTGCCAGTCTAAATTTAAAGTTATTTAGAATTTTTAAAATATACTTAAAATAAAGTGTGGATGTTTTGATTGGGATGTGTTAGCTAGAATGCTGAAATAGCAATAGCTAGCCCTTGTCACATTTGCTGGCATTGAACATACAAAGTTATTTCTACTCTGTGAACTCCTCAGTTGCTAGTCAAATTCCATACTATAATTTAGATTTGTGTTTCAAATGGAGCAGAAAAATATTGAGGCATCATAGTTAGCATGAGGTAATTGAGAACTGGAAACTCCTCAGACTGCTGCCATTCCCCATAGTAATTGCAAGAGGAAACATTGTATTTAAATTCGGCAACCTTGAAATGAATGTAAAGTGTTTTTTCTCTCCCCATAAAATTTTATAACACTTGACCAAATTGTTTCACGTTATGAAAGAAAAGTAAGTTTGTAAATTCAGCTTGCCAGCTTGCAAATCAGAAATTAAGGCTCAATGTAGCATATGCAGATAGTTCCAAGGCAGCGGAAAAATACAGCACAACTTATGTGCTAGGCATTTTCTTGTTCCTCCAGCCCTTCTCAGAATTCCACATCTTTTTTTTTTTTTTTTGCCTTTAGGTAATGAGGAGGGGGCTGGCAGGGAGGGCGGGGCAGTGGGCGGAAGAATAGAAGGAGGACAGAGGAGCAGGAATTGGGCTGCTTGATTGTTCATGTTGAAAAGTTGAGGGTCACATTCTAGCCCAGCAAGCTGTGCTTAGGGAGATGAGAGGGGGAACCAGGACATTCCAACAACCCTGCTGAAGACCTCCCTCATGAAGGCTCCTCCTCCCTCAACCTTCACCATCACCAGCCCTTCTAGCAGGCTGTATCTATGGAGATGATAAGGAGAAGTAAGATTAGTCTACCAGCCCTGGAAATCACCTTCTGGAAAGTTCCTCCTCCACTCAGATGCCTTGGGTGCCATTATTCTTGGTAAAAGGCAAGGTACAGATCAAATAAATAAATAAAGAAAGAAAGAAAGAAAACATCAGCATTTATTCCAGCAGGAACGAAGGAGATGAGAGGAAGAGCAGAGCCGTTCCTTGCTGAAAAGCTTTATTTCCTACCTCTTCCTTCCCTATTCCCTTTTCCTTGCATGTCATGTCCTTTTAGATTATAAGCCTGCAGGCAGAGACTGTCTTCTGCTATTGATTATTTGTAAGGCTCTCTGGTAGTCTTTTCAGCTGAGGGGAAGCATAAAAATATCCTTTATGAATAAATAAATGTCTGAGGAACCAATACTGTTCTCATATGGTGCCCTTATATAAATCTATATCGTGTACAGTTCTGCTCTTGTTCTCCCTCTCTCCCTCTCTCATAATACCAGAACCCGGTATCATTCCATGAAACTGATTGGTGGGAGATTCAGGACAGATAAAAGGAAGGGCTTATTCACAGAAAGCGTAGTTAAATTATGAAACTGACTTCCACAAGTTGTAGTGATGGCCACCAATTTGGATGGCTTTAAAAGGGGGTTGGATAAATTCTTGGAGGCAAAGGCTATCCATGGCTACTAGACTTGATGGCTATGTGCTGCCTCCAGCTTCAGAGGCAATAAGCATATATACACCAGTTTCTAGGGGGACATGGGAGGAAAAGCGCTGTTGCACATGTTCTGCTTGTGGGTTTTCCATGGGCATCTGGGCATCCATTGTATGAATAGAATGCTGGTCTAAATGGACCCATTCTCCAAGCAGTTTCTAGTCCAATGGAGGGCACCTACCTTTAGATATGATCTTCTGCCTCTCCAAACTCTGAAACCACACAGAACCTGCCACTTCCGCCTAGTTTAAATGGAGAAAGCCCCAAGCCACAAACCTGCTCCTTCAGGGGGACTGCAACCCCATCCAGAACAGAAGAATCATCCACTAGCGACATGTCAGTCTTGTCTGGATTGAGTACTAGTTTATTAGTCCTCATAGTTGTCAAAGCCAGGTACCAATCCCAGCACATCCAGATTATTCTTTTTTATTCTTCCCTACATACGCATACAACACTGCCCAATTCAAGATCTTGGTTTTGATCTTTAAAGACCTAAACAGCTTGAGACCATAAAAGAACATCTTCTCCCATCCAGACCCTTAAGTCATCTTCAGAGGCCCTCCTCTAGATGCCCCCAGTAGAGGAGGTTAGGTGGCTGGTTACAAGAGGGAGGTGACCAATTTATGGAGTGCCTTGCCTAACTTTCTTTTCTCCCATCCATTTTAGAGATTTGGTTTTTAGATTTTGTGGCTGTCATTACATATCCAGTGCTGTTTGTTGTTTTTGTATTGAATTTTAGTGTATTGCATTTTTTGAATCATTTGTAATCCATCCAAATAACATTTTTATGAATTTAAAATAAATAAATAAATACAAATATTTTGAATATTTTAAATAATGTGTGTTGCTATATGTGAGCAATTCTGTATTTTGTAATGGTCTTTGTGCTACAAACAAATAAACTATTCATTCAAATAAATAAATAAATAAAACACATGTGCTTAAAGCATTCATCTTGATACAATCTCCAAAGTAAGCACACCTCAAACGGTGCATACCTATCACATCAGGCCTTCTGGTGGCCAACAGTTTCTCTACCTTTAGGAAGAGGAGGAGGATGGTGTTATGATAAGTCTGCACTTTCATGTTACCTCCACCTTAAGGAAATGATACCCTTTCAAAAATGATATAATAAAGACTTCAATTTCCTGTAGGGTTTTTTTTAAAAAAATCACCTCCAATTAACAATGCTAACTTTCCGCAGCGGTTTACGACGTTCTGTCATATTGTGGCTTTGTTCATTTAAGCTGCTTCTTTTGTATCCTTGCATTGCAATAAGCTTAATGTTTCTTGGCAAGCACACATACAGCTTTGTCAGAGATAGACCATATATATATCCTGTGCCTTAGCAGTAATGAAAATATCATTCAGATTCTCTGTGAACAGTATTTTAAATTAGTCATGAAGAACATGGCAGTGAGTGCTGAAATGGGTGAACCCATTGCACAAACGCACAGATCACTAATTGCTCTGCATTCTCCATTATAGGTGAGAACGTCAATGCCGGCACAGATTTCAGCAAATACTCCCCCTCAATCCCTTCATTAGAGTCTTGTGAAGGTTTTGTTCCTTCTTTTATTCCTCTCTTCATAAATTTACCAACAAAGGATGCTAGACTTATACTTTGAAATGCTATAGCTGCTATTTCTCTCCCACCAGTAAGGAGCTTTGCCTTTTCATTTTAGGATGGTGGAAATTAATACCTAAGGATGTATTGTGAATTAGTGAGTCTCCCTTCAAAGCAAGAAACATTTGGAATGCCCTTATCTTCAACCCTGATGAAAACAGGAAGAGAAAGGTTAACAAGCTTATTACATACAGCCTTCCCTGATTAGACACAGGACAGTGCAAATAAATAGCAGCATTATATATGCTTCCAGAAACCTGTATGGAAAAGATATAGGGTTAAATCCAATGTAGAACTAATGGGCATCCACTCATGCAACGGGGCTTCCCCTTGCTTCCCAACCCCCAAAGTCCCCCAACAACACACACCTCAAATCTGCTACCCAATCTTCCGGAACAGATATTAGGGGTGTGCAAAGTAGGTCTTCTCTGTCTTGAAATTTGAGCCAAAGCTCCATAGAGGTGTTGCTCCACCTCGATTTCCAGAGTGGGTCCCTCTCTCTGCCTTGTCGAATTACCCATCAAAGAACTGTTCCATTTTTGGGTAACCGGTCCATTCTTGTTAATGGGAATTAACAGAAATGCTTACAGCTCCCTCAGTTTTAAAGATTAACAGATGAAAATTTGCACTGTGACAGCTTTTAAAGAGGGCTTTAGGCATGCCAACTGTGGAGCAGATCCCTGCATGCAGTGATTTATAGGGAATTTTTAAATCCGAACTCAAATGGTATGTGGCTTGGAGGACAACGAGGACGAGGAGCCCAGCCAGCCAATAGGAGTAATAGTTTAACTGAAGAAGCAAGCTTACTGACTCAGGTGAAGAGGCAAGCCCAGCAGCACTTTCACAATGTGGCTGACTTATGAGTCTCAGCAGAAACATGCAACCAACCAGCCCTGCACTTCCCCTCTCCCCCCACGGCCAGAATCAGCAGCAGCAGTGTTTCACACCTTATGATGGAATGTTATCAAAGTGTGCGTTATTAATTGTGTACTGCTTGTGTGCTCAGCACAACCGTAAAACACACAAACATACAAGGCCACAACTAGACCTAAGGTTTATCCTGGGATCATCCAGGGTTCACCTCTGCCTGAGCACTGGATCCCCTGTGTGTCACCTAGATGAACAGGTTTGACCCCTGGACGATCCAGGGATAAACCATAGGTCTAGCTATGGCTCAAGTAAAAGAAGACACTTGTAACTTTGAAGCCGAGTGCTTCTGGGAGGGCTCAACTTAGAGGAAGGAGAGGTACAGTATGTCAAACCTTTAAGGGGAAATAATAACATTGGAGAAAAAAAGCTTGAACAGAACAGGCAGCAATATTTCCAAAAGGATTTCAATTGAAACAGCTTCTTTTTTCTCCTGATTTTTAAGTTAAAGAACAGACACACTCACACTCACACACACACACACACACACACACACACACACACACACACACACACACCACTGCCTTGAGTGGACTTAAACAAATATTTGAAGGAACATGTCAAAGAAAATGCTTTTTAAAAGAATTTCTTGAGATTTTTGGACAGATGTGCACATGCTGGGGGTGGAGCAGATGAAACAAATGAAGCAAAACAGGTCCCTCTTCTCTCTCTCTCTGCAAAGAAACAGTCATCTTGCTTTGAAACCAACGTAACAGAAAATCTCGAAGATAAAATCTACTAGATATCTACTAGATCTCTCTCTCTCTCTCTCATCCCCCTCTCCTTCTCTAAATCTCACTTTGCAAACAAACACGGCCTAATCTCACTTTGCACTGTGTGTGCAAAGATAAGAAATCTCTCAATCTCTCTCTCTGACCAAAAAGCCAATGACAAATTGGCATTCACTCCCCCAAACACTGTGATTGGAGGAGAACAGAACAGGAAGGGAGAGTGCTGTGGCAATTCTTAATTGGTTAGCCACGGATTTCAGTATGCTGATGATACTTAGCTCTACTTCTCCATATTGTTGGAGTCAGCTGGGGCAGTGAAGGTACTGGACTAGTGTCTGGAGGCTGTATTGGGCTGGATGAGGGCCAATAAACTGAAGCTGATTCCTGATAAGATGGTAGCTCTGTGGATTGGTTGTTCCCAAGTCCAGGAATTGGGTAAGCAACCTGTTCTGGATGGGGTTGCACTCCCTCTGAAGAAGCAGGTGCATGGCTTGGGAGTACTCCTAGATCCATCTTTGTCACTGGAGGCTCAGGTGAACTCAGCTGGTATTTGGGACCAGCTTTGGCTGAACCGCCAGATACAGCCTTTCCTGGACAGGGATAACCTTGCCACAGTAGTGCATGCACTGGTAACTTCCCAATTAGACTACTACAATGCACTCTATGTGGGGTGGCCCTTGAAGATGACTCGGAAGTTGCAAAATGCAGCAGCTAGACTGCTCACCGGTACATCCCACGAAGACCGTATAACACCGCTCTAAAAAGAATTGCACTGGCTGCCTTTACACTTCTGGTTGGAATTCAAGGTATTGGTAATGACATTTAAAGCCTTAAATGGCTTGGGACCTTGATACTTGAGGGAGCACCTGTCCCCATATATGCCTGCTGGAGACTTGAAATCTGTCGGGGGATGCCTCCTCTGCATCCCACAAATGCAAGACATACACTATGGTGGGACATGGGAGAGAGAGGGCTTTCTCTGTTGTGGCACCCTGACTGTGGAAAGCCCTCCCCTTGGAGGCCCGACTGGTGCCAACGCTAACTTTATTCCAGTGCCAAGTAAAGACATGGCTTTTTAACAAAGCCTTTGATGGCTAAATTCACCAAGCTTGCACATTGTTTTAAAAGTTTTATTGGTTTTACTACTTTTAAATTCTATACTGGTTTTAGCTTGATTAATGGTTTGATTTGTTTTTAGCTGTGTATATTTGTTTTATATTTTATAATTTGATCTGTACACTACCATGAGATCCTAGTGATATAGGCCGGGATACAAATGTTTTAATAAATAAAATAAATAAAATAAATAAAAATAAAAATAAATTACCAAAATTATCCCACTTCATGTTCCTTATTGGGAGGTTTTCAGTTAGCCACACCACACACGCAAAACGGTTGAATAATTTTAGATGTTAGAAGCTCCGATTGGGCACATTTCCACTCTGAAATTATTTGATGGGTTTAGAAGTGTCCAATCTGCACTCTGGAAGATCGAATTCTCTGCGGATGTTCACGGTTACCAGTTAATTCCGGGGCAGAGAGCACATCCCTAACAGATATGGCTGGAAGAGGGGTAATCCTTTCCGCTTGGAGTTTCCATTCCACTGGAAGAGAGACAGCATTGGATCCAGGCCATTGCTGTGATTTCCCTTTGCAGTCGTATCTGCTTTTTATGAAGCTCATCATGTGAAATTATGGAAAATATATTATTTATTTATTTATTTATTGTAATATTGAATTACAGAAATGCAGTTCTTTACAGCAGTGGTTTAAACTTCACAAACTTACTTTAAATGCTAAGTAAATTATGTCATGCACAGAAATATTAAATATGGTTGATTGTTTAGATATACTGAGATCCACCACCACCACCACCACCACAACAGCACCCATATAAATTTAAAAGCAGATAATATAAGCTATGAGACAGCAATAGGGTGGGGGAATAAACAAATTGTAAAATGTACAAAAGCAGTACTGCCAAAGGTAAACCTAAACTTTTGAGGTATCAGTAGCAATAGTAGTAGTAGTGGAAGTGGAAGCAGCAATAGTAAATATATAGTTACAGCAAATATAAAAGTTAAAGCAAAGCCATGCTGGGTTCTACAAACTTTTTTCCTCCAACCACATTCCAAATCAACAAAAGATTTGTATTACTTCCTATAATATTTCAGGCTGGTGTCACATCATACTGTTTTTAGTATGAAGGAGTGTGTATTTTGGTAATTGTGATGCGTTATTATTTGTACAGGAGTACATCAAGAATGAGAACAAACCTAACACTCATTTCTTCTAAGTGGTATGTTTGAAGATGTCATTAGATGCTCCTACAATTCTTGTTTTTCAGCCAATATGTGATGAGGTAGTTAGAGGAACATAAAACCACTTGCTGCAATTGTGTCTTTCTGTGTCACCATGAGTTTTTCATTAACTAGTGGAGAAAGAAGAATTGAAGGCCATGTAAAGAAATCATCTTGTTTTAACAGAAAACTTAAGTGGCCATCATACACTTAACCTGGTGAGTCTCATTGAACTCAATAATGGGACTTAATTCCAAATAGACATGTATAGGATTGTGCTGTGAGTTGCCTTTCTCTGTACAGGATGTTCAAAATCAACATCAAGAGGAGGTTTGATCTTGTTTGTCCTCTCAACTCTCTCACTGACAGAGATGGAAACAATATTTCACCCACGATGGCTTTGATAAGAGACACTAACAGCAAAATAGAATTGTTTTTTTGAGGTCATCAGAAACACAGCCAGGAATTTCAACTATTTTCATATAGAGGATGTATCTCTGTTAGTGAGAACAAACTGTAGGAAAGAGAAAAAACTGAAGCTACCCAAGATTAAGGGAGGTTAAAAAAAATCAGCTACAGACTGCAAACTAACAACTTATTCCAAAATTTAGAGAAACGTGAAAAATACATAAAGTAATATTGATAGTCAATTAAAACCAACATATCTAACAGAAGTGAAAAATCCATCCAGAAAAAAATAATAAAAAAATAAAGTGCACTTCCTGACCTCTGTTGACACTAAATCAAATAACACGTTAATTACAAAAAGATGAACACCCCCTGGAGATGGAAGCAAACATAGACAGTCAATAGGATGTGATAACATCCAATACAACTGAGAAACATTTTAGATGAGCACAGGATTATACATAAGGATTGGAGGATTACAGGACAAGACATTTTTGAATGAAGTAAACAGAAAACCCAGAATGCTATCTGAGCTGAAGTATGGCAGGAGAAATTCACTGCGATGAATTAATCCCTGGGAAAACTACAGAATAAATTCACTAGTTTCAGGGAGACTTTCAATGCTGCCACAGCAAAGCTGAAATGATCAGTAGCACAACAGGAAGTTAGTGCTGCTAGTTCAATTGGAAACTAACACTTCTGAAATGGGACAAGTCAGTAGACCTTGCATAAAGGAGCTTAGCTCCACTAACTTGTCACTTCCCATAAGTGCTAGTTTTAGACTAGCTTCCTGGGTTGTGCTAGCAAGTTCTCACTTGCCAACGTGCTTACAGCCATTCTCACTAGCAAAATGTATTTAGCACTGGAAGCTTGCTAGCTTTGAATACTACCAAAAGGTTTCATTGAACTCCTGTTTCTTAGTGCCATTTCTATAATATTTGTGAAGCATGCATCAGTGTGAAAAGCAATGACATCTTACTCCAAAATATATTCCTGTTCACCAGCCTACATCAGATTCATGCCCCATTGTAGCAAGGAAATTTCATATAGCAAAAGACCCTTGGCTGTATACCCAAAAATAACTCCCAGATGTGCTGGGTCACAACTATTTTCATTTGGTTAATTTTATTTATTATAATTATAGCCCACCTTTCTCAAGGTGGCATACATGATTCTCTCTCCCCTTCCCCTTCCCATTTTATTTATTCATTTATTACGTTTTTATACTGCCCATCAGCCAAAGATCTCTGGGCAGTGCATAACCAAAAACCATAAATTATAACAAGTACAAATTTAAACATTAAAAAGTTAAAAAGGCAATATAAAACCAGCTACAGTAAATACCAGGGGAAGCCTGTGTAAAAAGGTATGTCTTCAAGAGGTATTTAAAAGATATTATGTTTCCCACCTCCTGAACTGCATGAGGGAGGGTCCTCTGGAGGGTGGGTGCCACCACAGAGAAGGCCCGCTGCTGAAGTTCTTTGTAGCAGCATTCTGTTCATCTCAGAATGGCCAGTAGGGCCTCCTCTGAAGACCGTAGTTGTTGTCTGGGTGTTTATAAGGGAAGGCAGTCTGGTAGGTATCTTCATTTATCTCCAGTTATTAAAGAAATCAAGGGTGACTCTGGAAGATCAAGGGATACAGTGGCTCCTGGTACTGATCTTCTTTGCCCTAACCCAAAACAGAAGATCATTTTTCTTTCCCCTTCTGTTTTTGTTCCACTTTACAATAGGCACACAGGTTCCAGTGCCAGACTTCCCTCCTATGGGTGGGTCCAAGTACAAGGGGTCTTCTGGGTGTAAAAAGAGAGGTCTTGGTGTGTATGATGCTTACATGGCAGATGTTCTGAATGGAACGTAAGCAGGCTGATTCAGGCTACTTCAGTCCAAATCCATATTGGTACCGGATTGGGCTGAAGCGCTTCAGCTCATTCTGGACCAATGGTGACCCATGCCAGCCATGCCACGTGAACAGCTGGGACTTACTTGACCCGTCCTCTTGTGCCCAGCAGTCGTCCATCCTCCCTGAGAGCCAACATCTCTAATGAAGGTGGGGACTCTTTATTGTTGTATATCTAATGTTGGAAACTTTGGCAGCCATAAAGGGCCATTTCTGGAAACCACAACAACCGACCCGCTTTGAATGTCCAGATTTCACTTCAGATCCAGATCCAAAGTGGGTTGGACTGGGTCCAGATCAGGCTGAGGAAGTTCAGGGCCATTTTGGAAGTCCCAGATTGGCCTCACAAGTGGGTTATGGGGGGTGCACAGCTCTAGTGCATACAAGAAAGGAGGCACAAGCACATTGGAAGCCTAGCACATTATTAGGGCAAGGCAAATTTGTTTATTTCCCATCTGTGTCACCTTTGTGCATTGTTTCCCACAATGGCATTCTGTTTATGCATCATCCTTTACATTGTGATTGAAGAAATATTCTTAAAATATATATTGAGATATTTATTTTAATATGCATTTAAATGTGCACCATCATGTGCTTACACTGCTGAGGGCTGTGTTGGAATTTTCAGAGAAGTGTGAAATTGGAGAGAGGATAGAATGTAGAATGTACCCTTGGACAAATCTGCCAATTTAGTTTTTTTGTTTTAGTTTTGCATTTTTCTCATTTGGATTCATCCCAAACATTGAGATTTTTTTTAATTCCCATGAAAATGTGTACACATTTTTGGTGCATATTTCTCCAATACATGAATTTTTGTATGCAATTTTGTCCAATATACACTTTTTTTGCAAGGAATTTTCCAAATACTATGCATGTTACCCTTATTTTCATGAACGTACACATTGTCACGTGCACTTTCCTGTAATATACACATTTTAGATGCATTTTTCCCTTGGAGCAGTCCCATTGCAAAATTTGGAGAAGTACAAATTTTGAAGAGAAAATGGGTTTCACTTTGTGTATTGGTTCAAAAATGTAAAATTATGTTCACTTGCATTAAAATACATTCCAAACTAATTTCCCCCCCATCCCTAGTAGAATGAGACTTATGTGCTTCAATTCAGAGAGCACCTTTACACCTACTCAAAGCCTTGCAAATGGCCAGATGAAATGTTTACTCTTTCCTTGTATAGCAGCTTCCAGCATGGCTCAGTTTGTTTCTGTACCACCTCATGTGGTTAAAAGTAGCTGGTCATGCACTTCAGGCAACAGGGGGTTCTGCTATTAACTAAGATTTAAAAACCCTACTGGGCAGTTCCCTGGATTGTGGTTGTAATGTCCAGGCAAACATTTGGATGTAGTGAAAACAGGATTACCAAACTCAGATATTTCAAACAGAATGCAACTGAGACATTGAATTCCATTATATTGAATTGGCACAGTCTTATTGGCATAGTTCAGTAGAATGTACTCTGCATGCATACATCTCAGTCCTAGCATCTGGTTAAAGGGATGTATTATAGTTGGGAAAAGGTGCTACTTGTATCTTTGGAAAGCTTCTGCCAGTTCAAGTAGACTAGCCTTCCCCAACTTGGTGCCTTCCAGCTATTTTGGACTTCAACCCCCATCAGCCCCAGTTAGCATGCTCAATGGTCAGGCATGCAGAGTTGTAGTCTAAAACATCTGAAGTACACCAGTTTGGGGCAGGCTAGAGTAGCTAATATTGGCTAGATGGATCAATGATCTCAGTACTTTTATTTATTTACTTATTTACTTATTACATTTTTATACCGCCCAATAGCCGAAGCTCTCTGGGCGGTTCACAAAAATTAAAACCATAATAAAACAACCAACAGGTTAAAAACACGAATACAAAATACAGTATAAAAAGCACAACCAGGATAAAACCACGCAGCAAAATTTATGGAAGATTAAAATACAGACTTAGAACAGTAAAATTTAAATTTAAGTTAAAATTAAGTGTTAAAATACTGAGAGAATAAAAAAGGTCTTCAGCTGGCGACGAAAAGAGTACAGTGTAGGTGCCAGACGGACCTCTCTGGGGAGCTCATTCCACAACCGGGGTGCCACAGCAGAGAAAGCCCTCTGTACAGAGAAGGCCCTGTACAGACCTTCTGAATATGTAGAAGGAATTGTGGAACAATCTCCCTGACGAGGCCTGCATGGCGCCAACATTGTTATCTTTTCGGCACCAGGTCAAGACTTTTCTCTTCTCCCAGGCATTTAGCAATATGTAATTAGCCTGAGTTTGTTTTTGTATGTTTTGGTGATTTAAATTTTTTTGTATATTGTTTTTATCCTATGTAAACCGCCCAGAGAGCCTCGTCTATGGGGCAGTATACAAACGTAAATCATCATCATCATCATCATCATCATCATCATCATCCCATTGACCTAAGCCACAGCCTCTGTACATCCACCAGCCTTGCCCCCACTCATTGAATGTTCAGTGATAAGTCTAAATAGACCTTTCTTATATGCTCATAGGCTCTTCTATGCTTCCATGTGCTCTTGCATGTACACAGAACCCTGTTTAGACCTTCCATTGAACAAATGGAAGGTTGGGCCAGGGACAATAGGCAGGTTTAGTCAGGGCATGGAGACAAGATCTGGCCAAGGTTTCTTGGAGGCAGCTTCGCGTGCACATGTTTCATAAGCTGTTCATTGAAGGATGACTCTGGTATTCTGAAATACAGTATATTATTTTTAAAAAACACACACAAGGCAACTCATCTTGAAGTTCAGGTAACTGGAATCAATAAGTTTGTGTTTTATTACTTTTAAGGTTTTTATTAGGGTGCTTATTGATTGTTGAATCTCAAGTATTTCAAACATTCAATTTGGTCATGGAAACAATGTACTCTGTTTGGATCATAAGCTAAAAAAAGCTGGGAAACAGCACTGTTTTCACTTAGAGGTAAGGGAAGAAAAGGTTTAATGACAACCAAAGTCTTAATTCTCCAAAAGCCTGTTTCTTAATGGCAGATTTGTTGTAGATTGTAATTAAAACTACTGATAGGAGTGAGGTCATTACAACCAATATGACAGAAACAAGTCATTTCCCTCCAATGGCTATGGTAATGGATCATTTCTGTTGATTTCATACTTCTTGCTGTCTGATATAAATGTGAACCAAGCTCCCTATCAAAAAGAACTACTTTGCTATGCTGTCAGTCAACTGATCTAGCAAAATTGCCAGGTCCCTAAAGTTCTTTTTACCTAACAGTCTCCAAAAGGTCTTACATATGGTTATAAATTGGCCTCTGAAGTGAATCAGGGGAGCTATACACAACCCTATAAGTTAGGACTCCAGAAAATAGTCTTATATGCAAGTACATATGAAGTGTACTTCATCACTGCAATTAATTCTTATTGGGAACCTAAATCTGGATTGAAGCTCTTTTGCTTTGAAGTAATAGTGGAATGAATAATCTTCATCTAATTTGCCATGCCTTTTCCCTTTGTGCTAATTTAAAACACATGAATGATGCAGTATGATAACCAGTAAATAAACACCCCAATCCTTTCTTTTCTTTCTTTCTTTTTTCTCTCTGTCTTTCTTTGTGCTGGTGTTGATTCACACAGAACAATACACCAAAGCACAAAATCTGAGATAGTATTCATCTGGTGTCATTGGTTAAAACAACCCAGTTCCTGGTTCAAAATTTAAACACCACATTTCCTGTGCAAGAAGTCAATACATCTTTCTGTTGATGAAGTCCATAAATCTGGCTTTTCCATATTTATTCTATCTGATTCCATTCAAGAATTAAAGGGCCATTTTATAAATTCAAGCAGAAAAACCTTTTCTAGATTGTACCACTTCAGCCCAGGTTCGTGTTTGAAGGTCTCCACTCCTTAAAGAAAAAGGAAGAAACATTCCATGAACATAGAAAGGAGAATCAGACTAGGGATAAGCACATCAGTCTACTTTTAGTCTGAGTCACTTGTGGACTTCACACATAACTCAGTTCCATTCCATTTCTGCATTATTCTGAGATTGTTGTTGGGGGTTTAAATCAGCACAAGCATTTGAATCTAAATATTCATTTTCAAAGATACTTTCTCTCAGACCTCAATTTTCTAAACGTTCCCCCCTCATTATTATTATTATTATTATTATTATTATTATTATTATTTTAAACCTGTTTTGATAAGTTTTTGAACCAAGAACTGTGTCAGGACATTTGGGGAGTATAATAGCTTGTGCACAACCTTCAGTCAGATCTCTGCACATTATTCTGAAGGTGCGGATAAAGTTAGTTGTCAAAGATTGAGGTTCTCAACTTTCCTCCACAGGCTAGCATTCTACCTATGTGCAGAGCATTCCTCTATTTTCCTATGTGAAGAGACCTTTTCTTCACCCCACATGGAAGCATTTGAAAATGAAATCTTCTTCTATCTGCAGCCTGAAGTTGTACACGTGCAGGAAGTTTTACCACTTACTTACTAACATTATCTCTGACAATGCATTTCGGGAAGCTGCACGGATTCAAAGGACGGGAAAATAATGTGTTCACATGCTAGCCCTATTTGGTCATTATCTTCCATGCAATATTTACCATGGGGAAGAAAAGAGTGAGGTGTTACCCACTGGCTTTACTGGTTCTCTCAGTGAGTCTACCTTCTCACCACCACTATTGTTACCAGCTCCTCCTCCTTCTCCTCAGTCCCATCATTGCTACCATTTGTTTACTTGACAGCCAGTGAGCAAAATCTCCTTTTTACAAGAACTGTTGTCTGGGCCAGAGTGAGAAGCAGGTGAACAAACAGGTGGCAATAACGAAGAGGAGGAACAAGTCCAAGGGGGTCTTGTCAGTTGGCCCCTTGGCAGGTGCTCAACCATGCTTAGCCTTGGCACTGGTCCTGCATATAAGACTATTTTCTGGAGTCCTAACTTATAGGGTTGTGTATAGCTCCCCTGATTCACTTCAGAGGCCAATTTGGAGCTTCCAGATCAGCCCCAATTCAATTTGGAGTGCTTTGGGCCCTGGCTGATCTGCTTCGGATCCAGATCCGAAAGCGACATCTGGACACCCCAAAGCAGGTCAGCCATTGTGGGTTCCTGGGTGCCATTTCCATAGTTTGCGACCTTAAATGTAGGAAACTACAGAGCCCCCATGTTCTTTTAAAATGGTGGCTCTCATTGAGGACACGCTGCTGCAGGACAGCTCAGGTAATTCCCACTGCCAGGTGGAGACAGCATCTTACTATCACCCCAGATTGGCCCAAAGCAGTCTGAGGCACTTCAGGCCTAGTCCAATCTGCTCCAGACCACCTCAGCCCAAACCAGTGGTGATACGGATTCAGACCAAAGTGGACTGAAGTGGTTCGCTTCAGTTCAGATTCAGAGTTTAGTTCCAAGGCGGCGCACAGCCCTACTGGCTTAAATAACCTACTGACTGAATAAATAAGCATTAATATAGAAAAGAGACTTTAGCTGAATAGAAATGGCTACACTGTGCCCACGAGTGAGCTGTCGAGGGACAGAGTTTCAGACTCAGTATAAGACAGTTCATAATATTCTTGAACCAGGATGATGGAGATGATTTAAATGTTTGGTCACTGAAGGATAGAAGCTCTCTCTGTATGGAAGAGTGAGTCCTTGAATACATTAATGTTACTAAAAAAAGAAAACATTATGGCCAACTGCTTAAGTTGTCTAAAATGTTCACCAGAGGAAGTATTATTGATTCCATCTTCATTAGGTACAAGAAATACTTCTCTTTTTTGTTAAGGATATTAAAAAGAAACCCTACTATCATGCAATTAGCCATGCCTGATACACCTGTTTACAGGGAAAGGCAGTGTGTATGTTTCTTCAACCAGAAAACAAAGCAGGGGGTGTCATTAAGCAAATGTTTACCAACGTTGCTTTTTGTTTTCTTGAACCAACTGCAGGAATCTGTTCAAAAATTCTGTTGTTGTTTTCAAACGTTGGGGTGGATGAGGCAGAAAGACTGTGCTTCAAAGATATATACAAGTATTCTTCTAACTTGAGAAGAACCTAGAGCTCAAATTTTCTCAATAATTTTCAGGACAAGGCCATTCTTAGCAAATGAGTGGTGAAGTTGCTGGAAACATTTGCTTCAGGCAGCAGATTCTACTGGGTGTGCCATTTTTCTGTCTCCAACCAGTGTGTGTGTGTGTGTGTGTGCGTGTGTGTGTTTGAAATGATTAGGGATTAAGCATAAACAGAAAGTACTCATTTAATTGTTTCATGCATAGTATTTCCAGACTTTCAAATGAGTGTTTGGAGGACTTGTAAAGTGCTGTCAGTTTGCAAATGATAAACTAAGATTTGTGTAAACCTTCATTTCCCTTGTTTTACATAATGAGAAACTATGGTTTCCTCAGATACAGAAGGAAGGGAAAGAGGAAACCAGGAAGGGAGGAGAGAGAGGGAGGACACAGTGGGCCTGTTCAGACAACAGACTAAGCCATGGTTAGGCCGCTTACCATTTTACAGAATGGTTATGTAGCTACCATGGTTAGGAATGATTCACATGACACCCTAAGTCATGGATCACCCAACATGTTAAGCCATAAAGTTTCGCTGAAAGTGCTTAACCACTGTGGCTTAGCATGTGTGTGCAGGATCAGTGTGTGCAGGGGTGAAGCAAGATAGGATATACGTACTGGATATGCACCACATCCTCCTCTTCATCACCCTGCTGCTGCCTCTTCCATGGCCCATTGGAGAGGTATTTCTCCTAAGGGCTGCCCAGTCACTGAGGTCATCCGAGGATCTGCTCCTGGTGGTTCCACATAGATTCATCCTCCGATTGGAGTCCACCAGGGGAAGAGCCTTCAGCATGGTGACTCTCCTCCTATGGAATTCCCTGCCTCTGGAGGTCAGGCAGGCTCCAACCTTGTACTCCTTTCAGCACCTCCTGAAAACATCTTTATTCCAGGAAGCCTTTCCTTAATATGCAGCCTTGAGTCTCTGTATTTGCTTCTTTTAAAATTTGTTTTAAGTGTTTTATTCTGTTTCTTATTTTCATTTTATCTTGTACACTTCTCCTAAATTTTTCAGTGGGGAACGGTATATAAATATTGTAAACATATAAATAAATAAATAACCTCAGTCTGAAAATCATCATAAGGAACTATTTGGTGCAACACTAGCTGAGATCGTCATCATTTCACATGTTGCTTCTGAAGCAAGAGTTAATAAGGTCATCACTGGTTCCAGTTCTCTGATTCTGCACCATGAAAGGGTAGCGAGAACATTTATTTACTTAGTTATTTATTAAATTTCTTTACCACCCAATAGCCAAAACTCTCTAGGCAGTTCACAAATAAATCAGTAATAGTGAAATGACTGAGTATCATAGCAATGACTAGCAGAAAAAAGCCTCTAGAAAACATATGCAAAAAAGAATTCGGGTATTTATATACAATGACTCCACTAGTAACAAATTTGTATACATGTTAAATACATTTACATCTGCAGGCTATAATACTAAGTACACCTATATGGAAGTCAACAAAAATTACTTGAAAAGAAAGATGGCTAGGATTGGACTATAAGTCTACTAACATGTAAGTCTGCTAAATCAAACCTGTTCAATCCAGACTTTGAAAAAGAACGCACAGATACATCCAATAATATATTCATGGTTGATATGGTGGAGAATCTTGGATAATAAAAATGGGGTGACTGCATTTATATTTACAAACACTCTAATCTGAAAGATCCGTGATGCTATCCAGAAAACTTTATATGGGAGCCAGCATCTCCTTCCACCAGCAGTAGCATCCCCAGAGTGGAACTCTGTTCAAAATTATTCTCCCCAAAATTATTTTCACCAATTTCCTCCTCCCTTTGAAGCTCTAGTATCCCCTCCTACACTGTTCTAGAAGGCCACTCATCCTCCAGAGCAAATGTTTAGGGGGCATACGGGGCTGCAGTAGGGAGGGGAATTGGCGGAAATTGCTTCTTCCCTCATTCCGACTTTTTTATTATTCTTTACTTATTTATTACATTTTTATACTGCTCATCAGCCAAAGCTCTCTGGGCAGTGTGCAATTAAAAAAACATAAAATATAGCAAGAACAGATAAATTTAAAACATTAAAATTTAAAAAGGCAATATAAAAACCAGCTAAGTTAAAAACCAGGGAAAGCCTGTGTGGAAAGATATGTTTTCAGGAGGCATTTAAAAGATGTTACATTTACCACCACCCCAAACTGCACTAGGGAGGGTTTTCCAGATAGTGGATGCCACTACAGAGAAGGCCATCCACCAAGGTTCTTCATGGCAGCATTCCATTCGTTTAGGAATGGGCAGTAGGAATGTTCCTCTGGATCAGAAACTTCCTGCGGACAGAATGAAACTGGATTCTGGATCCTATGGGTGCAATCAAGTGTAGTCAGAATAACTAGAGGGAATGTATCACAATAACTCACACACCCCATCCTAAGTGCATGTAACTGAAACAAGGCCCCAGCGATTTCGTTTGAGCATTCTTCCACTCAAGTATGCTTGGGGTCACAGCCTTAGCTATATTTTATTTAAGCACAAAGTTGTGAAAGCAAACTCTTCTGATGGCACGGGTGCACTGCCAATGGAAATATTATGACGAAAAAGATCGAGAAAATGTGGGAACGAGCAAAGGAAGGAAATAGAACCAGACAGTAAATATTGAGGAACACTTGTGAATGAGGCTTGAAACTGATTTGGTGACAAAGCTACATGATAACACCAGAGCTGTGGTTGCTGCTGCAGAGCATTTTTCTGTTGCTTGATATTAGCAAAACATCTCTATCCCATTCACATTTCATTACTCATTATATGCTGCAATATACCTGGATCAACAGTACAAATTTCTTATAGCCCTTTCAGCCCTGGAACATTTGACTGTCTCAACTTTTCCCACATTGTTTATGCTTCAGGGGGAGGTGGATATCTGATGAACGCCAACACATCTTTTACCTCTTAAAATCCTAGGAGGATAGGTCAGCATTTTCTGAAAACCTGGCTGAGTTTGCCACTCCACACATTTCTTTCTTCACTTGACCAGCGACAGCAAAGTGTGCCTGTGGCTTCCCCCCCCCCAAAAAAAACTTTTTGCTACCTCTCACCTGCTGTCACTTCCTATCATTTAAATGAAATCCAGCCAGGATGAGAGTAGGTGTGGATTGGCAAATTTAAGATTAAAAGAGAGCTATCTGACAAGGTGTAAAAGTATCTTTCAGAATTTTCTATCCTGGTCCCGAAGTTGATTAAAAGGAAGCAAAAACCTGATGGGTTTATAAGGCTTCTGCCATTTTGGGGGGATGACACCAATGTAGTCTGAAAGACATAAGTTGGACTCTACTAGGGAATCTAGGATCGACTGGACAATCTTGAGCAGGTGGCCTTGTGAAACAGATATAATAGCAGCCTACTTCACAGGGCTGTTGATAAACACTAAAGAGCACTTTGGATATTACAAGTATTTAACGCTTCGTAATTCATCCAGAGAATGCTTGTTATAAGGAAGATTTAAAGTAAAACAATAAACAAATAAATAGAAAGGTTGAAAATAATTATAAAATGGGCGGTGGATGTTTGCCAATCCATATTAGAAGAACATACAGAGAGAGGAGCATTGATTTTGACATACAAGCATCCATGACAATTTGCACCTCTAGCCAAGGAGATGAAAAGAACAGATATTGGATAGCAAAATATGATGGGCATGTAAGTATCTGTCAGAATTTGCAACCCTCTTGTCTCATGGATGAGTGGAGATGACAAGTAGCAATATTGAGTTACCTCTTCTTCTTTTCTCCCTGTTGAAATCAAGACCAAATCATAATTTGTTTGATAGGTTATCTGTCAATTGCTGTACAGTTCTGTGTGTGGCAATAACTGAACAGTAATTGGTCTGGTAGGATACAAGCATTTGATTTTCAAGTTCTTCAACGTCACCAAAATAGCACCATATGTGGTGGAAAATATTATTCAACTGACACAATTATTCTTCAAGTGTGAGAGTGTAATCATATATTAAACCTTATTATTTCAATAGGCATTTGAGTGCATATGACAATAAATAAATACTGTAGGTATATGTCATATAGGTGGAAGGGACTGTTTGATAAGGACTTAAGAAACAGATGCCTGTTTCCCTCGCCACCACCGTGGCTGGGGAGGGAGGTGGATTTGTGGGTGGATGGACCCAGAAATAAGCCACATGTGGGTGGACAGACATGCGGCTTGAGGCATGGGCGGGGCCAAGCCTAGGAGGGCAAGCACCGCAGAAGGCTTGGCCTCTTTCTCCTTTCCGGCTCCCACCCTCCCTCCCTCCCTAATAATCAGTGTGGGATTAGCTAGTTGCCCCCTTTGGAGGGGGGGGCTGAGTAGGAATTTTTGCCAGACATCAATTGGCTATGTGTACAGTTGGAACTATATCTTAGTGGAGGGTGGGATAAATAGGTCAATTGGCATGGGGGCAGGCAAGTGAGAGAAATTTAGGAGATTGTATAGGGATTGGTGAGCACTCTGGCTCCTTTATGGTGACTGACAAATCCAGAGGCCTGCTCCTCAAGGGTTATGTGGCCCTCGTGCCAGGATATGGTTTGCCCTTGGGGACCTTCTTGTCTCATCTACTCGGGGTTCCATGGCCCCGGGTGGGGATGAAGCAAGTAGGGCTCCCCACGCTTGCAATGGAGTGAGGCCTAAGAGAGGGGCTGGATTTGACCTGGCTCCTGGCTTAGCAGAGTACCTCACCCTTAATGGCAAACTGGATGCCTGAGGAAAGGACCTAATAGATTCCTGCACTTTCACATGCAGATCTAGGGGACGGGTGAATTCCCCTTATTAATAAAGAGAGGCCCTAGTTTATACCAAAGCTCTGGGGTGTGTGCCTTTATTTCATGGGTGCCTTCTCCATTCGCAACACCTAGCCCTATCATCTGCTCAACCAGGATGTAACTACAGCATTTCTGATAGATGGCTATCCAGCCTCTGTTCTTTTACATTAATTTTTAGTCTTTGAGATAATAACAACTTGCGTAAGGTCAAAGGATAAGCATCCAGGCTATGCTTTCCACTGCCCCTGAGTTTTATATAGTTCCTTTTAAATTCTGTTACAACTTTCCCCACCTTGGTGCCCTCCAGATATGATGTACTACAACTCCCATGAGCCTCAGGAACATGCTCACTGTCTACATTGGCTGGGGGCAATGGGAGTTGTACTACAAAACACGTAAAGGGCACAGGGTGGGAAGGATGCTCTATTGTATAGTTTCCTCATAGATCTTTTCACTGGGGGTGAAAACAGACATCATTTTAAGTCCTTATCAAGCACTTCTGTTTTTGATTTTGTTTTCATTTTTACTCTAGATTATGGATGGATAAATCTGTCAATTTGGTTTCTCCCAATTTCTCATTTTTCCAACCTTAAGCTCAGTTCATCCCGAAATTGCAGATTTTTATGCATCTGAGTGTGCATGTATCCTAATACATGTATGTTTGGACACAATTTATCTAATATACACATTTTTACAACCAGTTTTCACAATACAATGTGTTTTTGAACATTAGTATCATTATATTTATTTTTATGCACATTCCCCTAATACATGTATTTTGTCTTGGAGAATGGCATTGCAAAATCTGGAAAAGTGCACATTTCAAAGCCTAACTGAGTTTTCATTCACCTGTCAGTTCAAAAGTGTGAAATTAGGTAACTTTGGCTTCAATGCAAACTGAAAGAATTTGTCCCCTATCCCTAATCCAGAGTAGGCCCAGTGCCTCTGATCCAATTCAGGATACTAGTGGGGGCGGGTAGGAGGCTTTAACCCTTTCCCCCTGCAGTGGGCCCAATCCAGATCAGGGTCCCTGTGCTTATTCTAGATCCAGGTTTAAAAGGATATCTTTTTTTGACCTGGGACACTGAGCGTTAACCCTTTTCTTCCCCATCACAATCTAATGAAATTCCTTCCCCCCACCTGCTAGCATGCAACAATAGCAGCTTTCGCAACAGTCGGGGAGAGAGTTTTGTCAGGATCGTGGTGAGGGAGCAAAGTGCATGCACTCAAGCCTCACTGAAAATTGGATTCCCTTGTGGTGGCTATTAATTGAGCATCACATCTTGTTTGCCCTACAGACAGATATACTCTGTAAATTGCCAATTGTTAATTCTGATTTCAAACAAATAGTGGAAATAGTTCCTTACCCTTTGTGATGTCATTCATCATCAAAGGACTTCTTTTCTTAATAAGGATGTAACATTTTCTAATGAAGGGCTGTTACATTTGCCTGCTTCATGGAATGATTTCATGGCCATCCAGCACAAATTCGCCAACTAAGAGATAGATCAAAGTCTTTGCTTTCTAGGAATGGACTAGAAAAATCAACAGTGTCTTTTTAGTTTTAAATATTTTGGTGCCTGGCCCAAGTTAGATCTACGTTAAGTCAATATATTATTAGGAGTGCCAATCTGCTTTAGCCTCAGGGCACCTTGGGCTGTCCCGGTGCCATTCCAGATCCAGGCGGGGGGGGGGGGGGAATCAGCCCACCTCACCTCAGACCTGGGGATTCAGCCTGAGGGCGATGCACAGCCCTACAATTTTGTGCAAGCAATTTTCCATTGAATAAAACATTTTTCTGTATATTGCCTCAAATATATGTTTTTTTGTATGCACTGTTTCAAATGCATATTTTTGGTGCACATTTTTTCAAAGCAATGGATTTTTGGTATACTTTTTGTGGCCAGGGGCAGGGGAACTGCATTGCAAACTTTGGAAAAGTATGGATTTGAACTTCTAAGTGTGTTCCACTTCAGATATCTCACACATTTTTCACCCATCCCTAGATATAATAGCCTCCTTCTATTTCTCCTCCTTCTATTCTGCAGCCTGATTGGATGGCTTTTGGCTAGGTGACAATTGGGGAAAGCCCAAAGCAGCTGGCCTGCCTGCAGAGATGGTGGGAAAGCTCTCCTCTCTTCTCACCCACCAATTCCTAGATGTAAATGCCCTGCTTCTCTTCTTTCCTTCTGCTTTGCAACCTGATGGAATGGCTGTCAGCTTGGCTACATTGAGGAGAGCCAAAGGCAGTTGGTCTCTCAGCAAAGGTGACAGAATAGCCCCGCTTCTCTTCTCAACCATACCCAGGGCTGGTGCTACCATAGAGGCCACTCAGGCGGCCGCCTAGAGCGCCAAGCTAAGAGGGGCACTGGGCATAGCGCAGCACTCACGCATGTTGGCTGTGAGCTGGCCTGGCCCGAGGATTCAGCTGGGCCTGGGCGGGTGAGATGGCGCCCAGCGACCGCCCAGCCGAAGTGAAGCCGAGGACGTTGGGGTGGGGTGGCTCCACATTCGGATTTCAGGAACGCGCCCGGAAGAGAGAGAGAGAGAGAGAGAGAGAATGAGAGAATGTATGGGTGAATGGGGTGCATGGGGTCTTTGAATGAATGCATGTGTTTATGCGTGTGTTTGTTTGGAGTGAGTGATGCTGAGTGTGTGTGTGCGCACGTGTGTGAGTTGTGGGGGGATGATTTGGAGGTAATATTCCTATTAAATAATGCATTTCAGACCCATAGATGGTCCTTTCCAATTTGTTTGCTATAATTTGCATGACGTATTTCTTGCACTTTAAAATAAATTTAGCAGTTTCAAGTTTTGTGCTTCTTATTTTTTCCAGGAAACATATGTTCTTAAAAATCAAAGTTGGCATTTTTTTTTGGGGGGGGGGGGTTGAAAGTAGCTCACCTTGCCTAGGGCGCAAAATAGTCTGGCACCGGCCCTGCCCATACCTAGATAAAAAAGCCACCTGAATTCTCTTCTTTCCAACTGTCCTGCAGCCTGATGGAATAACCCTCACCTTGGTGAAAGTTGGCGGAGGAGCAAAGGCCGCTGGTCTGTCAGTAGAGGTGGTGAAATAGTCGTGCTTCTCATCTCTCCTTATCTTGTCTTCTCTTTTCTCTTTCTTTTCTGCAGCCTGATAGTCACTTGGCTTTGAATGATGGTCCAATAAGTTATGTATCTATGGTTTGGATCCTAAGTTGCTCCTATGTCGACACAAAAGAAGTGCAATGTCCACCCTCCAACCTCCATCTGCAGACCATTATACCATAGCCCCACACCATTCTCAATTCCCTCTTGAGGGTTTATATATTATTTATAAACCCTTTTGTTCACTATACCAGTGAACTAGCAGAGTTGCAGCGGGTCTTAACTATGAAAGTCAGCAAAGACCAAATTAACTTCAAGACAGAGTCTGTTTTGTTTGGTACAAAAATAAAGTATTTTACTGATAGAAAATAACACAGTTTATGGCAATACAAATTTACACCAACATACTCACACACTTGGTCATACAGATTACAGCAGGGCTCACAACAGCAGAGAGAGAATATTTTAATCTGGTTACAAAGCTCCAAAACTCTCTTTATATACACTTCCCTGAACAAATGATGAAACCACTAATTGGCAATGATAAGACAATTAGACTTTTGCATCATCCCAATAATTCAATAAAGTCCAGCTGCAAACTTGACCTTTAAGCTGATTGACTGATGCTGAGTCTTCAGTTTCTTCCAGGTTTTACAGGCTTGTACAAAGATATGGAAATCACAAAAAACCAGTCCTAATTCAGGACTCCCAACACCCCTTCTTTTTTGGGTTTTCCACTATTTCACCACGTTACAACATTTGTACAGTTAATCACATTTTTAGCCCTCCCTGAAACCTAACGTTTCACAAATCTCCCAATGTTTGATGGCTCCTAACGGTTTTGTAAAGACGTCTGCCAAATTATTCTGGGACTCACAGTAGGCTAACTTCAATGTTCCACTAGCTATGTGTTCTTTGACATTATGAAACTTGATAGCTATGTGTTTTAAACTTTAACAGTCACTGGCTTCACCACTGGGACCTTAAAGTCCTTTATTGCTGGATCAGTCAAGTAACTTTACCACTCACCAGCACCATACTTAGCCTTTTTGTAAATCGCCACACAACTCTTGCTTCTTGGAACTTCCATGATTCTGGTTTACTTCCAAACATCAACATTCCAACGTTGCTTTTCTATCATTTGCACAGCCAATGCCAATTTGAATCACAATAGCACAAAAATTCTCATCTGACCTCTGCAGAAAAATTTCTCCAGTGCTCCAAGGTTCGAGATACCTTAAGATTCCCTTAGACACTCCAGGCTGAATTTGTTTTACTACATAGAATAAGCACAAAGAGTAAAGCATATGATTTCACAGTAGAGAAAATGACATTAAAGTCCCTCCCTATCCTGACTAAATTCCTTGGCAACTAGTTTCTAAGAAACTCTGTTTACAAGCGGCTTGCTGTTAAAAAACTTCTCCTCAGTGGCAAGTTAAAGACTTCTGTCCCGGAGGCAAAAAACTTCTTCTCCAAAAACCTTGTTGACTCGAAGACTAAGAATTAGGCTCACAGCTCATATTTCAAGCATGTATTCCAAGCCTATGGGGAGGCACGCCTTTGTTTTGTCTTTGAGACCTACGGGGGATCTGCACCTCCTCCTTCTCCTCCTCTTGCTCTTGTTGCTCTCTGTCTTCTGGCTCGGTCTGAGTTGCTACAGGCGTTTGCCTGCTAGAAGAATCTAAATCTAGTAAAACTGACGGATTATCTCTTGAAGAAATATCTTCCTCTCCACCTTGGCTCCTGTCCAGGAAAAACAAACCGTTTTTTAAACTGGCAGTCCCCTTCAGTTCTCCATGCCTGGAAATAAAACATTTCCCCTCCTCAAAGGAGACAGAGAACTTTTTCTCCATTAGGTTTGACACACCTAAAAGAGAATGACTTAAGTTGGGAACAAAAATAGCATTAGCAAAGCTTTCGTTAAGGACAGGAATATGGCAAATTCCTTCTCCCTTCACTTCCTGCTTTGAGCCGTCAGCAAGGAAAATAAATCTGTTAGACGTGACTCTGAAGTCCAGGAAGCTTTCCATTCTAGTAGAAATAACGGAATTACAAGCTGAGTCTATCAGCCAGATAGCTGAGCTTCCGTTTCCTTCCTCCTTCGACATCTTGCTCACTCCGGCTGTAACGAGCTGTGCTGACTTCTTTGAACAAGAAGCATTTTTCCAGCGATGCTCAGAAACTTTCTCAGGTTGTAATCTCACTCTACAGTCAATCTTCTTATGTCCAATTTTGCTACATCGCCAGCAAACAATTGTTTTTTGTGGCTTGTGCTTTTTAGAAACTGAATAAGCAGATTCAGTCTCCTCCTTTTTCACAGTCCCGGTCTTAACCCCTTCAGAACCAGACCATTGTTGAAATGAGTCTGCCTTGCCGTTTGAGCTCACGGCTTCTCTCTTGGAATGTCTTTTCTGTTGTTCTTCTAATAATTTTCCGCACACATAATTCAGGGTTAAATTACGGACAGTCACTCCCTCTAGGGTAGTCACCAACACGTCCCAAGACGTTGGTAAGCTAGACAAAATAATATAAGACTTCATTTCCTCTGAAAGAGTCAAGCCAGCCGATGCTAAACTTTGGAATATTTCTCTCAGCTCCTGCAAATGTTTGCCAATATCTCCAGATTCTTTTAGCATCGTCCTATACATTCTGCGTGTTAAATTTATTCGATAACCTGCTGTATCTCTTACATATACTTCACGCAATTTTGTCCAGATCACATGAACAGCATCCTCTCTATTAACATAGAATAGCTGATCATTCCTCATACAGAGGATTATATAGGTTTTAGCTTTCTCTGCATTTCGATTCCACTCTCTCAAATCAGCTGCACTTAAATCTTCACCGGGTGGGTCTGTAACAACTTCCCACAGCCCTTGGTTCCTTAAACTCATTTCAATCTTAAATGACCAAGTAATATAATTTGTGTCTGTGAGTTGTTCCATTTGTGTATTCATTCCTATTTGAAGTGCCATAACTGCTAATTGGTTGTTTTTTCAACCCTTTTGTTATTTGAATTTCCTTTTTGGGAACTGACCGGCTTAACAACCTCAGAATCCCTTTTCAAATTCAAAAATAGCCTTCTATCAGACAGCGTGTGACTTTGCAAGACAAAAAGCTTTACAAAAAAGCCTCTTCCTTTGTCTAAATCCCAACGTTCTTTTGAAAAAGCAACGCTCCAGGGCAATTAGTCAACGCACGGCTTCTCTGTCTTATCAGGTCCTACTGTTTCTCTGTTAAGAACTAGAATTATGTCCAGACTGTTACTGGGCCATAACCTCTTGAGGGTTTATATATTATTTATAAACCCTTTTGTTCACTATACCAGTGAACTAGCAGAGTTGCAGCGGGTCTTAACTATGAAAGTCAGCAAAGACCAAATTAACTTCAAGACAGAGTCTGTTTTGTTTGGTACAAAAATAAAGTATTTTACTGATAGAAAATAACACAGTTTATGGCAATACAAATTTACACCAACATACTCACACACTTGGTCATACAGATTACAGCAGGGCTCACAACAGCAGAGAGAGAATATTTTAATCTGGTTACAAAGCTCCAAAACTCTCTTTATATACACTTCCCTGAACAAATGATGAAACCACTAATTGGCAATGATAAGACAATTAGACTTTTGCATCATCCCAATAATTCAATAAAGTCCAGCTGCAAACTTGACCTTTAAGCTGATTGACTGATGCTGAGTCTTCAGTTTCTTCCAGGTTTTACAGGCTTGTACAAAGATATGGAAATCACAAAAAACCAGTCCTAATTCAGGACTCCCAACATTCCCCACCACCACCAATCCTCAGAATCAAAGTGCAGAGTGAAGGGGGATGTGAAAAAGTCATATTCTGAGAACATGTACTCTGGAAAGTTGGGATCCAAACTAATGCTTTTATATTTGTTGTGAGAAGAAAAGGGTGAAATCATCAACATTCACATTGAGCTCATGTCTCAACATTTAGAAATTCTTGCATCAGTCAAAGTAGATAACATGTAATTTGGTCTGGTGGGAGGAGAAACCTTTTCACATTGATAATAATTACATGCACTCTGATCATGGCCTCTAAATGTAAGGACCTCTTTTATTTATTCTGTCACAATACTTATTTTCCAGTAAAATATGGCTACTATAACCATATAGAGAGTTTAGTCTGATAAATTACTAGGTAGTTAATAATACTTTTTCCTTTTAACACAGAGTAAACACTGTATCATCATCATCATCATCACCACCACCACCACTACCACAGTATTTGGACCTATGTTTGGTTTGGAACACAAGTATCTCACAGAAATGCAACCGTACATACCCCCAACATTTTCATACTACTCTAATCCAATTATTTTTTCCAGCATAGATGCATAACTGGAGTTCTATTCCGACAGCTCTGTGCAAGACATGTCAAATATTTCATTTTTCAACCAACGCTATACATGAGATACTATTTTATATCTTTTTCAATGTTGGCTTAGACAAATAGAATTATGGATGACACACATCTGCATGATTTAGAAATCCTGAGGAAGCTCGGTTAAATAAAAAAGGGTTCACTGAAATTTCTGAAAGCAACCTTCGAAGTGTTGGCCATGGTGGCACTGCCAGATGATCAGGAAATTACATCAAGAGGAGCACTTAGAGAAAAATGGAGCACTGGGGTCATGACATCAGGTCACAACTTTGATGCTGCCTGGCTCCCTCGGGTCCCAGCAACAGCATCCTTGCACTTGTATGGTTTTCTGAGGCAGGACAGGCTCTGTGTGTAAAAGTCTTGGGCAGGAACTACACTTATGGTTTAAAACATTAAGGAAGGGTTTCGATAACTTATTGGGTCACATGATGCTATGTTTGTAACGTTTTATCATCAATGTATTTACCTTCCTTCTTTCATTTTTTTTCCATTGTTATGTTTAAATAGCGTTGCAAGTCTTCTTATGTGCTCCCTTACCTCGTTATTGTTTTGTCTCACTGAATTTTCAAGCCTGGATGGTCAGCCAATCACTTTCCTGGGGGTGTGGATTCTTCCTTTCGGTGCCTAAAACTAGTGCACTATAAGCTCCAAAGGGCTTGAGAGAGGAAATTTTTTAAAAATCAAAACAAATCAATGGATGACCCAATCTGATTAAAATTTGTTATGCTGAAAGCCCTTATTAAGACCTGCCACTGTGCCTATTTGGATCTCTTTAGCTTTAAAACTTATGAAGATGTAAGCATTTGTTTAATTTCCATTTAAAAAATCATAACAAATCAATGGGTGGGAGGCAAAGCCAGAAGATCAGGAAGTGGGTGGAGCAAAGAGATGAGCGATGATGAGAAAGACCAAACTACAGCAATAAAACAAACATTGTGTCCTGCTCTAATCAATAAACACCGGGAAAGCGAAAGGTTAGTAACATGACATTACCGGAGTGTGCCCCATGATGTTTAAAAACAACACAAATTAAAACGTTTCCAGTGGCAGGAAAAAAATGTAATAAGCACTAGTGTAGATCCGCCCTAGATGTGAAGCTTCCCCACCTCAGATATTTATGCAAATGTGTGAATATCAGGGACAGGGATAGGAGGAGCCACACAACATAAAGGGTGTGGCTAAAGGTATGACCACTGCTTCTTTAACAATGCTTTGCTTCTTCAAATATATAAAGGAGGCTAATGGGGTTTTTTATTGTGTGTGTATGTGTGTGTTTGCTTGGCACCAGGAGTTAGAATTCATTTGTAAATTCACAGATAAGAACCAGAAGCTTTTGTTATGAGCCTTCTCTTAAACCAGACATTTCCATATGGGGTTAAAATTCCAGACAAATGATTCCCTATGTGAAGCTGAGGTGGTAAAAATCATGAAGTGACTGGACTTTCCATGCTCAGAAATATATCTAGCAATCAGTTAGTATACAGATTACATCTCATTGCTAAGAGGGACTGCAGCTCTTAAATTATGGTCTCTATAGTCAAGTGGCTAGAATAAATTCTATTCTCTCTGCACCATTGAGTAGCCAGTTTGAGTGAGTGAACCAATATAATTAGGGGCTATCAATTATTTATGATGATTTTGTGTTCTGTAATGCATTTTGTTATTATTATTATTATTATTATTATTATTATTATTATTATTATTATTTATATAGCACCATCAATGTACATGGTGCTGTACAGAGTATTGTTGTTGTTTATATGGTTCTGTATATAGCAATTTAATTATGTTATAAGCAGCTTTGGGGGACAAATGTTGAAAAGGAAGGCAGAAAATTGGTAAAGAAATAATAAAATCAAGAGCTGGAGCTGTTGATTAAATGATGAAGTGATTCCTAGGTCCCTATGGGACTCTTCCAATTTTAGCTTTAAGAGTGTGGTACTTCCTGCAATATGGAAAATGGCAGTAATGGGCATGTCTACACCAGTGTTTATCCCGGGGATCCACATGACGCACAGGGGATCCCGGGGGCAGGGAGCGATGATCCCTCCCTTTCTCTGGGATAACCAGGACAGCTTTAATCCTGACTTTTCCCACAGTCTTGGCATCATCCCGAGACCACAGGACATGTGGGCAGCCATCCGGGTTTTATCCTGGCTCCTCGCAAGTAAACGCAAGGAGCCGGGAACCGGGCATGGGGCATAGAGCTCTTCAGGAGCTCTGTGCCCATCAGGGGTGGGAGGGGGGAACAGGATATTTTTTTAAAAAAAAACTTACCTTAGCAATGGAGCACTTGTGCACTCATCTTCAATAAAAAAAAAATGGTGGGCGTGACGTCCTCCTTCCTCCCAGGATGTCACGTGCAGACTGAGGGGGAGGATCTCGCAAGCAGAATACTGTGAGATCCTCCGCCTCCCTCCCAGAACGCTGGGAGGTTTAGACATGCCCTATGGCTCCTCTCCATATCAGTGTTATATTATCTGGGAACTGGAAGGCTACCATGGAAGGAGCCATACCTAGGCTTGTATGGATTTTGTTAAATCCACTCTGTCTCTATTTTGTGATTTGTCAGGTGTCTTTTGTTCTGTTGACTGCTTATTGAAAGAATTGGATTTATTTAACCAGAATTTCACTCTACTAGTGCTAATTCACACTAGCATTAAAGTGAATTAGTGCAAGTTTTCCCCCAAAGTGAAAAACCAGTCTGCAAGTCCACAGAATCTGCATTGCTAAGAAAAAGCTGGTCCACTGTGGAATCCGCAGGTCAGATTCATAGAAATCCAAACTCATTTGAATCCATTGCAGATATCTCCGACATCCTTAGCCATAGCACAAGTGGAGATCCTCCACTTCTGACATTAAAGCTAGGTTCACACAACATGTTAACCCATCCAGTGTGGGTTGTTGCTGCACCATGGGTTATCATGTTGTCTGAATGCAGTGCATTTTCCACATGGTTGCTCATTAACCATGCAATGGGGCTTGTTAACCACCCTGAACAGCATGCCATAGTTTATCAAGGTGGCTTGTTCAAGAAAAATAAACCATACTGCATGCTTTACACCGTGAGAAAAAGTGCTGTGTTCAGACAACATGGTGGGTCAGAGTGTTGTGTGAACCCAGACATTCTCACAGTGCAGGAATGAGCCACATTGCAGCAGTTCCCATCCTATTAAATGCTGGAAAGGGAAAACACAACCATCTGCTACCAGTTCTGGATCCTCTTTAGCTCTGTCATTTGAACAGCTAATTCAAGAACTACCTCAGATGTTGCTTGCTTGACATGCCTCTTTCTCCAACTCTCTTTCCTTTTTATTGCATGGTCTTCCGGATAGAAATGCTCAAGAATTTCATTGCAGCCATATTTAGAAGCGTATCCTCACTTTCCAAACCAACATGCACATTGGAATGCACTTATCCTTTGTATTTTGCACTTTTCAATTTTTTGCAAAACCACCACAACAAAATGCATATAAAATGGGTGTTCTATGATTAAAATTAATTTAGAAATGCAGGCTTTGAGAGCAAATCCAATCAGAATACATATTTTGCAGGAAACACTTTCAAAAATACTATTTGAATGTTTATTTAAATATATATTTAAATGCACATTTTCATGCACATTTTCGGGTTTTTTAACTGCAGATTAATGAAGAAATGGATGGAACAGATTGATGAATGGACAGATGCAAAACTGACAAAGACCGGGAAAAAAGCCTGATCTATCCATCTCACCTTCAAAGCCCATTCCTGCAAGAGGGAATGTTCACCTTGAATTCCTGGCAGGTGCTTTAATACTTGCTCCATTGCCTGTCATTCTCTTCCTTTATCAAGATATTTATTTTATCTTAAGCACATCTGATTCTTAATATAGCAGCCTTGATGACAATGTGCTACTATTTCACAATAGCTTTCTACATTATAGGCTCCTGAGATGTATAAATATCTCGCGGCAAGTAGGGGAGTGCTAATACAGACATTAATTAAATCAGTATAAACAAGAGAAACAACCTTCCTGTTATCAAACTATATATATATATATATATATATATATATATATATATTCACATCACAAAACCCTGCACCTTCCATCTCCAGGCTGAAAGTTGCATTTCTCTGTAATGACAGGTTGAAAAGTACTCAGCTATTCTTTGAATCATTTGTAGAAACCAGCAGGATAAGACATTAACAAGCTTAAAAGGTATTACCTGTCTAGCCCTACCAGGAGGTTTATGCTGACTGTAGGGGTTTCACATATCTCTTGTACTTTCATGAGGGAATTAGTTAAAATTGCCATAGTGGAAAGTATTTGATTTAGATTAATCTCGCTTTCCCAAGCAGTGGAGACTCATTACTCTGATTGGCTGTTCTACTCATACTGCCCTTAATGCTCTAACTATACACTCAAGGAAAAAAAAGGCCTTCAGTTCAAAGCTCTCACTGGATAAGTAAAATGGATCATCATTATCTTTGCAAGAAAACCCTTTAAAAGCCTAGAAGAATAAACTGGAGACTCACTCACACACATACACATGATGTACTGAATATTCAGAATTAAGACAAAGCTCACTACTTTCTCATTTCTGCCCATCACTGCTGGACAGTTGTTAATTGACCCTTTTTTAATCTAAAAAGTAGTTCATCCAGCAGTCATTATGTGGAATGTTTATTCTGTATAACTATTTGTACTGAGCAAACAAGGTATAACCAGGAAATAGTTCTTACGATCTTATTCACACTTACCTGAGAGTAAGTCCTATTAAACTCAGTGAGACTTACTTCTGAGTAGACATGGATAAAATTGTGACAGCTAGACAGATTTTAAAATGGTACCTGAGTGGTGTGCTACAGATTTAGGTCTCACTAGGGCTGGACCCATCTTGAACCTAGTCAGGATCTATACTACTGCTTTATAATGCTATTGAAGTCCACTGACAACTGTTGGGTAGGGTGACCATATGAAAAGGAGGACAGGGTTCCTGTATCTTTAACAGTTGCATAGAAAGGGAATTTCAGTAGGTGTAATTTGTATGCATGCAGCACCTGCTGAAATTCCCTCTTCATCACAACAGTTAAAGCTGCAGGAGCTATACTAGTGTGACCAGATACAAAATAGAGCAGGTAAAGCACACACTCTACCACTGAGCTATGATCCAATAATGAATTCTACCCACTCATGGACACATATCTCAATCAGAACAAAATTTGAAAAGTCAAGATAGTCCAAGTATTGGCTAAAAATTCCTCTTTCCACAGAAATGTTGAGAAACGAACATACCAATAAAAAGATGTTGAGGAATCAGACAGGCTGCCCCTGCTGGGATAAGAAAAATTGTATTTCCGCTTTTGAAGTGTGTGTGTGTGTGTGTGTGTGTGTGTGTGTGTGTGTGAGAGAGAGAGAGAGAGAGAGAGAGAGAGAGAGAGAGAGAGAGAGAGAGAGAGAGAATGAGTGTGCGTGTGTATAAGAGAGAGATATTTCTGTTTCTGATGTGATGCTTGCCATGTTCTGTTTTGATCCTCTTTATTAAGGGTAGGCACAAGACAATTGTTCTGTCCCCTGGAAGCCATTGGGGGCTATAACCACCCACCCCACTGTCAAAATGGCCACCACCAAATTTCTGCTGAAAATCATTGGCAACTCAGTGGGGTTAAAAAATAAAAGCAACATCTCATTTTCAAACAAGGCACATGGGGAGTGCACACCTTGTTTTAATGCATAATTGCACTCCCAAAAGCCCAATGGAAGCACAAATTTGCATTAAAACAAGGCAAATGCTCTGTGCACATCATGTTTTCAACTGAAAATACAATATCATCACATTGTGCCTTATATAAAAATCCCAGGTGCTAAATTTAACCATCAGAATAATCTCTACTCTGGGAACACATGGCTAATTCCTCCTACCAACTGTCTCTAGAGAGGCCACCAGTGAGGGAGGAAGCAGCAGCCGGGCACCTCTCCACCATGCCTGGGTCCAGCTCCAGCTGAGAGCCCCCTCCCTCCTGCTACCAACTGTCTCTGGAGAGGCCACCAGTGAGGGAGGAAGCAGCAGCCAGGCACCTCTCCACCATGCCTGGGTCCAGCTCCAGCTGAGAGCCCCCTCCCTCCTGCTACCAACTGTCTCTGGAGAGGCCACCAGTGAGGGAGGAAGCAGCAGCCAGGCACCTCTCCACCGTGCCTGGGTCCAGCTCCAGCTGAGAGCCCCCTCCCTCCTGCTGTCAACTGTAACTGCTGAACTTTCCAACTAAGACTGTAGTGCCTGAATTTGCTTTCCTTTTACCCTCCTCCTCCTCCTCCCTCCCAATCCCCTTTCCATTTGTGTCATGTCTTTTAGATTGTAAGCCTGTGGGCAGGGACTGTCAAGAAATACTTTTGTAAGCCGCCGTGAGAGCCTTTTTTGGCTGAATGGCGGCATAAAAATCCTTAAATAAATAAATAAAAATAAAAATAATTCAAAAGAGGAAATTACATTTTCAATGGTGCTATAGTTAGAGAGTTGACCTCTCTCAGCACTCTGCTTTCAGGACACCCAAGACATACTATCCAAAAAGAGGAAAAGCTGAGGGTCTCAATGCATTGATGAGATGGTAGTGTAGGAAGGAGATGTTTAGATGTCTTAGACACTGGGGACATTTTGGGACAAGACAGACAGAACAATAGAAATAGGTACAACTTGAACCAGACTGCTGGCCCTTATCATAAAAAAAAAAGTGTTAGAGTAGCTTTTTAAATGGAACCCTGGGGAAAAGCTGAAAGGAGCTGGGAAGCATCCGGTTTAGGATGAATTATCTCTAGGGGATGAGGTTGAAAATGTTTGGATTGTCCAAATGAGGATGGTTTTAGAAGTAGGCCATGAATATATTGTAGAAGTTGATGGAGATGCCTTCAGCTTTGGATACAAATTCACAATAATGAACAGGAAAGGACATACTGGTGTTGTTCTGTATTGTCAAAGACACTAGAGTATGGGGGAGGGTGAGAGATTTCGTTAATAGCTACATCTGTAAAATGTGCAGAAACATGTCTGATCAGGATTCTAAGTCATGCAGGGAGCCCTACATGAGTACAGTAGGAGCCCTCTTGCAGAATGCAGGAGGTTCCCCGGTCCACCATCCAATGCATGTGTCCTCAAACTTTTTGGACCCGTGAATGCATTTGGGAATTTGAGATGCTGCTGTGGGCACAAAATGACGAATCAATGGGTCACCATTTTGGTGACCAGCTTTTGCATTTACGGATCTTAGTCTACGTCTTATTCAGCAAAAATGTTTGCTTCATGTCTATTGGACACCGCAACGTCTCTTTAATAAGGGATTGCCTAATTCTGCTAATTGCTGGCAGTGCAGTGCAGTGCAGCTAATGGTTCTTTTAAATGTATTTTTTGGCAATGTCCAGTAGTTGCTTCTTTTTGTGGGGAGGTCATTACACTGGGGATGGGGTGGGGAATTGCACTGGAACAGTCTTTAATATTCACTGATGTATATTTTCATTTAGATTATTTATCTGCTTCATGGAAACTAACAAAGGGTCAGTGTAAATGGATTCTCTGCACCCTTTTGACAGCTAGTATTACAACATTGGGAGGATAAACACGCACTTCCTATAATGCAATGGCCTGAGGACATTACAATGCTTTCAGTATTTGAACGGGTGGCATATAGCGTCACCTTCAAATGGATTTTTATTTGGATATTTGGTCCACTTTTGTTATGGCCTGTGTAGAACTGCTAGAAAGGTATATGTATTTCATTTGAATCTATGTATGTATGTTCTTAAAGAAATGGGACAAATTTAAATAAATTTAAAATTACACATTTTTGGGTGCCCACAGGACTGCATTGGGGACCCCTGCTCCAATGTATAGAAGGCCGCAGGGCCATACGACAGGATACACCAAACATGACCCTGCGGCTCCCCATATAAGTGTAATCACATGAGGGTTCATGTTTCAAGGCAGGTAGAACTCCCTGTGGAAATGCCCTCGTCCCACTAAAATGCATTTTATTCCCTTGAAATTACTTTGCTGTTTTATCCATTCAGGAGCCACTAAACAAATAGTATCTAATCTATTAATTTATTTGTTTGTTCTGGTTATACTCTGGCTTTCAAGCTAGCCTCAAGTTGCCTTATGAACTCCCCCAAGTCAAATACAGTACAATAAAAAAAAAACACGCTAAAAAGAATGAGGCAACAATAAACAGCAATATTTTTTTAAAAAAAAGGCAATGAGTCAGTGATTAGAAATCCAAGTAAACCAGCAAATTGTTGAATCAAAAAGGGATCAATTGCCATAGACTGCTATTAAAAGGTCATGTAAACGGGACAGACTTTTCCTGGTTCTAAAAGATAGCACAGAAAGTGCCAGGTGAACATATCTAGAAAGGGGCTGCCATAATTTCATGTCTACCATGGAAAAAGCCCTCTCTTCAGTAGCCACCAGCTAACTTTTGAGGGCAGAGGTACTTGGAGAAGGCCTGTGAGGAAGTTTTTTGATTAAGAAGTTAACGTGGAAGAAGATGGTCCTTCAGATTTAGCATTCATGGCAACCTTGGTGCAAGACCTCCCTCCACTCCACCTCCTTCCCCTGTTATGCACCCTCTACTCCTTGCCCTTCCATCAGCATGTACCCCACACCATCACCACCACCACATTGGCTCTTCTTCCAGCTGTGTGGCTCTCATGAGAGTCTCCTGCCCACCCACTGTCTGGCTGTCTCGGAGAGAATCCCCTCAGAGTAAAACAGAGGGTGGGCTGCTGCCCCATCAGCCACCCTCTCACACCCGTTTTCACCACCTCAGGGGATCTCCAGAGCATTGGCTAGTGTTGCAGAGAGGGCAGCTTCTCCCGACACCCTCACCGGTCCTGCTCTCCCACTGCAACAAATGCCATAGTGTGAGAGCAGCTACCAGGGCTCTCTGGCAGGAGCAGGGGAATTGGTGCAATTCATGGGCAGGCCAGACATGATTTATAGCATACAAGCACTTCACAGACATCATTTCCATATTCATTACAATGACCCTGACTAAGTAGGCCAGTATTACCCCCATATTAGATAAAAGAAGTGGTGGGGAAACATGGGAGAGTGCCCAATAAATGAGCCTCTGCAATTGCCCAATAGAAGCCTCACCTACAAGTACCTCAACTGGTCAATCCTTCCTGATCTATCTGTCTGTCTGTCTCTCTCTCTCACACACACACCGAGCGCACAGAATCTGCTAGTGGATGAATCACCATCTATGCTGTAAGTCAAAGAAACTGCTCTGGATGCTTTTGAAATCATGTGCAGCAAATTAGACGATATTCGGTTGTTTACACACATTGTAATTAGCAGTTTATGTTTCTCAATTACTAAAGTAGCCCTATAGTCCTAAGCAGGGTTTCAAAGTGATTTGAACATCAGTTTTAGCTCTGCACTGCCCTCTGCTGTTACGGGAAGAGCTCAGACAGCCCAGTTCAAGATCAAAGCACCCCAGAATTGCAAACTGGGATGTGGCTGATGGATGGTTGATCAAAGAATGAGAAGGGTGGGAATTAGCACACCCATGCACACACCAACAGCATTCATTTAGTACTGTATTTACGAAAGAGTCCATTTACCTGTCTTCAAAGCCTTCAAATAGCTGAATACGCGCCTCCTCCTGACACCAGTTTTTTTCCCCCAGCTGCCAGCTCTGTGTCATTAGCATATCACCCTTGGAACAAGTTTCCCTTTCACACCATTTAGTGCAATTATAGATTATGTTGTGTGCCTGTATATGAACCGTGGCGCTGGGGGAAATAATATTGCACAAAGCAGCATCCATCACGCCTGAAGCAATATGATTACTCATGGCGTGCCTCACTCTTGTGAAATCCAATTTCAGCTTTTTATCATATGTTACTCTTAAAAACCTCCTTTGGCTGTGGGAAACAGGGCCGTCGGCTGCCAGTGAGACGCACCTCTGCTGAAGACGCCATGGCCTGCATGCGTTCATCACCGAACCTTAAGGTTTTGTCCGGAAGACACTCGCTAATTAACTGAGAAAGCAGCTGACCTCTTTAAAAGGATACTTATCCTTGGCCCCGGTGTGAGAAATGCACTTTGTATTATGCGATGGTCATGTAGCATCCATCATTTGTATAGCAAGAGGTCAGGAGAACAGATTTTGCCTAATGATTACCCACAAAAGATTGAGCTTGAACTGGCTGGCTGGCAGAGGCAGAAATGCTTTCATCTCTGTGGTGCAGGGCAGCAACTAGAACAGAGCACTGTTCAGTCAAGGGGGGAGATAGAAATGTTTTATCCGGTTGGAATAGTGGGGGGAGGTTGAAGGGAAGATTTTAAGTGATCTCACTGCAGTGTCAACCTCCTGTACATTACTTAATGTGGGATTGCTCACTATTTTGGCACTTGGGCATATTGAATTTGGGGTGATATGAAGTTGCATTAATAAAGATCAGTCATGTTATTTGAGATCCTGATGGCGATTTCACACATGCACATTTTCACTTCAGGGTGCAGTTTTTGAACTGCATGTGCAACTTTATTCCAAGGCATTATACCTGGCACTACAAATATTTCATTAATAGATTTAAATAGTGCTGTCGATATTTTAAAAATAACTCTAAGAGGTTTACAAGAAAATTAAAAGCATTAAAATACAGCTTGATAGGCACTGAAATACAATTAAAATACATAATGCTAAAACATTCATATAAAACACTAATAAAAACATTAAACCAATTTAAAACCACTACAGCACACAATTACAAAGAAATTGCTGTTTTACTTGTGCCTAAAACATGTTATAGTTGGCACCTCCTGGGTATCACTGGGGAGGTCATTCCATAGATGGGATGCCACCATGGAGAAGGCCTGCTTCCTGGTTGCTGTGAGATGGCAGTCTTCAGCTCATGGAACAACCAGCAAGATCTCCTCCAATGATCTTAATGATCACATAGATCTGTCTTGGAGAAGGTGATCTGCCAGGTAAGCTGGTCCCAAGCTGTTCAGGCACCATAGACAATAAGCACTACTGTTGAACTGGAAACTCAAAGACTTAAATTCCTCTCTGGGTGGAAATTTATGGATGGTTTCTGCTATTTATTCATAGTATTGATCATGGATTGGGGGGATGTGTAGCTCTGATGATAATGATATTACACTGAAACTCCTAGCATCCCTCACCATTGGCCATGCTAGCTTGGGCTGCTGGGAGTTGCAGTCTACCAATATTTCGAGGGCCATATGTTCTTCATGTGTGATGAAGATATAGGAGAAGGGTCGAGGGCCACAGTAGGGAATCAGGCAATGATTCCCTACTGACTTTGCCACCTGGGTTGTCCATTGGAGGTAGAAACCAAAGGTGGTGAGAAAATTGACCCAGGAATTTCAGGTGAAAGGTTTTTGTGAAATGACAAAATCACCTGCTTGTTACATTAATATTTTTTATTATAGTAAAACAAATGCATTCAGTTTTGCAGGAAACATATATACATGTAAGAAAGCGTTAACTGTGGGCAGGATGGTGCTTGAGTGTTATTGGCTGTTTTAGTTCTACCTGGGGGAGCAGGGGAGTGAGTTATGTCACAGGAGGGTTTTTCTGTTTTGACAGGTAGTTTTGAGGAGCGAGAGGGTCTGGAGGTCAGCAGAGCACCATTTTAGTTGGGGAGGGCTCCTCTCCAACTTTGTTTCATTTATTTATGTATTACATTTCTAGTCTACCCAATAGCCAATGTTCTCTGGATGTTTCACAAAAAAATTAAACCCCTAAAATTATTATTACTATTATTTACATTTAAATACCGCCCCATAGCCAAAGCTCTCTAGGTGGTTTACAAAGATTGAATATACAAAATCTAAATCCATAAAACCATAAAAACAGCTAACATTTAAAACAATTTTTTAAACACTCAGCTAGGCCAAAGATAGTTCTGGAGTCAGTTAAAACTCAACATATGCTGTTAAATGCCTGGGGGGAAATAAAAGTCTTAATATAAATATAATATAAAACCTTTAAAAGTTTAAGAGGATAATTAGACACGTTTCTTACTGGGCACTCACAGATTTTCATGGGTCCTTTTCATGACACTGTCCACCTTCCACATGCCTTCTGCAGCCTCTCATCGTTTTCCTGTTAAAAAGAAGGTCCCGGAAAATCTGTTTTTTCCTACAACAGCGAAATGTGCTGCCATTTCCTGCTGTGTGGAGGGAGAGCAGCAAGATAAGAGCACCCACTTCATTGGGCCATGTGGTCTTTGTTTATTTCCTCTTTTTTCAGCATGTGAAGGAAGAGGAAGCTGCTCATCCCTATTATGGGACAATAGTACAAAGCAAAGTGACGGGAGAGAAACATGATTCCCCACCCCATCCCCATCTGAAGAAGCTCTTAAACAGAATAAAAACTGAAATGAAAACTAGCAGCAAGGAAGGATCTACAACAACACAAATTCAGAAACACACTGAAGAACTTGTTTAGCTTATTTTTCTGCATGATTACACATAGATATGATTGTACTGTTAATATCTGATTCCAATCGCCACCCAAAATAAATGTGGTGTGAAACACCTTTTAAACCTTTTGGTCTGTTTTTGAATAAAGCTGGGGGTGGGGTCATTTATTTATTATTACATTTATATCCCACCTTTTTTTCCCTCTTGCAAGAAACCCAAGGTGGCTCACATGGGGCGCTTACGCCTCGTCAATTTCTTTACACTCCACTGATTCACTTCCACAAGTAAACAATGTTCACTGGCTTATCACCCTACATGTTCATTGATTCTTTTTCAACAGGACTTGCATTTCTATGTTCTCTTTAATTATACTTTCCACTGATTTACCCAGAACAAACATTAAGCTAACCAGCCTGCAATGTCCTGGATCTCCTTGGATCCCTTTTTAAAAATTGGTGCTACATTGGCTACTCTCCAATTCTTTGGCACAGAGACTGCTGAGCTTAGGGATATGTACATATTTTTGTTAGATCAGTAATTACACATTTGAGTACTTTAAAAATATCTGACCTGGAGATTCATCGGTTTCAGTTTCTCAGACTCTTTCCTGAAAAAATCAGTTAAGGCATAGGTACCTGCCCTACATCTTCTGCAGTGATGAAAAGAATGATCCCTGCTTCTCTGCAACTTCCTTATCCTCCTTAAGTGCTCCATTATTACATACTTCCCTTGTTTGTTTTCTCCTTCTGATGTAGTTGAAGAGTTCTTTGTCATTGGCCTTGATGTTATTAGTGATATGTTCCATGCAATCCTTTTTTGCACCCATTATTGTCTGCTTGCATTTCCTTTGTGCATGTTTGTGTTTCTTTTTCTTCTCCTCCTTTGGGCAAGACTTCCAGTTTCTGAAGGAAGCCTTCTTTTCTCTACTAGCTTCCTTGACACTACTTCTTAGCTATGCTGGTTAATGCTTGGACCTGGTACTACCTTCCCTGACCTTTGGTATACATTCTAGCTAAGCTTCTACTGTTGTGGTTTTGAATAACCCCCAAAGCGGTTTGGAGATATTTAACCGTTTGGACTCCCCATGTCAATTTCCTCTTTACTAGTTTCCTCTTTTGAAATCAAGTGTGACTGTGTTGGACTTCATTGGCAATTTTCCAATTAAATATAAATTAAATTTGATAGCACTGCGGTCTTTATTTCCAACTGGTTCAACAACACCCACATCTCATACTGAGTCCTAGGTGGCACCACTTAGGATTAAGTCCAGGGTTGCCTCCCCTGTGGTCAGTTCCATGACCAACTGTTTTAGGACATAGCCATTTAGGGTATCAAAAAAATATAACCTCTTTGTCACGACTGAAATATGCATTTGTCCATTCAATGTGAGGGTAATTGAAATTAATTACTAACATTACTACAACCACCTCCTCATACGATGCCTCCCTGATTTAATTCTCCATCTCATGGAAATCATGAGGCCACCCCTAATCAAGAATTATCTATATATCTAAATTTTTAAAAAATCAGAATAAGTGAATAAAGTTGGTGGGTAAGTGGATACATCAGGGAAATAAAATCAACTTTTTACCTACGCTTATTCTGCACTCCATTTCGATTTCATCACTCTACTTGTCCTGCTGCCAAATGCCAGGGTATTACACCCTAAATTGAAACACAAGTGCATACCAGACGCAATATTCAAATATAATCATGATTATAGTAAAGAGAAATTGCTGCTGTGCTAATTTACCTTAACAGCCTTTAAAGTGGCATTTTACCCAGGTTTCAGATGTGTGTCTCCTGTTGGCTTTAACTGGAGTCCTGCTCTCAAAAACTCAGCACCCCCACTTTACAAAAAAGAAGAAGAAAATCCTCCTTTATCAAAGACAAATTAGAGAACAGTGCGGCTGCACCTGGTGCAAATTGTGTCTAGGTTTTGCAAGTAAGCTACCAACAGTTTACCAGCTTACCATCATGATAGCTAAAGCTTGTCCATTAGTGCTCCCTCTGAGATATGATTCCTCTGTTACCTGAGCAGTGTGACTGACACTTTTACATGGCTGTTTTCCAACACTGTGGTGCAATGCAGTCCTATGCACACTTACCTGTCTGATGAAAATCAATGGGGTTTAGTTCTGAATAGAGATGTATACTAGGGGTGTACAGAGCGGTTCTTCTCTGCCCTGGAATTTGGGGTGGAGCGCCATTGAGCGGATTCTCCACTCTGATTTTCGGAGGGGGTCCATCTATCTGCACTACCAGATTACTCATCAGAAAACTGCTCCATTTTCGGATAAGTGCTTCATTATAAGCTGTGGCAATTAACCAAAATGCTTACAGCTGTCATTTTTAAAGATAAAGAGATGAAACTTGGCACCATGATAGTTCTTAAGTAGGGCTTTAGGCATGCCAGGTTCAAAGCAGATCACTTCATCTATTGGTTTTTAAAGGATTTTTTAAATATCCCCCTCAAACCCCCCCACAAAACCACCTGATTCTCCATTAATTCACCCTTGTACATTTATGGAGGGAGTTTTATCCTTTACTTCACCAGCAAAGTAAAGGATAAAACTCCCTCCATACATGTGCATGGGTGAATTAATGCATAATCAGGTGTATGGGTGGGTGGGCAGGTGGATTTGAGGGGGGTGGAAATTAAACAATTAAGGTATAAAGGGATCTCCTTCAAACTTGGCATGCCTAAAGCCCTATGTAAACACTATCATGCTGCCAAGTTTCATCTCTTTATCTTTAAAAATGACAAAGATGTAAGCATTTTGATAATTGTTATAGGCTAATGGAACAGCAGGCTGTCAAATTTTGACATCTGAGCTGTCAACACTTTTTTAAAAAATCTTTTAAAAATCAAGAGTTGAAAGGATCGCGTTCAAATTTGGCATGGCTATATCCATCCTTAAGAGCTATGATAGTACCAAGATTCATCTCTTTATCTTTAAAAATAATAGAGCTGTAAGCATTTTGGTTAATTGCCACAGCCTATAATGAAGCGGTTATCTGAAAATAGGATGGAGCTCCAAACGACCTTCACTCCACACCACAGGTATCCAGTGGTATAAGAAACGTCCCCTAACTGCACCAAAAGATTGGAGCTCCGTCTGAGCACCGTCAGACCCTCGGATTTTTGGTGTGGAGGGCAGACCCCTAATGTATATGATTAGCAAATGTGGTCATTTGGGGGTGACTGAAGTGCTAACTTCCCAAATCCATGTCATCACACCTCAAGGCCCATGACAGGGGTCAGATTCACAAGATTGCTTCCTAAGGAGGATACCAGTCTGGGAAGTAACCACGGCAACTACACAGATCAGTTAATATATATTCTGTTTTGTTTGTTTGACTGATTGATTGATACTCTGCCCTTTAATGTTTAGTACTTTATGAGTGTAAATGGCTCTGAAGGTGTCTGCCAATTGGACAGCATATAAATTTAATAAATAAATAAACAGAATGAAAACACCACAGTATGAAAGAATGGTATACAAGCAGTTAGTGGAATTAACAGCAACTATCCAATAGCATAAAAGCAGTGTACAAAGCATTATAAATCCTGGGCAAATCTTTAAAAGGTTTTTGCATGGCTCTAAAATGACATCAAAGGCCAGGTGAGCCTTCCTGGGGAGAGCATTCCACAGTGGATGGTGCCACAACTGAGTAGACCCTTCCCCTGTAACCAACCAACCACCACCTCAGGTGAAAGAGGTACCCGCAGAAGGGTCTCTCCTGAAAATCTAATGTATAGGCAGGGACACATGGAGACAAAATGGCCCTTCAGGTATCCCATTGCACAACTGAAAGGCTTTAAAGGTTAAACACACACACACATACTCCACTTTAAAGCTGAGTCTGCAAATGGACTGGGAGCTAGTGCAGTTGGCAAAGCACAGGCATAACGTGAGTGTAACTTCCAGTTCTAGCTAACAGCAGCTGCATTTTGATGCAATTGCAGCTTCCAAACTGTGTTTAAAGGCAGCCCCAGGTATATCACATAACAGTAGCCAACATTCAGCCAACATTTTTTTAAGCCATACAAAATTATACTGATTCCTATGGCACAGAGGGCAAATGCAGGAACAGCATAGCAGCCCACATGAAAGGATGCTAAACATTACAAAATAAGGTACCTTGCGGGGCGGTGGTATTAAACTCTGGAGTTAAAGTGCTAAGCTACCTCAAGAAGACCCAAGATTGCAATTTAGGGATATGCAGGAGTGCATCCAGAAATCACTCCTATGTCTGAAAACATCAAGTCAGGATCTCTCCTATGCTAAAAACACCAAACATAATGTTGGAACAAAAATTCGCAACTTCGAATATAACCTGATGGGATCTGAGCTGGAGGTTGCCAACTAAGAAAAATATCTCCACCCCTGGCCTAGTGAAAGAAATGGCTTTTCTTACATACGTAAAAATTTAAAGTAATCCTTTGATAAGCAGTGAGGGTGAGCCTAAAGATGAACTTGATATTCCTGGTGTTGCTTGGGTCCCTGAATAAGGTTTATCACATTTATTTGATAAATAAGAAATATCTCTGTGACATATTCATCTTTAAAGAGAGGACGGGCAGGGGAGAAAGAGCCTTGGAGTACCCCTCTGCAGTATAACAGCAATTGCTGCCCATCCTACTTGCCACCCTCATACTCCCGCTGCTGTGACAGCAACTACTCGGCCTCCTGGCTGGCCCCAATTCTCCAATGTGGGCTCCCTCAAACTGATGACATCATCCAGAAGCACAGACCCTGGCACCTGTTGTCTTGGTGACAGAGGAAGGGGCACCATGGGTAACTATTTTCAAATTCAGTACTGCCGCAGCAGATGGGTGTTTCTGGGCATGCACAGAGTGCCTCCCTTCCCTCTCTCCCTCCTAAAGGCCAAGGACGTGTGCACACTTCCCCCTTTGGGTTGGAGGCAGATTCTGAGAAAACAGTGGTATTATTCAGGGTGCCTTTGATGTGGAATTGGCCTGACTGCTCAAGACCAACCTTAGGAGACTGGCTTATGAAAAGCATGCAACACCCACCTGGCCACACACTAACAATGGCTGCCAAAGCCCAGTAAGTCTTGCTCGGAGTTGTAGGTGTAAGCCTATGTTTTGTATTAAATTCTTAAAAAATATATTTTAAACCCCCAAATTCAGGTTTTAAGATTTTTTCTGGTACACTGTACACAAAGCATGCCAAATTTCAGGCTTGTACCTCATGAGGAAGTGGGTAAACATTTCCAGACATACAAACCCACACATATACTTTCAGCTTACACACATACACACACTCATGCATCCACCCATGATGTAGTCTTTGAAGGAGAAACTTTGCTTTTAAAGATTTCAGTGGGGGATACTTCTTCAATATACAGTAGCTCTTCAGCTTTACCAGCTTGTGAATGCTGCTCACAGATAAATGTATAGTTTACAAATATCATAAAATTCTATCCAGTTATATAAAATCAGCAGGACTATATTAGCCAGCAAGATCCTGATTAGTTCTCATGTACATCTGCATAGGCTGATTTATAATAAGATCATTCACTAGAACTGTCAATGGAGATTTGAGAATGGCTATCGGTGTCACAGGAAAGAACGATTGAGGTTTCCATAAACCAAATGCTAAGGTCTTACTGGGAAAGGCTGCAAGGATCACATGAGAAGAAAGCATACATTTGTCCAAAGCATCTGTATGATACATGCATATGGGTATGCACACACTCATGAGCAGCGGGTCAGAGGTCCTTTGGCAATGAGTAGTTTTGTGATGCTAGGATTTCTAGCTAGCCACTGTTGGATTAGCGTGACACTCGGATATCTCTTTTTAAAATGAAATACCATTTATGCTCATGAGGGCTGAAAGACTGTGAGAGCACTGCAAAGTGGAGGCCTCTATTTATCCAAAGGTCAAGGATGATTGTAAGCAGGCGGTCCAATTACGCTATCTCTTGCCAACTAGATGCAGAGGGAGGAGAATGGGAAACAGACATTTCTCTCTGAAGCTGCCAAATGTAACATTTCAGCCTTCATTTTTCAAGGAAGCAGGTGTACAATTTTATGTTGCTTGAAGTCAAAGTGAGGAGCGCTTCCGATGGCATATTTTGTAGTTTCATCCATTGTGAAATTATAACTTCAATAAAGCTAGTCAATGGGGTTAAGGGTGTGTATTCAAATATATCTCCTTACTAGTCCTAATTAAGTGATAGAAGTCTTGTCTATGGTACCAATTGAAATTCACTTCAAATTACTTCCCAAAAAAGCCTTGGATTTGTTGTTTTGTAAGGGTGCTAACCATTCTTTGTTAGAAATCCTCACTCAAGTTTTGTTTGTTTATTATTTGCTACACTTTTAAACCACCCAATAACACAAGTTCTCTGAGCAGTGCACAATACACTAAAAACACAAATTGCAAACAATGAAACAATGAATGAAAACTTCACATAATAAAACCAAGATAAAATCAGCCCCAAAGAATAAAGGCACTCGAAGTTTCCTTGGGTAGGAGCCATAGCAGACATCCAAGTTTGGAAACAATTTAAGTTTAAACAATTTAAAACACAAGAGCTAAACTGTGTATTATATTGTTGTTAGCAATGTTATTTTCTCTTTGTAAATGCAGCCTTGGGACACTCGCAACTTAGATAGTAGCCACACAATGGGGTTGGTGAGTATCTAACATTTTCCTCACATACCATGGCCCTGATCCAGATTTTCCCCTCCTCTGTTGCTGCTATTACACATGGAGGGAACAACATGCAGACTTAAATTTTTAGCAGCTCCAGGGGTGCAATCTAGAGTGAGACAGAGGACGGGGAAGAAAGTGTTATACTCTGATCCAAATTTGAGAGAGGCAGGGTTGATTGCGAGGGGGAAGTTCCAGAAATAAAAACACAGACACCAGAGCTTGGGTTAAAATTAGGGCCTCTTTATTTACTCATGGATATGCTACCTTCCATGGATCTGAGTGTGAATGTGTGGGAATCTATTTGCTTATCTGCAGGCTCTAGCCAGCCCCTCAGGGCGAGCCACTCTGCTGGAAACAGGGGGTCGGCTACACTTAAGTGTTTGGTGAGACCGACCCACATCTTCCCCACTCTGTCTGCATAGCTGAGTAAATGAGACGAGAAGGTCCCCAAAAGCAAACCACATCCTGACACGAAAGCTGCAAAGCCCCCGAGGAGCAGGACCTCTGGCTTGCCAGTCACCATAAAGGTGCAAGAGTGCTCACCCTCAATATTCTGACTTCCAAAATTCCTGCACAACCCTGCCATTTATAATTGACCTATTTATCCTCCGCTCTAAGAATTGAATCCAATATGGAGCAGGCAAAAACCTGAACATTCCTAGATGACAGGGAAAATTCTTATTCAGCCCCTCCTACAAAGGAGGTGACAGGTTTAGTCCCATACTAGTTTATAGAAGACCGTTATATCACACAAACACATTCTTTGTGAACCGCCCAGAGAGCTTCGGCTATTGGGCGGTATAAAAATGTAATAAATAAATAAATAAATAAATAAATAGGGAGGGAGGGTGGGGCTGAAATCGAAAGAGGCTGAGATACGCTGGGGTGAGCCTTTATACTCTTGGCTCCAACCCCGCCTCACGAGGCAGTATGCGTGCCTAGCGTGTGTACTGCTTTGTTTTTCTTTCTGTTCCTCTCCTCCTGTCGCAACAGCCGACACCCCCCCCAAAGCTGTGCCAGTGGGGTGGGGATCAGGGTTTTACAAAATTACTTTGGAAGAACCAAACTCAGAGCTCCAACATAATGTGTAGTTTGGCCCATAGCCACAACTGATCCTACTTACCACCACACATGCCTATTTAGCGCCATGGAAGCAAGAACACTTCATTTCCAATGCTGAACTTCTGTTTCCTCCATTTGCCTCAGAAGACCGTTATATCACACAAACACATTCTAAAGCACAGAGGAAAACCCTCCAGGAATTTAAAAGCACGTGTGATCCCAGCAACACAACTTTCCAAGTCAATACACTAAACCTGTACCAAAAATGCTGCCTAATTTCCCAGGTATTCTCATGTTGCAAAATCGAGGTGGCATTTTTTGTGAAATTCTCTGGGGACTAAGATAAAATATTTAAATCTTCAGGTCCTGGAGGTGGCTTCTTTTAACAAGTGGGTAGAACAACTTGTGGTGCATTGATTCTGTAAAAAAAAAAAAAAAAATGAGGGGGAAAAAAAGATCCAAATCAGCAGAGGGAGCTACCAGTGGAATTTCAGAATGTTTTTAGGATATTTTAAGGATGTTTTAATCATGTATACTATGTTTTTAATCAGTTTTTATGTGGTTTATATTCGCTGTTGTTCCCTGCCTCGATCCAAGTGGAGAGGCAGGTAAAAAATAAATTATTATTATTATTATTATTATTATTATTATTATTATTATTATTATTATTTTCTGTTATGGGGGCCAATAATGATTATCTCTTTCTCGCTCATGGCAGTTTTTCTAGATGGACATGACGGGCATTGCCAAGTCATGCTGTCTTTTACAGATTCAGGAATTTCCTGACAATTGAGCATGTTTTAAATATGACTGCTTTCTGGATGTTGGTGTGGATGTATTTTGGTAGGCCCAGTTTCTGAAGATTTTCTGTATTGTTTTTTTATGTGATGCCGGTGACTGATGTGACTAACAGAATAATTGTGACCTTTTCCTCTTGCCATAGTTCTTTGACTTCCATGGCCAGTGGTGTATATTTTTCTCTCTTTTCCTCTTCCTTTTCAACAGCATTTTTGTCATTCAATATTGCTATGCCAATGAGGTATGTGGGTTTTCTTTTTTTGTCTATGATCATTATATTTGGTCGGTTGCAAGGTATTGCTTTGTCAGTATGAATTGTTCTGTCCCAGTATATTTTATGATCTGCACTTTCCAAGATTGTTTCGGGTGAGTATGTATAGTATGGAGTAGGTTGTTTGATAAGGTTGAATATTATTATTATTATTATTATTATTATTATTATTATTATTATTATTATTATTTTAACCACAGTGCCTCAGAAATGATGCTGCATCCTGACACACGGTCACTTACAACCCCTTAAGAGGGTACATGGCACAGTATCCCACAGGGCCTCTCTGCTTCCACTGGTTTCATTGCACTCACAGGACTCACTTCTTGCACAACGGAGCTTTGTGGCTTCAAAAAATAACCCCAGAAATGAGTACAAATGTTCATTTCTGGCACATGTCAGTAGAGCACCTTTCTGTGAGGTCCACTGACCTGTCCCATCCTGGAAACAAATGCTTCCGTTTGTTTTGGTTTACTTTTAGAACCACACAAACACACCACTGTGCAAGTGGTGGGTCCCATGACAGGCACAATCAAATACTACCCATGATGACCCTACAGAGACACCAGTTTGGAGTTCTGCTATTGTAAACTGTGGTGGATCAATTTGTTACAGAAAAGAATGGAAACACAAGCCACTTTGCAACTTAAGGTAAGCTGGACATTTTAAGAATTTCTCTCTGTCCATGAAAAATGCCTGTATGGGCAGGAAGGGGTTTGATTTCTTACCATGATTCTACTTTTTTAAAAAATCAAGCTGAAAGTTCAGTTCAATGGTACAAGAGACCATTGGTTTTCCACTTGGACAATCCAAACTCCATTGGATAGAGTAGCGATCTGTATCTTCACTAAATAGATCCCACCTACCTTTCAATCTAATCATGTAATATTTGTTGGTGTATGTACTTGGCACAGCAATTTCAATAAATACAGTAATACATATTTTAGTATTCCATAAACCTCTCAGAACTACATGTTTATGGTTCTGTCTACATTAAAAGATTTAGAGCAGGCTTCCCCAGCCTGGTGCCCTCCAGATGTGTCAGGTTGCAACTCTCATCATTCCCATCAGTCAGGATGTGACTGATGGGAAGGCTGGTTTAGAGTATCAGACTAGGATTGGCATGACCTAAGTTCAAATATTCAATCAATCATGAAGCTGACTGGGTATTCTAGGCCAACTCTGATAATTCTAGTGATCGCCTGTTAGTTCAGCAGCATTACATTTTTAATCCTACTACTTTAAATTGTATCTTGCTTAACAGTGGATGGAAAACATTTTCAACCAACAGTTTTTGCCACCTCCTTCTACTATTTTTCTCCATCAGCTGCCTAGGATCTCTGCTCAGATACAGACTCAAAAGTAACTTTGACCCTGTTCAGATGACACACTAAGTTAAGCATTTTGTTGTTACGCATTTTGAGCTAAACATTATGGCTTAGCGTGTTGTGTGAACCATTCCTAACCTTGGTAGGTACATAACCACAGTTTAAACATGCTCACTAATCATTTGCTGCAAAAGGGTTAGCAGCCTAACCATGGCTTAGCGTGTTGTATAAACAGGCCCACTGACATTTTACATTCCATTAATAATATCAGTCATAGACTTTTAGATAAAGGCTCTACTTATTGATTATCATTAAAGACAAACTATGACGTTCGAAAGGTTATGCTACTAATACACATACATGTTACTTTAATCAAAAAATAAATAATCTTCAGTTACTGTTTATTTGTTTGTTTGTTTGTTTTAGGAACATCTCTCTCTCTCTCTCTCTCTCTCTCTCTCTCTATATATATATATATATATATATACACACATACATACTCTGGAATTAAGGGGAAAATTTGTATAAAAAGTAATAATCAAGTTTTAAAATGGATTTTTAATTTTAAAAAACTCTTATGACTATAAGCATACCACCTAAGAATGTATTCTCTGTACACTTTTATGTTTTAATTGAGCTGTGTCATAGATAGCAGCTTGCATTGCATATGCACACCTGTTTTGATCATCAAGTCAGATATATGGAGGGTTTTAGGGTTGATCAGCCACCGTTACTTGTAATCTGCAGGTGCAAATATTGCCTGTGTTCCCCCAAATTTTGAACACTTGTGGATTGATGCTCTGTGTGTGTGTGTGTGTGTGTGTGTGTGTGTGTGTTCATTTGTCTACACTTGGCATGCACTCAGTAAAATCCTTGTATGTGCCTTTTCCTGCCCTGCTCAGTGAAAAGTTGGAAAGAGTGCAGTTGTATAAAGCAATGGCTAGCAGATTTTTTTATGGGTGAAATTTATGGAGTAATGTATCTACTTTTAGCATGACTATTGTTAAACCTGGGGATCAGGCAAAGTGACACCGAGTATATTGCTTTATCAATTGGATTCGTTCGAGTGAAAAATGCTGATTATGCCATCTCTATCCCCTGGGTGCAGAAACACTGCTTTGCTACTTGAACGGTCGATACATAAAAGTCAAATTCATTATAATTTGTAGCTTTTTTTTCTTGAAGAAGAACACAGTTCTCAGTACATCAATATCAACTCTTAAATCCACATAGGATAGAGAAGGTACAGCACCGTAATTCAATCTCTTTACACTTAATACGGTCAGGAAGGGAGAATGAAAACAGCCTCTTGTAAAATGATGGGGAAACCAGGATGCAATCATACTGATGGAGCTGTGCAAAGGAGTCATTTTACACCATTTGTTACCAGGGCAACAAATATAGTGAGTCCCATACATCTAACAGGTGACATTTTAGCTAAGAAATTGCTTCTTTGGTATTTTTCCCCCCTGTCTATGAAAAACAATGTTACCAGCATTTTCACTTGTCATGTGCTATAGGGCAACATATTCCTGCTGACAGGCCTATAATGGAAAAATAGAGCAGTTAAACAGTATTACAGTCGAACTTTTAAGATACATGCTAATCTGGTTTTTAAAGAAAGACTTCAGACATTTTCAAACACCCCAGAGACTCAAGTGGCTGGAAATTCATATATGGGTGTGTTTGGATGAGCCGCCAGATGCGTCTAGTTGCAATTTAACCTTCTCTGTTCTTTTTGATTTACCTCCAGCCTCTCGGATTCCTTCTAAATAAACACATCACAGGGCCCATGTTTCACCGACTGACACATGCAAATGGGCATAACAGGTACTGAAAAAGTCGTGCACTCAGTTTGGTTCAAGTGATAAGGTCAAGGAAATGCCTGCCCTTTAGGCAAGTCTTTCATACATACTTTGTCTGTTCATACTGGGGGCTTGTTTTGAGTGCATGGGATGGATTGTGTGGAATTTAAGAATAAAAGATCTTCATCTCACTCTCTGCAGAAAAACTTCAATGTGGGTCAGGTGGGGAAGGCACTAGTGGGTGGCGGATGTGGGTCAGGTGGGAGAGGCTTGTTTAGAGCTGGAACTGAGTACTGCCATTTTTCATGGATACTGGCAACTATTCCTCCTTGGCAGTATTGGTTTGATGGTCTTAAATTTCCATATTGAATTCAATGGATGTATTTCAAACGCATATTGTGTTTTGATCTGCATTCAGTTCTAGTGTGTGATCTGTGTAAATTCAAGAACAAACTGCTATGAATTTCTCATACATCCCTCAGGACCAGATGGTGCCCCCTCATTCCTTGTACAGAAGCTGAACAGACTGGCAGTGGCATCTTAATTGAACAAGACCGCATCCTACAATGAAACTGAAGCCACAGGCTAGCTTCGAGGGTGCAGGCCAGACTATCTGGCAAACAGAGTTCTGTCCTCCTACATCTTGTCATTGCTTGCTCACTATTCCATATGGCACCTGCCCAGTCAAACCAATGCTGTAGCAATACCAACATGCATCACATCAGCAGACCAGTGCATGTACACGAACAATGCCTGGCCTGGGGTGGCTGCCTCTCTGCCTGCTGTCTGTAGCACGTTGAGAGAAGACAACTGGGCAAGCCAGACCACCCAGACCAAGAACAAGCAAGCATCACTGCCACTGGAGCACCAGTTCACGAGGATGAGAATATCCAGGGAGGAATGGCTGGGGGTACTGATAATGATGCCACCCAACATGCTGCTTGAGGTGGCCAGCTCACTCTGCACTCTAATGGAAGGACCCACCTTGCAAAGAAAGGGAAAGGAAGGGAAGAGAAGGGAAGGGAAGGGAAGGGAAGGGAAGGGAAGGGAAGGGAAGGGAAGGGAGGAAGGAAGGAAGGAAGGAAGGAAGGAAGGAAGGAAGGAAGAAAGAAAGAAAGAAAGAAAGAAAGAAAGAAAGAAAGAAAGAAAGGAGCATACATACAAAGGGGGGAAATCTATTGAGGTAAGGCAGAAAGTAAATTGCAGGATGGGCAGGAAATGAAAGAACATTTTGCTACAAATATAGGAACAAAAGAAACAGCACATATAATATAAAGGATGGGATGAGAGTCTTCTATCTTTAGGCAATATTGAAAACCATCAGTATTAGTGACTGAACATGATGTGTCTGGCAATGCCATGGTCATGATATGGAGTATTAGAGAAAGGACAGCACAATACATTACAGAGACAAAGGGAGCTATCTACTTCAGTGGCAAAGTAAATAGGTGGAATTAAACTGAAGTACAAGATGGAATCAAGTTCAAGGTGAGTTTAGTATGCAGACCAAAGGTAAGGCGCTAAGTGGCACATCAGAAACCACCAAATTCCAATTATGAAAGGTATTTTTAAGTACACTTTGCTGAAACTCCAGCTGGTGAACACTCTCTCTTCATGAAGTGGAATCATATCTCAGGGAATGGTTTGTTCAAAATAATGTCTATCATCAATAAAGTATCAATAAAGCCAGCCCCCTCCCCAAGGATTTAGTTAAGTGCAGAGTTAAGACATTAGGTAAGGACAGTTTAAATACCAAATGGCAAATAGGAAACTGAGCCATTCCAGCCATAAGAGCTGATACAGTGGGGGTTGTTTCATCCTGGGTTTGACACAGAGTGCATATGCAAGAAAAGACAGTTCTGTCCATTTTTAAACCAATGAATTCTTTGCATTCATTCTTTGTTGGAGTAGTCTAGAGAAATTTCCATCTCCGCAGGTCTGCTTTGTCATGTCTAGCCTCTCCTTCCCCTTGTATTTAAGCACTAGTCTGGTAGCCATAGACAACCATGGATTGCATGCAGGTGAGTGACTGGGCTGATGGTAGACAGATGAAGTGACGAAGGTGAGATGGAACAGAGAAACCAAGGCCAGATCTACACCAGCCAAGATAGGACACTTTGAATATGGTTTGAAAACTGTATATGAAGTGTGTCCTGCACCCCAACAGTTGTCAATACTGTTATGAACCATTTTAAAGCAGTAGTGTAGATCCTGCCCAAGTAGGCTGCTAGAGAAAGGAAGCCTCTTCCTCCATACCAAACACTGAAATACACTTCTCTGACTTCCCTCTGTCAGTCCCCAACAAGCTCGTAGAACTTTCTGCTGGCTAGTAACTCGTATGAGCTTAGGCTGCTCGAGCTCCTTGTGTAGAGTCATCCCCTCTCACTCCTTGTGCCCTAGCAGAATACTTTATGATTTAATAGTATTTTAGAAAGGATGGTAAATCCTACAAGCCAAACCTCTTCCATTCTTTGAGTGATTCTATTATTCTGGACTGTCTGTGAGTTTCAGTTGAGTCCCTAACGGCTGTCCTATTTGCCTACATGCGAACCACACTATTACTTAACTCTGCATGTTGAAAAGTGGCTCAGGATACATCAGCAAGAGCACAAAAGATGAGAGATAAAACTAAAATCTATTCTACAATGAAAGGACTTGTACAATAAAGTGCTTTTCTTGGGAATTGCACTTTCCCCCCCTACAAACGCACAATAACCAAGGTCCACAATACAATAAAATGATTTCTATTACATTCACACTGAGTCCAAACTGATCAGTAGAAAGGCTTTGGCCATTTTGTGCTGCATCTGCTGATGTACAAATGATGAAGGGGGAAAGGTAGTTATAATGGACAATTTAACAAGGAGAATACACCATGTTATACATGTCCTTGTTTCACACAAATGCAGGAACAGATTCAACTTTATGTGAAATTTCATTGAAATGAATGAAATTATAAATCAGCTGAAGTGTGATTTAGGTACATTTGCCATCAAGCCAGCCATTTATATTCATCCTATACTGTTCAATGGAGAAGAGATCAACAAAAAGGGAGACCCTGAGCATGGATTTCTGATGCTGTCTTATGCAGAAATGATCATCCCATTCTTTCACAGGTATGAGGCAATGGTTCTCCAAGCACATGGCAGTCTCCCCCAATGGAATTAAATAGATAGTTGCTAGGAAAGGTAGTACATCTCTGGGCCAAGTCATTTTTGGAATGGCCACTTTCCCATCACCAAAAAAGAGGGAATGTATCACCAAAAAAGAGGACAAAGGGGGGACACATACCGGGTGACCTGTACGCCTGCTCAGTCTGGTGTCATGGTGCTAAGTGCTGATGGGCAACTTCAAGGGCCTTGATCTCCCTTCCTATGTTTTTTTTTTAATCTTTGGACTGGCAGTCCTTGAAATAGAGGATGCCTTCAAACAGAAGACTGTCCTCTGACAACTCTTCCAATATAGGACTGTCCTTTGTAAAGTAGGATACATGGCCACTCAAGCTATTTTAACTGCCATTAGACCATGAGTAGGAAGGCAAATTTTCTACAATACAATATTCTATTGTATTATCCAACAGCCTAATTGTTATTGCTGCTATTAAACCACTGGGAAGATTTTGTTGGTCTTCTGCAAATTATCCAGGATGCTATTAGTATATCAGGATTTAACTTCTGCCCACGGTTGGCCTAGGCAAGTATAAGTGTTGGGTTGAACACAAAGGAGCTTCCTCCATCAGAGGAAACTCATCCAGATCCAACTCATTATTTTTCTTGATTTATTAATCAGAATCAATGTTACAATCTTGTAGAACCCCTGAGTTACAAGAAGTAATGTTATCCATATCTGTCAAAGAAGACACAAGGGATGCAGTTTTGCACTGCAATTGTGTTGTTCAGAGAGATTAAAACATTCACAGTAAGCAAATACAATTTTGTTTCCATTGTTTATCTCCAGAAGTATAATTTCCTACTGATTTTAATGGGGTTAGGGACATTTATGCCACTGGAGTAATAATACATTGTATATGTCACTACCAAACGGCTTGGGTCCTAACTAAGCTTCAGTGAACAGGACGGCTCTTTCCATTCATGGATGGGACCAAGAGCCAGCTGTGGAACATTTCAGCGGAAGAGGGCCATTTTTGCCACTTTTCCCTGGCTACCCCCTCCCCCAGTACACTGTTCCACAGGTTTCCCCAACTCTCCAGAGTAGATTTTCAGGGGACACAAGGGGAAAAGTCACTGCCCCCTTCCACGGGTGAGAGCATCCCATGGGTGAAAGTCAAAGGACATTCCCCTCCATGTAAGGAAACCCAGAACCCATTATCCTTTTGCTTTCCTGTGCTGAATAATCTTGGCAATTAAAAAGAGTATCAGTGAAAGAGAAAAGTAGCACTGAGCAATATTTATTTTCAGAGCTGGCAGGGGGGGAGCCTCTACAAAAATTTTAATTCATTTTTTTAATTAGCAGCAGTAGTAGTAGTATTTACCACATTTATATACTGCTCAATTAACTAACACAAATTCCAGAGCAGTGAACATAGATATAAACAGTAAAAGAAGGAAGATTAAAAAAGCAAATTAAAATTATTCAATTTAAAAACCAAGGAGCCAGGGGAAAAATACAGTGGCTAGTCAGTTGGGGAAGACTTCTCAAAACAGAGATGTTTTCAGGAGGCGTTGGAAGCAGCCTACTGTTGGCGCTTGTGATGTTCAGCTACCTATTATGTATTAAATGTAAATATATGCAAAGTTAATAGTTTATATTATGCATAAAGTTCCAGGAAGTAAGTAGGCCTTAATGTACTTACAATTTCTATGCACAGGTTGAGCTCGTAAGGGTGGGTGGGTTGAATGCCCGAGTGCTGATTGGATGGTGGAGGGACAGTGATTAGATTGGCTGTGTGAGAAGGGGAGGAGCTGGGGAAATGTAGCTATATAAGATATGAGACAGAAGGGTGTGAGGGTTGGGTTATGATACTGCGAAGAAAAGAGTAGAAGTAGAGGCAAGAGAAGTAGATGATTATATGAGAGAAGTGGATGATTATATGAGAATGAAGATAGTTGAGTTATAGAGCGTAGTATAGTAGAACCTTGTAAGAAAGAACTGACAGAAACCAATAAGCTTAGAACCTTGTAACCATATGCATTTGAACTGAACTCGATCATCCCAGAGTGCAGGACATGGAACAATGGGCTCAAGTTACAGGAAGCCCAATTCTGGCAGGACATCAGAAAAAACTTCCTGACTGTTAGAGCAGTACGGCAATGGAATCAGTTACCTAGGGAGGTTGTAGGCTCTCCCACCTTAGAGGCATTGAAGAGATAGCTGGACAGCCACATTTCAGGGATGCTTTAAGGTGGATTCCTGCATTGAGCAGGGGGTCGGACTCGATGGCCTTATAGGCTCCTTCCAACTCTACTATTCTATGATTCTATGAAGACACCAGTAAGCTTATGTACATGCAGTTACTTATTTTAATAAATTCTAATTACTTTTAAACAACTGGTGTAGTCTGTGGAGAAGTGACAGAGGAGAAAACAATTAATGTTGGCAGCGGAATGAGAAACTGAAGGCTAGGTTACTGAGCTGTAGTGCTGTGGGGCCTGAAGAATAAAAGAGAGACAAGAGCAGCTGCAGTAAGCCAAAACCCTCACACACATTATTAGCACAGGGGGGGACTGAAGTAGGTGCTAGTGATGTAGATAGTCCTGTCAGGTGAAGCCAAGAAGACACAGGTGGGCAATACATCACAGTGCCTGCCTGACCTCCTGGGGCAGGGAGTTCCACGGAGAAGGGGCCACTACACCAAAGGCTCTTCTCCTGGTGGATTCTGATCAGGCCATAGGTCCATATGGAACCACCAGGAACATGCCCTCCGATGACCTCAGTCATTGGCCAGGTTGGTAAGGGAGAAGGCTTGCCTTCCCTGAAAATCACAGATTTAATTTTTTACCTATGTGAAATCAGAAATGATGCCTCATTTGAGCTGCCATTCTGAGGAAATGGCTAAATAGTTGGCCTTGGGAGGATAAGGTATAGCAAGACTATATAAGTATTGTTCAGAAAGAATGATGTGAAGCTAGTATTCACAAGAGAGAAAACGTATTGATCCTCTCCCCCTGAATAATGTTTTGTCTCATTTATTCTCTGATGTGCACTGTCAGTTTAGGCAATTATTTGGGCCTTTGATTCTGGGAAAACAGCTTAGTGTGAGTATGAACTGTGAATTAGAAGTTACAGAACTGTTCCTGGACCAGAAGTAATAGCAGCCATTGTGTGTAAATTTCTTCTCATATACACTGTCCATACTTGATCCAAAACCTGTTGGAATTAATCAGAATCTTTTCAAGAGACAACTTCAAAAGGTTTTGAGCACCACCTGCTAAGAAAGAGAATATAATAATTCTGAATACTTCTAGGCAACTGTAGTGGGGCTTTACACTGTGGCCCTCCTTGTGGACCACTGTGGGCTGTCAGGTTATCTTGACCCCTTTGCCTACATCTATCAAGAATCTATAGCAAGGAGTGAGGAACCTGTAGCACTAAAGATGCTGTAGGACTCCAAAGGCAGGGGTCAGGATAATAGGAGTTGGAGTTGTAAAATATCTGGAAGCCCACAAGTTTTCCAACCTATTTATAGGATAGGCACAGTAGCCCTTCCCATGACAGTGGCAGAGCGATGTGTAGATGAGTTATCACCAAATTAATTTACAATGAGGAGGGTTTTATAGTAGGCAACTGATGGGTAAGATAAGGTTATTAAAACCCCTGGCTGCTGCCTTTCACATTTGCAATCCCCTTCCCTCCAGACATTTTCCTCGATGGGGCTGTGAAACCTCAACATTATAGGGAGTGAAATGGCTAGTGAATGACAGGCTGGGAAAGTGTTCTGCACCATCTTCCACCTGCTGTTTTAAATGATCACCACCTCCACTTTCTATACATTCAGCACAACCCTGTCCTAACAAATGGATCACATAAACACAACAGTAGAACTGATGTGATGCCTACCTGTCTTTACTTTGGGAGGCAGGTGAACATAGAACAGGGCCATCCTACCCATGTTGTTGTCATGGACGGATTGGTACGTGTGGGAAGCCTTTCAGGTAGCCTGGCCTCAAACCATTTAGAACTTTAAAGATCAGCATCACCATGCTGAAAACAGTCTGGTGGCCAACAAAGAGGGGAAAGTACTGGAGCTGTATCCTTAGTGCCGTAAGGTCCCTCTGACAGCTGCAGTCTGTGTTGGAAAATCACAGGCTGAACCAATGACTAGCAGTAGTAGCAGCGGCTCTCAGTTTAGGACGCAGCAAAGACCAATGAGGCAAAGGATTCCTTGTAAGTTAAAAGTAAATCCTTTACTGACAGTTGCAATAATTTAGTTATGGCAGCACATGTACAAATATTCAGACGATCAATCAATACAGCATACATCAAGTTGGGGTAAGATGAGGGAATAACAAACATGCAAAACACAGCTACTTATATAGGCAGACCTGTACACTGATGCAATCACTAATTGATTAATTACTGAAAATACATTCCCCACAATAAATCAATAAGTGTCCATCTGAAATGTTGACCTTTAAGTGATTGTGTTCTGCTGACTCCTCACTTCTTCCAGGTCCTCAGGTAATTGTAAAAACAGTGGAAAAATAAAAACCAGGATCCAATGCAGGATCCAACAGTCTGGGCCACTTACCAGTTCTGAGTACTTTTCAAAGACAATGGCCATGGCTAGATGGGGCGATATCCCGGGGATCGCCCCAGGGTCATCCCTGTGCATCCACATGATGCACAAGGGATCCTGTGAGCAGGGAGGGATGATCCCTCACTTTCCCTGGGATATCACCCTACCCTTATATCCCAACTTCTCCCATGGTCCTGGGATGATCCCGAAACCGGGGGACGTGTGGCTGGGCATCCTGCTTTTGTCCCAGCTCCTCATGAGTAAATGTGAGGAGCCAGGAACCGAGCATGGGGCTCTGCAAGCACTCCATGCCCATCGGGGGTAGTGGGGAGCAGGGTCAGGGCTTTTTTTTTCCCCAAAAAAGACTTACTTTTGTGCTGAAGTGCTAGTATGCTCCAGCTCCTGTTTCTGCAATGTCCTCTTCTTCCTGGAACGTCACTTTCCACGTGTAGACGAGGGGGACGATCTCACAATCATCATATCGCGAGATCATCCCCCTCCACCCCCCTTGTCTAGCCACGCTCAATATGAGAATCTGTGGCCATTCAGATGTTGTTGAACTACAACTCCCTTCATTTCTAACTATTGACCATTCTGGCTGAGGATGATGGCAGCTGAACTCCAACAATGTCCCAAGGACCATATATGTTCCCCAGTCCTGCAGTATAAGGTTATTCAAGGACCCAGGAAAATGTAGGGAGGTGGTCTAGGCAGAGTATGGGATTATTTATTACAACAACTTTAGAATCAAATGTCTAGGCCTACCAGTTTAGATTTAGGCCTGTCAGTTTCTTTCATGGCTGCTAGGTCTATCTTACTTACAGAGAACTAGAATCCTAAAATTAACCCAGATCAAAACTGCTCCAGGTTCTAGTATGCTAGAATTCCTAGGAAAACATGGAGTGGACGTCAGCCCCGCATAGAAGTTCCATCTGGATGTATTTCTATAATATGACCAACCGTGCAATCCTATGCATGTTTGCTCAGAAGTCCCACTGCATTCATTGGTGTTTACTCCCAGGTAAGTGTGCATATTATTGCAGCCTAAGCCAATCTTCTCCAGGTAAATGCATAGTTAGCATACTAACCTGAGCTGGGAAAAGATGCTGGGACCACTGCCACTACCCAGATATCCAGCACCAGATCAAGAATAACCTCAAACTGCAAACCTGACCTTTAGAGGGAACGCATGTGTCCAGAACAGGCTGCAACCTACTCCCAAATCAACAACACTTCCATCACATCTGGATGAAGTTTCAGTTTGTTTATCCCATCCTTTCCATTATCTCAGGGACTGATTCACAGTCTCCACTGGCTCCACTGGAGCTAGATAACATCAGCATACTGAAGTGATGACAGAACAAACCAGATCTCTGGACAACACCCACACAGCAGCTTCATGTAGATGTTAAAGGAGGTACATTGCATAACCAGCATAGCAAGTCATTCTTATGAGCCCGATTGTAGATTGAGATATTTATTTATTTATTGCTTGCATTTACATACTGCCCCATGGCTGAAGCTCGCTGGGATCGCAAGGGTTAATCCATCAATATTTTGTCATCACCATGAGGTTAAAATGTGTAAAGGGGTGAGGCAGCTGTTTTCTTCTAGATTCTTTTAAAGCAAATGGTGTCACCCTGATACATTAGCTATAAGACCAGATTCTTAAGGCAACTTTGCCCTTCATTTCTCACAGAAATGGTCGTGAAAAAGATGCACCAGAAAAGTGTTTTTAGGATGTGGCTTATGACCATCTGCATCTCAGCACAGGGACCATCCTTCAAAGTGACAGGTGAATAAATGGTCTGGCCTTCTTTCTCCATCTGTCACCATTTCATATACCCAGCTCATTTTTTTATGTTACAGTGCTACTACAGTAACACACACATGTAATTTGATTTTCACAGGTTGGCCCATAGAGTCAGCTTTATCTATTTTAGCCCTTTCATAGGAAGAGATCAAAGCAGTTTTGTCAATGACCATATCAACAACAATAACAACAACAACAACAACAACAACAACCATCTCCTCAAAATATGATCAGTGCTCCTAGGCGCATTGTTGTCATAGTGCTTTGAATCTGTTGCAGTGTGTAGTGTAGCAGTGTATAGTAGTCCTGTTCAGTGTTATAGCCAGCCAATCAGCAAGACTTTCTTTCAGGATACTCCATTCCATTTCCCCTCCCAGTTTGACATTTCCCCCAACAGTCAGACAGCATTCCATGGCTGCTGAAAATGTTCAGTCTTCATTAGATTGGTTTTTTTTTTTTGGGGGGGGTATGTGAGTAGTAAAAGACAGAGGAAAGAAATGGTGGTTCAATGGTGCTTAATGAGGATGGCAAATTGATAACAGATGACAAAGGCTGAAGTGCTCAATTCCTACTTTGCCTCAGGCTGTAGCTACACCTAAGGTTTATCCCAGGATTGTCCTGGGGTCAAACCTGTTCATCTTAGTGCCACACAGGGCATCCAGCGCTCAGGCAGAGATGAACCCGGGATGATCCTGGGATAAACCTTAGGTCTAGCTATGGTATCAGTCTTCTCCCAAAAGCGGGTCTATGACCCCCCTGGAAAAAGTGAAGCAGAAGTTGAGGGGCCAGGATTACAGATTGAGATTGATAAACAAATGGTCAAAGAACACTTAATTTCCTTGAATGAGTTCAAATCTCCAGGGCCCGCTGAACTGCATCCTAGGGTAATGATGTCAGAACCTTTGTCTATTATCTTTGCAAAATCATGGAAGATGGGTGAGGTGCTGGATGACTGGAGGAGGGCTAACGTTGTCCCTATCTTCAAAAAGGGCAAAAAGGAGGAACCTGGGAACTACAGACCAGTCAGTCTGACATCCATCCCTGGGAAAATTCTGGAGCAGATTATAAAGAAGTCAATCTGTAAACACCTTGAAATCAATGTGGTTATCACTAGAAGCCAACATGGATTTGTCAAGAACAAGTCCTGTCAGACTAATTTGATCTCATTTTTTGATAGGGTAACCTCCCTTGTGGACTGTGAGAATGCTTTGGACGTCATATATCTTGACTTCAGCAAAGCTTCTGACAAAGTACCACATGACATTCTGATTAACAAACTAGCTAAAAGTGGGCTAGATGGAACAACTATTAGGTGGATTCACAGTTGGCTACAGAATCGGACTCAAAGAATACTTATCAATGGAAAGTTCTCAAACTGAGGAGAGGCAACAAGTGGGGTACCGCAGGGCTCAGTCCTGAGCCCAGTGCTCTTCAACATTTTTATTAATGATTTGGATGAGGAGGTGCAGGGAACGCTGATCAAATTTGCAGATGACACCAAATTGGGTGGGATAGCTAATACCTTCATAATAAACTTCAAAGTGATAGGCTGGAGTGCTGGGCTGAAAACAACAGGATGAAATTTAATAGGGATAAATGCCAAGTTCTACATTTAGGAAATAGAAACCAAAGGCACAGTTACAAGATGGGGGATACTTGGCTCAGCAATACTACAAACGAGAAAGATCTTGGAATTGTTGTAGATTGCAAGCTGAATATGAGCCAACAGTGTGATATGGCTGCAAGAAAGGCAAATGCCATTTTGGGCTGCATTAATAGAAGTATAGCTTCCAAATCACGTGAGGTACTGGTTCCTCTCTATTCTGCCCTGGTTAGGCCTCATCTAGAGTATTGTGTCCAGTTCTGGGCTCCACAATTCAAGAAGGACGCAGACAAGCTGGAGCGTGTTCAGAGGAGGGCAACCAGGATGATCAGGGGTCTGGAAACAAAGCCCTATGAAGAGAGACTGAAAGAACTGGGCATGTTTAGCCTGGAGAAGAGAAGATTGAGGGGAGACATGATAGCACTCTTCAAATACTTAAAAGGTTGTCACACAGAGGAGGGCCAGGATCTCTTCTCGATCCTCCCAGAGTGCAAGACACGGAATAACAGGCTCAAGTTAAAGGAAGCTAGATTCCAGCTGGACATCAGGAAAAACTTCCTGACTGTTAGAGCAGTATGACAACGGAATCAGTTACCTAGGGAGGTTGTGGGCTCTCCCACACTAGAGGCATTCAAGAGGCAGCTGGACAAGCATCTGTCAGGGATGCTTTAGGGTGGATTCCTGCATTGATCAGAGGGTTGGACTTGATGGCCTTGTAGGCCCCTTCCAACTCTGCTATTCTGTGATTCTATGATTCTATGATTTCCCTCCCTATGTTTTTCCTTTCGTGTGTGTGTGTGTACTGATGCCTCTCTCCTCTGCATGGATAGTGCCAGTTTGTCTACATAAGGATCCACATCCAGAGAATGAGTTTGCTATTAGTATATAGGCTAACACTTAGCATTCATATAGCACTTTAGAATGTTTGAAGTACTTCATATATATTATCTCAGTAAACCTTGCAACAACAACTGTGTAAGGTCATTGAGAGAAAGTAGACTGCCCAAGGCTACTTAGCAAGTTTCATAGCTGAACACAGATATTCCCAATTCAAGGCTAACACTCTATCCCAGTATGCCTCGTCAAGCTGTTTATATAACCATCTGAGAAATTCACCATGGGATAAGCTCCCAATTTATCATGCTACCATAAAAATGTCAAAAAGCTTCCTTGCAAAATGGTGGCTGTGGCCATGGTTGAGCATTCTACAAATTGCTTTGCCACCTTCTAATTGGACTGGTTCACGCTAATGCTTACTGACTTGTCGTTGTGTCTGAACCCATCCCTAAAAACAAACCATAGTTTGTTAACTGATCATAAACCACAAAAGGAAACCATGGTTTGTTGATGGCTTATAAAGTCTGGCTTCTTTAAACTATGGCTTGTTGTGATGTCTGAAACCAGAACTGTAGTTTATTTGCACTGCTGTCCACCCTGAAACAGAGATGCCCAGCAAGAGAAATCTGAAAATAAGGGCTGGCAAAATGGGTGGGAAACAAACAACAAATATGTAAATCCATTATTTGTTTGAGTATCTGCATGGAAAAAAGACAACAAATATGCTAACATAAATCATGGCTTAGTGTTATGTGCCAACACAGTCCATGCTGACGACAACAACAACAAGACACAATGGACAGAAAAATAGGCCATACAACAGTCGTGTGTATCAGTCACATAACAAGTCCTACAAAATGAAGTAGGGCAGAGACAGCATGAATGACAGAAGAATCAAATAGTATAATTTATTGTGGAACAAGACGGAAACAGGGCCTTCTAAAGCTCCTTGCTAGCACTGTACATTCTAAAATACTTGGGCAGGGTTAACAGATGCTGTTCCTGCCATGGTTTAGACGTTGCCACCAAACGTACAATATGCTTTTCTATGTAATATCATAAGTCAGCTAAAACATGTGTAAACATATGCTGTGTCACTCATTAAGGAGAAGGGTATAATTACACTTTTAAATGTGGCAAAGCATTCTGAAAGTAGCATATAATTTTCCAGAGCAGGAGCCTTTATGAAACATATCTTTCCCTGAGTGTTTATACAGCCTGACGTCTTCAGGTTTGTTCAGATCAAGAACCCCACTGTGAACGAACAGGCTTCAGACAAAGGAGGCAATTTGTTCTTTTGGTGCCATTTCAATCACGGGTGGGGAGGGGAGATAGCAAGAGAGGAGAGGCGAGGAGAAGATAGGAGGGAGGAAAGGAGAGGAGGACACGCCAATAGTATTGCTTGCAACTGAGAAATTTGTGAGATCCAAGGTAATTGTACGGGGAATACACGTTTAGCAAATCACTTTTATCAAAATGTCTGCTTTCATTGTAGAAGATGATAACACTGTAGTTTATCCTAGGATGAGGAAATAGGAGCATTGCTTTAGATTCTAAAGTTTAGAACTTACCATGCAGGTAACTTGAAAGATGGCAGCCATGTAGACTTTCAAGGTGAGGTGGGGAAGGCAGAAGAAGTAGTAGGTGGTGTCTTTTGTTTTGTTTTGTTTTAAAAGAGCATTTTGGAACACTTGCATTCTTGAGGAAGCTTCCATCATAGTTGTGAAGTCCATCATAAGGTTGAAATATAAATAGACACCCATGATGCAAAGTGATTCCTTATTTCATGGATGCTACAAAGGTTGTAAAAAATTGGGGGAGGGAGGTAAAGAGAGAACCAAATACTCTACATTTGAATACAAGCTCTATTGGAAAGCTCACAAAATTGCAGATTTCAGTACGCAACTCTGTCTTGGTTCGTTTAAAGATTGAGGAAGTGTGAATTGAACAAATCCCTAAAAATCTCAAGGAACTAATTTCTCGCTGATCTCTCACTCACAGGAGTTTGGAGAAGACAAGTGTTAATATTCTCTATTGTTTTCTTCATGCTATGTGCTCTTTCACTGATGGATGCTTCATCAAATTCCCAGTAGTAGGCCCACATAGCTGATTGGATCATGCATTTACCTGGTAGTGTGCTGGCTGCAGAGGTGGTCAGTTCCTAAACTCCATTGGATCTTAATCATGGGAATGTTTAGTTGATTGCCTTATTAATACATAAATTTGCACTGAGTGGGGAAGGCACATCCTAAAGGAGGAAAGCACGCTCTCTCTCTTTTTTACTTTAGTAGCTCAGGGACGAAGAACTTCCAGCCTGATGAGGCTCCTTGCCAAACCCCAATTTCCTCAGAAGGGAGAAGGGATGGGAGAGTGACTGAGCCTTGGCTCTGTCCCCTTGGCCCTCCATCACAAAGGAGGAATGAAGCCTTTTCAGTCCTCTTTGTTCTTCCATTGGAAGGCAACAGAGCAAAGGCCAAACCAACTGAGATTGTCTCCTCACCTGTATTTGTCACAGGGTTGCAAAGGAGAACAAAAGCCATCCCCTTGTTGGTCTTTGCTCCATCTCAGCTTTCCCTAGACTTTGATGAGGGACTCATTAAGTTTAGGGGTGGGAGGCTGCCTCTGATATTATCTGACCCATATCGGAACTCCGGGGTGGGAATCTAGCCCCTGGACCACAAACAGTTCCCCATGTCTGTTTTAGATAATAAATATATGTGTTGCAGCAGCGTGACACACACAGGAGACAGTGACATTCTGAAGATTGTGCATTAAAAAATAAAACAAGTATCTCCTTTTCAATTATTTAACCTTTTTAGTTACTCAAACGAGTATTCTAACTGATTATCTGCTGGAACATGGCAACCTACCCAGTGCCTGTTTGCTTTCTCTTCCCCTCCTTATTGTTTTATTATGGTTTTATTAGAATGTAAGCCTATGCGGCAGGGTCTCGCTATTTACTGTTTTACTCTGTACAGCACCATGTACATAGATGGTGCTATATAAATAAATAAATAAATAAATAATAATAATAATAATAATAATAATAACCACTGATGAAATTTGTTTCATTTCAATTAAATCTCAAATGCATACTAACAAATCTACTAAAATAGGTAAGATACCATTCCTGCCAAAGTAAGTAAAATAACATTCTTCTTCCACACATTTTTCTATTTATTTATTTATTTATTTATTTATTTATTTATTATTTTGCCTTTGTGACCAAAAGAATGGTGCTCAAGGCAGCTATTAAATGGAATGCTTATTAACAAAGTGTTGCTTAAAAAAAAGAAATCAAGGAGGAACTGAAGAAGGAACTGGTGGGTGTGAAAAAATATGGAGAGATGTACTATCCAGCAAAAGATTAACTATTGATATCTAACCATATCAAGCTTGATATTTGCTTTTTGTGACCTTTTATTATTTCATATGTACCAAGAAAAATACATAATGTCATTTGTTTTGCTCAATCTGTATTCCACAGGTCAATTTCCACAAGTTTATGCCTCTGGACTAAATAGACTTGTATTGGAATGCATGTTCTGGCATATAGCTTAATGGGAAAATGGAAGCTGTTTAACAATTTCCTAGGAAAAAAGGAGGGTAGGGAGAGAAAGGCGTCAGAGCTGGCATTTAAATGCGCGACAAGGCTGAAGAGAAAAAATACTATTTAAATATAGGAGTTCTGTTGAACAAATGATTTTTGTAACAATGGGAAACCCTATGAAGAAAGGGCAAATTCCACCAATGTTTTGCTCAATCTCAGACCCCATTAAAACTCCATTAATAGCTGCCATTCACAGAAATTACTTGAAGGTATAGAAAACTCCTAATATGACAATGTCATAAAATTCTCTTTTTTATTATCCTGCTATATCATCAATGGTCAATGTTCTTCTTATGGCTAAAGAAAGTTCTTCAGGGTCATCGGCTTCCTCTTTAAACTTCCAATAGATCACAGTTCAGTAAGCAAAGCATAATCACAGATAAACAGGAGTTTATAACTGACATTGAAATATCTATTAAATGTCTACAGCTTTGGCACTATCATTTGTATTGTGTTTATTAATCTTATTAAAATATAATAAATATTATATAGTGCAATAGAGCAGGGCTTTTTTTTTTTGCAAAATACTGTTTTGAAAGCTGTCTAAAATGTCAAACAGCATGCATTTTATATTAGTTCTATATACATTTTTATTGAATTCAAACTTTTAAATAAATCTTCCAATATCTAATGCATCTTATCAAAGCACAAAAACCCATTATATGATTATATGAAGAACCTCAGAACTCACTGTCTTCAAAATCTAATGGACTCCTGATGCTTTCCTCCCCCCCCCCTCTTTCTAGACTGTTTTTAAGACATCTTACAGTATTTTATACATTATAAATGGATTTCATTCTTGGCTTAGTAATTCACCTAATGGGCAACGGATTCAAAAAAGCTGTAACTCCAGGGACATTAAATTGGTTCTAAACTCTGAAAATTACAGCTTTTACAAAAAGAAGAAAATACTAAAAACATGTCTAATGTAACATTGCATCTAATTTTTCACTACCTTCAGATTGTGCCTAAAAGCTCCTAAACTTCTTAATGTTACAATATGTTCAAATTGCATTCCTTTATATTTAGAGGTCTAAAATACCTTTTCCATTTACCAGCACCGAGGTGGTCCACTGGCAGACTGAGAAGGGGGGAGGAAATCATTCAAGGAAATCCCACCCTCACAAAATGCAAGAAGTGCCCTGCTAGATTAATCTACTCAGAAACAGTATCCAGCAAGGGATGGATCAAATAAAAGGTTTGTGGAGTGATCCACATTTCACATTTCACACACTAGGCAGAAATACCAACAGAACACGATGCTATGCCAGGGAGTTACCAGAGACATTGACCCAGTTTGCATGACCACCATGTTAAAGAACAAGCCATGGTAGCTTGTTTAAGATGTGGCTCATGCTGGGCACCAATAACCCACCCAGGCGTGGCTTGTCATATCATCCGAACTTGTGCAGAATGGCTTGTTTGACGAGGGAAACAGACCTCAAATAACCTAACAACAGGCCATGAATTATTTGAGAGTTGTTTCCTCCTCAACCAAACCATGTTGCTCAGATTTAGGTGACACAACAAGCTGTGCCTAGGTGGGTCATCAGGCAAATGGCACCCAGCATGCACTGGCATGGGCTGAAGCTTAAAGAAGCCAATGTGGCTTGTTTAAAGTTGTGGTTATCATGTGAACAGGGCCATTGCATGCCTCTTGATTTTGCTAGATTGGCATTCATTCCTGCTGCTGTTATTGTGCTCCTGACCTTGCCATTGGTTTGCCCTGGTGCAGCAGTTCCCTGGTATAATGGATGGCTTGCAGGACCGCCCTATCAATGGTCTCTTAGAGAAAGTAGATCTCACCTGTATTAGGGATATGTGGAACTTGCAGCAAGAATTTCCCCATGAAATCCATTTCACTTGTCTAGGGTCATGGACTGCCATGAATCAATCTGTTTAACCAATTAATATTCATATGCACCTTTCTATGGTCCCGTTCTTCATACACAGGAACTGGATCTTTCCATGCACAAGTATTCTGGCAGACATTATGCTGCATCATGAGCTCTGCATTACACAGTAAATTGCAAAACTTATTATGATTCATAACGCACATATGGACACCATTCACAGTGACGCTACATCTTTGGGTTTACAGTCTACTGTTGATTACGGCTCCAATAGTGCAGTGAGTTTATGAGTAGGATGTGCATGTGCAGGACATAGAAGAGTTTATAATATTCAAAATAGACATCATAGTTGGACATATGTAGCAGGGAAAGTCTATAGAAGCAGTATGGATCATGTAATTAGGTCCACAAATTCACCTAAATGTTCTGCTTTACCAAAATCATAATTTGACTTCTCATAAAACAGCAGTAATTGCTACTTGATGAAGAGTCAAAACAACAGCCTAGTTACAGTTAACAGCCAAACATCAGACCAAGCGGAGCACAGGATAGATGCCTGACTCATTTGGAAAGACTATCCATGTGTACAAAAGCATCCCAGTTGCTTGGTGAAGCTGCCCCCAGATATTTAACTACACTGGTGTTCTGAGCACAAACACTGTGTATGATGAAATGAGCTATAGAAATTAGCTTATGCAATCAACACGTTCTATTTCCAGTTGCAAAGCACAACAAGGAATCCAAGTTGGGCTGCTGACACTCGAAGATTAATTGCCTATTGACTGCTCGCTTTTCGCTTCCTCAGTACTTAAATATTTTTAATATCCTCTACAATCAGTCCATTGGTCCTTGGTTTGGGCAAAGATTGTGTCTTATATTTCATGTTTTTTCTTCCTAAAAAAGACTCTCCAGATTCTAATAAACACAAAATTCTATTTTGCAATGAATCTATTTAATGTCAGGCACTTCATTTGGCCAGTAACTCCTAGCCTGAGTCCAACTGATCACAAGCTACAGATTCTTTCAGGAACAGGAGGGCAATTTGCAGAGTGGTCAGCTTCACTTTCATCCAACAGAGGGTGGGGCACCTTTTTTGGCCCGGGGCCCAAATACCAATTAGGGAAGGGTATCACATTCAAGCAATGGGCAGGGTTAAGGGTGGGAAGAAGAACAGATGCCCTTGTTCCCACCCTTAACAAAATGGCCATGCATTCAAAATGGCTCAATTCTATGCATGTCTACTTAGGAGTAAGCCCCAGTGCAAAAGCTTGCAGGCCTACAAATCAACAGCTTAATTATGTGCAAAAGTTCTCAGGCTTGCAAAAGCAACAACTCAATTTTATACTGGGTAGCCAAAGTTGAATTACCTTTTAAGTACCCTCTTATATCCCACTATAGATAGGAGATAACAGCAGAAGAACCTTGCAGGCTGAATGAGGAACCCCCAGGGTGGCCACCTCTGACCTAACACCGTTCTCCCACATGCTTTGATTGGGGCAAGGGACTTTTTAACTGCTCTGCACTTAAATGATTAATATCACCTCTCATTTTAATTGATTGGTCATAATGGCAGGTAGGTGGGGTGGAAAAGCACAGAGTATGCCAAAACTCACTAGCCAGACAGGAGGTGGAATGAGGGAATCTTCTGCCGCATGACAACTCCGGCTTATTTGCTGGAGGAGGAGAAGCTATCTGGTCTTTCTTTGCATGCCTAAATGTGTAGAGAAGGATCTGAGATACATTGCAGGGCCAAGATGGGGTTGCCTGAACAACAGAGACAACAGGAAACAGAAAATGACCAAAGCTTCACTAAGCCTTAGTTAATCAACATTGGGGATAAGTGTGGAATCATCTTGTAATCAGCCATTTCATAAAACTGAGGACCAGTCCAATTCAATCCTTGTGTTTTGTGTCTTTATCTGAGGCTCAAGGCCAAAGAGATTATTCTCCTTAGCTTGGCCCTTTTACTGATTGCTCTATAGCTCTACCAACCTCTTAAGTAGGCCCATGTCTTAGTAAAGATATCTCATCATAAAGAGGGTCATCCACTTTTTTTCTAGCCACAAAGTAAATTATATGTTTGGACTGAAGAGCAGGTTTTAGCATGAGGTGAAATAAGGTGGGCATTTCATGCAATGTATTTTTGGTGCCATTAAAGACTAGTGGTTTGACAGGTATTTCTTTATTTTAACTGTGGGATGCCGTTTCCAGCTAAGTTACCTAAGTCTCAGGCTACCCATGATCTGTGTCTGCATATGAAGAAAAAAATTGCCTTCTCCAGAAACACATATAACAAAATAATCCAAATAAAAATTCCATACCCCTGACTTTCAAGTCTCCAACTACTTCATGATTCAAAAAGAACCAAGAAAATCAGAGCGATGCTTAATTCATATCATATTTCCGAATATAAATCCAAACCCAAAACATTAAGATGCTTCACATTTCCATACTTTAAGCCTGATTTAAGTCACTCATTTGAACAAGAAATTATATGCTCAATGGCTTTGCGTGAAATGCCTCTAACGAAAAATGACCTGCGATGTACTTTTCTCTTTCGACTAGTTGAACTTCAAACACCTGGATGCTATTTAAACAAAAGATGTTGCAACATTAATGAAATGTTTCATTGTACGGCTGATGAAATGCAATTCAAAAAGGACTGAGTTCTAAAATTAAGTAAAATGAATCTAAAAATCCCAAAATGAGTGGTGGGGCGAAAGCAAAACAATTCACTGCACACCCTTTGTAATCTCCAGCATCACAGGGGTTTTTTGTTTTTGTTTTGGGGTTGTTGGTTTTTTGTTGTATTTTTTGTCTGTTCTCTCTGTGTATACAGACGACTTACTTAAATCGTTCCTTCGACTTGGAAGTTATTATGAGTCTCAGTGGTATCCCTTAGTTTAAGTACAGAGAACATCTTTATAACCAAGAGAGTATTTCAAAATGGAAGAGACTTTTAAAGTGTAACCCCTGCAGATTGCCTTTTTCATGGTCTTAGTGAGTAAAGAAAGCCAAACAATTTCCCTCTATCCAGTTCCCTCTATGGCTTATACAAAATGTGTCATATTTTTTAGAAGACGCTGTGCCAAACTGATGCAAAAGAAACAGTCTGGAAAGTAATTTTGGAAGGGAGAAACCTCAAAAGATAAACTCATCCAAACATGGCAGTTCAGCTCTCGTTGGCACGTTTTTCTTTAGCAATAGGTATAGTGTGTGTGTGTGTGTGTGTGTCACATATACAATGTCATTGCCTTCTTTAAGGCCTAGGAGTGAAAATACAGTAGGTGGGGTACAAGTGTTAGGGGGGAAATATGTCATTCATGCAAATCCTGATATCCAGTTTGGACTATCAGCAATCAACCTAGGGATTATGCTCAGTGTAGAATCATTGAATCACAGAATGGTGAAGTTGGAAGGGGCCTATAAGGCCATCAAATCCAAACCCCTGTACAGTGCAGGAATCCACCTTAAAGCATACCTGACAGGTGGCTTTTCAGCTGCCCCTTGAATGCCTTTAGTGTGGGAGAGCCCACAACCTCCCTAGGTAGTTGGTTCCATAATCTTACTGCTCTATCAATCAGGAAGTTTTTCCTGATGTCCAGCTGGAATCTTGCTTCCTGTAACGTGAGCCCATTAGTATGTGTTTTGCTTTCTGGGATGATCGAGAAGATCCTGGCCTTCCAATAGCTTTCGCTATTGGGCGGTATAAAAATGAAATAAATAAATAAATATTTCAAGAGTGCTATCATGTCTCCCCTCAGTCTTCTCTTCTCAAGGCTAAACATGCCCAGTTCTTTCAGTCTTTCCTCATAGGAAAGACCCTTTGTTTCTAGACCCTTGATCATCATCGTTGCCCTCCTCTGAACCCCCTCCAGCTTGTCTGCATTCTTCTTGAAGTGTGGTGCCCAGAACTGGACACAATATTCCAGATGAGGTCTAACCAGTGCCAAATAGAGGGGAACCAGTACCTCATGTGATTTGGAAACTATACTTCTGTTAATGCAGTCTAAAATAGCATTTGTTGGGGGGGGAGTTGCAGCCACCTCACACTGTTGGCTCATATTAAGCTTGTGATCTACAACAATTCCAAGATCCTTCTTGCTTGTAGTATTGCTAAGCCAAGTATCCCCCATCTTGTAACTATGTATTTAGTTTCTTTGGTATAGAACTTAGCATTTATCCCTATTAAATTTCATTCTGTTGTTTTTATACCAGCGCTTTAGCCTATCAAGATCACTTTGAAGTTTGCTTCTGTCTTCCAGGGTATTTGCTTTCCCACCCAATTTTGTGTCATCTGCAAATCTGATAAGCATTCCCTGCACCTCCTCATCATTCATAAAAATATTGAAGAGCACTACACCCAGGATTGAGCCCTGTGGTACCTCGCTCATTATGCACAGGTAAATCAGTGGACCTGTCATTCATAACCAGGGATGGATGAATCTGTCAAGTTCAATTTTACTCAGTTTCTTATTTTTCCAAACATGTGTTCAGTTCATCCCAAATCTTAAGATACTTTTAGAGGTTTGCATGAAAATTCATATACATTTCGTTTGCATTTCTCCTAATTACATGCATTTTTGTAACCTGTGTTGCCTAATATACACATACAGTTTTTGCAAGCAATTTCCTAATATAATATATTTTAAAATAATATTTTCAGTCATAAACACATTTTTGTGTGCATGTTTTGATTTTCTCTGCACTTTATATGCCTTTCGTGCTTGGAGAACTCCTCTGCAAAATTTGGAGAGGTGTGAATTTTGAATGATAACTGAGGCCTTTGCTAGACCAGGCTATATCCCGGGGTGATCATAGAATCATAGAATCATAGAATAGCAGAGTTGGAAGGGGCCTACAAGGCCATCGAGTCCAACCCCCTGCTCAATGCAGGAATCCACCCTAAAGCATCCCTGACAGATGGTTGTCCAGGTTGTCCACCCTAAAGCATCCCTGACAGATGGTTGTGATACCTGGGATTGTCCCTGTGCATCCAGATGATGCACAGGGGATCCCGGGCTCAGGCAGGGATCAACCCTCCCTGGCCCCAGGATATAGCCCTACCCTTTGGCCCCGCTTTTTCCAAGGTCCCGGGCTGAGCCTGGGACCGCGGAAGGTGTGGCCCGTTTCCGTGGCTTAACCGTGGCTCCACGCGATTACTCACCTGGAGCCACGCACAGGGTGCAATGCTCCCCAGGAGCACTGTGCCCATCGGGGACAGGGTGGGGGGGAGTGGGGAAATCAATTTTAAAAAAAATAAAACACTTACTTTTCATCACTCATGCGCTCATGTGCAGCCGGCCCTTTAAAAGTTAAAAAAATGGCAGGCGCGACGGCTCTCTTGTTGAGGTCACCTTGCCTGATGTGTAAACAAGGGTGGGATCGCGTGTTATTCACAACGCGAGATCACCCGTCTTCCATCCTGCATTATCTTGTAGGTCTAGCTAAGGCCTGAGATTTGATTCACATAGTGGTTTGGAAGTGCAAAAATTATCTTAGTTGGATTAAAATGTGAACCAAATTTTTCCTCATTCCTACTCACAACCTATTCCGTCCAGAATGGGTGTGGGGAGGCTATTACATTATTTCCCACATTCCACATTCCCGCAATTACTCCTTTTTTCTTTTGTAGAGAAACAGAAGTTACACGTTTTAAAAACTGGAGAATGATCTTAAGTGCAACATTATGAAGAAAAGGAAAATACAGGAGGGAAAGTGTTCCTTTTAATAAAAACAACTACTGAGGCAAAAATCTGTAGCTTTCATGAAATGCCATGTCTGAGGTCTAGTTAGTCATGATGCTGATTTGGATATAATGCTACATATGTAGGCATGTACACATTATAGCCACATGTTGAAATCAAGCCCTCGGCCACTGCATGTGTAGCATTATCATTCCAGAGGCCTGTGGTCCCAGCTGATGCGGAGCTGGAATGCCAATACTACAAGAATAACAGCTGATTTAAGTCTGAAGCCGGCCATGCAACGCTGCACAGATGAGCAACTTTAGAACTCCGTCATCCTGGTGCCCAGGTCAAAGGCTGAACTTGGTTCCCTCCCATCCATTTTTCATGTTTCCATTTTAATTTTGGATTGTAAATTATTTGAAACCATCTTTGGATTATTATCTGGGGTTCTGGAGGAAGGGACTGAAATACTTGCTTTGCATGTACAAGATCTAAGGATACTAGAGAATTTTGTTTGGTCTGCATTTTTAAGCAAGCTGACCTAATTCGGGCTAATATGCAGCTTAAAACATAATTATGCTTCCGCATTTCTCCAAATTTTGTGACGCCGTTCTCAGCTGAAAAATCCATAAGTTAGGGAAAGAGATGTAGAAAAATGTATACGTTAGCGAAAGTTGTGTATGAAAATTAGTGGCAGAATGATGTGGAATAGATTTATGGTTGAATACAAGTGAGACTGAGCAGATAAAGATTGATTCATACATCCCTAACAAGTCCACCATGTCTAGCTAAAGACTCTCAAGTAGCTGGGCTGGGGAACACCCTGGAAAAACCCTAGAGAGCAGCTACCAATCAAAGTAGACAATGTTAGGCTGGAACAACCAATTATCTGACTCAGCAGAAGACAGCTTCATAGGTACCTGAATATATGTCTTTTAATATGGTAGGAAGATCATCATCATCATCATCATCATCATCATCATCCAACATACAGATCATAACATTGGCCCAGTCTAATGGGCCCAGACCCAGACCATGTTCTGCTGTGAATTCCCTCTCTCCACCTTGAGTGGCCTTGCCCAGCCTCATTAGTTCAGGCTGTAGAGAGTGTGGCAGCTGTCAGATGAATACCCATTACAGATGTGAAACCCATATTTGCATGCAATAACCACGTGAATGTATGCATTAGCCACAATTTTAAGTAGAGCTTTCCACAAGCAAAGTGATCTGCCTTTGGAAGCATGTATACACATTTTCAAATAAAACTCAAGCTGCCGGTTTCAAATCCAGCCACTAAAATGGGCTTCCGAATAATAGAAGCCTCTCTCACATCTCAGTGAATTAGTGTTTGTAAAGCACCATCAAATGAAAGGTAGCTATTGAAAAGCAAAGCATTTTTATTAACGCTATAATTTTTATAAGCTTAAGGAAAATTCAGTATGCAATTTAAAAAGCAGCCAACAAACTTATAAATGCTGTAGAACATCCTTGGGGATGTGAAATCTGTCCATAACAGAGAGGCATTTAAGTAATGGGGGGAAATGTGTCCGAGTAAATCGAAATGTGGCACACAGCAGAGCCAGAATAAGAAATGAGCCAGATGAGAATACTTCAGAATAGGGAGATCTTGACGACTTTTTGAAGCGGGGTTCCAAGAAGCTGACAACCAGTAGCCTGTAACTGATGGCATGTTTGTCGTAGGGGAAGCAATTTGCTGGCAATATTTGAGAAAAGAGCTAAGTTTTTATAACATACACATATATTTCTACCTTCAAAATCCATATTCTTGATTTTGGGAAAAGACACTCCAGTGTTGTTGTTTTTCAATCTGGTGGGATTTTTCTCCCCTTCGGGGTGGAGGATTTGGAGCCAGAGAGAGAGAGAGAGAGATGGCCTGGAAAGACTTGTAAAAGCTGGGGCATGGCAAAGAGAGATCAAATGTAGCTATGGTGGGAATGGGAACAGCAGCAGCAGGATTTCAGCAGAGACAGTGGGCTCTGTTGCCTTTTCCATAAGGACACTTAGCCCAACAAAGGTCTACAGAGAGCCTTAATTTAAAACAATTAGGAAAGTTAGTTTTAAAAGCAAAGTTAGTTTTAAAAGTGTTTTATATTCACTGTTGTTCCCTGCCTCGATCCAAGTGGAGAGGCGGATAAGAAATATTATTATTATTATTATTATTAATAATAATAATAATAATAATAAAAAAATAATTTATTAAATCTTCCCCTTTCTAGTCATTATACAGACCAATGTTAGAAGGCACAAATGCAGACAAGTTTATATTTTAAATAATCTTGAATAGCAGCTATTCACTGCAGATAACTGTGGTCTGTAATAAACTGTGTGGTGGAATTCGTAACTGCCAACCTCAAGTAGTGGCTAAGGAGGAGGAAGGACCTATTCATTTATCAGTCATCACTGCTAGGCATTGATCTGGGAGGGGAAGACTGGGGCAGGATCTACACTACTGCTTTAAAATGGTTTATATAACAGTAGTGACAACTGTTGGAGCCCAGTTTTTAAAGTGTCATATCTTGCTTGGTGTAGCTCTGGCCTGGTTCATATGCTGCCAGCACTGCCTTGATGCAACTGTACAGAGGCCAATAGCTGTACGGGCAAGCTGGTGACATCATGGTTTTATACCTATGCAGATAACATGAGCATTTGCACCATGCAAGACAAACCACTGTAACCCTTAGTCACTTCCCAGTCATGTTGGTTGGGAGCTCAGCACACCCTGCCTTGTGAGCTATGACTTCCTTCATACCTATAGAGCACCAACCTAATGCCCTTCGGATGTGTTAGACTCCAACTCTCATCTTTCCCAGCCAACATGGAATAATGGGAGTTACATTCTGAGGGCACAGGGTTGGGTAAGGCTACCATAGATGAATGTGAATTGCCCTCTGTTGTGTGGAAACCATGGCCAGATCTACACCAAGCAGAATATGACACTTTGATAACAGTTTGAAAACTGTATATGGAGTGTGTCCTGGGCCCTAACAGTTGTCACTACTGTTATAAACTGTTTTAAAGCAGAAGTGTAGATCCTGCCCATGTTAAGATGGGTGTTGACCAGTTTTCACAGGCTTGGTTTAGGAGAGAGGTGCACAAACCATGGTCTATGGACTTCAGGTGCCCCTCAAAATACTGCAGCTGCCCACACCACCACAATAACCATGTCATTGTTGCTGCTGCCAAGGCCACTGCACTACTGCCAAGTGTGCTAGGCTGCGATCCCTGATGTTGCTTACCATTGCTGCCAGTTCACAATGCTTTGGAGCCCCCCCCCACACACACACATTCAATCACCCACCAGTTCTTTCCCTGAAAATGGGACAGCCATGGCAGAATTTTTGGGTTGTTTCCCAACCACCACCACCAACAACAACAACTTTCAAGTTTACTTGCTGTTGTTAAACTATGGAAGTCATAACTCCTTCTGCAAATCACCAGTAGATACTGATCTAGCTTCTGCCTGCACCTGGGATTGGTCATACTTAGAATGGACCCATTGAAATCAATGGCACCTTGACTACAGGTATGACTACATCTGGATCTAACCCTGATCTATATTGTAATGTGCTAAGAAGAAATCAGTGACGGAGCATCTAACAATCATCAGTGGAGCTAAGTGAGATGCATTAATAACAACACAGTAGAATGGTTTACAGCTCTACTGTGTAAGTTGCTCTGATGATAGGCTCAGAACAGTCAGAGGAACCCATGGAAGGAGGAGTTGAAGCAGCAGCAGTCTAGGAAAGAGGAGAGCAGGTACTCAAGAAAGCCATAGATCAAGGGAAGCAAGGGACCAAGGTAATTAGGTTGGAAGGGGGCCGGATGAGAGGAAAATGAGAAAATCAGAGGTAACAGTCTGAGAGGAAATAAAATTGAGCCCAGATCTACACCAAGCAGGATATATCACTTTGAAAGTGGTTTGAAAATGGTATATGGAATGTGTCATGGGCCCCAACAGTTGTCAGTGCACTTCCATACCATTATATAACAGTAGCGTAGATCCTGCCTGAGAGAGATGTGGGTAAAGATAAGATGCAGCAGTAAAGAAGGCTCTGTACAGATTTGAAATCACCAGTCAAATCTTTAGCTTCAGACCTCCCGGTTTTTAGGCCTGCACTATGTACCCGTGACTTAATTTATAAGGCCAGATCTACACCTTGTGTCAGATCATTACAAATGTGGAATAAAAAGCAGGAAATAACACTATGAAAGCAGTATATGGAATGTGGATTATTTCCCCAACAGTTATCAATGCACTTCAATACTGCTATAAAACAGTAGTTTAGATCTAGACCTGCAGTCTGGTCTGCTGCTACAGCTTCCAAGTGTTTCAGTGGGATTTATGCAGGAGATATTCCCAGTGGATTGTTTCCTTGATACATGAAGCACAAAAAGAAAATAAGTTATGCTGTTTCTTTTGTATTCCATACAAAACCATACATATAAATAGGGAACCCTATACCAAACCTCCACCAAAATGTTACACCGACTCAAGAGAGATCAAGAAACATTTAGAGATGAGAGAGGGAGCAATAGAGGCAGAGACGGAAGAAGAGAGAGATTTGAAATAGTAATAGTCACAAATAGAGGTTAATATTTCCCTGGCAAAATCTTTGGACTCACAAGGGAGAAGACCAGACAGATAACAGCAAGAAAGAGTCATGACGTATTTGATATGTTTTTAAAATGAACAACAAACCTAACAAACAAACAAAGACAAATATACAAAACAGTCATTTAAGTCTTGTCTGGTGTTTTGTGTTTTTGTTTTTAAATCTGAGCTGTCTATGTGCACCCTTCGAGGCCTATATTTTCAACCTTTATCCAACCATCTGGAATTTATGACAAAGAGTTAACACACACACACACACACCAGATCAAGATTCAGCCTGGTGCAGCTATTCACCAGTACGAAAAGCTATCCAGAGACATCATGAAAATAATGGAACAGTATGCCTTAGAGTATCAAGAATCTTAGCAAAGCATTGCCTGAGAGTGACATGCATTTCAGTTCTTAACAAAGGGAGGATTTGTGAAAGCAGAGTTATCATGCTTTTCAGTCTGCACAAATCAGAACAAAAATCCAGTGGGGCCAAAATCCTTTGACCCTCCCGGTATGTGCGACAAAAGTGCAACACCTGAATAATACGGTGGTGGGTTTTCTGATTTCATGAGACGGAGAGAGAGAGAGAGAGAGAGAGAGAGAGAGAAGCAGAATATAGATGAACCATGAGAATGCAGACAGAAGTGCCAGGGCAATGAGAAGGATCCTTGAAAGCTAATGAGAGTACCTGGTTTAGGGATGCTTGAGGGATTTGATCAGTGCAGATTCGGAAAGGAACTGATCTGATCCAAAACTTACAGACTAATGTGGGAATAGGAACTTCTTATCCACTACCTTTCATGCTTCCTAAGTGTTCCAGCATATCAACATACTTTACTATACGTGTATTTTGAGAGGGAAAAATACATTTAAAAAAAACACCTTTAAATATTTATTTAATTAATATGTTTCTTAACTGCCTTTCAAGGCCACAGTCTTCCCAATGCACAATACAAACACAGTAAAATTCAATATCAAATTATACAAACAATTTGAAAATAAATAAAATATAATTTCAAATATCCAACAGCAGCACATAACATAATTCAAAGCCAGAGAGAACAAGCATGTGTTTTAAGTCCTCTTAAAAGCAGTCACAGCTGGAGCCAGCTCTATATTGCTCTCAAGAGTGAATGCCATAGGGTAAGTGGCGATGGTGTAATGGTAAATTTTGAAGTGCTGCTGCTCATCCTGACGGTTCCCATAGCCACAGCCCCAAGAACAGTCCATTTATTTTTATTTTTTTATTTTATTTTATTTATTACATTTTTATACCGCCCAATAGACGAAGCTCTCTAGGCGGTTCACAAAAATTAAAACCATCATAAAACACCCAACATGTTAAAAGCACAATTACAAAATACAGTATAAAAAGCACAACCAGGATAAAACCATGCAGCAAAATTGATATAAGATTAAAATACAGAGTTAGAACAGTAAAATTTAAATTTAAGTTAAAATTAAGTGTTAAAATACTGAGAGAATAAAAAGGTCTTCAGCTGGCGACGAAAGCAGTACAGTGTAGGCGCCAGGCGGACCTCTCTGGGGAGCTCATTCCACAACCGGGGTGCCACAGCGGAGAAAGCCTTCCTTCTAATAGCCACCTGCCTCACTTCCTTTGGCAGGGGCTCACGGAGAAGGGCCCCTGTAGATGATCTTAAGGTCCGGGCAGGTACATATGGGAGGAGGCGTTCATTCAAATAACCTGGCCCCAAACCGTTTAGGGCTTTAAATGTCAATACCAGCACTTTGAATCGGGCCCGGACCTGGACTGGCAGCCAATGAAGTTGTAAGAGGACTGGCGTAATGTGATCTCGCTGTTAGTAAACGGGCTGCCCTGTTTTGTACCAGCTGAAGCTTCCGGACCATTTTCAAAGGCAGCCCCACGTATAACGCATTGCAGTAATCCAAACAAGAGGTTATCAGAGCATGGATAACTGTAGCTAGGCTATCTCTGTCCAGATAAGGGCGTAGTTGGTATATCAACCTAAGCTGATAAAAGGTGCTCTTTGCCACTGAGTTCACCTGTGCCTCAAGTGACAGTTCTGGCCCAAGAGCACCCCCAACTACGGACCCGATCCTTTAGGGAGAGTGCAACCCCGTCCAGGACAGGGCAAACATCACCTCGCCGGACAGATGAACCACCCGCTAACAGTACCTCCGTCTTGTCTGGATTGAGTCTCAGTTTGTTAGCCCTCATCCAGTCCATTACCGTGCCCAGGCACTGGTTCAGAACAGTCACTGCCTCACCTGGGTTTGATGAAAAGGAACGGTAGAGCTGGGTATCATCCGCATATTGATGACACCTCAGTCCACATCTCCGGATAACCTCCCCCAGCAGCTTCATGTATATGTTAAACAGCATAGGGGATAAGATAGAGCCCTGTGGAACCCCATGGCTTAGGAGCCATGGCACAGAGCAATAATCCCCCAGCACCACCTTCTGGAATCGGCCATCCAAGTAGGAGCAGAACCACTGCAATGCAGTAACTCCCACTCTCAGCTCAGACAACCTATCCAGAAGGATGCCATGGTCGATGGTATTGAAGGCTGCTGAGAGGTCCAGGAGAACCAACAGGGTCGCACTCCCCCTGTCTCTCTCCTGGCAGAGGTCATCCCACAGGGCGACCAAGGCAGTTTCCATTCCAAAACCAGGCCTGTCACCCGATTGAAATGGATCTAGATAATCTGTTTCATTCAAGAGTGCCTGGAGTTGTCCTGCAACCACCCGCTCAAGCACTTTGCCCAAGAAAGGGATATTAGCCACCGGCCTGTAGTTGTTAACATCCTCCGGGTCCAGATCAGGCTTCTTCATCCCAACTAACTAGTCCTAGCTCTTGCTTTCCCTCCTCTTCCTCATCATTGTTACCAATTGCTTCCTTGGCAGGCAGAAGGTCAGTGAGCAAGTAGGTGGGGGCATCTGCTGCTCCTCCTTGTCCCCCACCACCATGACCTGGGCCAATGTGAGAGACAGGTGAAAAAGCAGGCTGCAATGATAAGGAGCAGGGGCATCTCCATGGAGCTCTTGTCAGGAGGCCCCTGGGGTGTGGACCCTTCGCAGCTGCCCAACTACGCCTACCCTTGCTGCTTGCTAAGCTACAAATAAAGCAGCCATCCAGCCAGCTCTGTGCTCATGTGAATTTGCCATAATTTCAGAGGTTGCAAATGCTGTAATACTGGTCACACTGATGAAGATACTCCTCACTCCTTCATATGAACATGTCATTTTCCACATGGAGATATTGAAGTGTCTTACAGCACAATCCTATGTATATCTACTCAGACATAAGACCCATTCAGGTCAATAGGACTTACTCCTAGGTAAGACCATGGTGTTCAAAGACTCCATAGAGGAAGGCTGGGGGATTTGGGGGCCTCAAGATGCTGTTGGACCATCAGCCCCAGCCAGCATGGCCAATGATAAAGGCAAGTTGGAAGTTGGAATTAAACAACTTCTGAAGGGCCACAGGTGTCCCAGGCATAGAGAATCCAGATCTGGTCTTCAGCCCTTTGCTGTCGGAAGTGACCTGAGTGAGAGCAATTTTGGCTGTGGCACTTTGGCTGTGGAACTCCCTCTCCAGAGAGGTCTGCCTGGCCCCTACTCTACTTTTCTTTTCTTCATGCAAAAATCCTTTTTTACTAGAGAGTCTAGATCCAAGCCTGATATTTCAATTAGTCTTTTGCTCTCTTTGATTTTATACACTTGCATTTTATGTTTGTATTGACATTTTATATAAACTTCCCTGGGATCTTTTGTGATGAAGGGCAGTATACAAATTCCCCAAATATATGAATAAATAACAGGACCTGATCCAGCTAAAGTTATTTGAGAACATATAACCTACTTGGCCTGTCCTTTTTTTCTGGTAAAGAATTAGGTTGTTCTTCTTCTTCTTGTTGTTATTATGACATTTTTATCACATGCTGTATCACAAGGATCTCATAGATGATACTACATAAAATAATAACAGTGCATTCCTATTCATTTCTAGTCAGAAGTAAATCCCACTGAGTTCAATGGTGCTTGTGCCCAGATAAATGGGTACAGGGTTGCTGCTGCTTTTAGAATAAGAATTCCAATTGAAACCAGTGTAACCCATTGCTTTCAATAGAACATGTTATGTGATCCTATGCATGTTTAATTCAGAAGTAATTCCCATAGAACTTAATGGGACTTACTTCCAAATAAGGCTGCATAGGGTTGTATTCTCTTAATCATGACCAAATTACCACAATGTACCATGGGCAAATATATGCAAGGTGACAGTAATTATGTCTTAGAAGGAAGATGCAAAACCTTTAGCAATTATCCAATTTTGCGCTTAAAAAAAAAGAATGCCTTTTGAGGGAAAACAACCTTATGGCAGTGAAAGTATGAAAATGAGGATTATTGAAGCTAGAGGAAATAAAAATAGTTTTAAATTTGGTTTCGATGTGCTTGCATCTCTTTAGAAGAATTGACCCCTTGAACTTAATTTTATGAACTATGAAATTACTAAAATATCTATTTCCAATCATCAGCCAAGCATATCTTCCTTAGCTTTAGGAAGCAAGGTAGAGCATTTTTATTTTACCTAGTCTATGGCAGAGTTCATTATCAAATTAGTGGTCTGAGCCTGTCTACAAATTCCGCTGCTGTTGGTATTAAGTGGGAACCAACGAAGTCACTCCATGACAGAAGGAACTTTCTTTCAAGGAAGGAGAGTTCCGCTCATGAACAGAGACAGACAGACAGACAGACACACACACACACACAATCTGGTAAAAGTGGTGGAGACTACTATTAGTAGGGAAAGCACTTCTGGAAAATAGGTTAGGGCTTGCAAGATACCTTTCCAGGAATCCTATTAGATCATCCTGAAAATGGAGCTGGGGTGTGAGGAAACAAAGACATTTGCTATGGGAAAAAGGGCTGCATGCATCAGGTTGATGAGGCTCTCTGAGACAGAACCCTGGATTGCTCAGCCATGAATCAGCAGCATATGGTATCAGGCCCTCAGGAAGGCCAGGAAAGTATGGTGCCCAGACCTTAGGGAAGCCAGGAACAATGGACATTTGAGCATTGGGTTTTTTAAAAAAAATATTTTCACAAAAGAAAACATGTCCCCAGGTGAAAAAAATACTGAAAGAATACCACTTTGATTGAAAAGTTCCCGTTTCATAGTTCACAGTCTTAGACACTACACTACTACACCAGCTCCCTTGGACTTAACTTGCAGGGTTGCTGTAAGGATTCCTGAGAAAACATATGTGCAATGCTTTAAACACTTCAAAACTGCTATATAACACACAATACATGCATATAGAGTGAACCAATTCTAAATGAAATACAGCAAATGAATTGTTGCTTTCTCATTCATCTGAATTGCTACTAGAATTGTCCATAAAAGAATGAAGTGCGTGTGTGTGTGTGTTTGTAAGTCTTTGAAGTAAATTATGTAATAGTATCTTTTACACACCTGTATATAGGAGATATCTGTAGAGATAAATTTACCATGCAATTCATAATGTTTTTGTTCCACTATCTCATAACAACAACAACAACAACAACAACAATGATAGTAAGGAGCAGTATATGGAATATGAACAAAGCTCTCCAGTCAAGAGATTCTGTTCCTAGACTACTTGAAGTATGCTCCTAGCTCTTGTAATGTCAGGCTTAATGCATTCGGGTTCCTTTCAGGCTGCCTCAACATATCGGGAAGAACTTTATTCCGGCTTTACACAATAATGAGAGCTGCCTTTGCTCCCTCTTTCTAGTATTTATAGTATACACACAGAAACCTCAGGTCATTGTGGATAACTTCAAGGTTAGCTTCTCCTCCCCGCCTTCCTTTTCTTTCCAAAGAAATGTGAGATTCATCATTCAGCATAGAGCAGATATGAAAGGAGTTCAACAGTCTTGATAAGTGACAGCTGGACAATGTGCCACATCACACGGTGGAGGTTTTAAAATAGAAGCATTTCAAAGGGAAAGCAAAAAATAAAAAAGTACCTACCAAAGAACTGAAGGAAGAAAAGGGGGATGGGAGCGGAAGGGAGGGCACAGCCTGTTAAAAGAAATGTAAAGATGTTTTAAACCATCAAATGGGCTGATCCAAATATTATGGGCATGATATGGGGTCTACATGAAACCAACAAGGTAGCTTTCACATGGGGTAATTCCATAATATGGTTGCAATAATTGTAAGGAGTCTAATGTGCACATTGCCGCTGTGGAGGATCCTCATGCTCATACTAAAAGTTGCTAGAAATAACTCCTCTCATTTCCCTAACAGCTCATTTATTTATGGCACCATCCTATCAGGATCACTGTAAGCATCCAAATTTGGAGGCTTACAGCCATCCAATGCAGAGCTGGAGGAGAAGCAGAGGTGATCTTTGCTCCTCCCATTCTGTGTTTGGCCAGACAGGCTTTTGGCTAGACAGGCCCTTTCTGTGGAGCAGGAGGGAAAGAGGCTGGCGAGGCCTGGGGATGTGGTATATCCCCCAGCATACCCCTTATTCCTCTGCTCCAAGGTCACCTCAGAGAGGCAGCGGTGCAATTCTCTCCACACTGGTTGAGCGGGGGATTCCTGGCTCCAAGGTCAAAGCAGTGGTTCCAACCTTGGATCCAGGAATCTGAACTATTCTATGGCACCCAATACCCTGTCTAGGGGCCATAGGATCGCTCCCTTAAGGTTTCACCCTTAAAGATCACCTAGAAACTAGGATGGATGGATGGATGGATGGATGGATGGATAGATAGATAGATAGATAGATAGATAGATAGATAGATAGATGATAGATAGAGATTATATCTATCACTTCTCATTTAAAAAAATACCAAAGTGGTTCTCAAGATAAAATCAAGATAAAATAATATAAAACCAATTAGTAAAACAATGAAACATTAAAACAATAAAATATCTTACTAAACTAACCAGGGTTTGCTAGCAATGCTACTGGCCTGGGAGATGCCCAGTCAAATAAGGGGTCTTCAATTGCCATTAGCAGTACACTTGAAGCTAGAAATAAATGTTTCCAGAAGGGGTTGTATATCAGTTTCAGCATAACTCAAAAAAGGTATTGTTCCCTGAGTTCTCCTACTTTATATTGTAATGCCTTAGTAATCCAGCCCAAGTGGGATTCCCAAATGCAACCTGACCACTCTATAGATTTGTGTTTGCCTGGTCTCCATCCCTGGATCCTCAGGTGTCTTCCTGTTAAACATGTGTTCTCCATTTGGAGAAAGTAAGTGTCATTTTTCTCCCCTATGGCTCATTACATCCCTAGCAAACAATTAAGCCTGGAGGCCTTGTGTTTCTCTGGAGTGTCAAGTGAGACCAATAACTTTACATAACCTAAATCCCATGGAGGGTTAAGGTCAGACAGTCAGTGGAATTGGCTCTTCATGGCAGAAACCCCAAAGGGGTATGACTGCATGTTGTTCCAGCCACAAACAAGGTGAGATTTGAAGCACAGGTTGCTGTTAAGCAAGAGGCCAAATCTCAGCTTGGGATTTTGGTAACTTTTGAGAATCTCTCAAAATGGCCTTCAGAGACCACATCAAACATTTCCTCCCCAGCATAGAACTATAAAAAGGAAGGCTATGTTTCGCTTCAGTTTGTGTCTGACATCAGATGTTCACAGGGCCTGGGTAATGATAATATTTGCAGCCACCCATATTAACTCTGTGCTGGTGGCTTTTGGCCAATGACAAATGGAGTGCTAAATTAAGGAATTGCTGCCCTCAGTGGCCAGCCTTAACTCTGCAATCAGTGTTGCAATTACAGTTAGACCTTGGGGCCCAAGTGGAGGGCCCCAGAGTTCAGGGAGGCCCCAAATGACAACCCAGAAAGTGGCAGGTGTTGAGGCAAACTCCATTTTATTCCTGGTGCTGTCATTTATGTGAGTGTGAAATGCAAAACTATGCATGCTCACAGTATTTTCATTTTTAATTGGGGTTGGGGGCTTAATCTGTCCCACCTGGAGTCCAGGACAAACCCTCCCTTATGGTTCCCTAGAAGTCTGTGACCTATTTTCCTGGCCCTACCTACCATCACCAACCGTTTGGTGGTTTCCCAGGTTTTGTACAGTCGTTCCCCATTCTAACAGGTCAAAATAGCTCTCTTAAGTCATAGTAAGTGGTAGTAAGAGCACTAAGCTAAAATATCCTGTTATTTTTGGCCTTCTCCCTTTGGCTCCACCCATTTTGCCTTCAGCCCCACCCACCACTGAAATGTGGCACCTCAGAGTGGATCCCAAATGGGATTCGGCCCTCATGCTGAAAGAGGTTCCATACCCCTGTTTCAAAGCATGAAATGGTAATTGGGGGCGGGGACTGAAGTCATACAAATGGCCATCAAAAAGAGCCCCCACCCATAAGACCATTAAATCCAGGGTCAATTATTACCCAGCTGTGCCAATACTGCCTAACTAGTTCTTTCCTCAACTGGGTATCTTTTTTAAAAGGAATCCTGTTTTGTTGGGTAGTCAATGGAGAATACAATTCATGTGGCACTGCTCCACATCAGTATGAAAGGAAGGACTCCCATGTTTCTCAGGGCAGTTTTAACTACACTGACAAAAGGAGTATTTTCAGGAAAGGAAGGCTTTGTTATTTGTGGAGCCATTATAATTGGCCAATTCACATAAAAGTTTTATCGCACAGAACTACACTAAGGTTTATGTTCTGGACAGCAGCCACACGGTCTCAGGAAGTTACTGTCTAATCTTCTTTGTATCATACCTAAAAAACAATAGAAACAACAACAACAACAACAACAACAACAACCTGTCCATAGAAAATGTCATTCCCACTTACACAGATATAACAGTATGAAGTGAGCATAGAATAGATACACTTCCATGTTTCTTATGGTTTTAGTAAGATGGGTATGCATTCTTATTTTTGTTACAGTTTTGAATTCCTTTTGCCATCTCACGTTACAGCACAAAGTTTAGGGCTGCTTCCTGAAAGTCAACGCATGATCAGCGCAAATGGATTTTCCGAACCCTTTCGACAGCTAAAAGACTGATATTACAACATTGGAAAGATAAACACTCACCTCCTATAATGCAATGGATTGAAGGCCTCACAATGCTTTCAACATTTGAACAGGTCGTGTATAGATGCCCCCTGCGAATAGATACTTATTTGGATATTTGGTCTGCTTATGTTGACATTTATGTATATCTTTTAGAAAGCTGTATGTTGTTTTTGCAATGCACTCTACATAGGGCTACCTTTGTGCCTAGTCCGGAAACTTCAAAATATGGCAGCCAGGTTGGTCACTGGTACATCTAGGGGTGACCACATTACACTAGTCTTAAAATCTCTTCACTGGCTGCCAATTAGTTTCTGGGAGAAGTATAAAGTGTTGGTTATCACCTTTAAAGCCCTACATGGTTTGGGTCCAGGCTACCTGTGGGATCGCCTTCTCCTGTACAATCTGCCCTGCACACTCAGGTCCTCTGCAAAGAATCTACTTCAGTCAGCAACTACTAGGCTGACAACCATTACCCAGAGGACCTTCTCTTCTGCTGCTCCCAGACTGTGGAATAGTCTGCCGGAGGAGACTCGTCAGCTTGACAGTCTTTTAGCATTCAAGAAAGCTATCAAGACTGATCTCTTCTGGCAGGCCTATCCAGTATAATTTTAGGATACTTTGAATATGCTTTTAGGATGTTTTTAACAGTATAAGATGATATGTTTTTAATCAGTATTTTGTGTACTTTATGTTTGTTATTGTTCCCTGCCTCAATCCAATCAGAGAGGTGGGTAAGAAATAAATTATTATTATTATTATTATTATTATTATTATTATTATTATTTGTTGAAATTTCACAATTAAAAAAATAATTTAAATATGTAAAAACAAAATCAGAGGTTGAAGTGAATTGTGGGGCTTTTATTCCAGGTCAACTAATTATTCCAAGACCCTAGTCCCTGCCATCAGAAATTTATTATGCAAAGATTTTCTACACTACATTCCAGTCATACAAAATAAGGATACCAAGATCTGAATAATTCAAAATAAATGACTTTAATAAAACATACCTAAATGATGAGTGTTAACGTTACACAATTTGATATATTTTTGAGTGAAATCTTCTTCTATTGCCTCCCCTCCTCTTTTTATTGATTTCCAACTAAACTACTTTCATAATTAAGAATCTCAGGGCTTCAGACAATACAATGTTGTTGTTGTTTTAACTGAACTGGACGCTAGTAAATGTGAATATTATTTATTGTAATATATTTTTGTAAAGCTAGAAATATGTTATTCAAGCATTATCTGCACACACGCACATACATGCTGCCTTCAGCCAGAGAAAGAACTTCATCTGATTATCATATCAGTTACAGTGAAGTTGCAAGTAGGCAAATTATAAATCAGTAAGATGTAATCATGAAGTTCATTTAGAGTCTAAGAATGAGTTTACAGCAATGCAATAAACAGAACATAGTTTACTGGGAATTGCATATTGTGTTTGTTGACTCCTTCCCAGGCTAAAAGTGATCCATGAGACTCTGTGACCATCTTTAGCTAAAGGCACTAAAAACAGTTTAATGTATTCGTGTTTGTACTTCAGTGAGTCTCCAAGAGTTGAGAATAGGATTGTTATGAGTCAATATTTGATCATATTTCCCCATGTGCCCATTTGATGCATGTGCAACGTTTGATGCATGGATGATGTGATCCGTTCCAATATTTGAAGTCATGATGAGTCATGGCTAACACATGTGTCTCTTGAGAACAGTTTAGATATACATGCACATCTTTTTATTACCTAGCACTTGGTGATTCCAAACTGAAAATATAAACGCCATTAAAAGAAACTGTGTTAGAGGTGTCTGACCACTGCTGCTGTCATAATGAAATAAATATGCATGTGTGGATCATTCTTAAGATTTATTTATTTTTAAAAGAATCCAAATCTGTCCAGGTGAGACTTTCTACCTTAAGGCTAGTGTTGAATTGAATATTTGCAAATATTTGACATTTACAGAATTCTCCAGTTTTGTCTTGCAAAATTTTGAATGCAGGCTTTAGAAGCAGAAATTGTATTTGCCTTTTGCATGTGAAATTGTTTAAAAATTGAAATTAGAAGGCATTGGATTTGTTGGTTTTATTTACATTTTTATACCGCCCAATAGCCGAAGCTCTCTGGGCGGTTCACAAAAATTAAAACCATAATAAAACAACCAACAGTCAACCAACATGATTATTTTGAATTTGACAAGCTTTAAATATGAAATCTCATAACCTGTCAACTGGAAAATCCTAATTATAATGCAATGATATTTACTTAATGCTATCAGGTGGCAATCAGTATTCATACAGTATATTATAAGTTAAATAGGTATTACCTGTCAACTATCTAATGCTATCTAATATTAAACATTACTGCATACCTCCCTTCAAAAATTGTCAAATATTACTGTATATGATGTACCAGTGGCTTTCACAATATTTTCTGAGGAACACTGGATTTTTTTTGGAAGTAAACCAGGGCTTCCTCAATTCAGTGAGGGGACCTAAAAGAAAGCTTTGTTGTGTGTTTCAGGAAAATTATGGGAAATCCACTCTCATTCAGATTAAATAGAGGAATTCAAACATGTCATAGAACAAAAATGAACACTTGTTGACTAAAAATGCAGTTGTGCACTAGCTTTGGCCTTTATTTCCATAGTCAAATGTATCCTTGAACATATGCAAATGTGGACCTTAAATGGATGGGGCATTACAAAAGCATGATTAAACGTTTCCCCACCAAAATTTTTGTGTGAACTTGTAATTAAGGAAATGATCTGAATAATACTATCTATGTACAGAGGAAATCAACATGCAGTTGTGATATCAGTTATGATATCAGTTACTGTAAAGCAGTAACGTTCTCAACTTTGCACCCTCCAAATGTATTGCTCATGGTGGTTGTGGATGATGAGAGCTGTAGTCCAATACATCTGGAAGGTAACAAGTTTGGGAAGGCTACTGTAAAGGTATCCAATCAATCTATCTATCTATCTATATGTGGTTCTTTGTATATAGGACATTGTCAAAAATAAAACACGCTTTTCTATCTCATAAGAATCTGTTTCATCCCTAAGGTTTCATATCAATAGAATCTTTCCAAATCCTTGGCCCCAAAGAAAATGAGCTTTTGGATTAAAGGACATTGCAGGTTCAAATGTAGTCTCCTGAATATGTATTATGTTTACTTGCATGTGTAACATAGGGTGCTTTTTCATCCTGCTGGCTGTGAGTGTACAAAAAGACAAGTTTAGTGCATTCTGCAAATCTCCACTTTGATGAAATATTAATGGAACAACCCTATACATTTTTGTTTACATAAAAGGATGTTTCATCCATTTGAGCTTGCTACAAAATTGAAACCCCACCACTGACATATCCTATTGATATTCTGCATTGACAAAACCATAATATAGAAATTATTAACCAATGGTATTAAATGATGTCCCATTTTTCATATTCTAATCTATGATACCATGATTAAAACTCACTAGATAGGGTAACAGATATCAGATTGATTCTTATCTCACTCCTAATTAATATAAGAGGAGATCCGAATTTGTAAGAGAGCCAAGACATCTTTCTTTCATGCCTGTAGGACAGAGTTGCAAAACTCTCAGGTTCTCAATATGATCTAGCAATTATGTATTTAATATCAAAGTTTTAAAATTATTTACAATTTAAAAAAGGTCCCCTTTATCCACCAAGATAAAATTAGTAATTTCTGTCATTCTTTAGAGAAAAAACAATACTCGAAGTGATAACAGAAATGGCTTGCCCCCTCCCATCCCTGCTGCTGCTACCACCCTCCAGAGGTCCCAGGTACCAGAATCCTAGTGCCGTAACCCTGGATTTAGCACTGACCCAAGTGTGGCAAGAAGATAGCAGCATAAACAGTTGAGGTACAAGGAGTTTATTTACAAGTAAGGGTAGGGACGTGGGAAGAATAAAACAAACATAAAACATACATGTAGGCAGGTATAATATAAGAAACCCAGAAACCTTAAAACAATAAACCTAGCTAGGCTATCTACTTACTACAAAGTAGGGCCTTGCAGTCTGAGCTGGCCACAGATACCTTCCTCTACACCATAAGGAAAGACAAAACATTGGGGGGAAACCCCCTAAGTTTTTACCCTCCAAGTTCTCATCTCTGTCCATTCTCCCGCTCCCTCTGGTGCAATGCCAGAGCCTGGTTTCACAGCTCTCCAGTTGCAGCGCCTCATTCATGCCACCCCAGCCATAGGCGTGCACAGCACATTTCATGAGGGTGTGCACTCAGGGATTTTTTTTAAAGGTGATCATTTATTGAATACTCAATCATAAAGGACATTATTTTAATTCATTTATTTATTAAACGCTGTAGACACTGATGTCCTACTCTGCGTTCAGCTTGCTTGACCACAGGAGGGCCCAGTATTGGTGGAGCTTTGTGGTGACACAAGCCAGAGGCAGGATCTACACTACTGCTTATAATGGTTTATAATGGTTATGACAACTGTTCAGGCCCAGGACACATTACAAATAGCATTTTCATACCGTTTTTAAAGTGTTATATCCTGCTTGGTGTAGATCGGCCCAGAGAAGGGGCTTATGAGTCATTATTAGCCTTTGGGGTCCCTCCTCCTGGCCTCTTTGAAGTGTGACTCCTGGCAGAGAGGCTCCCAGCAGAGCGATTCCTTTTGCTCCTACTGCCAGAAGCAACAGGATGTTGTTGGAGGGTGGGGGGAATCAGCAGAGCGGCCAGAGGACCGTTCTCACTGCATCTGAATCCTCCTCTGAATCCCTACGCAACCCCCTTCAATTTGATGTTTCTTGCTTGAGAGATTAGGGTGGGTACATATCAGAGAAGGTGGTCTTTGAGGTGACCCAAGACATTTAGGTCTTTAAAGGGTAAAATGAGCACTTTAAATTAGTTCCAGAAGCAGACATGTTACAGGCGTGATATGTTCAAATCACTAGGGGTGTGCATGGACCCCCCGCTCCGCTTCTCTTCCAGATCCGCGATTTGTGGATTGGGCCAATTCGCTCCGCCCCCGCTCCGCCTATGTCCACTCCGCTCCGCTGCGGAGCTCCGAATCCGGATCGGAGCTCCGTTTCCCCCCCCCCATAGGCTTGCATTAAGATAAAAAAGTATACAACTTTTTTTCTGTTAAAGTTAGAAACCTCAAGTTTGGCACCGTAACACCTCATGGATGTATACACACGCACGCCAAGACTCAAGGCAATCCCATCATCCCCTGATTTTTGGGTAATTTATGAAAATCGGGCACCCCATTCACACCCCTTTCGATAGCTCCGTCAATTTGCACATTAAAAACCTCAAACTCACCACCATGGTAGCTTATCCAGAGATACACATGCACGCCAAGACTCAAGGCAGTCCCATCATCCTCTGATTTTTGGGAAATTTATGAAAATCGGGCACCCCATTTGCAGACATGGACTGTTCTCTGACATTTGGACAGATTAAAAAAAGGGAAGTGGGCACACTCACAGATGCCATCTACACCCACAATCATGCCAAGGTACAAGGCAATCCCATCACCCCCTGATTTTTGGCGGAGCTTAAACCTGCAGCCAGCTCAATGGGGCCATTTCAAAGGAAATCCCAAGATGCCATGAATTGGGGAGTAGAGATCAACCTAAATATGAATCTTCTTCCACACTTGAAAAATGGATTTGGAACTTCCAAAAGTCTAATTGAGTGCAGGAAGGACTTCTCCCCTGAGTCAAAGCCAGACACAAACCATCCCTGCGAGGCGGGCAGGGGAGGCAGGCAGGCAGCAGACATTTCTGGGGGCATAAAGAAGTGAGCCAAGGATAAGCCAGTAATGCATATAAAATGGAATAAATAAATAAATAAACAAAGGAGGGGTGGAATTAAAAGCAGCAGTGTTGCTGAATAAACAACAAGAAGAACAAGGCTATATCTGTCTTTTACCAGTAATGGGGGGGTGGACGTGCCCAAAGGGGAATAGCATCAGCCTATTTGACTGGTCCTGTCTAGGTACCAGTCTTTTAAGAAGCAAACACTCACTTCAACTCATGATAGGCATTGCTCCACTGGGTTACTCTTTGGAGGGCTCTGATGGCCCTCCAAGTACAGGAGAGTGAGGGCACGTCCACATGCCCTAGGGGAGCTCATCCCCTTGCACCACACCTATTCAGTTGTTCCCCAAAGTTAGGGTGGGTAGCAGTGCTGTGTTTTTTCTATCTCTTATTATTGGCTTAGTATATGATTTCAGGTTGTGTTTGTGCATTTGGTGGGGCTACTGTTTTAAAAAAACACTGGGAAAAGTCTGTTCAGACTAAGAAAGAGAAGTTCCCAGAATCCCAAGTTACCTGTTTTGCCTATCCCCTCCTCCAACTTTGGGATCATGTGATCATGACCGGAAGTTGACTCTGCCCCTCAGCAATCGAAAAGGTAATCTTTTTCCCACCTTTACCCTACTTTTTTAAAAATTCTAGCAAGCGAACCGCACCATGCAGAGAGTAGGCTCAAAATGACCCCCAGCCATGACTCTCTAAGCACAAGAAGTTTCAGAAAGATAGCTTCAAAAACAACACAGTTATCCCCTTTTCTTTTCCGCAATACTATGGGAGAAATGTTTCAAAATGGCGATCGGATCGGTCCGCGGAAAGAGGATCGCTCCGAAAATGGGCGCTTCTCTTCACCTTGCTTCTAGGGGTCCGCGGTCCACTTCTACTCCGCCTCTGGGCAAGGCAGAGCAGGCCAATTCGCTTCTGATTCTCCGGTTCTAATCGGAGCGGAGCACATCCCTACAAATCACCCAGTTCCACTTAGTAACGTAGCTGCCCTATTTTGGACCAACTGCCATTTCTGGACCCATTTTTAAAGGCAGCCCGACATATAATGCACTGCAATAGTCAAAACAGGAGGTTCCCAGAGCATAGGTAATGGGGGCCAAGCTATCTCCATCCAGTTAAGGTCACAACTGATGTATTAACAATTGCTGATAAAAGGCACTTCAAATACAGGTACACCATTTCCTTGGCTTCGTCTGAAAGATTCCAAGCCCATTCCCTGCTTCAAAAATATAATATCCATCCATGGATTCCAGGCATGCATGTTAAAGTGAATATTGTCCTCGAGGAGAAGTTTTGTTAATGTCTCAGTTTTACTTCTTTTGTTGTTTCCAGTAAACTCTTAGGGTCAGCAGAGAATGGGCTATAGCACCAGGATAACACCTGGCCCATGCTACTTTAACTGGAAATGATCAGAAGCTGCTTCCAGCCAGCAGAATGTGCTCAAATATCTTTATGACAAACAATGCATCACAATTTTGACAGTAGAATTCAAAGACTGCCTCTGTGGCAACCCAAAGTTTACTTGCCAAAAAGCCTTGGTCATTTCACAGAACTACTGCTGCTGCTGCTGCTGCTACTGCTACTACTACTACTACTACAATGAAAAGGAAGGTTACGAGGGTGAAAGGTTCCTTTAACAACAACCAAACATTCATTCATCCTCTCTTTAGGTACTCCTCTTGAGACACTAAATCTGCATAAGAATAGCCTAGGAAAAGTACTATCTGTATGTTACTTCTTTCAGTTTCTATTAGAACTGTAATAGCCTGCTTCCATTATACATTTTTCCCAATGTATTTCACTCAAAATGTCACTTTGCTGCTGCTGCAGGAGTGCACTTAATATTTTCATTAAAATCAATAAAGCCAAGAAATGACAAGGGTGCAGGTGGATGCAGGCAATTAAATTCCTCCTGTATGTATTGTTAACTAGTGGTTGGAGGGAAAAAAGAGAAGCTCCATTCAACACCTGTCCCTTTTCTTTTGAATGGCAGCTAACAGAAATCCACTTAGCTGGCTTTTGTCTGCTTATGTCCCTGACAGATAATGTGCAGAAGTCGGCTGTTATAGGGCCAGTAATTCAGAATTAATTTTACCTTCAGAAGAGTGATGTGGCCAGCCGAGTGCAGTAATGGTACCTGATCAGAATTCCGGGGATAAACAAGGCAATTTGAGATAATGACATAGAAATAAAGGCTCTTTAAAAGGTTTGTTCGTTGCATGACTCTGGGTGGCGTTATCACTGGTACTTTTCATCTGCTTCAAATGAAAGTCAAAAGAGTTAATCATTAAAGCATTAGCCTGATGTATTTGTGTGTGCACGTGTGTGCATAAGCATGTACTGTGTGTGTTTGCAAGTTGTGCAACCTCCTTTCATCTCATCTCTCTTCCTCGAGACACACACACACACACACACACACACACACACACACACACACACACACGGCCCATGAAAGACAGCTATTAAGCCACCCACTGATTGTTTATTAAGGCTCTGCTTTGGAAGTGCCCTCCACCCACCACCAAAGAGATGATTACATTTTATGGAATGAGCAGAGAACATTTTTACTTGTTTTCGCCTGCCCAGTTCTATCAGCTGCAAATTTCAGGTCTGATGTAGATGCACAGGCAGCCTTCAGATTGTGTGAAAGTTTAAGCTCCACTCCTTTAGTCTGCTGACTCCTGAGGAGTTACGTTTATTTATGGGTTTGTTTGCTTCAAGATTTATACTCCACCTTTCCATTAAAAAAAAAATCTGCTTACAGAGCTGCAAAGGGTAGAAAGCAGAGAAGATCTATCCATACAAGAATAACTGACATGATCTCACCTGACAGGGGCAGAAAGCCTCAGGCCAGGAGTGAATTGTGAAGCATGACAGTTTGGGGGTTGTTAATAAGGCAATGATACAGCCATTGTGTAATTGGCATCTTTATTAATGAGATCAACTTCTATTCTTCATTATACGTTCCTCCTCTTTGGGGTTAGTCATTTTTAATAAGTTAGATTCATTTGGGGGAATAAACGACATGAAATAAGAAGCACTGAAGATGATTAAATTTTGGGTCAGACCATAAGGAATGTGTCAGAGTTCAGACAGAACCATTTCCCCCCAAAAAAGAAAAAAATTGCCGGCATAAATTACAGCAGAATCTGGCCCCACAGTATGTGTGAAGATCATGTGATGTGGTTGCTATGGTAACAGCTTATTCTTGTTGAAATCTAGGGTAACTACGGCTGCTAAATCCTGCATCTTCTGACAGCAATTTATTTAACCTTGCTCCTTTCATGTTCTCATATTGACTTGTTGAACTTAAAAAAGGAGAAATACTTATTCTGTAAAATAGACTTAATTTATTAAGCAGATCTCTGTGTAGTATTTGCTGTTCCTAATTTAATAGATGTGAGCACTTAAACTGTTTTATAGTTACATTAATTTAATGCCTGTATGTGGGAACATGTACAATTATCCACCTTCCTTTTGCAGGGCCATCCAAATCTCTTCCCAGCACCTCCCAGCATCCAAATGTTTATCCACTAATGCTTTAAGGTGCTGCCCATGAGGAAGTTAGTGAATTACAAGGTTATAGTCTCAGCAGGGGCCTTTCTCCTTAAAAATGGAATAATTGATGTGCAGTGGGTTGAAATCTGCCATCAGACCTTAATTATACTGTGAAAGGCAGAGAAAAATCGAAAATAAAAAGCAATTCAATGGAATTTTTGATCAGCAATAATCCCAGCCAAAATGAATTTTTGTCACCTGAGTGCTGACTATAACAATAGAGTGATATTTGTAATCTGATTAATGTCCTGCATTGGAGTTGGCATATCGTGTTCAGATAAGCACCATTTATCTAAAGCCTTTGACAAATATGACTAGGAGTGATTTAAGACCTAAAGTAGTAGTCCTTAACAAACTTCCCCTGAGATCACAAAGATCCCTAATTTTCAGACAATTGTTTTTCAGTACTACTCATGCTGAAAGCAACTGAAGGTTTTGTTTGAAAGTGCCAACTGTAAAGGAATGCCATAAATGAGGGCCTTTCACATGAAATAAATGAACAACGGTCTTTGCCTGATGTGTTTTTAGCCAAGGAGATCTGGGTTCCTTTTGACCCCAAAAAATCGTTAAAAGTTGCTCTCGGGCACAGCAGTGCATCTCTCAATCCAGCCTACTCATCCAATGCAACCTGGGTGGGGGTCACATGGGTGCGGTCCTGAGCTCTCAGAGAAGAGATCCCTGGTTGGGGTACATCTTCTTGGCTCGCCGCTCCGACCATGTTACTCCGCTTCTGAAATCTCTTCATTGGCTTCCAATTCACTTCAGAATCCAATATAAACTTCTCCTGTTAACCTTCAAAGCTTTTCACGGTCTAGCTCCTTCCTGTCTCTCCTCTCTCATCTCACACTATTGCCCCGCTCGTGCTCTTTGCTCCTCTGATGCCATGTTTCTCGCCTGCCCAAGGGCCTCTACTTCCCTTGCTCGGCTTCGTCCATTTTCGTCTGCTGCCCCTTACGCCTGGAACGCTCTTCCAGAACATTTGAGAACTACAAGTTCAACCGCAGCTTTTAAAGCTCAACTAAAAACTTTTCTTTTTCATAAAGCTTTTAAAACTTGATGTTGTGCAGACTTCTACTGTTACTTTCTACTGTTAGTTTTACCCTACCCTGTGCCTGCTTACCCTACCCTGTACCTGTTTGCATTCTCTTCCCCTCCTTATTGTTTTACTATGATTCTATTAGATTGTAAGCCTATGCGGCAGGGTCTTGCTATTTACTGTTTTACTCTGTACAGCACCATGTACATTGATGGTGCTATATAAATAAATGATAATAATAATAATGACATCAGCAAAACTAATTCTGTGATCAATCTTGGGGGGAGGGAATACAAGTTCTGCTGTGTGAAAGGTGAATACTTACCTCAGGGTGCATTCATATTGCCCTGAATTGTCACCCCTATTTCTCACAATACCTGAAAAGGATCAACTTCAGACATTCCCAGTTGTCGTTCCTGCTTAAAATAAATGTGTTTATGTTGGAAGATCTCTGGTATCCTGGAGGACACAGAGCAAACCTGAGTGTCAGTACAAACAAAGGGAAAACCAACTCCTCTTTGTCTCCCAGAAAAAAAAGCAAACCTGAGGACCTTAGCATGCAGAATTGGGAACACTGATACCAAACAGTTTCTGTGGACAGGAGCTTTGTAAGCATGTTCAGCCAAATGTGTTTACAGAGCCCTTTTCAGATCTATGCCTTAAATGTGCAAAGGTCTATAGGGCAGCCGGGTGATGGGGACATGGGTGGAGTCCTGACATGCATGTCCACACCCCTCCCCAGCTTTAGCCTACTCATGTTGCAGGGAAATAAATGTCTGCAAAAACTGTGTGAATTGATCCACTCTACATGCTAGAAAAAAGTGAGGAGTGGATTGGAGGGTATTACCAAAAATTCTTCCTGTTGTGAGCTGAGAACTGCAATGCAAAATTAAGAGAAGTGTGGAATCCAAGGGGTAACTGTGATCCAATCTACACATTTGTCCTGGATGTGCAGATCATGCAGTTCATATCAGAATTCACACACAACTAATTCTTCAAGCATTCCTACTTCCCTCATGTAAATGTATAGAACATTGTTGGAGAACATTCTCTTACGCTACCCAAAGTGGTGATAGAGTTCACTCCACGCTGTTGTAATTAAGTTTTAGAATATTGAATAAAGATGGTACAGAGAAATTATTGCAGTAAATGAATTTATTACATTTCTAATCTGCCCCAAAACTAATATTCTCGGGGAGGATATGTATGTGAATATGTAAATGTATGTAAATTGAATTTTGTTAGCTTTGTCCATAAAGAAAAAGAAACAGCAAGACATACATTTTAAAAGATTATATTTTATCATGTTGTGAACTGGCCATCAAGCTATGGCTATTGAATGGTATAGAAATGTAATAAATGAAGGAAATGAAGTCATTTTTCATTGGTGGGGAAGGAAATGGAATGAATTAAAACAAAACCTTCAGCATGTAAAATCAGAGTGGCCACTTATATATCACCTAAAAACACAGTGAAAATACACATATTTTCATAAAATCTGCATATGATTATTTCTATGTATGGATTTAGAAAGATCAACATAAATTTAAATAGAAATACAGTACATCTCTCCCATAGTAGGGAAGACTGAGCAGGTCACCTGATCAATCTTCCCTACTATGTGGGAGATGTACTGTATTTCTATTAAAATTTATGTTGATTTGCTGTCCAGGTGTAAATGGTTGATGGGCAGCTTCAAGGCCCCGGGGCTTGCCGGCCTTATGGTCCTTTATCCTAAGCCAGAGCTGAATTGGACAGCCCTTCAAATAGTGGATGCCTTCAAATAGAAGACTGCCCTCTGTAAAATAGGTCACATGGCTGTCAGACATTCCCCAAAGTTTTTTTGAATGGCAGGCTAAGTAGGAACATAGGAAGCCGCCTTTTACTAAGTCAGACCTAGGGGTATTGGAGAAATCCACAATGGAATCAAATGGCTTCAAATCTCTATTAATATGTCCCATGCATTCCACAGCAGACTGGCTTTTCCTGAGTTGCGTGAACTCTAAGGACTTATGGACCATTTTTTTCACTTTACAAAATTTTATGAAAATCTACACATAGAAAAATATGGTTTTTTTAAAAAAATGGCTCAAAATGTGCATTCCCCCCCCCCTTGAATAAAGCATGAAAATGTGCATTGGGGGGATTTGCGCATTTTCACAAGTGAGACTGTGTGGGTAAATGCAATGCGAATGTGTGCAAATTTAGGAAATCAATGAGTGGATGATGAAACAAAAAGCACCTGACAATTCATGAATGGATTTTACAAATGAAGTCAGAGTATTTCTCCATCTAGCCCAGAATTGTTGACACTGACTGGCAGTGGCTCTCCAAGGATTTCAGGTAGGAGTTTCGCCCAGCCCTAACTGGCGATGCCAGGAACTGAAACAGAGATCTTCTGCATGCAACACAGGTGCTCCATCACTGAGCCACGACCTCTCCCCACTGAGCTATGACTCTTTCTCTGTTTTTAAAGCTCTCTCGCTCTAAGAAAAGCAAAACCTAATTGCCCCAGAGAACTGCAGGAGGCAACAGTGATATGAAACACAGTTTATGAAACTAATGTTTGTCATTCCATGGCATTGTTCCATCTTCTTGCCCTTCTACTTGCTTTCTTGCTTTTTTCTACAGTATTATGAGTATGCACTATACATTTTTAAATCTTCACAGCCTTAACCTACCAAGTTGCCTTTTAACTTGTGCCCCCTTTAAAATAATCCATTATTACTTTACATTTAAGAATCCTCTCTTTGCAGTGTTAGGAATTTGTTCCATCACTGATCTGAGCATGGTAACAGATTACTGCTAATCTGACTGCTAGAATTTACTCTTTGGTAGAAGACTCACTGTAATGCAGATAATGGATATAATCAGGATATAATTCTCAAGCAGCATGACAAATCATATTAAGCACAATGAACTGTTTGGATCATCACTGATACTGCTGTGCCAATTATGGAAACAGTGAGGACACTGGGCAAAATCCAGCGAGAACTTCCCCTGCATGTGGCTTATTGAAACAAACAAATTACATAAGAACCATGATCTTGTGTACCGGGATTGCATGGATTCTGCCTTTCATGCCTAATTTATCTCAGAAGAAGTACAAATAAAAGCAGCAGCATTTCCAATTGTCTAAGGACTAACCTACAAAACACTTTCCTTATAAGGGCCCACTTTGTGTCTCCCTGTGTGGGTCAACTGATTTACTTGCTATGAACTGAACTTTTAATGTTGCACATCATCACTTAATCTGTATTGAGGAAGTAAAGCCATCATTTGTGCTCTAACATTCCATGGGGTGTATATCCCATCCATGGATATCTGGAGAAATAAATCCATTAAAATGTATCCATTTCTGTTAAGATCGGTTGCTTCAGTATTTAGGAATTTGTTTTGTGCAGAGAATAATGTTAAGGCAAGTGGTCATTCTGGTCTCACAGGTTATTAGGACTTATCCTGTCTTGCCATCTTTCCTTAAATGGATGGCATAGAGGCCGTTCCTTTATTGTCTCCAGTGACAACGTGTGTGCAGAGGCCGGATGCTGAGAAAAGATTCTCTAGCTATTCTGAAGTGGCAAGATATGGTTCCAAATCAGGTGTGGGCAACTGGTGGCCTTCACCCTAATTTCTTGGGACAATTGACCTAATTTCAAAAGCCCTCTGAAAGCAATCAGCTTGACCTCTGGGAAGAGAGAGCCATGAGAAGTTCAGTGAAACATTAGGAGTTTGAAGCATGATATGGAAGTTTTGAAGGAACCAATTGCTATTAATAAAGTGAAAAACCTTGAAACACGTTGGGAACCATGTATGTTGGCATAGCTAATTTTTTGGTCTCTGTGTTGTCCATTTCCTGGAAGAAAGAAGAGGAGTCCTAAAGAGAGAGAAAGAAAAGGGGGGTATCAGAAAGAGAAAGAAAGAGAGAGAGAAAAGAGGTGACCTTGGTCACTTTTAAATTCACCCTCACACACCACCACTGGTATATGACCCCTGACAGATTAGGTCTGAGGGAATGTGACCCTCAACAGAAAAATAGTTGCTCACCCCTGTAACAATTCATAAGAAATAAAACAGTTAGAAACATAGTGTATCCCTTAACTCTTTGACTTCAAGAGAGGAAAAAAAGGTTACTGCTACCCCTAAAAGAGGTCCAAAATTTGCCACCTGGCCTTATTTGCCACTGTGTTGTAAGATGTCCCAGGCTGAGTGGTCAGAATCTAATATACAACCTGAAAATATGTCATCAATGGCTGTCCACCCCACTCCACTCCCGAAAGCTGGATTTCAACTTTGATGTCTATAAAAATCCATGACATGTTACAAATTGCAACCTTCAAAGGATGGAGAGAAGGTTCAACATCATGATCAGCTTTCTCTCCTCTCTGCACCCACTTTGTTCCACTTAATATCCAGCCTGAAAAAGAGTTCTGAAAAAACTTTCTCGCTACTTTGTGACATTTTAGTAGGTATGTGCTCCGCTCCGATTAGAAGCGGAGAATCAGAAGTGAATTGGCCTGCTCCGCCTTGCCCAGAGGCAGAGTAGAAGCGGACCGGGGACCCATAGAAGCACAGCGAAGAGAAGCGCCCATACGCGGAGCGCTTCTCTTTTTGCGGACCGATCCGATCGCCATTTTGAAAAATTTCGCCCATAGGATTGCATTGCGGAAAAGAATAGGGGATAACTGTGTTGTTTTTGAAGCTATCTTTCTGAAACTTCTTGTGCTTAGAGAGTCATGGCTGGGGGTCATTTTGAGCCTACTCTCAGCTCTCTGTGTGCTGCGGTTCGCTTGCTAGAATTTTTGGAAAAATCGGGTAAAACAGCGGGAAAATGTACCTTTTTCGAAGGGCTGAGGGGCAGTCAACTCCTGGTCATGATCACATGATCCCAAAGTTGGAGGAGGGGATAGGCAAAATGGGTAACTTGGGATTCTGGGAACTTCTCTTTCTTAGTCTGAACGGACTTTTCCCAGTGTTTTTTAAAACAGTAGCCCCACCAAATGCACAAACACAACCTGAAATCATATACTAAGCCAATAATAAGAGATAGAAAACACAGCACTGCTACCCACCCTAACTTTGGGGAACAACTGAATAGATGTGGTGCAAGGGGATGAGCTCCCCTAGGGCATGTGGACGTACCCAGTGCACTCTCCTGACCTTGGAGGATCATCAGAGCCCTCCAAAGGTAAATCACTGGAGAGAATGCCTATCATGAGTTGAAGTGAGCATTTGCTTCTTAAAGACTGGTACCTAGACAGGACCAGTCAAATTGGCAGATGATTCCCCCTCCCGTTGGGCACGTCCACTCCCCTCTTACTGGTAAAAGACAGGTATAGCCTCTTTTTTTTAATTCTTCTTGTTGTTTATTCAGCAACACTGCTGCTTTTAATTCCACCCCTCCTTTGTTTATTTGTTTATTTATTTATTCCATTTTATATGCATTACTGGCTTTGAAACTATCCTTGACTCACTTCCTTGTGCCCCCAGAAATGTCTGCAGACTGCCTGCCTTCCCTCCCTCCTCCCCTGCCGACCTCGCAGGGATGGTTTTTGTGTGTCTTGCTTTGACTCAGGGGAGAAGTCCTTCCTGTGCTCAAGTTCCAAATCAATTTTTCAAGTGTGGAAGAAGATTCATATTTAGGTTTATCTCTACTCCCCAATTCATGGCATGTTGGGATTTCCTTTGAAATGGGCCCATTGAGCTGTCTGCAGCTTTAAATCCCTGAGATACTGGGGTGTCCTTCATATTCCCCAAAAATCAGGGGATGATGGGATTGGCTTGAAACTTGGCGTCCACGTGGACACATGGGTAAGCTGTCATGGGACCGAAGGTGAGGTTTCTGACATGCAAATTGACGTAGTTGTAGAATGGGACTTGATTTGGGGTGAGTTAAAAGGTTTAAGCCCCGCCAAACATCAGGGGATGATGGGATTGCCTTGAGTCTTGGCGTGCATGTGTATCCCTGGATAAGCTATCATGGTGCCAAGTTTGAGGTTTCTAACATGCAAATTGACGGAGCTATCGAAAGGGGTGTGAATGGGGTGCCCAATTTTCAAAAATTCCCCAAAAATCAGGGGATGATGGGATTGGCTTGAAACTTGGCGTGCATGTGTATACATCCATGAGGTGTCATGGTGCCAAACTTGAGGTTTCTAACTTTAACAAAAAAAAGTTGTATACTTTTTTAGCTTTCAATGCAAGCCTATGTGGGGGGAAACGGAGCTCCGATCCGGATCCAGAGCTCCGCAGTGGAGCGGAGCAGACATAGGCGGAGCAAAGTGGCCCAATCCGCAAATCGCGGATCTGGAAGAGAAGTGGAGCGGTGGGTCCGTGCACACCCCTACATTTTAGTAACTAAAATTGAGTTGGGCCAATAATTTAGATAGTGCTGAACTGTAGCTTTTGGATCATTCCATGCTGGATCCATTCAGGAAATGTAGCTGTTTCATCTGCTCTTCTGTTATGCTTTACCTCTTTATTCTTTATTGGTTTTTATTCTTACATATGATTCTTTTTGCTGCTATGTTTAATTTTTTGCTATACTAATATTTGTACTTCTTATTCATTCGTAGCTCTCTTGGTCATGAATCATAGAAAGGAGTGATACAATTTTGTATCATAGTTTCACTGGATTCCCTCTGTCTGCCAGCTACTCAAGTCACTGCTGCACCTAGACAACAACTGTGCATGTAACAGTGAGTAGATACGGTCAGATCTTATTATTTTACAGAGGGCGATTGAAAAAACCCCAACATCTTTTCCTTAATTACAAACACGACAGCACCTCTATCAACAGATAAACCCTGACGCCTACATACCTGCCTTCAGGGTAAGGTCTTTTTACATAGGGGAAAATATCTGTCAACTTCTTCCAGCTATCAAATCCAAACTTCTTATGCTGCCTAGTTAAATTAGCAAGGCACTTATTTGCTCCTCTTACCTTCTGCTGAGCTACAAATACATACACTGTGTTTTCCAGGAAAATGCCTTTCTGGGTCTGCTTAATTCCATTAGACAGTGTGAAACCATGCATTCCAGCTGTATACAATGGTAAACAGAATAGGAAGTGCTTTTGAGCATGCTGCAGATGGGGTAAGAAAATCAATAGAATGTGAGAGAAAGCTTCCAGCAATATAGATTGTTTGAACTACTTACCATTATGTCAAATTCACTTTAGCATCAGCAAACAGACACACTGTAAGATGAATGTTGAGAGAAACACTATTTCTGCTGCTTGCATTCAAAAGCTGAAAGTTACATAGATTTTTATAATCAAGTAAGCCTTTATTAGTCAATAGCCGTGCTTTTATTTAACCCTTAAACAGCAGATCTTTGAGTAAATCCCAATTTAATTTACTGAATTCAACGCTCGATAGAATGTATAGAAGGCTACCCATATCCCCCCTTACTAGGCCCTCAGTGTGGTCACAAATTGTAAACACATGGATTCTGGTGAGCATCTAGATAACCTCCACAAAAGCTTTTTTTCACCACCCCCAAATTCTGCCTTATCTTATAAAGCCTATGGAGACTATTCGGTTGTGGAAATTGTGTCTGACCAACCAGTCTACATAAGCTGGCTCATAAGAGAATTAATTTCCACTTGAGAACTTCAATTCAGCAAACCATTTAAGCTCATCCTTAAAGTATTTTATTGAATGATGGTGGATTTGAGTACATGCCTAATTAGCTTTGCTGAATCAGAACCAGTCAGCAGCAAAAGCAAAATCCCAAGGCTAAAATCTATTCTGTAAGTAGGAATTCAGACTGCTCAAGTCCTTCAGGATTATTTCGACTATAGCCTCACTTGTGACTACCAGCGCCTTGCTTAGGATCTTAGGCCTCAGCTCTAGAAAGGTTCTATAGTTGCCTTCCATCTTCCGTACGTCAAATGTCACAGAGAGAGAGAAAGAGAGTACACAACATTTATATTGTCTTTTTCTCAATTGAAACAAGACTACAATTTCCCAAGATTATTCCTAAATCCAATACAACCTCAAGGACTTAAAGTCCAAAATATCTGGAGAGCACCAATTTGTGGAAAGCTGGGATAAATGAATGTGCCATTTTCATATGTCCAATATTGATAAGTTGCTAAATAAGGAGAGAATTAAGTTGTACCATACCATAGGTTTCTGTAAGTCAATGAATATGTTTACCTAGAAATGTGCCTAAAAAACTCAAGCTTACAGATAGGGCTACATTCTATAGCAGAAAGCCAAACATCACCAAGGTTCACAAACAAAAAAGAATTTGTCCCAGGATAAGACAGGGTCATCGGGCCATCTTCCCAGCAATTTTTCTCCCCCAGTATGAAAATCTGCTGATCTCAAGATCTTGTTATGTAATCCATCATCACTTGATAGCTCTCACTGACAGAAATGGGTCCAATAAACAAGAATCGGCTTCTTAAAAACGGGTATCTACACCAGTGGGTCTCAGACATTAATGGGGTGTGTTTCCCAAAGTCAAAAATGGAGGACGAACCGGTTATTTTCAAAAAGTCTTCATACAAAGACAAAAATAAAGACAGATGTTTTCATTTTTGGTAGTCACTTTCACACAGGGTGAAAAGAACTGCTGTGTGCATTCATACTATACTTTAAAGCAAAGGCTGAAGGAAGATTTCCAGATGTTTTGGACTTCCAGAAGAAACTGCCAGCATGGTCAATGGTCAGGAATGGTGGGAATTGAAGTGCAAAACATCTGGACCTCTGCTTTCTGCCCACCATTGCTTTAAGGTAGCAAAGAAGATATTCATAGATGGAAAGGCCTTCAAAAAATGACGAATGTCATGGCAGCCTCTAGCTTATTTGATTAATTATTTGTGAGGCGTGGAGGCAGCTGCAGAAGGAAAGGGGAGAAAGAGAAAAGGGGGAGAAAGACAGAAGGGAGAGAAAACGGCAATACAGTAAATCAATATATGGTGGTACAGAAGTGTGCATGCATACAAAAAAGAAGGAAAGAATGGGGTAGCTCTGCCCCAGTGGTGAAGCCAGATAATTCTAGAGCCTGGTCTTGGGGGGGGGGGTTCAGGTGACCTTGGTAGTATCCTATATGGACTGTGTGTGCACAGCCTGATCCACCAGCCCAAATCCGCATGTGGCCCCTATCGTACAAGGTCATGATAATACACTTCCAGGGGCAAGCACCATCCAGAGCAAAAACATGTGTTGCTGCAAGGGGTACGAACTGCCCCCCTGGAAACATGTATTTTTGTGCCTGCATTGGGGCTTGCCCAGTGGCAGTGCCAAGGGCATGCAAGGGGGGCAAGTATCCCCCCAAACAAGGAGTTTGCCACCCCAGTTGCTGGACTCCTGTAATTCCTGGAAGGAAAGGCACTTTTTCATATATATCTCTAGCACATCCACAGTTCCACTACAGCCCTTGATTGAGCCAACAAAGACTATGCATTCTGAAGCAATAACATTCTCTTCAAGATGCCAATACACCAGTGGCTTCCACTGAGCCCCTCCTTCAATCATCCTCTTTGACTTCTGCTTCTGCGCATATCATTCCCAGATTCCCTCCTTTCCAGAACTTTCTTGCAGTGGCCGTGTGGAGCCAGCCAGCAAGCCAAGCCTTAGCAGCAATTTTTAGAGAGAAAGAGAAAGTGATAAAATGAGCCCAGACTATAATATGTTTTGGAAGAGGAAGAGGAAGAGGAAGAAGAAGCAGCAGAAGCAGCAGCAGCAGCAGCAGCAGCAGCAGCAGCAGCAGAAGCAGAAGAAGAAGAAGAAGAAGAAGAAGAAGAAGAAGAAGAAGAAGAAGAAGAAGAAGAAGAAGAAGAAGAAGGGAAGTTGCAGCATCAACTCCAGAAAGTCCCATCACCTGCTACTCTCTGGGTGGTCATTGGTGTGGGGTAGGCTGTGGGGACGTGGACTTCAGCCCTGAGGTCTATCTTCAGTCTGGCCCTTCTCACTGCTTGCATGTGCCCTCCACAGTTTCCCCCTGGCCTCATGCTCTAACCAGGACACCACAATGGCTTTCCAAAAATCAACCTGACCAAATTCAAAGGAGCAAAGACTGTGAGCAACATCCAACGAACATTTTATTGCACGCTCGTTACTGGGCACTCACGGAGTTTGCTCAGGTCCCTCACATGATGTCATCTGCCACCCCTTCTGGCCTTCCTTGCGCAACAAAAAAAACCTTCATGAAGTCTGATGTTTTTTTAAATGCGGAATTGCTGCTCTCTCCTGCTGTGTTAAGGAGAAGCAGTGGCATTAGAGCAGAGGACTCAATGGGCCTCATGCTCATTCTATACTTCCTCTTCTGAAAAGAGGAAGTAACTGAGGATCGAAAACACAGGTGGAGAAGCGAAGGTAGGGAGCGTGTTAACCCCCGATGTAATGGAGCTTTGTATGTAGCTTCCATCTCCTAATTCAAGTGAGTAGCTTTAGGAGTACAGACGTGTATGGCTTCCCTCTGAGAAAGGAGGAAGTAAATTTCCCAAGACACAGAAGCAGCCATTTAAAGCAGCCTTTTCCAACCTGGTGCCCACTAGATGTCCCGGATCTAGGGTTGCTATGCATCCCGGAAAACTGGGAAGGTTCCGATTTCCAGGAGATTCTGAAATGTCCTGACTGGCTGGGCAAGAATCCCAGATTCCTGGTCCAGCTGGCCAGAGAAATTCTGACCTCCAAAATGGTGCCTTGAGCCTATTCAGCGAAGCAGCAGAGAAAAAGATGCATCAACCCAGTGCCTTTTCCAGAGCATCACCGCTCCTCAACAGGCTCATTTGAGTCACTCACCAAGACTCACCTTATTGCACCTGCGGCTGCGTAGAGAAGGAACAACAGCAAGGAAAGGGGCACGTGCTCTCCTCAGGCTGCCTGAGTCCCATGCAATGCAGACGTTTGGTGAGCTTGGCTGGTTGTGGTCTGACCTTTAGGGTAAGTCCGGGGCGGAGCTGCTGGGTTATTTGTGGGGGAAGAAAGAGAGTTTTGTGGGGGACAGGAAGGATGGAGCAAGTGGGGGACGAGGGGATGAAGGAGAGGAAAGGAGAGAGGGGAGAAAGGAAAGGAAGGTCACTCCCCCAAAAATCGCCCTTCAAAAATCCACCTCCTTGGATTTGGGTTGCAAGCCTCAAATCTGTTACTTGGAAGTAAGGTGCAGTGAATTTAAGATGTCTGGTTTTACAGTTGTTGATGTTTTAATTGAAAAATTGAGCTTTGCAAAAATTGGGCTTTCTTTTATATATTGCTCAGTTTTTTAAAATAATCCGGGGGGGGGGGCAAAAAATTGTCCCAGTTTTGAGGATTCAGAATATGGCAACCCTAGCTGGATCGGATGTACAATGGCCATGCTGGCTGGGAATTATGGGGTTGCAGTCCAACACATCTTGTGATGCTGCCAAATTATCATCATCAAGTGTTTATTTTCCAGAAGTTTATGAGGCTGAAGAAATAGGCTGCCATTTTCCATGGCAGTCACATGGCTCTAGTAAAATTTAGTTCTGCCTGAAAACATCCAAGAAGAAGGGAGGACCTTAGGGAGGACAATGTCACCCTTTTAGCATCACGCCTTTCTCGAGTCCAATGGTGTTGTACCTCTGCCAACTTGGGTATGGTCCAATTGGCTGTTGTGTGCACACTCTAGCCTCAAGTATCTTCAGCGATTTGCACCATGCCACAGCAAATAAGTGGGATTTCAAGTGCAAATACTCAGAGTTTGGAGACTCTGCACCCTGCGCCTGTGAAAAGCTACAGATGCCAGAAGAGGCTCCGGTGGCTCATTAACATTCGCCTCATTCCCACCCTCATTATCTCTCCCAGATGTTTCTGTGGCTGTCCCTTTAAAGAATGCCTGTCTAAATTTTATTTACATTTGTTCAGCAATATTGATGCTCAATGAATAAATGCAGTACGCCGCTGTCAGTGCTGGAGACTAATTAAATCTATGTGTGAGCCTGATGCCCTGATTGAAAAAATCTGCTGCAACTAAACTGGGTTTAAATAAACACTTTACTGTAGTGCTTTAATTACACTTTAGTTTGTAATGTAATTTTTGGCTGTTTAAACTATGATTTAGGCTGAGCTAATTACAAATGATTTTCTACTGTGTAATTAATAATAACAAAATTGTAATTAGACAGCTGCTCTGGATCAGGGTGACAGTTTGTGTTAGGTGACTCATGATCAATCTGGCAGATATACAAGAGCAGATACAGATAGGCTTGGGGACTGGGACGTACTGTGGCTTTCTCTAAGAGACACTGTCATTGTACTCAGGAGCATCCGAAGGCAATTGTTGCTTTTAACAGGCAAGGACTGTTTTCCTCCTGCTGTGGTACTCCTTCCCACCACATCCCACCCCCCAGGCCCAATTGTAACCACCTGTATTACTCATTATATACTCTACCTATTGAACTGATATCTCCATTTACTGAAGGAAGCAACCAGTCATCTTGATTTGGTGTTGGATCCAGGAGCTGCCTTCTGCAAGAGGAAGGGCTCTGCTCATGGAACGTCCCTCTGCCCGATTTTTGGGGATTCCCCCTTTCCTCCACCCACCCACACCACAGTTCACCCATTTAACAGGGTCTCCTGGCTCTCTATGGGGCATTTTCAGGGGGCTGGAGGGGATGCCATTTGGTTGAAGGGGGCAGGGAAGTCTGCTTTTGCCAGAACAGTTGATCCAGTTTAAATGGATCCAATCCATCATTTTTAGAATCACACTTATTGGTGCCTATAATGATCCATTACTCTCTTGCGCCAGGAGTAATGGCGCAAGAAGCATAAAGAAGCATAATCAACCTAACATTTGTCTTCTACTTACATATTTTAAACACTAATATGAAGTGATAGCTTTTTGAGTAAAGCCTCATATGACATGGACCAGATCTACACCTTGTGTCAAATCATTACGATTTGATATAACACTATGAAAGTGGTATATAGAATGTGGATTGTGCCCCAACAGTTATCAGTGCATTTCAGTACCTTTATAGAGTAGTACGACCTACTCTGGGTGAAAGACAGGGGGAGTGCTACCCTATTGATCTTCCTGGATCTCTCAGCGGCTTTTGATACCATTGATCATGGTATCTTAATGGACCAGCTCTGCGAGATGGGAGTAGGAGGCACTGTGTTACAGTGGTTCCACTCCTACTTGCAGGACCAATCCCAGAGAGTGGTATTGGGGGATTCCTGTTCCACCCCATGGCAATTAAGCTGTGGGGTGCCACAGGGTTCTATTCTATCCCCCATGCTGTTCAACATCTATATGAAGCCGTTGAGTGAGGTCATTAGAGGTTTTGGGGTTGGGTGCCATCAGTATGCTGATGATACTCAGCTCTACTTCTCCTTGTCATCGGAGTCAGCTGGGGCGGTGAAGGTGCTGGACCAGTGCCTGGAGGCTGTAATGGGCTGGATGAGGGCCAATAAACTGAAGCTGAATCCTGATAAGATGAAAGCTCTGTTGGATTGGTGGTTCCCGAGTCCGGGAATTGGGTAAGTGACCTGTTCTGGATGAGGTGGCGCTCCCTCTGAAGGAGCAGGTGCGTAGCTTGGAAGTACTTCTAGATCCATCTTTGTCACTGGAGGCCCAGGTGGACTCCGTGGCATGGAGTACTTGGGGTGAGCTTCGGCTGATCTACCAGCTACTACAGCCTTTCCTGGACAGGGACAACCTAGCCACAGTAGTGCATGCACTGGTAACTTCCCAATTAGACTACTGCAATGCACTTTATGTGGGGCTGCCCTTGAAGACGACTCGGAAGTTGCAGCTAGTGCAAAATGCAGCAGCTAGACTGCTGGCAGGTATATCTTACAGAGACCACATAACACCGGTCTTAAAGGAACTGCACTGGCTGCCTATATGCTTCCAGTCGGAATTCAAGGTGTTGGTACTGAGGTTTAAAGCCCTAAATGGCTTGGGACCTCAATACTTGAGGGAGCGCCTCTCCTTATATATGCCTGCCCGAGACTTGAGATCTGTTGGACGAGCCCTTCTCCGCATCCCACCAGCATAACACATTCGCTATGATGGGACAAGGGAGAGGGCTTTCTCTGTTGTGGCACCCTGACTGTGAAATGCCCTCCCCTTGGAGGCCTGACTGGCGCCAACGCTGATTTTATTCCGGCGCCAAGTGAAAACATGGCTTTTTAACAAAGCTTTTAATGGTTGAATTCACTAAGCTGGCACATTGTTTTAACTGTTTTAATAGTTTTACTGCTTTTAAATTATATATTGTTCTAACTTGGTTTATGGTTTAATTTGTTTTTAGCTGTGTATATTTACTGTTTTATACTGTATGCTTTTATCTGTATGCCGCCCTGAGATCTTATTGATATAGGGTGGGATATAAATGTTTTAAATAAATATATAATAAATAGTAGTGTAGATCTAGCCCTTGTCCTGAAACACATATTTTGAAAACCTGGAGGGTCAATGTATATTTCACAAAGTGAGTGTAGTCTAGAAGGGAATCACAAGGGGTGTTAAAGCTCATTAGCTCATTATTGCTACCAGTGAACCTAGGAGAACTGTTTTCTATGACAAAACGTATTTGTGCTAGTAGCACGTTCTGCTGGCGCAACAGAACTAGCAGAAGTTCAGAAACAGTATAGGATGTTATCCATGGTGATTTTGACATGATAGAGGTGTACAAAATTATGCATGGTGTGGAGAATGTGGATAGGGAGACATTTTTCCTCCACTCTCACAATACTAGAATTTGGGATCATCTCATGAAGATGACTGGTGGTGGATTCAGGACAGGCACTTCTTCATATAGTTAAACTATGGAATTAACTACCACAAGATGTGGTGATGGCCACCAATTTGGGTGGCTTCAAAAAGGGATTGGACAAATTCATGGAGGACAAGGCTATCAATGACTACTAATTCTGATTAGTAGCACAGCAAAAGTAGAATCTGTGGCTGAATTCATATCATAGATCTTTCTGAATTTCCCAGAGCTCACAAAATATTTAAATATTATTTTCAGGTGAATTTATCCCAGAGGATGCTATTTACATATGTATTCTTGCTGCCAGATGCAGTAAACTACTCCCCAAAGAATAGATGAATAGATCATTGACAGAAGAGACACAATATATAAATCCTTGTATCTTTTAATATAATTGTGAGTCTGGATATGGTTTCCACAACAAAAAATGGAGAAAAAACAGGAAGTCATCCAACGTAACTGGAATCTAGAACTGGTGCTTGGATTAAGAATCTAGGCTGCTTATGTTCATCAAAATGGATTACGGTCAGGGCTAGTTTCCTCTTGGAAAATTTGTTTTAAAGTAAGTTCAGCCAATAATTGATTGGGTAGAATCTCACCACATGTGATAGATAGATCACCATGTCCATAACCACAATGGCAATGGCCTAGACACTTACATGTGAAACATCTTCCTGTCTGTGCTCTTAACTGCTGAGGTCACTTGAAGCTAGACAACCTCACTTGGAGTTTGTTATTGCACAAGGGTAGCTCCAGAGCAAAGTGCAAACACAGCACAAAACCAATGTTTACAAACAACAATAAGACATCCCCTCCCCATCATGTGAGGAGTGAAATACATTTTATCATAGAACAGGAACTAGCAGGAACTTTGCACAAGTTTTGTCAAATATGTTTTTAGTGATTTTAGAGGTGAGTGGACTTCTGCCCCACATATTTGGGACAAGATGGAACTTACACTGTGGTAACACAAGATACCTGCAACAACAGGAATTTAAAGAAAAGAATAGGCTAAAGCAAGTGTGCAGAAACCTGGTCCTGTGTGCAGAATCCTGCCCAACAGCCTTCCCAATCCAGCCTGTGTGTGGAGCCTCCTGGGGTTCTTCCAGGGGATGGTGTGTGGTCTCCAAGCCCTACTCCTTTGAGGAATCCACCCTAGAGGGAATCCCCACAGCTTTAAATTTATCTATACATTCCACAGAAACTAGATGATATTTTCTGAAACAATTAGGAGGGAATGTTCCATTCGTTTTTGAATGGGTTGTCTGAATTTCGAAGTCTCTCATGCAGATCAGAGATAACAGTAAGTATGTGGGCTATGGGGTACCTTGGCTGTTGCTGTGAAGAGTAATTGCTCTTCCTAGCACTGGTCAAGTCTTCTTGTATGCACCTCTTACCACTCCTAATGGGAACAGTGGAGGAGGCACCAAATGTGACCAGCACTTGGAAGAGTACCACCAGCTGAGTCCACTTGTGCACCACATGCCACCTTCATTGCCAAGCAATGCATGAACCTGAGGACTCAGCTGGCACTAGGAGGAGAGGTTGAAGAAATCTATGAATAAGGTGAACATGGGTGGATTGATTACATTATTAGGTGTGACCATGTCCACTGCTGTCATCTGACCCATGGAGGTCCTGGGGAGCCAATCTGGGGGCCCGTACCAACACTGTTCTACACTCCTGGGCTAAATCTTTCAATTTTTAATTTTAATGGGACTCAAACACACTTACCATTTCCTGTATTATGCCTAACACATAATTAACCATGCAAACAAAGACACATTTGACTGTCTCATATGCCAGAAGGTGGCTGTGGAGTGGGAACCCATACTGGATTTTGTGATCCACTTCAGAGTTTTGGCAGAGCAGAATTATTTTATTCTACTCTCTTCAAAAGGAGAGCAAAGTTCCTGCAAAATTCAATATAGAACCAGGTGGCTCAATCTATCCCTATTATTTATCTATACATTCCACAGAAACTAGACGATATTTTCTGAAACAATTAGGAGGGAATGTTCCATTCATTTTTGAAAGGGTTGTTTGAATTTCCAAGGCTCTCACTCAGCCACCCTACAGTTTTCAAGGGGGCTTTTAAAGTTTTAAAGGATTCCCATGTCTTGAAAATGCTTATTGTCTCACTGCTGCTAGCCTAAGGAAAACTTTTTCTTTGTTATGTTGTTGATTATATCTCTGCTCTCTCAGGAGCACATAAAAGAGACAGATGATTACCACTTCATTCCTAAGTGTTCGGCAAAATTTTAAGTGATATTACAGTAACAAAAGTCTCCCTGTCAGTCATTACTGAAGGGTTTGTGGCAGGAAATGTAGGCTGTGAAAATTATACATAAATGCTCAGATAAAGCAAAGGCATATTGGGCGGGAAGGAGGGTTCTTTCTCTTCTCTTTTTCCAACAAGTCTGGCAAAAAACCCACACACAAAAATGTAATGATAGATTAAAATATTAAACAAAGCTTTGTTTTAAGCATTACGCATTGCAGCCAACTCATATAGCTAGCTACACCTGCAGGAAGTATTTTTCTTCCCTTGCCTTGCCTCTGTTCACTTACAATAATTTGTATGCCCAAGAGTATATGGGTATGAGATTGATAGCATCATAATTTCTCCAACCCAATGGATTAGTCAGCTGGGTGAGTTGGTAGGAGCCCAAATTAGATCTGAACTAAAAAAAAACCAAAAAAAAACCCTCAATAAAATGGTTACTGCATTCCATACCCACACAAATTCTGAAGAGTAGAATTTAGGGTGACAATATGAAAAGGAGGAAAGGGCTCCTGTATAATTGTTATATTGAAAAGGGAATTTCAGCAGGTGCCATTTGTATGCATGAAGAACCTGGTGAAATTCCTAATAATAATAATAATAATAATAAATTTATTTATTACCTGTTTCTCCCTCCAGATCGAGGCGGGGAACAACATAAAATATAAAACATAATAAAATAAATAAAACGGACTAAAGCATATAAAATCTAATACATTATTAAAATAACAGCCAGACATCTTAAAATTCGACTGGGTAGGCCTACCGGAAGAGATCAGTCTTTATTGCTTTTTTATATTCAGAAAGACTATTGAGTTGGCAGATCTCTCCCAGCAGGCCATTCCACAGTCTGGGAGCAGCAGCAAAGAAGAGGCATGGCTAGATGGGGCAGTATGCTGGGGCTCACCCTGGGATCATCCCTGTGCATCCACATGACACACGGGGGATCCCAGGAGCAGGGAGGGTAGGGCGATATCCCTTTCCTTTCCCAGGGATATCGCCCTACCCTTCTATCATGACTTTTCCTGCAGTCCCGGGATGATCCCAAGACCGTGGCACGTGTTGCTGGGCATCCCGTTTTCATCCCAGCTCCTCACGAATAACCTCGAGGATCCACGAACCTGGCATGGAGCTCCTCAGGGTTTGTGGGGGGATGGCAAATTTTTATTTAAAAAAAGCTTACCTTTGCACAGGAGTGCTCCTGAGTACTTTTTCAATAAAAAACAAAAAACAAAATGGCAGGTGGACGTCCGACATCCTCCCGGGACGTTGCACACTACATGTAGACAGAGGGCGACGATCCCGGAAGTAGGTAAGTCCAGGATCTCCCCCTCTCTGGCCCTCTACACCCATAGGTTTAGACATGCCCAAGGTCCTCTGAGTAACAGTTGTTAATCTAGATTTTGCTGGCTGAAGTAAATTCTTCCCAGAGGACCTGAGTGTGCAGAGTGGATTGTATGGAGAAGGTGATCCCACAGGTAACCTGGACCTAAACCATGTAGGGCTTTAAAGGTAATGACCAGCATTTTATACTTCGCCTGGAAACTAATTGGCAGCCAGTGTAATGATTTTAAAACTGTTGTAATAAGGCCATCCCTAGATGTACCAGTGACCAATCTGGCTGCCATATTTTGCACAACAGTCAAAGCTGCAGGAGCCCTGCCCTCTTGACCAGATACAAAAGAGGGCAGGACTTGTGCAGTTTAAACTGTTCTGCAGAAGAGGGAATTCCCCTAGGTGCTGCAGGCATACAAATGTCACCTGCTGAAATTCCGTTTTCTGTACAACTGTTAAAGATACAGGAGCCCTGCCCTACTTTTCATATCATCACCCTATTATTATACCAGTTAATCCATTAAAATTGATTAAAGTATTTACTGTTCAGCCAGGATTTGACACTTTTTCTTCCTACTCCTTGGAACAGAATAAACTCAGGAAGCCCTCCTTGCCCCTTTCCTGATGAATTTCTACCACCTAAAAATATTTTTCCCAGTAATCTTTTGATCTCCTGAGATGAGAGGTTTTTAAGTCTGTTTTATCTGCTGTGATCTGTCTCCTTTCCCCAACCTGGTGCCCTCCAGAAATTTTATACTACAACTCCCAGCATCCCTAAACATTGGTCATGCTGGCTAGCCTGATGGGAATTGTAGTCCAAAGCATCTGGATGGCACCAGGTTGGGAAAGGGTGATGATGTAGATTAGTTTAATTTGTTTTGTGTAAGGTACCTTGGGTGGGGTTTTTAAAGGTTGGATAGAAATACTTTCAATAACACATTTTTAAAAATAATAACAATAATAAAAGCATTTTTGTGGAGTAACCACAGCCAACATCATTAAAATGTCAATTTTATTTTTAAAAACTCATTAAATAGAGCACTAGAGGCAAGCTGAAGTTCACTAGTTATTTGTGAACCATGGTCATAATTTTGCAGTCACTGGATTGTATGGAACGGTGTCCATCCCAGCAGAACATCATTCCCCAGTTGGTCCATCATAATCTGGCCTTGTTTAGTATTATCATTAGAAGCAGTACTCTTTCTAATAATTTGAAGAAAGGGCAAAATACTGCTATAGGAACAAATTTTCCTCTTCCTATAGCTCCTCATGTACCCCCCCCCTTCAGATCTGCTCTGGAGGGTGTATGGAGGATGTAGGGGGCAGGAGAGGAAGGGGAAGTCCCATTAAGCTAGCAGGAGTCCACTTGTGAGATATTGGATAGAGTCCACTTAGTTAACCTATGGTACCTTACAGTGCTAAAATTTCACTGTTGTGAATCCCTTTCTATGAGCTATCCATATAGCCACCAGGGTTACAGATGGTAATGATGGTGTTCATCAGGCTCAAGATTAACAGGTACATGATGAAAATGTACCTGATGTTTAAAGGAGGCAGGACCAGGTGGAAAGATGGTAGCCCCCCTTAATAGAGCTATTCAAAAGTAAATTACTCCCCCAGATTTTATATGGGGCACCTGCCTGGGCCCACGCAGACATTACCTCACTGGAGTCAACGCAGGATAAATTCCTGTTGAGAGTATTTGGGGTACCTAGATCCACCCCCAAGGTCATTGTCCAATTAGAAACAGCTTGTCTTTCAGTAGGAACACTTGTCCAAAAAGCAGCCATCTTCTTTTGGCTAAAGATAGTGTTCCAACTGGTCTCACCCTTGGTTTTATCAGCATATGAATATATGGGGAAAGACTCATGGGCAGACAAGATAAGAATATCAATCTCTGAGCTGGGTTTTTCGCAAACACACCTACTAACAAGGGTGTACGATAGGGCCAGGGAGGAGATTTTTTGAAGTCTCCATGATGTTGACATCCAGACAGCAATGTCTGTCATTGCTGGGAGTCATTCCAACATGATCTATAAAAGTATTATTACTTTCCCAGGGAAAGTCCCCACCTCCCGTACTTAACTTCTGTCACCTCATCTGAGCTGAGATGGCTTATGACTCAGTGTAGACTGAATTCACTCCAGCTGATGGAGGTGAAAGCACGCTGGGTCCCACCACAGTGTAAAAGCAGATTGCCTAGCCAGCTGTCTCAAGGCAGAGGACATGGTACATTTCCTAGCAGAGTGCCCATTGTACACAGAGCTGAGGAAACAATATCTTGAGCCCTTAATTGTTGGGTTCAATTAGATCTCCTCTGCAAGCATAACTCTAACACTACTGACTGGTAAAGTAGTGGACTGCCAAGTTTGTCAAACGGGCTCTGGGGAAACAAAAGTCACTGGCATCCATAAAAGACTAAACTTATTAATATAATATAATATAATATAATATAATATATCAGCAAATATTGTCCAGAATTACAATATGTTTTAACCTGCTCTTGTTAGCCATTTTATTAACACTTTGTATTTTGGTATTACCTCTGGCGTGAGAAGTATTTTACTAGGAGAGCTGGACCATAAGGAAGGCTGAGCGAAGGAAGATAGATGCTTTTGAACTGTGGTGTTGGAGGGAAATCCTGAGAGTGCCGTGGACTGCAAGAAGATCAAACCAGTCCATACGCCAGGAAATAAAGCCAGACTGCTCACTTGAGGGAATGGTATTAAAGGCAAAACTGAAGTACTTTGGCCACATAATGAAAAGACAGGATACCCTGGAGAAGAAGCTGATGCTAGGGAAAGTGGAAGGCAAAAGGAAGAGGGGCCGACCAAGGGCAAGATGGATGGATGATATTCTGGAGGTGACAGACTTGACCTTGGGGGAGCTAGGGGTGGCGACAGCCGACGGAAAGCTCTGGCGTGGGCTGGTCCATGAAGTCACGAAGAGTCGGAAACGACTGAACGAATAAACAACAAAAATGTGCATGGTCTGACTGGCTAATAAACAATAAACTGTGGTGGTGGTGGTGGTTTAAAGGAGGCCAGGATCACAGCTAAGGATGACTGGTCCAAAGTGAACTTCATCAGCACATGGACTCTTTCCATTACTGCTTCTTCTTGGGGAGGGGGGAAGCAAATGAGCAGCCATTTGCCTCGGTTTCAGACAGGAAACTGCAACATAGGTCATTGTGCCTTAAGTGTATCTTCAAATGTCATGTGTAGTGTAATAGTCCTTTAAGGTACAGTACGCCGAAGCATAAGGAAAATTCCTCTTTGGTCACTTAGTACACATCTGTTTGCAAAGTAGACACATACAGATGTGGTATAATTCCAAAAGTTTAATGTGAGAGTGCTATGATTTAAAAAAAAAATTAGGAGGGGAAAAAGAACAAAATGGCCCAGCTTGTTAAACACTCATTCAGACTTCTCCAGCTGTATGATGGGCTCCCCACAACGGCTACATAAAGTGCCAATTGAAACCGGCCCTGTCATATATACTCCTAGAAAAAATACGAACAGTGCTAAATACTTTAAAGTGAATCAATTTTCAGTGAAAGTGTTTTAACCTTCTTTTAGGTCAAGAAATAGCAATTTTCCAAGCTCATGGTAACTTGAGAATTAGTCCTGAGAGGCAGGTGTGCACTGCATATCTCATTTGATCCACAAAATTTGTTGAAAATGATATAGCTTACGAATTGCTTTCAGAGCTTCCATACATTTTAGGATTATCGCAGCCTTATAGGCCAAAGGCCAAACTTGGTATGATGACCGAGATGTGTGAATATGTCTCCATCTCTTTAAACTTTTATTTTGTAAACAGCAGCTGTGAAGGGCCCTAATCCTGATACTGGGGCTCTCTTGATGTTTTCTTTGCCCCGGGATGGCTCAGAATCTGTGTGGCATTGGTTAGATAACCCAACCACAGATTCAAAGCCACTCCCAGACAAGGAGCCAAAAATGTGTAGCTGAAAAGTTGGGAACTTACCCCAACTTTTCCAGCCAGAAGGAGGGCAGCCCAGTTCTTCTGACAGTCTGCCCTTGCTCAGGAGCTGCTGCTCAGCTGCTCTGAGAGTGTTCCCGGTGGATGGCAACTCTTAATTGGTCACCATCTGTCCAGGCAAAGGGCAGGGGGTGGGCTGGCAAGCAGAATGGATGCCGGAACACCCTGCACTGCCTTGCCGTGGGGTGAAGAGTTTATTTTCTTCCCACAAGCTGCTGCTGCCTCCTCCTCCTAAAACAGATTATTTTCTCTCCCCAGATGCTGGTGCCACCACAACTGCTTCCTCCTAAAATATTTTGCCTGCCCCCACCCCAAGCTGCTGCCACCACCACCACCACCTCCTAAAATATTTTCCCCTCCCCCGAGCTGCTGCTGCTGCTGCCATCACCTCCTCCTCCCCCTAGTCTCAGGAGGTTGAGGGAGGGGCATATGAAAGCCATAAACCCCGCACTGGCTCCTTTGCATGGGATTATCTGGTGCAATCGCGCAGGAGCGAATATTCAAGGCCGTGGGGAATGCAGCACCAGCCCTTCCCTTGCTCACCATTTTCTGAATAAAGTTATCTTTTTCAAGCTGCTATTAGTCCCAGTAGGAATAACATACATGCTTATATAAAATTTACTTCATATTTTCCTGTCCCGTTATTTATAAAAGTCTTCCCTCTCTTCCTCCCTCTCAAAAGATGGTATATGAGAAAGGTTCCCTTCCTTTCTTTGCTACTCCTTGTGTAGGATCCTCCATTTTCCTTAAAAATATTAGAAGATGAAGAATTAAGCCAGGAAATCCAGGCAGGAATCTTTACTTTAGAATGGGGAACATTGTATGAGCCTGGTTATTCGTCCCAAGGAGAAATCAGTGAAGCATCTGAATTCAAGTGGACATTTTAAAATTGCATTATTCACCAGTTGGTCCACTGTAGTCTGGCCTTGCTTAGTATTTCCATCAGAAGCTGTACTCTTTCTAATAATTTGAAGAAAGGCCAAGGCAGGCCAGAGTTTTACTCCCATAAACCTTTGAGGTAAATGGCTGACAGAGCAAAATATCAGCTCACACTCAGGGGATTCTGGGAAGTAACAAAATGACATAACTGCCAGCTACTGAAACTTTGAGAAGCACCAATATTGCCACCAACAACTTTGCTGCCAGTTTCATTCCTTTTCCTGCCCCAGTGAAAATTGTTGACATAAGTTGTAAATGTGGCAGAGAAATTGGAAGGGGGGGGGTATTTCAGCTCAGCCATAAAATGCTTTTGCACAGGCAGGAACGTTTTGTTTGTCACTCTGGATCCCAACCTTGGCTTGTAATGCTATACATGGGAGAAAGTCCTATTGAAGTTAATGGGGCTTTCTTGTGAGTAGACATGCATATGATTTCATGATGAAAGATTTAAACCTTTTGTCTCAACAAACCCTTCCTGAGGTACACTACTGATAGAGAACATGTCTACTCTGTCTAAATGAGGAAGTAACAGTGTGCACTATTATTGTAAAAACAAAGAGGCTTGTACTTCTATATCCAGTCTGCTTGTTGTGTACAAATTACATTTCGTGGTTCTTAAGTACAGGCACTTTATAATGATAAGGAAATGTTCAACTTTATACCATTTTAAAGGGAGGGAATGCCGACACACATCTCTCACTGGATTGCTTAGTCGTTTGTTGTGTAGATAATTCTTCAGCTTCTGATTGCAGGATGCAGTGACTGGCAGATTTGTTGGAAGTTAAGATGAAAAACTTATTTATGTGGATTGATGACTTGAATCCTCTTTCACGTTTTCATTTTTTTATGGCATAGGCCATAAAAGTTGTAATGCTAGGAGAAGGCAATAAAGGGTGGAAATAAAATGCTACAGTCTCTGTGGCTTCTATCGTGCTTGGCTTCTTAGGAGACAGCCCATTCGAAATATATCCGGTAGGTAATAGATAAATGCAGAGCACTGAGCTAGGATGTGAGAAATATCCCAGGTGTCTTGCAAACGCTGCCTCTAAATGTTTTCACATTTCTCTCTATTAAAAATTTGAAGGCCTGAGTCACTCGATGCTCATTTCTACTAATAGCACTTTGGCATTCAATGTGCTCTGGACCTTTTGTACGGATTCTTGGAACGCTTAATGCCTGCCCTTCCAAGTTTCCAGTGCATATAGGAGGTTTCCATGGAACCCATCCATTCGTGCCGTGTCCGTTTTTTCTTTCTTGTAGGCAAAGAACTGAAATGGCACATCACCGATGGGATAGCAGCATGCCCAGTAATGCGGATAGGGCTGGACTGTGGGGCCACAGGCCAGAGCCCCACAGCCCTGGGGGAGGCCAAATGATTGCCCAGAGAGCAGCTAATGATGGGTGCAATGGCAAACACTTCAGCACCTGGGCTGGCAAACTCCATATTATTCTTGTAGTCATGATAGTGTAAATATGAATGGAAAATTCGTTTCAGTCCATTTTTTATCAGGATTGACCAAGTTCACGCCTATGTTTGCAGAACACAGACTTGGATGCATTCTGCAGATGAAGTGGTACATTTCTGAGTTTGCAATGTGATTTGTGGGCCCAAAACAATGTGTTCCATGGCATGTGTACATTTGAAAAATGCACATTAAAAAAAGGGGATGTTTGAAAAAAATGTGCACAAATATGCTTTAATCAATGGGAGGAGAATGCAGGCCTTTGATGCATAAATTCAGAAAAATAATCATGACAATATGCACGGATTTTCAAGCTATAAGATAGGGTGACCATATGAAAAGGAGGACAGGGCTCCTGTATCTTTAACAGTTGCATAGAAAAGGGAATTTCAGCAGGTGTCATTTGTATATATGGAGAACCTGGTGAAATTCCCTCTTCATCACAACAGTTAAAGCTGCAGAAGCTATACTAGAGTGGCCATATTTGAAAGAGGGCAGGACACCTGCAGCTTTAACTGTTGTGATGAAGAGGGAATTTTACCAAGTTCTCCATATATACAAATGACACCTGCTGAAATTTCCTTTTCAATACAACTGTTAAAAATACAGGAGCCCTGTCCTCCTTTTCATATGGTCACCCTAAATAATAATAAGAAGAAAAGATCACAACCTGATAGAGACTCAAGTCAGAACAACCTCTGAGAGGAAATGCGGAGAACTTTGCTATCATAGTGCTCTGACTGAAGAGAGTTTAAAATGTGAAACTGCATATACTCAGAGTATTTTTTTTATCAGAATTGGCAAACTTGATTGTTCTTTTTGTCCAGACATATCAGGCATGGTGAAGCAGTTGTAAAGCATGGGATGACAGTGTGCTGTATAGCATAAGCTCTCATAAACCCATAAAATCCAGGGTCTAAAATTAACTAGTTACACCACTGAGAATGCCTAATCTGAACTTGTTTTTGAAAGCAAAATAATGGTCATGGGAAAGGGGGGTAGGAACCATAAACTTAAAAACAAAAAAAACTTTCACATCCTCTCTAAATTGGACTAGAAAGCCTCATAGAGTGGCATGAACAGAAAACAACTAGGAAAACATTCAAACACATGGCTAAAATCCAACAGTGTGAGCCTAGAACAGCTGGGGCTATGCATGACTAGCCCATGAATCAGCTGTTTAGTGGGGAGCATTGGGACTGAATCCAACATCCTGGTCTCCCTCCTGAATAGTTATTTGGTGGGATTTAAGCTTTAGAAAAAGAAGAAAGCATTGTGCGCATGTAGTCCCAGCTGCTGAATTAGGAAGGGTAATCAAGTATACAGCACCTGTTGGCAGTGCACATACGACATCCCATCCAGCTAATGATACACCCGTAGAAGCTTGCTTTTGTGTACGCATCCAGCTCTTGGCCAGGCTGGGTGATTTCCTTTCTTCATTAATGACCCCATTCGCCTTAGAGGGAGCCTGTGATGATTCCACTAAAATGGTTCTTTATATACAGAATCACGCTTACTTATTTTATAGGCCAAAGTTTGGGTTTGTGCTTTTACTCCTTCCGTCATCATCGATCAGGATCATAGATCAAGGCCATTTTTTTAATGCTCCTATTTTTCAGAGGAAAAAATGCACATCAAGCTAAAGATATGGAGCATTTATTTGGAAATATCAGGCTTAAACATCTTGTTATAGTGTGAAATGGAAAGAGATGGATGCTTTGAATAGCAAATTCAGAAGTGTACCTCAGTGGAGCAAGGCCCTTTCACTTCAATAGAATTTGTATTTTCAGAGCACCTGAGGATTGGGGCTGTAAGCACAGCTTTGCTGTGCCTGTCTGTTTGTGATAAAGCATAAAACCAAAGATGGTTCCTTTAATGTTTTTCCATCTTCTTTAAAGCATTTTCCATGTGCAGACAATCACTTTCATAATATTCATGTTATGCTCTGCATTTAATGCTGTTCTAACAGAAGGTACTGAATAAGAGGCTTTGGATAGCCATACTAATGAAGTATTCTTCTTCATTTACCACCTATATCATAGAATCTCAGGGCATTTTCACACATGACACTCAAAACACCTTTGAGCCACTCTCTCACCGCAGTACGTCTCTGTGTGTGAAAGCTGTAAATGCAAGACAGAAAGAAGCAAAAAGCCATTTTGAGGTCAAACATGCATCTCAGCCAATGGAAGTATAACATCATAATTACTGGAGTGGGAAATGCAAAAGCCTATTTAAGTAACCTCTTTAGAATATTCCTGTAGCGTTGGGAGAGGCTAAATTACTACAGTCTTGGCTGCAAGACTGGACAATGTGCACATTAATGCCCTACAAATGCCCTATGTCATCTAGGACAAAAACGTGTCTACAAAGAAGTACAACCTAAGCAAGGAAGCCAAGGCACACTCTACAGAAGACATTTCCAGAGCATTACCTGCTATTATGCAATGGAAGGGAAATGCCTTCCTGACTTTAAGCATGAGCTAAATCCTTCCATTGTGTCTTCCCAAGGGAAAAGGTTAGTAGTCTATCCGCAAGTCTATCCTGCTCAAAATAACATTTCCAATTATGGTAGTCCCTGATGCCCCAAAGAGGAGTGGGAAGACAAATGCCCACTTTGTATTTGCTTATCTGTCACAAGTCAAGGCCGCAATGAGCCTTGAATACATCGGCACTGAATGTTCTCTCATTTTGATTTTCACTTTGAAAGTGTTAGAACAAGCAACAGTTCAAACATACTGTATGGTGTGGGAAATAACTAGTTCTCAACAGGCTGGAACACTGAGTTAAAATCAAAAGGATGAAATTCAACAGAGGACCTGGCTTGATAGCAATACACTTGAGAAGGATCTAGGTGACTGAGTTGATTACAAGCCTAGAATGAACCAGCAGGTAGCAGAACATGGGCTGCTAAAAAAGTAATAATGCAATCTTAGGCTCCATTCACAGCAGCATGGTATCCAGATCATAAGAAATAATAGCTCCCTTCTACTCCCTTCTACTCTGGTCAGGCAACATATGAAGTACTGTGTTCCATTCTGGGTGCCACATTTTAAGAAGGACATGGACAAACTGTAGCATGTCCAGAGAATGGTCACCCAGATGGCAAGGGGGTTGGAAATCAAATCTGGTGAGGAACATTTGAAAGAACTATAAATGTTTAGCCTGGAGAAAGGAAGATTAAGGGGAGACTTGATAGTGTTCCTCAAGTATCTGAAGAGATGTCCCATGGAAAATAGAGCAGCCTTGTTCTCTGTTGCTGCAGAGGGCAGAGCTAGAACCAATTGGTGGACATTTTAGGGAATACGATTCGGGCTAAATATTAGGAGAAGCTTCCTAAGAGCAAGAACCATTTGATACTGAAACAGAGAACTTTGCTAGAGGTATTTAAGCAAGGGCTGGAGTGTCGTCTGTCAGGCTGCTGTAGTTGCATCCCACATTGCCGATTGAGTAGTGAATTAGACTAGATGACCTCCAACTCTATGAATAATTCTATGATTCCAATGCCCAATCCCAGTTAGTAACCTTGGAGCTGCATTTTGCATTGCCTGCAGACCCACTGATAGTGGTTACCAGAACACAGATATCTCAGGTTTCAGATATGGTTACAGCCGTCATATACCATTCTAAGCTGATGAAAGGCACTCCGTGTCACTTTGTGCCTCTAGCCGTCTAGCATGGACAGCACTCTTTGGGGCAATACCTCCATCTTGTCTAGACTGAGCTTCAGTATTATTCCAGCCAGACACTGATTTGACAGCACTTCCACCACTTCACCTAAATTTGACGAAAAGGAGGACTGCAGTTGGGTGTCAATCTCATACTGATGATACTTCACCCCAACTTCCAAATAATGTATAAATGGGCAACTTGCAGAATACTTTACTTTAGTTACCTTATTATAACTAAGCAAATGGGGTGGGTCCAGATTTAGGCATGTGAAACTGGACTGGCAGATATGGACTTCCTCCTCTCCACCACAGCCCCTTAAATGCTACACAGAAGGTCAGGGATCCCAGCTGAATGAGAAGTGGGGAGCTATGATTTTGGGGGTAGAGGGAATCCTGTGCATGTCTGTGTATGTGCTGGGGGGGGGATCAGTTCTTTCCTCAAATAAATATCATTGCAGCTCAAAGAGACATCACAATCTTCACTACGACGGTCTAATATATTGACACCAGTGCAGCACTTTTTCCCATCAGAGAAAAATTGGCTGTTACAGTTATAGTTAGATTATGGCTCATTTTTTACTTTTTTTACTTTTTTTTATCTCTTTTACAAAATTTAAGTCTGTGATGTTCTCATCAAGGGAAATGATGATAGAATTACAGCAGCTCTATGATTAAATTTTCTCTGCAGCAACCCATATAATAATCTACAACATGCCATTTCTTTTCTTGGTTTCACTATATAACCCAGAGGGCATATATTGCCATCTAAATACTACTGTTCGAAGACTTCTAGAAAAGGTGGGTGTGCAACTGATTGTGTTAAGCATTCTGAAATTTTGAAAAAATGATCATTAGAAAACCGTCAGATGAAGCTCTTCAGATTAATCTAAACTTCAGACAGATAACTCCCCCTCGACATTTTCCAACCCACTACAAATAAAGTAACTTTCACTTTGTTTCTTGTTTGTGTGCAATGTCACATTGGCCAGATCCATTCAGATTACAGATGGGAACAACATATGATTGAATTCTGCTCCACATTAAGAATGACCTGCCCATAATAAATAAATAAATAGCTTATCGTGGAAGGGCCAGCCCTGCTATACAACAGGGTGAATTGGTCAGCTAACGTTAGACTCAAGTTATTTTGTATTACAGCCAGTTTTCTATGTGCTGACAAACATTCAAACCTGAAGTCTGAAGTGGTGCAATCCATTCAAATAAACAACCTCTTGTTTATGTGAACTTGGTGTTATTTCCATAGGAGGAGTTCAGCCAAAAAACTTTAAGTCTTCCAAGTATAATTCATTTTAATGAGACTTTGTGCACAATCCTATGCTCCCTGAAAGAGCAGCTGAGGGGGGTGGGGATGGCATAGGTTGTGGTGGAAGTGTCTTTCCACCAGCAGAAGGGTGTCATTGCCTTGATGGTGGTATTCTGCTGGAGGAGGGGGAAATAAGGTATTTCAGGGGTATGTCAGGGGAGTTTGTGAATCCACAGCTTCCTAAGCCCTCTCATTCCCTCAACACTCCCCCAAACAGGCTGTGGAATCATACCTATCTTGGAGCTGCACCACGTATTCTGCCCTAAGTGTAGTGAGCCAAGAGGACTTTGGATGTGGAAGTTGCTATACTATGGAATCTCACCACCACCACCACCACCACCAGGTTCTTCTATTAAGCACATAACTGTAGACATTATGTCCATTAACTGGCTCAAAGTGATGTAATTGCACCTTTCTCTCGATTTCTCCCCAGTGCTGGAGATCCAATGAGGGTGATCCAATGTAGTGCTGGTGATCCAATGCATGCCCAAACATATCCCATATTTAACAGCAAAGGGGCTAAGAAAGTCTCTTAGGGTGAAAGCAGGGCTGGGCAACTTGAGGCCCTCCAGATGTTTTGGCCTACAATTTGAATCAGCCCTATCTAGCGTTGACAGTGGTGGAGGGTGAGGAGAGTTTTAGGTTGAAACATCTAGAGAGCCACAAGTTATCCAACCTTGTTCTAAAGTGAAATGTAAGTGGTTTGAACATACTTTTCCTGTAGACAGATGGCAAAGCAGAAAATGTGTTCAAACAACTTCGGAGAGTTTAGCTTGTCTGCCTCTCTTTACTCTTAGACACATGAAAATCTTCCTTCTGCACCTGTTGCCAAGAGAAGCACAGTATACTCACATGGTTCTGAATTCTGACTAGTGCATACTCATCTCTAAGCTTCCAGACTCCAAAGAACAGTCTGGGAGTTTAGAAATTTGTGAACCGCCCAGAGAGCTTCGACTACTGGGCGGTATAAAAATGTAATTAATAAATAAATAAATGAGCATGTACTAGTCAGAATTCAGAAGACTGTGGGTGTACCTTCTAAAATTTTAAGTCTGCACCAGTGATGGCTGGTGGCTCCGATTTTGGTTGTGAATCCATTTGGGGTTTCAGTCAGAACTGAAGCTATCCAAGGGCCCAAAGCTATCCAAGGGCCCGAACCACTTTGTGGGATAGGGTTCAGCACCATGGATAACTCCATTAGAGTTCTGGTTGGCTCTGACTAAAATGCAGAATTAATTTGCTTTCTCCCCCACCCCTGAAATGGGAGTCCTTAGCCTCTACTGCCTGTATCAAGAAACATCATGCAGTCATAAAGAGAGCCAGTGTGGTGTAGTGGTTGGACTAGAATTGGAGTCACCAGCCTCCACTGGTCTGCACTTAGCAAATTATAGATGTCTGTGTCCAGAAGAATGTTAACTTTAAAAAGTGAGTCTTTTCCAAATAATGTCTAGGTATATTAATAGGGTCTTGCTTGAGAGATTTGATTAAGATTTAGAATAGTGGAAAAGCTCTTCAGTTCCTGAACCAAAAATGGTGTGTGTGCGTGTGTGTGTGTGTGTGTGTGATTACTCACTGAGGGCTTTTCCTCCCATGTTTGAAGAGCTCTGTTTGAAAACAGAAATCTTGCTCATGAGGTTTGCATTACATTTGCATTACACTATGCTTTCATATTCATGGAATTTGTTACTGTTGCTTAACTTTCCACAAAATCATTAAGCTGAAGCACCACTCTTCATTTTTTTCTAAATACTGCCATTTGACCCAGCAACTAGTTTAATCCAGTTTCCACTTTGGAACATATTTTCTTACAAGTGGAAACTCTCTAATAGGGTCACGTTGAGAGGTAGCCAACTCCATTATGTGTTACTTTGTACAACAATGAGGGCAATTTCAAATGGCATTCAATAATAATAATAATAATAATAATAATAATAATAATAATAATAATAATAATAATAATACCCAGAAGGTTTATTAGCGAGGTTTGGGTCTGAAGCTCTTTCCTGTTTTTAGGGAACTAGACTACGGCGTGGCATTTTGATGATGAAATTATAGATGATCACATTTTCTACTGGGAAATTAACATGTGACTATCCTAGACTCGTTTTAGCTTTCACTGCCAACCCTCTCTTTGTCCAACCATTCATTTTATGTATTAGATTTATATTCCATCTATCTTCAAGGAGCTCAATGCAGTGTACTCTTCACACACCACCACCACCACCACCACCTCTATCCCGCTTGTTACCCGTCAGAACAATCCTGTGATGTGGTGACCGACTGTCCCAGAGTCACCAATGATCTTCAGGCTGAGAGTGGATTTGAATTTAGGTCTCCCCAGTTCTAGTCCAGCTCTTTAACCACCTGGCCCCCTTTTCGGAGTGTTTTCAGATGGGGGAAACAGTGTTTCCCTGCGATCGCTTTGCCTCCTGCTTCTCTCCCACTATAGGATGAGCAGCTTCCTCTTTATTTATATATTAAAACTTTTGTATCCCCCCTATTATCACTGGGATCTCAGATATCCTCTCCTCTCTCCTCTCTACCACTCTCCTCTCTCATCTCACACTGTTGCCCCCCTCGTGCTCTTCGCTCCTCTGATGCCATGTTTCTCGCCTGCCCAAGGGCCTCTACTTCCCTTGCTCGGCTTCGTCCATTTTCTTCTGCTGCCCCTTACGCCTGGAACGCTCTCCCAGAACACTTGAGAACTACAAACTCAATCTCTGCTTTTAAAACTCAGCTAAAAACTTTTCTTTTTCCTAAAGCTTTTAAAACTTGATGTTGTGCAGACTTTATACTGTTAGTTTTATCCTACCCGGTGCCTGCTTACCCTACCCTGTGCCTGTTTGCCTTCTCTTCCCCTCCTTATTGTTTTACTATGATTTTATTAGATTGTAAGCCTATGCGGCAGAGTCTTGCTATTTACTGTTTTACTCTGTACCTTGTACATTGATGGTGCTATATAAATAAATAATAATAATAATAAGATATAATTTTACATATAAAATCAGAACAACAGGAACATAAATAATTTACACAGCTAAAAATGTATTAAATCGTTAACTAATTAAAAACGGCAGAAAAAAATTAAAAGCAATAAAACAATTAAAATCAATTAAAACTATGTGTAACCATGGGGAATTTAGCCCTTGAAGGCTTTGATTAAAAAAAAAAACATGAGGAAGGAAGAGGAAGCAAGTAGCGACCACATGGCCCATTCCATGGGTGATGTTATGGCACAGCTTCTCCTGCACACAACAGTAAGTGATGGCAATTATCGACAGAGCTAAGAAAAATGGATTTTTAAGGTCTTATTTTGTAGTGTGAAGAACAGCAGAAGAAGCAGGAGGTGAGCAGGAGGATCACTGCATTGTCAAAACGACAGGCCAAGATCCGTGAGTGGCCAGTCACGAGCATGTGATAAAACGCTCATCTAAAGATGTTCAGTATCCCCCTATTCCTATTCTTGTCCTCTTTTTTTCTGATCTATGTAGTAGAGGATTGTGGGAATGTTTTTTTATTATTATTATTAACATCTAGCATAGTGATAACAATTAGCTGGCATCTAATCCTGCAGGTGTAGACTTTTAACAAAACAGGGATGATTCTGTTAAGTGTTTCCATTTCTTTGTTACATGTATACTCTACCCCTTTCCAGGGGAAAAAAAAACCATCCAGTAACAACAATAAAAAATGCAACAGAAAAGAACCAAAGCACATAACCCAAATAAGCAATAACACAACAAACCCAAATAAAAATTCAGATATGACCAGGTAAAAGGGTTTAAGTGGCCAGTTAAAACTACAATCCCATTTTGCCGATGGCACATTTGTTTCAGCCTGTTTTGTAAATTTCTGAAGGTTACAAATTCAACAAAGAACAGTTCGCACAAAAATTCAGATTCAGGGAGCTTCAGCTGTTGGGTGGTATATGCAATAAATAAATAAATATGCATTTTTGTGCGTATTCTTATAATGTATGTGGTTTTCTACACACTTTTCATAGTATACACACCTTCTGGAAGCAATTTCCCCCAATATAATGCATTTTTGTGTGTACTAATACAATATAATATAATATAATATTATGACCAGTTCTTGAAGAGGAGACCACCTGAGAATTGCAGGTTGGCACCTTGTGTCCCACAATAGAAAAAAGGTGGAATATATATGTAATAAATAAATTTTTGTGCACATATTTTCTTAATATATACATTTGCGCACAGTTTTTTAGTTTGAAATTGTGATGCAAAATTTTGAAATATGTGGATTTCGGTACACAAGTGTATTTGCATGTAAGTTCATGAGATCATATTAGTTAGGCTCATATAAAAATTCATACATCATTATTCCTTAGTCTGGGTGCAGTCACTGAAAAGTATCTTTCTCAATTCCTGCAAAAGCCACAGTTATAGACAGTGAAAAACCTAGATAGATAAAGTCATATGGATGGTTGACGAGCAGTGATAAAAAGCTGGCCTTAGAATGAGGATTCTTCTGTCTCTATTATAGGGGGGAATGAATTGAAATCTACCATTATCAGTATTACATGGTTAAGTTTTGTTGCTCATATCCAGATTTGATCAGTTAATTGAAATAATGAGATAACTGCTCAACACAAGAAACAAAATTGACTTCATATTATTAAATACACAGCAATATTGTGAAATATCTAAATCAGTGATGTTTGTTTAATGGACCATGTTCTCATTTTGTTTTAGTATTTATACCAAAATGCACATCCATTAAAATGAAAAGGGGGAAAGTTGCCTAAGAGATGTTGGGAGGGGATATTGTTCAAAGCTGCTCACCCAATATTTATTCTTTCATCCAGGGGTAGTGATGTTGCCAAGAATTATCAGGGTTGGGATATGAATTCGTCTAACTTGTGGAGTTCTGCTGTATTATGAATAAGGTTCCATGTTCTCAAGAAGATCTTCTCCAGCCTAGAATATTAAATGAAAGTCTGAGGATGAGGGATCAGTTGCTTTGTATGTATCAAACCTCTTTAATATTAATGACAAAGAGAACAATCCTATGGTCTTTAGACAGCATCGAATGGGCCATGGGATTATACATGAGGAAAAACCTTCTGAGCTCATCTCTACAAATGCATCTCTTTGTAGGAACAGAGCAATGCACCACCAAAGCATTAAACATACAAGCCCATATCTCTCAGAATTATCATCCACGTGCATCTGCCATTTTTCTCCATTATTGTGGCAAATTGCACATAGTCCAATTCTGGAATAAAATAAATTTTAGAAATCCTCCTAGTCAAACTAGAATTTAGAAGGGGCAGTAGTTGGGGCAGAGAGCATCTATGGAACAATAAGGGAGCAGAATAGTAATCATCTGTTTGCCCTTATTTGAAGGCACATTATCAAGCTGGAGTCAAGATGGTTTGCTAGAAATAAATTGGCCTGCAAACTCATGAGCTTCTCTGATTCTCATTTCAGTTATAATTGTGAGCTGTTTGTAAGCAAGAAGGAGATTCAGACATTCAATTAATTCTCCACAGTAATCTTTTCCTTTACCCCCATGCAAGCTAGGAAGTAGAAAGTGCATTTCTTTAAAAATATTGAAAGCTGAAATTCTCACATCATGCTAGGGAGATTCACATAAATCCAGACCAGAGACTATGCAAAAAAACTTGTGTGTGTGTGTGTGTGTGTGTGTGTGTGTGTGTGTGTGTGTATCAAGTACTAACTCAAATTATGTGAATGACAACAAACCATTATTCAGTTATACCATTTAAATTCAAAATATACCCCTTGAAACTGCAGGGCTAAATTGGCCGAGCTCCCCCCACCCCCAATGAATTACTACTAGAAGAGTAGTACAGGTGGAGTAATGAAATCAGTTGAAATGATCACCCAGTCAATTTGGAAAGGAAATTATCTGATTTGGACAAAGGATTACTGATTTTTATGGCTATATTAGTTTCAGGCAGGTGCAACATATGTTTTCTTTTCTACAATGGCATCTGTCATCGAGTATGTTAAGGAATGAGTGGTTAGAGAAGCGCACAGAGAGTGTAGTGAAAAGATACCCACCCACATGCAAACACTGAGAAATAATGACATACCTTAAAAGAGATACAGGCTCACACATATTCATCTACCACTGTGGAAATTGGCAGAGAATAACAAGATCCAATCCAGGATGTTTCGATTGTCTTTATTATGTCTGCAACGTTGCTGAAATGCTTCAAAGGCAGGAACGCAGCCAGTGGAGGCTTTAAATTTTATTTACAAACTTTGACTATAGTAGAGCACTAAACTGCTCATTCATCATTGGTTTGGGAATATCACAGTTTTAATTTTAAACAATAGTATGCAACAATTCTGATCCAGAACCCTTTTCGATGCTGCTCACAGCTGAGACCTGGCCAGATCTACACTAAGCAGGATATAACATTTTGAAAATGTTTTGAAGACTGTATACGGAGCGTGCCGTGGGCCCTAACATTTGTCACTACTGTTATAAACTGTTTTAAAGCAGTAGTGTAGATCCTGCCCTAGAATGCGTTAAAAAATATAACATGAAAAATATAACACACTGAGCATTGGACTGGACATCCAATTTGTCTTGTCCACTTTTATGCAGCGCTTTTAAATTGTGTAATTTTTTAAAAATTGTAAATTTCCACCCTGGTAACTCACTGAAGGTGTTTAAGTATGGATTTATGTGCAAATCATCATCATCATCATCATCATCATCATCATCATCATCATCCAAGATTAATGCAAATATGGGGTGGAAAGGGCTCATGGGTAAACACATGTGCAAGTCACATGTGCTGGAAATAGATTTATTCACTCACCACCAGGCTTTAATATCACGCTTATTACTAGCGCTGTGCTGAAAATCTCTTCCATGTTTTTTCCGACTATTCTCATTCAATTTGATAGAAAATAAATTGCTTTCTAAAAGAAATTCAAAGGAGAAGAAAATTTCAAAGAAATTTCAAAGAAAATTTCTCATTGGTTGGGTTCAGAGTTTTTCTGCTTACCTTACTTATGAGGAGGATGAGAAATGTGCATGAGTGTCCTGTCTTTTATTGTACAATTAGGGATGGACGGACTTACCTCCATCTGAGCTGCCAGGTGCTTGCCAAAACCCCGCCGGCCACCACCACCTTGAGCTGCTGCACTCACTGCTGGACAGCCTGGTAAGCAACTGGCAGAGCAACCGGCAAGCACAGCAGAGACGCCTGACTCCTTAGCAAGCAAACATTTTGCATAAAAATCACAGCTCACTGTTGTGCATAAAATGTCTTTTATGCAAATGGTGACCCTAAAGCCGCCATTTACATAAAATAATAGATGGGAATGGACCAGATTGAGAACAACGAGCCACCATTTTTACTCAAAATGGCAGCTCACTGAGGGGACGGCAAACCATGCAGTGCTTGCCAGGCTGTCCAGCAGTGAGTGCAGCATGACAAGTGGGAGCAGGCAGCTGGCAGAGCCAGTGAGCAAGGGGTGGTCTGTTGGACTCCACCCCCCATATCAGACACCCATGACACCCCATTGTGTAATCATCTCACTGGCAGCCTGTAGCCTGCTTTGCTGCCCACATCTGGATTCAAGTGCAGGGGAAGACATCATGAGGTAATTTCTCCCATAGGGCTTTTTTAGATCAGGAAGTATGAGCAGCCTGGGAGGCTGCAGAGCAGTGGAAAGATGTGTAATAGAAAGGGGGGAAACTCACTCAGCACTCTCAACCACCTCTCAGCAGTTAGATAAGCTCAAAACAATACCAAAAGAAATTCAAAAGAAATTGTAAAACACCCAGAGAATGAGGCAGAAAACTGGAAGCCTCTTTCACGGAGGAAGTAAACCTTTAGGAAATTGGAGGACAGATTTTGGCACAGCCTTAGCTCCACTTCTTCTCAGAACTGGACACAACACTGCCGCCCCCCATACCTGCTACAGAGCTTTCAGGGATTTCAACAACAAGCCCACAAGCTGAAGACAGCTCTTGCCCTCATGTCTTGCATGTTGGCTAGATTGGTCTTCCATCCAATCCAATAGATTTCTCTCATACTCTCTTTTTAAGTAAGACCATGTATGCAGAATCCTGTTTCCACAGAATGGAATACATTGTTGGGGTACTACATTCAAATGCTTGCTACTATAATGGTGTGGAAATAACGGACTGTTGTGTTAGGAACTTAGATGTCCCCAGATCTGGGTTCAAAGTGGCTGAAGTAAAAAAAAAAATTATAGATCCCCCCACCTTTATCCCTCACATTTCTCTGTGAGGGAACTCACAGAGCCATGCGTACACATGCTCTTCTTTGTCAAAGAAAACAGCTTGGAGTCAGAATGTTCTATTGTTTTGTCATGTTGTTAAACATTTTCCTTCCTTAATATGATTATAGGGACTTTTTTTTCTGGCACCCATGTCTGGAAATATTTGGCACACCTGAACTCACTTTGTTAAAAAGGATGTATTTCAATAAATTATCCATCCAACATTCACTATTCCAAACATTAATGTTTAAATGGATGCTTCTTTTCTCAACATATACAGTAATGGCTAACATTCTGACAAATTACATTGGGTGTTATTTTTAATAATTTAGCATAATGGCTGCAGCCTTTTCACTAAAGTAGCAATTAAGTCATCACGGCTGCCTGGTCTATACAAATTTATTGTGCCTGTTTTTATTGCTAATACCTTCAGAACCATTTCGCCACAGAAGCTGACACTGAAAGCAGAAATCATGCCGAGAAAACAAAGAGAAAGAAAGGTCATTAATTGAAAAACCTTATTTTTTTATTATATTCTCCAACTATTAACCCAGCTGCAAATTGCTGTTCCTCTCAAACATTTACTTTCCCTATGTAAGCATCATTGCTATAGTTTGCTATATGTTGAATAAGATATTTCCACCTGAACCAGGATATGTCACAGAACGCATTACCAGCCTCAGCTACTCATTAAGACTGCTTCAACATCAAGGCCTCAGAATTAACTCTTCATTAGGAATATGGGGCACAATCTGCTTCTGCCCATGGTTCATGGACAACAAAGTGCAGATAGATAGTAACACCCATTACTGTTGAGGAGATCCCCCAGAAGTAGAGCAACAAGGAGCCCCCCTCAACCACCCATATCCCACAGCTATGTCAGATGCACAGGGCATTCCAGCAGCCCAGCACCACTCTTACCCACTGTACACATAATCCTGAGCTGTGTAGTATGTCCATACATTGTTTTTACAATCACAGGCTGGTGGACGCAACAGCGGACTATGGCATATCCCAGGATAGGGTGACCATATGGGAAGGAGGACAAGGCTCCTGTATCTTTAACAATTGTATTGAAAGGGGAATTTCAGGAGGTGTCATTTGTATGCATGCAGCACCTGGTGAAATTTCCTCCTCCTCCTCATCATCATATATTTATTTATTATTTGCCTCTCCCTCCGGATCGAGGCGGGGAACAACATTAAATACAATATAATACATAAAACTAGTTAAAAGAGCATATAAAACCAATGCAATATTAAAATAACAATCACAATGTATTAAAATTCTTAGGTTTAAAATTCATCTGGGTAGGTTTAAAATTCATTTTTATAGCTGGACCTCTCAAAAACTGTTCACAACAAGTAATGACCCTTGTTCCCATGAACTGCCTATAGGTCCAAATGAAAAACTTTTCTCTGAAAACCAGAAACAAGGCCTCAGTTCTACATAGGGTGAGATGCCACACCAAATTCATCTACTAGTTCCCCAATATGACACAAGCAAAGAGAAAGAAAGATAAGAGATAGTTCAGAGACTGGTGACTGGTAGCTTTGAATTCGCAACTTTAAGAAATTCCCTGCAAATGCTGGAATTCTGCTAAAATTCAGGTCTATTTCAGCAGTTGTCAAATCAGGCCAGGAAAGATCAGAACCTGATAGTATCTAATCCTTGACTGGCATTTGCTACTACCACAGTGGTTTTTATACTACCTGGAAGACCTAGATCTGCACTACTGCTCCCACGCCAGAGGCATTCAAGAGGCAGCTGGACAACCATCTGTCAGCTACACTTTAAGGTGGTTTCTTGCACTAAGTGAGGTTTGGACTTGATGGAGTTATAGGCCCCTTCCATCTCTACTATTCTATATTTCTATGATTCTATAATGGTATTGAAGTTCACTGATAACTGTTGGGATACCTTACACATTCCATATACTGCTTTCATAGTGTTATTTCCTGTTTTTTATTCCACATTATCCAAAATACAGCAAGAAATGTTTGTTATAAATGCACAAGAATATTTATACCTCACAGGATAAAATATTAGAGATGGGAGAGAAATTTGATTCTCATTTTAAGTGAACTAACCTAACACTTTTGAACTAATATGCAAATTAAAACTCAGCTATCCTTCAAAATTCGTACTTCTTTGAATCTGCAGTGGGGTACGCTACGGCAGTCTTCCTTGACCTGATGCTCTTCAGATGTGTTGGACTACAATTCCCATCAGAGCCAGCCAGTTTGGCTCCTGACTGGGAATGCTGGGAGTTTTAGTCCAACACATGTGGAGGGCACCAGGCTGGGGAAGTGCACACAAAAATGCAAATATTAGTGAAACTAGTGTTCAAAAATGCATTATATTAGGAAGATTGCTTGCAAAAAATAGTGCGTATTAGACAAAGTTGCATGCATACATTAGGAGAAATGCACACAAAAATGCATATAAATTTTCATGAGTACTTAAAAACAAAAATTCAACCATCAGGGCGAATTGAGCTTAAGAGGAGACAATTTTCAAAATTCTCAATGGACCAAACTTAACATAGGAAAAATTAGAACTGAGAGTAACTCAAACTGACAGATTCATCCATCCCTAGGATAGATTTTTATTCTGTATCATATTTTACTTTCTCTGGGATAGGTGTCATTGTGTTAAAAAAAAAAAAAAAGCCGATTGGAATGTAAGCCCTTGTGTCATTGCAAAATCTACAGGCTTCCTGCTCCAGTCCAGGAGTACCACAAGTCCCAACTGCCAGTGTCACAGGTTGGCCACTCTGCAATGAACTGTCAACAAGCATTTGAAATATGTGCACACACTTCCTCTTCAGTCTGGATTGAAAGTGACCTGAGCCGCAGCCTACAGGACTGTGTCAACTCAATGTTCGTAATGCTACACAACTAGCCATGACCCATGACCACATTACCCATCTGGTCACCCCAGACTGAATGGGTTAGATGTGAAGGTACCTGAAATGTTTGCTGACAGTTTACACTATGTCAATAGACTGCTTAGGGCCTTTTATTTTAAGCTTTTGTGTTTTGCCAGGCAATGTTGTGACACATTCTGCGTCTTGTCCAATTTAAGCTTGTCATCTGTGAATGCCTCACTGCTTGTTTTCTTTTAAGAACATAGAATCATTGATTGCTGGTAATAACTAGACATAGAGTCAGCATGTTCATTGAACAGGCACAGCAATATGAGTCAGAGGAAGAGGCTGCTATTCCTGAAATTTGTCACTGACTATGGGAAATTCACTGAATTTTCCCTCACATACATAAGTGATAAGTACTGTCTGTCCATGTATAGTGAACAATTACAGAACTATCTTACTGGTGCACCTACATAGTTCATGCAAAAATTCTTAAAGATTGTTTACCAAAAATTGCTCCATGACCATTGGATTCAAATCCTAGAGGTCTTCAATGACACTCTTCAAATATGCATCCAACTTTACATCTTCAACCCATCCATGGAAGCAAGAAGAACCATGGCACCCATGTCTGCAACCAGAACTAGATTGGATCCAGATTCAATCTGGATGAACTGTGCTGGTGGAAATAGACTTCTCCACTCTCTCCATCCCAGGGCAGCCCACCCAGACCCCTAAAAATCCTACACAGATGGTTAGGAGATCTTGATGAGTGGTGAGAGCTGTGAGTGGTTGGACCTTCTTTGAATAGAGCCCCTCTTCTTGCAGAAGGCTAGATCCAACCCACCCATTTCATTGATGGCAATGGCATCAAGAGGGATGGGGCAGGCCGGGAAGACAAAAGAAAGTTGTAAGGATGAAAATGTTAGAGGATGAGATTGAGAAAAGGGGAAGCAGATCACCAGAAAGGTTAATACTTAGGTATAGGTTTCTAAAACTTCACAGATAGGAAAAAAGGGATGGCCTCCTTTTTGCACCTTACTCACTCCGCCCCCTGTCCCATCCCACTGGATTGCGCTCACACTCAAAACTGCCCTGATGTAACACCTTCCCTGCCATATAGCTACCTTTTCTTTCTCCTTCTTTTCTTTCACTAATGGTCCAAGCACAGCTGGGGCAGGATGGAAGGAGGTCACATCCTGACAGGTTGTTGGGTAGCTTGTGTCTTTGTGGTTTACTCTTCCCAACTGTTTTCTCAGAGGATCACTTGGAGGATACTGATGGAGGAAGAAAGGACATGTCCTACCAGGTTGCTGATAACTTGAGGAAACATCACCCATAAACTTCATAGGCCCTGTTCGAAAGACACCTTAAATCATGGCTTTAACCATGGTAAATAAGGCAAAAAAGCCTTGTTCACCATGGCTAAAGCCATGGTTTAAGGTGTCTTCTGAACAGGGCTATAGTCTGATCAAGCACCTGAATTTGAGTCTATCCAGGTTCAATACTAACCATGGCACTATGTCAGTCACATCCCATTTCCATGTATTTTGATCCCTTTTGATCTTAACTCATTCAGTCTTAGTAGTCAGATTTAGACATGGCTCATGTTTGCACAGTCTGAAATTTATTTATTATTATATTAAGTTTACATCCTGCCTTCCCACCAAAATTAGCACTTAAGAGTAGTAAAATGGCGAAAAACAGGATCTTGATTAAAACATAAACATGAATCAATTAAAAACACAACAATGCAAAGAAATAACAGCACCCAAATGGTTAAAAATTAATTTAGCAACAAACCAGATTGAATGCCAAAGGCCAAGCAAAATAAAAACAACTCCATCCCTGTAACCAGCCCCAGTCAACAGTCTGGCCACAGCATTCTGGGCCAGCTGAACTTTCCAAACACTTCAAAGACAACCCCATACAGAGTGTGTTACAGTAGTTCAAATCAGATGTACTTAAGGCGTGTGTCACCATGGCCATATCTGACGTTTTCAGGAACATACACAGTTGATGCACTGGCCTCAGCTGTGCAAATGCACTCCTGGTGGTCACCATAAAGACTGTGCACAGACACACACACCCGATTCACTTTGGATCCAGATTCGGACCTTCTGAATCAAGCCCGATTAGATTCGGATCATTTTGGATCCAGTCCACCTCACCTCGGATCCAAATCCAAATCGAGATACGGATGTCCAAATTATTCGGATTTTTCATTTCCCCATAGACTTGCATTGGGGAAAAATAAATGCCTAGAACTTTTTTATTTTTCAAGATAGAAAGATGAAAGTTGGTGACCTTACAGATGCCCTGGTGATGCTCGTGTGTGCCAAATTTCAGATACATCTATACAGTAGTTTTACTGTAATACACTGCTAACAATGTGATTTTTCAAGGAAACAGTTAAAGCAGCCACTCAGAGCAAAGACCGATTTGAGAAGCTCACACTATCCCTTCAAGTGCAGATCTCCCCTACTTTTCTTTTGTTCTGAAGCTGACACATCCTCAGGTTCTTCCCACTCGGACTTTAGACTGTTAGTTATACTGTTAGTTTTTCCCTACCCTGTGCCTGTTTACCCTACCCAGTGCCTGTTTGCATTCTCTCCCCCTCCTTATTGCTTTACTATGAGTTTATTAGAATGTAAGCCTATGCGGCAGGGTCTTGCTATTTACTGTTTTACTCTGTACAGCACCATGTACATTGATGGTGCTATATAAATAAATAAATAAATAAATAAATAAATAAATAAATAAATAATAATACCAGACTGGGAGCAATGTGCCTTAGAAATTGAGTCAAAGCATAGCTAGAAACACAAACCAGCCCTGCAAGCTGGAACCACACTGATAATATTGGAGAAGTTGGCAGGCAGGCAGGTGAAGAGGCCGGCAGAGAGGCAGCAGGCAGCTATGCAGGTACTTGTAAGTGAGCCAAGGATTGTCTTGATTCAAAGCCAGAAACACAAACCAGCCCTGCAAGCCAGGATCAGAAAGATCATATTGGAGAAGTGCTCAGGCAGGCAGAGAGGCAAGGAGGTACCTATGTGGGCGGGCACAGAGAAGTCGGCAGACAGCAAATAAACCAGCCCTGCAAGGCGGGCACAGAGGAGAAGAAGCAGCAGGCAGTTATGGCCATGGAGCACTGGAAGCAAGTATGCTATAGGCTTGTGGGGTTGACCCACCCAGCCCATCTACATCTCCCAGGCACCAAGAGGGCACAGAGGCAGGCTGGCCCAGAGAGGCTGGCACAGTGGTTCAAAGCATTGACAGTGAGAGATGCTTTGGCATCCCCTTAATAGGAGGCAAGGAGGAGGATTGTTTCAGGGTCCATCTTATTGCACTGTAAGCAGCACAGCCAATAACAACAACAGCAACAACCTCTGTGAGTTTTGTGCTGTTTAGTCTCTCAGTGTCTTCTACTTTGTTTCTGTGTGTGTGTGTCTGCTGTGTGTTGTGCACAAGCACTACACAATAATAAAGCTCACATTTATAAAATTCCATCCAAAAACAAGGGTTGAACCGATCTGCTTCAATCTTGGCATGGCTGAAGAACTACCTACTGAAGAACTACCATGGTACTAATTTTCATGTCTTTATCTGTAATTTCATTTCCCACCCACCCCTGAAACTTGGTTACTTCTCAAGGTGCTAGACTCCAATGAGGAGGTTTGAGTTTAAACTTTTAAAATTCCAAAAAAAACGAGGGATGAACTGATATGCTTCAACTTTGGCATGTCTAAAGCCCTACTTAAGAGCTATCATGTGCTAAGTTTCATCTCTTTATCTTTAAAAATGACAGCGTGTTTTTAAAAATAATAATTTTAAAACCTCAAATTATAAAAAATTCCTAAACATCAGGGGATGAACTAATATGCTTCAACCTTTTAAAACATCACATTTTAAAACATTCCTAAAAATTGGGATGAACTGCTTCAAACTTGGCAGGGATGAAGCCCTATGCAAGCCCTATGACGGTGCCAATTTTTATGTCTATCTGTTCTTGAAAAAGGTCCAAATCAATCCAAATAGATATGGATCATGTCATTTGCTTTGGACTGATTTGGACCTGTTTTGATACAATTTGAATCTGTTTCAAAGCCCTCCAAATTACCCCGATTCACCTCAGATTTGGGATTCAGATCCGAAGCGATGCACAGCCCTAGTCACCACCAAATTTTGGGTGGCCAGAAACAGGGCTGTATTTTGAAGGGATATGCAACCTCATCTAAGACAGGTTGAACCTCTATTCCCAGATCTGACTTTCAACTTACCAGGAGCGTCTGTTTGCCTGGATAAATTTTCGATTTGTTCACCCTCCTCTAGTCTGATGTTACTGACACGGATTTAGAACTTGAACACCTTCCTTGAATTTAGAGTGTCATCAGTTGAGGGAGATCACATTTCCTTACTGTTACTTTTTCCCCACTTCTGTCCCACAATGCTTCCTCTTTCTTCATGTAGGGGAACAAAGAGGAAATAAACAATGAACATGTGGCCCATTCAGTGGCTGTTTTTATCGCACCACTTTTCCTGCACACAGCAGGAAATGACAGCACATTCCATTTAAAAAAAGATTTAAAGGGGTCTATTTTATGACAGAAAGAAGGCAAGAAAGTGTGGAAGACATCGACAAAAGGACCCATGAACATCCATAAGTGGGGCATAACGAGCATGCGATAAAACACTTGTCTGATTATGCTTTTAGATGGGGAGTAGAGATTATGTTGGGTATGCTGATGACAGCACACTGGTGGAACTGAAGCCCCAAACCCTGGACAATCTTTACCAGCGGTTTCATGAATAGCATGGAAAGAGGGGGAAACAAGATGGGACCCAGAGGGACACCATAGGCCAATGGTCATGGAATCAAACAGGAGTCCGCCGGGAGCAACTTTTGAAATTGGAAATCCTAGGGGTCTTCCATGATGCCCCCAAGTCCCATCCCAGACCCATCAAATGAATACTGTGGTCAATGGTATTGAAAGCTGCTGAGAGATCCAGCAGAACCAGCATGAACACTCTCACCCTGTTCAGTTCCTTGCCTATATTATCCATCAAGGCAACCAAAGCAGTCTCTGTCACATAACCAGTCCTGAAGCTAGAGAATCAACCTTATCCAAAAAAAACCACTTGACATTGAGAAGCCAACACATGCTCCAGCACTTTACTCAAGAATGGAATGTTTTCAACTGGAAAGCAGGGTTTGGGAGAGATTTTTAAACAAACATCTCTCAATACTGTCTATTTTAGACATGATGTAAAGAATAATTCAACTTTACCCTTACCCACTCAGCCAGTCCACCCCCCCACCCCCACTCAGCTGCTTTTATAAGCCAGGAAGGGCAATGTTCAATCACACACGTGGTAGGTCTCACCTCTCCAAGGATCCTGTCCACATGCTCAGATTGTACAAATAGAAAAAAAAATCTATTTAAACTTGACAAGGAGAGGCCAAAGTTACATCAAATGGACCTGCATCAATGGATGTGCTCTATGTTATCTGCAAAGTGTCATGAAGATTGGTCCCAATGGCTATTGAGTGATCATCACCCACCTAGGGTGGACCATCTAAATTAGTTCTATGCCCCTGCAGATATTCAAAGTCCCACTAATTCTAAACTCCCTAACAGATAGTGATCCATCTATGACAACAGAATAGAGAGTTCCTCCAAACTGATTACCATCATTCTACCCAACACAGAAAACCAGATCTAATTTTGACTTTGAAAAGAAATAATTGCTGTGCTCTTTTGGGTCTCCTCAAGAAGGGGAGACAACGAGCGAGAAAGAGAGAGATTAACTACACTACCAATAATGCAACAATTTTCAGCAGACATTTAATTATGTAGCCCTAATAACAATTGGTCCTCATTATCATGTGAAATACGTTCTAAAAATCCTAGCTGAAGGCTGTGCAAAGGCAGAAAGTGTCACATCAAAACCCAATCACATCAGGCTTCCAGGTTTTTTGATACAATACTAGACCCGTGGGACTGATCGGTTTAAAAAGAGAAACTAGAGTGCCTTGGGCAAAAATAAAATTTTATGCTGAGAAACACTAATTCATTCTCTGGTGGAGAAAGTCAACAAGGTATCCACTCCATCACCATTCATGCCCATCGCTCCTTCCGCATGCCAAGGGTGGCTAACATTTCATTAGGGATTAGTTGTTATTCACCCTTATACTTGTTTAAGACGTAAAATTCCTGCCACCCGGGTGAGTGGGAGGTGATGAGAATGACAGCGTAGCAGTCAACTTTGCTGCTCTGAGTCATATATATGTGTGTGTGTGTGTGTGTGTGTGTGTGTGTGTGTGTGTGTATGTGTGTGTGTGTGTTTGCTGGATCGAATGCTGTGGTTTTGTCCCCCAAGTCATTAAAGGAATTAAATATGCTACCGTTGATTCATAAGCTTAACAATAAGAGAAACTGCAGAGGCCTATAGCACATAGTACACACACACATCATGTTGCATGTGCTATGATGGCCTATTCTGGCAATAAAAGGTGTGGTGTTCTGTAGAGCTACACACAGAGGCAGACACGCCCGCCCTTCCTTCTTTCCTTTCCTGCCTTCTTTCTTTCTTTTCCTCCCCAGCATCGCAATCAACAGTTAAATTGATCTGACACTTCATCTGTCCAGAAGAGTCCCCAGCGAGAGGGTATAGGTGGGGGTTTGTGGAGTGTGTTGAGGGGAGGAGGGGGTAAAAGGTTCAAAAGTAAAGTCATCAAAAATAATGAGGCTGTTCCGCCCAGCTCCCACTGAAGCGAAGGAGCAAAGTACCCTTTCAAATTGGGTGTCCCAGCACCACAGCTGAAATAACCGGTCATAGAGAGCTGCAAGCAAATTGCTTTGACAAGGCTGTTACTGTTGTATGAGTTCAAGGGTTTGAGACACTAGGTCAGCGGCTGCCAATCAAGCGGACAGAAAAAGCCGCTCGTTGAGCCTGTGATTTCTACCTAGGCCGCAATTATCCCTGACTATTCCTGTACCTCAGCAGCGCCTCTGATTAAACCTGCCTCCCTTTTACATCTCTTTCAGAGTGCGATTCACACACTAATTAGTTGCCTGCTCTCCACTGAGATGTCAGACCCTCAGTCAATTTATCTCTATTTCAGCCTGTTCAGAGTGACTTCCCCAGTTATCAAAATTTAATCATGCCTTCAAAAATGTTGAAAAGTGGTCATTAGAGGCAAAAGGCCACAGGATACAATATTCATTTTTCTCTATCTTCCAGTCATCCAGCTGGCATCTATAATGGATATCCTGGGGGCTGTGAGAACACGTTGATTTATGCAACCTCGCTCTTGCTCTCACTGTGGTGTGCCAGGCTGCTTTAAAGAACAGGTTTTAACAAGGTCTGAGGTGGGAGGACATTAATCATGGTAGCATTGTATGTGGAAAAGGGTGCTGTGTAGTCAGAAGCACCCCCTACAGCAGGGCAGTTAGATTTTTTTTAAAAAAAACACCACTACCACCACCACCACCACCACCTTCTCGGTGATAAAGGAGAGTTTGACAATTGATTAGACCTTTCTGTAACCTTGCAGTCCTGTGAAATGATGAGATTGGGGGGAGGGCGGTTGGGAGAGACAGACAGAAACAGGGAGAGAAAGAGAGAGAATGAGGCTCATACTGACAGTTTTAAATGTGCAATAACTTTATGGTTCTTGACTGAAACGGGCTATCAAAATCAGTCCCAACTCAATACAGGCTAAAAAAGAAGATCATTCTCGGTAGAAGAGCCCTTTCAACTGCACATGTCAGAGCCAATCACAAGGAGCGGCAGCCTGCAGAGCCTTCCCTTGAAAACTGCAGGCTGCATCAAGGAACCTTAATACAAATTGCATCTGATAAGAGGCGACTACGTTACAAGGCAGGTTTCATCTGAATCGACGGCAAGGGATGGACGTTTTTGCAGGCAATGTGGGCTTTAAATTATGTTACGCTTATTTAAACTATGCTAAGTGTTCTCTTCCTTCATTCCTGTTTCTAGGAGCAGATATCTGCACCAGGTTGCTCTATGAATATTCTGAGTGTGACAATAAACTGTGCACTTGTTAATAATATCTTGGCTGAAAAGGGACATAACATTAGGATGACCATTTGAAAAGGAGGACAGGGCTCCTGTATCTTTAACAGTTGTATTGAAAAGGGAAGTTCAGCAGGTGTCATTTGTATATATGAAGAACCTGGTGAAATTTCCTCTTCATCACACCAGTTAAAGCTGCAGGTGCCCTGCCCTCTTTTAAATCTGGTCACTAGTATAGCTCCTGCACCTTTAACTGTTGTGATGAAGAGGGAATTTCACCAGGTTCTCCATATATACAAATGACACCTACTGAAATTCCCTTTTCTATGCAACTGTTAAAGATACAGGAGCCCTGTCCTCCTTTTCATATGGTAAGTCTACATAACATATTATATAACCATATTGGGCAAGTTTGTCAACTCTAAGAGGGGTGTGTGTGTGTGTGTGTGTGTTTCCTTAATTATTTGATTTCCTTAAAAAAAAAACGGGTGTAAGTTCGATGCTTTCAACTGGAATGTTTATTCTTGTGCGTCATATGGGCATTAGGTTTCTCACGCTATTCTGACAACATGACTTGACCCAAATGATCATTATACTCACTTTGGGGGTTGGCAGCCTTCAGTTGAACTCCATTCCATGAGGATAATGCAGGGGTAGGAAACCTTTAGGGGTTGGCAGGAGAGCATCCTCCCACCACAGAACTCACCTGGGGCTGCACCCCTCTCCTGTCTCCACTGAAATTGCTGCTACTAAATTTGCGAGAGCAAAAAACTCAGCAATTTTGCAAGACGCCGAGGCATACTGGGAGCACACACCTAGGCAGGATCTACACTACTATAAAATGGTTTATAATAGGGGTGTGCACAGACCCCCCGCTCCGCTTCACTTGCAGATCCGCCATTTTCCGGATCGGGCCGCTCCGCCCCGCCCCCGCTCCGCCCACTTCCGCTCCGCTCCGCCCGGAGCTCCGGATCCGGATCCAGAGCTCCGTTTCCCCCCCCCATAGGCTTGCATTGAAAGCTAAAAAATTATACAACTTTTTTTCTGTTCAAGTTAGAAACCTCATGTTTGGCACCATGACACCTCATGGGGATATACACACGCATGCCAAGTTTCAAAGCAATCCCATCATCCCCTGATTTTTGGCGAATTTTTGAAAATCGGGCACCCCACACACAACATCCCTGCGAGGTGGGCAGGGGAGGAGGGAGGGAAGGCAGGCAGGCATGCAGCTGGCATTTCTGGGGGCATAAGGAAGTGAGCCAAGGATAAGCCAGTAATGCATATAAAATGGAATAAATCAATCAATAAACAAAGGAGGGGTGGAATTAAAAGCAGCAGTGTTGCTCAATAAACAACAAGAAGAACTTTTTTTAAAAGGCTATATCTGTCTTTTACCAGCAATAGGGGGACGTGCCCGGGGGAGGGGGAAGTAGCTGCCAGTTCAAGACACTGACAGCCACAGCTCTGAGAAGAAGTAAAACGCTCACTTCGACTCAGAACAGGCATTGCTCCACCACTGAAAAGTGACCATTCACTTCAACTCATGATAGGCATTGCTCCACCGTTTTACTCTCTTTGGAAGGCTCTAATGGCCTTCCAGTGCAGGAGAGAGTGGGGGCACGTCCACGATGAGATGCCCTAGGGGAGCTCATCCCCTTGCACCACATCGATTCAGTTGTTCCCCAAGGTTAGGGTGGGGAGCAGTGCTGTGTTTCTATCTCTTATTCTTGGCTTAGTATATGATTTCAGGTTGTGTTTGTGCATTTGGTGGGGCTACTGTGTTAAAAAACACGGGGAAAAGCCCGTTCAGATGAAGAAAGAGAAGTTTCCCAGAATCCCAAGTTACCTGTTTTGCCTATGCCCTCCTCCAACTTTGGGATCATCATGACCGGGAGCTGACTCTGCCCCTCAGCCCTTTGAAAAAGGTATTTTTCCCACCGATTTTTTAAAAACGTCTAGCCCGCGACCCGTACGATGCAGAAAGTTGAGAGTGGTCTCAAAATGACCCCCATCCAAGACTCTCTGTGCACAAGAATTTTCAGAACGATAGCTTAACCCCCCCCCCCCAATTATCCCCGATTCTTTCCCTCAATGCAATCCTATGGGCGAAAAGCCGAAAACGCCGTTTGAGCCGCGCGGTTGACCCGATTTTCACAAAAATATAGCCCGCGACCCGTACGATGCAGAAAGTTGAGAGTGGTCTCAAAATGACCCCCATCCACGACTCTCTGTGCACAAGAATTTCCAGAACGATAGCTTAACCCCCCCCCCAGTTATCCCCGATTCTTTCCCTCAATGCAATCCTATGGGCGAAAAGCCGAAAACGCAGTTTGAGCCGCGCGGTTGACCCGATTTTCACAAAAATATAGCCCGCGACCCAGACAACGCAGAAAGTTGAGAGTGGTCTCAAAATGACCCCCATCCACGACTCTCTGTGCACAAGAATTTCCAGAATGATAGCTTCAAAAACAACGTAGTTATGCGCGATTATTTGCCGCAATGCAATCCTATGGCGAAATGTTTTCAAGATGGCGACCGGAGCGCTCCGCCTGAACTCGGAGCTCCGAAAAATGGGCGCTTCTCTTCGCCTTGCTTCTAGGGGGTCCGCGGTCCGCTCCTACTCCGCCTCTGGGTAAGGCGGAGCAGGCCAATCCGCTACTGCTTCTACGCTCCTAATCGGAGCGGAGCACATCCCTAGTTTATAACAGTTTTGACAACTGTTATAGTTTTGACAACAGGACACACAACATATACAGTTTCCAAAACGTTTTCAAAGTGTTTTATCTTGCTTGGTGTAGATCTGGCCCTTGTTTACAGGCAGAATCATGTTCCTGGGAGCCTTCCAGGAGTGCAATTCTGCTTCTAAACCTTGTGTAGTTTCCTTACATGCCATGCTTTCTTGCAAATCACTGTGTCAGGGTGACCATATGAAAAGGAGGACAGGGCCCCTGTATCTTTAGTCCTGTATAGAAAAAGGAATTTCAGCAGGGGTCATTTGTATGCATGCATACATTTGTATGCATGTATACATAGGTCACCCTACATAGGGTGACCATATGAAAAGGAGGACAGGGATCCTGTATCTTTAACAGTTGTATTGAAAAGAGAATTTCAGCAGGTGTCATTTGTATGCCTGCACATCACAACACTTAGAAGCAGAGGAAGTCATGGGTATATAAATAAAATTAATCCAAAAAATTAAAAACTAATTGTGATATTTTTGATTGGACAACATGTGTATTATATCACTCTATGCTACTGGTATTAAAAATAGGAACATTACCCAAATATTCATTTGGAGGTAAAAGTAAATAGCGCTTTAGCGCCAAATGATAACTATTGGTAATTTAAATGTGTGGGCAATATCGAAGGCTATAATTTTCATTAAGACTTGTCCACATATTTAGAAAAAAATACATACAGCTCCAAAAGTCAATCAAGAGCAATCAGAGAAATAACCGACAAAACTTATATAATATTTCATTTAACTTTTTATGCCAATCCATGACAAAAATTTAAAGGCAAGTTCAGTTAAAAAGAATACACAATGCTATAAAATATCACAGGTTTATGAACATTCCTTGAATACCTCTCTTCTTCACCCCCTTTTTTTAACTCTAATATCATAGAATGAAATCGAGTCAAGAGGTGTTCTTCAGGTGTTCGTCCATCATGTTGAAGGAATGCTGAGAAGAGGAGTGTTCCAGCTCTGTCCCTTGTCTGTCATCCTGTATGTGTACAGGGAAAAGTGTAGACAGGGGATCCTCCTGTATCTGTGAGGACTTGCCAAGCAATTAAAAACCCTGGTTTTCCAGGGTCCTAGATCATGTGGAGAGCCTCCACTGATACAGGAGGCTCTCCTATTCAGACTGTGGCCCTCAACACACACAGGGTGATGCATGTGATGGTGGAGGGAGAAGGGGCTGGTGCTTTTCTCTCCTCAAACATCCAGGCCATGGCTATACCTACGTGGTCTAACGCAATGGAGGGGTGAGGATCTCGTGATGTGGTTATCGCGAGATCTCCCCTCTGTCTACATACAGCGTGCTATGTCCTAGGAGGAAAAGGACGTCACGCCTGCCATTTTGTTTGTTTTTGTTAAAGGAGAAGGAGTGCATGAGTGCGCAATCACAAAAGGTAAGTGTTGTTGTTGTTTTTAATTAATTTCCCCACTCACCCCACCCCACCCCCAATGGGCACAGAGCTCCTGAGGAGCTCTATGCTCTGTGCCCAGCTTCTGGCTCCTTGCGGTTACTCGTGAGGAGCTGAGACAACCCGCAACGCCTGCCCACACATTCTACAGTCTTGGGATCATCCCGAGACCACAGAAAAACCACAAGAAAAGAGTAGAGTGGGATCCCGGAAAAAGGAAGGGATCATCCCTCCCTGCTCCCAAGATCCCCTATATGTCATGTGACTGCACAGGGATGATCCCGGGGCAATTCCCAGGGTATCGCCCTGTCTAGCTATAAACATCCATTCAATTTGGGTGAAGATTGGAGGCCATCTACTATTGTTGAAATCTGCAAAACACCACAGTATCAAAATAAGCTGTTTGTGAGTGCATTAATAGTTCTTGACTCTGATGTGGTTTTGATCTCTATGAAAACCAGTGGGAGCTTTGGCATTGACTTCAAGAGGATTTGGAATCCAAAGAGCATGACCATTAAGCACTCAGCATGTGTACAGGAGTGTCTCTAATTTTCCCTGTAATACAACTTCTGTGCAATAATCCATGAAGTTTCAGAGGATCTCCTTGACCCTTAGGCACAGATTTTCAGAGGGATGTAAACTGGGTGGCCAAGTGTCCTCTGTTACATGGGACAGTCCTCTATTTGAAGGAAGCTGCTCATCCCTATTGTGGGACAGAAACACAAGGCAAAGTGATGGAAGGGAAATATGATTCCTCTCCCCACCACTACCACCACCATCTGAAGAAGCTCCGAGTCCAGTTTGAAAAGAAACAATAACGAAAGAAAAGAAAAGGAGGATGAGCTGGGCCTTGACGTTGCTCATCAACAGCCTCTGGAGAGCAGACTGAGTAAGGCACACAGATCACCTGGTCACAGTCTTCCTCACTATGATGAGTTCCACTGCATTTCTATTTAAATTATGACAATTATTTCAAAATCTGCCTCTACACATAGAAATTAGCATATGCAAATTTTATGAAAATTAGGGTCCTCTTTTGTCCTATTTTTACTGACATGTTTCCTCTTTTTTGGCAATTCATAAGCAGTCCCTACCTGTGAAGGGCTGCAATGGGAAGGGAACCAGAAAAGATCTGGTGAAATTACCAACTCTGCATGCAATTCTTTGGATCCAGAATAAGTGGTTTGTAAATTCAGCACTGGGCGCTGGCACACGATGCAGTGATACCCAAGTTCTCAAAGATCAATTCTGTTATGATAAGTGAGGGGTCTCGGGAGTGGTTCTGAATTACAAAAGAGGTAGGCCTGTGTTACCTAGGCAAATCCACAACTCAACACAAGCAGGAATATTGCATTCCCAGCTTATCTAGCCAGAGGGCTGTTGTCACCATGCAATATCCTCAGGCAAATGGCCCAGTACCCCAGCAAAAGTGCTGAAACCTGCCTATGAATGGGCCCGTTTCAGAATTGTTTATCATTGCCACTGTGTGCTGAGATGTGCACTGGGTGGCTATAGCAAGTAAAGGAGGTATTTTATTCATCCCTTCCCAATGCCCATGACATCATATTCTTTCAAAGTGACATTACATTTTTGATGTGCACATCAGAATTCTGTATGCATTGGCTCAGGCCATAGCTAGATGGGGCAAAATCCCAGGGTGATCCCCGGGATCGCCCCTGTGAGTCCACATGGCACACAGGGGATCCTGAGATCAGGGAGGGATGATCCCTCCCTTGCCCCAGGATCTTGCCCTCCCCTTTAGCCCAAGTTTGTGGCCGAGCACCGCGGTTTAACCCAGCTCCTCATGATTCCTCGTGAGGATCCAGGAGCCGTGCACGGGTGCAGCGCTCCTCAAGAGCACTGCGCTCATCGGGGGTAGGGTGGGGGGGAGCGGGGGAAATAATTTAAATTTTAAAAATTACTTACCTTTTGTGCACGAGTGTTCATGTGCTGCTTGGCCTTTAATAAAAAAAATGGTGGGCGCAACGCACAGGCTAAAGCCTACCTTAACCCGGCATAAGCGGATTCGCTTATGGCCCAGTTTTTCCACTGTCCCAGCCTGAGGCCAGGGCTGCAGAAGGTCTAGCAGGGTCCGTGGCTTTTTCCAGCTGCTCGCTTACTCGCGAGTAGCTGGGAGAAGCCACGGACTGGGCACAGCGCTCATAGGAGCGCTGTGCCCAGTGGGCTGGGGGGGAGATAGGGGCCGGGGGAAAGGCCGGACCTGGCAGGTGGGGGGGGAGAAGGACAGGGCATCGGGGAAGGGGGATGGGGGAAAGAAGGACAGGGCATCGGGGAAGGGGGGAAAGAAGGACAGGGCATCGGGCATCGGGGAAGGGGGATGGGGGAAAGAAGAACAGGGCATCGGGGAAGGGGGGAAAGAAGGACAGGGCATCGGGCATTGGACATTGGGGAAGGGGGATGGGGGAAAGAAGGACAGGGCATCGGGGAAGGGGGATGGGGGAAAGAAGGAAAGGGCATCGGGGAAGGGGGAGGACGGGTGAGCGAGCGGGCAGGGAAGGCATCAGGAATTGTGGGGGTGAAATCAGGGGCAGGGGGAGTGGGGGAGCCTATATTTATTTATTTTTAAACTTACCTTGTCCGGCGGCGGTGCGCTCCTGCGCACATGGCCCTTTAAGGTTTAAATAAAATGGCGGACGCAACGGGGCTTCCCCTTGCCCCGTCGCGTCTTGCATGTGGGAAAGGGCGATGGCACGTGCTAGTTGCAGTGCGCTGTCGCCCTGACTCCCAGCCGGATTATCCGGCAGGTCTAGCAAGGCCCTCAGACTGCAATATCCAGTGAGTTCAACTCACTTCCATGTAAGACTGCTTATGACTAGAACTGTACATTCTCCCATGTTACAGAAGACCTTACACTGCCTGGCCCCTGACAACTTCCTGTACCTGCCTAAGAAGCCTGGCTTTGCTTTTGAGAATTATTCGACTTGCAGAGCTCTTTAAGGATCAAGTTATATCGCTAAAAGGGTCTCCCTTCCCCACCACCCCACCCCCATAACCAATAAAACATCCTGTAGAAAAATATAGTTCTATTAGTAGAATTTCATTTTTTAAAAAAAGAAAGAAAGAGAGCAAAGAATCCCAATACTTGGTGAGAAATTAAGTAAAAATGGAGTCATAAATATATCTTTTGGCTTATCATATATTTGTTCTATTGACAGAAAAGGTAAATATAAACAAAACCATTCCCACAACAAAATGAGTATGACTTGCTATCTAGGTAGATAGGTAAAATAAGCCACATATTCTAAAGTAACCCCCATCTACCAAAATTATGACTGCACTATATTTATACACATGGGTGCAGTTTTCATGCACTATTATAGTCTCATATTATATATCTTTAAATCATGCTGTGAAAGTTTCTGCTTTCCCCAAATGCTTCCTCTAATTTAGGATGAACAACTGCTCTCATAAAGAAAAACTGCTGCTGCTGCTGTTTATTGGACTGAGAAAGGTCTCTCTGACTAATGTCCCAGGATTAAATGAATGTGGAATAATAAGAGCTGATTTATTTGTGCTCTGGTAGGATAAAGCTGCCACTGATTTTACAAGAAACTATTCATCTGAGGGCTACTATAGCTAGTAAATTGTGGCTGTTGCTGAAATTAGTCTCCAGGCCTTCATGTAATCTATGGGGTGAAGTAGCTGTGTGGTAATAAAGCCATTGTGGGTATTTGGTGTGCTTAAAAGGCCCCACTTTTACTCCTGCCTTGCGGAATTCTAAAAATTAACCTTCTGAGGACTTTTCTTGGAAATGCTGATGGATCCCACCCTAAGGCTACAATTTTACCTCAGGAAACATAGAAGAATATCCATACAAAAAATTTATAGCCATTGCTAAAATGTAGCAGAGAAAATCTGAGACTCAAAGTTTGTTTCCTATTTTCTTTAGGGGGAAAGTATCTATAGCTCAGTGATACAGCACAAAAGAAAAAGAGAACACAAGAGAAGACTAATGATATTTTTTACATATAGAGATGCAATTTTAGAAATAATTACTGTAATTTAAATAGAAATACAATGCATCTCACCATAGTATTAGAAGACTGTGATAAAGTGACCTGTGTGCCAGTTCAAAATGCTGTCCAAGTACTAACTATTTGGCCCCACATCATACCAGCTTATGCTTTTGGCATATCTCTAGAGGTCACATACACTAGCAGTGCATCAACAGCACAAGTGGACCAGCAATGTCTGGTGCTGCCCAATAAGTAGTTACAAACAAACCAGCACATAAAGTTTGCTGTGGAGAGGTTCAGGGTTATCAAAACGCTATCACAAAAGCTATCGCAATTGAATCCACATGATGCATCCAGAGCCACCTGTGGTCACAAGTACGGCCACTATTATGTGGTGAATATAAACAATGGCATTACCCATTTACTAGTTCAGCTGCATTCACCCAATAGTGTTTTCTGAAATTGTGTCACTGTGGTTTGGTTTGGTTTGGTTTGGTTTGGTTTGGTTTAAATATGATTGATTAAGAACATAAGAAGAGCCATGCTGGATCAGACCAAGGGTCCATCTAGTCCAGCACTCTAATCACACAGTGGCCAACCAGCTGTTGACCAGGGAACCACAAGCAGGACACGGTGCAAGAGTACCCTCCCACTCATGTTCCCAAGAACTGGAACATATAAGTATATTGTCTCTGATACTGGGAGTAGCACATAGCCATCAGGACTAGTAGCCATTGATAGCCTTCTCCTTCAGGAATTTCAGGAAACCCCTTTTAAAGCCATCCAAATTGTTGGCCATCACCACATCTTGTGGTAGTGAATTCTATAGTTTACCTATGTGCTGTGATTGATTGATTTACATATTTATATCCTACTTTTAAGGTCAACCTTCACAAAGTGGCATACAGTAACTTCACAAATTCAAATACCATTTAAAACAATGTCAATCTTTAAATAACCTAGATTCATCATTGTTGTGTATCTGTGAATGGGATGGTTCACTCATGTATCATCATTGCATTAATAGTACTGCTAGTGGTTGGGATGTTCCATAGTAGAAAACCCCCAGTCTGGGCTATGGAATAATTTCAGGGAAGTAGAAAATATAATTTCAGGATTAGAATAGAAATTTATGATCCATGAGATTTTCTATATGGAATGAGATTATAGTATGTGTGGGAGAGGGCTCCTGGGCACATGATGCTTAGGCTCTGGTGATGCTCTTCTCACAATACAGGAGTCATGTATTTTCCTTCAAATACATTATCTCCATGAGGGAAATGTGCCATATGTAGGAATGGATAAATCTGTCAAAAATGGGTTTTTTCATTTTTCCAATCCTTAGTTTGTTCTGTTCCATATCTGCATAAATTCGCATCGTTGTTTTTTTAAAAAAAAAATCCAGAAGAAATCCCATATATATACCCATGCTCAATTCTAATATGCACATTTTAAGCAGTTTTCCTTATGTAATGCTTTTTTGAATGATCACACACACACACACACTAATATATGCATTTTTAAAGCAATTTAGTTGCTGCTGCTGCTGCTGGGAGAATTGTATCACAAACCTCTCAGAAGTGTAAACACCAAAGTGTGTTCTGGTTCATGGATGATTTGGGAAGTGTAAATTGGGTAAGTTTGTAGCAAAATAAGAAGGGAACCAAGTTCTCCTCCACCCCTAGTTACATGTGAAGGAGCGCTGGTGACAATGCCTCTTATTAACAGCCACATTTGCATGTGTTGACAGAGTAACTGCTGGTGAATCTTATCCTTAGAATACATTGCACCTCACTCTGTGTTCTTTGTTCTTAAATGAAAGGTTATCAGCCTTTTATTTTTATACAATGTTTTATAATTGAGTTCTCTGGCTTGCAGGTTCAGCGGCCCCATCTTCCATTTTAGCCATAGTCAGTCTCTTCTAGATATTATAAACATTTCTTGTAGTGTTCACTTAATGGATTCAGAGAGAAGTCCCACCGGGAAGGCCTATTGTCAAGATAATACCTCAGCTTTAAGTTCCTATTAAAGACTGTGTGAACCATGCACTCAGATTGCTACATCACTGATAATTGTTGGAAAGTTACCAAAGCCACTAAGGTATCCAGGTCTTCACACTCTTATGGCATAAAAAAAAAGATTAAACTGCAAGAAACCAGTATTTTACTGGGGTTGTTAGGAAAGCATTTTTTTTAATGAATCTTACTGCTCCATCTGTTTCCACACATTTTCCAAAACATTTTATATAAACTCCTGAAACAGCTCAAGATACCTATGCTTAATTACCATTAAAAAGGGGTTAAATAAGCAAGAAATGTATTGTCAGTCTAGATTTAGTACTAGGGATCCATGCCTGTGCAACACAAAGAAAGGGTACTTACTTTCCTCCTTTAAGAGTGGTAAAATACTCAGAATCAGGATTTGTGCCAATGTGACCTTACCTTGTGGAGCTAATAATCTGTGGGGGTAATTTTTATTGAGACTGTGGTGGGGCAGGAAAGAATTAGAAACCCTCCCTGAATGTCAATTTTCTAATCCTGATTGCCCCCACTTCCTACCCCATGTCTGCATTTAGAGTTGAAAAAAAGAATCACATGATGTGGATTGATGTAGGGCAGTCACTTACACATTGGCAAACAAGAGGAGACCACTTTCATAGTGCAATACCCTGTTTAGTGCAGATTAGGCCACAGTTGCCATCCAACCACCTGTGAGGAACCTACAAGTAGGACATGAGTGCAATAGCACCCTTATGCTCATTTTCCCCAGTAACTGGTGAACATAGGCATATTGCTTCTGATACTGGAAGTAGCACAGAGCCATCAGGACTAGTAGCCCCTGATAGCCTTCTCCTGCAAGAATTTATCCAACCCCCTTTTAAAGCCATCCAAATTGGTGACCATCACTTCATCGTGTGGTAGTGAATTCCATAGTTTAATTATGTGCTGTGAAGAATTGGAGTGCCCTATCTTGCCTAACCAATGGGCAGTTGCTCTAGCATCTGTATCTGAAGCTTCTATGGATCTCAGGTTATGTCTTTTTCAACAAAAAACATTGTTTCAGGTCTATTGGACTCCACAACGCCTTTTCAATTAGGGTTTGTCTAACTTGCATAATTGTTGGAGATGTAATGCATCTAATGCTTCTTTAACTCATATGTTTTGGCAATGCCCAGTAGTTGCCCCTTTTGGGGTGGAAGTTATAATAAGGATGAACTTTGTACTGAAACAATCTATAATATGGAATAATGTGCATCTCCTCCTAAATTGCCTACCAGCTTCTTGGAAGTTAACACGTGGTCAGTGCAGATAGATTTTCAGAGCCCTTATGACAGCCAAAAGTCTTATAATATCACATTGGAAGGACAAATTCACACCTCCCATAATGCAATGGATTGAGAACCTAATAACATTATCAACTTTTGAACAAGTGTTATATAGATGCAACTTGCAAGTGGATGAACATATGGATATCTGGTCTGCTTTTCTTGAAACCTTTGTATAACTCTCTCCCTTTTCTCTTTTCTTTTTTGAATGGTACATACAATGGAAAATGATGATAATTTTATATACACATTCTATGGGATTTTTTCCATTTTCACAATGTATTTTCTGTTCTGTTTGTTGATATTCACAATAAAAGCGGGGGGAACCTCTTACCTCCCTGCATTGGCTTTCAATGAACCACCACCCAGCTGCTATTTATCCCTGGACTCATACATACCATTAGTTAAAAGAACAAGGTTGGAAGAGCTAGCACATCCCTTAGCAGTTAGGAATCGCAACTTGCTCTTAGTTGAAGAACCACAGAGGAAGAGAAATACCAATATCAATATTTCTGTGAGCCATGTGGTTGGAGGCTAAGTTGCCACTCAATAAACTTCTAAGGGTCTATGGCTGCCTGAAATCAACCAAAGAGATATTCAAATAAAGGAGCGAACCTCTTTTAGGACTGCCCTTCTCCAGAGGTAACTAATGGAATGATCTAAACTAAATGGTGTCCCCTGCTGTTTATTAGCCTTTGGCACGGGGTTTATACTGCAAGCTGCCAAACATTCATTTTCTCATCACTTCTACTGTGTTCTTTTCAAGGATATTTGTATAGATTAATGGGAGCGCTTTTATATGTGAACAAAAAGGACAGATGCTCACATTAATGCTTTTGTGTACTTCTGGTAAAGCTTACAATGGTAATGGATGCATATTCCATTCAGATGTTTGGAACCCATTCTATTCATTTCCTTCCACGGTGTCTGTCTACTAAGGAGAACTCTTCCTCGATTCAAGTCGACCTCCATTTTATCATTTTAATTTTGTTGATGACAAATTACTGGTGATTTTCATCACAGTTCTGTGCACCTTTCACAAACATAAGCTACCATGAACAAAACTTAGGAAGCGCAGCCATTTTAGTTTGCTTGTGTTGATACTATTTTCTTATTTTCTGATTAGAAGTGTAGAAGATACATGATGCACGTTTTGTAGTTTATAATGAATAGGAGAGTTTCTTTTGGCCCAAGAGCTAAAAAATATCAATTTTGCAAACCTTGAGCAATTAAGGTTAAAAATGCTAATGGGAGGGGGAGGGGGAGGTCTTAGTGCTACCCTGCATAGCTAATAGCCTCTTAGCACAACTATAGGAGAATTGGCTGGACACAAGCAAAGTAATTCTGAGCTAAACATACATTCTTGTAAACCTTTTAGATGTTCTTGGAATATCTGATGAATTTTTCTCCCCTTGCACAATAGGCTTTTGTAGTATTTCTTATTAGTGAGAGCCTGAAGCCGGCCTGCATTAAACATTAATCCTTCGCATAATGAAACTGTGAGAATGGATTTCTATGAGATTTCACACATTTGTTAGTCTGGTAAGGAAGGTGCTCATTTTCATGTCTGGCTCTCCAAGGTTTTCTGATTTAAAATAAAAATACCTTTAAAATTGTGACTAGATGCAATATAAGGGGAAGCATTCTTCTGCCGGTGTCAGTGCTTCAACTGTAAATTGTATTGGAATTCAAATATCCAGAAAATGGTGGCATTTGAGAGCTTAATATTTCTGAGTATGATCCAGCCAGAGTTAAGTACATTTAAGTCCTATTGATTGCAATATGAGAGTTAACCATGTACTTAAACACTCTCTTGTTGAAATCAGTCGGTCTTACAAGTGCTTAGCTTCAGCTGGATGGTGCCTAATGTTTGGAAATTTCTCATTAAGCTCCTTTCAACAGGCACATTGATGCATTTTGGAGAAAACACAGACCTCAGGGAAAGTCCTGAATCCCCAGTATTGTAGGCTATGGGATGCTGCGAACATGCTGGGTTTAGTTCCATAAAACCACTGGGTAGTGGCTCCCTTGCTGTTAGACTCCACCACCCTATCTTGAGCAGCCCGTGTTAGCCAGGATCAGTGAAAACTGCATCCTAGGCGTGGGATAAATTGGTGTTCCCACATCAAAGTAGAATTTCATAACTTAATTCCTTCCTCCATATGACAGATTATGCAAGTGATATCAGAATAAGATAGCTAATTTATGTAATCCATAAAGCAGTCTCTCCCAACCTGGGGCCAATCTACAGCAAGCAGGATATAACACTTTTAAAACGGTATGAAAACAGTATAAGTAATGTGTCCTGGGCCTGAACAGTTGTCATAACCCTTATAAACCGTTATAAGCAGTAGTGTAGATCCTGCCCTGGTACTTTGCAGAGGCTTTGTACTATAACTCCCATAATTCCTGACCATTGGTCATGCTGGTTGGGGCTGATGGGAGTTGAAGTTCAAAACATCTGGTTGGGGAAGATTTCTATAATGTAAAATTTCTATAATGTACATCAATCCTGGGCATCTGCCTAAAGTTCCAATTTTGGAGAAAGAGTGAGAGGGGGCAGCATGAAATATAAGAAAGCAAATAAAGAGGTAAAACCTCAAAATGGCACCTGGAGTAGGGGGAAATATGGGGTTGGATCCAGATTTGTTCATGCATAGAGCAGACCCACTGAAATCAATGGAACAAGTCAGCCACAACTAACTTAAGTCATATTGATTTCAGTGGGTGTACTCTAAGCATGAGCAGATGCATGTTCCAAATTTAATAGGCAGCTCCGACCTTGTTATGCAGCGTGGTAAACCAAGCATCTTCAGGGGGCACCATGCAACATGGGAGATAAATGATGGCAAGAATTTGGGTGGCCAAAACATCTGGCAGGTCACTGGTTTTCCACCCCTAGTTGAGATCAAAGCCACAGAAATAAGCCATGCTCCAAAAGCAGTTTTACTGCAACCATCATGCTCCATGGATAAAGCAGGCTGTCTCCTTCAGAAAGTCACCCTTCATGTATATGAGGTGATGGGAATGTATTAGTACAAACAGAAAAATGGGTCAGTTGCCCAGTTCTGTATCGCACACATATTTCCCATTTCTATGTATTATTCTCTCTGTGAAATGAGACTGATAGCCCATGTGATTGTAAGTTGCATAGGTCACAATAAGATCCATAGATGGAGGAGGAGGAGGAGGAGGAGGAGGAGGCGGCCAGGATGAAAATTTTGTGCCAGAATAATAGCAGAATATGAAAATATTCTTCCACTTGCTGTTGCAAAGCGTGACAGCCAAAGTACCTCTTTCCAAATGAGAAAATTAGAAATGGAAACCAAAAGCTTTTGATACATGAAGACAAAGAAGATGTCAGCATGGGTTTGTGTCGATTTGATGAAAGATTTCAAGAGATTTTCCCTGAAGATGGAAACAGTTTCAAAATGCAGGTTTAATAGACAAAAAATAAAATTAGGCAGAGCGGCACAATAATCTAAAGTCATCTCTATTATAATCCATCTGCTCCAACCTGCTGTTTCTCTGAAAAGAAGTGGATTCTGAGGTGAACATCAGCCTGGCCATGTAATAGCTCTGTTAATCACCCATGAAACAGGTCAGGCTGCATGGAAAAATACATTTCTAGCCCCCTGACACTTTCTGGAAACCAGAACACCCATAGTTTGGGAGACAGAATGTAGCTATTACTGTTTAAACCAGGGACTGGGCAACATCTATGAGTCATGGAACTAGATTGCCCCCATGGAACCCATTGGAGGCTACATCCTAACCCCACCAAATTGCTACCACCAAAATTGCCGCAGTGGCAGTGGTGGGGGAAAATGTGGTAAGAAAACAAGGCATGCAGGGAGCAGAATCGTGCTGCAGGGATACAGTAGACTATCCCTTTCAGAATGTCACACACCCCATGTATAGAAAGTGACAGAAATGGAGACAGCAGGGCTAGGGTAGCACTGTTCACCTTCTCATGTGTTTATTTTACTCAATTTCAAAACACCTGAATTGGGCTTGGGCATGTGTGTGAGTGTGGATGAATGGGGTGTTTGTGGGAGAGTGGAGTTGCCCCATCAACTTTGGGTTCTGGTTATCCCAGTGCTTGCATGCATCCCCCAGAAAGTTTCCCAGGTGACAATCTGGCCCTCGGGTTCCCTATCCCTGCTATGCATACTTGGGAGAAAGTATCATCAGTGGAGGCGGGCGCTTCAGTGTCAATGGTGCTGTGAATCCACCTGGGTTTCAGTCAGAATCAGTCAGAACTCTAAAGATGCTGACACCAATCCCCAAAATGGGTTTGGGTCTTTGGATAGCTCCTTTAGAGTTCTGACTGAAACCCAGTGCTGATTCACAGCCCCACTGGAATTGAAGCTACCACCCTCCACTGAATAGCATTGAATTCACCTGGATTTACTTCTGAACAGACATGCTGCAAATGGTAAAGTTTCATATTATATGTCTCCTAGTCTGAGGGGGCAGCATATCTATCAAAACTTATGTTCAAAGATCCAGACTTCTGGACAGGGTAATATCCCTGCTATAGCTAAATCTGAGGCCTTGGGAATGGATATTTTATATTTTCTGTCATCACCTTTCCACAGGGAAGAGCCTGGGACTGCAGACTGTCCAGTTGTCCAGGGGAAGAGATGCCCCACCCAGGGACCAAAACATTTGATGCTATGAGGCCCTCATTAATAGATAGCACACCTCCAGAATGAGGATAACCTCCACTTCAGTAACCACAGAACTTTTGAAGAGCAGAATTTGAAACAGCCACAAAAGCAAGGGAGTGGACATTTTCCACCATCAACTTCTCAGGGCTCCCCTAAATCAACACAGCCTTTAAAAATAATCTTATAATGTGTTAGTATGTGTTCATTTTCACTTATTGCTAACCATCTTGGAGGCCTGTTGTCAAACAGAAAGGAAGGATATAAATATTGGGAAAATATATAATGTAGGTAGCATAGCAAGTCTTAGGACTGGTTCACTGTGAAAGTAAGAATTGTCTTTAAATATACAAACACAAGGAGAGAATAACTTTGCTATGTTCTTATATATTTAGCCAAAACAGAACTTCGAAACTGTAGAGGCATGTATGCATTCACCATTCAGTGCAATGTTTCCCACCCCAGTGTGCACATTTTTAAAAATGTGGTTTGTTTTTCAATTGCTTTCTGTGTGCTTATCATATACATCATAATTAATAGCTAAGGGAGGCAGTGAATACAGTTCTGTCCTTGTAGACCAATACAAATAAAGACAATGGTAAAAAAAAATCAATAATGTCAGTAGGTCAAGGGCAATAAATGCCTCTTGCTCATATTTGCACTAAGTAGTTGTTAATAGAAAGAAAGAAAGAAAGAAAGAAAGAAAGAAAGAAAGAAAGAAAGATTTCAATAGCTATAATCTCTGCTGCTCACGTGAAAATCCTTCACTTCCATAGATCTGGAAGTTACTGAACAGTACATATTTCTACCATCAGGGCTTCTTCTGTCATTGCATTTTCAATCATGAAGTGCTTTTGCTGCTGATTTGGCTATTATGGGAAGAAAATGACCTGTTAAAGCTGTTTTGAGGAGCTAAGCATTTTGCATATATTGTAATAAAATGTGAGGCATAAAGAGAAGTGGCAAGGATTAAATGTAGAAAAAGTCGATACCAGTGTGTTTATTTTAGAACTTCCTCAATATGGCCTCACGATCCAGTCTAAAAGGAAAATATCAGGGTTTTGGAATTGGGAAGATGCAGGCTAATGAGTTCTGAATGGTAAAATGAAACGTGTACCCTATGAGCACTTTGTTAACTAGGAGTATATATACTAGTGCTGTGCCAAAAATTTCATTTATTCAATTTTCAGCATTTCGTGGAGGAAAACTCTGCCCAAAGAGGCTGGGAGAGATGAGAATTTTAGAGAATTTTCTCCTTGGGGAGGGGGACAGGATTTCCACATACCTTTTTAAGTGTAGGCAGTTTTGAAGGGGTCTTCTTCCTTTTTTATTTTTAAAAAAATCACTCCAGCACTTGCAGGAACCCAGGAGTTCTTCTTGAATGCCTATTGGAAAGGGCGAGCTCACAGGGTCTCCAATAGGCAATCACTAAAAACTCCTAAGCCCCTCCAAATGCTGGGGGCAGCCCCTAAAAAACTATGTAAAAATGCTGTCCCCCTCCCAAAGAGAAAACTCTCTGAAATTCTCCCCCTCCCTGCAAAAGAGGCAGGGGGGAAAAGCCTCGACCACAGGAAAATAAAAAGTTCCTGAAAATAGGGGACAAGATTCAGCACTTGTAACTCAGCATAACACTTCATGCATCTGATTAAATGGACTGTAGTCCACAAAAGTTTATGCCACAATAAGGTTATGCCACAATAAGTACACAATGCCCTGAGTACTTGTAAGCGGAGGATTCAGGGAGGGGGAGTTTTTGCCCATTTTTGCCCATTTAGTGGAGGCTTCAGGGAAGGAGGTAAAGGCTCCTTCCCTTCGTCCCCAGTCTCCTCCCCTTTCTTTTAACCCCTCTATGAGCTCTTGAGCTTATAGGGACAGTCTGCGCAGTTCTCTCTGCACCAGTTGTGAGTGCTGGGGGAGGAGGCAGAGAGCTAGGTTTCCTGGCTCTGAGGTTGGAGTGCTGTCTCCGGACTCAGATCCAGGAATCTGAAATATCCTATGTCCTCTAGTCACTGTCTAGGGGACAGGTTTGCTCCCTAAATGTGTTAGTTTTTAATGTGTTACATGTCTCTTTGTTGTTTTTGCTACAATGAACTGACATGGCTGCCCTCTGGAAATGTATATCTTCACTTATCCAAATTCACTTGTCATAATTTAATGTCTTCCATGTGCACCAGAGCTTCCATGTGAAGTTCCCACATCTGAAAGTGCTTCAGTTTCTTGTGCCCTCCAATGGAAAGGACTGCATTGGACATGCAGGTGTGAATCTACTCACTTCATTGAATTAAACTGAATGGGTAGATTTCAAGGAGCTTCAGGTGTACAATACACAGGAAGATCTAGATAAAGGAAATTGGCAATAGCTTCAAGTCAGTGTAATCCTAAGGGTCAAACTACATATTCTGTTATTCACACATTTTAAGAAGTATATTTCAACCAGTTCTGGGCTGAATAAATCAGTCAAGATGTTTTTGACATTGGAGGGGATGTCTCTCTCTGAAGATAAGACTAATCAGAGAGGGGCAAAATCTCAGAACATCTGAGTGAGGGTGGCTTCATCTTCAAAGACAACGTGGCCAAGGATTAAATTCCCTTTTTGTTTTGTTTTTACCTGCCACAAATCTATGCCCTCAGTAACCAAGCAGTGTTCCCTTCTAACTTGGGATGGAAGACCCCATGAGATCCATGCTGCATCATGACTCTTTGCCTACATCAAGAAACATGACGCAGTTATCATTAAGCCAGTATGGTGCAGTGGCATTCTAGTTCTCACTCTGTTATGAAGCTCACGGGGGGCCTTTGGCCAAGTCACTCAGCCTAACCTACTTCACAGGGTTCATAGAATCATAGAATAGCAGAGTTGGAAGGGGCCTACAAGGCCATCAAGTCCAACCCCCTGCTCAATGCAGGAATCCACCCTAAAGCATTCCTGACAGATGGTTGTCCAGCTGCCTCTTGAAGGCCTCTAGTGTGGGAGAGCCCACAACCTCCCTAGGTAACTGATTCCATTGAAGTACTGCTCTAACAGTCAGGAAGTTTTTCCTGATGTCCAGCTGGAATCTGGCTTCCTTTAACTTGAGCCCGTTATTCCGTGTCCTGCACTCGGGGAGGATCAAGAAGAGATCCTGGCCCTCTTCTGTGCTATCATGTCTCCTCTCAATCTTCTCTTCTCCAGGCTAAACATGCCCAGTTCTTTCAGTCTCTCTTCATAGGGCTTTGTTTCCAGACCCCTGATCATCCTCTAAGCACGCTCCAGCTTGTCTGCGTCCTTCTTGAATTGTGGAGCCCAGAACTGGACGCAGTTGTGAAGGATCATGTACAGTCCCTTGGACTCCTTGGAGGAAAGGTGGGATATAAATGTAACAATAAAATACATCAAATCAGGACTTCTTCTTTTCTTTTTGACTGTTTTATCAATGCACATACACATTGGTAAAATAGATGGGGAGAAACAATGCACATGAACTGATGGTACTGAAGGTTGTCCATGCCCCAGTTCTGGAATTAATTTTAGACATTTTCTGTGTTAATCTGGAATCCAGGAGAAGTAGAATGCAGAGCAATGCAAATCAGAGGAACAATAAGAAAACTAAATGGGAGAAATAGGGATGATTGGGGGTTTAGTTCATTCGACATTTGGAAGTGAACTAACTTGATTCACATCTCCCAAACTAATGTGTTGATCAATACCCTGTGATCCTTCAGATCCCACACTTCACCAAATTTTTCAATGTAGTTTTAGACTGAAAAATGCATAAAATGTGTATTTTCCATAGTAGAAATTTACATGCAGATTTTTAAAAAAAGCAGATTAATGTGAAAACAGAATGGAACAGGTTTATGAAAGTGTATGCTAAACTGTCACAAACTGAAAATAGTCTGATCCATCTATCCATCCCTAAATTGTTTCCTAATTTGGGAGAGTCCTTGGTGGTGCAAAGGAGCCTAGGAACCTTTGTATCTCTCCAGCTGCTACTCCCCACCCCACTCACAAAGATTCAAATGGAAGTAAGGAGGACCTGATCTCCACCAGGAAGGGTGTATTGAATTCTGAAGCCTTCATGCTCCCAGTGCTAAGCATTGCACTGGGAGCACGATGGGACTTAGGGACACTTCATTTTTTGGGACACTAATTTGGAGACTACAGCATTTCAGCAAAATCTGAAATGGGAGCAAAAACAGTGGAACTCCCCCAACTTTTTCTGCTGGAGCTGGTCAAGACTGTCCTATCAGTAGACCTTCCAGTTGCACCATAATTCATGGAAAAAATATATAGTAATATCGAAAGGATAGATATGATCCTGCTACTGAGACCTTTCCATAATATTTTTGCTTAGAAACTATGTTGTTGTTGTTGTTTTCTTTTTTAAAAAAAAAACCAGGCTTCTTTGATTTTGTATTATATTAGCCAGTTAAGTGGTACATAGAATTTGCAAGAATTAAAGGATTTATTTTTAGCAATTCTGACTCATAAGCACCTTCTCCATATCACCACAGGTAAGAAGTGTACATACAATTTGCAAGGATTAAAGATTTGGTTGTTAGTTTTATTTTAGCAGCATTCAAAAGCACCGCTACAGAAGGGAGTAAGTCAGCAGTTTGCATTTAAAAAAAAAAAAAAAGCTTGATTCTTCAGCAGTTCATATTTGAAGTGTAAAAAAGGCACCCTGAGCAAACAATTTTGGAGCTAAGGGGGTGGGATTGCAGTAGGGGGTTGTTTGAATGGAGCATGTGGGGACAAATTTCATGTATCTTTTATGATCTAGCTTGTTACGTGAAAGTAAAGCAAGATGAGTGTCAGAAATAGAGTGAAAAGAAGGTGCTGAAGCATTATTACAATGTAATGTGATATTTATTTAGTAGTAATACAGCAGTATGTTTCATATAAAAATGTATTCACTATGAAACCTTCCCCTGCCTAATATAAACAATCATTGGTGGGAAGCTACAAACTGGGATGAAAATTGGGGATGTGCACTCCGTACCAAAAATCTGGGGGTCCACTGGACCTCCACCAGACCTCCAAAATCGCGGTGCAGTTATGGGGAGATTTTAAAACTGTCAGAAGCCCGCGGTGTGGTTAGAAGATTATTTGGAGCTGCGAATGCATCCGTAGATATCCGAAGGGTTTTGGGGTGACGTGAGGGCTCATTTCATGTTGATGGACAACTATCTGAACACTTCCATATTAGGAAGATGCTTTCACTGAGGGGTGAGGGAGGGGTAGTTTTGAGATTGACATCTGTGGCTAACCAATAGTCACAGTTTCCTCCCTGTTCTCCCCTCCAATCACAGTGCTTAGGGGGAAGGATTGCAAATGATATAACCCATTTTTTCTTGCCCTGGAACTCATTAGTGTGTTCATGGAGCAGTAGGAAAGAAGCAGGAGAGAAAGAGTCCAAGTTCCACTCCCCATATGCTTATGTTTTAAATGGATATTGTTGTTTTTTAAACTTTGGTGGTTTTACATTTTGTATAACTGTTTTTAATTGTTTTTAACTTTTGTTTTTAACTTTTGTAAACCGCCCAGAGAGCTTTGGCTATGACATGGTAAATAAATGAAATAAATGAAATAAATATGCACTTCATCTTCTTTCAAGAGAGCTTGGAGAACTTTCAGAAACTAACCTCCTACAAGCATCAAAGTCCCCCCATGTGTGTCGACTTGGTACCATATGTTTACGTTATGGGAGCTGTGTCTGAACTTTTCTTCACTTCTTGAAAAATGGATGTTAATTGAAAGGAAGGATTTTGGAAAAATGGCTCACATTATGAAAATAATGAAACCCATTCCATGTAAATGAGTTGTCCCAGGAAGTGATTATGACTGGCAGGCAGTGTAACTCCATACAGTCTCACAAGCCAATATTAGGATATGAAAAAGAATATTGTGCCAAACGCTGATGTGTGTACTGCAAGTATGGATACAACTCGGCCAGGCATAAAGTCAAGAGAAGAAGGGGCAGCGAGAGAAAAGTTTTCTATTGCTAGTACTAGTATATCTCCTGTTTTGAAGACAGGACTCAAATTTATATGCTTTGGAAAAAAATATATAAAATAAAGGTATTATATTTATGTTTGTTCTTGTCTGACCTCTCATAGGGAGAGCACCCCCTCCATTTCACCCCAATAGAACAAACGGTCAGGGAACGTAGCAGATCTCTATTTTTATAAACTGAAGATGCGCAACTGTGCATCAACAAAGTAAAGGATAAAAGGTCCTGTACAGTTTCGGGTGTGTGGGGGGGGGGGGAGAATATTTTGAGGAGAATTTTTTTCCCCTAAAAATCAAGGGATCTGCTTTAAACTCAGCCTGGCTAAAGCCCTACTTAAGAGCTACCAGGGTGCCAGGTTTCATTTCTTTATATGTATGCATTTTTATTACTTCCCATTGACGATAATAGTGCAGTTCTCTGAAAATGGAGTGGTTTTCCGATGAGTAATCTGATGGTGCAGAGAGAGGGGGGTCTTTTGTTACATCGTCGCAAAATTTATGTGGGATTCAGAACTGCCTTTTTTAACACCAAAAATATTCTTCCATAAAAATTCAGATCCACCCCAACAGTTAGTCAATATTAAAAAAGAAGAAAATGCATACTTAATTTTACAGTATGAAACTATGTTTCAGTTGTTTGTTTCTTCTGCTTTGTTGACATATTTATTATGCAGTGAAGCCACATATCCATTCATATATTTCACTAGATGATCATGTTATATAGGGCCACATCATGATGTTTATCAAAACCTGCTTCTGAAGTGTGTGTTTGCATGTGGAGCAGTGTATGTTTGAGCATATGCACATGAATACCTGTGGGTATGCATGTGACCTTATGTCCTCCTTGTGGGTTCCTGGTTGACCACTGAGTGACCAGAGCATTTGACTAGATGGACCCTTGGTCTGATTCAAGATGGCTCTTATGTTCTTATCTCTAAATCTGTGAATGGATAGATAAGTGGAAAGTGAGGGCAAAGGGAGAGAAAGTGTGAAAACTCCCTGTAAGCCCTATGAGTTAGTGTAGGACTTCACTTGGTCATTTATTTATGTTTATAACTGAGCAGTGGACCAAAGCATTGAGCCAAAAAGTCAGAGCTTAGGAAAGCACCAGTGCCAGAAAAACCTGGCAACATCATAGCCCAAAGAGGGAACCTTTTATAAGCCTCCCTGTCCAAGAGGGCCCAATGGCCCTGACTTGGTGGATGGAATCCATCCAAAACCTGAGAATACTTTATGCTAAGTAGATGTTCCAAGATGCTATAATTCTAATATCTCACCAAACAGAGTAGCAGCATAGACAGACGGAAAGTCCCAGCTGGCTCTGGACAGTAACTTGCCTTATTCCACCAGCAATACGTCAGTAACAAAAGCACAGCTGGATGTCCCACTTGCTCATGGTCTATGGGAGATTTCACACATGCATGTTCATTGCTCCGTGACTGAATCATTGTGACGACTTGCGTATGTGAAGCAGTCAACGCACAGATCAAACTTTAATCAAATGATCACATATCAAGTGACACAGTCAGAACCATATAATTTCATCTCCTTGAACATATTAGTCTCCAGCTCCAGTGGAGGCAGTTCACACATTTGGATGCACTTCATGGAGTGATGAGAAATGTTAATGAAAAATGCATATGCCTGTGTGAATCAGTCCTTGGTTAGACATCAGATTTTTGGCATGCAGAAGACAAATGAAACAGGCAGATGGAAGGCCAGAAGAATGTGAATAAATCCTGTTCCTTCCAACTCCTTGGCCAATCACCAAGGGAACACATCATTTCCTCCTCACCAAACACATTTCTTGGCATCCTTTGACAGGCCAAACATGTCTCATAGTTCATAGTTTAGCTTCCCTATACCCACTCTCGGTCCAACATCTTTCCTACTCAACACAGGCATTCCCATCATGGACCTAGCATCATCCAGTGACTTTTCACAGCCATGTGTAGGTAAGATCAAACTCATCTCTGGTTCATCCAGGGCAATGGACAAAGAAAGAAATAATAATGTAACTTTCCATGGTTCCCTATGGCCTTCAGATTTAAATAAGTATGCTAACCTGTCTGAAAGATACTGTGTTCACCTACTTTAAAAGCCCTGCCTAGAATAGGCATTCCATGCAGTCAAGTTCTGGAACAATGCATTTATAGTAGCTGTGTGCCTGCCTCCCTGCGTGCTTGCTTCAACATCTTAGGTTTCCTAGGTAGTGTCATCTCAAAAGAGTTTTCTAGAGCAACTAAATTTCTTGAAAGGACTTCCTATTACTTTCGTATTACTGCAAAGTGTCGATTTCAGTTTCTCTCAGTCTCTCTTTTTTCCAATCTTAAATTCAGTTTATCCCAGATCTTGAGAATTTAAAAACAACTTTTCATGAGAATTATTTACATACTTTTGTGTGCATTTCTCCTTTTACATGCATTTATGTTCACAGTTCTGTCTAATATACAAGCTTTCAGGATTGGGCCCAGACTTCCCGCAGAGACTAGGGAATCAGAATCAGAGTCAGAAGATGAGATGTGCCAAGAAGTAGAGAAGGAAATTCCTCAAGGGACTCCAGGAGACAGAGACGAATCTTCTCAAGGGCACGTTTATCAGCCAGACATAGATACCACGTCTCCCTCTGTGGGAATTCAAGGGATGGCGTGGCAGATGCATGGGCCAGATGCTGCTCTAAATTGGTGGAGCAAATTAAGGGATTACGTTGTTCTACCAGGTTAGCCCAGGTTAGACGCACAAACCCTGAGGGTGGGATTGAGAAAGCCTTTCATGTTCTGAGCTGAATGTGTATTGCTACATTTGCAACAACTCCCTAACTTACCAGATGCTACCTCTCAAAGGGAACTTCAAGTAAGGTAATTTGGGTCAAAGAACTAGTATCTGAACTGCTGAAAGGCTGACAGGCTTCCCTGATAATAAAGCCTATTGATCTGGAGATCAGGTCTTTGTTTGGTGACTACATACCAGGAGGGCTCGCAACCTGACACAAGCTGTTTTCTTAATATAATATAATACATTATATAATGTTATTTTCACAGATATGTGCATTTCTGTATGCACTTTCCTGTAATATGTGTATTTTTGCATGTGTCTTTTCCTTGGAGCACTCCACTGCAAAATTTGGGGAAATTGTGAATTCCAAAAAATAGCTGAATTTTGGTTCACATATTGGTTGGAAAGTGAAAAATTAGGTGACTGAGAATTAAAATGCAAACCAAACACATTTCTCCCCTATCACTATTACAAAGTGGATCAGACGAGGTGATAAAAGGTGTAAACACTTGCTTATACCCTTCTTCCTTCTCAAAGGTGTTGTATGGGAGGAGAGGGCATGAGAATGAGAGAGCACATTGACACACCACAGATAAGGACTCTCAAAAGACCAGACTGGAATGGACAAAAAAGACTTCCCTAATTCCTTTTGTAGCCATGGTCTCCAGGATCTCCCCAGCTTGTTGGATTCAGACTTTGAATTTCTATTTGTCTCATTTTCAGAAACTTTTGTTCTATTTTTCTAGTCAGTGGCATATTACCGTTCCTCAAATCCTGGCTTTCCACAGATGCACAGCCATGTCTTGCTTGAACAAGATTTATCTCAAGCGCCAGGCACCACAGCCCAGTGCGATAATATGTGTGTAGCCAGTAGGCATTGGAAAATATGTCCTTCTGTAAACACAATATAGGTGAACCTGTTTGTTGGGACAGGAAGGTGCCTGAAAGGACACTGCACACAGTGCCCCAAAGGGAAAATATGATGTACTGTCTCAGGCAGGGTATTAATCATAGCTGATATTTCTGGACAATAAAGTAAAGTAATCCTTGTGAACAATCTCACTTCAAGGATAAAAAAGAAAGGAAGAATAAAGAACTAGCAATATTACATGAGCTGGCGTAGCTTCAGACAGCACAAAGCTAACGGCATCCAGGAGATCTCATTTGGAAAGCAGGTTAATAATAGCTACATGGTTTATTGCAGCTAAAGTAATTTTTCCTCTGATGGTGTCAGGGTCATTTTCCTGCATGCACCTGGGCTCCCTGTAAACTTGGCAAACCTGTAGTAAGTGAAAGCATTTGTCTATTTAGACTCGGTCAGTTCACAAGGTCAGACCATTTCTCCCCGAGAAAAGAAACGCCAGCATGATCTCAAAGCCCCCAGGAACTGGATGTGCAGACAGCGGTATTGTTACCCACTGCTCAGAAGACACCTGAGCTGTTAGATGTCTGATAGGAGCCAATATGAAGAAATGAAACACAAGCTAAGTGATGGGGCACTCACGCTCCCTCTTTAAAGAGACACACAGTTCATTTCATGGCTCCACTGGAAAAAGAGAGGAGGCGCTCAAGAGTACATGAGAGCCGCTCCCAATAGGCCTGGCTCTTTATTCCCGTTGTGTTTGGGCTGACTGTGGAGAGACCCAGCAGCATGGGACATGCGTTTTGGCACATGCTATGGGGCAGTCTCTACTTTGGTTTGTTTCACATCTTCCAGGGTCAAGGTCTGGTATCCAAAATGGGTCAAGTAGTTTCATATAGTAGAGTAATACCCATATTCACTTCTCTCAAAGCTCCCAGAAACTAGAGATGCAGGCAACAGTATTGTTATTCAGCCGTCAGAAGACTAATTGAGCTTAGATTCAATGGCAGGCATCTTCCACGACTCTCCTTTTTCTTCCCTTTGGTTCTTTCTCCTTATTGTCCATCTATTGTTTCTTGTAAGCCTGTCCCTTTCTTATTCTACAGTACTGAGTCTATATTCACTCTTCTTATCACCATTTTTGTCTCTTTTTTCCTTCACATGTTCTAGACCAGGAGTGTTGAACCTTTTTCAGCTCAAGGGTCAAATTCTACTTCGTAGAAACTCATGGCGGGTGGGGGTGAAGACAAAATGGAGTGTGGTTAAAGGCAAAGACAGTAGGACTAAAAACATTTACTGCCAATAACTAAGCCCATTGTCTTGGTGGGACTGTGAATCCATTCTGGGTTTCAGTCAAAACTAGCCAGAACTCTAAAGGAGTTATCAAGGCTGCTGAACCCTCTCCCCCAAATAGCTTCAAGTCCTTGGCTAGCTGCTTCAGAATTCTGTCTGGTTCTGATTGAAACCCGCAATTTTGAATGAAACCCGGAATGGATTCACAGCCCCACTGAAATCATAGCCACCAGCCTCCACTGACTAAAACTTAGGAAAGCCATTTCAACCTTTGACACTGGGGAGTGGGAGGAGGACTGCAAAAGCCAACAAACCACCAAACGATCCACAGTTGGGAGATAAGTTGTACCAGGGGAAGAGGAGATGGCCTTCTGGAGAACCTTAGAGGGCTGGATTGGGACCTCAGACCAGCCAAATTTGCCCCACGGACATTAGGTTCTGTACCCCTATTCGAGACTGAGCTGTGGCATTTTCAGGAAGCCCTATGAGTGGGTTTTCTGTACTTCAATACAGAATTTTGTTCAGTACAACTGGATTTCATTATCGCCCCAAAATGTAGCGCACAGCACATAAAATGTTGATTTAATGTAATTCAATAAACAAAGTTATGTATACAAGCATAGTCAAACCAGGGAATATTTTACAGGTTGCAAAATTATACCTTCCCTCCCATCCCGCCATGATTCACACTTCCTGCCATTGTAGTGACCTTGGGCAATACAGAGCTGACTTGATAATTGTACAAGGAGGTTAGAAAGTTCTGAAGAAGGATCCATCCTTAAACGTTGGTGTTTGGAAGGGGAGGGTTGGGGATGGATCCTATAATATAAAGTACAGCCAGTTAAATGAAGTCTGCTGTTGCTCCTTGTTCATTTCAATGCTTTCTGGCTTATTGGGGACAGGTCAAGAGACAAGGAGCAGGAGCAGGATTGGGAGGTACCAGGTAATGGCAATGGCAGTGGAGGCTGGTAGCTCCAATGTCACTGGGGCTTTGAATTTGCTCCAGGTTTCAGTCAGAACCAGTCAGAAGCATCTTGGATAGCTCCTTTAGGGTTCTGACTGAAACCCAGAGCAGGTTCAATGCACAACTGACATCAGAGCCACCAGCCTCCACTGGACAATGGGGCCCCCTCTGTTGGATGTGGGCCACAGCAGAAGGCGAACAATGCCGACCCTTGACACCAGCCCTGCCAAGAACTCACACAGTTAGCAAATAGTTAGGTAGACATTTCAAAGATTATGGCCTTAGCTAGACCTAAGGTTTATTCCGGGATCATTCTGGGGTCATACCTGTTCATGTAAATGACACACAGGATATCCCGGAAGCAGGAAGGGACAACCCCGGGATGATCCTGGGATAAACCTTAGGTCTAGCTAAGGCCTTCCTCTTTTTAAACAGCCAAGTGCCAGTAGGCCACATTCATGGGCAGCTCAGCACCTGCATCTCTGTGCCCTGCAGGTTGCACTGTAAACACCTGACCTAGGCCCTCCAATTAGTGTCTGGGAAGTGAGCCACCATTTAAATTTCCCACAATACATCTACAACACTACTTGGGGAACTCTGGGATATCAGAATTACAGCTTGCTGCTTTGGGTGGATCAGACTACTGCTAGAAATGTGTAAATCATTGAGGTATGTCAAGGTTCTCCTTGAAGCTTGTTCTGACTTGGGTGCGTATTGAAATGAAAGTTTTGTGTGGGGGAGGGGCTCCTTGCACATAAATATGTACGTATTTCCATACACATTTCTCTAAATGTACACATTTTTGGTGTGCGTTTTTGAAATGTATCAATTTTCTCCCATTGACTAAACTGTATATGTACATATGTACACATTTTTCATGTGCATTTTTTCAATTATATACATTTTCCTATAACATTTTTTGGGTGCATAAATTGAATTGCAGACTAGTAAATCTGTGGGTTTCTGATCACAAATTGAGTTCAGGTACATGTTAGATTATAGAGGTTGCAAATTGGGTAAGTTCATATAAATGTATTAACCCAACAAATGTCTTCTCCATCCCAAACCACTACCGCTGCTGTGGTTACCAGAAAAGTATGGTGGGAGGCCACTGACATAGGAGGAGACGACTGGTGGGCACCCTTAAACAGCGCTGGCTCTGTAAGCAAACAAGCAAACAACAGAATGAAATTTAATAGAGATAAATGTCAAGTTCTACGTCTAGGCAATAGAAACCAAATGCACAGTTATGAGATGGGGGATACTTGGCTCAGCAATACTACAAACAAGAAGGATCTTGGAATTGTTGTAGATCACAAGCTGAATATAAGCCAACAGTGTGATGTGGCTGCAAAAAAAGCAAATGCTATTTTGGGCTGCATTAATTAGGGTGACCATATTTGGGAAACCAAAAAAAGAGGACACCTAGTGTGTGTGTGGGGAAGCAGCTTTCTGAGTCCTGCAAAAAGTACGTTATTCCCCCTCCACCTTAAAGAACCTGATTGGAGTGGAGGAGGGGAAAGGATTTCATTCTGTACCACCACCATCCACTCCAATTGGGGCCTTTTCTATAATGTCCACAAATGACGCACTTTCCCCTTTAAGACCTCAATTGGAGCTCGGGGTGGGGGAATGATGTGCCTCAAGAAAGCATGTCATTCACTCCTGCCATGCTAATGGCAGCCTTAAAGGGGAAGGTGTGTCATTCCAGGACATTATTGAAAATTATAGAAAATCCCCCCTGACACTATGGAAAGAACAAAAACCAGGACAAATCCGGGGAAATCTTGACAGTTGGTCACCCTACATTAATAGAAGTATAGCTTCCAAATCACGTGAGGTACTGGTCCCTCTCTATTCGGCCCTGGTTAGGCCTCATGTAGAGTATTGCGTCCAGTACTGGGCTCCACAATTCAAGAAGGACGCAGACAAGCTGGAGCGTGTTCAGAGGAGGGCAACCAGGATGATCAGGGGTCTGGAAACAAAGCCCTATGAAGAGAGACTGAAACAACTGGACATGTTTAGCCTGGAGAAGAGAAGATCAAGGGGAGACATGAAAGCACTCTTCAAATACTTGAAAGGTGGTCACACAGAGGAGGGCCAGGATCTCTTCTCGGTCATCCCAGAGTGCAGGACATGGAATAATGGGCTCAAGTCACAGGAGGCCAGATTCTGACTGGACATCAGAAAAAATTTCTTCACTGTTAGAGCAGTATGACAATAGAACCAGTTACCTAGGGAGGTTGTGGGCTCTCCCACACTAAAGGCATTGAAGAGGCAGCTGGACAATCATCCGTCAGGTATGCTTTAGGGTGGATTCCTGCACTGACCATGGGGTTGGACTCAAAGGCCTTATAGGCCCCTTCCAACTCTACTACTGTATGATTCTATGACTACTCCACATTTGCAATTCTGTAGGCTCACAAATTGCAACAAGTAAAAATTTCACCTAGTTGTTTATATATTCTACTATTCCCATCTAAGTTACCTTGCCAGTTAGGTCAGGTCTACCATCTGCCTCAGGCAACTGACTCTAATTAAGGATAACAAGTTGTCTGTTCTTTAATTTATGAGTGTGTGGGTGTCGCTGGAGAGTTCTAGGTGGCAGTGGGTGGCTACTTGGATTTTCCACAACAGGTGTCAGCATTCCCTGGACAAAAACTGCAACTAGTTATTGCTTGGTGAAACATCTACTAGCCGATGCAAGCACTGTGGGCCATAAACTGACTGTAAACCCAGTTGCTTACAGGATTCTCACAGCAAAATTGTCAGATAATGAAGCTGAAAGATGGATAAGGGCCAAACATAACCATATATTTTAAAAAAACAAATACTATTAACTGTAATGGAGCATGCTGGTTTGTTTTTATTTGATTACGTTTGTTATCCTTTATTTTAATTTAGGTTTCTGAATCTTTGAGAATACAGAAATGAGAACATTTTAAAAAACATAGTTGATTTGTAATGACTTTTTCTGTCTTACAGGCAAATGTCAACTTGAACATAATGAAGCCACAGAGTTATCTAAAAATTTAATAAGAAAATAACTAAATATATTGGACTATATACTTAATAATAACACAGTGAGATGAATTTAAATTGTATCCAACAATTGCAGGCATGGCAAGAGGTGTTTTTTTCCTAAACGTCTAAGTAATTTTCCTTTTATATTTTTCTATAGCTATTGCTGTAAGTTTGTATTTATGCCTGTAAATGTCTAGCCATTCCTGTTCAGTAGTCAGTTCTTGGAGGAGGAGGAGGAGGAGGAGGAGGAAGGAGGGAGGAGCGAGAGAGAGAGGGAGGGAGGGAGAGAGGGAGGGAGGGAGGATTGAGGATCTGCTCATTGTAACCAGATTTGATTTCTAATTGAATAGCAGTCTTGGGCTGAGGGTGGATTGTGCAGGTGAATGATTGACCTGCTTTTTAAGTGAAGCTACACAAGTGATCAAATAGTCCTACAAAACCTATGTGCATACTTTTCCACCATAATCGCTGAGCATTTCTGTAGCTACATTTATGAGATTAGAACTCTGGAATAGTTAGCCGGTTGCAGAGCATTACATACAGTAGATTAAATAAATAGTGGTTATATGTGATATATATTTAGATTGTACATTAGACTTTAAAATGTCTTTCTAACTGAATGCATTAGCCCATGTTTTCTGTTTATGTCTCTGCGATACCATGGAAACACAGTGCTGCATCCTAATGGATCTCCCCTGGTAATAAATAAACAAAGACTTTGTCTATTCAGACTTCAATGTCGCCTTTTTTGTGTAATTTACAATTTCAGTAAGAAAACTGATTCTCTCTCCCTCACACACACACACCACCCCGTGCCTTTTCCCAGTTTTTCTGACTTTAAAAAAAAAAATTAAAAAAGGCAAACACACCTTCTAGTGGCCATTACAAATTCATCCTGATGCTGACAACATCAGCAATCCACTGGATGTAGCCAATTTGCACAGAGGTTGCTTTCAAATTTTGAAAAGCATCGGATATAATTAACCTTGAGACTGCAGTTCCTTAGATAAATTATAGTCGAACCCAAAGAACACGTAATATCCTTGTTCAAACTGGAAGCTGATGTAAAGCAGACACAAAAGTCATCCCACCCCCCACCTCCAAATCCAAGAGACTGTTGGCAGTGTCTTTTTATAGAGATAGTAATAACTTTCATAGCCTTTAAACTGCTCCTCCAGAGCTATGTCATACTCTAGCTTCTACTGGTCCAAAGCTTATTAGAACAGACCAAGGTAATCATCCCTCCCATCACCCAAACACTCAGGAGCAAGGTGAGCACTAGACATGCTGTGCAGTAGCACATAGAATCGGTTTGCCATCTGGCACCTGCTGTCTCCGCCTGAAATGAATAAAGTCATCGAGAGGGGAAGTTGTGCTGTAACACGAGTAACAGAAAGAACTGATCATTATCCATGAAGAGAAGTGGTCAGATTTAATTAGGCGACTCAAAATCTGAACAGTCAACTGAATCAGAAGGCAGCGGCCTCTTCGGTCCTGGAAGGCAGCCATATGGTCTCCCTCAAGCATTCAGGTCAGGGTGAAATTCAGCCAATGCAAAGGATGCCCTTTCTCAGGACTTTGTTTTGCAGACTGGAAATCAGCACTAGACCCCTGTAATGTCTTATACGGAATTAAGGTCTAGAGCAGTGGTGGGCAGAAGGTAGATCTCCAGATGTTTGGGACTCCCCAGAAGCCCCTGCTAGCATGGCCAATAGTCAGGAATGCTGACAGTTGAACTCCAAAACATCTGGAGATCTACTTTCTACCCATCCCTGGTTTAGAACAGTAGTTTTCAAACTATGTTCCAGGAAAGACCTGGATTCATTGGAACCTTATTGGTATTCTTTAATTAGAGGATCACTAATGTCAGACAAGGTTTGCTGAAAAAGATTTTAACTTCTAGCCCATTTGGGAAGTCACCTTAACGTTCTTGTTATTACTAATAAAGACCTAAATGATTTGGGACTAAGATATTTGAAGGACTGCTAATGGAGATTTGTTTTTATTGAAGTTCAGCATATTACAGTCCTAGATGTTGTTATTTATCCAGTGTTGCTTAGTCAACACAACACCCACATGAATTGGAACTGGCAGCATATAGTGCAGCAACAGAGTGATCATGGTATTTTTGAGGTTACAGGATGTGAAGAAACTTCAGTAAAAACTGAAGTAAAAGTTTAACCATTGTGTTGTTTCAATAACTGAAGGTGTGAAGCAGAAGGAAAATGTTTGCTTTTTTCTTGAGGCTTGAGGCTGAGGAGAGTTTCACTGTAAATATGGTGTGCTTCCAAAATAGCAGTTACTATTACCACTAAGAGGTGAAAACGAAGCCAGGTTTCTGTCCTTATATATGAGAAGGTAGGATCAACATTGATGCCATCTGATGCCACCATCACCTCTCAATTTGTAACTTTTGAGTGAGAGGAGCTACAAGCATTGCACTTTAACCTTCAGGCTGGAAGGCAGCAACCTGATGGGAATTATTTAGTATTGCTACCTCCTGTTAAAAGGGAAGTTAGCAGAGAAAAAAGGTAAGTACAGGGAAAGATTTACTATCGACTCCTGGTAGAAAGAACATCAGGGGTAATTACAGCCTCAGTACACTTGACAAGTAGGTTACTCTCTACAAGGGAAACTGGGTTATTATGCCAAGCAATTTGATTTTTAAAGGACAGGCAGAGATAGAGAATCATGCTCAACTTTTTCATGCATAGATGCTAAAAAAGCCAAGAGCCAGTCACAACTGGTCCTTGACTTTAACCAGTGAATCCCCACTAAAGTCCGTTAAACCAAATCCAAATGCTGTGTCAGTTGGTTCTTTTCACCTGTGTAAGTCTAAAATGCAAATCCTTACTTTCTGGAGTTATTTACCTGAGATGTTTTTATTCAATATGTTATTTCTTCTCAAGCCCAGCAGTCCCAGCTAGTGATCTGGATATATGTTTTTAAACTTTCTGGATGGTGTCCAAACCAAGGAATCCTGAATGAGCTAAACCTGAACCAAACAAACATTCACCCTCAATTTTCTGTGATTGTGCATGGATGCTACTTTTGCTTCCAGTTCAATCCATCCTCTCCCTCTCACTTCCAACCAAATCCACCCATCACATTAATCAGAACGGCTTTGATGTCACTGAAACATTTTAGATAAATGGGTTTTTACTGTACTAGGATTTTCCCCCTACACAGAAACAAATGACACCTTCTTTTCTTTTCTTTTTTACTACTCTGTGTTTAACACCTCTGAGACCCAAGCCCAGATCTGTCACAGAAGATTTTGAAAAGCCTGTGATGCTATCAGAAATGTCTGCCAGGGCTGTCTTTTTCCCTCTGGGTGACTCATATTTGTGAAATGGAGCAAATCCACTGAGGATCTCAGAGAGGACTTTTGCTCTTCTGCCTAATTTTATCCAGTCATCACTTGAACTTGCTAGATTTTCTCCTGTTCCATGGAATCTATATTATACACTGAGAATGTGTTTAATCAAATAGTTATCAAAGAGCTTTATCATAGGATATGCATATACCCCCAATGATTTTTACTACAAATTTTTAAAGTATACACACACACACACACACACACACACACACACACACACACAAATTGCTCAGACCTCATTAGATTAAGCCTGATGCTACACTAATTGTCTCTTATCAAGCTGTGCTTCTTAAATGTACCAGCATTTGATCCTTTAAAAACGGAATCTTAAACGACTGGTGTCAAACTGACTGGCCCAATTTCCCACTCTGCCTTTAGATCCATTTTTAGAAATAATTGGGGTGTTGAATTAGTAATTTCCCTATGTTCAGAGGGTTGTGTTTTTTTTGTAATGTTCAAATTTTTCCATAACATTTGTGATGATTTGCACAACTTGGAGCTCATTGCTTGCCCTCCCTTTGTAAGAAAGACTATTAGAAACAGCTCTATGCCACCAGTTTTCCAAAAACAGGGTTTCTAAATTTGCTTGTGATGGGAAGCTTGTTAGCAATGGCATAATGCTTACCCATACTGGAATGGTTTTTAGGCATATTATTTCATCTCCCAGATACTCACAGTTCTGGGTCAAATGGAAAAACAGTACTAAAATACTTTAAAAGGGTGTTAAGAAAATAAAAGAAATACACCTCCAATCCTTTTCTAATGAAGGACTAGGTTCACTTCTAAGTGAATAGTTGCAGATAAATCCACTGAGGATCCCAAACTAAATACCATGCCTTTCAACATTTCACAGATGAAAATGATGACACTCCAGAGAGTGAGGCTAGGAGGTCAGTCTTGCACCCAGTGGTACAAACTGGCAGACCCTGGTAGGGCCAGCACAAACAAAAAGCAGTAACTAGAAGTTCTAGATGACAAAAGCAAGTGGCAAGCCAAATAAATGTTCTACACTGCATTGTTTCGGAATTAAGTTGTTATTCCATTCAGAGAACATCGGTCCCAGTTTACAGCTGTCATTGCAATAACAGAGCAATCCTAGGCATGAATATTACAAAGTAAGTTCCATGGTATTCATTGGAGCTTACTCCCAGAAGTGTCTGTATAGGATTGCAGCCAAAGTGACTGGGAAAATATCAGTCAATGAATCTGTTGACAAAAAATCCTTAAAGAGAAATAATAATAGATAATACTAAAAAGTGTGCCCCTGAGCATATTCAGACTACTTTCTCCTCACCACTGAGTAACTGCAGTCTCCCTACACGTTTGAATTAATGAACAACTGTGCACATTAGTTTGTGTAGAATGGCTTTCATTGATGACTAAACAATTGCAAACTGTATCCTCCCTACTTATAGAATGGTGGCATATTTCCCATGCAGGTTAAGCCTCAGCATTTCACTTTTAAATTGTGTGTGTGTGTGAAATGATAGGGGACAGTTCATTTTAAATTTATTTATTTATTTATTTATTTATTACATTTTTATACTGCCCAATAGCCGAAGCTCTCTGGGCGGTTCTTATCTTCTAATGGTTTTGATGACAGTATTTCCCCCTTTTTTACTTTATTGTCAGTGATTGTCAGTGGAAGAATGGCACTTAGAAAGGATTCAACCCCCTCCCTCTGCATTTCCAGTCTGGATTGTCCCCACAATAGTTGTTGTTAGTTAAAACAAGAGAAAGAGAACAGAATCCCAAGCACAGAATTCAAAGGGGATTATTTATCCTTCATTTGTGAGGATAAATATCATTTTATTTAAAAACTAATCTACAAGTTATTTCCAACCAGTAGTGACAAGGATTTTACCAAAGCCTGTGAAATAAGAAGTAGAGTGAAACAGAAGGATATGGTGCTTCCCCTGATGCTCCATTTACAAATCAGGTGATGAGGGGTTAATGGACTTTGCAAAGCCTGGCTTAAATTTCAGAGTGATCTTCTGCTACCTTCCATCTCTCCGTCCTGTATACTCTGGTAGCAGATAGGACTTGCTTTTCTCTACTTTAACAATCAGTCAAAGAATGTCTCCCTCTCCTTCTCTCTCCCCACTGTCCAGAGAGAGCTACTCAATAGTAAAAGCATCTAATTTACATTTAGTAGTGGAATGAAATGAAAAAAGATTCCATTCCACTCCAGTGACTTTGCTTACCTCAGTGGGATCTTACTATTTTGTGCATCACCCCTTCACATGTTACATCAATGGGGTCAAGGGGTGATGAGAGCTGACCCCTCCCCTGTTTGTGTCCATCATCTCAGGCCCTTCTCCGTGAGCCCCTGCCAAAGGAAGTCAGGCAGGTGGCTACTAGGAGGAGGGCTTTCTCTGCTGTGGCACCCCGGTTGTGGAATGAGCTCCCCAGAGAGGTCCGCCTGGCACCTACACTGTACTCCTTTCGTCACCAGCTGAAGACCTTTTTATTCTCTCAGTATTTTAACACTTAATTTTAACTTAAATTTAAATTTTACTGTTTTAACTCTGTATTTCAATCTTATATCAATTTTGCTGCGTGGTTTTATCCTGGCTGTGCTTTTTATACTGTATTTTGTATTTGTGCTTTTAACCTGTTGGTTGTTTTATGATGGTTTTAATTTTTGTGAACCGCCCAGAGAGCTTCGGCTATTGGGCAGTATAAAAATGTAATAAATAAATAAATAAATCCTGAGTTACTTCCTGTATCAGAGCTTGGCTGGAGAAAAACGAGTTGGACAATGGACAATGGTGAGACAAGGAGGACCAAGCTGCAGGTTCAACTCCCCTCTCCCCTTGATATCAAAATTAGATCCCATACCACCTGCTTGATAAATGAATGGGGCAGACGCATGAAAACCAATATGGCTGCTGCCATCAGATGCTCCTGAGCTATATGCAGTGTCTTGTGCCTTTTCATTCATTAACAAACACTTTCGGGATCTTTTTCTTTTTTAGAATTACCTTAAGTCCAATGGATTTGAGCTTGTGTTTCTCAGGTATTTTCTGAGGGATGTCATAGTAAATGGGAAAGTGAGGACAGATTGAGGGGAGAATGAAACAAAGCCTTTGGAAAGGAAGTCAGAAAGTACAATACAGCAACCAGCTTTAGCAGTTGCATGCAAAAGTGTTGTCTCTGTCATTCTGTTTTAATCTAACATGACAGGCTGAAAACAAAGTGTTATTATACACTCGCTTGGAAGAGAAATGAGAAGCATCACATAGAGGACAGAAAACAGAAAATACAACGTGAATATTGCATCTATTGCCAACAGGTCTCAACAGAGGTAAATTACAATTGTTATTGTGATGGAGATCCCTCTGGCAGATACTCCAAACTCTATATAGTCAGGTTTCATTGTGTCAGAGCGGCATGGCTTTGATCTTAATACAGGTGTTAGCATCAGAAATTTTTCCTGAACATAATATGTGAGGCTGGCCTTAGCTGCAGTCCCCTGGAGACAGTTGTGTGGGGCAACAGACCCTTAGGAGGGAGGTCTGAAAACAAGATAGCAAGTGAAAATAAGTAAGGCTGAGGTAGAATGTTTGAGGAATTTGAACTGAGCAAATTCCCATGATAAATTACCTACTACACACCTATTGGACTATCCACTCTGGATGTTGTGACACAATTCTCAGCAGTTTAAAATATCAAGATAAGCATTTAAATATGTATTTTGGGATAAGTATGATTTAGCTCCTTGATATTCTGAGGAGCTGAGGGCAATGAAATGACTGTGTCAATGAACAGTGTGCAAATGGGGGAAGACTCGGAATAAATACAACCGAACACTTACTCTGTGGCGGTGATGGTGGCAAAGAAATCCTACTTGTCCACCAGCATTGCATCGGCTCAGTGTTGTCCAGCAGAGCTCTTTCTTGTGGTTAAAGTCTTCTTAGATGTAGGCCTTGAAACACAACAACCTTAACCCCCAAAGGCCTGCTGTGAACAATTTACAGGACACTTTTCAGATAAAATTGCCCGTATTCATGCCAACTTCGATGCCATTGGTTTGCCAGAGTTGGGCTGGATATATGGACCTCTGAAGTAGTAAATGCCTCCTTGAGGTCCAGTGAGGTCCCCACAGCTTTCAAAGAAGCTGTGGTGAGGCCCACATTGAAAAAAAACAAATTTAGATTTGATGGTTTTAGATAATTTACAATGATTGGGCAAGTTGCTGGTCTCATAACTCAAAGTTGTTTTGGAATAAACTGATTAACTAGATCCATTCCAATCAGGTTTCAGGCTTAGTTATGGGATGGAAACTCCCTTGGTCATCCTGGTTGATGGCTTACACCTGGAAATTGATAGGAGGAGTGCAACCCTGTTGGATCTTCTGAACCTCTCAGCAGCCTTCGAAACCCATCACCCATGATATCCTTCTGCATTGTTTGGGAGGCATGGTTTTAAAGTGGTTCTTGCCCTTTCTGGAGGAGTGGTCTCAGAAGGTGGTGCTGGAGGGCTTCTATTCCACCCCATGGCCATTAGCCTGTAGGGTGCCACAAGGTTCTATCTTGTCCCCCATGCTTTTTAACATCTACATGAAACCTTTGGGGGAAGTCATCATGAGGTGTGGGCTGAAGTGTCATCAGTATGTGGATGGTACTTAGTTCTACCTTTCATTTCCAGCTGCACCTCCCAGGGAGGCTGTGGAACTCTTGAACCAGTGTCTACATTCTGTTTTGGGATGGATGAGGGTGGAAAAAGCTGAAACTTAATCCAGACGAGATGGAGCTTCTGTGAGTTGAAAAACCAACTACTTCAGATGGATGTTTTGCAACTGGTCCTAGATTTAATTGATTACATTTATATACTGCCCCATAGCTGAAGCTCTCTGAGCAGTTTACAAAAGATGGGATTGCACTCCCCCTAAAAGGCCAAGAATGCCGTTTGGGAGTTCTGGACTCTGAGCTAACTGGGGAAGCCCAGGAGTGCGTTCTACCAGCTTAGGCTGGTACACCAGCTTTGGCCCTATCTGGAGAGGACAGACCTTGCTGTAGTTATCCACATACTAGTCACATCCAGGCTGGACTATTGTAATGCTGTATGTGGGGCTGCCTTTGAAGACAGTTCAGAAACTTCAACTGGTGCAGAATGCAGCAGCCTGAGTACTGGTAGGGAGGAGATGATTTGATCATGTAATGCATATATTGCACCAGCTGCACTGGTTACTGGCGTGTTTCTGAGCCCAAGTCAAAGTGCTGATTTTGACCTTTAAAGCTCTAAACAGTTTGGGAACTAGTTACTTGAAGGACTGCCTTCACTCATATCAGCCTACCTGCACTATAAGATCAGAAATAGAGGCCCTTCTCATTGGCCAACTGTAAGTGCAATTGGGTGGGTGTCCACACAGGAGAGCTTTCTCTGCAGTGGCCCCAAACCTCTGGAACAAACTCCCATCGGAGCTCCACCATGCACCATCCTGCAGGCTTTCAAGAAGGCCTTCAAAACATTTTACTTTACCTTGGCCTTCCCATGATGAATATTGTTATTGCTGTTATTGTTGTTACTGTTGCTGTTGTTGTTCCTGATGGTTTTATTGTTGTTTTTATTGTTTTAATTGCTGTTTTATTGTGATCTTTTTTATTGCTTTTAGTATTTTTAATATTTTATTGCTGTTAATATTTTATGTATTTTTTTGTTGTAAGCTGCCTTGTGAGGGTCTCTGTCCTGAAAGGTGACCAAGAAATGTTTTAAATAAATAAATAAAAATATGCTTACTTTGAGAGAAAATACATAGCCATTTAGGTGCTATTTAAATGCAGAAAGAGAGCGGAAGGATGATGATGATGATGATGATGATGATTTTTTTATTGCATTTCTATACCGCCCAATAGCTTAAGCTATTGCTAATGATTCAGACTGGAAATAGACAGGTTGATCAATCCCTAAACTGGGAAAAAGAAAAAGGTGGTAAAAGAGACCAAGGGGGAAAGAATATAGTAAACAAGATTGAAAGGAGAAAGTAAAGTGGAAATAGAGTTCTTTGGTCATCTAAATATTGAAAGCGATTTCACATGTTATTATTTTTAGGTGTACACTTAAAAATGTAATATGTAAAAGTGAAAAACACCATTATGTATCAATGGGTATCATGCAGGGTTTCTTGTCAGAAGATGTTATGGTACTACTGTTGAATATGTTTGCTCCTGAGTGATGTGTAGAGTCCAGTTAGCAGGATCATACTACTGAGATCAACTGGATACTCATGACTATAGTGTCCACTCATTATCATTTATATTTGATAATTCCAATTTTTTAAAAAAATGAGGCAGAAAGGCTCTTTAATGTCCTGGTTGCGTTTTGATGTGACGTAAAACAACAACAACAGAACCTCTAAGATATGTGAAAATCTAGTAATCGGCCAGATCTACACCAAGCAGGAAATAGCATTGTGAAAGCAGTATACAAGAGGCAGGAGCCTCACTACTGCTTTATAGCGGTATTGAAGTGAACTGACAACTGATGGGGCCCATTGACACATATCATATACTGCTTTCACACCGCTTTCATAGTGTTATACCCTTCTTGGTGTGGTGGCTCCTGCCTCTTACATACCGCTTTCATAGTGCTGTATCCTGCTTAGTATCTCTGCAATTAATTACCATCAAAGAAACTTTTTGAAGACTTTATTAAACCATGTTTTTATTCAAACATTTGACATTTAAATTTAAATTTTAAATGTTATAAACAGCTAATTAATAGTTCATGGTACTAGTTAGCAAGAATATTATTTCCTTTATAAAGTCTTCCTCACTGAGGCCTCACATTTGAATTTTATTGACTCTTGATATTTAAATTGTCCTTACAATATATTTTAATTCTGCACTCTACATGTTTGCGTTCTTTTGTTTTTGTTTTGTTATTGAATAAGTAGTGGTACAGACCTTCAAATGTCATATAAATATTCCATATATGATTGTAGTATTAGTCTTGTTCATTATTGTTACCTTTCCTGGGTTATTCTTATTTCTTTTTCTCCAAACATTGATTAGTATCCATAGAAATCCCTGGAGATCAGGCTTCCACTTGTTAAGCACACTTTGAACCATGTTCCCATAAGCCACTGGGGATGTGTTATCCCTGGTGGATTTGAGATTTACAGAGGCTTGTTTTGATTTTCTATCTTGACTCCAATATTTTAGTTTCATCCACTGTGTACATAACAGCCTTTCAGATTCTCAGAGTACATTTACTGGCAGTACTTAAACTACCTGTTTGCAGGATGTCCTATCTAACTTAAAAATGGTTGAGCATAAAAAAAAACCAAAGTGAAAAAAGGAATATGAAATTTAAAATGCTTTCATCCATCACACTCTGTCAAACTTTCAATTAACTAATTAAAACAGCAAATACTATGTCCTTCACTGTGTTTTAATCTATATTTACCTAGGATGCCAATTTAATGAAAGCATAATACATCCTATCCTAATGGCAATGAGTTTTACATTCCAGAATGTGTGTCCTTTTTTCCTAACAGATCCTGTGGCCCAAATATTGTCTTTGGACATGAAGGACCCAGATCTACCACCCTGCTTAACCATAAAGCTGAGAGCCTGCTAGATGTCATAGCAGTGTGATCTGGTGGGTCATAACAAATCATATAAAGCAGGGATAGGCATATCATATAAAACAGAGTACGGACAGGCAGGAGGATGGGGCAGCTAAAATGCCATTCTGAGCCCTTTGGGCAATGCTGGCTCCATGTTTTTGCGGGCCCTTGGGAAAGACATTCTCAATGGGCCCCCTGCTTCAGGGTGTTTATCTTCTCACTGCCATTCTCACCAGCTCCTGACGCTCCTCATCCTCTTTCTCATCATTGCTACCATTTGCTTCCTTGACAGGCAGAGTGCCAGTGAGCAAGTAGGCAGTGGCATCTACTGCTCCTCCATCTCACCACTCCTGTTGCCTGGGCAGGTGAACAAGCAGCTTTCAATTGGGAGGGGGAGGAGGAGGAGGAGGAGGAGGTGGTCCAGGAGGATTTTGTCAGTGGGCACCTGGAAGGGTGCAGCTGTCCAAGCATGCCTACCCTCGATGCCAGCCCTGCCTGTAGACAAGGGGAGGCTATAAATATAACTCTTCTCAGCTTGTGACAATCCTCATGAAATTATTTCTTCCAAAACAACATCTTCCCAACTATTTTCTTCCATTGAAGGTCACTTCCTGTCTTGGAAACTCACCAGGAGAAAAACAGCTTGAGAGAAATAGTTTTGAGGGGGGAAGTACAGTGGGGAAGGCTCAAAAGTACAGTGGGGAAGGCTTGAAACTGCACTTTAAATGGACTGAATGTCCCACTATACTTATTAGTAAAAAAAAAAGTTAAGGAACAAAAGATGGGATAGCTACACAATGCCTTTTGACAGTTAGTACTAGGAACTGTCCATCTGGTGTAGAGGACACAGGCCTTAGCTAGACCTAGCGGTCTAGTGGGATGGAGCGGTGAAGATCCCACGATATTTTCATCGTGCCCACCATTTTTTTTTAGTTAAAGGGCCAGCAGCGAACCAACACTCATAAGCAAAGGTGAGTTGTTTTTTTAAAAATAATTACTTTCCCCGCTCCACCCCACCCCACCCTCAATGGGCACAGCGCTCCTGAGGAGTGCTGTGCCCCATGCGCGGCTCCCGTCTCGTCGTGAGGAATCACGAGGAGCCAGGACAAACCACGGCACCCGGCTTCACATTCCGTGGTCTCGGGCTCAGCCCAAGACTGTGGAAAAACTGGGCCTCAAGGGGAGGGCGAAATCCCGGGGCAAGGGATGGATCATCCCTCCCTGATCCTGGGATCCCATGTGTGTCATGTGGATGCACAGGGACGATCCCGGGGATCACCCTGGGATTTCACCCCATCTAGCTATGGCCTCAGAGCTTATAGTGTTGAAGCACCAGAACTTTTGTTTAGCAGGGATGATGACATCATCTGCCACCCCAGAGGGACTTCCTTATTCCCTCTGAGTTTAATTGCAAATCTTCACAGTAGCTGGGAGGAAATGGATTTTCCCAGTGACAATATATTCTGAGCTATCCCTGTTGTAATGCAAAGTATTTTCGGGTGTAGTAGAGAACTGTTAGAAGTGGCTTATTGATATGGACGAACATAGCTGCCCACATTTCTGGACTCTCCTTGGGGGTGCCTGCACTTCAAAATTTATGACTTCACCACTGATGATAAGTGTATATAAATGCCAATTTTTGCACTTCCAGCTTCCACACAGGCATGGTGAAATAAGCGTGCAGAGCACATACAGTCCTGCTTATAACTTCATTTTATAAATCTGAACCAGGTCTTTCTGATAGCAATGCAAGTACTTTCTTTAAATGACAATAACAAGTACCTGTTATACAGCTTCAATGCTGTGAGGGTTCAATATTAGATTCCAAATTACCAATGCAAGTGAGAACTGTGGAATTACAATGGACATATGAGAGATTTTATGTTTAACATAAGCCCCTTTTGTGCATTACATGGAGGGCTCTCATGTGTAGAAGTAGGAGCAGTATGGGGCTACTCCCCCCCCCGAGGTCACATGGTAAATCTAGCCCTGCCCCCTGATATCCATGCATTGACTGCAGACATCTGAAAAGGAGCCCCTCTGTGTAAGCATCTTAATTGTGTGGGCATCCCAATTGTGTGTAGTCGTGTACATGAATTGCTGTGTTAGGGAGCAGGTTTAGGTGCACCATGCAGTGAGATGGGTTCAGTTACATGGCTCCAATCTTCCTTCTACATGGGAGAGGACCCCAGTCAACTAACATGAGTGTTTCCTTTATCTTTGAAGCTTGAAAACAAATGATCATAGAATCATAAAATCATAGAAAAGCAAAATTGGAAGGCGCCTACAGGGCCATCGAGTCCAACCCCCTGCTCAATGCAGGAATCCACCCTAAAGCATCCCTGACAGATGGTTGTCTAGCTGCCTCTTGAATGCCTCTAGTGTGGGAGAGCCCACAACCTCCCTAGGTTGTGGGCTAGGATGGGGACTGAAGGCAATCAAAATGAAATTGTGAATGGATTAGGAATTGTCAATAGGGCATAGCGGTGTTAAAGAATCAGGAGTGGGCAACTTGTGGGTCTCCAGATGTTTTGGCCTAGAATTCCCTCAACATGAGCTATGCTGGCTAAGACTGATGGGAGTTGTAGGCCAAAACATCTGGAAGGGCACAAGTTGCTTCAGATGGATTTCCCCATTTCTGGTCCACTTCAGCACATTTTCAGGGGGATCCCTGACCAATTCATACATGCAAAGTGGCTTATTGGCTGGGTTCAGACGTTATGATAACAGAATGAGTTAAATAACCAATTGTGTACTATTTAACCCATTGTGAGTTATTGTGTCGTCTGTTAATTTTTTAACCCATGATGGGTTATTTGCCCAAAATAACCCACTCTAATAACCCATGGTCTACAGTAGAGGTTATTTAACCCACTGTGGGTATCATGTCATCTGCCGGGCACCATGGATTAATTTGCTCATCTATAGAATCACGCAGCAAGATGGGATCATATAGCTGCCACCGCTTTCTAAGCCCTTGAATGTTTGCAGGATTGGGACCACACTTCATAGGCAGCCTCCCCTAGTCAGGAAGTACCTGATCCACCTTCAAATCCTACACAATTTCACCCAGGAGAAGGAAAATCCAGGGTCCACCAAATAGGAGGTGGCATGAATAAACCTTTGGAAAATAAGCAAAAATAAAGAAAACAGCCAAAAATTGTGCATTTTCCCCATAGCCTAAAGTACACAATTGTGCAGGTACAAAGTTGCACAAATGTGAATTCAGGCAACTGCAAATTTGTGCACATTTGTATTTACATGTATTTATATCTGTGCAGTTGTGCACTTCGGGCATTGAGGGAAAATGCACATTTTTGGTGGATTGGGGTGCTTCTCCACTAGAAGATGCTGTTCATGATGTTGGTCCTGCAAACATCCAACGGTTTATTAGTGCCACCTCCTTTTTGGTGCACTCAGGATTTTCCCTTCTGAGTGCACCAAATTGTGCTGCATTTTGTGCTGCATTTCCTTGTTGAGTTAGGTGTGAAGTTTTGTCCTGATCCTGCAAAGCTCCAAGGTTTTATAGCCATCACCTTCTTTTTGGTGAACTCAGGATTTTCGCTCCTTGGTGAATTTTGATGTTGGATTTGGTGCCTCCTGACTGCAAATCTCCATCACTTTAGATATGTAACAGCACCACCGCTCAGGCAGGAGGATTGCAGCAGGACAGGGGGTGGGTGGTGTGGTGAGTAGAAATTATACACAGTAGCTCAATAAGCTACTCTCAGTAGCTTATTAGTACATTCATGTGGCAGGGGATTTCAAAAATATGGTGCATAGTATATTAACCCATCATAGGCTATCATGACATTTCTCCTTTGTTCAATCCTTCCTGTGCATGGGCTTGTATGGGCAAACCTCACTCTGAGTTGGATCACTAAAGCAGCCTTTTCCATAATCGCAGCAGCACTTTTTCATAATCGCAGAAAAGTCTATTGGCTGTATCCACGTCCAGCTTGATTCATAAGGAGGTGGTTTTTTTTAAGTGATCCTCTACACTGGAGTGATCCTGCAGAGCAAAGAAATATCCATTTCCAATGTGAGACCTGGTCTTTTGACTAGCAAGAGACGAAAGAGGATAATAGTAACAAGAGTTTGTCCTAATTGCCTTCTGCTATTACATACCCCTTTTTCTTGAAGCATACAAAATGGACCACTATTGGAGACAGGATAACTGTAATAAGCCTGGCTACTGCTCAGAGCCAGTAAGCCTTTCCTTATGTCTTATGTTCTCTCTCTCTCTCTCTCTCTCTCTCTCTCTCTTCCTCACAGAGCATGTTCCAATGTGGCAAAGAGGGACCCTCATTCTAATATTAGAAAAATAAAATTGCATTAACTTGGGGCAATCATAAATCTTGTGCTGAGCAAATGGATAGAACACTACAAATTTTCCACAGATCATCTCTGCTCTTTTGACAGAATTGCAGCATAGCTGATGTTTGCTGGGGGGTGGCGGGGGGGGGGGGACGGATGACTGTGGATTAAGTCACATTACATCCTTCTGGTCTGGTGTATTCAGCCCCTGTGGGTGGAATTAGTTGTTTCCTGCCTATCAGCTCTGCCATTGTGTATATGGAAATGGAAATCTTTTTCTTCACAGGATTGTAAAGGCCAGCCACCATGACAAAAGTCTCCCCCTTTCTTAAAAAAAAGAGGGGGGGAGAGAAAGGCATTTTGTGTTGTATATGTTGGCATCCCAAAGAGTACAATCCATTTCTTAAGGTGCTGATCTACATGCCTCCAATTTGAATGTGCTTCCTTTTAACTTATGGCAAAGTGCAATTACAGTTTAAAGAGAATATTTATGTACATTAGTTAACAACATCATTGCAACTTAGTACTCACACATCAACACTTAATTAGTGTAAGGCTAAGTGACATAATTGCTACAAGGCATGTATTCCCCATAATGCGAGGCAATTTCATGCACTATGCACATTTTAAATACTTCCCTTTGGATTTTTTTTCTTTCTTTCCAAGACCAAGTTGTTCTTGTTTTGTTGTTGTTTTTTTACTCAATAGGCAAGGTTTATATGCAAAGACACCTTCTCCTATTTTCCATTTCAATTGAATGCAGTGCTGTATCCTGTGTTGGTGTCATGGTCGCTTCCCCAGGGAGCACTTGATCCTGCTTTGCTACACCTTTAGACTAGGAAGGTGAGAAAGATGTTTTGTAGCCTGAAACGGAGGGAGACACACGCACACACACGCATGCACACACACACACAAAATCAAAAATGTATTAGTTCTAAAAGCAAAATAATCCTGCATAAATTGCAATACCACAATCCATAACGTTTGTAACTCTGTTGTACATTGGGCTACCTTTGAAGAAGGATTAGAACCTGCAGCTAGTGCAATATTCAGCAGCCCGGCTGTTGACTGGGATGAGGAATTTTGAACATATGTGTTCAAACCTTGCTCGCCTGTACTGGTTGCCACTTTTTTCTTGGCCAAATCCAAAATGCTGGGGAAGTTTAACACGTAAAGCCCTGCACAACTTGGTATCCTCATATCTCAAGGACAGCCTCTCCCCAAGTGAACCTACTCAGACTTTGAGGTTGGCATTAGAGGCTCTTCTCTGTGTGCCCTCTCAGAGGGCAGCAGTTCAGAAAGAGGCCTTTTCTGAGGTAGACCCATGTTTATGGTACACTGTCCTTGAGAATATTTGCGTAGCACCAAGACTATAAACTTTTCAGTACCTGGCAAACACATATTTATTTTCCAGGCATTGGAACATTAGTTATGACCTGGCTGTTGTGGGTTGCTTTTGGGGTGTTCATTCTGTGTTGGGAAGGAGGGAACATCAGGGGTGGGGTGGGGAGTGGAGTCGGGGCTTTTTCTTTTTATGTACTTTTGCACTGGAGCACGTGCGCTCCGGTGCTGTCTCTTTTTTTAAAAAAAAATGGTGGGCACAATGGGTGCGATATCCCTCTTCCCTTCTGGGATGTCACGCTTCTGTATAGACACCCAGGGATGATCCCAGAAGCAGGTAAGTCCAGGATTGTCCCCCTCCCCCCGCCCCATGTTGTAGATATGCCCAAACTGCCCAGAGACAATGTGGATTTCTTGACTATTTTTTTCCTTGTCTTTGTCCTGCCCTAGTCCTAAGAGTGACAAGTAAATACTTTGTAATCCATTGTCTATCCTTTCTTGATTCTGCACTCTGCTGCATTCTAAATATTTTTATAATGACACTGAAATTCAGGGCACAACAAACATGGGACAAAATCCTACATTACAGAATGTACATAGAGGTAGGTATGTAGCATAGTCCTTCTAGAACATTGTCACCTGTATAATAGTGAATTATGTTTCAACCACCTACCAATTACAATGTTCTTTCTGTAAACATACAGTGCCTGGGACATAAAATATCCCAGGAAATCAAATTAATCTTGCATTGGATGCTTTTTTGTCCCAGATAATATAAAGAGTTAGGGCTTTAAAAAAAATCCAGCAAAAACTGATCCAGGGAATCAGATTTAAGTGTCCATACAGAGTTTCCTTTCTGAAAACAAAAAAGATTCTGGAACATGAAATATCCCAAGAAATCAACTGACCTGCGCTTGGGGTGTTTTGGCTCAGACAATAGGAAATATTGGGGTAAAAACAAATATCCCATGGGGGTTTTACAAAGAAAAAAGGGAAGCAGATAAGTGCCCTCCTTCTTCCACCACAACACAGATTAATTTGGGACATTTACTAACCCAAGATACATTGCAATTTGGCTTAGAGTAGTAAAATGTCTCCCGTCCAAAAATCTATTTGAGTTTCTTTGTCTGTTTTAAAGTTAAGCGCACTTTGCTCTTATTCAAATCAACATGGCTTAAGCATAGTTAACACCATACTGGATTGTGGCCCATGAATATTTGTACTTTGCCTCCATATCTTCAAACATGGGCATGTATATTTTGATAGTGCAGAATGAACTTAGTTTATTGTTATTGGTGTTATTGAATATGCTTTCCCCTAGACCTATTCTAAGTTGCAAAGGACTCCTGCATACTCAGATCTCCACCTTGACAAGATTATATAGTGCTGTCACCCTGTTGAATATTAGTATAATTCTGATTTTAGCCTACCGGAATGACAAGTGTAGCTATTTTATAGCCATGGCGGGCCATAAAACATTTTGAAATTTATTTTGCCATTGGAACAGCTCTGATGCAGATATGCATGAAGATCCAGTATTTATTAAGAGAGGTGGTTTTGTCTCTTTTCTATATTGGGAGATTTGGTTATAAATTTTTCATGCTGTAGTTCTTTTGTCTGTCAGCACCTTTTACTTGGGGGAAAGGGTGGCTTGACAGCCACTTTCAGCCTCTTCCTTCACACAAAGTTTAGGCATAATAATGAAGAAAAAAATATACACAGAAAACTTTCTATTTTGGGGTTGGGGGAACCCTTTGATTTGAAGGTAATATAGTAGCAATAAGGAAGAGGTGATATAGGTAGCTTGACAAATGCTGAATGAAAAGATTTATGGTCTATGGAAGAAATACTTTCTACTAAAACACAAGATTTTCAAAATCCCCTAACATTATCCATCTTACTGATAATGTATATGCTAGAAGATGGTAAAGAGATACAAAAGACAGTGTGTACAGAAGAAGAAGAAGAAGAAGAAGAAGAAGAAGAAGAAGAAGAAGAAGAAGAAGAAGAAGAAGAAGAAGAACTACTACTACTGTACCTGTACATTCTGGGAACATGTTCTACCTTCAAGTCAGAAATAATAATTTCAAATGAAACTTCTATCCTATCACACAGTTGACCATGATCTTCCAATGTGTGTGTATAGAGAAAAGAGAAAGTGCAAGTTCTTCACATGTAATTTTTTATGCATTCCACACACACACACATGGAGATAATACTTATGCGTGGTTTTTAAAAAATTAATTTGCAGGCGAAGTTGCTACTAAAATTACAATGTCCTTCTATTGGAGGAGAGTTCTCCATCAATGTTGGAATGGTTTTATTTAATACTAGCTGATATGCCCAGCGTTGCTCAGGTCCATGAATAATGTTTGTAACATTTCTTTGATAAATATTAAATTTGGTTTTTTTTTAGTTTGGCTGAGTTGGTAAATTGTTTTGTGTTAATAAGAGCTTCGTAATAAACTAAATTAAATTACTCTCTCTCTCTCTCTCTTACTCACCCTCAATGCCTGGCTAGGGCCGCCTTGAAGCTGTTGTCATGATTTTCCTTGTCCCCACAGAAAACAAAAACTACAACTCCCAGCATGCATTTTGCCCAAAGCTGCAACCTCCTTCCTTTCTGCTCCCTATACAGCCTAATAACCAAGGCAGCCAACCCAGGCGCTCTCCCCTTCAGGCCCAAGATGGCGAGCCACTTCCAGTTGATGGCTGCCAAAGCCTGATAAATCTTCCCCCCACCGAAGGCATGGAGGGAGTTGTAGGCATAAGCCTAGGTCCCTGAATAACATGTTAATCTTTGCGCACTGTCTGAGATGTGGTGGGAAACAACTGGAGAGCGGGCCATCTTAGTTGTGGCACCCTGCTTATGGATTTCTTTTTCCTAGGCAGGCTTGCATAGTGATTGCATTAATGGCTTTTAAGCGCCAAGTGAATTTTAAATAAATAAATAAATTCCAAGGCCTTTTAACTGGATGAGATTTTTTTATGCTGCATTTTTTCCTGTTATTACTAAACTACAACATTCCAAGACAGATGCAAAGAATTACTGAATAAAATTTAAGATGTTTATGTAAAGACCTGACTTTTCTATTGAAAGAGAAAAGTGAATGGAGGCATGATTGATAGCTGAGGCTAGAATGGAATGGTGGCAGGGTGTGTGGCCACTGGGGAAAGTCAGTTAGAAGGAGAACAAAGATAGTTAGCGAGAGGTCAGGAAAGTGGGGGCTGAGTTAGGACTGAGAGGCAGTGACATGGTGTGCACATACTGACCTGGGTTGCTAACCCATACTTTAGTTAAAATCAGCCACTCTACATGCCAGTACTACACCTCCCAGCATGCCTTTGGTGGCCCTCAGGTGCCCACGTCCTCGGAGAGGTGCATCCCTCCTCTCATTGTCGATGCTGCTCCTTAATAGAGGATTGAGGAATAGTACTGCGAAGGAGGGGAGTAAGCAGCTGTCAGGGAACGTGCCCAGCTGTTTTAAATCTGTAATTTAAATTTTTATTTTCAATTCTGCGTTGCTACTCGGTTTTAATCTGGTTGTACTTTTGTATTGTTGTTCTATATTGCAGTTTTAAGCTTTCATATTTTATGCTGTAGTTATGGTTTTAATTTTTTTTTAATCTCCCAGAGAGCTTTGGCTATAAGGTGGTATGGAAATGAAATTAATTAATCAATTAATTAAATACTCTACATGGTGCTGACTTTGGAAACTATTCAGAAAATTCAGCGGGTCCAGAACGCTACGACCTGTTACAAGAAGCACATGACTCCCTTCTTATTTATTTATTAAGACATTTATATCCCGCCCTATATCACAGGGATCTCAGGGCAGCATACAGATAAAATCATACATAGAATCATAGAATAGCAGAGTTGGAAGGGGCCTACAAGGCCATCGAGTCCAACCCCCTGCTCAATGCAGGAATCCACCCTAAAGCATCCCTGACAGATGCCTCTAGTGTGGGAGAGCCCACAACCTCCCTAGGTAACTGATTCCATTGTCGTACTGCTCTAACAGTCAAGAAGTTTTTCCTGATGTTCAGCTGGAATCTGGCTTCCTTTAACTTGAGCCCGTTATTCCGTGTCCTGCACTCTGGGAGGATCAAGAAGAGTGCAGGACACGGAATAATCGTACATAGAAATGTACCAACAATAAATATACAGTTCTAAAACAAATTAAACCATTAATATGTTAAAACTGACTAGCTATTTTTGGGGTGGGGGGGGAGGGCTCAATTCAAAGTGCTGGTTATGACCTATAAATCCCTACATGGTTCGGGGTCATGATACCTGAAATTAAGGCTGGCCATTCCATGAGGCAGGGTGAATTCCCTGCCTCAGGCAGCAAATCCAAAAGGATGGTGGATCCCATGTTAACGAACTGCCACTGCCAGGAGAACTGCATGCCCAGCCCAGCATTCCATAAATGTGTGCTGGCCGCTCTCCTGGTGCAGTAAATGCTGCAGCAGGAGAGTGGCTGGTGCAGCTTTCTGGAGTGCCACCCACACAATACTTCACTTTGAAGACCCTTCAGAGCATGGCATTAAGTGGGCAGAGTCACTGGGAAGTCCCACTGGCCATTCAGAAGAGAAAGTGGCCAGCCTGACTCTTCAGAGTGCCCAGACCAAATACTTCATTGTGAGGGGTCTTTCCTTAGAGTGAGGAATTAGTGTGAGGTGGGCATAAAGATTGCCTGTACTGCTGCAGCACAGGTGATCTCCATGGCCACCTCCCCACAGTGAGCCAGGAAAGGGGGAAGGGAGGGAGTGGTCATAGCTACCACTGCCATCACCTCTACCACCATCGCTCCCATTGTCATCATCAGGGGGAAGGGGCGTGGGTGGCCACCCTTGTCACAGGGGTGGGGGGGGGTAGAAGAAGAGAGGGCAACACTGCATCCTCCTGCCTCAGGTTTGTGCCAAACTTGCCTGAAAAGCTACTTTCTCCCAAATTCTGCCTGGGTACTAATATCTTCAGTGGAGGCCCTTCTCTTGGTAGTGGCACCATTGTGTTTGGTGGGGATGTAAAAAAAGGCCCTTCTTGGTGGTTTCTCTCAGGCTCTCGAATGCCCTGCCCGGGGGGGGGGGGGTCTAGATTGTCTCCCTCTCTCCTGTCCTTCTGCAAGCATGCAAGATTTTTATTCAGGCAGGCCTTGGGCTTAGAAGCTGATCTGCTGCTGAAGGAGCTTTTCAATTGGCTGGTGCTGCTTTACTCTCTGATTGTTGTGTTGTAATTCCATTTTTCATTTATTTGATTGTACACTATGTTTTAATTAAGATTTTTATTTTATTCAGTTTTTATTGTTAGCCACCAGGAGTACTACTCTTTGGCCGAAAGACAGGATGTAAATTAAATAAATATATAAATTAGAAGAGACATTTCAACCTTTCAGAATGGGGCAGTGGGGAGCGCAAAAGTCAGAAAACCTCGAGAGTCAGGGGACGGGGGCATGACCCTCTGGGGAGGGCCATATTGGGACCCCAGGTGGATCTGTGTTGGCCCACTGCCCTGAAGTTCAAGACCCCTGGTAAACATATACATGTCTGCTGACATTTCCTTATGCACTGCAGCTCCATTTTCTACGCAGGTCCATTGAGCAGCAATGTGTACAAAAGCATTTGGATTATGAAGCTAACCCATTTTTAAAGCTGACAGTTTGTTGTGTTTGGAGAAATGCTTCCTGGTGCTCAACGTGACAGGCTGAGTGGAAAGCTATAGCCTCCTTGTTTGCAGGCCAAAGGATTTCTATCAAGAGAAGGACAAGGTCAGATCAAGATAAGACTATTGGTAACTTCTGTGAAGGGACATATCAGGTCTTAAACACCTGGCAGTTTTGGGGAAACAATCTGCTTTTTCTACTGTAAACAGTCAACAAATGTTTAGTCTTCTTTCGTTTAAGTGGAACTAGCATTGACGGTCATCTCCTGGGGACTTGTCCGGCTGCCACTCTCAGAGCCAATGTATCTCTGCCCTCTGGATGGAAGGAAGAAAAGGTGCACATGGCAGTGCTAATGTACATCAAAAACTGCTGCAGACCCATCTGTCTTCCAGAGAAGTAACCCGACAGGTTATTTTCATTTTTCTACCATCTGATAAAAAGCAGTGCAGGCTAGTGGCTCCAATGTCAGTGGGATGGTGAATCCACTCCCGGTTTCAGCCAGAGCCAGTCAGAACTCAAAAAGAGCTATCCAATGTGTGGAGTGTTAGATTTCTGATTATTTATTTATTTATTTATTTATTTAATTACATTTATATACCGCCCCCAGCCGAAGCTCTCTGGGCGGTTTACAACATTTTAAAATAGTAAACATTAAAAGTATACAATTTAAAAACACACACACACACACACATAGAAACAGTATAAAAACAACAGTATCCATTTAAAAACAACAATTGTGGGGTCCATTAAAAACAAACTTAACGTTGTTAAATGCTGTTAAAATGCTGTTAAAAATGCCTGGGAGAAGAGAAAAGTCTTGACCTGGCGCCAAAAAGATAACAATGTTGGCGCCAGGCGAGCCTCATCGGGGAGATCATTCCACAGTTCCAACTGGAACCCAGAGCAGATTCACCGCCCCACTGACTTCAGAGCCACCAGCCTCCACTGATAAATAGTCAGTGTTACATTCAACAGCAGCTCATGAGCAGGTGCTAGAGGTAGGCAGAGGTTGCTGCCACTGAGTAACAATCCAGGGGTTGGGGGGAGTTTCACTCTTACCTGAAGCAGAGATCAGGTGGTGGAAGAGGGAAAGGCACCCAAGAGGTTCACTGACATCAGCATTCTGCATACACATTGGAGACACCTGACCAGTAAGGAGCCATTTGCACTAGCAAATCTGACTCAGGGCCTAACTACATATTATGTTACATGTGTGGCTTACAGCTACATCAGGAATGTTTAGTTTTATTTTAACTCCTAGGAGGAAAACTCCATTGGGCCTGTCACATGTGAAGAAGGAACCTTCCCCTCGTCAATCATAATTCCAACTAAAATCCCTTCCCCCAAAACACCTTATTAGGAAGCTTTTCTTCTATTACTAATTGCCCCCACATGGGGCAATTAATATGTGTAGTTTGGCCATCAGATACCCATTTCTTCTCTATCTCCTTGTGCTGCCTTCCTACCAGAAAGAGTTTGGGGTACCCAGGATCTAGTTGCTGCTGCTTCCTACCTGTTGTACCTCTTTGTGAGCAGCTGTTGGATAATTTAATAGTTCCTGCTTATCAGGTGCTTTTCTATGCCCTACAAATGTAAAAGAGCTGCACTACACACTTCTTTGGATCATGTAGCTTGACTCTTAGATTGGAGTTTCCTCAGCCAAACTTAATGGGCTTACATGCTGTGTTACAATTGCACTAGCATGTTACAATTACACCAGCATAATGTCACATTTTGTATTATTTATCTTGGTATTTCCTATGCTAAGCATGTTCATGCCAGCTAATCTAAGTTCTCTCACAAAGGGCAATGAATTGAAGTTCTCTCTGTGTGTGTTTGTGCAATCATGCCACTCCATCTCACATTGCTTTATATAAATGTATAAATATCTCAAAATAACACTCACATTGTTGTTTTCTGTAGGAGTTGTTTACCTAGTTTAGTCGGTATTGGTAAACAGATGCATTATGTGGTCACCGGTTCAATCATTTTTCTAGGAACCATCATTCAAAATCATAATGGGTACTTGCCTTGATACAGTATTTTCACAGGTGGTTTGTTGTTGTTTATAAGAGTGTATTGCCTTGCGAAGGAAACCTTAGGACTGGGGTGCTTGATGGTTTAAATGAAATCACTAATGTACCATTTTTGGTGAATGTAATCAATAAGGCCATGGGCCTACAATTCCAGATACATTTGGGTGATACCGATCACCTGGACATGACCAACAGCAGAAAGGCACAACAAATGCAAAAACAAAAGTGACACAAAATCAGTGCCTTCGTGATATTGTCTCAGAGCCAGGAAACCAAACTATCTTAATCTCCCCACCCCTTCCCGGTGGCCATACCATTGGTTTTTAAAGGGCTTTTTCCTGTGTTGCTCCCAAACTGTTGAATGAGCTCCATTCAGAATTATTATTGGTTTTCAGTCTTTCTGTTTTTAAAACAGATGTCAAGATACATCCTTTTAACTTAGCCTTTTAAATTGCTTTTGGAAATGTAGTTCCTTGTTTGAAGTGGCACCCCAGCAGTCCTGCTGTTTTTAATTATGTTTTATTGTTCATTTTAATGTTTTTTTATGGCATTTCTAATTTTCTTATGCAGGTTTACTTAGGAGTAAGACAATTGAACTCAACGGGACTGAGTAAAGATACATTGGGTCAGACAACATGTCACATAAATATTCACTACACATAAAGGACTTTTCAATTGTTTGGTTTTTTAGGCTTTTTGAGACCAACAGAGAGATGACACTACTTGTGGTACATGATGATAATTATTCCTCAAAGAACAAAGACATTTATGAAACATAATACAATATTATGGCAAAAATATTGGGCTAGCTCCAGACTTGGGCCGTAGCTAGACCTAAGGTTTATCCCAGGATCATCCCGGGTTCTTCCCTGCCTGAGCGCTGGATGCCCTGTGTGGCACTTAGATGAACAGGTTTGACCCCAGGACAATCCTGGGATAAACCTTAGGTCTAGCTACGGCCTTGGTCATACTTGGAGTAGACCTGTTGCAATAAATGGGACTTTAGTTAATTGTGACTATCTTCAATCCCATTGTTTTTAATTGTTCTACTTTACATGTGACTAAGTTAGGATCCTATCCTATGTAAACTAAAGCACAAGAATATCAAATCACCATTTCAAATCCAAATACACTGGTTTATTGTTGAGTTTTAAAAGCTTCCTTTAGAAAGGACCATAAACCTCTGGCTAGCAGAGTTTGGTAGATGCATCTAGGGTGAACTACATCTTATTCTCTATTATTATTATTATTATTATTATTATTATTATTATTATTATTATATCCTACCTTTTCCCCAATACTGGGACTCAAGCCAGTTTTACAAATTAAAACATGTAACAGTTACAACAAATAGAGATATACAAAACATGCTACAATATTAAAACATTTAAGACATTTAAAAATATTTAAAAATACTTATATATATATATATATATATATATATATATATATATATATATATATATATATATTAAATCCAATATAAAAACAACGCATAAGCAGGCATGCCAGTGATGGTGGTGGGGCTGAGAGAAGGGCCTCCCCTGAAGATCTCAGAGGATGGAGAGGCTCATAAGGGAGAATACAGTCTTTCCGATATCCTGGACCCGAGCCATATAGGGCTTTACAGGTCATAACAAGTACTTTGAATCGTGCCCGGAAACAGACTAGAAGCTAGTGAAGCTGTTTTAACAGGGGAGTTGTATGCCCCGGTCAACAATCTGGCTGCAGCTCTTTGAACCAGCTGAAGTTTCTAAATACTCTTCAAAGGCAGCCCTACATAGAGTACATTACAGTACTCCAAACAGGTTGCTCTGAGCTCCACCTGCAGAATCCAAATACAGTTCCATGTTATAAATAGTGGGTACTCCAGTTGAGTCTGACAGAATTTAAGGTGGCCGGAAAAACAAAGACTGACTTCAAATTCAAACTACAAACTCAATCACAGCTTTTAAAACTCAGCTAAAAACTTTTCTGTTCCCTATAGCTTTTAAATATTGAGTTTGTTCTGACTCTATTCTGTTTAGCTTCACCCTACCCAGTGCCTGTTTACACTTCCCTGTGCCTGTTTGCATTCTCTTTCCCTCCTTATTGTTTACTACAACTTTATTAGATTGTAAGCCTATGCGGCAGGGTCTTGCTATTTACTGTGTAATCTGTACAGCACCATGTACATTGATGGTGCTATATAAAATAATAATAATAATAATAATAATAATAATAATAATAATAATAATAATAATAAAAAATATATGAATTTGTATGCATCTGAATGGCACTAAGTCAGCTTTTACTGAAAAAGATTCATTCGGTTCTCCTAGGATGCACCCGGGATGTAGGCATACAGCATATGGTATCTCTCTCTGTTTCTGTAGTTATGGAAGCTTTAAAAAAAATCCCACAATATGGTCCAGGTCTGTTTTAGATATGAATGCTAATTCTACCAGGATTAAGCCTTATTCTTCACATGCACTCATCAGAGATTTAGACTGACTGCACACTTCAGGGGTTGTTTCAGATCTCTTCCATATTATTTTTATTATAATAACAACAGAATTTCAAAGACACCCTTGTCACACTTTCCTCAGCATTCTGGAATGGCATCTTCAGCAACTTTAATGAAACATTTTGTTTTATTTCAGATATATCAAATGCTGTAAGAAGAAACAAACTTACCCCTATGTGGATGCTTGCCATTATTAGATGCTAAATGAGACATTTCTCTACTTTGATCTTCCAACTATCATTAATGTCAGTGAGTTGTCATTTTCCTCCCCCACCCCACCCTTTTATCATTTCTTGTATCTAATTATGGGCTTCTACATTTAAATATGTCTGCATAAATGCCTTAAAAGGCTGCAGAATGTTTATGTAGCTTGTCCCTGTCATGCTAATTTAAAGACTATATTAGAAAAAGAAAGGTTGTGCTAGCAAAGTGAGGTTGTTAATTTCTTCAACAAGATTAAAATGAATCCCTTTACTTTGACCTCTGAATATTTATATGTCATTCGACTAAGATTTTTTTTGGTTTCAAAAATGGTGCTTTATTGAACTTTCTGTTGGAGAGTTGTCAACAGTGATGAAATAGGGGGCCTTTGTTATCAACATGTTGATAATAGAGACATGACCAAAAAAGAGAGCTTCAGTATATTTTTATACAATGAGCGGCTTGAAATGTGTGGGAAATTTCACCTCTGCTCCCCACAACAACAGTAGCAGCAACAACAACAAACAAAACACCCATTCATTTCAATCGGGTATTTACAGGACAAATGAACCTATTGATTGTGCTTTTGGGTCATATCCAAACAGTAGCTTAGAATGAAATATGATGTGTATCCAGATCCATAGGTCTCCCCGAGTCTATTCTGACTAATGCACAATAGAAAAGAACCCTGTTGTCACCCTTCATCAATCACTTATAAACGAGGAACCTTAATGACAGCTACTGTCTGTTGGATCTGTTATCCATTATACTTTCTCTTGTTTCTCTACAGGCAACCAGGCAGCCATTAAGCACTAAAACCCAAGGATGTTTTCCAATGAATGCCATGTAGGCTTCAAGCAAAGCCTACAGCAACAGCAGTGACCAATGAGAAGGCATATATTGCTAGGCATTATTGTTGCTTATTTTTCTTTCCTGCATTCCAAACATGCAAAAAGATATGCATGACAGAACTGTAATTGGTGCAGCTATATCCAGAATGGAAATGTAGTGGTGTGAAAAGTTTTACATATTACTTTGCTATCTGGTATGCAGTTTTTCAAAAGCAAAGGGACCCTGTTAGGACATGCAGGTCGGCAATTCCATCTCTCTGTGATGCTGTCAGAACTCACTCTGTAACAATGTTACAGAGGTGAACATTGGTGAACATTGCAGGGGGAAATCCTAACTACACAAACATGCTGATAGGGTGTGAGCTGTCAGTGATAGACCAAGACAGAGATCTTGGGATTGTGGTGGACAACTCATTGAAAATGTCAACACAATGCGTTGGTGCTGTGAAAAAGGTGGATTTCGTCATTCAGAAAGGAACCATAACCAAAACTGCCCAAATCATAATGCCTTTATAGAAAACAATGGTGCAACCACACTTGGAATACCATGTACAGTTGCTGTCACTGCACCTCAGAAACCACACTATGGAGTCAGAGATGTGCATAAAAGGGCAACCAAAACTATTAAGGGACTCCCTTATGAGGAAAGGTTACAATATTTGGGGCCTTATAGCTTAGAAAAAAGGCAAGCAAGGGGGACATGATAGAGGTGTCTACAATTATGCATGGTATGAAGGAAGTGGATAGTGAGACATTCTTCTTCCTTTCTCATAATACTAGAATCCAGAATCATCCAATGAAACTGAATGGCGAGAGATTCATGATAAACATGTCTTCACGCAGCACATAGTTAAACTATGGGGTTCTTTACCAGAAGATGTAGTGATGGTCACGAACCTAAACAGCTTTAAATGGGGAATAGGCAAATTCATGGAGGATAGTGGCTACTAGTCATGATACCTATGTATCACCTCCAGTATCAAAGCCAGTATGCTCCTCAATACCATTTGCTGGTATTGGAGGAGGAAACTATTGGGCTCGTGTGGGTTTCCGAGAGGCATCTGGTTTACCACTGTGAGAACATAATGCTGGTCTGGATAGGCCTTTGGTCTGTTCTAGCAGGGCTCTTCTTACAAAAACACTAATTCAATGGAAGACGGAAAGGGTTTTGACTGGCTCAGCTTCACCTGCCAATAAGAGAAGGAAGCAGGGTGGGTGAAGCTGGGGCAGGGTGGCTTTGATGCATGCAGGGAAAGGTCTAGTCCCTGGTCCAAGAATTGGCTGGAAGAACCACCCATCACTTCAACCAGGGAGCAAATGATATCAGGTCAGTCACCAAAACCTGAAACTTGGCATGCATACTAAGGAGACCTTGCAGGGGTGCACCTCAGGGTTATTTCATTTTTAAAATGCATTCTTTTTAAAGTTAAATGACTGAAGATTGCAGTAACACCTTCAAACTCTAGAGGCAGACTTCCCTAACCAGCACATATCTCAGCAGTCCATACAGTTTGAAACCAGGGGAGTTTAGTAGGCCAAGGGACAGAGGTATACCCCTGCCACCTGCTGTGGGGCAACTCCCTTCAAGGGAGCTGAATGGACATATTCCCTCCTAAGAGTGTGTGTGGGCATGCTGGGTGAGCACAATGTGTCCATCTCTTGACAGCTCTGTAAGTTTGTTTGAAGGCTTCACTTCTATCAAACTAAGGGCTAGTTCAGCCCTCGCGAAACTGGGTCTGCTCACTAGTATACAATAAGCATTCTGTTTTGAAAAATAATTCAGACTATTTCTAGTAAAGGAGAGAGGGACTCAGGAGAATTAATAGCAAAGCAAATCTGTCAATCCATCTTTCAATGCCGTGTTTTGCTTTAAATGCCTATTGAACACAGAGGGCTTTACCATTATACCAAAAGAAGGATAGTTTCTGCCTTTAAGTTTATTTATTTTTCACGAAAAGAATAGTCACCATCTTTTATTTTGGTCATTCAGCACAGTGTGCTTGCCTATGACAAAAAAAGCGGGGGAGAAACAGCAACTTCATGGAAGCATTTTAGTGAATAGGTACTCACTACAATAAAGGGAGGGGGAAATCCCTTTTTAAAATTGCCCCCATGTGACAGTATGCTTCTGCTCTGTAATTTTTGTTGCAAGGCTCCACACAAATCATTAGAAACAGTTTCTCACTTGTCAAGCTGTTTCTAAAAAAATTAGACAAGACCATTTGTTGCTGGTTGCTAGACTTTCTCCCTCTCTCTCACTGAGACACACACGCAGACATGCCACATGAAGGCACCACAGCTTCCTGCTTGCTTGATGGAGATATAGCCTTTGCCAGCATCATTTTCAGACACTAAGCCAAACTCATCTTCTTTTTCTTTGCTTCTCCCCCCTCCCAGCCTACCCCCCCCCCTTTATTCAGACAGACCACAGGTGAAGCAAAAGGAAATTATTACAGCATGATGACTGGCTGAAATGATAGAAGGTAAAGAAGATGGATTATCACGCCGCTGACATGATTTGTATGGATTTCCAAAATTTAGCTGTTCATTTAAAGTGACCGCCATCTTAGGGCCCCACGATATTGCAGCTGCCCTCATAATAACCTTCATCTGCACTTGTGAGCCAAGTGAGCAGAGCACATTTCCCATTACCTGTCAAGCGAGTATGTAGAGTTCTTCTGGCCCCACAGTAATAGCAGGGCTGCTGGTGAACAGAGTAATAAACACCTACTGAGAGGGATGTAGCGTGAAAAGATCTCATCACCTGCCATTAGCACGCTGATGAATAATGTAGGATTCTCGGTGGCAGATGTCAGAGGTGGGAGGAAGAATCACTTCTGTAAATGCTCTGGTGAACACTTCAGCACAAAGTGAGAGGTGATAGCAACAGATGCATGTGACAAAAATTACACTCGCTACTGTACATGAGAGAGAGAGAGAGAGAGAGAGAGAGAGAGAGAGAGAGAGAGAGAGAATGAGAGAGAGAGAACATTTACTTCACAAATAGCTAGCAGCTTCTCATGCTCTCTTTTTCATTTCTTTTAGAGCCAGGGGGTGTTGTAAAGAAGGAAAATAAAACAGACTATGGTGACATCGTTGTCTTAATAGATGAGAGGCTGTAGATGGATATCCTGTGTCCCTCCAGGTGTTGCCCAACTACACTACCATCATCTCCCACCATTGGCCATATAGACTGGGGCTGATGGGAATTGGAATCTGGAGGCCACAGGTTCCCCATCTCTGCTCTAGGAAGTTTGATGGTCCTGAGCACTAAACTAAATCCCAATCTCCTCAGATAGAAACTATGCTACCATTCTTGAAGTGGCTTGCATTGGAAGAGGAAGCAAAACTGTGAACTGAACTGATTACTCTCTGTAAATGCAGCCATTTTCTGAGTTCTTAGGTTGGTGAGCAGCAATGTTAAAAAGATATCAAAGGCAGGTGAATGGAATGCCACCTTCCTGTTCCAAATTGCACCATGGGCCCTTCAGCCATGGCCAAATAACAAATCCAGACAAAAACACTTCTGCACTTTGTTTTGTCCATTATTATTTTTAAGGACAAAGACACCTCCAGCAGCCTGTGAAAAATGCATCTGGTCACCCCCAAAAGGCAGTGTGACTTTCTGCTTGGAGAACCTATAGAGGAAGAGATGGAGTAAAGTGTTAGAGAGGTTAAGCTATCAGAAGCTGTGAAAAGCCTATGTCCCAGGTGGCTTTATATGATGTTTCTGCTCAACATCACTCTCAGGAACAATTTCTAGACATGGATGGTTGAAGGAGCACTTGTCAAGTGATAAACATAAGTGGTTAAACTTCCCACCTCAGGATCAAAGACTGGGCCAAGAAACCAGCTGCCCAAGCCAGGCCATGCTTGCAATTGCTGATCACTACAGAGATGCCTCTGCCTTTCTGCCTCATGCTCTATGAAAAGGAGAGGTACTTGGGCCAACAGAAGGAGGTAGGAAAGCAGCAGGTTTAAAGGGGCCTTGAGCAAAGTGCCCTCGGTGAGCCACCCTCTCCAGCAGGCCCCTCCAGTCTAAGCATGGCCTTGCATTTCAGGGGAATTAAAATGGCAGATAGGTTGAGACCAGCTACACAGGCCTACCACTCCTGTCTGTGACTAGCAAATAAAAAAGGGCCCCAGCCCAGATCTGGCTTTAGCAGGGGCCCCATGGGCTCTGGGGCTCCAGAATTTACCCAAGCATGATATGAGCTCGTGCTGGGCCTACAGAGAGGTGCTGCAGGAGCAGCTCTCACACAGAATGAAGGAAAGGCTGCATAGAGGCTTGCTGGCGAATAAAGGGAACTGCATGCTACGCAGGAAATTTGTGACACTAAGGTGAATGAGCATTAATGCTTTTTTATTTTATTTTTTACAAAAAGCAGAGATGCCAACTAAAAGAACTTCACTACAACTTACTAAACATATGTTTAGTGCCTATGGTTTTCCAGACATTACACAAAAGGTCAACCACTTGTGAATCACCTAAACAAAGATGTGCACACCAAAAAAAAAGAGGACAGAATGGGCTGCCTATTTGCATAAAATGTGCATATGCTAAAGTTTATGTATAGATGCAAATTTAGAAAGAATTGTGATAATTCAAATAGAAACACAGTACAGCTCTCTATAGTGTGGAACAGTTGAATCAGGTGACCTGTTCCTTGCCCAGTCTGCTGTCCTGGGCTGTTGATGGGCATCTTCAAGGCTCAGCTCTTCCTTCTATGGTTCTTTAGCTTTAAGCCAGTTCTGAACTGGAAACACTTCAATAGAAGATTGTCCTGTGTAAAAGAGGATAGATGGCTACCCTGCAAAGTAATTGCTGAAAGGATGTCCAGCCTGCATTATCCAGCAATGAAGTGATGAAGGGGAGAGTCACAGACTACTAATGATGAATGGGCAGCATCAAATGACAGCGAAGTGGTAGCTATAATGAGGCTTGAGAGAAAACAAAGTGGGCCAAAGAAAAACTTGAAGGAGAGGAAGAAGGCACTTGTCTAGGCACTTGTCTGGTGAATAGAAAAGAGGTGGCTGGTAGAGACAGGTAACACCTTGAATGGTTGAAGGAAGGACATGTGGGAGCTTACAAGTTCAAGGACAGTGAGTTCAGATGCTAAGGGGAGATGAAGATAAAGATATATTCAGGGGGCAAAAAGTGAAGAGGCTGAAAGAGTAAGGACTAGAAACTTGATATTTGATATGAAACATAATTGGAAGCCAATACAGGAAGTTCATCAGAGGGGTGAAACATTCTATTGCTAAGATAGAAATTCTTGGAAATGTTGAAATGTTTCTTCTTATAAAAAGTAATACCACAGCTTATTATAATAAGCATATATAATTGAACAAAGACCTGCAGGCTGCACAAGGCAACCATACATGTCAAAAGTAGAGCTTTAGCTCTGTATTTTCAATAGAACAATTAGCACTGATTTCTGTTAGATACACACACACACATCAAACCAATGAAAAAAATGTATCTGTTGAATAAATATAATTTAACTCCACAAACTGGTACTACGAGTGCATTCAGTGCTAAGAAAGTTTGGATGAAAGGGAACATTTGCCATGTATTTTGTGCTCCAGTATTATTTCTACCAATGTCTAAGGCTAAAAAGGGCCACCTATTTCTGTGGAGATGTATCTAAAAAATCTCTCAAGCTGCCTATAATAATCTCCATTATGTATAATGACCATTTTGATAATAGTCTTTAGAAGAGGTAATGGCCCTGCTGAACGGTTATTACCTGTCTGTTCATGCTGGAAGCAAGATGCTGAAGCCAGAGGGGACAGTCAAATGGTCCTTGTGGTATAGTCTGAAGGAATAAGAAATATTTAACAGAATGCAAGAAACAGACAAGAAAGTGCATTTCACTATGGAAAAAAAACTCCTGCTTATGCTTGGGTGCAGAGAGACAGCCTGAATTTAATAAAATACTAAAGATAGAAAATAATTAGGGCAAATGGCTCATGCAATCAATGTCTATCTGATGTCACAAAGAAGAAAAATGGAAAAAAAACCTGAATATATTTAGGTATTATTAACAGTTACATACTTATTCATTTATTAACAGAAGTTCTCTGGGTGGCTCATAAAACAGATACAACATTAAAAAAAATACAATATATAAAAAGGAAAACTATTAAAAACTAAAAAAAAACACAATTGAAATGTACATTACTGAGAGACCCATACTATAAGTTATTTCAAAGGCCTGTGGGGAATAAAAGTGGTCTTTCACTGGTACAAAACATAAAGGTGGCACCAGGCAGATCTTTCTGAGGAGACACATCCAAAACCATTTTTGCCATGATCAAAAGGCCCTCTCGGTTCACACTTCATTGGGAGAGGTGGGGGGCACTTGGAGCAGGCCTCTGAAGAGGATCTTAACCTTCATGGGAGAACATGATCTTGGAACATGGTCCCAAGTCTTTATTTATTTATTCATAATATTTATATACTACTTCTCATCTGAAGCAAGTCCTGAAGTGGCTTACAAAAGAATAAAAACAAACAAAAACAACACACACACACACACACACACACACACACACACACACGTATTGTGAGGCTGGTACAAAGATAGCTCATGGCTTGGGGAAAGCCAAAATCAACAGCTATGTTTTCAATAAACACCTAAAACACCCCAGTGCTGAGGCCTGGCATACTTCAGAGGGGAAATAATTCCACTGGGCAGGCCCCACTGCAGAAAAGGCCTATCTCCGTGTTGTCACCAAAAGGAAATCCATAGGCTGTGGCACAAGCAACAGAGCATCCCTGCATGTCCAAAATGGCCTGGTAAATTGGTATAAGGGGAGACATGCCTTGAAGGGAACCGGGTCCTGAGTTGCATAGGACTTTGTATACTAAAATCTAGTTTTGCAGCAGACTGGCAGCCAATATACATGCGTAATATGTGTGTGGTATGGCACCCCAGTCAATAACTTCACCACTGTATTCTGTACTAGCTGCAGCTTCCAAACCATCCTCAAGAACAACCCCAGATAGAGCACATTTATTTATTTATTTATTTATTTACTTATTTATTTATTACATTTCTATACCGCCCAATAGCCGGAGCTCTCTGGGCGGTTCACAAAAATCCAATCTTAAGGTTACCAATGCATGGATCACAGTGCTTAGGCTATCCCATTCTAGCCATTGTCGGTCCTGTTGCATTATTCGGTGAACCAGGGAATAACCCGGGCTCCACATTAGCAGAGAAGTGATCATGTTGAAGGCCTGTTGCATCTTACCATTACACAGCAGGACTAGAACCTTGATATGATCACCTGCTCTAGCTATTGGAAAATCCTGCAGAGCATTCAGGAATCCATTGGATTCTATAAGTCTCCAAGGCTGGACCAACTTAATGGATCCCCCACCCTTGCAGGAGAAATAGATATCTGGGGTTTGAAAGATTCAAACCAGCAGTTTAAACTGAGCAAGAAATGGACTGGGAGCCAATGCAGCTGAGAAAGCATGGTGTAATGTGGTCAAAATGCCCCATCCCCAGTTAATAATTTTGTGGCCCTATTTTGGACCAAGTACAGTTTCCAGCCCCATTTTTAAAGGTGGCCCAACATAAAATGCATTGCAATAGTCTAAACAGGTTACCCCCATCCTATAAAGGCAGGGGTAGGCAAACCTTTTCCTTCTGCTGAGGGCTGCATATGTCATCTGTCAGGGACTGCATGTCAGCAAGGGGTGGGGCCAAAGCCAACAGTGGACAGGGCCAGAACAAAAAGTGGGTGGGTCATCCCTTTTGTCTTTCTGCCGCTGCCTTTTCTCTCTCCCTCTCTTTTCCAGCCCACGGAATGGGCTTCCAGAGAAGGAACTGATTGCCAGGGAAGTGAGTGAGAAACCTAGTTCACACGTCATGACTACCCAGGGTTTTTAAATCCCTGGGTAGTCATGAGCATGCTGGCTCTTGGCTGCCCAATCACTCCCACTGAACTAAATAACCCAGAGATGCTCTGAATCCAGAACTCTGGATTGTTATGGGAAAGACAACCCAGAGTTGGAAGCCAGGTTTTAACCATTTGTAGTGGAAGTGATTGGGTGGGCGGCAGCCAGCACACTCGCTTACTCACACACATACATGACTGTTTAAAGAAAACAAAAAACCTGTGTAGCCATGATGTTTGAACCAGGCCAGTGAATGAGTAATGGGAAGAAAGAAGGAGAAACTCAAAGCGTCTTGCCGGAGGGCACTCAAAAATCTCAAGTCACAACCTCCTCGAGACATTGTATTTTATGGTTTTAAGTTCTGCTTTGTGAACCGCCCAGAGAGAAATAAGAAATAAATAAATAAGTAAATCAGAAATCCAGGGTCATTGTTAGGAGAGGGAGCTACATGTAGGGAAGTAGGGATTTTGTAATCTGATCTGTCTGAATTTTGTGGATTGTTAAGTACCTTTCATTCCAGCATCTGCTCGTTGGTGGAACTGGATTTTTTTTGCGCAAGTTCACATTTGTACAAATACACATTTACGCAAATTCGCACTTGCAAAAATGTGCAAATCCCCACCCCAACATGCAAATCCCTCCAAAATGTGAAGTTTCACTTTTTAGCCTATGGGGGAAATATACATTACCAGCCAGTGGTTTGTTTGTTTTTTAACTTCATGTATTTTTCTACGACTTGAGTAAAATTCTAGAAATTTTTTAAAAAATAGTCTGAAAGTCCGTGGAAACCATGTGACTCAGGAAAAGTCAATCCACTGCAAATTCTATGGGTCGGATTCATAAAAATCCAAACTCATTTGATTACACTGTGAATTTCTCCGACATCCTTAGCTACATGCATCAACAAGACACATGAGCAAAGCTGTCATCTGCATTCACTATTCAACCCACTTGAGTCTAATCATATTAACTGTACAACAGTTATAAAAACTGTACTACTGATTTGCACGTTAATCTGCAATATGATCTAATAAAAATCTAAATAATCAAATACACTGTTTTTGAAAACAACAATGTTAAAGTTTCTAGGGAACCCCATTTGATAAGAGTACATCCAAATTACAGCATAGCAACATGTCTTGAAATTATACATCATTTGGGTGTAATTAGTGCCACTACATGGAAAATGAAATTCAACATTTTAATTACTCTCATGTCAAAGGTTTCAGCTGGAAATCTATTAGTACAGCATACAAACATCAGCATATAGGGACTACTCTGGTTTTCAAAATACCCTCTTAACCTGTGCTACCTGAATTAGTGCTCTAAATGAGCATGTTCTGTTTTGTCCCTATCAAAATCCACCTCTCACTGCTTCTTGCTTTAAAGAACAAAATCCGTAATCATGAGCATAACTACCATGAGCCTGGGGAGATGCGTCCTTTTAAAAATTGGCATGAACTCGTCTCCCCCCTCCCCTCAACTTTTATATTACAACACAAGGTAAATGAGTATGTACAAATAATGGGATAAAATACAATGTGCATGTTGTGCTGCAATAAAGTATAGTACATTATAATACAAATATATGTTTCATTTACAATATTAATCTCATTAAAGATATTTCAGAATAATTGAAATACAAATTTCTTTCCTTCACTATACCCATTATCCTTTTCAGTAGTTGTTCTTCCTTTTACTGGCTCCATTTGCTTGGATCAATAAATGTATGTTGAGCTTTAAGGGGTTTATACATCGATCATCCTCTAGACTCTGCTTAACATATAAATGATGTAAGTAAATAGAAAAAAACTTAGACATTTATGAGTACATTCAAAACTTTTAAGTTGATGAGTAAGTTTTTCTGTAATAGCAGCGTCCAACATTTTTACTGACATTTAGTTCATCTTTGAGATGTTTTCCATGATTGTTCTGTTGTTACCTTTATTGCCCCTAAGAAGAAGAACTATTGTAGATTTTGGGGTATTATTCAAATTTAGAAGGAAAGAAATGAGGGTAATAGGGTATAATAGGGGTCACCTGTTACCATGCAGTTTTCTCACATAGCATATATGCTCTGAATTCCAGAATGTAATCACCCATCAAATCCTAAGCCTTCCGGCACTGGTCTAGCTGTATTCCTTTCATCTGTTTTAATTATGGAGGAGTGAAATACCACCTACTCATATTCTAACTTAATCCTCTTTTATTAATACTTAATGAAAGGTATATTCTAGACTAGATCTTTGCCCAGATTTCCCTTGTAAATTTGACCAAGTCTTTATTCCAGGCCTTTATTATTATTATTTATTTATTTATATAGCACCATCAGTGTACATGGTGTTGTACAGAGTAAAACAATAAAATAGCAAAACCCTGCCGCATAGGCTTACATTCTAATAGAATCATAATAAAACAATAAGAAGGGGAAGAGAATGCACCAAACAGGCACAGGGTAGAGTAAAACTAACAGTATAAAAGGAAGATCAAAATCAAGTTTTAAAAGCTTTAGAAAAAAGAAAAGTTTTTAGCTGAGCTTTAAAAACTGCGATTTATGTATGTTGGCTCAGTTAGAGATGCCTGAGGTGCCACTATCGTAGATAATAAGCAGGACCTGCAACAAAATGTTGCAGTGTTTCTTCACCTCCTTGAAAGACTGCTCTGATTCAGGGATTCCTGCCAGCCAAGTATGCTTTCCTTCTTGATTCTACTATAGGACTGAGGCAATGGAAGGAGCTCAAGCAGGATATTCCATCAGCCACCACCACCATTTTCTTTTCCAACTGAGTCAACATTCTGTGGTAATTAAGCATGCTTAGTCCTCATTAAGCTGTGTTTGGTGTATGTCGGGGGAGTTGCTTAATATTTTTCTAAAATAAGAAATCTACTTTGGCAAACCTTTTGTTTCCACTGAGCATGCTGCTATCTCCTGTTTGTTTCTCAATGGCCCTATTACAGGTACAGTCCTCTTGGCACTCATCACCTAAGTTTGCTGTTAGAAGCAATATAAGTGAGACCTAGAACCAGGGCTGGCCCTCTCATGAGGCAGGGTATATTCCCCACCTCAGTCAGCGTTGTGGAGAGGGAGCAGCAAACTGTGTCCTGGAGTACTCAGGAGCGCCAGCCACTGCTGCCTTGCTCCAGTGAGGCAGCACTACAACAGAAGCTCCAGAGAGATGGCCGGCTGCTCTCCCACTGTGGCATTTGCTGAGATTTCCGAGGGTTGTTTTTCTCTCTCACTCCACAAGAAAAAGAAAGGTTTCTGAGAATATTCTATGAATAGTCTCCAGCATTATTTGTGACAGTCTCCTCTCTCTCTCTCTCTCTCTCTCTCTCTCTCTCTCTCTGACACACAAACACACTGCCCTGGAACGACACTAAGTTTGGGGGCATTGTGGATGATGCAAAATGGTGACCAGGCATCAAAATCAGTTGCTGCTGTTGCCACTTAGAGTGACAGGGAGAAAAACCCTTAGGAAAAGGGTAAAGAAGCAGTACTACTGCCAAAGCTATTTGAGAAGCCCCTGGAAGTATTCAACCAGTTCTCTGCCCACAAATAGGGTGGAGAATTTGCATACAGCTCTGGTTTAAACTTCCTCAGTAAACAAATAACTCAATTAAATGCAGAGATACGTATATACACCACAGAGGGAAGGGGGAAGAAATTAAGGAAATGAGAGAGATAACGTTAAAAGTTAACTGTGTCATTAGCTCTTGAACATGGCCGTATATTTGCTTTATGATATGAATTAAGGGGGAGAGAACCGTAGCTTACTCTCTGAACACAGAGCTGCAGAGTCATGTTATAGACATGACATTAAGACAGACATTACGACATTAATAATGCATTAATATGAATAAATATTAATACATTAATAAAAAACATTAACACAGATTCAGCTATGACTTCAGCCTGATTTTTAGACACTGATGGGAATTGTTGCCTCTTACAATTTCACCTCTACCTAGCAGGAGGCCATAAAATCAAGTTGGTAGAGAAATACATTTCACCAGCTGACTCAAAGGCTTACACTTTACAAGTGGTACAAAGGTCAGGGGCAGAGGGGAGGTATTTTAAGTAAGTAAAAATGGGTAGCTGATCCAACATGTAGAAGTGGTGAGGCTATAGTGGTCTAGGGAATTTTTGACCGGGGGGGGGGGGGGGGAGAGAATTTAAGGAAGGATTTTGAAAAAGAGAAAGTTGTGGGCTCACCTTTGCACACATGAAAGTGTGCTGTATATATACCCAAGCCTCTCTAAAAGCTTCATCCCATGTACCTGCTTCCCTCGGATTATCCCCATAGCGCTAAGCTTTCACGGTTGTTGTTGTTTTTGCTACTGGGTGACAGCGATCCTTTGCATACCAGGAAGTGAGTTTAAGGGGGGAAATGTAAAAAATCATAAAAATCAACGGATGACCCAATTCAATTCAAATTTGATATGCTTAAAGCTCTCCCTAATATCTATTACTGTACCAATTTTGGTGTCTTTGTCTTTAAAGCTTAAGCAGATGTAAGCATTTCTTTAAAATCGTGCTCCTGCGCCGCCCCAGCAGTGGCTTGGAAGATACACTCAAAAAGTAGGTGCTAAATACAGTGAATCTTTTTGCTTTATTGCACAATTAAGGCAGGATGCATGGGAGTACTTCACAATCAAAGCAGATTATAAGGTGGAAAACTTCTGAGTTCTTTGCATGCAATCCGCAGTGATTGCACAGTATAACGTTGGTGTGATAAAGCTCATAATCTCAGACTGTATGTTGTGGGATTCTGTTCTTTCCACTGCTGGTGGGGGCTGGTGGCTCTGACCTCAGTGGGGCAGTGAATCCACTGTGTGTTTCAGTCAGAACCAGTTAGGACTCTAAAGGAGCTGTCCAAGGTGCAAAGTCTTCAGTGGCTGTAATTCTATGATCCCTGGAAGGGTGGAGCAGATTTCTTTCTCCACCCGCAGAGAGGGAGGTCTGCAGGTCCAGAAGGAGATCCACCCACAAATCTCCCTTGTTGCAAGTGTGGAAACTTTTGCATGCCTTGCTGCTCCACCACCACTGCTTTGCAGATGGTACTGGCAAGATGGGAGCACTATGGGGTGTGCTAGGGAAGGATCAGAGAGGCTTGCCACACACACACACACACACACACACACACACACACACACACAGACACTCCTGTGAAGTGTGGGGACGTATCCCAGCCCTGGAGCTGGTGTATTTATTTTCCTTCCTACCCTCCTATCAGAAATGGAGGGAACAAGCCATTACATGTTTCTGAGTTCCAGCAGTTCTAGTTGTCTGAAAACTGCATAAGTAACACCTAGCGGGCCTGATCTAACTAAGTCTGCACCTCCTCCTACACTCCATCTTAACACTCTGACTACATGCAGACTTTATGACTTCAATATCAACTTTTTCCCCTCTCCCCCCGCCACCCGCTTTGTGTAACTTTGAACTTGATGAAGAGATCTGGAGCTCCCAGAAGTGCTCACAATTTTGTGCATTTCAGCCTGGTCCTAATTAAATTATTGCCTAATTGTGGGGTTTTAAGTAGAAAATAATCTAGAAATACATATGCAAATTTAAATTTATACGTAGCCTCCTTGCCTAGTACATGTTTTAGGTTTCTCAGAGGAAGTTAATAATTTTAATATTGTGCTGGGATAGAACATGTTCAGAGGTTGAGGAAACATTCTGACAGGTTGATTAGCATTAAAAATCTGTTAGAGAGAAGGATAAATATTTGTGACACACACTGGCAATCAGTTAACTGCCTGGTAATTTATTCTCTGGTGTAGAACTTGGTGTCTGACACAGTTTTCAATTTTTGTTTTCCCCTGGATTTCCTCCCCCTCACCCCATTTGCAGAAAACCTGCTTGTTCTCTAGCCAGTTAAGATGTGTGTGTGTGTGGGGTGGGGGGAACCTGGCGATACCAGCTGAGATAGGGAAGTTCATTAAAAATGTTCCTCACATATCCATAGATCAGCTTCTGTTTGATTGTCCTTGTATCCTTATTTCTAACCCAAGTGTGTGACATCTCTTGCTGTTCGCACAAAAGACGACCTACTGTCAGGCCAGTCCTCAAACCACAGGAGACTTCAGTCCCTCACAGAACCAGGGATGGATTTCCATTCTGAGTTCAGGGTTTTTGAGAACTCCTTAACCTGCTTGTGGGAGGTTTCCTTTAATCTGTGTGAGGAAGCACTCACCTCAGAAGGATTCTTCTTTGAAGTGCCTCAGGAAATGAGAGCAGTGCGTCTGATGAAAAGGAACATTCTTTTAAAGATGGCTTCTTCTCGTACGTTATCAGCTTTTGCTGTCTAGCCCGAGACAGGAGCTTATGCTTGAACAATAAGGTGGCAAGTTATTAATAGGGTATGTGTGCCATCATGGAACATTGCCTTCTACCATGCTGAGGGAATTGTGTCTGAATCCTTGCATCTAATGGAACCTCTGAAGTCAGCACACAGATTTCATGGTTAGCTAGGTCGAAGTGCTTCAGGGTTTATCTGCAGATGAGATGCATGTATACCCATTTCAAACGTAATGTTAGAAGTGGGGATGAAAAGGGCAGGCAATTGGATGACAAAAAGTCTGACTTTTTCATGTAATGTCTGAAAAAGCTTGTGAAGCAATGCCCTGTATATAACTGTTGTTGTTATGTAATGTTTACTTTGTGTGGCCTCTGTGAGGCTACAATGTATCTGAATAGGCGTGAGGCTTCCCCCCACCTCCAGCAAAACATTTATTAGAAAAATGTGCACTTTTGAAAATACACATTTGGGGGGGGGAATGCTTGTTTTCAGAATTTATTCAATGGGAAATGGTGTGTATTTGGGTGCACAGTTTTTAAAAGGGTACACCCAAATGTTTCTCATTCAAACAAACAAAGCTCACAATCATTTTTTTTTAATGAGATGAACTGAGGTGACTCAAAGAACTTCAACAAGATCAAGGTTTGATGGTTTCAAGGGGCTACTTAAGGGAACAGTTGTCCTCTCACATACTGCACATTGAGGCCAGATCGACACCAAACAGGATAGGACACCTTGAAAACAGTTTGAAAACTGTATTCGGAGTGCATCCTGGGCCCCAACAGTTGTCGCTACTGTTATAAACCATTTTAAAGCAGTAGTGTAGATCCTGCCTGAGTTCTGCACTGAGGAAGCCACAGTCATTTCTTACTGGCTTTCTAGTAGTAAGTTTATGTAGTTGGACAGATGTGGAATGGGGTGGAGTACATGATGATTTGCAGCCTTCTCCTTTGCAAAATGTACATTGATTAGTGCTTCCTATTTGTGTTTAATATGGGGAAGCTTGATGGTGGGCATGTATGAGCTTTATCACACCAGCGTTATACTGTGCAATCACTGAGAATTGCGTGCAAAGGACTCTAAAGTTTTCCAGTTTATAATCTGCTTTGACTGTGAAGTACTCCCATGCATCCTGCTTTAATTGTGCTATAAAGGGAAAAGACCCGCCCTATTTTGCTACTAGTTTCCGAGCATGTTTTTCAAGCGGCCACTGAGGCAGGATTTGATATGAATTAAACAAATGCTTACATCTGCATATGCTTTAAAGACAAAGACTTCAAAATTGGCACAGTAATAGATTTAGTAATAGTACTTTAAGCATACCAAATTTGGATCAGATTGGGTTGATTTTTTATGATTTTTTTTTTACATTTCCCCCTTAAACCCTTTGCAAAGGATCTTAGGAGCGCTGCCGCCCGGAGTGTAATTTTGGCTATTAGGCAGTATAGAAATGCAATAAATAAATAAATAAATAAACAATGCCGACAGCTTTGCACTGTAGGGGATAATTCAAGGGAAACAGGTATGTGGGATGAAGCTATATGTGATTGGTATGTGGTGGTGATTTGGATTCTTGAGGAATTTGATTTTTTGCAAAATTCCAAACTAACCTGATCCACACCACTTGAACTAATGTATGGACAGGAACTTATTTATCCAAGTTTTTTCCCCTTTTCAAATGTTCCAATACAGTTTCAGCTAAAAACAAAAACAAACAAAAAATCCAAAACAAAACATGTTATAAATGCAGATTTTGAGTGAAAATGCGTTTAATGAAATATGAGCACGTATATTGAAATGTGAATTTTTGCAAAGGCTTTTTTTTAAGGCACAGATTAACGTGTAAAAGGGACAGACTGAACATGTGCATTTATAAGTGATTGGTATGAATTATTCTCCTGTCTCAACTATTTTAAATTTAGCCTTTTAAGTTATGTAGTTGCTTTCATGCTTTCCTGTTTTTAATATGTTTGTTTCTTATTGTTTTAAGGTGTCATTGTTTTATTATGTGATGTACTGCCTTTATACCCCGTTTTGTAGCAAATGAGGTGAAATATTAATGTAAATAAGTAAATAAAATATCTACTGGTGATGTTGCCAGGCTCATTATGGAAGTAGCCATTGGTACTGCTATGTTATCTCCTGGTATTGTTTTGTTTTCTAGAGAGATCTGTAAGCCTATGCGGCAGGGTCTTGCTATTAACTGTTTTACTCTGTACAGCACCATGTACATTGATGGTGCTATATAAATAAATAAATAATAATAATAATAATAATAATATAATAATAATCATGGGACGATATTACAGAGTGCATAGTAGCCACTGGCATAGTGGCACCACAGGATGAAACAGACCAAATAAACAGTGAGCATAAAAAATTAAATGGTCATCTTATACTTTTTTTACTCTTGGATTTACTGGGATCAGTGCCAACTCCAGGTTTTTTAATACTGTGTCCTGCTAGCTCCCTACATAAGGGCACTGGCTGACAACAAAACACTAGCCACTTCTGAAAGATGAAAATTCTTGAAGAACTTTTTTCAGCACTTTTTTTAAAAAAAACTTTAATAGGAACACAAATCACTTGGTCAGTAATCACTTCTGTCATGACTTCCAGATGCATGTTTTACAGGCGGGGTGAACGGCAGGTGCTGACGTAGCACATCCTCATAAGCACACACAGTCCCTAAAAACCTCTGTAATAACTTCCCAGTATCCCAATAATAGACCTTAGAAGTTATGTAGCTGTGTCTAGGCATTTCCATGCTGTGGAAAGATGCCCACCCCTCTATGCAAGATGGCATCTGTCTTTCACTTTGGCATTTCCAGTTGTGTGCTAGCTACTCCAGCAGCCAAGCCACCAAACTGATAGTTCAGAAAGCTCCTCCCATGTGGGCATACCCTGTTTACTGGTATATATCAAGAACAAAGTCTCTTCTGCTTTTAAATTTATGCAATAAATAATAATTACATGCATTTATTCATTAATGCTACACCTGCTAACACTTAAGGACACATCCTGGATGTCCTGGGATTTCTTTCAGCCAAAGAGCCAGATTCCGTTTCAGAGACGTTCTTGTGGGGCACGTTCTAGTTTCAAGTGAGGCCAACAGCAAAAGGGGCTAGGCTAGAATACCAACAGTACCAGCATATTTTAGCTTTTGGTCATAATCCTATGCATGTTTGGACAGAAAAGAATCCTACAACTTCCAGCCACTCAGATATAGGACTTTTTTCTATGTAAACATCCATAGGATTGTGCCGTAAAGCTCTTATTGCCAGTGATGAAGCCTTAAGAAAGGCATCTCAACCTTTTGGAATTGGGAAAAATGCATGAAAGCAATTTTGTGCAACCATTGATAACTGAGGGGAAACGGGGATGAGTCATAGCAAGGGGGTGGGGCCTTCTGGGGAACATTAGCGCATCAGTTTGGCCCCTAAGCCTGAGCTTTTGCAGCCCTGTTCTAGGTTATTCTTCCACAAAGGGAAAAGGGAAAATAAAAAACACAGAGATGTACAGGAATCTTCTTTCCCCATGAAGAAAAGAACCAATTTTCATGGAGCATCCAACAGTTTCTATAGAGCATTCCAAAATACCTGTTTTCATGGTGCATCCAGTGAATGTATTCACTGTTTATAGCTCTGCTGAATTTTTCCTTCAAAGCTCCTTATATGCTTGATATTTCAACTTTTGATAGGTCGGCAGTAAATGAGAGAGACAATCTTCTGTATCAAGATTTATAGTGAGGTGACCGACTTTCCTCACAGCGTAAGCACTTTCCCCGGGTCTAGTAAAACAGATAAGTTTAGCTCTAAAGTGTTTTCCCAGTGACAAATAACAATAAAAAAATAAAAAATGTAGGTTTCTTTTAGGCTACAATCTTATGCATCTTAAGCTCTATTGAATAATGGTTCTTATTTCCAAGCAAACATGCACAGGATTCCACTGTTACTTATTTAGTTAACCACTTCCAACCAAAGTATGCCACTTTGCTACAGAGAGCTGGCTTACAGAGTAGGTAGCTATCACCAAAAGCAATGGTGTTTCCAAGACGGCAGCAATGGAGTTAAAGTAGGAGCATGCTTCAGATTCAACAAAATACTAAACCCTAAACCAAATCAACTGTTTTAGTAAGATTCGGGAGATTACCAAATTGAAGCTGGGCTCCTCCAGAACAGACTGACTCTGAATTTGAATGTTCATAAAGCTTTATTAGCAATTCAGATCTGGAGGGACACAGAGGACCTAATTGATATATTTTTCCCCAAGCTCTCTATATAAGGAAAACACCCGGATCAGGAGGGGGGGTGTAGTCTTGTGATTGGTGTGTCTAGCTACTAATTCCAGTGAATGGGTTTTACCAGGGTTCTCCAATCCCAGTACTTTGGGGAAAAGATGCTGAAAGATATTGCAGGACTGTTTCAGTGTTCAGAACTCTTTGCTCATTGTCTTTCTTAGGAGTCTATGGGAGCTGGGAGGACGTAGCATTGAGTGCTCGCTTGAAAAATACTGGATGTTCAAGTCCTTCTGTCTCTGCCACTGTTCTGCTTCTGCCTCTCCTTCACATCCATCATTCCCCCCTCTTCTGCTTCACTTCCAATGCCCAGTGCTGTAGTCCATTTTCATTTTAAAAAATGCCCACAAAGGAAACTCCAAAATGGTAAATACTGGTCTTGCAGAGAAACCCTTGCACCTATTCATTTGAACGTTGGAAGACTTGATCCCCTGAGAAGAGGCAACTATACGTGCAAATTGCATTCAGTTCTTCCAGGAAATAAAAATATTATTGGCAGTTCCCTTTAATAAGAAAAGAAAAGAAAAGAAAAGAAAAGAAAAGAAAAGAAAAGAAAAGAAAAGAAAAGAAAAGAAAAGAAAAGGACACAACAACAAACTTAAATTTGGCAGATTTTATCTTCTCCCATGAGCCTACCATGCATGCAATTCTGTTAAAGAGCAAAATAGTTATAGTCATTTGTTTGATTTCTAATTATATTAGGAAGCATGAAGCTTCAAATTTCCTGATCAAGATTTGGATTAAGCCCCAGGGTCGAATCAGATAGTGTCCAAACTGGCAGGAGGTGAATCGGGCTATTTGCCAAATCACTGAATTGGGATCTGAACTGAACCTTGTGGTCACTGCGTAGCTCAAATTTTATAAAAATAGGAGCATCATCATCGAAACACCCAGAAGGAGCTACTATTTATGATTTTGCCAAAACATGCTGCAATTTTTATTCTTCTTTTCTTTCTCAAAGTTGTAAATAATGCAAATTGCCATAAAGTATATTATAATTTGCAGCTGAGAGTGGGAATCTTCCTGTATGGTGGAAGACTATGGAATATTTTAAAATGTTTTGTAGCTTGAGATTTGTGGGCTTGGGATAGATCATCCAGGAATCCTGTATTTTATGGAAGAGTATGAACCATCCCAGAACTAACAATGGGAAGATGTTTATCTTTTAGAAATTTTTCATTAATACAATCTTTACAATAGGATTATTGTTTTATTGGTGGCAAGGAGGTTAAAAAGTAAAATAAAATAAATTATTGAAATATGTGATTCTTGCACTCTTTCCAAAGATCACAATACTATTCTCTTTTCAGAAATGGGATAGTTTTTCTTCTGATCTATGTGTCTTTGGTCTCAAAAATGCACTGAACGCTTTGTACTAAATTTGAAGTAAATGATGAAGAGAAGGCCACATAGAGGATGCAACACCAACAACTTAAATAAGCAAAGGTTATTGAGAACAGACCATGCCGCATACCACTGCAAGCAAGGCTGAACTGGAAACTGAAAGCACTGTGCCTGAGAACCGATTCAGGCATTTTCCTCTTCTGGGAAGCCAGGAGAGCCAATACACTACAAAATTAAAAAGATATTTAAATCTATGGGATCACTCCCAGACAGATGCCATTCATTTTATGCATGCAACAACCTCTCATGATGTCTGAACACTGAAAATAGAACTTTCCTATTACCTGATGCCATAAGAGTGTTCTGTACAGTCAGGTCATACATTTGGCAGTAAGTGCCCACCAGGACTCAAGAGCTTCAGCTATTGGGTGGTATAGTAATGAAATAAATAAATAAATAAATAAGTAAATAAATAAATAAATAAATAAAATGCATGCATGTGTCAACCCTCCTCTTGTTGGTCTGACTTCCCTTATTGAAAAAGAATGCCTCATTCTGCATAGCTTTGTCGTTTCTTGCCTAAAAATAGCAAAAAATATATTTACTAAACAATGGTAGTGCAAAGACAAATTGAAAAGTAAATATACTCATCTTACTTTTTCTCTGTGTGCATGTGCATGTGCACCCTTTTGATATTTGTTTTATTTTGAATTTCTGAATCCCATGAGAGATAACATTGTCAGCTTCTGCAAGAAGAAATGGGAGTTGAGATACTTTTAAACACCATACAAGAAGAATTCTGCATTAGCAATGTGGCTCACTGTATGAAGGCTAAGATACCTTTACGAATAACCCAATAATTGTAGAATCCCACATAATTTTAGCCAGTAAGATAATGGCTACAACTCTTCATTAAATAAATGTGTTTTATCTATCCTGTCTGTCCTTTTAATTCTGCGAAAGGTTGGTAGTTATGAGGCTGTGTTTGGGGGATTCTTTAATTATTTTTTTAATGTAGAGGTTTATGTTATGTTTAAGAAAAGATGGCAGGAAAAGGCTATAACATATCATTAGCATAATTGGGGGGGTCATTTTAAGCCATTTCAGAAGCCACATGCCTAAATATGCACCAAGTCTGCTTTAATGAAATGTACCTTAATTTTACCTGCAGGCAAGGTGATAATTAGATTGTGTAGATGTGAATGCACTAATAAAGGGGTAACAGAAAGTAACAGATCTTCTTGAATTACACTTTTTTGTTTGTTTATCGGACTTTCACCTGTAACATCTCTTCTTTTTGGAAGTCATTTGGGGATCATGCTAAGAATGTAATGACATCAGGACACCATGCAGCCAATCAAACATAATTACGTCACAAAGCCAATTCAGAATGAGGACAATGCTTTCTGTTTCATATTTCCCTCTCACTGAAGGAACGTTGTGTTAAGGCCTAACTGATACTTGTAGCATGGCTGTAGAAGTGTTCTTATATGGCAATGTTTCTCTGCAAACCATACCAAAATAATACAAAAATATCCAAACCTGTTTGAATGATTTGAATTTACATTTGCAATGGTGCGTAAATAGCCCCTTTATGACTGCCATTTATGTAACATTACATTTACGGGGAAACCCGAGCCACTATTTTTTCACAAAATGGTGGTTTGCTGAGGGCTGCCAGGCATTCACATAACACACAGCAGTTCAGCATGCAGGACACAGCAAGCACAGCGGCTTGCTGAGCAGGGTCCGGGAAGCCGAGCAGGGGGGTGAGAGTCCATCAGACTCCATCCCCCTCTCAGACTTCTGGGACATCCCTAAATATTACACAATACATGCTCACTGCATCTGGGACAGTGCAATTTTTGCTGCATGTCAGACAGTTTCCTACACTTCCATTTTCAACCAAAGTTATTGTAAAATTTCATTGTGTTTCAGTGTAATTGACTGGCTTTGATGAATATAAAACTTCATGGAATCTGAACATCACAGAGTTCTAGCAACCTTTCCAGTATTCAGTAGTTTACATACACCTCTGTATTGTTCTGTAATATGTGATGCCAAATGCAAGAAGATCCCGCAAGAAAAAATAGGTTTATTAACCAAGTGAAACAAAAATGAAAGCGGGAAAAGTAACACATAGCCACTAGTCAGCTCTTGTAACTCCCATTGATTTGTCTCATTTTCTTACATAAAAAGTCTCCGTTCCCTCCAAAATCCCCTTTTAACAAAGTGATCTGGCAGGCTCAACTGCTGGGCATGAACCGCTTTCCACCAAGAAGTAGGTCCTTCCTCTGGGACTTGTCAGCTGGGAGTAGGAGGTTAGGCAGCAAGAAGGAAATGGGTGGATCCAAGCTGAGCCTGTTCTCAGCTCTAAACAGGCATTCCCTGCTCATGTGTAGGGTCAAAATCATGATGGGGGCGGGGGGGGCTGGGCATACACATATGTGCATCCTCACAATGTCACTGCACAGATGAGACCTCCATGTGGCTGTTAATTAGTTTCGTGGTGAAGTATAAAGTGTTAGTTATTACCTTTAAAGCCCTACATGGTTTGGGTCCAGGCTACCTGCGGGATCGCCTTCTCCCGTACAATCTGCCCTGCACACTCAGGTCCTCTGGGAAGAATTTCCCCCAGCCAGCTAAAACTAGATTGACAACTGTTACCCAGAGGACCTTCTCTTCTGCCGCTCCCAGACTGCAGAATGGCCTGTTGGGAGAGATTCGCTAACTCAACAGTCTTTTTGAAAATAAAAAAGGTATAAAGACTGGTCTCTTCCAGCTGGCCTACCCAGTCAAATTTTAAGAAGTCTGGCTATTTTTAACAATGTATTAGTTTTATATGTTTTAATCAGTTTTATGTGTTTTATAATATTTTTGTATTTCATGTTGTCCCCCACCTTGAACCAGAGGGAAAGGCAGGTAAGAAATTATTATTATTATTATTATTATTATTATTATTATTATTATTATTGTGATCACAAAACCTGGTAAGGCAGAAGAAAAGGAAAGGAACCTCTCGTGCAAGCACTGAGTCATTTCTGACTCTTGGAGGGACACCAGCTTTTGCTGACAATTTCTTGGCAGGCTTTATAGCGGGAGGATGCCTTCCCCAGCCATTATTGCCTTTCCCCCAGCTAGCTGGGTACTCATTTTACCGACCTCGGGAGGATGGAAGGCTGAGTCGACCTGAGCCAGCTGCCTGAAACCAGCTTCTGCTGGGATCAAACTCAGGCCGTGGGGAAAGTTTCAGCTGCAGAAACTGCTGCTTTACCGCTCTGCGCCACACGAGGCTCATGGTAAGGTAGAGCTTGGGTATAATTAGTTATTTATCAATACTGGAGAGTATCCAAAATCATAGGGACATTGCATGCATCACACCGATGCAAAGGTATTGATGTTGTGATGTACTCCTGAAGCTGAATCACTGCAGAGAGGTTCAGATGAACTACGTCAGCCAGTATCTGCTACTTCAAAAGTTTGGCAGATTCTGAGGGACTTTTTGAAGGTGAACTCAGGATCTTCCCGTAGTCCTTTCCTGAGCACGATGTCTCTGATGGTAAGTACACTTTGGTGTCTTATCAAAAACTTGCTCAGGTCTCCATGAGTGTCTGATTCAACAACTTGAGATCAGTCCAAAATGCTTCTACGTTTTGTTTCTCTGCTTTCTTATGTGAAAGATAGACCTCTTCAAAGTCTCATTTCTTTTTCAAAAGCAAAACTCTTCAAACTTTATTTTCACTCTATCATCACATCACGGTGAGAGCTACAAACTGTTGTACGCAGTTAGAACCTCCCGCCCAGCAAAAGATGTACTTTAGTTGATTTTCTTCTTCTGTAGCTTCACTACCATCATTTCCAACACAGCCACCACTTCTCCCTATCTCCCTGCTTAGCCAGGAAGCAGGGAGGAGATGGGAGGGAGGAAGGGAGGGAGGAGACACAAGAAATGGAAGTGGCACTGGGATAGGGCGGCAGACAGGAGGCGGCAATGGACAGCAGAAACAGCTGCAGTGCAGTGGGCAAACAGTGAGAATTGGGGCCAGAAGCACTTGCAGTGCAGTGCACCAGCCAGCCAGCAGACAGGAAGAGGCATGGTCAGTGGAAGTCATGGTGACTGCAGCAAGCAAGCAAGCAGGTGGGCAGGTAGGTGAGCAGAAGGGAGGAGGAGAAAATCCCAGTGGGAGTGAGGAGGCAAGAAGAGACGGAATCCCATCACATCTAGCAAGATGAGAGCAAATGTCAGCAAGGAGGGCAAGAAGAGAATCCAGGGAGAAAATACTGTACATGCAGGCCCAAATGAACACAGAACAAATGTTCCCTTGGGCCTGTAAAAACATATTCCCATGGGTTCAAAAATGTTGCGTACCCCTGTTGTAGAGAATGAAGCTTTGCTGAACTCTCTTCCAATTTTCAGCTGCTTTGCTGGATAACTTCAGCTCTTCAGGTACTCTCAAGTTCTGGCTTTTGTTCAGGCACCGGCAGCTCATTATACAGAGCAGAGAGAACCACCACCTTAAAGGGAACATTTCAGCCAGCTGCCATCTTTCCTTTTTCTCCTTTTTTTTTTTTAGTTTTGCTGTTTGGTTCAGATTTTGTTTGGGGTCAGGGTGGGTGGGTTTAGGCTTCACTGGACAAGCATGTCACTAAGAGGCTGCATATTGTTAGGCGGAGAAAACTGGAAGTGGGCTGTTGGGGAGATAGAATGGCTCATTCACTGGTTGCTAATTTATTTATTTATTTATTTATTTATTTATTTATTTTTATACTGCCCAATAGCCGAAGCTCTCTGGGTGGTTCACAGCTAATCTAACAGCAGCTGCCCCTCTTAAATTGTGTGACTTCCTTGCTGTCGATGCCCTGCTTGCTCGTAAAGCCAGAAACAGGAACATGCTGCTGCCCACAAACAGTAAGTCCCTCCAACTATCTTAAGAAATGTTGCCTCTCCTCTCCAAAATAGCCAAAAGGGTCCTCCACATTGGGTGGCAAATCTGAGGGGGTAATTTATACCTCAGCACTGGAAAACCAAAGTCCACCTCCATGAGGCCTCTTAAGCTGTGTGTTACTAGTTTGGTCATCCTGGTGTTTCATAATAAAGCCTGCTAATGAAGAAAGATGTTCAGTTAATACATGTAGCCCATAATAACAGTACAAAATCAGACTTCTCTTCTGAGTAGTCAAAAGAAAGACATTTTGCTCTTCCTGACAGCCAGATGAGACTAGAGCTAGAGCTACACCAAGCAGGATGTAACAATTTGAAAGTGGTTTGAAAATGGTATCTGGAATGCGTCATGGGCCCCAACAGTTGTCAATACCGTTATAAGCTGTTATAAAGCACTAGTGTAGATCCTGCCAAAGTATGGCTTTTTCCCTGCCAAACCACTGAAGAATCTGGCAAAAATCTTGCTGGACCCCATAGGCATGAGCAAGGGGTGTGCCCAGGCACACCCTAATGTCTTAAGCAATAAGCAATGAATTGAGGGGGATCCAAATGCAGCAGGAACAGTCCTCTGGTTGCTCTGCCACCACACCGAAGAACCATTGCCTCTGAGAGAGCACTGTTTCTCCCAGCAGCAGGAGTGAAAAGGACCTGCTCTGCTGGAAGCCTCTCTGGCAGGAGCCGCGCCTCAAAGAGGCCAGGAGAAGGGCCCTGAAGGCTAATATCATCTCGTAAGCCCCTCCTCCAGTCAGTGTCAACACCGATACTGGGGCTTGAGGCACATGTCCTTATCCGCCTCCTCACCTGCAATGGCCCTCCCATGATCAGGCAAGCCGAGAGTAGGGCATCAGTGTCTGCAGTGTTTAATAAATGAATGAATAAAAATAATGTCCTTTATGATTGAGGATTCAATAAATGTTGGTCTTTAAAAAAAATCCCTGGGTGCAGACCCAAATGAAACATGCTGCACACACCTATGCGGGACCCCAAAGTCAGACTCTGCCTGTGGAAGTTCAGAGTAAGATAACTTTGGCAGTTGAGGGAACCTGATCCACACAGTTCCCACCTCTTCTCACATTCGAATCCTGTTTACTCAAGACAAATCCCTCCAGGATGTAAACAGCATTTCTCTGTCATTTGGGGATCATTATGGCTTTATAAGAGCGTCTTCTTCCCAGTATACCTGGCGTCACTAAGAAAGAGAGAGGGAAAGATTTTTTTAAAAAATACCGAAGGCGAGAGTCTGCTGCTGCCTTTGCGTCTCCGTGTGTCTGGCGCACCGAGGCCCCATCTCAGTCAGTGCAGCCTGGCTTCCAGCCGCCTGATCTCTGTGTATCAGATGATCACCGTAATGATTCCTGCTGCCACTTTGCAATCGGCGGCAATGCACACAACGCCTCTGCAGCCGCACTGAAATTAGCCCCTATCTCAGCTGTCCCTCTCTAAATGTTTCCCCGTTATCTCCCACTTGTCTTGATAGCTAATACAGTTCCTACAGCTGCTGTATCATATTAGGTCAGAGTGATGAAAACGAATGCCATTTTCCTGATGGCTTATGCAGAATTGTTGTAATTTGAATCAAGTCTCCCTGGCTTTTTTTTCCTTTCACTGTCTCCATCTCTCCCTCTTTCTCCCCTTTTCCCCTCCTCCTCTATACAGAATATATATTGGGGCACTGGCGGCCTGCCATTCTAACTGCATATTAGAAATGGTAGCGTTTTCTTCTATCTGATTCTATAAAATGAGTTCAGCAGAAGGTGCAAACCCAGCATATTTGTGGTTTTTCCTATAAATTACTTTAACACTGTGTCCAATCATATATATAATTTCAGATTTTCAATTTCAACTCAGTGCTGTGTCAGCACAGACTCCACTGATATGTCTAATGTATTTAGCTTAAAATGAAACGGATGGCATTTCATTACCAGGAAGATAATATTTTTGAATATGTTTGCTGCATGGCAGGATCCATCATTATTCTGCCATTTTATGTTCAGAGTGTGTAATAGCTTTTTAATGCTTTGATGTATTTTATTTATATATGTAATATTTTTCTAATACCACAGGGTGGTTTAACTCATTGGACGCATTATAAAATCTTAATTGAATGCTTTTAAATAGTATCAAGACAGGGAAAGGCTGAACAAATTGCCAATATTTTATTTGAAATGAAGTAAAGAAAAGCGGAACCACACACAGGCAATCGTTCTATTCTCCTGCCCCTTCTCCAAGCTTCTTCCAATACTCAAAATACTTTGAAGAGAAAGAGGGAGAGAACACCCTATGGTCCCCTGAGATGTTTCAAGCTGTCAGCATGAAGGTAAGTAACACAAGAAATCTTGAATGTGCTCAGCTGTGAATGACAGAAGCCTTCTTATTGGCTAAAGCATCTGACATGACTGAAATCCTTAAAGACGGGGTTTTTGCAACCCTTTGACCAAAGTGATGGAATTTTAAAACTGCGGTGCTCCTGTTGCAAAAATTGCTTTTTTAAAAATTGCTACTCCTAATATATATTCCTGTAGCTCCCAAATTAACATTCAAAGAATTACAGGTGAGAAGGATTGCCATGGTACTCCATTCAGATTCAATATCCGACATGGTTATTATTGACTGCTGTTGTGGACAGCTATCCCAAATCTTCCTTACATCTGATTCTATCTAATTTATTTTCTATCCAGGGGAGGAGAGGGATACATAACATTTTGCATAATCCAGGTGAAGCAAAGAAAGGAGGGGAACTAAAAGTGAGTAGTGTATTAGTTAGAGATGTCTGTGAGTACTACATTATTCTAAAGGTAAAGTTCATGTCATTGAGTACTTTTATATCCAGGGCTGGGGTCAGCAATTGGCAACCTGGGGCAGCTGCCAGGGCCCCAGCCCATGGCAGGGCCCAACTCTGATGCATGTCCTGGACCTCCCCTTTATGATTTTTTTCTACCCCAGAACTCCAAACTGTGCCAAGAAACATGGTGTAACTACAGATAAACTTGCCCATAATCTCCTGGAGCAACACTGCCAAGGGCATTGTGGGAAATTAAAATGGTAGCTACCCCGTTTCAGTGCTTTATTGTCCTCTGCTACCAGGAACCACCAGAAGGCACTCTGCCCAAGGCTCCATCAAATCTGGAGCTGGTTCTGAATATCTCTCTCTCACATCCATATATGCAAGTCACCACTGTGTGAATAAACCCAAAGCGCTATCAAGATCATTGGTTGTGAACAATTTCCCAAACCCTTCAACAAATCCACACATGAAAGGTATATTTCCATGCACATTCCTGACTCTAAATTGGGACTTCCATCTGCAACATGTTCCAAATTAAGACCAGCTGAAGGCCTTACAAAAATAGATTGCTAACAAAGATTGAAAAATATTCAAACCCGTAATTCGATTTTAAGATATTTTTATGCACTGAAAATTTCATTGATTTCAAATGCAAGTGTGCATTGTGTAATTAAATTTAATCTAATTTTATCTTCACATCATCAAACCATAAACTAGTTGCAGGTGATTCATTCAGGTGAGCATTATCATGTGATAATCCCATTAGAAGCATACTGTTAAATATGATCTGCACCTGTCAGAGAAAACAAACATATGATAAACAACCAGATGATCATATGAAGTTCAATCACTACATGACAATGCAGATTCATTTTAATTTGTATACAGCCCAGAGAACTACTGTTATATGGTAGCTTATAAATTGAATGAATAAATGAATGAATGCAGTTCCCGGGGGTGGGGCGGGGGATACATTTTTTCAAAACATCTCAGTTTTTCAAAACATCGCAGAAACACAACCATAACCTCTGAATCAACTGAGAAAGCCAGTGTGTTGCTGAAGTGTTGGAATGAGAGTTGGGAGATATGGGTTCTAGTCCCCACTCAGCCATGGAAGCTCACTGGGTGACTTTGGGCCAGTCACAGACTCTCAGCCCAGCCTACCTCACAGGGTTGTTGTTGTGAGGAGGATTAGGATTAGGTATGCCACCTTGGGTTCCTTGGAGGAAAAAAGGCAGGATATAAATGCAGTAAATAAATTCCTAGAAGAACTGATCATAAAATCAAAGGTAAATTAAAATAATAATAATTCTTTAAGATATAGGGAATTTATTAATTATACTAAGAAGAAAACATATAAATGTTTTGTGGGGAGGGGAATAGAAGGGCCCAACCTCGTCACATATACTCTTTGTCCATACATGAAAGGCGTAGTATATAAAGTGTGGCTTTTGCATCTATCAGAATTATCATCATCATCAAAAAAATCACTTTATAATTTGGGGGCAGCATGATCTGGCAAAGGCCACATGTGATCTGCAGTCTGTACATTCTGTCCTAAAGGATTTGAGAGACATCCTATAGGTGCATTACTTGAGCAAAGTTAGCCTCAGGACATGCAGCATTCTATGCATATGCCAATCTTATGCATACTTACCCTGAAAGATATCCCATTGTGGTCAATTCAATTTATTTGCAAATAAGTGTACATAAGATCTCAGCCTAAGTTTATGTGTTTTTAAAGGAGGGAGCATTTCAAAGCTTGTAACCTGACCAAAATGATAATGCAATGAGAGAGTAGCAGCACACACTTTAATAACATTTTAATCAAAAATCAGTGGATTTCTTTTAAAATTATTATTATTTCATCCATTCCAGCCATTGAACTATTTTATTAGTTTAGCAACTGTGCTGCTTACTTAATCCGATTCCTCTCTCCCCTTCTACATTTTCTGACTTATTCCTTATTTCCAGTTCTGCAAAAGCTCTTTGCACATTCATTTTAGGAGCTTAGATGAAACTTCTCAGAAGCACATCAGAACTTTCAAATAACCAACTTTACATGTTCTAGGGAACTTTTCTAACACCCAATTAGTTTATGATAGGGGGACCAAATTGATAGCTCTGGTTCTAAATACTTTGCTTCCAGTTTCCAAGTATGCTATGAACCCTTTGCTCTTGGACATACAAGGTATGTTAAGTTACCACCCGTAGATACTGCACCTGCAGATACTGTTGCTTCTCTTGCTACCACCATCATAACTACTGCAGGATAGCAATAAAAGATACCATCATTCTATTGTACTTTGGAGAAGATGAAAATGAAAACTAAATAAACACAAAAAATACTGCAATTAATTGCAGTTTTTACAAACAGAAATAGAATTTCTAGAAGTTGGGGGGTTTGTGGAGGGGGGAGACTATTGGAAGAATTGAAGGTATTTCAGATGAAAACTTTTTTTGATCAAAAGCCTTTCTTTCTAGCTCATGTTAACCCTTCATTACTTTGATACTTATTTAGCAGCAAAAAATACCCCTTCCCACATAAATCAGAAGCAAAAATTGAATCTAGAATGAATGAATAAGAGTATTCCGGCTCCTATGACAACTCAACTTGCACCCCCCATATTTCACACATCTTGGGAGAGTTCCATAGAGACACTATCCAGCTATAACCTAAGTGGAATCAATTACCAATATTTGTTTAGAGCTAGACTTGATTTGTAGCTGCCCTGGTTTTGTAGCTCTAACGCTACCCTACAAGCCTCAGGGGAAAGTAATTAAATTTAATCGAAGCTTCCCTTCCTCATCTGGAAGCTGCCCTCTATTTAAAGCTGAACAGAGAATAAATTAAATAATAAGGAAATGAGGAAAGCAGACTTTCAAAATGAAGACATATGCTAAAATGCAAGTCATACCCACCCACCAAAAGCAATCAGTACCAAGCCTAAAATACATTCGTTCTTCTGGTGTTTTTCATCTATTCCTTACCTATAATTAGGCTTGCCTCAACATGTAGCCCATAAAAGGGGGGGGGGAGAAATGTTTGTAAGGTTCCAACATCATATCGATCAGGCATTTAAAGATTCTTATTCAGCCTTGGATATATGATACAATGTTGGTGCACTACTTAATCCCCCTCCAAATTGCATGTAAGGTTAATTTTAAAAGCACAAACACACAACAAATAAGCAATATTCTTACAGCACTCTCTAGGATTTTTAACTGTTATACACACTGGGCCAATTTGCAAAATCGCCAAGTGGTTAACAGGCCTGGGTAACCATGTTGCATATGCTGGTCACATGGTGCATTGGGATTGATGTTCATACAGCTGCCTCAAAATGTGATACCCTTGGATAGAAGAAAACATACCTAAAAACATTGCAAGAATAGCCTGCCACCTAATTTCTGTTATTCATTGCCATTTTAGCTGAGAGCTCCTCCTGGACTTGTATTAACTCATCATTATGATCTGACGATAGTTCACTCTTGTAAACAACGCCACAAGATTCTCCATGCCATTAGTATCAGCATTAATCCCAAAGGAAACTCCTGTATCCCATTAGCTTTATATCCTTTGACTCACCTGCAGACCAACCTGTAGACTCTGTCCTACAGGTGTATTTAGGCTCCATTTGTAGTGGGAAATGCCTTGTGCTTGGACTAATCTCTCTGGCTGTTAAATTTACAGTTAATAAAACAGCTTCCTTAGTTTAGCAGCTACGCTGGAGTACTAATGCTTATTTCTGCTAGTCTTTCTTAGGGAATGAGTAGCATTCGCTCTCCCCCACCCCTACCCTGTTTCTTTCCTCCTCCCCGCCCTTTAACTTTGAATAACTATCTCCAAGAAACAAGGAGAAGTCTTTCCTCTTCATCTCATTTTATCCTTGGAGACTTAAAGTATTTTTGATATTTATTTAGCCAAGTCTCTTGGCCTAGCCCAAGGCACTGGCTGGTTGCCTGAGGGCCTTTCTCTTTGAAGATTCAGTCTCAAGCTTGATGCCTAGTTGTTTTCTTTAACTAGCACTCCTTGATGCTTATATTTTTGGGGAGAGAAAAACATCTGACCTCTGCATCAGAGCTGAAAGGTGAACCTTAGTTCTCTCTCTTCTTTGATCTTACTCTTATACCCAATCACAGGGCTGAACCTCCATGGGAACTGTTTCCTTATGGTTGCCATTTTCACGACTGCTCTGTGCTAAGTCCAAACCAAGGTTGGCCCAAAAGAGATCTAACAGAGAGGATGAAAAGGTGACAACGCAGCACAACCAAGGGTCCTTCATATTTCCAGGGGAAGAGGTTTCAAAGGAGATGGCTGCGATGAGTGGAATGGGACAGGATGACCACGGTCAACAGCATAAAGCAATAGACTCTGCTGGCCAGAAAGCATCCTCTTAAGGTTGCAGATCAGCCTGAATAGGTTGTGTTTCCTGGGAGTAACCAAGAAATAGTTATGGGCAACATCTACTACTTCTGGCCTATTTTCTGTGTGCAGGGCTGGGGGGCAAGTTTTGTAAGACTGTAGGTTTTGTAGACTTATTGAAGAGAAGATGCCAATGTAGGGGCAATGCCATGGCTAAGGGAAGTGATTAACGCCTCTTTGCATGATGGGATTGTAACCCTTCTGCTTAAAGGAGGCAGCAATAAGACATCCACTGAATAAACTTTCCCTTAACCCAGGAGATTTATCTAACTATTGGCCAGTCTCAAAGGTCCCATTAGTGATGGTAGTGTTGCAACTCCCGATGCATCTGAATGATACTGATTACCCAGACCCATTTCAATCGGACTTACTTATTATCCAAACCCATTTCAATCAGGCCTTCAGTCAGGATTGTGACTGCTTTTGTCACCTTGATGGATGATGTACTCTAGGAATGGGCGTGGAAAGCATCACTATTACTTCTCCTGGACCTAATGGCTTTCAATACCACCAACCATGACATCTTTCTGGTGAAACTGGGCCTTGGGAGGGCTGTTTTGCAGTGGCTTTGGTCCTTTCCATTGGGATGTGTCCAGAAGGTGATGTTGAGGGATCATCTTTGACTCCACGCCCAATGACCTGTGGTGTCCCTCAGGGTTCTGTCCCTATCCTCCATGTTGTTTAACATTTACATAAAATCACTGAGGGAGGTCATTCAAAGTTTTTGGAGTAAGGTGCCACCACCAATATGCTGATGACACCCAACTCTAATGCTCTTGGCCACCTAACACCAAGGAAGCAGTTGAACCCCCTGAACGTTGTCTGGGTTTGATAGCAGGTTGGATGATGGTGAATCAGCTGAGGTATGTTGGTCAGTAGAAAGCCTGACTCAGGGATTGGGGTTCCTGGGAGTAACCAGGAAATATTATGGTCTGTAGAATGTGTTCCCTCAAGAACTATGAATGGCACCACTCTCTTGGCTTTTAGAAAAGGTGTGAAGTCACATCTTTATAACAAAGCCTTTCAAATTATGTAGTTGTTTTACTTCACAATCCTATACATGTCCACTCAGAAGTAAGTCCCACTGAGTTCAGTGAGGCTTTCTCCCAGGTAAGTATGCATACAAACTGCAGCCTTAATGTTCTTTTTGTTGTCTTATAATTCTGAACTTTTGATACCATTGATGATGATATCCTCCTGGAGCGCCTTCATCAGTTGGGAGTTGGAGGCACTGATCTACAGTGGTTTGACTCGTACTTACGAGATCAGTTCCAGAGAATAGCATTGGGTGACTGTCCTTCAGCTTCATGGCATGCCACAGGGCACCATCCTGTCCCCAATGTTATTCAATATCTATATGAAGCTATTGAGAGCAGTCATCAGGAGATTTGGGGCAAAGTGTCATCAGTATGCTGATGACACCCAGCTCTATTTCTCTGTAACATCTGAATCGGGAGAGGCCGTGAACATTCTGAACCAGTGCCTAGATACAGTTATGGCTTGGATAAGGGGCAATAAACTGAAGCTGGATCCTGATAAGACAGAGGCCTTGTGGGTTGGTGGTCCTCAGGTCCATGAATTGGGGTGTTTGCCTGTTCTGGATGCGGTTGCACTCCCTCTGAAGGAGCAGGTGTGTAGTTTGGGGATGCTTCTGGATCCATCTTTGTCACTGGAGACCCATGTGGCCTCGGTGGCCTGGAACACCCATTGTCAACTTTGGTTGGTACACCATCTACGCCCATTCCTGGATAGGGATAGCCTAGCCATGATCATTCATGCACTGGTAACCTCATGATTAGACTACTGTAACATGCTCTATGTGGTGCTATCCATTTGTTTGGTTCGGAAGCTGGAGCTTGTGCAGAACACAGCAACTAGGGTGTTCACCAGGTCACCTAGCTCTGCCCACATAAAACCTGTGCTAAAAGAACTGCACTGGCTTCTTGTTAGCTACCAAGCCACATACAAGGTTATGCTATTATCCTATAAAGTCCTAAACAACTTGGGACCAGGCTACCTAGCAGACTGCCTTCCCTTATACACGCCCAGACGGCACTTACAATCATCAGAAGAGGTCCGGCTCATCATTCCAAGATGAACAGAGTGTCATCATGAAGAACCTTGATGGTGGGCCTTCTCTGTGGCGGCACCCACCCTCTGGAAAAACCCTCCCTTGTGAGGTTCGGGAGGTGGAAGATATAACATCTTTCAAACACCTCCTGAAAACACATCTTTTTAGACAAGCTTTCCCTGGAATATAACTCTTTCTGGTTTTATATGACATTTTTAAAAAATATATAGTTTTAAATTTTGACCTCTGTGTATTATGGTTTTATTTGTGAGCTGCCCAGACAGCCTTGGTTGTTGGGCAGTATAAATATGTAATAAACAAATAAAAATAAATAAAAAATTATGACAATAAAATTATGAATACACGGGTGTCTGGTTAGCATATTTAGAACTATGTATATTGTAACAAGAATTAAACTGCTATATGATAGTGTTATCTTTGCTTTATTTATTTTTGTTTTCTTATATTTGTGGCTGTGTAGTTATTACTTGTTTTGGCTTAGATTGTATGTGGAATTTATTTTTGTAAGTTTTGTTGCTGTGGAAAATGGTTAAAAAGCTGAATAAAAAATGTTAATCCTATGTGTGTGTGTGTGTGTGTGAATAATAAATATATAAATAAAGTGGCAACAATCCTAATTCATAAAGTCACACGCAGTGATAGCATCGCTACATTACCAGGGTTTGGGCTCTCTGGATTGTAGCATGATGAGAGAATTCCATAAATTGAACTCTATCTCTGTTTATCTCATAGGACCCTTCACAGTCTCCTCTGCCCCAATGCACATGCGTGTGCACATTGCTCTGCGTGCGCGCACACACACACACACCCTTTCTTTATTTTCATTGTTATTTATTACGGTCACAGACCAGCAAAATCAACACCAAAACATGCAAAGGATAGATAAAAAGTGACATAAAAACAAAATACAGCTTGGTGAGTTGCTTTCTTTATCATTTCTTGAAGTGACAAGAGATTTAATCGTCCTCGTGGTCATGTGAGGTCAATCTTCCTGGAGATTCAGCTGCCTGCTTCCATCATGAAGGCCAGAAGGTGCGGCACATTTCTCTTCAGGCAAGCTATATGGTCTGGCAGTTCACCATGTAAGTGATGCCTTATTGATTTCTGCCATAGCATCCATAGCTGACTTGAGAATCAGAGCCTCTGACAATAGCTAACAAGTTTAAACCATTAGTCCCATTTGTAACTGCTCGGTGAAAGGGCTGTCAGTCACAACATCCAATAGACTGGAGCTTTTAGTGGATTTCTTATCCTGTTCTTTTTGCCACAATGACCCCTGTAGTTAATGGCTGTTATTGAAAAATTATATTTTTCAGAGACTTCTCCCACTTTCTCTCTCCCCTCCCCTCCCCTCCCTTCCCCTCGTCTCTCCTTTTGGTATCATAAAAGCCATTTAGGCTGCAATGTTAGGAAACAGAAATGCAGGCAATGATCTGTAGTTCTCTGTGAGAAAGGTTGTGTCTGAGGCTGATAGCCAGCCGTGTTAGCCATGGGCCAGCAAATGAATGCCAGTGGGAACAGAGAGGCTTCCGAAGAACAATTATTCTTTTAAATGTCCATGCTAAAGTCCTTGTGCTCTTTTATTAGGATTTTCTTTTTTTTACTGATAGCTCTCTTTTCTTCCATGACGTGTTCTGAAGTATAGTTTGTGCATTCCTAAAGTGACCTCTCCCCACATTTCAATGGTAATCATTTTTATTATAAAGCCTCCTGGAATAGATTTAGGAAAATCCCACTCCACTTCATTTTTTGTGTTTTAAAATGTGGTGTAATCATTTCCCATAACACCCCCATGCTCCCATCAGAGGGACTGACAGGAGAAGGGGAAGGGAAGAGGGGGAGATCTCTTTTCTCTTATCTCACTGTGTGCCTATGCTGCAGCTTTGCTACTATCGACTAGGACAGGAAAAGGTGGAGCTATTTTGAGGGGTCACTCTGATGAGATGATGTATTGTGGAGGGATTGTGGGAGTATAAACACATTTTAAGGAAAAAAAACACATTGGTTTTTGAAGGGCACGATATTGACCAAAACTTGAAAGTGCCAGCACATGCTGTGGTTCTACATCTGCAACAAATAATACCCCTTTTGTTGTCAATCATGCTGCTACATGCGAGATGCATGTGAGAGAAAAATATTGGGCAGACCCTGCATTTGATAAGGATATAGAACGGCGTTCCCCATCCTGCTGCTGTCCTGATGTTTGAGTTTACAAGTCCCAGCATTCCTGACCATGGGACATACTGACTTGCAATGATGGGAGTTGTAGTCCAACACTTCTGCATATCCTATTCTCCATCCTGTCCTCATGGTTTATCTGCTTTGGGAGAATGAGAATTTCACTGGCATTTTCTGCCTCCTTGGGGAGGATGTGGCGTTATAGGCCTGTGAGCCTTAACTCCCAATTTCCCTGCTTTTTGGAGTTTGGTTGAAAAATGTAGAGCTTTAACGTTGTTTTGTAAACCGTAGTTTTTTTGTTTAATGATATAATTATCATATGATTATTTCAAAAGCAGAGTGAAGAAACCTATACCAAGAGCAGAAACCTCTCCCTTACTAGTTTCTTGAAAACAGGCATCAGAAATATTTTGAACTTTGATCCTTTAATACAGAAACAGTTCATTTAAATTCATAATAATCTGTTTGACATTTCATTTTGTTTTTAAAAATTTGTGTGTGTGTGTGTGTGTTTTAAAAAAGTATAATTTTTCATATCTATTAGTAACTGACCAGTTCTTTTCATAGTAATTAATAGTACAGGAACAATTTTTAATTGCATGTTGGTGAAACAGATGAACATCATTCAACTTGTACTTTACAAAAAAGATCAAAATGGATTGTTCAGTGACATCTTGTGGTAGAGCAAAGGTAGTGGTAGCTTAGGAAGAAAAGAATGACTGCATTTTTCTGTCCACCAAAATGCTTAATAATACTTCACATCCTGGCTTCTGGTTTATTACATGGCACTCTTCATCATACTATCCATATATTAAGGATAGCAACTTATACATTTGTAATTAATCCTTATAGAAGTATTGAATTAGAACTCTTTCACTTTTCAGCGCTACGGTGTTGTGTTACACACTTGCAGCATGCTCTGAAGGTTCCAGAAACTTGGCTTCTAGGACAGTTAAAGACGTGTGAGAATTTGAATCTCTGTGTTTTTCGGCATGACTCTACCCCACTGAACCATGTGCTTTTGGACAAGCTGCCCTTGTTACTTACACCACCGAAGGAGAACATGTGACAGTGATTCCCACCAAGAGGAGTTATTTTAAGATAATCGGCCTTAATGTATTTTAGACACCACAGTAGAGCCATATATCACCCCCAGTGTTGGAAAAGAGGGTTCCTTAATGAAAGCAGCATAAAGTCCAGGGGGGATTCCACACGTTGTACTGAGGGCACTTCAATGCGCCCCCAAAGCGATCGTGTAGCTTGCCTGGAAGAGACGAGGAAGAGGCGTCCTTGCCGCCACAGCCGCTACCCACCTACCTCCTCGCCCGCCAGGTCGGAGAGCTCGGCCGAAGAAGACAGGGTGGAGCTCTCCGACCCGGCCGGCGAGGAGGTGGGTGGGTGGCAGCGGCGGCGGCGGCAAGGACGCCTCTTCCTCGTCTCTTCCAGGCAAGCTACACGATCGCTTTGGGGGCGCATTGAAGCACCCTCAGTACAACGTGTGGAATCCACCCAGGAGATCATATCCATGTGTGTTTGTGGCTTTGAGAAGATGACTTTGCCCCCCCCCCGCCGCCTCTTTGCATTCTTTCTCTCACTTCTCTTCCCACTCCCAGCCGCCCCCACCACCCGCCCCACATTTTGAACCAATTCTTAGCAGCGCTCCAGATGCAGCAATGCTTTGCTTTTTTTTAATGGGTATTGATGGTTTCTGTCCCTTGAAAAGAATGGCTTGTTGTGAATAATAAATCACAAGTCATTGCAGGAAGACAAAGTGCTGGAGTACTTACATCCATTCGGTTTCCACCCCACCTCCTCTCAAAATACTAATAAAAGCCACAACACATAGGATTCCGATTTAAGCAGATTTGCTGCTGAAAGCTAGGTGAAAGAGGTTATGAATAATGCAAGACTTTCCAAGGGCTGCTTCACACATTACAATTTTCCTACACCAGGGAATCTCTTTGAAGGAAAAAGCTCTTGTTATTCTAACCTATCTTAGAAGGCCTCAGCAGGTGTTCATGTAGCTTGCCCAGATATGGCAGCACTAAGGCTTTTTGCTTCATCCTATTGGAGAAGGCCTGCATGCGGTGAAGCTGATTTTCCTGCCCTTCCCCTTTTCCCATTGGGGAGAGCTCACAGCACCTGCAAAGTGTCACGTGGGTAAGTCCACTACCCTGACGCATCCCCTGCTGTTACCTCCGATATTGCATAGTTAGAAAAACTCCAGAAAGTGCCACATGCAGAGAGTCATAGAGTTGGGAAAGGTGCCGAAAATGGCAACCAAACCACGCCAGGGGCTGTATGAGTTAGAAAAAGGGTGAGTCCAGGGAAATAGGATTAGGGTGAAAATTACGCATGGTGTGGGGATAGAGAGAAGCATTCCTCCCTCTCTTTTAATGCTGGAACCCAGAGCCATCCATTGAAGTTAAATAGTGAGAGATAAAAATGGAGAAAAGGGAAGTCTTCTTTACACCGCGCATAGTCAAACTATGGGATTCACTAATGCAAGCTGTAGCGATGGCCACTAACTTGGATGGTTTCAAAGGGGTATTAAAGACATTTATGGAGGATGAAGTCATCAATGGCTGCTGGTTACAATGGCTATATATTAACTCTAGTTTCAGGAGGTGGGCTTCCAATGCGCATCTGGTTGGCCACCATGGAAAGAGAATACTAGACTAAATAGGCCTATTGGTCTGATCCAAAAGGGCTCTTCATATATTCTTAGTTAACTATTTAGTGGTTGAGGCAACTGTAATTACTCTGTAATACTAAAAATACCCCCTCCCAAAAAAAACCCAACTGAGAAATGCAAAGGAAAGCCATATTCCCTGATACATTGTTGCTTTTTTGAGGTACATATTACATTAAAAATAATGGAATAAATTAAACATACTGTGCTACTTGTACCTAGCTTTGACATGATGGTCCCGCTAGGTCCCACCACTACAATATTTCTTCTTACATGCTGCAGTTCCTAACTTTGGGTATGCAAGGCACTCCTGGGCCAAAGGAGTGCAGCTTAGAATAGTTCAATCAAAAAGACATACAGAGCAATCCTATAATGCAAATTATGGTGAGGCCAGAGATGCACTGTTGCTCTGCCGGTGGAAAGGCCACTGCACCAAACAGTTGTTCAGCCCAGGACAGGAGCAGGGAAGTCATGGTGGAGAGAAAGAAAAAAAAAGCCTGCAAAACCACTAGGCAAACCCCCAGAGTCCTTGGGACCAACCCCAGGATGTGGCAGACTCAACCCCCCAACACCCAGAAATGGAAGAAACTAATCCACACTGGCCAATCTGGCAGCATGCCCCACTACTGCCAGGAGGACTGTGCATGTTGAGCCAATGCCTGACACCCGATAAGAACATAAGAACTGGCTTGCTGGATCAGACGGAGGGTCCCTCTAGTCCAGCACTCTGTTCACACAGTGGCCAACCAGCTGTTGGCTGGGGACTAACAAAGCAGGACATGGTGCAACTGCACCTTCCTATCCATGTTCCCCAACAACTGGTGCATGTAGGTTTACTGCCTCGGATACTGGAGGTAGCACAGAGAGCCACGTCAGGCACTCTCCTGCAAGACTGCCCAGCACAGCTCTCTTAAGTGCAACTTGCCCTAACTCTGCAGACTCCTCAAAGCTAAGCATGGGGTAAATTAAGCTGCTTCCTTGCTATGACAAATTCTGTAGCAGAAAAGTATCTAGTGGTGGTGGCGGAAGGGGAAGGCAAGAAGGAGAAGAGTGGTGGGGTTTGCAGTGGAGGCAGCTGCCACCAGGGAAAACAAGAGAGATGAGAGAGAAGCAGCATGTCTGCCTGTGGGGTATTAAAATAGTTTGAAACAGTCCTGGCAGGAAGCCCTGCAGGAAGTGTTCCAAGATTCCAAATACCATACTCTGCACATAATCGACCAAACCTCAGGGACCATTCAGCCTCTCCCTGAGAATTCATGGGTACCAGGTTCCAGGTGGTGGGATATAAAATGAAAAGATCCATTAGATTGAAAAGCTCAGCAAAACCACCATCAACTTCTACCTCAGCCAGCACAAGGTGGCAGGGCTTGGGATCTACCACTTCATTTCTCTCCAATGCATTTTGGATTGTTGTTTAAAATAATCAGCATATACAAGCAAACCCAAGGGGGTTCAATAGCATTTACAGGCTTCTGCATCCATTTAAGTAACCGTTCCTAGCACAGCAAAAATAACCACTGCTCCCCTAGATACAAAGTCAGTCTTGTTTTCTTTAAGCTACGTAGGATGACAATGAGACCTCGGAGTTTTGCAATGCTCCATTACCAGTCTCAGCAGCAGTGGAGTCTTCAGTGGGATGTAACCAGGTCTCCCACAGTCTTTCCATCTCTCCTTCACTTGGCTGTGGAGCTCTCCTCTCCAGGCCCGGTGCTGCCATAGAGGCAACTCAGGCGGCCGCCTAGAGCACCAAGCAAATGAGGGCGCCGAACAGCGTACCCGGAAGCTGCTCTCCTAGAGGCTCCGCCCACTCCGGTTCGCCTGTGCGCGCCCCTGCGCACTCATCAAGCCAGGCTCTGGCGGCTACGCCAAATCATTCTTTCCCCCGTAGGCCCCACCACGCCAGTCACACAATTGTGACATGACCACTCCCTCCCTCCCTCCCTTCCGCCTTTCTCCAACCCGATCTCCCCCCTCGGTGCCTCAACGTTCCAAGCGCGTCACATTGGCCACGCCTCTCGCTGGGAGACTCACAATCAGCCTTCATTCATTCATTCCCTCCCTCGGGAGGAATGTGCTCAGCAGCGGTGGCGGCGGCTCCTCACATCCCAGAGGCAGCGGCAGCAGCTGTGAGGGGGTCGGTGGGCCGGCCCGCCGCGGCGGCCCCACCCTTTGGCGGCGGCAGCAGCGCGCCTTGGCTCCCGTCCTGCCCCGCCTCACCTCGCCCCGGCCCGGCTCTCACCCACAACGTGCTCCGGCTCCACGACCCAGGCACGCCGCTCCCCGTCCCCCAACCCCAGCGTCCTGGCTTCAAAGCCGGGAGCGGGAGGGAGTGGGCGGGCGAGCAAGCGGGTGGCAGGTGAGTGAGAGGGCGGTGAGCGAGCGGGGGGGGCTTCAGAACGCGCCTGCCTAGGGCGCAATATAGTCTGGCGCTGGCCCTGCTCCTCTCTCCCTAGAGCCTCCTCAAAGTTGGCTCACTGGGCAAATTTGGCACTCTAGGCTGTATACTATCTTCCCTCCTCTCAAGCTTCTTTACTACAACTTTCTGCAGAATGTGATGGCTCCTCTTAGAGGATGAAAAGGAATCATGCAGTCCCAAAGAAGAGCACTGCAAGTGATTCAACAATGCTCAACAGTTGCAGTCACCACCACCACATGCAAAGCTGGATGTTTGCAAACTTGGGATATAGAAACAAAGAGGTGGAGTGGATCTCGAAAGCCATCTAGTTCAATCACCTGCTTGAAGCAGAAAACCTAGAACTAATGCATCCCCAACAGATGAGTACCCAACTTCAGCTTGAAGAGCTGGGTACTCATCTCTTGTGAGAGTGTCCTGTCCGTCACCCCAACCCCTGTAGCTGGTGCTTCTTTCATAAGATCATGATTATTTCTGTAACTTCCCACTACCTCAACCCACCCCAGCTATGTCCACACTTTTAATTTCTGCTGCTGGACTAATTTATATAAAAGAGAAACAAATTCTCTACTCCTGGGAGCCAAATTAAATCTGAAGTTACATGTGTCTTCACATTTAACACCCTTTTTTAAAATTCAAATTGCAGTTGCTTGGGGGGGGTCAGTGATAACTGTATAGGCTGCAGCAAGTAGGGAAGGGGAATGTAGCCCTTTCCTTCCATGCTGCCATCCTGAAGAAAATCACTCCTTTGAAGCTGCTATTTGCATTTAAAGGAAATCGACTATCATTGCCAATTCTCTTTCCTGCTGGCTGCGATCCTGATCGTTAACACACACACACACACACACACACACACACACACACACCACGGGCTGCTACCTGCATTTTTTTAAAAAAAATGTGCATCACATTAAGTGCAGATGCATTTAATGTCATATTTAGTCTGGCCCTGAGTCCCCACCCCACCTTTCACCAGGTGGTTACTATTATTTTACAACCCAAATACACAGTTACACAAAAGGCATGCGCTACTTACATAGACAATTCGAAAGACCCTGTTCTCCAAACACTTATACATTCTCTGTCACAGAGGGGTGCAGATTAGAATTTGCAGGTGCCAGTGTGAAACTTTATAGATTTTGAAGTCATGTTGCTTTTATCATTAATCCTGGTTGCCTTGTACAATTTTACATTAATTCTGGTTGCCTTCAGCCTGTGTTTTGTTTTGTTTTTTAAAAAAAAAACATTCTAAAAAATAATAATAATGAAAGCAGTGATCACTTCTCAGAGTTATCTAGTAACCTATAAAAGTAATGGATTTTAAATTCTGGTGGCTTGGATGTTTCTTCCTTCAACAGCAGCTCTAAGTTTTTCTTTTTAATGTCATAGATAAATACAAAGTGTGCAGGGGAGGGGGAGGGGGAAACTGTGAGATGCCTTCTGTTTGCTTAAGTTGGAAACATAGTCACAGAGCACTATACTCAAGTAATGAACAGCTGAGCCTCTCCATGAAAGAGATTTCATGAGAAGAGAGCGAGGTCTTGTTTATTACTGCCATATTTTCTCCTTGGGAAAAAAGCAACATCCATTGCAATAAAACATTTAAAAGAAAGGGAGGGGGAGCATGTGATGTATAACATGATAGAGCACTGGAATCATAACCTATATCAGAGTGAAAAGGAAATTTCAGGAGCAACCAAGGTTAGCGGTAATTTCGTCTCCCTGCTCCCTGCGTGTTCTATGCAGGTTAGGAACGGCGGGGAACAGGGTCAAGGTCAAAGGGGCACTGAAGCAATGATGAAAATGGAAATCCAACAAATATTCCTCATAAACTCAGTGGTGGGAATGGGGAAGAACTGAGCGATCTAGAAATCCAAGATAATACGCCCAGTATAGAACTTGTTTACAAATGCCAAAAAATGGCTGCTGGGTTTTCAATTCACGATAGACTTCTACACAACATCTTGAGAAGCCTGGGAGGGAGGATGTATATGGATACATCTCACAGTGGCCAATAGCCAGCAATATATAAATAGCTACTAGAGATCCTGCTGAGATGATCACACAATCCTGTGCACCAGGGGGATGCAGAAGCCAACTAGGAGTCCATAGGACTCCTCTCCCCTCCTGCTCACCCCCTCCTACTCACCCCCCAAACCCAGTGAGTTGCTGCCCCCCCACCGCAGGACTACCCGAAGCCTCCGCTCATGCTGGCAAGTCCTCCATCCTCTAGGAGAGCCGCCATCTCTAAGGAAGATGATGGCTCTGGCGTGCCATAGATCTACCGTTGCAAACTACAGTAGCCGGAAATGTCCAGATTTGGGACTGAGGCAATGTACAACCCTCCTAAAAAATAGTAATGACTGAAGCAGAGTAAATGCAGAAGAGAAGCTGTTACTTGACGCTACTTTTGTTTTATTAAGAATCATGCTTATAAACAACCATCTCCATCTGCCTGTGCATTTTGAGGCTCCTCTGCCAACAACATGTTCTTGTGAGCAGGCCAAGGTTCTTCATCATCATCATCATCATCATATAAGATGCCTCTCTGTCATCGCCAAAGCTCCCTGAGGAGAGTCTAGACCAGCCTTCCCCAACCTGATACCCTTCAGTTGTGTTGGACAATAAGTCCCAGAATTTTAGCCCAACATATCTAGAGGGCCCCAGATTTAGGAAGGCTGGTCTAGACAAAGATGGCAACTTGATGGGAAAGCAAAAAACAAAGAATGGGCCTTCTTATACCACAAGTGTGTAGCACCAAAACCAAGATATTGGGGGTGGGGGAGTAGAACAGTCACTCTAAATATTTGAAAGTCTGGGAACATTTCATTGAATATACAGAATCAACATTGTTAAGATAACTGGTGACTTTGTCTGCCTTTTTATTGTACAGAGATCAAAAGCCAGCCCTTGTTAGTTATAGGTGATAAAGCCTGTCATGTCTATCAAGCTAGTTAAATAACCACTGAGTGCACAGTATTCATTTCGAAGACAAGATTTCCACTGTGATGTTAATTCAGAAATATCACATTGTTCTCTGCTTTTCAGACTTGCTCCTTGTCATACAAATCAGGGTCAGCCTAGAAAAACATCATTTTTTTCCACAGAAGCCAGCTGCGAATCCCTTCAGTGATTTCATTTGGTCCAAGATTTTGGCCCATAGCATCAGCCTATTCATTAACTGGATGGAACCACAATCTTAGGCAAAGAGGGCCTGAATTTATTGAATGTTCTGAGAGCAACTGAAACAAGTGCTTGGAACATATCAAGAAAAGCAGGTCATCACAGGAATATATTTTCTGCCACAAATGGCACTGGGAATATAACAGCTGTTAAAGAAGAAGACAACTTCAAGACCATATGATGACATAAATCTACAATATGTTGCATGGAGTGAATTCGTAGAACCTTTAAATCATCAAAATAATTTGGACTGATTATGTGACAGGACAGATTCAAGGGTTGCTGGGGTAAATATCCATCTTGGTTTTTTCGTAAATTCCCTCCTGCAAGAACTGTTGGACAAACAACATGTAATTATTTGGCACAGAAATAGAGTCTGTTTTTTTAGTCTGTTGGTGTTTTTATTAGGGCTTTGCACTGCCCGTCTAACTTGACTCAGAGACCAATTTGGAGCTTTCAAATTGGCCCGTTTGACTCAGAGTGCCTCGGCACTGCACTGGCCCACTTCAGATTTGTTTCCAAATCTGAAGCAGGCTGGGTTTTGCCGTTTCCTGGGCGCCCAGGTGCAAGGCCAACCAGGAGTCCATAGGGCCACTCTGACCTGCCATAGATCTACTATTGTAAACTACAGCATCCAAATCAACCCAAAGCACTTCTGCTGCTTCAGGCTGAGGTGGCTCAATTCAGACCCAAACCAGATTCAGGCCGAGATGCTTCAACTCGGATTTGGGGTTTGGGACCCAGGCGAAGCACACTCCTAGTTTTTATTGTGTTTTAACCATTTAATACCACATTATGTGTTTTATTTTTGTACTCCACCTTGGCGTCCAGTCCTGTAAGGTAGCCAAGAAATAGTTTTTAAAAATAAATAATAAATAAATAGTCTTGATAGAAATATAAAACATTGTATAGCACAGGGGACTTTTGGTTGATAAAAAGCAGTGGGTCATAAGGCTATAAGAAGAGATCTGCTGGATCAGACTAAAGGTCTACCTCCACATCATGTGGTTTCCCACATTGGCCAACCAGAATCCTACAAGCAGAATCAAAGGCCAATGGCCTTCTACTGCTGTTGTTCATCAGCAACTGATGTTCAGAGGCATGTTGCCTCTGCTCCATGGGTCAGAGAAATGGTAGGTGAGAGGAGGGTCCCTAACGCTTTTGCCATCTGTTGATTTCCCCTGCAAATGCACCCCCAAGCAGTTTCTATTTTTATTTTTTACTGAGATGGTTTTGGAAAAACAGCCTGGTGGCCAAGCCACTTGTGGGGAAAAAATCACCCTTGCCTCTCCCTTCCCTGCTCCTCCCATGTAAGCTCCCTCCGTCCCTGCGTTTCCCATCATTATGTGGGACTAATTTTTAGGTTTGGTGTCTTCTGGAGTGAGGGTCATCCAGGCTTGCAGGTGGATGCAGCAGCAAGGTCAACTGAACACTCAGCCATGACCCGTAGTCTTGATTTTGTGTACAAATGAAGTTGATAAAATCCAGATCACCTCAGATTAAAAAGAAACAAAACTGATAGTGTATATTGGTTCTGACTGAGGGTGGATTAACAAGACACATACACATCTGGGCATGTAACAGTCCATGTAAGTTTGAGGGCATGCTGAGATGCAAGCTCATGGAGAGGCAGTTGTGTAAAAAGCCACCATGTACAAAGCCACTCTTTGTGCATTCTCAGTAATGTGTAAAATAGCCAAGTTCTGTGTGCAGCTGATTCCACACTTGAGCTGAGTTGCTACATGTTCCGTTTGAAGACACCTCCATGAACCCAGTGTTCCTTGTGTGTGGAAAAAAAGTCTTTCTCTTCATATTTGTCTAAAAATGTGGATCAACACTTCCTATTGGCCTGGCATGCAGATAATGCTAGGTCATTTATTTATTAATTATTTATTTAAAACATTTATATCCCGCCCTATATCATTAAGATCTCAGGGCGGCCTACAGATAAAAGCATACAGTATAAAACAGTAAATATACACAGCTTCAAACAAACCATAAACCAAGTTAATATATAATTTAAAAGCAGTAAAACAATTAAAACAGTTGAAATCTGGCTTATCGTTGTATTTGAACTTATCCCCACAAACAAATTATGGTTTGTTAACTGGAAGTGGTTTGTTATTAGTTTACAAAGTCTGGCTTGTTAAACCATAACTTGTCATGATGTCTGAACCCAGAACCATGGCTTATCTCGACCTTGTTTGTGCCACAGTCCACACCCAACAAGAGCAGGTTGAAAACAAAACTAAGGTGAAGGCTGATAAAATGATTTCCCCAATGACAGAAACAAACAAGAAATAGGGGGGAATATGTTGTGGTTCATTTACTTGCCTGAAGAAAATTCGTGGCTAAAGCTACAAACCATGGTTAAAAAAAAACCCACCACAGCCCACACAAGTGATTCTTCCATTGATAACACTGATATTAAAAACTAACAGTAGTCAGCAGTTAAGATGTTGTTCAAGTATGTGATCTAGATATTAAAATGCATGAGAATGTTTCCCCCTCCTAAATGCATCCTTGAACATCTTCTATGCTCAGGTTATCTCCTCAGAATTGCAACAGACATCTGGGTAAGCCAACTGTTTCTGTTAATTAAATTTATATTTAGTGCTCGGCTGTTGCCACCATTTGTTCTGAGGCTTTTCTTTTCTTTATTTTCATAATATTTGTTTTCCTCACGAACCAAAAACAAACAATTACATTTTGAGGTACAGTGCTTTAAATGAAGCTTCTAGCATTGGGGTGGGGGGGAGGGGCAGAAGGGGAGAACAGACATGAAAGTCTCTTTAGGAAAATACGTCCCTGCCAAACCACATGCAGGGATGAATCTAAATGAGTGAATTTAGGTAATTAACACACAGCCAAGCCAAAAAAAATATATAGCTGGAAAAGCTGCCAAACACCAATTACCTGTACAGCTTAAAAAACAGAGACAAGAAGGACTTCCCAAAAGCCTTTCTATCAAAGCCTTGTTATCAAAATCCTTATGGACAGTTTTTCTTCACTAGGTAAGCAGAGCATGATAAAAAGACAGGTAGCAATGGGTAGCTTAGTTTCAGTCAAATAAACACATGACCAGGAGCAGCTCAAGACATTTTTCTGCCTGAGGAGAAGCAACAAATGGTATCCAGTCAAGGAACAGCTAAGTTATTTTGGCACCCAAGGGAGAAAATGGGTCTGTGGCCCTATCTGGAGAGGATGGACCTTGCCTCAGTTATCCATGCACTAGTGATGTCCAGGCTGGACTACTTTAATGCATTGCTTGGATCAGAAACTTCTGCTGGTGCAGAATGTGGAGGTGAGGCGATTTGATTACATAATGCTTATACTGCACCAGCTGCACTGGTTAGTGGTATGTTTCCGAGCCTGGTTTTTAAAGTGCTGTTTTTGACTGTTAATGCCTTAAATAGTTTGGAACCAAGTTACTTGAGGACTGACTTCACACATATCATCCTACCCATACTTTAAAATCAGAGAGGCCCTTCTCATTTGCTCACCCATGGGAGCAGTTCATCAGTCGCCATAGATTACCACAGGAGATAATTATTTTGCTAGAGGAAATTCTGCAGACACTACCTTCTAACAACCCCCTGAGAAAGGCTTTAAAATAAAGGACAGGCCAAAATGCATTGGGCTTCTTGAAAATAAATAATTTGCATCCTGAGGTCTCATTTCTCTTCCTTCTGACCAGTTAGGTGGGTGACCACATGTGAGAGGACCTTCTCTGCCATGGCCCCATATCTTTGGAACAAGTTGCCATCAGATGTGCACCATGCTCCATCATTGCAGGCTTTTAAGAAACCCTTGAAAACATATTATTTTACCTTGGCCTTCTATTGATATGATTGCTGTTGTTGCTGTTATTACCATTATTATTACTGCTGATTTATTATTGATTTTCTTATTTTATTACTTTTATTTTAACTGTTTTTTACTGTATTTTATTGCTTTTGCCTTGAAAGGTAGCCAAGAAATATTTTAAATAAATAAATAAAATAAAATACTAGAAACACATGATAGAAGTGTTAAAAAAAAAAGATGGTGTTTAGAAAGTGGATAGTAGTAAGTTCCATGAAGCTGAATGGTGGGAAACTAAGGGCAGATAAAAAGAAGTACTTCTCTTCTTAACAAATACTTTTTTATTATTATTATTTATTTATTTATTACATTTTTATACCGCCCAATAGCCGAAGCTCTCTGGGCGGTTCACAAAAATTAAAACCACAATAAAACACCCAACAGGTTAAAAGCACAATTACGAAATACAGTATAAAAAGCGCAACCAGGATAAAACCACACAGCAAAATTGATATATAAGATTAAAATACAGAGTTAGAACAGTAAAATTTAAATTTAAGTTAAAATTAAGTGTTAAAATACTGAGTGAATAAAAAGTCTTCAGCTGGCGATGAAAGCAGTACAGTGTAGTCGCCAGGCGGACCTCTCTGGGGAGCTCATTCCACAACCGGGGTGCCGCAGCGGAGAAAGCCCTCCTCCTAGTAGCCACCTGCCTCACTTCCTTTGGCAGGGGCTCACGGAGAAGGGCCCCTGTAGATGATCTTAAGGGCTGGGTAGGTACATATGGGAGGAGGCATTCCTTCAAATAACCTGGCCCCAAACCGTTTAGGGCTTTAAATGTCAATACCAGCACTTTGAATTGGGCCCGGACCTGGACTGGCAGCCAATGAAGCTGGAAAAGGACTGGCGTAATGTGATCTCGCCGGCCAGTCCCTGTTAGTAAACGGGCTGCCCTATTTTGTACCAGCTGAAGCTTCCGGACCATTTTCAAAGGCAGCCCCACATATAACACATTGCAGTAATCCAAGCGAGAGGTTATCAGAGCATGGATAACTGTAGCTAGGCTATCTCTGTCCAGATAAGGGCGCAGCTGGTATATCAACCTAAGCTGATAAAAAGTGCTCTTTGCCACTGAGTTCACCTGTGCCTCAAGTGACAGTTCTGGATCCAAGAGCACCCCCAAACTACGGACCCGATCCTTTAGGGAGAGTGCAAGCCCATCCAGGACAGGGCAAACATCACCTCGCCGGACAGATGAACCACCCACTAACAGTACCTTCGTCTTGTCTGGATTGAGTCTCAGTTTGTTAGCCCTCATCCAGTCCATTACCATGCCCAGGCACTGGTTCAGAACAGTCACTGCCTCACCTGGGTTTGATGAAAAGGAAAGGTAGAGCTGGGTATCATCCGCATATTGATGACACCTCAGTCCACATCTCCGGATAACCTCCCCCAGCGGCTTCATGTATATGTTAAACAGCATAGGGGATAAGATAGAGCCCTGCGGAATCCCATGGCTTAGGAGCCACGGCACAGAGCAATAATCCCCCAGCACCACCTTGTGGAATCGGCCATCCAAGTAGGAGTGGAACCACTGCAACACAGTACCTCCAACTCCCAGCTCAGATAACCTATCAAGAAGGATACCATGGTCGATGGTATCGAAGGCCGCTGAGAGGTCCAGGAGAACCAACAGGGTCGCACTCCCCCTGTCTCTCTCCCGACAGAGGTCATCCCACAGGGTGACCAAGGCAGTTTCCGTTCCAAAACCAGGCCTGAAACCCGATTGAAATGGATCTAGACAATCCGTTTCATTCAAGAGTGCCTGGAGTTGTCCTGCAACCACCCGCTCAAGCACCTTGCCCAGGAAAGGGATATTAGCCACCGGCCTGTAGTTGTTAACATCCTATGGGTCCAGATTAGGCTTCTTCAGGAGTGGTCTAATTACTGCCTCTTTTAAAGAGGCCGGCACCACTCCCTCTCTCAAGGAGGCATTTACAACCTTCTGGACCCAGCCGGCGATCCCCTCCTTATTTGATGTAATGAGCCATGAGGGGCAAGGGTCAAGCACATAGGTGGTCGACCGTTCTTAACTTAAACTAAGGGATTTGTTACCATAGGATATAGTGATGGCCACCAACTTGGACAGTTTTAGAAAAGGGTTAGACCAGTTTATGGGGATAAGCTTATCAATATTTACTAGCCATTGCACCTATGTATTACTTCCTGTATTGGAGGCAGTATGCCTCTGTATACCAGATGCTGGGGAACATGAGTGGGAGGGTGCTACAGAATTTGTGTCCTACTTGTGGGACTAGAATGCTGGACTCGATAGGCCTTTGGAGCATCATCAGATGGGGTGTGTAGGCGGGACACCGTGTTTCCTTACTGTCGCTTCCCACACACACACTTCTGTCCCACAATACTGCCTCTTTCTTCAAACAGGGAAAGAAAAAGGAAGTAAACAATGACCAAGTGGCCCATTCAGTGGCCATTTTTATTGCACTGCTTTTCTTGCACACCTCAGGAAATGGCGGCACATTTTGTTTTTAACAAAAATAGATTTAAAGGGGTCTATTTTGCAATAGAAAGACAGCAAGAAGGAGTGGGAGACTCATGGGAGGTGGACGAGGACATCAAAAGGACCCACGAACATCCCTAAGTAGATAGTAACAAACGTGCGATAAAACACTCCTCTGATGATGCTCTCAGTCTGATTCAGCAGGGCTTTTCTTATGTTCTTAACTTTGTCTAAGGTCCCCCAAACCCAGAGCTGGCCCTGCTCTTCCCTCAAAGTGTGCAGCTGGTTGCTCTTTTGCATGCATCATTTCTTGTATTTGTGTTTGAATCTTTGAATACAAAGATACCAAAGTCTTCCTTTAATCGATGGTGTCACAGCCTGGCAACCTGTCGTCACCTGCTATGGCCTGCTTTCACTTCACCAGGAACTTTCCACTCTAAAAAACAAAACAAAAAAACCTCTCATGATTAACCACTGAACAGACAGAAGCCCAAAGGGAAATGTAATACTATCCCTTGTCTTTGAATCACTGAAATTGCTACCTCCATCCTTAACGAGAAGGGACCATTGCGCAACAGAAAACAAATTAGGACTTTTGCACTGCAGAATTACTTGTATAAATTATTTTCCCAGCAGTTTTATTTGCCCCATGATCATATTAATTCATTTGCTATTATTCACTGTAGTAACACTGAACACAATGAATTCATTTAGTATTAATGCAGCGCTGAGCTCTACTTCCCTGAGAGTTCTCCAGTAATTCAGAATTAGTTAAATGTACCATTAAAATAAAAAGTCTCTCTCTCTCTCCATTTTTGTTGTGTTGTTTTCTTTCTTGCTGACTTATTATTTGTCCGTGTATTGGTTCCACAGTTTCTAAGCCAGAATGTGCAGCAGCTGTCAGTTAACCTTCACTCACCTTAAATTTTCATCCTGATGTACCCGGATTAAACCACAGCTTGATGAATGAACATTGCTTGGGCGACATGAAAGAGCAGTCATTAAGGAAACCACTGCTGTTGCATGAATCAAAGGCAAGGAATCTTTCCGCCTTTTCCCCTCCTTGTCTTGACTGGTTCAGGGATTGCCTGCAGCAATATGGTCTCCCTCGCCCCTCCTATTTTCATTTATTTCCTTGCTTTGCTTCTGTATCCAAAGATTTTTAGCAGAGTATCCAAACTGGAATTTGTTGTAGTCCCCCACCTCCACCACCACACTGCCCCCCAAGAAGACATATGGGCATGCCCCACCAGAAGAACGGCTGCCTTAATTGCACTGGTGTAGTTCCACAAAAGCATCTTCTCCGTCAGGGATTGAATACAGGCCTAAGAGGCATGAAAATGTGAAGGACATGAAGTTTAAGTAGCAAGCACCCCAATGTGAGAAACTGTTCTAATTATTGAAGTGAAATATGAATGGAATGGAATTGTAAACTTCTTTCTTAGCAGAAAACTAGTTATCCATAGTGATGGGTCTAGGAAAAGTCCCATCCCCCTGGATATTGAAAGCTTTTGCTTAGAGATGATGTTTGCTTTCTTGGGAACTGATGTTGTTACTCTGTGGAATGCAGGGATGATTCAGGCAGTTGACACAATCGCTCCCAAGTACCTTCTCCCTCTGAGCAGAGCCAGACAGCTCCTTGGAATACAATTGAGCTGAGGGCAGTGAAGCAAAAGGGAAGATGGTTAGAATGCAGGTAGAGGAAAACTTGTGCCGACTCTAACCAAACACAGACGATGATAATTAGGGATGTGCTCCGCTTCTAATCGGACTGCCGAATTAGAAGCGGAGCAGGGGGCTACGCCTGCCCTTAAGGCGGAGGCGAAGAGGATTGGGGGGCCGGCGGAGCGTGGCGAAGAGGATCGAGGTGAAGGCGGATCCTTCACCACGATCCGGAGCTCCGCCGGAAAGGTAAGTGGGTTTTACTGGGCCCTGCTGCTGTCGCTGTCGCCCATGCGGCGACGGCAGCAGGGCCCAGTAACCCCCCCGCCCTCCTCTCCCTTACCTGCCTCCGTCCACGGTCCTTCAGTTTCTTCAATTGAGCCCGCGGTTCAACCAGGAAGTCTGGGCCGCTTGCGGCCCAGACTTCCTGGTTGAACCGCGGGCTCAATTGAAGAAGCCGACAGACCGCAGACGGAGGCAGGTAAGGCCCCCCTCCCCCTTGGTCCCTTACCGGGCTCTGCCACCGTTGCCGTCGGCTTGTACCTTGGCATGTATGTGTATCCCTGGATAAGCTATCATGGTGGCGAGTTTGAGGTTTCTAAAGTGCAAATTGACGGAGCTATCAAAAGGGGTGTGAATGGGGTGCCCGATTTTCATAAATTCCCCAAAAATCAGGAGATGATGTGACTGCCTTGAGTCTTGGCGTGCGTGTGTATCCCTGGATAAGCTATCATGGTGGCGAGTTTGAGGTTTCTAAAGTGCAAATTGACGGAGCTATCGAAAGGGGTGTGAATGGGGTGCCCGATTTTCATAAATTCCCCAAAAATCAGGAGATGATGTGACTGCCTTGAGTCTTGGTGTGCGTGTGTATCCCTGGATAAGCTATCATGGTGGCGAGTTTGAGGTTTTTAACGTGCAAATTGACGGAGCTATCGAAAGGGGTGTGAATGGGGTGCCCAATTTTCATAAATTCCCCAAAAATCAGGGGATGATGGGACTGCCTTGAGTCTTGGCATGCGTGTGTATCCCTGGATAAGCTATCATGGTGGTGTTTGAGGTTTTTAACTTGCAAATTGACAGAGCTATCGAAAGGGGTGTGAATGGGGTGCCCGATTTTCATAAATTCCCCAAAAATCAGGGGATGATGGGACTGCCTTGAGTCTTGGCATGCGTGTGTATCCCTGGATAAGCTATCATGGTGGTGTTTGAGGTTTTTAACTTGCAAATTGACAGAGCTATCGAAAGGGGTGTGAATGGGGTGCCCGATTTTCATAAATTCCCCAAAAATCAGGGGATGATGGGACTGCCATGAGTCTTGGCGTGCGTGTGTATCCCTGGATAAGCTATCATGGTGGCGAGTTTGAGGTTTTTAACGTCCAAATTGACGGAGCTATCGAAAGGGGTGTGAATGGGGTGCCCGATTTTCATAAATTCCCCAAAAATCAGGGGATGATGGGACTGCCATGAGTCTTGGCGTGCGTGTGTATCCCTGGATAAGCTATCATGGTGGCGAGTTTGAGGTTTTTAACGTCCAAATTGACGGAGCTATCGAAAGGGGTGTGAATGGGGTGCCCGATTTTCATAAATTCCCCCAAAATCAGGGGATGACGGGACTGCCTTGAGTCTTGGCGTGCGTGTGTATACATCCATGAGGTGTCATGGTGCCAAACTTGAGGTTTCTAACCTTAACAGAAAAAAAGTTGTATACTTTTTTAGCTTAATGCAAGCCTATGGGGGGGGAACAGAGCTCCGATCCGGATCCGGAGCTCCGGAGCGGAGCGGAGCGGACATAGGCGGAGCGGGGCCGGGGCGGAGCGGCCCAATCCGCAAATTGCGGATCTGGAAGAGAAGCGGAGCAGGGGGTCCGTGCACACCAATGATGATGATGATGATGACGATGATGATGATGATGATGATTTATTGCATTTTTATACCGCCCAACAGCCGAAGCTCCCTGGGCGGTTCACAAAAATGAAGCTCATTCTTGAGACTACCCTGTGATGGTGATGGTGGCAAAGAGGGGGTTCTTTTCCACTAGCATTACATCTTCTCAGTGTCCTCCAGCTGTGCTTTTCCATGTAGTTTGTGGTCTTTTGCAATCTGGGCCAGGGAGAGAGATGGTGGAAACCTGATAGCACATGTGACAAATTTGCACAGCACTTTGAAGATAAAGTCTCTCACATTCATCAGGACTTGGACACTTGGACATAGGGTGACCATATGAAAAGGAGGACAGGGCTCCTGTATCTTTAACCATTGTATTGAAAAAGAAATTTCAGCAGGTGTCATTTGTATGCATGCAGCACCTGCTGAAATTCCCTCTTTATCACAACAGTTAAAGCTGCAGGAGCTATAGTAGAGTGGCCAGATACAAAAGAGGGCAGGACTCCTGCAGCTTTAACTGTTGTGATGAAGAGGGAATTTCATCAGGTGGTGCACGCATACAAATGGCACCTGCTGAAATTCCTTTTCTCTAGAACAGTTAAAGATACAGGAGCCCTGTTCTCCTTTCCACATGACCACCCTATGCACAGCTTTAGTTAAAATGTCTCACTGGAGAAAGCATTGCTGGGCTAACCCCCTTCTTTGTGCACTGTTGCTGCTTCAAACCCAGCTCCCTGCCTGCCCCCTCTAGACTGTGAGTGTAAAGTATCTGATATGTATTATGTACTGAAATGAAGACAGACACATTTATAAAGAAATCTGCTAGAGTTTGTTTCGGTAATTGGGGAAGGGGTAGTTTTTACTTCCTCTGACAAAATCAGGGTAGTGACAACTGGAAGTGTGATGTCTTATGCAATAGACTCATGCTCATCAAATGTGTGGACTGCACATGATAGATCCAGTACCTCGTCTTTTCAGATATTCCTGCCCATGTAAGTGCTTGGCACTAAAGCACTGAGCTGGAGGCATGAAAACCTACCATGCGGGTGTACCTTGAGAGTAGATTTAAGTTTAAGCTTGCCTTTTTTATGAACAATGTCTATGATGTGAATGCTTGTCAATCCAGCCACAATACTGGGTTTAGCAGAGACCATTGTCAAAAGGTAACTGATGCCTTTGCTACCCATGCAGTGGAATAAAATAGAAATGAGGATGTGGAGAGCCAGGGCTCTCTGGGCGGTTTACAGAAATTCTAAATTTGAGATAAAAACAAGTATACAAAATTTAAAATTCTAAAACACAGAACATACACACATAAAGCATGGTTGAATGAACTGTACCACTTCATAGTGCAGGTCAGATAGGACACATTCTTATACTTCCCTGCATTAAAAAAAAACATCCATGCAAGTAGAAGACTAGCAGAGCTAGAAGTGGGCTAGATTTGAAGCATTCTCCCCAATTGCTAAGTGGGAGGGGTTGTTTGTTTGTTTTACTTGCAAGCATCTCTACCCCACCTGCAGTATGAAGTCCTGAAACAGTCTACTCTGGGCACCACAGAATTCTTCTGCTGCTGCATGCATAGACCAAGGCTGGAAAAGTTATATGTGGTGGCGGGAAAGGCCCATGTTTGTGGTGTGAACTGAGATTTTCATCCTTGTTTGATTCACAGGATTTAATAGCAAATGACGAAAGAATTAAGCTGCATGCATATTCATGCTTTAGAGCCTATATATTTTTAAACATGCAAGACCTTCCATTCCATGGCTATTTTGTCTTGAGCTATGACCAGTACCAGAGAATCTAGAAGAAATATACAGAGACAGACCACTGGTCTATCTAGCACGGTATTATCAACCCTGACTGGCAGGGTTTCAGGAAGAGGTTTTTCCTAGTCTTATCTGGTAGGGGTGTGCACAGACCCCCCGCTCCGCTTCACTTGCAGATCCGCCATTTTCCGGATTGGGCCGCTCCGCCCCGCCCCCGCTCCGCCCACTTCTGCTCCACTCCGCCCGGAGCTCCGGATCCGGATCCGGAGCTCCGTTTCCCCCCCCCCCATAGGCTTGCATTGAAAGCTAAAAAATTATACAACTTTTTTTCTGTTCAAGTTAGAAACCTCATGTTTGGCACCATGACACCTCATGGGGATATACACACGCATGCCAAGTTTCAAAGCAATCCCATCATCCCCTGATTTTTGGCGAATTTTTGAAAATCGGGCACCCCACACACACCATCCCTGCGAGGTGGGCAGGGGAGGAGGGAGGGAAGGCAGGCAGGCATGCAGCTGGCATTTCTGGGGGCATAAGGAAGTGAGCCAAGGATAAGCCAGTAATGCATATAAAATGGAATAAATCAATCAATAAACAAAGGAGGGGTGGAATTAAAAGCAGCAGTGTTGCTCAATAAACAACAAGAAGAACTTTTTTTAAAAGGCTATATCTGTCTTTTACCAGCAATAGAGGGACGTGCCCGGGGGAGGGGGAAGTAGCTGCCAGTTCAAGACACTGACAGCCACAGCTCTGAGAAGAAGTAAAACGCTCACTTCGACTCAGAACAGGCATTGCTCCACCACTGAAAAGTGACCATTCACTTCAACTCATGATAGGCATTGCTCCACCGTTTTACTCTCTTTGGAAGGTTCTAATGGCCTTCCAGTGCAGGAGAGAGTGGGGGCACGTCCACGATGAGATGCCCTAGGGGAGCTCATCCCCTTGCACCACATCGATTCAGTTGTTCCCCAAGGTTAGGGTGGGGAGCAGTGCTGTGTTTCTATCTCTTATTCTTGGCTTAGTATATGATTTCAGGTTGTGTTTGTGCATTTGGTGGGGCTACTGTTTTAAAAAACACGGGGAAAAGCCCGTTCAGATGAAGAAAGAGAAGTTTCCCAGAATCCCAAGTTACCTGTTTTGCCTATGCCCTCCTCCAACTTTGGGATCATCATGACCGGGAGCTGACTCTGCCCCTCAGCCCTTTGAAAAAGGTATTTTTCCCGCCGATTTTTTAAAAACGTCTAGCCCGCGACCCGTACGATGCAGAAAGTTGAGAGTGGTCTCAAAATGACCCCCATCCACGACTCTCTGTGCACAAGAATTTTCAGAACGATAGCTTAACCCCCCCCCAGTTATCCCCGATTCTTTCCCTCAATGCAATCCTATGGGCGAAAAGCCGAAAACGCAGTTTGAGCCGCGCGGTTGACCCGATTTTCACAAAAATATAGCCCGCGACCCAGACAACGCAGAGAGGTGAGAGTGGTCTCAAAATGACCCCCATCCACGACTCTCTGTGCACAAGAATTTCCAGAACGATAGCTTAAAACCCCCCCAGTTATCCCCGATTCTTTCCCTCAATGCAATCCTATGGGCGAAAAGCCGAAAACGCAGTTTGAGCCGCGCGGTTGACCCGATTTTCAAAAAAATATAGCCCGCGACCCAGACAACGCAGAGAGGTGAGAGTGGTCTCAAAATGACCCCCATCCACGACTCTCTGTGCACAAGAATTTCCAGAACGATAGCTTCAAAAACAACGTAGTTATGCGCGATTATTTGCCGCAATGCAATCCTATGGCGAAATGTTTTCAAGATGGCGACCGGAGCGCTCCGCCTGAACTCGGAGCTCCGAAAAATGGGCGCTTCTCTTCGCCTTGCTTCTAGGGGGTCCGCGGTCCGCTCCTACTCCGCCTCTGGGTAAGGCGGAGCAGGCCAATCCGCTACTGCTTCTACGCTCCTAATCGGAGCGGAGCACATCCCTATTATCTGGAGATGCCAGGAACTGAGTCTGACACTTTTTGGATGCAGAGCATGTGCTCCGCCACTTAGCTACCACCCTGATATAGGATGTTGAACTTCTTCTAGCTTAATGGCTGAATTCAATTTCATAGCAGCATTCCCCATGCTAGTTGAGGAACACTGGGACCTTAGCTAGACCAGCCTTTATCCCAGGGCAAACCCCGGGATTGTCCCTGTGCATCCAGATGACGCACAGGGGATCCCGGGATCAGAGAGAGATCATCCCTCCCTGGCCCTGGGATACAGCCCTACACTTTGGGCCCGGTTTTTCCGCGGTCCCGGGCTGAGCCTGGGACTGCAGAAGATGTGGCCTGTTGCTGCAGCTTGAGCCAGCTCCATGTGATTACTCGCGCAGAACTGGGAGCTGCACCCATCAGGGTTAGGGTGGGAGGAGCAGGGGAAGTCATTAAAAAAAAAGACTCACTGTTTGTCTCTGGAGCACTCCTGTCTCTTTAAAAATTAAAAAAAATGGTGGGCGCAATGCCTCTCTTCTTGAGGTCGCCGCACCTTGCATGTAAACAAGGGTGAGATCTTGTGTTATTCACAACGAGAGGTCTCCCCTCCTCTACCCCAGACTTTCAGGTAGGTCTAGCTAAGGCCTGGGAGTTGTAGGACTGCAATCTGTCTAAACATGGATAGGATTGTACCCTAAAGTAACTATGCATTAAGCATGGCATTTCTGAGAGAGGCTCAGAAGGTGGCAACAAGGGAGAGGGTCTTCTCAGTTGTGGCCCCTGACTATGGAATGAGCTCCCCATTAAAGCCCATCTGGTGCCAACACTGTTATCTTTTTGGTGCTTGGTTCAGAATGCCTTCTACTCCTAGGCATTTAATGTCATACAATGGGACAATAATGGGGGCTTGGGGGCTGTCTATACATGCCCAAAGCCCTGCAGACACAGACACAAATTTGCAGCCACTGTGGGGCTTTTCCACGATGCTGCACAGTAAAACATTCTGGGACTTACCCTGACTTTTTTGGTGGGAGTGAGGTCATCGCAGCTCTTACACCATCTGACCTCATTCAGTGGCCGATACGGGGAATGGTCCTAGCAGAAGGCAACAGCTGATTGATCACCAGAAGCCAGGAAGAGGGCAGGGCGGGCGGCTCCAGTACCCAGATGACTGCCAGAAATCCCATGCTCCCTCCTAGGCAACAGGATTACCTGACAACACCCTGGGGAAGCAAAACCGCAGGGTTTGGGGGGAATGCGGTGCCAACTCGGTATGGTGAAGACAGCCCCTTCAACTGGTCTGTTAGTGAGATCATTTACTGAAATTGTTTTTAGCTATTTAATTTTTTTTAAAAAAAAATGTACATTCAATAATTTTATACTATTTTTTATTATATTGTATAATGCTTTCATGTTATATTTTGTGTTTCATTTTGTTTTTTTCTGTGTGTGAATTGTTGTGAACCACCCAGAGAGCTTTGGCTATTTGGCATGATGATGATGATGATGATGATGATGATGATGATGATACATTTCAAGCTTTTATAAAAATGTGTAAAAGCCAGGAAACCAGCAAACACTTGGCAGCTGGGGGAAATGGGATGGGACCAATGAAAAGGGTGTGGGCATCTGAGAGCAGGCATGGAACCCCAGGGCAGATTTGGTTCCCTGGCCTGAGCTTCCCCACCCCTGCTATATGAAACGGGTACCATTTTGGATACATTTCCTCCCTTTTTATTCACTCTGCTTTGGGCATGTCATGTCCCCTGACCATCTTCCGTCACAGCTATTATTATTTTCCCTTCCTTGTTTAAAAATTTAATTCCAGCAGGCCTATCCAGTGGAATTTTAGGATGTTTTAAGGATGTTTTAATAATGTATACTATGTTTTTAATTCAGTTTTATGTATTTTATACTTATTGTTGCTCCCCACCTCAATCCAAACGGAGAGGCTGGTAACAATTATTATTATTATTATTATTATTATTATTATTATTATTATTATTATTAAAGCAATGACTCTGTAATTGGCCAGGGCTTCTTTCATTTGCAAATTCATGTATGAAAACTGAATGGAAACCCCATTGAGAGGGGGCTGAAGATGCCCTTTTTACTTAAGCAGCAGAAGAAAAACTTATGGGAATAGGAGCAGTAATGTTACCAGTAGAGAGAATTTATTGAAGAAAAAAATCATTTTTCAAAAATTACGGCCCTTTCTTTTACTGCTGGGAATGCGGAGAAGATTAACGTGAAGTCTATATATCACAAATAGGAGGGCCAAATGATTTAAAACATTTGCTATAATGACCTGCTTTGGAGCAAAGAATCAATTTCTTTTAAAGGAAGAATCTGTTAATACAAGGGAAAAGGGGGAACACAAGAAAGAGAATATAGGAAAGTGTTGGCTCTGTAGCATCTCGTGTCTGCATTTTGATATAACTAATGACAAGGGCTGTGGTTATTATCTCTGTGCCCTGTGCTTAGAAGAAGCAATGATGAAAGGCAACATGAAAATGCCTAAAATTTGGAAAGGGTTATTATTGACAGTCCTACAGCACTGCGTGTAGAGAATCACTAGAAAATTGCAGCCAGACTGTCGCTTGCAGAAGTGAGATTCCCCTAATTCTCCTGATGAAATCCACAGTATTCGTACAGAACTAAAATGCTATAGATGGCAAAATAGCTTTCAGTTTTAAAATAGGAATTCTTTACAAAGAGAAATATCTGAAGATAGACATTAAAATCCATCTGCATGGGTCCCAATAAAAGTACCCTGCCTGGCTGATCATGCCTCTAAACCAAATCAAGTTATTTGCATGCAGTCATGCTCAACTTTAGACCTAGCTTTAGGCCGTCATGCTCAACTTTTTTATTTTTATTTTTTTACTTTGAATCTACTCTGTTGTGTGAAAATGCCAACAGTTCAAATAGAAGATGAATTTGGTTTGGCTTTTAATATTTTTACAAACAAGACCATTATGGGCTTAAAATCCTAGCCTTGAGATCAGAGAAGGATCCATTTTGATTTAAATGGATTTTCAAATGCATGAAAAGCCTATGATCGGTCTAATGTATCTTACATAATCACTGTGCTTAAGGGTTGCTTTTGTTTTTGTTAATAAGTTGCTAGAAGAAAAAAGAATATTACAACTAATCAAGATTTTAACTGTTAAACCATCACACATTATCTATCAGGAAGAGGCCCGAATCTAATCAAACAAGAAGAAGCAGGAGTGGCAGGGTGGTTAAATTGCAACTTAATTTAATTCATCTTTGTCTGTTATCATAATAATTTTATTGCAGTGGCATAAACACACACACACACACACACACACAGAGAGAGAGAGAGAGAGAGAGTGCAGTCCACTGGCTACATCGAGCTTGCAAGTCATCATTATGAAAATAGTAATACCACCGAATCATCTCCCTGCCTGCTACTTCAGTTCATTGAACCTTCTGCCTCAATGTCCCTGTTCAGACAACACGTTAAGCCATGGTGGTTAAGCATTTTGAGCTAAGCATTATGGCTTAGCGTGTTGTGTGAACCATGACTAAGTATGTCGTGTGACGTGAACCACTCCTAACCATGGTGGCTACATAACCATGGTTTAAACATGCTCACTAACCATTTGCAGCAAAGGGGTTAGCAGCCTAACTATGGCTTAGTGTATCGTCTGAACAGCTCTATATGTCCTATTTAAATGAATGGTGGTTTACATAGGCAGACAATTTCAAGGGTTGTTTGTATCATAACCAGACTTAACATTATTCAAGTGACCTAGCTGCCAACATCTGCCAGATGAAAATTGGCAACTTTGTTCAAACCTTTTGAGAATGACAAGGCAAGTCAGTTGGCAGATGCCAGGATCTCTCCAATAGACACTCCAAAACGAAATGCTGAGAAGGAAAGGCACCAATCAGGGGATGAGCTCCAAAGATGTTATAAAGGGGAGCTCTAAAGCAAGGGTGTCAAACCTTAGGCCTTCAGGCTAAATCCAGCCCATCTGGGGGCTAAATTTGACCTTCTGGGGGTCTTGAAATGACCACATCCTCTTCCCCTGACCCTAGTTCCTTTTCCCCATCTGCTGAGCATTTAGTAATTTCCCAGCTTTTGCGCAGTTCCACCCCCCACCCACCCACTCCCATTCTAAAATGCCTCTTCTAAGTCTTAGTTCCTGGTAGTGTGAGCTTTAAGCTCAAATATGCTGGTATTTTTCATATTTTGTCCCCATGTCTTTGCCATTAGCCCTGCCCCTTTGGCCTTACCCACCAGTGGAACATGGATCAAGAGCTTCTCCAATATTGAACCCAGTCCTGAAAGATGCTGAACATCCCAGCTCTAAAGGAGTTTACTGAATTTAGATCAGGCAAAGGCAACTTGTGGCCTTCCAGATGTTTTGACCGGCTCTGATTTCAGTGGGGCTGTGAATCCATTCTGGGTTTTAGTCCGAACCAGCCAGAACTCCAAAGGAACTATTCAAGGTTCTGAACTCTATTCCCAAAATAGGTTCAGGACCTTGGATAGCTCTTTTAGAGGTCTAACTGGTTCTGACTAAAACCCAGAATGGATCCACAGCCCCAATGAAATAAGAGCCACCAGCCTCTACTGCATATTCATTTTCAACATGCCCTATGACCGAAGGAGCTGTTCTCTATGAGACTTTCCCCTCCCAACTCAGACTTCGTTAAGGCTGCTGCCAATAGAATGTTTACTAACATGGATATTAATTAGGCCTCTCAGCCTATTAAAGATGGTTTAATTGATTAAATGCCTGCCTTTTAACTGAGTAATTAATTAAGTGTTTGAATTTAAATTTGCATATCTCCAAAACCTCGTTATTGCTGTCTTTTTGAGATAGTGAAGGTTGTTTTGTTTTATTTTCTCCTAGGAATTATATATGCTTTTTTGGCAACCAGATGGCCACCAGAGCAGATTAAACACATTTACGTCATAAATAGCAACCAATGAGCATCACAAACACAAAAATTAGAATTTGAACAGCCATTATTATTATTATTATTATTATTATTATTAAAATTTTATTAAACCATACTCAATCTGAAAACGCAGGAATCAGAGCACATTAAAAGTTCATTTTAACTTTTTTCACAGTCTTTTGAAAGGCTGAGAAAAAAGGGGCCCAAATGTTTTTCCAAGGGAAGAGAATCCCCAGATCCTAGGCTCTTTCTGTCCCAGGTATCCATCAATTTAACTTCAGATGGAGGTGGGACACCGACCAGACCCTCCCTGTAAGATCTCAGGTAGGATCAGGTCAGCAAGTGGTCCTTCAAAGGATATCAGCAACACTTTGAATTGGGCTGAAAAAGCATCTCAGGAACCAATGAAGGGGAGTGATATGCTCCAGAGAACTGACCCTTGATACCAGCTACATTTCTGAACACTCTTGGTCATCTCCATGTAGAGCATGTTATTACATAGCTGAGAAATTAATAGAAAGAAAGCTTCCACTCGTTGTCAGAAAACCATGTTTAATATTTTCTTTTCCATCTACCAGAACCAAAATACCTCAAAAATGCAAATTCATGAACACTTGCCTCACAGCCCCACCTATTAAAATTGGTCTTTGCTGTTTAAAATGCCTCTCACATATTAATCAACGTATGCTTTATTTTGATTAATGTATTGATTTAAACCAACTTAGACTTAAATGCCTAGGCTACATCTACGCTAGTGCTTTTATTAGTATTGAAGTGCACTGATAACTGTTGGGGCACATTACACATTACATATGCCACTTTTATAGCATTATTTCCTGTTTTTATTGCGTATTATCCAAAATGTTGCAACAGATGCTATTGTTTGTGCTATGAGGTAAAAATGCGCAAAAGGGATATAGTCTCATGATGAGGTGTATTCATTTCTGGCAAAAATGCAAATAATAATGTTGGATGAGAAATCAACTTCTCCTTCCCTTCCAGAGATGGAGTATTTATCAAGAGTGAAAGAAACATTCGTATGGACATCTCCATCATAGGTCTTATGTATGTATTTAGTTATTTGTTACTGTTATGATCTTATATATGAGAGCCAGAGTGGTTACAGTGTTAGACTGGGACTTGGGAGATCTGGCTTCTAGTCCCCACTTGGACCATGTAAGCCTCCATGGGTTCCTTGCAAGAGGAAAAAAGGTAGGATATAAATATAAAAATAAATAAATATAATATGCCTACAGCCTACGGCCATACTACCTAAATATAATATAATATAATATAATGCTCATATCACAGTCTTCAAGAGACAGCACCCATGGTTATGTAACCAAAATGGTAACATAGAGTTACTGGCAGACTTGGAGGAAAGCTCAACATTTTCAGAAGTACCAAAAAAAGGGGGGAAGTAGGGGGAAATCTAAGGGAGGAGCACCCGAAAATACCCCAATAAGGACTGAGCATGGTCTGTGTGCACAGAATGCTGACAGAATGTTGGGGCAGGGGCAGAAAGACACACATATTACAGGGAACACAGTCGTGTTCCCTGTAGTTAAGGACAGTCAGTAAAATGAGCATTCTGCCATGTTAAATGGAGTTACTGGGGGGTGGGTCAACCTAGCAGCCTAAAATGAAAAATATTTCAGCAATCTTTCTGAAACGCAGTACTGCCAGAAAGAAATGCTGGCTTTACATACCCTGCGCATTTCAGGAAGATTGGTGAACTATTGAGGGCTGGATGGGAGTTTAAAGCAGAAAAAGGGAGGGAAGCATGTCTGTTTCAAAGTGATCAGATTTACTTCCGGGTTGGCGACCATTTTTTGCACACTTATAGCGCCAAATTGGAAGCCTCCCCTTGCAATCCATTAGTAGGATTGCATTGCCCTATACTCCCCATTGGTGGAATGGCCTTTCTTTTTTCAAAATACCATTCCATCAATTTTTAATCCTTTTTTTAAAATCCCCATGTTTCCCTATGGGGAATCTGATAAGCTAACGCATACGCGTCAGCGTCAGATTCCCCGGAGGGAAGGGGAGAGAAGGGAGAGCGCGGTCTGCGCTCATCCCTGAAGGGATGAGTTAAGTTGTGGGGGGCTTGCCTGGAGCCACCGCTGCAGTTCGTGCAGCGGCGGGCCCAGGCATGGGGGGGGCTTCCCTGGCCTCGCCGCTGCCACCATAGTTCGTATGGCGGCAGCAGCAGTAGGCCGGGGTGGGGCGGGCTGGGCTGGTGGAGGGTGGGGGGGCTTCCTTGGCCCTGCCGCTGCCGCCATAGTTCGTACGGCGGCAGCAGCGGTAGGCCGGGGTGGGGCGGGCTGGTGGGGGGGGCTTCCCTGCCCTCTTTTAAATGTGGTCACTCTAGTATAGCTCCTGCAGCTTTCACTGTTGGGATGAATATGGAATTTCACTAGGTGCTGTATGAAGATGGAATTTTACCAGGTTGGGGAAGGGCTGCTCTAAACAAAAAAAGAAGTAGGTGGCTCTAAGTTGTTCGTCATCAGTTTTCCACAACCCCACAGTCACCTCTGCATATCCTATTCTCCATCCTGTCCTCATGGTTTATCTGCTTTGGCAGAATGAGAATTTCACTGGTACTTTCTGCCTCCTTAGGGAGGATGTGGCGTTAAGGCTGGTGAGCCTTAACTCCCAATTTCCCTGCTTTTTGGTGCCTGGTGGAAAAGTGTACGTCCTTAACGTTGTTTTATAAACCGTAGGTTTTTTGTTTATTGAATAGATTTTAAAAAGGGAGAGAGAGAACCCTCTCATTATCTGAATAGGTTATATCTTGGTTCAAACTGAGAAGTTATTTTCAAATGTCCCCGGGATGCTGTGAATGATGCCCGTAGAAATCAGTCTGACTGTTGTGGGGATGCAAAATGGATGGGAGTATCACAGAGGAGTGTATTGAAACAGTGAATAGGAGCACCCCATTCTGCAGCATTTTGTTGCAGGTCCCACTTACTATGTTTACATTTATATCCCACTTTTCAGCCTGTATCAGCCCTGGTAGCTTAAGAAACACACCATTATTAAATTAAGCTAAAGGAATTAATGACATAAAGTGAGGAGAAAAATGCCTTCCTTACCTTTTGGGGTCAGGATCTTTTCTTTAACTAGTTTTTATTTCTGAATATCTCTGTAGGGGGGAAGTATTGTGCGCTTATTCACTCATACCTTGCTACCCATAGCAGTCAAGCATTTTGAGCAGCTCTTTTGGGGAAGGGGCCGTAGCTTAGTGATGGAGCTTACACTATGCATGCAAAAGAGTTCAAGTTCAATCCCTGCCATCTCCAGTTAGAGCTGTGAAAGACCCCTGTCGGATTCCCTGAAAAGCTGCTGCCAGTCAATGCAGACTGTAACGCAGTATAGGGCAGCTTCCTATGAGCAACTGATGGCTAATCCCAGCTGCTCTCCTGGAGCCAATTTGACTCTTCCGTTAGGATTTCTGCACCAGCCGTTCATTGCAATCTACCACAGGATCCCAATAAGCAGGGCTGGCCCTACCATTAGGCAGAGTGAGGCAGGATCTACACTACTGCTTTAAAATTAGGGATGTGCTCCGCTTCTAATTGGACCGGCGAATTAGGAGTGGGGTGCTTCGCCTCCCCTTAAGGCGGAGGCGAAGAGGATTGGGGGGCCGGTGGAGCGTGGCGAAGAGGATCGAGGTGAAGACGGATCCTTCGCCTCGATCCGGAGCTCCGCCGGAAAGGTAAGTGGGGTTTACCGGGCCCTGCCACTGTCGCCCATGCGGCGACAGCGGCAGGGCCGGTAAACCCCCCCTCCTCTCCCTTACCTGCCTCCGTCCGTAGTCCCTCAGCTTCTTAAATTGAGCCCGCGGTTCAACCAGGAAGTCTAAGCCGCACTTGCGTCCCAGACTTCCTGGCTGAACCGCGAGCTCAATTGAAGAATCCGACGGACCGCTGATGGAGGCAGGTAAGGCCCCCCTCCCCCTTGGTCCCTTACTGGGCTCTGCCACCGTCGCTGCATGGGTGGCGACGGCGGCAGGGCCTGGTAACCCCATCCCACCCTCTTCTCCCTTACCTGCCTCCGTCCGCGGTCCATCGGTTTCTTCAATTGAGCCCACGGTTCAACCAAGAAGTCTAGGCTGCACTTGCGGCCCAGACTTCCTGGCTGAACCGCGAGCTCAATTGAAGAAGCCGACGGACCGTGGACGGAGGCAGGTAAGGCCCCCCTCCCCCTTGGTCCCTTACTGGGCTCTGCCACCATCGCTGCACGGGCGGTGACAGCGGCAGGGCCCGGTAAACCCCCCGCCCTCCTCTCCCGGCCTTACCTGGCACCACTCCCCTCCACTGCGGAGCTCCGATTCGGAGCCGGAGCTCCACGGCGAAGAGGAGCGGAGTATGGGCGGAGCGGCGCGGAGCGGGCCGATCCGAAATTTTCGGATTGGCCCGCGGGGCAGATCGGGGGGTCCGTGCACACCCCTATTGAAAATGGTTTATAACAGTAGTGACAACTGTTGGGGCCCAGGACACATACCATACACAGTTTTCAAATAGTTTTAAATAGGGGTGTGCACGGACCCCCCGCTCCGCTTCACTTGCAGATCCGCCATTTTCTGGATCGGGCCGCTCCGCCCCGCCCCCGCTCCGCCCACTTCCGCTCTGCTCCGCCCGGAGCTCCGGATCCGGATCCGGAGCTCCGTTTCCCCCCCCCATAGGCTTGCATTGAAAGCTAAAAAATTATACAACTTTTTTTCTGTTCAAGTTAGAAACCTCATGTTTGGCACCATGACACCTCATGGGGATATACACACGCACGCCAAGTTTCAAAGCAATCCCATCATCCCCTGATTTTTGGCGAATTTTTGAAAATCGGGCACCCCACACACAACATCCCTGCGAGGTGGGCAGGGGAGGAGGGAGGGAAGGCAGGCAGGCATGCAGCTGGCATTTCTGGGGGCATAAGGAAGTGAGCCAAGGATAAGCCAGTAATGCATATAAAATGGAATAAATCAATCAATAAACAAAGGAGGGGTGGAATTAAAAGAAGCAGTGTTGCTCAATAAACAGCAAGAAGAATTTTTTTAAAAAGTCTATATCTGTCTTTTACCAGCAATAGGGGGACGTGCCCGGGGGAGGGGGAAGTAGCTGCCAGTTCAAGACACTGACAGCCACCAACAGCTCCGAGAAGAAGTAAAACGCTCACTTCAACTCATAACAGGCATTGCTCTACCACTGAAAAGTGACCATTCACTTCAACTCATGATAGGCATTGCTCCACCGTTTTACTCTCTTTGGAAGGCTCTAATGGCCTTCCAGTGCAGGAGAGAGTGGGGGCACGTCCACGATGAGATGCCCTAGGGGAGCTCATCCCCTTGCACCACATCGATTCAGTTGTTCACCAAGGTTAGGGTGGGGAGCAGTGCTGTGTTTCTATCTCTTATTCTTGGCTTAGTATATGATTTCAGGTTGTGTTTGTGCATTTGGTGGGGCTACTGTTTTAAAAAACACGGGGAAAAGCCCGTTCAGATGAAGAAAGAGAAGTTTCCCAGAATCCCAAGTTACCTGTTTTGCCTATGCCCTCCTCCAACTTTGGGATCATCATGACCGGGAGCTGACTCTGCCCCTCAGCCCTTTGAAAAAGGTATTTTTCCCGCCGATTTTTTAAAAACTTCTAGCCCGCGACCCGTACGATGCAGAAAGTTGAGAGTGGTCTCAAAATGACCCCCATCTACGACTCTCTGTGCACAAGAATTTTCAGAATGATAGCTTAAACCCCCCCCCCCCAGTTATCCCCGATTCTTTCCCTCAATGCAATCCTATGGGCGAAAAGCCGAAAACGCAGTTTGAGCCGCGCGGTTGACCCGATTTTCACAAAAATATAGCCCGTGACCCAGACAACGCAGAGAGGTGAGAGTGGGGGGGGCGGAGCTTGGCAGCCTGAGCGATGGCGGGTTTCTTCTGAGGCTCTGAACGGCGCTTGCCGGAAAAGGCAATTATCTCTCTTTTAATGGGCATGAATCTTTGAGCAACTGACAGAAAATGATTATAAAACCAACAGGAGCCGGGAAAGTGGAGAGATTTGGAGAAGGGAGGTGAGATGAACTATGATTAATGCAATGTCTGTCTAAACGGCAACTCTATGGAAAGTGAAAGTAAACGCTGACTGACGCAGTTTAAAAAGAAGGAATTTATGTTTGCTGGACATTGATCTGTGATATAACCTCTCATCTTTATCTCACATGGGAACGATTGGAATGCTGGCTTTCTAAGGTTAAAGTGGTTGACTGGATTTATTGGCGTGGCGAGAAGGGGGGTGAAGGGGTGAAAAAAGCTGCATTTGGCATTCGGTGAGGGAGATGTGGGATGTGAGAGACTTTGAGTGATTAAATCTGATCCCCTCTAGTGAATGCTGTTGTGAACTGGATTTTTCCCCCCTCCTCGTGAAGAAGGAGCTGTGAGTGCTATATAATAGAGAAGCCAGCATAAGTTGCTAAGGAAGAGAGTTGGACTCTAAGATTTATGCCCTACCCAGAAGGGACCCATGCCCAACGTTAAAAAAAAGATCAAAAGTTGGGAAAAGCTTAATAAACAAAAAAAGAAACCTTCAAATCATAATTTGGCTTACCTCTCCTTCCTGGGAAGTACAGCCCCTGGAGTTGAACAGGAAGAGGAAGATATAGACCCAGTCTCTTTGGATACAATACCAAATAAAGAAGGAAACATGGCAGAAGGGGGGAAAGAAAGTGGTAGTAACCCTCCCTCTTTAATGGAAATCAAGGCTATTATAGCAGAAAATAACATGATTATTTTTAAAAAAATGGATCAGCAAATGAGTGAATTCAGAAAACAAATGCGTACTATTATGGATAAAACGATGGAAAATTCGGATAAGATCAAAAAGATAGAGGCTAAAGTGGATCTGGACCAGAAGAAACAAGAGGCTTTCGAAAAATCAACTAATATACAATTTAAAGAATGGGAATTGCGTTTGATCGCCTTGGAAGATCAATCTCGTAGATCTTCGCTTCGAATAAAGCAGCTGAAGGAGACGCAAGGAGAAGATCTTAGAGAAATTATCGTGAACTGGTTCAAGGAGCTGACGCCTGACATTCCAATAGATGGATCGGATCTGGACCGAGTCCACCGTGTGGGGGGGAAAAACTACAAAGGGACTAGAGACATATTGGTGAAATTTGGCAACTATTACAAAAAAGAGCAAATTATGAAAGAATTGAGATCTAAGGTTCAGATACAGTGTAAAGGCAAACCAGTGCAAATTTACAATGATCTTTCTCAACGCACATTAAATTGGAGACGTAGTCTTAAACCAATAACGGAAACATTAATGAAGAATAAAATTCCTTATGCATGGGGTTACCCGGTTTTCTTAAGATTTACATATGGGAGGAGGGAATACAGAGTAACCTCATTGGATCAAGGTAAAGATTTGCTGAAGAGGCTGGGTCTGGATGGGGAAGCAGATGGGGCTGGAGTGGGTGGGGGAGGGAATGAGGCTGGGACATCTGGAGAGTAAGAGAATTGTTAATTATGTTGGAGATAATTGCAAATAAAAATGCTAATATAGAGACCTGCCGGCCAGGCACAGCACTGCCTCCCCCCTCCCCCTTTAAAGTAGATGGCTGGAGTATTAGACTCACGGGGATATGGGGGGGGATTAGAGCGGGGGGGTGGGGAGGGGGGGAAGGTAGGGGAGGAGGGATCGGGGTAGGAGGGTGTGGGTTTTATGTATGGAGTTTGTGTTTTTATGTAAGCAAGTTTGAATTGCTGAGCACAAGGGATCGGAAGAGATTTCAAAAGGGTGATTATGGATAAAAAGATAAAGGTGTCAACACTCAATGTTAAAGGTTTAGGGGCAGTCGTGAAAAGGAAGAGAATAGAACAAATGCTAAATAAAGAGGGATCAGATATTATAATGATCCAAGAGACACACCAAGGCTCCGAGAATTCGAATATGATAAAATTAAAGTGGTTAGCCTATTATGAAAAATCATTAGGGACATCAAAAAAAAATGGAGTGGCCACTTTGATTTCAAAAAAAAGTGGGTTTATATTAGAAGAGGTAAAAAAGGATGATAAGGGTAGATATCTTATGTTAAAAGGTAAAATTGAGGGAAAGGTTTATACTTTGATTAATGTTTATGCCCCAAATGAGAGGCATAGAGAATTTTTTATAAAGCTGTTCAAAGAAATAGAAGAATTTAAGGAGGGGTGTGCATTATTAGCTGGGGATTTTAATATGGTTATGGATAATAAAAGGGACAGGTCAAATCCCACTAATGCTGAAAAGAGGAACAATATGACTATATTGAATAAATTAGTAAAAGAAAATGATTATTTAGATTCGTGGCGCTTACTTTACGGGAATAGGCCTGGATTTTCATACTTTTCCCCAGTTCATCATACATACTCCAGGATAGATTATATATTTGTTTCAAAAGACTTTGCAACGAGGATTTGTAAAATGGAAATGGGGGTAATAAAAGTAACCGATCATGCCTTGTTAAGTTTAGAATTTACAGTTAAGAAAGATTATAAAGAGGCATATAGATGGAAGTTGAACACAAAGATATTGAAATACAATAAAATAGTAGATAAAATTCGGAAGGAATTGTCGGAGGCATGGGAAATTAATGAAAAAGGAGGAACAGCTGGGTCAGTCATTTGGGACACCATGAAGGCTGTAGCAAGAGGAATCTGTATTAGAGAAACATGTAGTTTAAAAAGACAACAACGTGCAGAACAGGAAAAGTTAGAGATAGAAATTAAAAACTTGGAGGAAAGATATTGGCGAAGTAAAGATAAATATAAATTAGTGGAAATACAAGCTAAGAAGAAACAATTAGAAAACTTAAATATAGAAGAGATTCAAAAGAATTTAATGTATATGAAAAGGGAATATTTTGAAAACAGTGACAAGAACTCGAGGTTGCTTGCCAAGCTCACACAAAAAGAAAAAGGGAGGAATGGGATAGAAACGTTGAAAGATAGTCGAGGGAATTATTGTCATGCAATGAAAGCTAAAATAAAAAATTTTCAGGAATTTTATCAGGAATTGTATAAGGGTAAAGAAATTCAACAAGAAAAGGTGGAGGAGTATATTGGAAGGTTTATAAAGAAGGAAATAAAATCAGAATATAAGGAGTTAATGGAGTCAGTAATAACTCAAAGAGAAGTTGAAGAAGTTATTGATAAGTTAAAAGTGGGTAAATCACCAGGAGCAGATGGTTTGGGTCCAGAATATTATAAGGTCTTCAAAGATTGTTTAGTTCCAAAATTAATGGAACTTTATAATAGGATATTATCAGGAGAGAAGATACCTGAATCATGGGAACATTCAGTGATAATTCTGATCCCAAAACCAGATAAAGATTTGACTAATCCTGATTCTTATAGACCTATTTCTTTAATAAATCAGGATGCTAAAATTTTTACATCTATTATGGCCAAACGATTAAATAAATTTTTGGCAGAATATATAGGAGCAGATCAATGTGGGTTTGTGGTAGGAAGACATATGCATAATTTAGTGGGTAGAGTTTTAAATGTAATAAATGTAATAAAAAAAGCAAATATTAAGGCAGGTATTATGGCATTAGATATTTTTAAAGCTTTTGATTGTGTGAGCTGGCAGGCACTAAAGAGTATTATAGATAAATTGGGATTTGGAAATAAATTTAAAAATGTAATAGAACAGTTATATTCCCAAAATACGGCGGTAGTGGTGGTAAATGACGGACTTACTGAAAAGATACGACTAGCCAGAGGAACAAGACAAGGATGTCCGCTCTCGCCGGTCCTTTTTGTAATGGTTATGGAAGTTTTGGCGAAGGCACTAAGGGAGGATAAAGAATTAGAAGGAATTGGAGAGGTAAGGGAGATAAAGCTAAACATGTTTGCGGATGATACTTTATTGACCATTAAGAATCCATTAAGAAAATTAGAAAGAATTAAATATCAGTTGAGGGAATTTGAGGAAATTACAGGGTTAAAAATAAATTGGTCTAAATCAGAGATGATGTTGTTTAACTATACTAAGAAGGAAGAAAAGGATTGGGAATTTAAGGGGATGGAATTGAAAGTTAAGAATGAGATTAAATACTTGGGAATTAAAATTACAAAAAATCTAGAGAATTTAGAAAGGGAAAATTTAACGAGGTTAAAGAAGGAGGTATTAGAGAAATTGGAGAAATATAAGAGATTAAATTTATCTTGGTTTGGGAGAATAGCTTTGATAAAAATGAAGATACTAGCTAAAATTAATTTCGTATTTAGGATGCTACCTATAAAAATATCAGAAACCGAGATAAAAAGTTGGCAAAATATTATTAATAAATATTGTAATGGAGAAAAGAGAGCAAGAGTGAATAAAAATAATTGGTACCTAAGCCAAAAAAAGGGGGGAATGGGTCTCCCAAACATAAAATTATACTACGTAGCAAATAGATTAAGACATGTTGTAGAAGCAATTATGGGAGTAGGAGATTTATACTGGATGGAAGAAAAAATCATAAGTAAGGTAGAGATGAATCTGGAGAATGTTTTTTTTAAAGATGGAGGAAGAAAATGGGTTGGAAGTATAGATAATCCACTCCTGAGGACTCAATGGGAAATTTGGAGCAAATTTAAAGGGAAGCTGCTTCCGAGCAACTCTCCCTTAGCACCGATAATAATGTTAAAGAATTTCCCAGAGGATCTAAAGGGTAGATTATGTAAAATATTAAAAGAGAAAAATAAAATAAAATTAAAGGATTGGGTAAGAGATATTAAAACAAGAGAAGATATGGAAAATTTGTTAAAGGAGAAGAAGCTATCTTGGCTAGAATATGGTCAATTAGAACAATGGAATAAAAAGTGGATTAAAGATAATAGAATGTGCAGAAAGATGACGAGGTTTGAAGAATTAGTAGTAAGTAAGGAGAAAGGAAAAGGAGGTAGTATAGTTTCAAAAGGATTAATGAGTGAAATATATAAAATATTGTTAGAGAAGGAGTTTAGAGAGAATACAGAGAAAGTGATTTGGGAATCAGATTTGAAGATACAAATAGGGCGACAGAGCTGGGAGGGACTATGGAAACAAAGAGTGTTGAGAAGTTTATCAGTAAGAATAAAGGAGAATTATTTTAAAATTTTATGGAGGTGGTACCTAACCCCGGTTAGATTGAACAAGATAAGTGATCAACATTCAGCAAATTGTTGGAGAGGATGTGGGGAAAAAGGAACGTATTTACATATGTGGTGGCAATGCAAATATGTACAAAGATTATGGAAGATGGTGTTCTCAGAAATTGAAGAAATAGTGGGAATGAAAATAGAACAAACACCAAAAATAGCATTGCTGTCACTATTTGAAGATATAAAGTGTGGAAAAGGAACTATAGAGCTGATATCGAGTTTGTTGGTTGCAGCACGATTGATGATAGCTAGGAACTGGAAGATCCAAGGGGAATATTCTATTGAGGAGTGGTATAAAGTAGTATGGGATATAGCCATTAATGATAAACTGACATGTAATATTAAGTGGAGAAAAGGCGTAACTAAAATAAATGAGTTCGAAGGAATTTGGAAACAGTTCCTAGTGTTCGTGTTTACTAAGGGAAATGGGAAACCACCATCAGAAGAAACGATTAGATTTTGGACTCAAGAATGATCCCGAGGTGGGGGGTGCACTTTTATGTTAAGAATGAAAATGTTGTAGTGTGATAAGGCATATGTAATAGTTTTTGATATTTGTACTCAACAATTATTCAATATGTATGAAGCAGATATTTGATGTATTTCTTTTTCTTATTGTGTTTGTTTCAATTATATTTTGGAAATGTTCATTTATGTTTATATAGTGTTGAAAATGAATAAAAATTATTAAAAAAAAAAAGAGAGGTGAGAGTGGTCTCAAAATGACCCCCATCCACGACTCTCTGTGCACAAGAATTTTCAGAATGATAGCTTCAAAAACAACGTAGTTATGCGCGATTATTTGCCGCAATGCAATCCTATGGTGAAATGTTTTCAAGATGGCGACCGGAGCGCTCCGCCTGAACTCGGAGCTCCGAAAAATGGGCGCTTCTCTTCACCTTGCTTCTAGGGGGTCCGCGGTCCGCTCCTACTCCGCCTCTGGGTAAGGCGGAGCAGGCCAATCCGCTACTGCTTCTACGCTCCTAATCGGAGCGGAGCACATCCCTAGTTTTAAACATGTCATATCCTGCTTGGTGTAGATCTGGGGCCGATCTACACCAAGCAGGACATAACACTTTTAAAACAGTATGAAAACTATATAAGTAATGTGTCCTGGGCCTGAACAGTTGTCATAACCATTATAAACCATTATAAGCAGTAGGGTAGATCCTGCCCTGGCCTCAGTTGGCCACCCCAGGCAGCAGGAAACTGTTAGTTAATGTAGTATTGTTGTATCTGTTTACTATTAGGTAACAGGAGAGGAATTTGTGGGATTTTCTCCCTCAGGTACAAAAATCACTTGACCAGTCTTGGCACCTTGACTTGGTGGATGGAGGGGCACCATATGCTGCTACACCTCAGGCAGAAAAAAATGCCTTAGGCCAACCTCACTGATAAACTGGCACAATCCGTAGCACAACAGATGATGAAGCCACAAAAAAGGAAAGGAACAGAAAGTTTTGGCTTTCAAAGAGGAATAGAAAGCTGAATGTAGGGGAGAGAAAAGGTAACAATGGGAAAGAAAGAGGCAAGAAAATGTTGACTTTAGTGCTGTTCAGTGTAGTCAATTTTATAGTTCAGCTTTAAACTAATTCCCAAGAGCGCAAAAAAAAATCCCTCAATACCTATAGTACTTTTTTAAGACATGGAGGGAGAGGAAACCAGAGGAAAAAAGAGTTGCTTTCTGCATTGCTGCTGCATTATTATTATTATTTTTAAAAAGAGCAGATCTATGCTACAAGATAGATAGAGAAGTGTGTGTGTGTAGGAAGGGGTGTTTGTAATCCTTCCAAATGAATAAATAAAACCCTGCCTGCCAATTTAGAGAGGGGTGTGTGTGTGTGTGTGTGTGTGTGTGTGTGTGTGTGTGTGTGTTTTAAATAATTACGATGATGTCAGTCTCTGACATTAAAATGCGTTCTTTTTTAAAAAACACACACACACACACACACACACATTTTGCACAGTTCTTTTTCTTCCCTGACTGTTTTACAGTTTTCCCTTCTTAAATCTCACCAGGGACCTGCAAATCAAGTTGCGTCTCACCGATTTGATCGCTGCTTTTACGCAGCCCGTCGGAAGGCAAATGTGCGAGCATCGCTCTTGCTGGGAGGAGAGTTTATTAGCCAACCCATCTCCTGCTTTTCACTGACAACAAGGAGAGGTGATTAGAAGGACCGCCAAGGAAGATGTCGGCGGCAGGTGGCCGGAACCCGTCACAAGTTGCCACTTTGCCGTCTCAATTTGTGACCTACCTTCCCTGAACAGCAACAAACAAACAAAAACCACACACCCCAAAACCCACATCTCTTTGACATGGGGCAATTAGGATGCGAACATTTTACCGAATTGGGCAGGGGAAGTAGAAAGAGAGAGAGAGAGAGAGAGACAAAAAGAATAATACTTGTTTTGCAGCCTCAGTAATTAGTCCTGGAGGATTTCTCCCAACTGCTATAGTTGGCAAGGAGAGCAGGCAAAAAAAGGGGGGGGGAAGCGCCACCACTCTTGCTGTTCACACCGACAGTAGAGTCCGCTTCCTGCTTGAAATTCAAATGAGTGTCGCTCTGACCTTTACTGTCACATTTTTATTTCGTAGACAGTTTACAAGGCCTCTCCACCATGCAGGTCATGTTTTAGTTTAAACAGAAATACTCTCGTAGGTGTTAGATGCTAGTTAATGATTACACTGAAATCATTCTAATTAGGCTCAGTTGTTACACGCTGCCCTTTGGGGGCTGCCCCTGTTGTCATCTAAAGTATTTTGTAGGAAAATAATTGGTCTGAGAACTTCTTTTCCCTTCTTCTCCCCACCCACCCCCGCCCCACACATCGTTTTTTTCTTCTTTTTTTACGTTATTGATCTTGCACGTACTTGATGATCTTCTTTGTGAATATGGTGGGCTGTTTCAGTGACAGTCCCTCCCCAGTTATAAAAAGAAAAGAAAAGGGGGAAGCGTAGAAGGCTGAAGAAGCTACATGATGCATGTAAGATTTATTAACTGCAACTAGGGAAGAGATGATTTCGTCATGCCTTTTACCTTAGTGCACTACCATAGTTTTGTGACTCGGTGGATTTGGGGACTAGCAGGCAAAGGAGGAGGTGGTGGGGCCGCTGCACTGGTGTTTTTCTATGGGGCAGGAGAGCATCAGCTAGCTTCATGGGGGATCCAGATGGAGGCTCAGTGTAATCCTTGATGCTATTTCCCTACTGCTGTATCTATAGGAGCATCTCCAGCACCACCATTATTCTAGCCATAAAACTGTCAAATATCCCACAGCTCCTTATCTACCCAGACTCCTCTGCCAAGATCCATGGCACCACTGCAGATCCAAAGGTCATAGCAGCATCATAATAAGACCATCCATTATGTCCTATGGATTGGGATTTATTAATTTTGGTTTTCAGCTACCCCAATCCCAGATGATCTATCAATACATTGAGATACATAAAACAGCCAAATTGAAATCCTTAATATAGATCAGGGATGGGTAATGTGCAGCCTGCAAGCCACATGCTGCCTCCCACCTCCCACTAGCCCCCCCCCCCATACACACATGATCTGTAGTGACTACAGAGTGCCAAAGCGGTCAAATTTAGCTTGTTTGCAAGCTAAATGTGGCCTGTTTGGCACTCTGTAGCCACTATGGCCTGTTTGGCACTCTGTAGTGTTATAGAAAGCTACCATAGCAGCTTTCTATAACACTGCAGAGCTGTTTGCCTCTGCAGCAATTTTACTCTTTGGGTGGGTGGGGGTTGTCGAGGGAGTTTCCGGGATACAAAAATGGCCCCTGAAAGTTTATCTATATACATCACTGATATAGATAAAAGGGGAAAAAATGCTATGCATTACAAATCCATCCACCCTCTCCAGCATTTACCTCCACCGTTCAGCACACATTGGAACACATGTCTTCATGCACTAGTGGAAGTGTATGGTTGTCGTCCCCACCTACCACCTGCCCACTCTTACTAGCTGAGCACAATGGCCTCTTTCATGCTACTTTGTCTAGATTGGCTCTAAAAATCTGGGATATCCTGAAATCAATAGTAATGCCCAGAAATTCAGTGAAACGTATAACTCCCCAAAAAAGTGCTCAGGAAAAAAAAACAACATGAAATTTAAAAACAAAACAAAAAATCCAGTTTGAATGAAACATTTGTAAATGGAAAGATGAATGTAATATTTTAATATAAATCTGAGAAATTTACACTGACTACAAGATTCAGCTCTTACCCTGATTCAGCATTTAGGAAAATACCCCAGTTCCGCTTGGATTGAGTCAGAGTCTGTGTGCTTCGACTCGGGTACCAAACCCAAGTCAAGTTTCAGAAATCTAAGGGTTTGTGCCTCACAATGACTATCATGAGAAATCAAAATATGGCTATAATTTTTTTTCTATTTGACAAAAGTGGATGAAATTTGCAGGCCTCTTGGGAGGGGATTACACCTGATTAATTTCAGAAAAGACAGATGTAGTGTTTTTTGTGACTGAGGCGAGGGACGACATCAAATACAAAAATACTATAAAATACATAAAACTGATTAAAAACATATAAAAACTACTACATTATTAAAATAACAGCCAAGCATCTTAAAATTCAACTGGGTAGGCCTGCCAGAAGATATCAGTCTTTATAGCTTTTTAATAAATGCAGGGATTTTTGTGCAAGAGCAGCCTTTATATTTTAAGGATATTATAAAAAAAAATTAGCACACTTACTCCCCAATGTTCATTGTGGACTATTCTTCTGAAAATGACAGACAGCATAGAGGTGGCCCTAAATAACAAAGCTGCAATGTTTCTGACAGATAGGTACAGTGCTTTATGTCAGAGGAGAATCCTTAAATTTGGAAGAAGTGATTTGCTTCCCTTCCCCCCACCATTTGTTTCTGGCAGTTTGCATGAAAATCAGACACATAGAGAATCCTATAAAGAATCCTATAAAGTTTCAGAAATATTGGTATAGGGACTAGGCAGTTAATGACCAACAACCAATTTAAGCCTTTTTTTTTCATAGTGAATCCTAATAGCGTTGGAAGAATATCCATCTCACGGTCCCATCCTGGGCCTCCACCAAAGCACAGTGATTGGAGAACCACTGGTAAAACATACCTTATGATTAGAAGATGGACCTGTCAATCACTCAAAATTACTTCCACCCCCAATCCACTGACCAGCATTAAGGGAAATGAACATAAAAGACACTGCATTAAGTGACATGCTGTCTTCTTTTCTGAAACGGAGTTGCAAACAAAGCCTCTTTCAGGGTACCACTTCAGTTCTGGACACTTTAGAGGGAAGACCACCACCTCAGGAAGTAGCCAAAATGGTCCAAATGGACCCAATTTGGCTTAAGCTTTTGGACTTGGTCAATTTCAATGCACACCCCTAATAAATACACACACACACACAGGGCATGTCTACACTGGGCGATATCCCAGGGATCGTTCCGGGGATCATCCCTGTGCATCCACATGACACACAGGGGATCCCAGGAGCAGGGAGGGAAGATCCTTGCATTTCCCCGGGATATCACCATACCCTTTCTTCGCAGCTTTTCCCACGGTCCCAGAATGATCCCTGGTGGTGTGGCCAGCTGTCCTGGCTTCTTTTTATTTTTATTTTTTTTATTTATTATTTATTTATATAGCACCATCAGTGTACATGGTGCTGTACAGAGTAAAACAGTAAATAGCAAGACCCTGCCGCATAGGCTTACAATCTAATAAAATCATAGTAAAACAATGAGGGGAAGAGAATGCAAACAGGTACAGGGTAGGGTAAGCAGGCACAGGGTAGGGTAAAACTAACAGTAGAAAGTAACAGTAGAAGTCTAAGAGGGAAGGAGCCAGGATGGGAAGAGTCCAGGGCCCTCAGGGGTGGGGTAGGGAGTGGGGTCGCATGTGAACACAGGGGGAGGATCTCACGATCAGCATATCGCAAGATCCTCCCCCCTCTCTCCCAGATCGCCAGGAGGTGTAGACATGCCCACAGAGAGACACACAGAGAGAGAGATTCTGCCAAACTTTCCATTTGCATGAAATTAAAGCTCTCTTACAATGTTCTGTATGTGGGCAAAAAATACTTGTAAATAGTTCCATTTGTTCTTCATAGTTCCTATTCCCCCCTTTTATTTCTCTCCCCACATGAATATCCATACTCTCATTCTAGATCCTGATGTCTGGATGGATTGCAATCTTAACTAAGGTCACCATTTCTGGCTCACATAGTACATCGTGTTTTATAGATGAAATCTGAATTGTGGAGCTATCTGTTGTCTTACAGCCAGGGAAATGTAGCAAAAGTCTAAAACGTCAACAGAGTTGCTTCCATCTCTCACCAATGTATTAGAGAAGATATTTAGCCAATCAACTACAACTATGATTTCAAGTATAACTGCAACCATACCGTATTGCCAGTACTTTGCTAACACCTTTATCACTGCCCAAACAAAGCATCAATAATTAAATTCCATTTACAAAAGACAGGAAATTATTCATGCCATCAGCACTCGCCATCAATAACAGAAGTAAACCTAACTATCTCATTATCCAATTGCAATGTGTGCAGATAGAACTGCCCATTGTTGACAATAAATATTTGATAAGTGAGGAAATAAGAAGGATAAAGTGAGGATGCATAGAAGGGGCTACCACAGAAATAGACCCAGATGACTATGGTTTACCCTGCTTATACTTTTCTTTTTCATTTTAATAGAAAAGTGATCCCAGCTGGGAAGGATGTAAAACCAAGAATGGTAGCCATCTACTCTTCCTTTGTGGCAGAACGACCCCATTCGTTTACAGAACTATCTTTGTATGGCTGCAGTAAGTAAAGGGAGAAGTAAAATAATATTCTGAAAACAAAACAGAAAGCCACTTGAAAACCTGGGATATTCCCCACCCTAGGGATCAGAGAGCCAGGGATTCAAAACAACTGAAAGTGCTGGTGTTAATAAATTAGATACAGATTTCACCACTTTGAAGAAGCTCAGCATTAAGGGAGTCCAAAGCCACCTTGAGCTTCTAGGACGTGTGTTAAGGGACAGGATAAAAGCTTTAGCTCACTGCTGTAGGACAATTATTTTGTCTCCTCATATTATTTTTTAATTATACTAATTGGAGATGGATGAGAATTCCATTTTCATTTGGTTTTCATCAAATTTTACCCAAATTTGCAGAGGAAGAAGTACTTGAATTTTGTTTGTTTTAAACTGAGTATGGGAGAAATCAAAATTGACAGATTCATCCGTACAGGTCCCTGGTGTTGAATGCTTCACTCCTCAAAGTCTGGGTTTGAAGCCCAACACGATAGTGCTTAATTAGGGTTGCCACCTCATTTTTTTCTTTTTCTTTTTTTACAGGCTTCTCATATTTATTTATTTATTTATTTATTTATTTATTTATGTACATTGATGGTGCTATATAAATAAATAATAATAATAATTTATTTATTTCATTTATATACCGCCCTATAGCCAAAGCTCTCTGGACGGTTTACAAAGGTTGAAAACAGAGAACATTAAAACAAGTATACAAATTTTTAAAACCATCAAAAGCATAAAAACAACAAAATCCATTTAAAACAATTATCCTGAGGTCAGTTAAAAACTCAGCATATGTTGTTAACTGCCTGGGAAAAGGGAAAAGAGAGAGAACAGCTAAATTGCAGGAAGGAGCATCACTGTCGTCTCCATGTTAGGAATAACTGCAGCTGTGGCATTTCAGATAGGTATGGATTTTAGTTCAGCTCAATTTTTATAGGAATTTACAAAAAATAATAATCATGGAGTTTGTCATATTCAGGAGAAAAAGAATTTAAGATTTAAAGAATGTGAGAGAAAGCAAAGTTGCCAGATCCACCCATCCCTAGCACTGATGTGTTTTAACTGACTGGCATTTATGTTTTGATTATAATTTCATACGTTATTTTGTATTTTACTATTGTTAGCTACCTGAGCAACATTTATAGCGGAAAGTTGGGAAATACATTTAATAAATTCATAAATTAATAAGAGGAAAGGAACTTTTGTGAGAGAAGGGGTTCTGCTCATGGAAGGCTCCTCTGCCCAATTTGGGGGGACCCCTCTTCCCCATGCACCAATTCACTTGATTCTGTAGGGTCTCCTAACTCTTTGTGCAGCAATTTCAGGGGGTTGGTGGGTCTGTCACAGGAAAGAGGGGACAGGGAAGTCCATCTCCACTAGATTTTAGCATTTGATCCAGCTTAAATCTGGAGCCAACCCCATGCAGATCATTTTTGCATGCCTTTTATATCCAAAGGAATGAATAATGCTGTTAATAAGAGAATCCCCTCAAACGTACGTGAAATTTGGTTAATTTCAGTTGATTCAAAGTTCCATGCTTTTCAGCCGTGTCCTAGGTAATTGAGCATCTTGAAGCCAGTTAAAATGTTACAACTTCTTGGTAGATTCTTGAATGCTGAATATAGCCAATTTTCAGTTTTAAATGTTCAGACATCCATTTATTAATGCAGAGGTTCTCTTAATGGAGTGTATCTTTTAAACCACAAATAAATTTTGTAGGATATAGATTGTGCCCAGAACCCTTCAGTATCATCAGTTAAAGGGATGTGTTAGAGTTCGGAAAGAGTTCTGCTTGAGTCCTTGAAGAGCGTCTGCCAGTTGGAGATGCCAGGACTGTGTTAGGGATTTGTGCATCATGTAAGCAGCATATAAGACAGGCTGCTTTAAAACATGTATTAGACATCAAGTATAGACTGAAGCATGCCAAATTTGTAGGACTATTTGTATTCTTTTCTCTCTCTTTTTTTAAGGTGTGTGTGTGTGTGTGTGTGTGTGTGCGTGCGTTCTGGCCTATGATCAGGTCTGGAGCATGCTGCTGTGCTGATGATTGTTTGCAGAAAGGACAAGACAAATCTTTTTTCCCCCCCCAGAAAATATACACCAAATGGGTTTATAAAATATTCATTGGACTTAAAACCCACTGTAATACAGTAAATAAACAGATAATTGAAGGCAAATAAATGATAAGGTTTTTCTCTTAACATGCATACCTGTGTAAATAGTGAGCAGTCTCTTCAAAAAAAATCCATTCAAGGAAGAGGAAATAGATCTTCCGTATAACTTGCATTCTCTCTCTCTCTCTTTCTCTCTCTCTCTCTCTCTCACACACACACACAAAAGATAATACTCTATCATGCAATGGCTTCAGGTCACGTAACTGTTTTTTCCATGTTCAATAGGACTTGCCTGAAATTTCATGGGTTTATATTTTCACATCAGAAGTTGCCATTTCAGGGGCATAGGACACTTTGTCAAGTCGGCAAGCTATGCAAGTGCTCAACATGCACTTGATGTTTCTGAATTTTTGGGGGGGGCAATATCCCAGGGGACATGTCCCCAAAGCGGGCATGTTGAATCTCAGGCCTAAGGCCAAATATAGTCTACCTGGAGTCTAAATCTGGCCCTCCCTTCATGGTTCCCCAGTTGGCCATGCCCCCTTTTGCTATCCTTCAACTGCCTTTTTGACAATACCAAGTAAGGTGTGTGTGATAGAGACAGGGACCGGGTTGCTGTTGTTAGTGGTGGTGGAATTATACACCTGGCTATCATTATAGAGCCTGCAGTTCTGAACACATCGACTTTTTAATTTCATTCAGTACATTTACTTGCAACTGTCTTCGATTGATTTCAGTGGAAGTCATTTCCAAGCAAGATTCTTTAGGATCAGAACCTGCATCAGACATTGTGCTGATAAATGCACAACAGGATCTACAAGAGCTGTGCATCATTTTATTTATTTATTTATTTATTTATTTATTTATTTATTACACTTCTATACCACCCAATAGCCAAAGCTCTCTGGGCAGTTCACAAAAATAATTTTAATATAATTAATATAATTTCCTTTCATAGTTTTCCCATTTAATTCCAGCTCCACATTGACTGTAGCACTTTTTCTTTTTTAACTGGAGAATTCCATTGCGAATTTTGGAGAAGTGAGAATTTCAAAAGACAACTGAGTTTCGGTTCATGTCTTGGGCCACAGCTGGACCTAAGGTTTATCCTGGGATCATCCAGGGTTTGCCCCTGCCTGAGCACTGGATTGTCTGTGTGTCACCTAGATGAAAAGGTTTGACCCTTGGACGATCCAGGGATAAACCTTATTGCAAAAATACTTCAGTTTGCATTACAATACAAACCAAACTAATTTCTTCCCCATCTCTTCAATAATTTTACCTAATACAAATTTACACTGTAACTAAACAAAATTATGTGATTAAAATCCTAGTCTCAGGCCAGAAGAATTTGTCTGTTAACCCAGCCTAAAACCATGTCCAGAATACTACTTCCTTGTACTCCTGTTTTGTTCAATTTAGCACTAAACCGGATGTACTTCACCAAGGAGTACCAAGTTGAACAAGGCTTTGTACAATGATCCCATCTGTCCTTCATTTAGACTCAGCTACCTATGCTGATTTTAATAGTTCCCAAATATGTTGTTTGGGAATGTTTTAGGGGTATCAATTGTACCAAATACCCACTCTTGACGCACACAAGGTACATGTGTCATGAAGAACCTTATTAACATCAGCAGAGCTTCATTCCATTTGCCCATGACAACAACTGTATTCTTTCTTTTTGCCATTCTTCTTAGAAGTGGTGGGTATCTTGGGTTTTCCCAGATGGAGAAAAGAGTACATTCTGCAAGGCATCAAGAACATCTTCAAAGAGCTGTAACTTGCCTAGAGAAGAAAGATACAATAGAAAGATTTCCCCCTGTTATATAAACATTTGCCTTTTTAAAATCTTAGTGTAAACTCTTCAGCTATACTGCTAACATTTAGATTGCCTATTTAGAGGTATCCATGTGTGAGGAAATTGGGATTCAGAAGATAATTCTAGACACAAATACTCCTGCTTTTGATCAGCCACAGAAATTCTATTTACCTTTTTTCTTTTGCTTTGCACTGCAGATTCACTCAGATAATTTCTCCATACAATTGCATGGTGTACCCATGCACGATCTAATATGGCATTAGATTTTTTTAAAAAAAATGCTATGATGAGCATTCGTTATATTATTACTACACTTGCTCAGGACACATGTCTCCATATATGTCTGCAAACTACTTCTCTGTGTTCAGAAAATAATCCCTCCCAGGACACAAATGTCTAGGGGTGGGGTAGGGGACAAAGAATTTAGCTCAAGCTGTAGGACAGGGGTGAGGAACTTTTTTGAGCCCAACTTTACTCACAGAAATCCTGAGAGAATAAATGAGATGTGAACTGTAGTTTATTTTGTACAAAGAATACTGCTAAAAGTTGTTTGGGGATCACTTGCTCCCATTTTAGAATATGAGTCTCGAAAGGTATGATTTTCAGGTGTTCCCATGTAGAGTCCCATAACAATGTTATAAATCTGCATTCTTTGTACATTCCAGGGCTTGGATCCAGCATTTTCATTCCACCAGTGGAAAGAGACTTCCATGTCCTCTCCTTCCCCCTGCAGCCCACTGTATATCCTCCAAATCTGCCACAGCAGGGAGGAGAGGACTTGGAATTCCCATACCACAAGTGATGTCCTTCCCCTGGGGGAACACCAAATGCTGGATCCAACCCAAGGCATGCAAGTTCTCTAGGATGATGTCCTTCATATATATTACTTCAGATGTATTAGTCCTGCTACTGATGGAGGAAAGCTTTCCCACAACAAATCCAGAGCTGCTCCTAGCAGTAAATTTGGTGATGGACTGAGAAAAAAATTCTGGGGCTGAAGGATCAGGTTTCTACTTATCTGCTGCTCCCATCTGATGATGATGTCAGAGAGGGCTGCTATGAAAACTTGAGAGTGTCCCTTGGTTTAAAAAAAGAAGTTGATGCCCAATTAGGTTTAGAAAGAGTGACAAAGAGTTGATGCCCAATTAGGTTTAGATAAAGCTCTACTCTGTAAACCTCAATTACCTGTGATGCCTTATGACATTCAGCATTTACAAAGTATAATTACACAATACTGTCTGACATTTAACGTCTATGGATAATTTCAAAGACTTCTACTTCAAAAGGGCTGCTCATGAGCAACAGTAATCACTTCAATTAGCTTGGCACCATTACAATGTAACAAGACCATTTGACTGCCTATTAGAACCAGCCAAGCTCTTCAAGTGTGTTAATTTAGCAGTCATTGCTAATTTCTGGGCTTTGCTACATTTGCATAGGAAAACATAGCCCTTTTAGCCAGAAAAGGAGTTTCACTCCTCTAGCAGCTTCCTAGTCTAAGTGGAATTTTTATGGTGTTGTTGTTTGCAACAAGAAATACATTTCAAACAATGTCTGTTGTAAACAAAATGATCTCATTCACCGCAGCAGTTGCCATTTCAGACCTCCAGATCCGGGTTATTGATCTACCTAATGAACTCATTCAGTAGGAATGAGTTTGCATGTGGCTTAAACTAGCATTTTTCCATAGAATTCAATGGAACCCTGAAATGATCCGATTAATGTCAGTGGGCTGCCACAATTAAATTAATGAAGAAGGGAACCTTGGCCTTGGATGTGAAATATGTAGGTACAGAGCCCATGAATTGTCTCATTGTGTTTGTGAAAGTCTCTCTCTCCCTCCTTCCCTCCCTGGTTACCAGTCCATAAGATAGTAATAATAATGATCCTAGGTGGCCCCATGGAATGTCTTATACTCTAACAGAAAATGGTTGGGCTGATGCCATATTATACTGATGTAAAGAAGTGGTTTCTAAAGGACTTTCACATAAGTGCATTTTCCACTTCCATTACAACTTCTGGAAGTTATTAAAGCATTTCCATGCCTCATAGATTCAGATATATAAACTGAACATGGTGTTTTCCAAGGTTTCAGTTGTAATGTGCAACATCAACAAGCATAAAACAAAGAGCATTTCATTGGCCATCTATATTTGCTACTTATTTTTCCAAATAGGTCAGAGTTAACGTAAAGTTCAACATTTCATCAAAAGTATTAACATTTTAGGTCTTACTTAATATTTTAATTCTAGGCCTGTACTGGGAACCTGATCGTTTAGGGGGTGGTTTTAAGTAGGTTTCTAGCCATTATGATCGCTGTGACTGCAGAATGTCTCTCCACCTCCATGAGACCCCAAAGAATATAATTAAGCCAGTAATTAAGCCAGTAATTAAGATGTAAAGACTTTTACATCTTAATTAAGTAATTAAGATGTAAAGACTTTTGTGTATTTTGTTGTTTTTTAACCCCACCTCCCTGAACCCCACTACATTGAATAATATCAGGCTGGTCTCCAATATTCCATCCTTGGGCAAGGTGCTGGAGCATGTGGTGACTTTTCAGCTCCAGGGATTTCTGGATGAGATGGATTATCTAGGTCCATTTCAATCTGACTTGAGGCCTGGTTATGGGGCAGAGACCACTTTGGTTGCCTTGGTGGATGATCTACGCTGGGAACTTGACGAGGGGGCTGTCTCCCTGTTAGTTCTGCTGGACCTTTTGGTGGCTTTCAATACCATTGATCATTGATGGCTCCAGTCCTTCTTGGAGGGGAAATTTCTAAAGGTGGTGCTGGGGGATTCCTGCTCAATGCAATGGCCACTGGCCCATGGTGTCCCTCAGAGTTCCATCTTGTCCCCCATGCTATCTAACATGTACATGATTCTGCTAGGAGAGATTGTCTGGAGTTTTGGGTGTGATGCCACAAGTATGTTGATGACACCCAAGTCTATCTCTCCTTTCCATCTAAATCCAAGGAAGCTGTTCTGGTTCTAAATAGGTGGCTGATGTTGGTAATGGACTGGATGAGGGTAAACAAACAGAAGCTTAATCCAGACAAGATGAAGACACTGCTGGAGTTCAGGGTGCTGAACTCTACTCCAAAATAGGTTCAGCACTTTGCACAGCTTCTTCAGAGCTCTGGCTGAAACCCAGAAAGGATTCATAGCCATGCCAAAACCAGAGCCACCAGCCTCCATTGATGCCTCCACTGCCATCAAGCGACACCCCTCTCTGTCCTTACTGTTTAGCAGCACCAAATTCTGTCTTCATCCTTACTGCACAGCTGCAACTGCTTCAGTTATAGTTGGTGCAATTTAAAAGGTTCTCTCTGGAGGATCCAAGTAGTACAAACTGAGAAATTACACTGCAGATGAATAATTCTACTTTGCCACTGATTCAAAACAGCTGAAAAAATTCAATGTTAACTAAGTCAACCATCCCCAACTCTCCAGATGTGTTGGACTGTAACTCCCATAGCCAGCATGGCCATTGGCCACATCTGGAGGATACCAGATTGGGGAAGGCTGGACTAAGCCATGCAGTTAATTGTCCCAAAAATATTAATAATATGAATTATGATTATTATTTCCCCCCTTTTTTAAACTTAAAATTCCGAAAAATGAAGATCAAATGGTGAGGACACAAAAGCAGCAGCAGATGCATTATGTGTAGAAGGGAGGGACTGTATCAACATAAAACTGACTCATCAGCAAAAAAAAAAAAAGTATAATGGAGAAAGGTCAGTTGACATATTTGTTCAATATTGGAAATCTGCTGTAATTTACTCTCTGTGACAATTCTTACAAACTTGCATCTTTTACAAGAGACAAGCCCCATCAGCAGTGTATTACTACTTCCTCTATTGCCCTTCTGGTGTCCGTTTCCACTTATTGCCTTAAAATAAACTGACTGGTCTATGATTGCTCTTTTCAGCACAATTTTCACAGACTCATATTCTCATCTCAGGGTCATGCTTATTCCGTTGTCCTGGGTAATTTGTTCAGTGCAGAAGGCTTTTTGCTTTTTTCTAGTTCTGGATCCAATATTTACATTCCCGGAACCTAACAAATATGGGGAATCTTATGATAGTGCAACTGGAAACTTGTGAACATTCATGGGAAGCTTTAGCTGTGATATTATATCATTTGCAGATCACCTCTGCACATGCACAGAGGACCGAACCACTGCAGTCAGTTCCTCTCACTCTTGTATTGGGAGTAGATTTCATCACATGACTATGAACAATCCACCTAAATTTACCTTAATGGGGATGGCCAAATCTGTCAATTTTGGTTTCTCTCGTTTTCTCATTTTTCCACTCTTAAGCTCAGTTCATCAGAAATTTGAGAACTTTTGTTACATGAAAATTTGTACACTTTTTTGCGTGCGTTCCCCCTGTAACATGCATGTTTGAACACACAGTTTGCCCAATATATACATTTTGCAAGCAATTCCCTAATATAATTCATGTTAATATTGCTTTTACTAATATATGCCATTTTTGTTTGTGTTTTCTTCAAATACATGCATTTTTGATTACTTTTTTTTCCTGGAGAAACTGCGCTGCAAAAATTAAGAGAAGTGCGAATTTTGAAAAAATAACCAAGTTTTGGTTTGCATATTGGTTTGAATGTACAAAACTAGCCTTAATATTCACATTAAAAGTGCAAACGAAATGAATTTCTCCCCCATCCCTAATCTTAGAGAAAGAAATTGGAAGGTCTCCAACTAGAAGATGCAGGCAGACGTGATGCTTACTAATGCAATAACAACAACAACAACAACAACAACAACAACAACAGAGATTATCATGGCCAACATAGTCCTTGCGATCATTGAGTCTTGCTGCTACTTTGATGTTAAGACACATTCTCATGTTTGGGCTGGACAAATAAACTGGGGAGGGAAGGCTCCGCTCTCGTAGTATACACATAATGGAGGGAGGGAGGCTTGCAGGAGATAGCCTTGAAGATGGAGTGTAGCAGCTTACTTACTTGTTTCAATTTTAAAGGAGGGAAGAAGTATGCATTTTGGTTGGTGTTAATAAAGCTACAGCCCAACTATCGATTTGGGATTTATTTTTCTTGTAGACTAGGATGACTATCCTCCTCCTCCTCCTTCTAAAATATCAAAGCATTTCTAGAGGAGAAGGAACACCTTTATACTTCTTTTCTTCATAAAGTCTACCCAAGCCTCCAAAAGCTACCCATCCTCTAGCCCCAAAGCACTCACATCCTTAACCAAAGTTACTAATAATGGGCAGTATCCAATATTGCAGCTGATACTCTTCTGCTGGTTCTGTTGCGCTCATGGAACTCACTTCTAACAGTAATCCTGGAAACAAGCAGGAACACTCATTTCAGGATTGCAGCAGGTCAGCAGAGCTCCGTTCTGCTCCGCTGACCTGCCCTGATCCGGAAACAAGTGCTTTGCTCATTTCTGATTGTTGCAGGATCCACTAGCTTCCTGTTATGCTAGTGGTGGGTCCCACTAGTGCACAGGCAGCATTGGATACTGCCCATTCGCTCTTAATGCTCCAAGCTGCATTTCTGAGAATTGAGTATTAAAAATGGATATGTGGCGGGTGAACAGGATCATGCTCCTGACCTTTAAGCATCAATAATATTTGCACGGGGGCATACTCCAAATGCGCATTCTGTACAGATTGTGCATTAAGGCCCTTCACATGTCAGTATACACTATTTCTAATCAATGCATGGTGTTTGGGTGGTGTGGGGAGAAACCAGCATTCCTCTCTCCACACATTCATTTTTACCCACTTTGATCAACTGCCCAGGACTAGGGACACTATCCAATAGGTGCCAGTCACACAAAAATGTATACACCTAACACAACCCTTTTAGCATTTTCTTTTTAATCACTCAAACAACCTTCCCTTCATCATCCACATGCTGTGGCCACAACGGTCAATGAACACTTTACTACATGCAGATGATGATGATGATGATGATTTTTTATGGTTTTAATTTTTGTGAACACCCAAAGTGATGGAAGTTAGATAAATGCAATATAGTTCAATCAGTGTGCTTGCCACTTTAAAAAATATAACAAGACAGATCCTTGCCCCAAGGAGCCTACAATCTGCAATGTGACACATGGAGAACAAGAGAGGAATGTGGAGGAAACCAGAGGCAGGGGTGAGGAGAGAATATATGCATTGTTTTAAGTTATGGTAGAGCATGGAAACTAAGGGACTGCTGTGTGAATCAAAATAAATAAAATTGTCTGTTGTAAAGGTGTTAGGACGTCACTTACACAAGTCTCCTCTCCTCTGAAGGGAGATTCATTTTCTTCTTTTTCTCCTACCTGGGTTACTAATAAAAACAGGAGCTTCTTAGTTCAGAATAATATGGAGGGAATAGCTGAGAATTGAATAAAAAATGGATGCCTGGGGATGCGGAAGCCACACAACAGGCCTGTCGCTATACAATAAGCAGCTGTTATTTCCAGTCTTATTGCACATCTGTTCAGCAGCTGGCAGATATCATGATTGTGTAGAGTCAAAGGGGGGAGGGAGGAAGCATCAGGGAAAGATACAAGCGCTTTTCTTGTCTTTCAGCTTGCCACCTCCTCCTGAAAGGGGATGGGGGAACAGCCATTTACATGTATGAATGTGAATTTAATTAATTTGCAAATTTAAAATTGCCAGTAGCCTCATATTGAGGCTGAGCTGAAGAAAATGCTCTGACTCCTGCTCTGCAAAGCCTTCTAGCAGCAGGGGAAAGAAGAGAGCTATCTACTAGCTCCTGCCTGAAGGGCCAATTTGATCAGCTGGAACATGATCTACATTGACAAGGCAGTAGTGCACAAGTGTCAGAGCTTTTTTTAATCAGAACTTCCCCACACCTTGTGAGTGCTTTCGAAATGTCTAGAGGCTAAGTGCAGTTTCGGGCGATGGGAGGAGGAGACGGAGAGAACCACCATAACATAAGCTACAGTATTGTAATCTCCCTCCCAGCTTCAGCAATGGCTTAAAAGCAAACACAAACATGCTCTCTCACACACACCACACACACGGTGTGTGTGTCCCCAGTTGTGCGTGTGTGTGTAGAGAGAGAGAGAGAGATTGAGATTGCTGTGGAAAGGCTGTGTGTGCGCATGCACACACACACTGTGTGTGTGTGTGTGTTGTCTTTCCACAGGAATATATGGAGGGAGTGGGGAGCCGGCCAAAGCTGGTAAGGGGGACAAAAAAGGAAGAAAAAAAAGTCAAGCAACTGATAAAATATACATGAAGGGGAACCCATTTAATTTAATCACCATAAGTAAGTTGTAAAATCACTTCATCACTTCATGTCAGATGAAATATTCAATGGCTTTGCCAGCTCTCTCCTGTTCTTTCAGCTGAGGAGACATAGAGTATCTTTGTCAGCAGAGGCAGCTGCTCAAGGGGCTGCAACAAGACCTGCCATCTGCCTAGATCTGATCAGCTCAGCTCTGATTCAGGCAAGAATCTTCCATGTGAGCAAGAAGACAGAAGCAGAGATGGGAGGGGCTGGATGAACGCTCTTTCAGTTTACACCCAAACTGCTAAAGAGCTAATTTTTCAAAACACAGGCTTCCCCAACCACCGTCACTACCCCCCACCACCACCACCAAAAAATAAAAAATGGGCTCAGTCCCTCAGGAACATCTTTAACTTGAGCCCCACTGAAAGGAAGCAATGTCTCAGTCACATGACAAAGCACCTCTGCAGTCTTACTTTACACCCATTCATCTCTATGGGAGAAGGCCCTAGTGGATTCTGTATCCAAAGGCAACCTGAGAAGTGAAAGAAGTACCTTGGAAGCACCTTGACCTGAACATGTATTTTCACATGCAAAGAGGGAAGCAAGCTACCCATTCATTGAAACCATTGCCTATGATGCTGGTGAGCAAATAATATGGCAGCTATGGGATAACAAAGATCAACGGACATTCAATAATCCACCGCTCACTGCCCACATACTCATTGTTACTCAGCGCTCTGACTAAAGCACTGCTCCTGCTCTACAGGAACTCTACAAGTTCCTGATCTACAGGAACTTCAGGCTATGTGGTAAAACTGTTCCTGCACAGTTACACTTCAAACTGCAATTAAGAGCTCCATCACACCAGCGTTATCGCCTTGATGTCTTGCCTTGTTTATCATTTTGCCCCACAACACTCATACAACAATGTCCTGCAGTTGTCTCATCTCTTCCCCTCCCTTTTCCATCTTTTTCTAGAGCAGGGGAAGTGCAATATATTTTCTCCACACGAAATAAAAGTGCCCTTTCATCTCTGTGATTGCCGTCCTCGCACTATGTTGCTTTTGTTGGGGGCAGTCCTGCTGACAAAAGAGGAGGGTGGGGCAGTTCTCCTCTAGGTTGCTGAGTCTGTCAGCCGAATAAATGGACTTGTGCTGAGCCAGTCGAAGGGACTTGTGCTGCTCCAGCCCCACCCTCATTGCCCACAGAAACGGCAAAACCAGAGCAAGGGGGGGAAGGCAACCACAGCCATCACCCGACCAGAACCAATGAATTGGAGGGGGGAAGAGAAGTGGTGGGGTGGGGCAGGTGCAATAGCAGGGGAGCAAACAACAGCAGCAATCGTGAAAGGGACCAGTGCTTGCTGCACTATTGAAACGGAAGTCAAAATCATGGGTACATACCGGGGGTGGGGGGGAGTAGGTGTGATGGAGCTGAAAAAGACTGCAGGATTAAATATACCCCATCTTTTCTTTTTTTAAAAGGGGGGAATAGCCCTCCATGCACACAGAAAACTAGATATCAGGGGGGAAGTTTTAAGTTGCATCTTCTTCTTGACATGCTGCAAGGATAATTTTTTTTAAAAAAAATGAGAAGATATTCAAGCAAGTGGTTCAGTCGAAAAATAGTTTTAGCTTGTCACTGCTGCTGTAGGCAAGCCCTCAATCCAATTTCACAGATGATACTGGGATTCAAGAGGACATTCTGATTTTAAATCAAGGAGATCCAGGTTTGGCACTGAAGAATGTCCTTGGGCAAGCCATTTGCAGCACCAATGCATTCTTTCAGACTGAGAATAGTAAAGACCTACTTCTCCAGTGCTGGTTCTAGGCTGAATAAAATAAAATAAGAAATTGCAAAGCACTCTAAACTGATACACACACACACACATACACACACACACACAAGCACTGTATAGAATTTTACTGTGGAGTGCTAATATGACGTTGTGATCAGGGTATCATCAGAGAACTCCACAATAAATTGCACCTTATGGGCCACTGCATTGTAAAAGGGCGTGGTAGCCTTGTGATCCTGAGCCGTGTGCTTTTTTGTTGCATTCATTCTGTTCCCATGTGCTTTTGTTGCCAGCAGCAAGCCTGCAAGTGGTAATAGCGTTTACTCAGATGAGAACTGCAGTCCCTGTCTCCCAGCCGGTACTTCAGAGGGCAGGGGGAAAGCTGATGCCATCTCCCTGCCTCCCTTGCTCAGATATATCATTATCTGGCCCTCCGAGAGTTGGATTCATACATGTGAAACGTTGGGAACGCTGACCTGACGTCTGAAGGAGAATTAGCCTCCAAATTACTAGGCACTTGGAACCACACACTTTCATTTCCTTTGAGCATTATAGCCACTTTATGAAGGCTGCCTGCCTATTTCTTTGGCATAACATCTATAATAGCTCATCTTCTGCTATTTCTTCTCTCTGCGGTTTCAGAGAACGCTATTCAATGTGCTGAGCACTTTTTCACTTTTAATCTTTCTGTGGCAATTCCTTTCTAGTTTTGGCTGCTCTTCAAACCATACAGCCCCAACGTTTTTCGCACTCAACAAGATGCATATCCTTAGCCCACTCCTTTTGTGTCTCTCGGACGGTGTGAAAGCATCCTTCATTGCCATTGTTGTTGTCTTCTGGTTTACAGGCCAGCCATTTTCTAACTAAAAGCTATAAAATGTTCTAGAGTGGAAAGAGTAATTGCAGTTGAAAATAATTTACACTATGGTGCACTAATGTAACATGGTGATTAGGTTGTCCTACAAAGTCTTAAAAATTCAAGTTACCAGTGGAAACTATGAAACATAGAATGAAAGTAGATTTTCTCATAAAACTGTATTGGGTTGTATTATTAAACTGCACATATGGAGATTGCACAGCACTGGAACATAATTAAGGTCAGCTACAAAACTAGCACACTGGTGTGTGGTACCTAGCTCTCTCCTAAAGAAATTGGCTCTCTTGAGGCTAGAGGTTTCATGGAACCTATGTCTTATATGCTATTTGGTATCTATTTATATAAAATTATGATTAATCTCTTCCTAAGTCACTTTATCCCAGCAATACTTTTAGAAAAGCACATTTTGCTAAATGCATTTTTCTAAGTTTCTACTTTACTGTTTAACTTACTTCATTTCCTTTGATAACACTATGACTAGATCTACAATACTGCTTTATAGAGGTACTGAAGTGCACTGATAACTGTTGGGGCACTTCACACATTCCATACACCGCCTTTGTAGTATTACTCCTTTTTATTCCATACTATCCAAAATACCACAATAAATGTCATTGTGTGTCCAACGAGGTATAAATGTGCAAGAGGGATATAGCACTACCATGACGATATCGTAATGATTTCACTCAAGGTGTAGATCTGGCCCAGCTGTTTTTATCTAAAAACTAGACACAATCTCTTCCTTGGTTTATGTTGATTCATTGCTTTCTTCTGTTTTTATTGGTACCTTGTTGATAAACTCCACAAGAAGACTGTGAATTAAAACTGTATTAGAGAACTTCAAAAAGGAGTTGTACTGTTGTGTACTTTCACTCCTTTTTGGAATCAAACTAGATAAGATCTTATTCATGTTGTTTGACCTTGCGTGGCTGTTTTCTTTTTACAAATTTTGTTTGTATGTTTAAAAGATTTTTAAGCTGCCTTTAAGGCAAGACCCTTCCAAAGTGACATGCAAAATTTAAAAACCCAATAATAATATAATCAAAATTACCCATTAAAAGCAGATAACAGCATACATACAATGGCACCCAATAAAATCCCAACTAAATCATAGCCCAAGGAAAATAAGTAAGGTCTTTAGGGCATGCTTGAAGACTTGCATTGGTGGGGCATAGCACACACCAATTGGAACAGAGTTCCACAAGCAGGGGGCACTACGAAGGAGGTTCTATCCCTTGTACCCACTGGTCTAATTGCTTAGGCAGGACAGGGCGCAAGCAGGTCCTGTGATGTTAATCTCAGAATGCAGACAAATGATATGGATGAAGGCAATTCTTCAAGTAATCTGGACCCAAACCATTTAGGGCTACCAGCAATATGAAGCAGCCAAGCTGGATAAGAACCAGTCCAAATGCAGAAGGGGGATCCTCCCATTGCTAGTAGGTCCTGATCGAGCTTGGCCATGTTGTCTATGTGTGTGGGGTTTTTTTTAAAAAAAGAAAAAAACATCAGCCACATCAAACAAACAATATAACATCTAGTTTGATCCTTACTCTGTAGGTATGCTGTGGATCACCAGTGGTGTTTGGCTTCATCTCTACCCACATTGCCTTGTGCTGAAAAGAACAATTTGTTGGCACTCAGCTACAGTGGAGTGAGACACTGGAAAATTGAGAGGAACAAGTTTTAATATTTGAAGTCCAAACTTCAGAACTGTTCCTGAGAAACACTTTATTAATATTATGTTCAGTAGTGGCATGAGCTACATGGGGAACCAGGAAAAACCACAAAGCTCAAATCTAGTCTCCTATCTGGTTCCATTGCTGCAAGGTATGACAGTGGAAGGACAGAAGACAGCAGAGTATAGACCAGATGATGGTTCCTCATTTCTATTGCTTCACTCCACTGTTAACTAAATGCTATCACTAAAAAAGAACAAAAAAGGAAGCTTCCCTCGTTCTCAAAACATTGTATGGATGATACAGCCAATCACTACCCAAAAAGGGCCAGCATGAGCTACAGTCTAATCAATGAAGTCTCTGAGTGAGGATGCATAAGACTAGAATTCTTCTCTGTAGATACCTCATATAGTTTGATGGGACATAGACAAATGTAATAACAAAGCAAGAAACAATGGGGAAAACCATACAGATTTCCAAATGAGATGAGGGGGGTGATACGTCCAGGTTTCCCAAAAATTCCAACTTTCCATTAAACCTAAGAGCAGCTGGTATCCCTACAGAGAAAACAATCACACTAGATCCATCTTTTATGTTTTCAAATCACTCTCCTCATAAGAACTCATGCTATGGCACTAAAATGTGTTATTTGAAGGAGGTGAAACTATCCTATTCTCAGATCCTACCTTTAATATCAATATTGATTAAACCAATTAAGGGAAATGCTCTTAAAAAAATATTGCTGGGTTGTGCATTTCCAGTTTTTGCTGGGTTTTACCATTACATTTAAACCTGGGAAGTTCTTGACAATGTAGTTATGAAGCTTCAGTGCTTACTTGTGGCCTTGTTTCTTTTCTCTCGGTTTTTTTAAAGAAAATATTTAGACTTTAAGCGAATTCATCTACCTAAAATGGATGGTTAGCTTTCACTTTCCTGTGAGAAATTATTCATATACAAGAAGCAGCCCCCTCCTCACCTCTTATCAAGAGCTGGAAACTCTTCATCTCATAGAAATTGCTTTCCTGGCATCAAAGATGCTGGATTTGCTAAGGTCAATACACTTAAATGTTCTTTAATGGCACCTGGAGCTTAGATTCAATTGCGTCCTTTAAAAAAGAAAGAAAAAGAAAACAGACACATTATTCATCACTTTTCATCATGAGCAATGCTGCTAGAAAATCTAAAACCTAACACAGAACCACTGTTGAAAGCTTGTGTGGACCCAGGGGACCAAATGTCAGACAAGATGCCAGAAGACCTGAGCTTAAATACCAGGAGAGCTATGGCATCATTGGGTGGCTTGGGAAATTGCCATTAAGAAAAACACCCAACTCTTTCAAACATTCTCTGGATGCCTGGAGGGAAGAGATCAGGATTGCACTTGCTGTCCCCTATGCTGACATCCATGACGGTGTGAATAGGGAAACAAATTGTACATACGTAGCCATATTCATGCTGCAGCCTTTGCTCCTATTGTTGTACAGTAATTCAGACATTTCGATGAATGCACAGAGGTAAAAGCAAGATGAAGGGCCACTATCATGGTCATGCATTCATGTTATGGTTATTTGGGATCTTTAAAAAAAATCTGGAACAACCACCACTTCTTCTCTCTGGCCTTCCTTCATCTCACATCAGTCCGCTGGTCTCTGTCCACCACTCTGCCGCTAAGATCATCTTCTTGGCTCGCCACTCTGACCATGTCACTCCACTTCTGAAATCTCTTCATTGGCTTCCAATTCACTCCAGAATCCAATATAAACTTCTCCTGTTGACCTTCAAAGCTTTTCACAGTCTAGCTCCTGCCTATCTCTCCTCTCTCATCTCACACTATTGCCCCGCTCGTGCTCTCCGCTCCTCTGATGCCATGCTTCTCGCCTGCCCAAGGACCTCTACTTCCCTTACTCGGCTTCATCCTTTTTCTTCGGCTGCCCCTTACGCCTGGAAAGCTCTTCCAGAACACTTGAGAACTACAAACTCAATCACAGCTTTTAAAACTCAGCTAAAAACTTTTCTGTTCCCTATAGCTTTTAAATACTGAGTTTGTTCTGACTCTATACTGTTTAGCTTCACCCTACCCAGTGCCTCTTTACACTTCCCTGTGCCTGTTTGCATTCTCTTTCCCTCCTTATTGTTTACTACAACTTTATTAGATTGTAAGCCTATGCGGCAGGGTCTTGCTATTTACTGTGTAATCTGTACAGCACCATGTACATTGATGGTGCTATATAAATAATAATAATAATAATAATAATAATAATAATAATAATAATAATAATAATAATAATAATACACTCTGCTCACTCAAAAGGAGATCTTCATATTAGTTGAAGTTGTGTGTGACTTAATTGCCGTAATTTACTCTGCTCCCCAAATTTGTAACTTCAAAGATTTTAAGATTTATTTATTTTGACAGTGATTAACCATATAGTAAGAGTAAAATAAGAACAATGGTGGGAATGGGTATTCCCAAGTTTTCAAAGCCTTGCCCAACCTAACTTCAGTTGCCTACTAAGGTCCAGCATTCAATTTCACCAGCATCCAGCCAAATGCCTGATGGAAGCTTACAAGCAGGACATCAGAGTGATGGCCATTCCTACCATCTTGTATTCAAAGCTGGACAGTCTCTGAACATGGAAATTCCATTGCTCTATCACAGCTAATAGGGCCTTTCTCAACAAACCTGTCTGACCATTGGGGAAAAAATCATCTAAAGTAATGCCTGATCATCATCCTATTGTGTGGCAGAGGATCCCAGAAGTTTAACAATGTATTGTATGAATAGATAGATAGATTTCTGACTGTCCCAAATGTCCTGGAAATTGATTTCAATGGGCAATCTGTAAAATGTTTGACTAGCAAGTTCAAGGCCTTTTTCTTTCTGCCTTCTTACAGCTTGTCATCTTTCAACTGGATTTGAATCCAGCTGTCCTTCAAATGGGGGATGCCTTCAAAGAGAGAACTGTGCTTTTGAAAGTAGGACACATGGCCACCCGATGGAACTTCATCAGTAGATCAGGCTAAAGGCAACAGCTTTAGACAATTCTTTACAGACTGCCCCACGCATGAGAAATATACTCTGGCTTTTCATCAAATCTCACCAGGCAAGAAGTAAAAGGCACCTTCCCCAAGCTAAAGGAATCAGAATGACCTGCCCCACCAAGCGGACAGTCAATTAACATGTACACTTGCCAAGCTACTCTGCATGAAGAAACCTGCTGCCTGTCGCCTTGCATTCTTGAACACGGGGAGGGGGAGGAGAGCAGCTGGGGCAGCTGCTTGTACACACTGTGTGACAGCACCCTCTCCAGAGGCCTGATATTATTACAGCCTGCACCTCTCCTCATGTTGAATTAACTTGTTCTGACTGTGTGACAGTTCTGACGACTACACAGGCTGATGCAAGTGGCTCAGGTCACATGCTGCCGCATGCATGGACTGTCACTATAACTGTGCCACTAAAACTAGACAAAACCTTGTCAAGGGAGATAAACTTCTCAGGAGACAGAGGTAAGTGACTCAACTCACAGCACAGCTTGCAAGGTTTTGTTTAGTTCAAGGACAGTATCCACTGACAGGAGAACTGGATATAGGCAGGAAGGCACATACACACACACACACACACACACACACACACACACACACACTCAAATAGAGGGGGGAATACATAAAAAGGAAAGACTTCAATGCAAGAGCAGAGCTGCTTACTAGGGATTTGCTGTCAACAAAGCAAATAAAGGAGCCAGGAAAATAAACATCCCCATTTCCAGCATCTACCCACCCTCTCAGCAAAGTCTTGACAAGACATATGTCATCCACATTGCAGAAGGGCCTTCAACTCTCTGATTCTCCACAGAAATTAAGAAAGCATTATTAAGCTAGCATGGATTTATACACACACAAATTTCCCCACAGGCTTTCCGTTCTGCTGAAGGTCACCCAGTTCTTACTCAAGCCGCCTCCATCATTCAAGGCACTGGCTGGACTCCTGTCAGAACCCATGTCAGGAAAAATGCTGAACATGTCTTCTTTTTTTTTTAATTCTCCATCATACATCCAGTCGGAGGTTTTGATTGAAAACCTGTCTCCCTGTTGTTAGGGGCACAAACGAATGGCAGCGATGTGCTGACAAACGTGCTCCCAAGTCTTTCAAATCACTCCAGGGTTAGAAATCATCTTCTGACTGTGTGTTCTTTTCCTATGTGAAATGGATTAGCGGTCCCTAACAGCCCATCATAACAACATTAGCACTAATTGAGTACATTATGCCAGTCACAGTCCAAAGGGAATGTCGTGTATAAACCTCAGCCCTAGAGGTAACATCTTGAAGTCTTGCAACGGCAGGAGTGAAAGGAGGAATTTGCATGTGTTTCCCCATACTAAACCTCTTACAAGGTACTAGAACACAAAGCTACGGAATCAATCTGTTTCAAAACTTACTTCTTGGTTAAAAGGGGGAAGCGGAATGGGATTGAAGAACCCCTGTTGACCAAGCCCTCAACTATTTGAGCCCTGCCTCTCTAGCATCATAGGCACTCAGTCAACTGTAGTCTGCTTATTACTGGTCCAGGAACTCCATTCAGGTGGGCTGTGGAAAGTTTGTGGAAGAGTTGAAATATCTCTACTTAGCCCAGCACTTGATTACTCTTTTTCTGATGATGGAGACAGAGGCCATCTTGACCATGGCCAGATTATCGAACAAGCTAATATGGCCATTGTCTAGGGTTCACATTTTTCATAATACAGTGCTGGTGCAATCTGCTAGTTTCATAACACAATGCCGGTGCAAACTACTAGTGACTACATAATCACTAGTAGTTTGCACAGTTTGACTATGATACACTGAAGAAAGGAAATCTTATTAAAATAGAAACTGTGTGCTTTGTATTGGCAATTGATTTCAGTGGGCAAATTGCTGACCAGGTACTATCAGTATCAATTCAGGACACATGACACAAGCCCCTCTCTATAGAGCCACTCGTAAGGCCTTCTTCATTAGCCCCCTTCTTACAATTATCAGGGCCATCCCACTGCCCCCCCATGTGCCCATGGCCCTGCTCTCAACATCAACACATGAGATATGGATATCTACAGAACTAAAGCCAACTCATATAAACCTCTAAAGGTGTAGACTTCCCTGGGATCTGGGGCCCAGATGGTGCAGGGTTACATCTCCAAGGGATTCCTTTGTCCATAGAAATCTACATTATAGGTTTATCCCCTGGAGACATCCATGATTAATGCATGGATGTTGGAGGCAGGCTGGCGAAGATATGTGACCTCATGGGTGGGGCCTCTCTTCTGGCAATTATGTAACACGTATAACCCTTCACCAGGATGGCCATTTGTGAATTGCCAAAATGAGGAGATGAATCATCAAAAACTAGGACGAACGAGGACACCCATCTGCACAAAACTTGCATATGCTAATGTATGTGCATAAATGCACTTTAAGAAATAATTATAATAATTTCAATAGAAATACAATATATCTTGCCACAGTGTGGAAGACCATGACCAGGTGACCAGTGGGCCTTGCTCAGCTTGCTATCCAGGTGCTGCTGATGGGCAACTTCAAGGCCAGCTCTCCCTTCGGATGGTGCTTTATATTTATGCTGGTCTTGAATTGCACAGCCCTTCAAATAGAAGGCACCTTCAAACAGAGGACAATCCCCAGCCAGTCCTTTACTGAGGACTGTCCTGTGTAAAAGAGGTCACGGGGCCATCCTGACATAATCTCTCCAATAGCTTCTGCTCCCATTTGCCATCCTTCTTCTGGGGAAACATCAACCCTTAACCAGGCCAGTATTCCTCTCTTCTTTACACACCCAAAAAACATCTGCACATTCTTTAATTAGTCTACCCTCAGCTGCCTCATAAGCAGTCACAGTCCAGTGGTTGTGACAAAAGGAGGAGCAAACAATGTTGAGCTCAGGCTGCTTGGTGAATCCTATGGTGTCAGGCTGTGATTATCCGGAATAAGGGACAAGGCTTGACAGAAGGGAACATACCTGGCATATCTACTTAGGAATGATGATATAACATGGCAGTTAATCTCACAGGTTGCATAACTATCAGCCTTCTCTGACACCATAATTGTCTATCATTGCAAAACAAGCTTACTTTAAAAAAAATATGCCCTGTGGTATATATACACAGAGTTTCCATTGCATCAGCAGGTGGGCAGTATTCCGGCAAGGTACCAAGACTCAGTTCTCGAATCCTGTTCCTAGTGAATGCTTAACTGCGCCCTATAAATCAAAACCAGTAAACTAAATTCAATCCCAAGCCAAGAAAAAATCTTTTCTCCTGCTTTACAGGGCTTATTAAAGTGAGACATTAGCCATGTTCAGATGCTAAGTTGTGAAAAAATAATTGTGTCTAGTGAGGAGGCATCACAACTGCACATGTGAGCTAGTTTTTGGACTTTGAAGTGAATTAATGCAAACCTGCCCCCTTCCACACACACACACACACACACACACACACTTATTTATTTTAGAAAAATTATAAACCACTTTTCATTTTTTTTTAAAAAAAAAATCCCAAAGCTACTCCCAAAATAAAATCATTACAAAATACAATAAAACTAATTAATAAAATAATTTTAAAAATGCTAAAATAGTAAAATATGTCTTTAAAATCACTAGGGGCAGCTGACAATGCTACATTAGGAAAATGTCTGGAGAAAGAAGTATCTTCATGTGTTTACATGTGTCATTTCTACATAAAATATCTGAAAAGGAATAATATTTTCAAGTTATAACTCACTGCCACCTCATATTTCTCTAGCCTTTCCCAGCTAGGCCTACCTTTCTTTGAAAGTTAGATTTCTGTTAATTTAATTAGCAGTTGGTATTATCTTTGAATTTGATTTTAAGTGACAGGGTGATTTAAAATTTCCTCGCTAATATATATATAAAAAACATTTTTATCTAGTGTGCCTGCAGAGGACCCAACCCATATCTAAAAAGCCCCTCTGCCCCAACCCAGATCAGGCCACCTGTGCCTACTTTAGAGTAAAATAAAATAAAATAATATGTAGCTGCTAGATACTGATTTAAAGTAATGCCTGCTTTGACCCTACGAAACATTTTAACATTCTTTTGTCAGATCTCATAGAGATCCAACTCTCATATATATGAGAGTTGGATCACTATGAGATATATATATCCCCAATGGTTAAATGTCATTTTCTTTTAATAATGTATGTGTTTATATACTACAATCGGCATGCATGTCATTTTAGTGTGTAACATACTTTGTTGTCATTTTGTTTGTTTGTTTTATAAAAGAAAAGTTCCTTGACACAAGGAGAGACCTGGAATCGAAATGTATATGTGCAAAACACTTTTTTACTGAAACATTCTTAAGCTGCTTTCCCACCAGCACAAAATGATTGAAATTAAAGAAACAAAAAATATAAGCAAAAATAATAAATTATGAATCAAAATAAAAGCACATCAAAACAGAGCAGCCTGTGTGTGTGTGTAGGCTTGGCAAAAGAGGAATGTAATAATAATAATAATAATAATAATAATAATAATAATAATAATAATAATTTTATTCTTTACATTCTTCACCCTCTGGATCGAGGCGGGGAACAACACTGAATACAGCTTTTTTGAAAAGACAACAAGGCTGGAACTGTCCTAACCAGTTCTGGAAAGAAGTTCCAAGATTTTGGGGCTGATGCTGAAATAGGCCAACCACAGCCATATAAATGTGTCGTATGGAAGGAACATGGAGCATTGGAGCAAGGCTGAATGACTGGCTCTTAGTGGGCTCATGTGGGGAGATTTGCATGGTTTCATTTCAGTGCTTCATGAAAGAAATGAGTTAGAGTCCCCTTTAGAGATTTTCCTCCACTTACTCAGTGTGTGGAGGGGGAACACATGGTACCCCCCAAACATTCCCATCCCACCACCTCAACCCCCATAATTCACATGTTGAGGTCAAAAGTACCTGAAGGAGAGTTCTTTGTGTGTTTGGCTAAACACACTTAGAACCCTCCATGCGATCAGAAATGTTGTGCAATTGGGCTGGCTGATTGTATGGGCGTTCTAGGTGTGTTCTGCCTAACATGTGACTTCACAAACCTCAGAGATGGACCCAGCAGGGAGAATGATGTTGGGAGGTGGGTTCCCAGACACGGCAACATAACACAACCCCAACACATGATGTTTGAATGCATGGAGGAAAACCTCTGAAGGGAACTTATAAGGAAGAAAGCATTATTATTATTATTTATTTATATAGCACCATCTATGTACATGGTGCTGTACAGCGTAAAACAGTAAATAGCAAGACCCTGCCGCATAGGCTTACATTCTATTAAGATCATAGTAGAGCGATAAGGAGGGGAAGAGAATGCAAACAGGCACTGGGTAGGGTAAACAGGCACAGGGTAGGGTAAAACTAACAGTATAACAGTATAAAGTCCAAACAGCATCAAGTTTTAAAAGCTTTAGGAAAAAGAAAAGTTTTTAGCTGAGCTTTAAAAGCTGCAATTGAACTTGTGGATCTCAGATGTTCTGGAAGAGCGTTCCAGGAGTAAGGGGCAGCAGAAGAAAATGGACGAAGCCGAGCAAGGGAAGTAGAGACCCTTGGGCAGGCGAGAAGCATGGCATCAGAGGAGCGAAGAGCACGAGCGGGGCAATAGTGTGAGATGAGAGAGGAGAGATAGGAAGGAACTCTGGGACGGAACTCCCTATATATGGCATAGCAAAGTGTGACTGTTGGATCCGTATTGGAGGGAATACAAGGCTGAGACTGTAAAATTAGAGGGGCAAAGGTCACAAGAAGGGATATGATGGGAAATTAGGGTAAAATTATAACATGGAGCAAAGTCCTGGAGAGTTTTTTATTATGATGATTTTGTTCTTAGATAGATTTATTGTAATATACATTCCACCAGAAATACATATTTGTAATTTAATTAACACAGGGCTAGATCCTGGCTAAATTAGTCATGCTTAGTTTCCATTGAAATCAATGGGAACTAATATAGTCTGGCTCCAGGTGTGAGTGTGTGCGTGCGCGCACACGCGCTTTAAACCTAAGAATCCTGTATGATCCTTCAAGCATATATCCAGGGAGATTAATGGACCACAGTTTCCTATCTGCAAAAAGAGGAGTATTAAATTATTTACTTCATCAGGTTGATGTGAGGATAAAATGAGATAGTGGATGTAAAGCACTTTGTGCATTTTAAAGTGCATAGAAATTATGTACAGTTCAAGAATAATTTTCCTTCAGTGTTTCCCACTTTAACCTCTAGAGTGCCAACTGAATTCTGAATTTTTTTTATGGTTAGTCCCTTAAAACGTATGTATCTTATATAGCCAGAGGGCACCATTTCTGCCAAGTGGACAAATTTAAGGTTGGACCTGGTTGTTAGTCAGACTTAGAGCAGATCCACTGAAATCAATAAGCCTGTCTATCAGGGCTGGCCCACCCATTAACCAGTAGGAGCTGCCCACATGAGATGGCGGACCTGAAAGAGTGGCAAATTGCACCATTTCTCTGCCCCCAGCCCAGCCCCTAGCCCCCCCCCCAGTAAGAAAGCAGCTGGTGGAGCAGTTCGCAGCAGCCACCACTGGCCTTCTGTTGCTCCGGGGCTCTGGGATATCTAAGCCAGATCTCAAGCCACTCTTCCTCCTTGACATCACCATGCAATTCTCCCTCTCCCCCTGCTACCATCACCCCCAACCCATGCAGTAGAAAACAGTGGCCTCTCCAGCCTGGTACGGGTGGGTTGCATGGTGGCAACAGAGAGGGAGGGTTGTATGGCTGTGGTGGCTCAAGCTCTGCTTCAGGCAGTGCGAGAACTCATGCCAGGCTGGTGATCTAGAATAGTTGTGCTGGCAGAGACAGAGAAGGGGCTGAGGAGGCCATTGGAAACATCATATCCTCTCGTCTCCCCTCCCCACCCACCAAAGTGCCCCCTTGCAGATTTCTGATGTCCTCCAAGGTTGCTTTTGCAACCTCAGAAAGCAACCAGCATGGTTCTTTCCATGGTAACTACAAAGGGGAGGGAGATTTGGATTCCAGAGTGCCCTTCTGAGATTGTAGCAATGTCAACAGCCTCGGGAGGTGGGGGGAGCTCCAAAGAATCCTATGGTCTCTGTGACATTCTTTTGGGACCATTGGATTGCTCCTTAAGATGCCAGAGAAGTAGGTTGAAAACTGCTTTTCTTCTTCCTTTGTGTAACACATCATGGGAAGCATTAGATAAAATACTCTTTTATATCCACTTCAGATCAAACTGCATTCCTCATGGGGTCATAGAGCAGTGATTGTTGGATTTCTAACAAATTAGAATCTCTAGCAGTGCATATGCAAATGCTTGAAAAAGAGGTTGTCTAAATATATGGTTGGTAACCTTGCTAACGGTTGATCAGTGCTGAATCACATCTGAGGGTGATATCCCTTCCTGACTAATAGCAATTTCGGGGGGGGGGGGTTATTTATTTATTTATTTATTTATTTATTTATTACACTTATATACCGCTCCCATAGCCAGGGCTCTCTGGGTGGTTTACAGAAATTCTAAAATTGAGATAAAAACAAGTATACAAAGTTTAAATTCTAAAACACGGAACATACACACATAAAGCATTAAAAACCGATTAAAAAACTAAACATGTGGGTGATTAGGATGTGATTAGAATTACTTTGTGGAGTCAGCACAGGAGCAAAGGGTTAAAACACATCTCCTGATATACAAGGTGCAAATGGAGAGGGGGGTGCCATTTATTATATTTAAATTTTTTAGAAAGAAAGACACGGGGAACTCAAATAATGAGACTCCTATATCATATACATATCATGTAGCCTTCTGATGCCTCCTCATGTCCCTGGATTGAGGCCAAACCGTTTAAAGCTCCTGAAAGTTAATTATGCTTCTTAATGCATACTTTTAGCCACTCAGAAATGGTTAATGAACTTTTGACTATTAATGTTTCTGCTGCAAAAAGAATCTGAGTCATAATCTGCCCTTGACCATTTTTACGGGTTTCAGTAAATTAGGCAAGAACCATGTAGATTTTTAAAAGATTTGATTTTAAAATTGCAAGGTTATTAGATGTTAGCAAAAAGAAACTCTGGGAACTGAGTTAGCTATATTATGATCATTATTATTATTATTATTATTATTATTATCTTTAAAAGGTGGAGTGAAATTTTGCTGAATTTTTCATAGATTCTCAGAGAATAGCTATTCTAAAATAATGGGACAGTTTCCATGGAGTAGAATAATTGTACAAACAACCTTAGTCTGTCATTTTTATTTGTTTTGCTTCTTAAAATCAGGCCTTTTACAATCTCTTACAAAAGCAAAACAAGTGAAGAAAATGAAGAAATAGACAACCGTCCTCCCCTCTCAAGATCTCAATCGATGTATGTATTTCTTGTATCCCTAACTTGAGGATATTTAATTTTCTGCCTCTTGGAGATACAGAATGGGATGTTGGTGGGGGGGGGAACCTTGCTAACAAATGTGCATGCAGAAGACGGGATAGCATCAGGGAGTCCTCCTCTTTTTCACAGTAATGGATCACATATTTTCAGAATGTTACATTGCCTTTGCTATTTAGTAGCAATAGATCACCCAAGGAGCCTGATAAAGTCGACATCCTCCTGGGTTTCATTCCCCACACACATAAAGTATTGCATAAAGTAGACACATTTGTCTGCAGCCATTTGTTTCCTTCAGAGCAGAAAACAAACTGAAAAGTTAATACACGCAGAGCTCGATTTAAGCCATACCTCACCCAAGTAAACCCTCATTTAAAGCTGAGAAAGACCCAAAACAATTTCTTTCCCTTGTGGCACATAATACAAAGGCCAGTCAATAATATGTCAGAAAATCTGGGGTGAGGGGGGGAAGGAAGGGAGAGAGAGAGAGAGAGAGAGAGAGAGAGAGAGAGAGGGAGAGGGAGGCTTACCAGTCCTGAACAGCCATCACACACACACACACACACACACACACACACACACACACACACACACACACACGCACACTGCTGTTTTAGTTTTTTTTTTTTCCTTTTATTGGAGCACAGTAATTAACAAAATGGAAATGACACTCACCCTGTCATGGGGCTTGATCCACTCCCCACTCTCCCTCATTCCTCACCATGCTTGTTTCCCCCCTTAAACAGAGTGAAGGATATATGACAGGTCAGTAACTTGTGTTCCATTTTACAGCTTGAGTCATTCGCTTGTCTTAGGGCCAAACTAGCCATAACAATGTGCAAAACCACATCTCTTTCTCTCCCTGCCCCAGTTCTGACTAAAATTGTATCTTAGAAAGTGCTGTTTGCATTTCAAGGAAAGCCCACCGATGGCTGGTATTTACATAGGCAGATCTGTGCACTTTAATTACATTCACTCAATTAATGTCACATCTAGTTTTGCCCTGAGCAACCCAAAGGATATTCTCTAATGCCAAACTTTTTTTTAAAAAAAAAAGCTTTGAAATTATGGGGGGAGAATACTTTACAATTAATTGAGCAAAGACTGGCATAGCCTAATCAAGTCATAGACAAGGAGTTCCTAGCACTACCCTAGCACTGTGCATCTATTTTATCTTTTCATCCTTAACTGTTATTTTTCCTAGAAAGAAAAACATGGAAAAAGTAATAGGTGAGGATACAAATTAAAGATGACGATGTCTAGACCTCCAAAGAATTCTATGAATGAGAATTGTACAATAAAAGCCTCCTGGTCCTCATTTCGTTGGCTTAAAATTAGTGACTATTTATTTATGTGTTTATTTATTTATTTGCAACTTTTATATACCACTCCCTATCTGGATTCAGAGTGGTGAACAATAAAAGTTGAGAAGATAACAGAATAAAACTCCATATTAAAATTGTTATTTTAAAAACAGAATACCAATTACAACCATGGCTGATCAGACAAGAAAGGCTTCCTGAAATAAAGATGTTTTCAGAAGGTGCTGGAAACAACAGCCTGCCTGACCTCCAGGGCCGGAAAATTGCAGAGAAAGGGGGCCATCACACTGAAGGCCCTTTTCCGGGTGGACTCCAATTAGGCTATATAGGTCCATCCAGAACCACCAGGAGCATGCCCTCTGATGAATATGGTTTCAACTAAGGCCTTAGCTAGACCTAAGGTTTATCCCGGGATCATCCCACGATCGTCCCTGCCTGCTCCTGGGATCCCCTGTGTGCCATTTACATGAACAGGGATGACCCCGGGACGATCCCGGGATAAACCTTAGGTCTAGCTAAGGCCTCAGACCACACAGCATTATGTGTGTGGGGGGGAGAGAGAGTGTGAAATCAGAGTGAAATGATCTTCATGTGCCTATTTTGCAAGCCTTGAAAGGACTGGACCAGCATTACCTGTTTCTTGGGATAACAAGGTTAGATGGCTTGCAGTTGCATGAGGAGGATCCAGATCCAATCCTTGGCATCTCTAATGAAATGGATCAGGAAGCAGGTGATGTCAGAGACCTTTGCTGGGGACAGCAACTGCTGGACAGAGTAGACACTAGATGGATAAAAATTGACTTGGTACAAAGCAGCTTCTTGTGTTCTTGGGTACCATATGAGATGTGATGTGAAGTAATGTGGTGGTGGTGGTGTCTGTGCTGTTTGGACTGCGCTGGCTCTTCCACACTCAGAAGCATTCCCCAGAGCTTGGATTTACAAGATTGTTAGGAGAAGACAGTGTGTTTAAAATAGGGCTGTGCAGCCATCTCCTGATCCGCCTCGGAGGCCAATCCAGAGCCCCTGAAGCAGCCCCAGGGATGCCTGACCTGCCTTGGCACCTAAGCTGAGGCAAGATTCGGGCCCTCCGAGGCGACTCGGAGTTTTCTGGGTGCCGGCTGCGCAGCCGCGTTGTGCAGCCAGCACCCAGAAAAGGCTCACGCCACCCACCCCACCAGTCTCCTTACCTGCTGCCTTCATCACCGCTGCCATCTTTCTTCTGGCAGCTTCCAGTGCTGCCGCCAAAAATGACTGGAAGTAGGCCGCACAATTTTAAGAAATTGTGCAGCCTCTGCTAATTAATACCACTATGGCCACCGTAGTTTGTGACCATAGAGGTACATAGAGGAAGCCACCATAAGAAAGATAGCAGCAGTGACAGAGGCAGCAGGTAAGGAGACTGGCGGGGGGGCTGGGGGCTGGGGCAGGCTCTGAAGCGCCAAGGCAGCCTGAAGCTTCAGAGCCAATTGGCTTCGGGCCACCTCAGCCTTCACCTGAACTGCCTCGGATCTGGTTCGGAAGTGTCCAAATCACCCTGATCCACTTCGGATTTGGGGTTCAGATCCGAGGCAGTGCACAGCCCTAGTTTAAAACATGGGAGGGGAATCTCTGGTCACATTCAGCCTGCTGAGCCTTCCTTGGTTTCTCCAGTGGGTGGGCATGGCCCCCAAACTCTGCCCCCTGGAGGAATCCCCACTGTTCATTCTAATCTCTGAGATATCAGTGGGGGATGCAGGCAGGATGGGAACCTTCCTCCAGCCACAGGTTCCCATCCTGCCTGCATCCCCATCCTGCCTACATCCCCATCCTGCCTGCATCCACAGCAGCTTCACTCACACAGCATCTTCCCCATTGGGAAGGCAGCTTGCAAGCAACGCATCCCTGAAAGAGGCAGCGGCTGGAGGAGCACACCAGCCACCAGCTCAGCTAGGGGACACTTCTCCAATGTGGGAAGCCAGCGAATAGCAAAGCAGGGTCCAGGGTGACATGTCAGCCACAGGACACATCAGCAGGGAACCAAATAATATAATTCACACACACACACACACAATTTCATTGAGCTCATCAAGGGCTGAGTGGGGAGTCATCTGTATACACACACACACACACACACACACACACACACACACCCTAAGGGCCTTCCTAGACGAGGCCTTAGCGCTCATTCTGACCCGGCTTCCCTGCTGTGCGTCCAGATGACGCACAGGGGAATCCGGAGACAGGCCGCGCTGAGGCCTCCTCCAACGCGCCATAAGCGAATTCGCTTATGGTGCGCCTTTTCCCAAGCTCCGGCCTCAGGCCGGAGCTGGGGAACGTCTAGGGACTTCCACAGCTTTTCGCGGCTCCTCGCTTACTCGCGAGGAGCCGCGAAAAGCCGCAGACCTGCCTGGCACAGCGCTCATAGGAGCGCTGTGCCCATCGGCGGGGGGGCAAAGGATGGGAGGGGGGGGTGGCAGGGGGGGTGGCACGGGGGGAGGGCGGGTGCGATCGTGCCGCCCGAGCTCGGGCAATGCCTGGCATGGGGCAGCATTGCCCGGGCAATGCCGCCCCATGCCAGGCATTGCCCGGGCGGCGCATGGCGCGATCGCACCCACCCTCCCCCCGTGCCACCCACCCTGCCACCCACCCTCCCATCCTTCGCCCCCCCCCCCCCCCCGTAAAAATAAATAAAAAAAACCCTTACCTTGTCCGCTGTCTTCGGGCCGCACCCGGCCCCTTTAAAATAAAAAAAATGGCGGACGCCGCAGGGATGCGACGTCCCTACGCGTCCGCCGTCTGGTAGCCTGGGGGAGGCGCGCTAACGTCAGCGCGTCTCGGTTCCGCCTCCCTGCCGGCGTAAGCCGGCAGGTCTAGCAAGGGCCTCAGTTAGCTGCCCACCCCTGGTTTAATCCAATTTGCAAAATACAGCAGCCCTATACTTCCACACACATGCACACATGATCACTAGAATCACCTCATGTTAGGAAATGGTGTCATGTGACTGAGCCTAAACAGGTGCCTGGGATAATAGGCTCTCTGGGGAAATCTGGGAAATCCAATTGAGAAAGGTTTTGCTGTATTTAGCTTTTGATAGCTAGCAAGAAAAAAGTCTAATGCTTGCATCAGCATGTAGCCAATTCTCTCTCTCCTTGCCCTCTCTCTCTCTCTCTCTCTCTCTTCCTCTTAGTTGTCTGATAATGTAACCATTTCCTGTTGTAAACTGGCTGAAAAAGCTTTCTGCAGTCCCCAAGTGCAAATCAATACAAGTCATCGTGATTCATAAAAATGTCATCATTATTGTTCAATTATTGCTGTGTTAGAGGAAAGACTCTTCAGGTACTGAAGTTTTTGCTGCTAATATTTATAATCTACATTGAATGATGCTAATGAATGAGTGGGTGTGCATTAGGCCGAGATGCAATGCTGTTTGATTTATACAGCGCCCAGGTCTGATTGCTAATGTTAAATCCATTAAAGTATCTCTTAGATCTGCTTTAATGTACTCCCCTGCATACAATAGTGCTTAAACAAACCCGTTTACTTGGCTTCCAATTATTGGTAGGATATTTGCTGTTATTACATCATTCTGACAAATATTTCACAGAATAGATCTTTAAAAAGTACATTATACAAGGATGGAAAATTCAAAATTCTTCCAAATTTTCCACTGACCCGATACATATTTTTTTGAACTGTGGGGACTAACATTTTAATCTGTTTGGCTCTGAATCACACAAGCAAGATGTTTGAAGAAGTTCATTCTATTTTGAGGTAAGCAGTTTTATATACGCAGGAATGAAAAACACCTGTGGAGTGCTTTTTTTCTATACTAGAATGTGTTTTTCCCATAGAGTCAATGAAGGTTTCTCTCTCTCTCTCTCTCTCTCTCTCTCTCTCTCTTATTTTTTCTTTTTTTAGCACCCCCCCCCCCCACTGCAGAACTTGGAATTTCTCACACAAAAAATGGGCTAAAGTTTAAATTCTCCTCTCCCAGAGTGCCATGTTCCTGATCCGAATTAGGGCCATGCACATTTACAGCAGAGTAAAAAAAAAAGAAGCTAGCCTAGGTTTTTTTTTTTTTTTTTTTTTTTTTTTAAGAATCTGGAGTCTTTGCTCTCCTGTTCTGTTGCAAAAAGATTCTTTTCTTTTTCTTCATAAGAACATTTAAATTTGAAATGCATTGGACTTAATAAACATCCCTCTGTGTACCTAGAGGCTTCCCCTCCCCCTCTCATGCTTCAGACCACTTGGGACTGTCCCTGAGGAGTACCCTGCGTGTCTGATTATTATAAGGTATGAAAAGTAATCACAACAAATGCTCTTAAACTACACTATTACTTTGTAGTTTAATCCAAGAGCAGGCATTTGAATCGTACTGTAAACCTTGCAACCCTCCCCGCCCAAAAAATATTTTGCCCCATCCTATCAAAATTTGAAATGGTATTCTTGTGCCCAGGCCTGTGTATGTCCTACCTAATCTTCCTTATAGTTTGAAGTGGCTAAGGGAAGATCAAGGATGAAGCAGGAAATGCAACCTTCTTTATGGACACCGGGTTATTTATATTCCTGATACAACAATTTAATGTGATTGTATTGTGCACAGCTTTTGTAATCCACTTTGACAGCTTCTTGGGGCTATAACACAGGATAGAAGTATTCTAAATACATAAATATATATACATGCATACCTACAAAGTTCATCATAGGTGTACTGTGTACATCAAGAGTGGGCAACACATAGGGTGACCATATGACCAGATTTGCCTGGATTTGTCCGGGTTTTTAATGGCAAATCTGGGAGGGGAGGGGAAATCCGGATATTTTTTTCAAAGAGCAGCTCTAATGGAAATTAACAAAAATGCTTATAACTCTGTCATTTTTAAGATAAAGACATGAAATTTGGCACAATGGTAGCTCTTAGGAAGGGCTTTAGTCATACCAAATTTGAAACAGATCCATTCATCCGTTGATTTTTTAGGAATTTTTTTAAAATTGAGGTTTTAAAATTATTATTTTTAAATCGTCATTTTTAAAGATAAAGAGATGAAACTTTGCACCATGAAAGGATTTAGGTAGAGCTTTAGCCACACCAAATTTGAAACAGATCCGTTCATTCATTGATTTTATGAATTTTTTTAAAAATTGAGGTTTTAAAATTATTATTTTTAAAATTGTCATTTTTAAAGTTAAAGAGATGAAACTTTGTACTATGATAGGACTTAGGTAGAGCTTGAGCCACACCAAATTTGAAATAGATCTGTTCATCCATTGATTTTTTAGGAATTTTTTAAAAATTGAGGTTTTAAAATTATTATTTTTTAAACTGTCATTTTTAAAGATAAAGAGCTGAAAGTTGGCACCATGATAGCTTTTAGGTAGAGCTTTAGCCATAACAAATTTGAAACAGATCTGGGGCCAGTAGCAAACCCTGTTAACAACAACAGCAGCTTGCAATGAGTGAAGATACAGTCAGAAAAGATATTTGAGGGAAGGGGAGAATGTAACACAGAGAGTATAGCAAAAGCTTCAAAGTAAAGCAAAACCTACAAAAGTAGGAGTGAGTGAAGTTAATTTCAGATACATTGAATCTCTCACTTGTTCTTTATTTCAGTGATTTTTTTAACATTAAGATGTTATGTAGAGCAGATTTGTCTTAAACGTGTGCTGTAAAATCAGACATGTGACCAAGGCTTTGTTCAGGTGGGCACGCCCCCTTGGTACTGGACATGCTCCCTTGGGGGTGACCATTTTGTCCTCCTTTTTGGTTTCTAAAATATGGTCACCCTAGCAACACATGACCTGTGGGCTGCTTGTGGTGACCACAGACTCAAACTAAAGTCTAATTGGTCTACTCTAAATAGGACTTACATTGGATTTTACTCCATGGAAGCAGTCTGTAAAAAGAAAATCTATGAACCAAAAGCCTGGCATGAGAAATTATATGTGAACAAGTAAAGGTTTGGCACATGGACCTGATTTAGGGTGAAAATGATAATTACTTTGGATTATGGAACCAAAGGTTTTGCAATGAAGGTTACAGAAAAACAAGGCAATTCATTGTGAGCATGGGAAGATCTCAAGACTGAAAAGTGGACTGATAGAAGATGAATGAGTGTGTGCATATGAGATGGATGGGTCTACAGATGAAGGGCCATTTCATTGGCAAAGCTCAAAGCAAAACTAGACTCAAAAAGGCAGCTAAAGTAGCTGTTAATATGTGATAGGCTTATCACATTCCAGCTTGCCTCCCATTGACAGAGGTATTGTGCGTGCATGATTTAAAAGACTTCCATCCATGATAACTGATCTGTGCTAACCCTTCTACACAATTACCCTGTTACAATTATCATTTCAGTTGAATTAATATGTCAGCAGAATGTGCCTTAAGGAAAACAGAGAGAAATGCACACTAGACAAAGTTACAAAAGCTTGATATTTTCTATAGAGCAGGTAGATGAAAAACTGTTTCAAGGATAAATAAATAAGAGTTCTGAAGAAGGGAAGGTTGAAACTGAGATGTTCAAATGGAAAAGGTGAGAATGAAATATAACTGGCCTCCTACTGTCTTTTCAGAACTATGATGCTATTATGGCATTCACTTTGTGTTACTTTATTTTATTTTATCTTATGCTATTTTATTTTTGTCTTATTGTGATTTTATATTTTATGTTTTTAAATTTATTATATGCAACCCAGAAAACATTTATTATTGGGCAGTCTAAAGGTATGATAAATAAAATAAAATTCACCTAAAGCTATAAAATTAAGTTTCCCCTAAAATTAGGATATATTTTTTTTACATTATACATTTTTACCTTTAAAAAAAATGTCAGGACGAAGTTACATTTATTTGTCATTGTTCCATGGCTCCCCATCCTTATAAATGTGGGTAGAAGGTCCAGATGTTTTGGACTTCAGCTCTCATAAGTACCTGCCAGGATGGCCAATGTTCAGTCTAAAACATCTGGAGATCTACTTTCTGCCCACCCCTGCAGTAAGCAACTCTTCCTGCTCCCACCTGACAGTTTTCTTTACCAATTGTCACTCAACATCCTGTGGCTTCTGGTAGCAACCGAACATGCTCCATCATCACTGGACTTTTAAAAGGTTTGCCCCCTTTGAGATATTTTTTAATGTTTTGTACTTCTGCATACTTTGGGGTACACCAAGGAAGCTGATCCTTACCTCTCGTTTCTTAGTGTATTATTGTAAGCAGCCTTGTAAGGGAAGTGTATACTGAAAGGCGGATTTAAACACTCTTTTTTTAAAAAAAAAAAAACATAACAATGGGCCCATTTTGGTTAAACAACCCTCACATAGCCCTCAGTTTGCAGTAGGGTTATGTGAGGGTTCTTTAATACTTTAATAACCCGCAGTGGCTGGGTTCGCACAACATGGCAAACCCCAATCACCCCACTAGGAGGTTGCATATTAAAAATGTCACCCTACATGCACCATGGCTCATTGTGTATTAAATAATTTATAACCATGCCAGAACACATGAGATGGCTGTATGACACCTGTAACACACAAAGTAACCTGAATACCTTGACTTTTCACAAAAGCACACAAAAAGCCAATGTATGAAGATTTCTGCAAATGACAAGGAATGTCACATGAACATTCCTATAAGAGTTATTGGCCACAAAACTCTCGCATGGCAGAGATGTCATGAACATCAGCCCTTAGTGTGGAAAAGGAAACACAAGGTTCTTCCTCATGTTCCTTAAAAGGGCATAGATGCACTTTCAGAAGTTAAGTTTACAGCTTACAGTACACAATAAATTACTGCTGTTCAGATTACCAAAGTTAAACATCATCAGTAGCCAAAAAAAAAAAAAGGAAATCCATTTCAGGCACATCATAGTGGTTAAACAATTATTTGTATAACACTTTCAACCCAAATGTCTGTTTTAGAAAACAGGCATACAGATTTTGAAGCTGCAACCAGACACTTGCCCTACACATGTCTTCTCTCCAAAATAGACATATGTATTACGCTTCTAGCATTATGTTCTCACTCATCTTGAGACGTGATCATGACTTCCGAGAATATGTCTTTTAAGGAAGAGGCAAAAGCAACGCTCAGAGAAAAATCCCAAGTTATTCCTCTCAAATGTCACTCTTCATTGGTGACCTCTACACTGCAGTTCGAGTCACTGCAACATAGTGAAGGGAGAAGTGTCACCTGTCAAACCTCTCCTTGCCACACCATGCTTAAAAAGGAACAGGAGCACTCGTTGTATAAGGAATTTGTCACTCTATTGCCTCTGTCTCTGCTTGCAGGGATCCTGGCTTGGTGTTCCCTATATTAACAAAGTACTACATCAAGCCTCTTCAGGTGCTACTTCAAGATAACAAGCTATAGGGCGGATCTACATGTTCATAAAAAGCACAGCAGTATAGCCACTGGACTGTACCACTTGAGAAAGCAGGTGGTGTTTGTGTGATTGAATAGTTACCCATGTCAGAAACTCCTTGGAAGAAAGCATAATAGGGAAATGGATTCTGGCTAACCTACTCCTGGATATGCTAAGGGTTTTTTTTGTTTTGTTTTTGTTTCAGAAGAAGCAAATGGGAGGGGGACAGAAGTGGTTCATGTTTCATTACTGTTATATTGCCAGATTCAGATTCTGAGAGGGTATATGTACATTTAAGAGTCACATAGACATATTCCTCAGATGGGAGAAGTGCAGCTAATGGAAATTTCTCTTATGGAGACCTTTTATAGATGTAGGAGCCCTATTTGGGTTCTGGAAACAACAACATGAGCTATTGAACTTATTGAATACATTTATATTATATTAAATTAAATTTAATAGAGTAGGATACTTAAATTTCTGCCTATGTTGATAAATGAGGGCTGGTGACTAGAATCTGTCACTTCTTGTCATTCTTTTAAATAATGGGGTTATTAATTTTAAATGGCCCCAAATTCAGCCAGGAGGCGGAGTGAATGGGAAACGTTAAAGTGCTTCTATTGGTCTACTGAGTATAGTAGACAAGAAAGTGTGAAAAGCTGTTTAGCCCTACAACTGTTAGGCCTCACAAACCAATGAAATGTAAAATAAAGCTGTTTCCAAACACGGTTAAAATGATTTCTCTCAGCATTTCACTTTGAAAGAAGGAACAAACAAAAAAAAGGAAACCCTCCTATTCCCTATTGAAAGTAATCACGGTTTTACATCCCTCCATGTTTACATAAAGAGAGCTGTTTATTTAGAATCCTTGGTGATAAGGTCGCCATGAGCGCATAACTTATTATATATTCTCTTTTCATTTTTGTCTCTTTTTTGGGGGCAGGGAGGGGAGAAGGGGGGAAGTGAGAATTATGTATATTTTATGATAACCCAAAATGACTTATACATAAAAAATACAGACTTTACAGATAAAAAGGATTAGTAGCAGGTAATGCATTTTCCATGAGTGGCTATAGGGCTCTCAGTTCCAGGATGTACAGGCTGCATACCAATGAACTGATAAAAGTCTGGAGCTGCGGATGGGTAAGGAAGGCTCATGCTTTGCTGGAGATGATTCTTAAAGTTACAATAAATCAGACAGACAGTGTCGGCCTTTGAGGATAAACCTGTGATGGCTTGTTGTGCCTCTTTGAATCGCCTCAGAGGCCCAGGGACTAAAAAGTGCCTGGATGTCACATTAAATCTACCGGGAGGATGGAGCACTTCAAAGAGGAACGCAATCAGATCTGATGGAAAATACATTTTCTGAAAGCTACTGACAAAAAAGTAATCTTTTGATGTGGATGTTGAATAACAATTGATATTGTCTTTCCTGACATTTTTCATTATTGCTGTCTTATACGGCCTACTTCATGTATTAGAGCAATATTAACTGTTTGACAGGGACAAATCCTCAAACTATCACATAAGCAATTGTTTCTGAATTGTCTTAGTCCACTGCCTGTAAAACCTGTCCCAATAACTGCTCTTAAATACGACAGTAGGCTCTTTTCCTTGACAGTGTCTGAGCCTTGGCACAATACGATGGAGTCCAGGGGATATTAAAAATTGCTAGGTGGTTATGAGATGCCATTTGATTATAAGAGAGAAAGAACAGGGTTTCTGACTTGTTTTTAAAGGTGACTTTTAATGAGGGAGGTCTATACGAAGTTTAGACCTTATTATTCCCACTGTACAATGCACCTTTAATCAAGTACAGGTACTCAGAAGTCTCAGATCTGCTACAATTCTTGTAGCTTAAAGGAAGAAATGAAGAATGTACCAGAGATCTGTGTTATTTATGCAAGGAAATAAAGCAATCTCTGGTTCTACAAAATGCTATGAAATATACTATAGTTAAATCCCAAGTTGTTACTAGAAAGAAATGCAAGCAAATCTTGGAGCCACATGTCATTTTCAAAGAACTGAATCCCTCCTGGGGTTTGATGTCTTAACCTTCTCCTGTAAAGATGTGCAGCTCCATCAGAGATATTTATAAATCCAAAATCCCCAATTTTCAGATGACCTTGAGCTACTGAGTGAATCTGTAGATAGAAAACCAGCCTTTTAATCAGTTTTCATATAAAGGGGTTAACTGCATTAGCGTTAGTTTAGAGTCACATGTTTAAAAAAAACTGAAAGGAAAAGACAGGAATTGCAGAACTGAGATAATAGACTACTTTTAAGCTTTTGCAAGTTATTATCATTTACATTTTGCTATTTAACAGTGTGTGTGTGTGTGTGTGTGTGTGTGTGTGTGTGTGTGTGTGTCCTTCTAAGCTTCTGATTACAGTGAAAGCTATTTCCTGATCACATTTTTTTTTATTCTTCTTCTACTAAAAATTAAGTGGCGCGGTTAGGTGATACTTGGTTAGGTGATACGTGTTTTGTTTGCATATAGCCTAGATAAGATTTCAATTCTGTGAGTTATTCCATGAGAGAATTTGTTAAAGCTACATACATTGGGTTGGATCCAGGATTTGCCTGCCAGCAAAAGAAAGTGCTCACAGAAATTCCCTCCATCTGATCTCTGGGGATCCACCTCTCCCACACACATCACAGCTTATCTCATCCAGCAGGGTCTCCTGACTCCCTATGTAGCATTTTCAGGGGGCTGGAGGGACTCCCCTGGAAAGGAGGGGACAGGGAAGTCCACTTCTGCCAATGCAGTTGATCCAGCTTAAAACTGGATTCAACCCATTCTACAAGCCACTTCTTCCACAGGGGGTGGAGTGAGCAGTGTAGGATTCGAAATGACAATATGTTAGTTTTAGTCAATGAAAAAAATACAGTGAATGCATTCTAGTAAACTGAATCCAGTTCTCCTTTGCAGAGAACAGAACGTAGCCCTTCCTCACCTGTTTCAGACCATGAGCATCTTAGGGCCAGTTTATAGATCAGCAGAATCAAGCAGTAATGCTTTTCCTGGATGATGTCATTTAAGGCTGCAGATACAGACCTGGCTGATGGAAGGCCACCCCATTTTTTTAAAAAAATCCTCACAAAAATCAATCATAAAAAAACTTACATAGTAAAATGTTACTTAGGAAGCTGCCTTATCCCATTGGTCCAAGAAGTTCAGTATTGTCTGCACTCATTGGCAATGGCTCTCCAGGGTTTCAGAGAGGAGCCTTTCCCAGCAATATCAGGAGATGCCAGAGAATGAACCAGTCCTACTTGCAGTCTGAATTGGTTCTGGAAAAGCTTGATTGTGCTGATTGTATAAATGGACTTTTTAGCATGATTCTGGCATAAATGGGTAGCTCATTGTAATCCCCATGTACCAGATTATCTAGTAGTTAACCAAGCATAACATGCCATCTTTAGTTATAATTCTATAGCAGTCTTCGTCATGTGCCCTCAGATGTATTGGACTGCAATTCCCATTATTCCCATGCTGGCTGGGAATGATGGCAGTAGTGGTTACAACGCATCTGGAGAGTCAAAAACACGATCCACAGTGGGTTAGCGTGTCATATGGCAAGAGAATACCCTCTCCACAGTGGGTCAAGTACCAATGTCCAATACCCATCTTCTGCAAGACGATTAGCAGGCATTCAGGTGGTTCTTGTGTCATGTGATGGGAACACAATGGGTTTCAGGGCTCAGAGTGATGGAAAAATTAAAAGAATGGCAGCGACCATAGAGTCTGCTAGCAAGAGCAACTGCCACTTCTGACAACACTCTTGCCATCGTGGACGTTCTTCATGGTTAGCAGCCATTTTTCTGTTTTTGCAATGGAGCAGCTGCCAGCCACCCATTCAGTGTGCAGAAGATGGTGGGATGCATGGTTAAACTGCACAGAGGTAAGCAATCTAACTTCAGAGATGGTTAGAGGAACAACAGGGCATGGTGTAGTTCCGTGATCATGTGGTGGGCCCACTTGTCATGGTTCCATTACCCCTCACCTCTCCGAGGTTCCCCTACCCACCCACCCTCCATCTGAACAGGCCCTATGTGTGACATTATCTCCTGCTGTATTCAATATACAGTATCATTAAATGTTGCAATGACATTATACTTGATACATCAGTCCAGTCCAGAGCTGAAAGTATAAAGATTTGAGTAGAAGTCACGTCTTGACACGAATCAGACCTCAGCAGAGCTTGAAACATGTCCCTGCCTTTCAAAGCTGAAAGATAGCCTGTGCACCACCATGCTGCAGGTGGGTAAGACATAGCCATGCTTTAGTGCTCCGTCTCTTTCCTAATTGGCTGTGGTAGGCACATGACTGCATTTCAATGCTCATGCTCAGGTCTTTGGTCTAATCATCCAGGAGACTCCCCTATCCTATTGATCATGTCACATTTCCATCCTGAGTTGTCCCGTCTTGCCTCTCCTCATTTTTCCCTAAGGTTTCTCCTGCTTAAATTGATTCTCATGGGGATTTGACTGTGCCTTCTGTCTACAGCCTCATGTGGCGCAGAGTGGTAAGCGTCAGTTACTGCAGCCGAAAGCTGGTTCTCAGGCAGCTGGTTCAGGTCGACTCAGCCTTCCATCCTTCCGAGATCGGTAAAATGAGTACCCAGCTAGCTGGGGGAAAGGTAACCACGACTGGGGAAGGCAATGGCAAACCACCCCGTTACAAAGTCTGTCAAGAAAACGTCAGCGAAAGCAGGCGTCCCTCTAGGAGTCAGCAATGACTCAAGTGCTTGCATGAGAGGTTCCTTTCCTTCTATCTCCCTAGCATTTGTGCTGAATCAGAATTGCATTTCATATATTACCCAGAGGCAACCTGCACTTGCAACTAAGCATTCATTCAACAAGAACATGCAACCAATTACAGCTCGTTAATAAAAGCTTGCAAATGCATGTGTTTGCAAATATATGTTTGTTGTATTCAGACTTTATGAGTTATGTCTTCTTCCAGTGGGAAGAGCTTCCTTGATGGAACAGCCTCTTTTGATGGAGGAAGCGGAACCGAAAAATCCAACCCTACATTTTTAACTGAATACTTAATGCATATTACCTGCTCCACTGAAAAAGTAACATGTGAAATGGCCCACCCACACTCTCACAAAGTTCTTCAAATATTCCTTGGATCCCACTGCTGCTGGACTTTTTTATGTGTTAACATATTTCAAGCATTTCAGAAAACCCTTACAACATCCCTGAAATATAGGCTTGTATTATTGTTGCAAATCCAGGGGGAAATGGACTGTGGCTAAGACATAGTGGCTTGTCTAACCACTGAATTATTTATTTATTTATTTATTTATTCATTTAAAACATTTGTATCCTGCCCTACATCATTAAGATCTCAGGGCGGCAGTGTACAGATAAAAGCATACAATATAAAACAATAAATATGCACAGTTAAAAACAAATTAAACCATGAACCAAGTTAAAACAATATATAATAGTTAGCTTCATCACACCAGGGTTATACTGTGCAATCACTGTGAATTGCGTGCAAAGGACTCTGAAGTTTTCCAGTTTATAATCTGCTTTGACTGTGAAGTACTCCCATGCATCCTGCTTTAATTGTGCTATAAAGCCAAAAGACCCGACCTATTTTGCTACCTATTTAGGAGCGAATCATTTGTTGTTTTCCAAGCTGCCACTGGGGGGCGCAGGAGCAGGATTTCATATGTTTAAAGAACAAATTCAACAAATGCTTACATCTGTGTAAGTTTTAAAGATAAAAACATCAAAATTGGCACAGTAATAGATATTAAGGAGAGTTTTAAGCATACCAAATTTGAATCTGATTGGGTCATCCATTGATTTTTTATGATTTTTTACATTTCTCCCCTTAAACCCTTTTCCTGGTATGCAAAGGATCTTAGGAGCACTGCTGCCCAGGGTGTGATTTAGCTGGCAACAATTACAACAACAGCTAAATGCTGTAGGGGATAATTTGAGGGAAACAGGTACATGGGATGAAGCCTTTAAAAGCAGTAAAAGCAGAATGAGGTTATAGCTAAAGTGAGATTTGGATGAGGGTCATTCTGGCTCAGAGCTCTGATTCTTAGACACTATGCTACAACCATCATCATTCAGAGAATGGCACCAGGAAAGAAAGAATGAAGGAAGATTAAGCAGTTTGAAGTCCACATACCCCACTCTGTCACTCCATTTCTTTGGCAACTTCAACCCCAGACTACCAATAGGGATTCCATTTCTTTCACACATTGTTCTGTTCCATTCTTGATGGAAAGCCATTCACTCCTAGATTTCCTAAAATCTTTCTTCTTGCTTATTGAAATGAAGCCACCTGAGAAGCTGAAATGTCTTTGAAGTCTGGGAAAATTTCCGATATCAAGTTGTGAGAATTTCTCTCTGTTTTACCCTGCTGCTGGGGATTGTAAAAATTGCTGAACTACTACTAAGCATTACAATCTCATGCACAGCAAATTTCTGGCTCCCTTTTTGCTATCCTACAAGTAAACTGAGGAATTAGGAAACTGCAACATTATCACAATGTGTCCTTTGTGGAAATATTACCAGATTATCATAGTTGGGGGGGGAAAGGGAAGTTAAGATGCACTTGTTGGTAAAAAAAATTGTGACAAACTTTCGGATCTATTTTGTTGTCTCACTTTAAAAGGAAAATACTTAGGTTAAATAAATAACCATTCTCACCATGCCACATGCTCCATGTTACATCTTGGACGTTTCAGGCGCTGATGAATACGGAGCACCTATGTGAAAACAGAAAGTGATGAATGGAGCTGAATGTACAATGGAAACTGGATCTGCACTAATGAGAATGATGCAGTTGTTAAGGCCAATTTATGTCTACATAGCAAGAGAAAGGTCATGAGGAGAGTTTCATTAGCATGACAAAAATCCTGCTTATGTCTGCATGACCTTAGACACTCTGTTGTCCACCTCACCCCTACACTTTCAAAAGGTGGAGGGCAAGGAAATGAAGGCTTTCTTTGATACTTATTTGAATCATATTCAGACCTTTTCTCAATTCTAACGGTGGCCAAGCTACATAACTTCTTGGTGCCTTCCAGATTCTTTTGTGAAAGGGACTGTACCTAGCTGTTTGGGAGAGGTCATCTAGGTTTACAGGAGACATAAGCCATGGCTAGACCAGGCGATATCCCAGTGATCACACTGGGATCATCCCTGTGCGTGATGCACAGGGCATCCCAGGAGCAGGGAGGGATGATCCCTCCCTTGGCCCGGGATATCGCCCTACCCTTCCCCCCTCCCACTTTTTCTGTAGTCTTGGGATGATCTTGAGACTGCAGAACATGTGGCCAGGCATCGCGGGTTGTCCCGTCTCCTCATGAGTATCTGTGAGGAGCCAGGAACCCTAAAAACAACCCCTTACCTTTCGTTGAGAGCTCATGCGCTCCTCTCCCTTTAAGAAAAAAAATTCAAAATGGCATCCGCAATGTCGTGCACTGCATGTAGATGAGGGCAACGATCTCGTGATCATAAAATCACGAGATCGTCACCCTCCAACTCCCTCATCTAGCCATGGCCATACTCTTCTGTATCTGGTCACTAAGAGGGCAGGGGCTCCTGCAGCTTTAGCTGTCGTGATGAAGAGGGAATTTCACCAAGTGCTTCATGTATACAAATGACAACTGCTGAAATTCCCTTTTCTATCCAACTGTTAAAGATACAGGAGCCCTGTCCTCTTTTCCATAAGGTCACCCTATTCAAAAGAGTGGTTTTGTGTTTTGAAGCCCAGACGTTTTCTCTGCCATTTATTTTGGTTGTTGGGCAAGTTACTTTTCTTTTAGACTCACCAGTTTGCCTTTAGTGAAATGAGTGTTTTGTGAACAACTATACCCTCCATGGCAGCCATGATATTCTCTCAAAATTCCAAATGTTCCCACTGAACCAAAAAGGCCGGGGACTCCTGATCCAGATCATAAAGACACACAGGAGGCTCAATCCAGATCCTAAAGACCCCATACCTCCCAGATTGGGGGAGTGCCCCTACTCTAGAGTAAAAATGGGGGGAATGTAGCTGCTACAATAATGTCTGTTTTCGCCCTCAGGTCCAAGCTATACATGCAGTAGCAGAACTCAATCTTGAAACAGGACCATGTCCTCTTCTCTAATGCATATAGTGCCCCTCCAGATGTCTTGTACTACAATTCTCATCAAATCCCAGCCACCATGGCTATTGTGACTGGTGATGCTGGAAGCTATAGTACAACAGCTCTGGAGGGCATCAGTTTGGAGAAGGCTGATGAAGGATGCAAGGTACAATTCAAAAGAGCAAAAGAGCAAATAGATGATGGTGCTGAGGTCTCCCCCTGCTCATTGTTCATATCCCTGTAGTCTTTTCCTCCAGAAGTGACCCTGGGTGAGAGGAGAGTGCCCAGGTGGAGGGACTGTGGGTGGAAACATGTGGAAGGGGGGCGTCAAGTACCCATGACCACTTGGGCCCTTAAAATTGCACACCCTTGACCCCTTGCTTTACATAAGAATGGGGAGAAAAGGCCCTAGTGTGTTTGAAGATATTAGCCTCCTGCCATCACAGGTAGTTTAGGCCTCAGGCAAACTGCCTGCCTAACACTGAGCTCTCTTCTTCCCCCTTCCCATGGGCCTTGGCTTTTGCCCCACAATTCCCATAAGCGTCTGCCAGGGGAAAGGTACATTCACAACCCTGTTCTAATTTTCCATTTCAATTTTATGCAAATGGTTATGTTATCCTGTAATGAATCTACTGCTAATTATACAATTACTCTCAATTTAGAGAGCCAGTTTTAACAAATGAATTGACGTCAGCCCATTCTAATTTGCAAAATAAATCAAGCAGATTCTTATTTGATGTTTAAATCAAGCAAGTCATTTGCTTGGTTCATTTTCTATGGCTTTCTTCTCTAATAGATTATGATGTTGCCGAGTGCTGCTTACATCTGTACGGCCGGTATAACTGTGCATTCTCGCCTTTTAATGATACAGTCTAGGGAGGAGGTGGTTCGCAATGTCACTGCCAATGTAGACTCTCACTTCTCTTGAACTGCTGTTGAAGTTGCCCACCCTACTCTCAGCTCGCTCATTATGAAGATTTATACCATCATCTAGTGGAACTCCTGTAAAACTACAGCCCATTAATCCTCTCTCCTAGTAGGTGCTTTGTATCACAGGCTGAGATTGAAAGAACAGCCAACACGGCTTTTGCATTCAGGTTATTAAGAGAAGGCGGGCTTTTGCCATCTCATAGGAAATATTGCCATAGATGTGGGAATTAAAAATCTTGCACTATATTAGCCTAAGCCAGATAATTTTGACTGCTTGATCTTAATGCTTCCTCTCAAAGCTCATCTCGCATCCTAATGTTGTTTTTCAGCATCTGGAAAGATGACAGCAGAAAACTAGCTTGTAATATATGTAGGGGGAAATTCTTGGCTGGAAAAGCAGAGAGAGGTCAAGGCAACAGATATGTAATCGATGCCCTTTGTACTGCACTGTAAGCCATTTTTCAATAAAAGGGATTATTTTCCGTATTTTTCATCCCTCTATAGATTACAGTCAGAACAGCTACTGTTTTACTTCTGTCTATGCTTTCCAGAATATCATGTGCAAATTTGGAAGTAGCATTGTGTTGTGCAGCAGTTATGTCTTGACAGTCTCAAGCAGTTACATCCACTTTTATATTGATTCATTGTGCTGTCAAACTGCCTCAAAGATCCCCCTTTTAATTATCCCAAGCCCTCTGCCCACACCTCTTCCCAATGAATTTGCTCCTCTGAATGCAAACATGGGGAATGGGTGCACAGGAAACCAGTCACTGAATTGCAATATACCACTTAGGCCTTCTGCTGTAAAATCCAAATCTCATCAGTTGGACAGGGTTCGTGATGCACCATTTCAATAGTACGAATCAGTGCATGCTTCCATTTAAGAAGCTTCACTAAGAAAGGTCATTGTGTGGTGATTTGTGAATTTGTGCCTTAGCCTGTGCATGTGTGTAACATATATGTATTTTATTTTTTTATTGCACTTATATACCGCTCCCATAGCCAGGGCTCTCTGGACGGTTTACAGAAATATATGTATGTATGTACACAAGCATGCACACAATCAAACATCAGTTTTGCACATGGATTGGCACATATATGGATAGATTTCCACCTATGGGGAAAACCTTTCCCTCATCCCAGTATTCTTCTCTTTAAAAAATATGTTTAGATTTTTTTAAAAAAATCATATTTAGAAATGGGCACCAACACTAGTATGAGCAGGTTGTTTTTTAAAGGGCTTATATACACAAGAGGTCAGAATGTATTCAAATTATAGGATGGGGATTCTTAAGTGTATTGAAATAAAATACCTTTGGTTACTGTACCCAATAAAACATTCTCTCCTGCTAATAAGCACTCAGTAGCTCCCCGCCTCAATCCAATTCCCTAAATTCAAGCCCAGCCAATCTCTTACACACCTTTATTTATGGCCAGTGGTAATACATGCTGAGTGACTTTTACAATAAATAATTAGATGGACCCATGTACCTACCAAAGACATAAAGCGCTTTAAAGTGGGGTGGGGGAGTTGAATGAACAGTAGTTGATAATATTGTAATAGTTATGGGATATTAAAAGAGGGCAGGAAAAAAACCAACTCAAAATGCACTAGCTTTTTATCTTGAGCACATTGATACATATTAAAATACTTATTCTTAGAAGATACTAGTAGAATGTCTTTCCATACACTGCAATCTCTCTTCCCCAGTCTAAAATAACATCCCTGGTGTCAAACACAAGCCAGATTAACAGTGCAGCATGTCCCCTTAGGTAAACTCAATGGAGTACAAAAGAGTTTATTCTCAGGTAAGTAAGTACAGGATTGCAGCCTTAGATGGGGAAAATAACCAGGAAATAAAAGCTCTGCAATAGACACAGGGATTGTGTCAATTTTACTACCGTATTTCTTCGATTGTAAGACGCCATTGAATCTAAGGCGCACACTAATTTCAGTGCCACCAACAGGGAAAAAAATCTTTGATTCGAAGAAAAAATAAATTTCTCCAATCAGCCAGCAAAGCAATTTTACGGTACATACACGCAGCGGAGGGGGAGAGGAACAGGGAGCGAGCGAGACACAGACACACACACGCACACCCACACGCACACGCATAGAGGCAGGTTACATGAATGGGAAGCAGGAACCAATCGTCCCCTGCCTGGGAACGGACAGCCACACATGCATTCAAAAGCTGGTCTGCACCATTCACACGGACGGGAGGGGGTGGGCGGGCGAGCCCAACCAGCGCTGCTCAGGTGATTCTTCCGCTTCCCATCTCCTTAACAGAGGCGAGGCCGAGCTCTTTGGAAGCTCGCTGGCCTGCCGGAGCTGGGGTCCCTCCCAGCCGGCTCCAGGTGGCAACGTTTGAGATGCTCCGAGACGTTGCCCCTCTCCCCCCCCCCCGCTTCTCTCTCCACTCCCTTCTCTCTCTCTCGCTCTTCACCCCCTACCCTCTTTCCCCGCCTGTCCCACTGCAGACTCGACAAATGTAATTACCGTAGTTCTTCGATTCTAAGGCGCCATTGAATCTAAGGCGCACCCAATTTTTAGAGCTGTTACTTTAGGGGGAAAAGTGCGTCTTAGAATCGAAGAAATACGGTATATGGATTTAGATTTGCCAGCCACTTTATTACAATGGGCTCATTGGCTCCAGACAAAACTAACAGGAAGAGGTGAATATTGTGTGACACCTATGCTATTCATGTCCAGACCTAAAAATGGCCGCAGTCATATTTTTCATATTGCCCTTGGAACATGGGGTTGTAATGGGGTGAAGACTTGAATTTGGTATATTTTTAAAATGATGCAGTTATCATAAGGCTGCATTTCCTATGTTGTAGTTACAATAAATATTCCTGCTACCTGGGTAATCAAATTCTATAGAGAGAGGTCAGGATGAGGGGGGGGGGAACCATGATGGAAATGTGCCATGTCACTTGACAGACTTGGAATATATGCCCACAGGCCCAATTAACATAGTGCTCTTAATATATTACCCTCAGGTCATCTTGCATTATACTACTATACACTCCAGCACATGGCAGAAAAAACGGATGCAACTGGGTTGTGTCAAACACTAGCATTTCCCTCTACAATATGTAAAGGAAGAAATAGAAGCAAGTTGATTATCAAAAATACCTGGTGCCATGTCCATCTCCTCCCTCCCTCCCTCTCTCCCTCCCTCCCTCTCTCTCTCTCTCTGTCTCTCTCTCTCTTTTAAATGCTTCAAAACATGCATTTTTCTGCAAACTGTAATAGATGCCTACTGTAGAGATGAATTGGCAACAACTGAAATTTTATATCTAAAATTGCCAGCTACTACAGTCTAGTAATACGGATGTATCTGATGGATATGTCCGACACTAAGCAGGATATAACTGTGAAAGCAGTTTGAAAATGGTATATGGCATATGTCATGGGCCCCAACAGTTGTCAGTGCAGTTCAATGCCATTATAAAGCAGTAGCGTAGATCCTGCCTACGTCTCATCTATTATAGGCTCACAGCATACAGCATGTGCTGTTTCTTTCTTCCACAGTCACAAACTTACTAGCAAAGTACCTGCTTTTAAAACCTCATTGTATTTAAAGTCGAGTTCTTGCTTTGGCCAGCCTTTTAGCATGTCTGCAGGTTCCCCCTAAATCGTTTTTCGCCTGATGTGTGTTATAGATCAACGAGACTTTGTTCCTCTCACCCCCGAAACAGATGAACACCTCTCTAACTTGTACACATATACGGAAGGCAATATGAAAAGAATCCATCTAATCTCTTCTAGTGGCAGCCAAAGAAGCAGAGCTGTAGCGTGGCTGTGTCATCTAATCATAAGCATGTGTGCAGTCCATATTAATAGTTAATTTTGCTTGCTTTTTAAATCATAGAAACCTTAACAACAATGAAAAGGCGTGACCTGTCTCTCCTAGTGAAGCCTAGTCACATTTCTCCCTCAAGTTTTCCATGTGACAGAGCAATGCTACAATTAAAGCACAATAATTTGCTTGTTATTCAAGTCAGGCATTAGTCCTAGTAATGGGGTGCTTGGTGGAGAGATGGATTTCCTTGTTAGGAGCTAAGCACAGGATTAGCTGAATTCTCCATGGAGAAATCTTGATTTGTTCAAGGTCTTTCATGTTTTCTACAGAGAAGGGATTATGTCTACTTAAAGAGGGGGCTTGCTTAAAAAGCTACAAAGTATAAGAAAAGGATTTAGGGCAGTCGGGCCTGTGGTTAAGTAGCTGAGGGGGTAGAGGGTGTTTTAGAGCAAAGGATTATTTAAATCCATAAAGTTTTTTTTAAAATGCTTTAGCAGTACTAGGTCAAAGCAGGGTAACATGCTGGAAAGGCAGTTAAGCATAAGTTAATATTCATTTTACTTTGTCTAATTATTGCAAGGATTCAGAGTTAATGGGTGAAGGATGAAACAGTCCAGCTCTCTCTTGTTCTGAAGTGGCGGGGCGGCAGGGGAGGAAAAAAAACAGATTTCAGTCTTATAATGTCTTCTGTTTTCCTACTAAGACATTCTTATTATGACATATATTACTAGCCAAAGATTTAGTAGCAGCCTGTTAAATGTCTCTCTAAAGAACTGGGGGGGGGGGGGAATGAACCTTCTAGAATGAACCGGGTTGCCCACCAGATGTTTAGACTACAATTCCCATTGTCCCTGATCATTGGCCATGTTAGTTGGGGCTCATGGGACCTGTAGTCCAAAACATTTGAAGGTTACCCGGTTTCTACCACTGTTCTCGAGCCAAGTGTCACATTATTATTATTTATTATTATTTATTTATATAGCACCATCAGTGTACATGGTGCTGTACAGAGTAAATCTACCCTACTGCCCCTGTTTTGGGAGAAGGTGTTTCAGGTAATCAATCAGAATCAGATTCAGAACTAGAAGAGGTGGCACCAGACACCAGCCAGCCTGTACCAGTGGGGGAGGAAGCTCTCACGGGCGATACCCCAGCTAGGAGTCAGCCCTCTCCAGAGCTTATCTCCTCAAGGCCAGATCCTATACATTCAGTGAGAAATGAGCTTCCTTCTGGAGGAGAGCGTCCCAACAAGCTAGGAGATGCTAGGGTCTGCCGGAAGCTAAAATGCATGGAACGGAAGGAAGGCGTGAGAAAGTCGGTCCGACTAGGATTATTCCACAACCTGCCTCCACACCAGGCTCTCTGAAGTTAGGGGTGTTTGGGAAGAGCCTTCCTATTCTTCTTGAGCAGACAATTGTCTTACTTAATTTGCATAGTTTTGCCTAGGGGGAAGTTTCCAAGAGATTAGACTCTCTTCAGGTAGAAGAGATGTTTGTTGCTTAATTAGGGTGACCATATTTTAGAAACCAAATAGGAGGACAACATGGTCGCCCTCAAGGGGGCGTGTCCAGTACCAAGGGAGCATACCCACCTGAACATAGCCTTGGTCACATGTCTGATTTTACAGCACACATTTAAGACAAATCTGTTCTACATAACATCTTAATGTTAAAATCACTGAAATAAAGAACAAGTGAGAGATTCAATGGATCTGAAATGAACTTCACTCACTCCTACTTTTGTAGGTTTTGCTGTACTTTGAAGCTTTTGCTATACTCTGTGTGTTACATTCTCCCCTTCCCTCAAATATCTTTTCTGACTGTATCTTCACTTATTGCAAGCTGCTGTTGTTGTTAACAGGGTTTGCTACTGGCCCCAGATCTGTTTCAAATTTGTTATGGCTAAAGCTCTACCTAAAAGCTATCATGGTGCCAACTTTCAGCTCTTTATCTTTAAAAATGGCAGTTTAAAAAATTATAATTTTAAAACCTTTTTTTAAAAAATTCCTAAAAAATTAATGGATGAACGGATCTGTTTCAAATTTGGTGTGGCTAAAGCACTACCTAAATCCTATCATGGTACAACGTTTCATCTCTTTATCTTTAAAAATGATGATTTTAAAAATAATAATTTTAAAACCTCAATTTTTAAAAAATTCCTAAAAAATCAATGGATGAACGGATCTGTTTCAAATTTGGTGTGGCTAAAGCTCTACTTAAATCCTTTCATGGTGCAAAGTTTCATCTCTTTATCATTAAAAATGATGATTTTAAAAATAATAATTTTAAAACCTCAATTTTTAAAAAATTCCGGATTTCCCCTCCCCCACCCGGATTTGCCATCAAAAGCCCGGACAAATCCGGAAAATCCAGTCATATGGTCACCCTAGCTTAATAAAAGCTTTGTGGGTTACTTAGCAAGCCTCGTCATTTGCCTCCCATCGAAAACAGGAGTTTTCTGAGAAACACGACACCAAATAAAGTCCATCCTCTCTTTTATCACAGCTGTGTGTGTGTGCATAGGTGTGCACAAGGGGTGTGCTGGGTGTGCCCAGACACACCCTAATGTCTGAAGCAATAAGCATCTCCTTGATCCTCCCCTCACCTGCAATGGCCCTCCCACAGTCAGGCAAGCAGAACGTGTTGTAGGGCATCAGTGTCCACAGTGTTTAATAAATAAATGAATTAAAAATGTCCTTTATGATTGAGTATTCAATAAATGTTCACCTTTAAAAAAATAACATTCCTCAGGTGCACGCCCTAATGAAATGTGCTGCACACACCTGTGTGTGTGCAAGCGAGAGTTCACTCGTATCGCGTAAAAGAATTCGTAATTTTTGAAAATCCAACTCCATAATTACATCCAGTAACAATGGGATAACTGTGTAAAAGAGATTGAAAGCACTACCCACTCTAGCAAAATTAATGCAGTGATCTCTAAGAGTCAACTGGTATCCCTCCACCTGAAGCCAGATTCACTGTTATGTTGGGTACACTACAAAGCAAGCATACTTTATTTATCAGGTCTTTCAATCTACAGCTTGTTCCCACACTTCATTTATGATGCTTTATTTCACTGTTTTCTATTTTTGTTTTGTGTTTAATCATTATTTATTGTTTCTTATTTATCTTTGTGTGTTATCACTATAATTGTTTATTATTTGAGTATTTTAACAGTAGTTTTTAATGCTTTGGCATGTAAACCACTTTAAAATGTTGTTATATCAACTGGTATATACTTATTATTAATAAATTTAATAATGCCTTTAATGCCAAGTGCCTTTAAAATTCCCTTACCTTGTGACAGGGCAGCAGTGACCATATCACCAATTGCAAAATTGTTTAGTGCATTGGTGTGTGCAAATGTGGTCTTTCCATTGAAATGAAAGGGAGAGATATTGTGGGACTTGGGGGGGGGGGCGTTCTATGTTCACAATGGATCTCCAACATAAACAATTGCTGGACCAGAGCATTGGAATTTATTTGTATATTTTAAATTACTGCAACCCAGTCTTAGCTGATAGGATAAGGCAGGATAGAAAACCAAATAAATATAAATTGGTGATGTCAGTGTTGTTAACTCTCTTTTATTTGAAAACAAACAACCAAAAATTTTATTTGCAAATCTACATCATTGAATGCTGAAACAAACATAAATCAAGATGCAAAATGTGATACATTCTCCAATCTCAAAACTATCAATTGTAATAAAATTTTACTGGAAAACTTAATCTAAACAAAAAAAATTCAAGGTGAAGGATGCAAAAGTTGGGTTCAAAGATGTGGAATCCCTGATTTATATATGATTTGATTATTATTTTTTGCAATCTGTAACTCTGTACTGAATTTGAGTTGGGTTTCCTAAATTTCTTTCAGTCCTAACTCCAGTGTTTCCATTAGAAATTGCCAGTTTCACATCAGAAGGCCATCAATGTCATAATGAATAGCAGTGGCATGAAGAACCACTTCATGCACCGCTAAGCACTCTGACATAAAATGTCGAGATCCATCAAGTCACAACATCCTGAATCAAGTAAAGATGGGAGACATTTGTCTCTGTCTGGTATTGGTTGTGTGTCTCATGGCTTTCCCAGAATGATGAAAATGGGCACAAATACTTTCCCCTGCACTGATAAAAGCAGGTACCACACTACACTGGCCTGTCATCTAAAAGCGTTTATAACTTTTATTTATTTATTTATTTATTTATTTATTTATTTATTTATTTATTACATTTCTATACCGCCCAATAGCCGAAGCTCTCTGGACGGTTACTATAAATGTAAGTTTTGTTTGCAGCAATGGCTATTCAAAACTACTGCCAGCTATTTGTTCTATTTGTTTGTTTATTTGAAATGGTTTAAAGGCAGTCTAAAAAAATATTTCAAATAAATAAAGACATGAAATTTGTAACATACTTTTTATGCAGCTTTTCTAAAATTGAACCATCTAGGGCAGCTAACAAGAAGACAAAAATGGAAGCATAAAAGAAATTAAGGGGGGGACACTTAAAAGCAGATAGAGCGGCAAACAGAAGTGCAACATACCACTGAAGTTAATCCTAGGAAGGAGCCAGAATAAAATGAAATAGTAAGTGGGCCAAAAGCCTGATAAAACAGAAACATTTTCAGAAGGTGACAAAACGTCAAGAAGAAAGAGCCACAATCAATTCACAATCAATTTTCTTGCATTCCCACAAACCATGCCTCAGATAGGACATGGGGGCAATCTACCTGGAGACATTTTCCAACGCAATTCAGTTTTAAACTGTGTTTTCATCAAATTGGCTATCCTCCTCCTGTGGAACACACAGCCAATTAAAGCGACATATACAAAAAAGAAACAACTACTTTTGCATGGCAGACTGCATGAGAAACAGCATTAAGTTCAGGCATACGTGAGTAAAGTCTCATGACATCAACAAGTTTCCTTTTAAAAAAATGTAATCAACTCTTTTGTGAATATATGCTCCCTCCAAATAACTGCAGATTTAAAACAATAGGCTTCTCCACCCCACTCTGCTTCGTGTTGAGAAAGTGCAGTGCAAGTCAATGGGAATTACTTCTGAGCAGACATGTTTAGCAGATTGTTCTCAGAAAAAGTGGAGATTTTGAAAGAAGACTCTTTTGGGGGGAAACGAAGCACCTTTAAAGTCATTAACCCTTTTGCAAATGTGCGCTCCTCCAGATAGGCACAGATGATGCAACTTTCCCTTCCTCCTATCAGCGCTGCTTCCCCCAGCCAGTGCAGAAGCCAGCATCACTAAGTGAAGTCACCCAGACTCCTAAACCACACTGAAGGCAGCGCGACAGGAAAATGCAGGTTTTATGACATGAAAACCTGAGGTTGCTACAGAGGGGGTGGGGGGAATGTCATATGCCACAAATGTCTGTGAGGCACAGTAGCACCGGATTAAATCCCCTGTGTAGACAGGCTGGGTCATACAGGAGATTGTTCTTTAAGTATCCAGGCCCCAGGCTGGGTTTTGAACGTAAAGACGAGCACTTTGAATTGTATTTAGAAATGGACTGGCAGTTAGTTCAATTGATATAATAGAAGTGTCACATGATCCCCAAACCAATCCCTGTTCAGAACACTGTTGAATTAAGTACTAGCTAGTTCCTAAATAGTTTTCAAAGGCAGCCATATGTAAAGCATGTTACAGTTGTCATTACATTAGTAATTCATATTGAATTCTGAAGTCTTCTCCTCCTGCCACCACCCATCCCGCTTTCACTCGAGCATTGGAGCTCACTGACTCTTGTCATTAAACTGGATCATTATTTGAAGATATATACATTATTGCATCTGTGTTCACATTAGCAACATAAAGGGTCATACTTAGATTAGACCCACTGAAATCAATGGGACCTAAGTTAATCACTAAAATAAGTCACATTGATTTCACTGTGTCTGCCTTATACTGAGATAGAGTTCTTCACACAGCACATAGTTAAACTATGGAATTCACTACCACAAGACATAATGATGGCCACCAATTTGGATGGCTTTAAAGAGGGATCAGACAAATTCTTGGAGGAGAAGGCTATCAATGACTACTAGTCCTGAGAGCTATATGCTAACTCCAGTATCAGAGACACTATGTCTATATACACCTATTGCTGGGGAGCACAGACTGGAGGGTGCTATTGTACTCATGTCCTGCTTGTGGGTCTCCCTTGGGCAGCTGGTTGGCCACTGTGAGAACAGTAGAGGTGTGCACTCTGCTCAGCAAATCTGAGGGTCGAGTCAGAGGTCCGATCTCACGGAGCAGATACTGGACAGTTTTAAAACCGTCAGACCCCGCAGAGTAGAGAGAAGGTCATTCGAAGCTCAGAAGACATCTGAAGTATCCGAAGGCTTTTTAGGCTTCATGAGGGGTCGTTTAACTTGATGGACTAACTGAACACTTTTCCATATTAGGAAGATGCTGACCAGTGAGGGAAGGGAAGTTTTGAGATAGACATCTGCGGCTAACCAACAGTATCCTCCCTGACCACCCCCTCAAATCACACCGCTTAGGGGGAGTGATTGCAAATGATATCTACGTACACCCAATATTATTCAGCCAACTGAGGGGAGTATACAGGCCCAACCACTTATGGCAGTCTTTACTACAACAGTGAACCTGATGAAATAATAATAATAATAATAATAATAATAATAATAATAATAATAATTTCTTACCCGCCTCTCCATTTTGACCATGTTCCACAAAAGCCTGTGCCATAATACATTTGTTAGTCATTAAGGTACCGCAGAACCCTTTTTTAATTGTTCCTTCCAGGTCACTCACACAGCCTGTCCATGTTCAGGATTTCTGGAGAACAGACAGCATTCCTTCTACCACTTCTCACCTGGCCCACCAATATCAAACTTAGGAAAGTTCAGATAGATGGCATTACAGGAGCAAATCAAGCCTAATAACAGGGCCTAATCAAGCCTTAGTGAATCCATAATACTACTAAGTCTAGAGATGTTTTTGTTGTCCTTGCTTTTGTATGCCTTCACCTTTCTGTCGTATTCAGTTTCACAGTATTCATGAGACTGTATCACTTTCACCGTATTCAGAATAAACTGGGCAGCTTGTCTAACATTTGATTATGTGCCCAGATGTGTGAGGGATATCAAGCTTCAATACCAAATCCCATCTCTCTCTCTCTCTCTCTCTCTCTCTCTCAAAAACCTTACAAATGGGCTCCTACTAGAAAAAAAAGAGCTTTGAGGGGATAATAAGAATGCCTCATTTCTAGCCATGGTGACTAAATCCAGCTGAATCTATCTGAAGAATCATCTGGGCATCCCTACATGTATAAATACCACATGCAATATAGGGGATAGCCTAAACTATACGTTTCTGCACAGATCTATCCTTCTCCTGCTCAGGAGGCTGCTCCAACCGTGGACACAATTAACCTTCTGCCTTCACAAAGGGAATAACAGCTCCTTCACTTTTTAATGGAAAGTGGTGTCAAATGTGTTAGGAACATTGGCAGCTGCTTATACTGAGTCAAACCATTGATTCATCTAGTCCAGAATTGTCAACGCTGACGGACAGCGGCTCTCCACAGTTTCAGGCAGGATTTTTTCCCACCCTACCTGAAGACATCTGGGATCGAACCTGGGACCTTCTGCATGGAAAGCAGATTCTCTACCCCTGAGCCACAGCCGCCATCATCACCACCCCAAGTATTAGGGCACTGCTAGAAGAATCACAGAAACTACTTCACAGAGCAATCCTATCATCCTTGGGAGGGCATCTCAGGGGCCATAGGATATGATGGAATTCCCTACTTCCACAAGGCTGTAAGCCCCTTGCCACTGATGCTGCCAGGCCACTGAAATGTGCAATGGCAGCAACAACAAAAACACCACATTGGTTTGCCACCAAATGTTGGCAGCAAACAGCTCTTAAACAATAAAATGGCCCAGTTGGGCTTGTTTTCAAGTTCAATTTGACCATTTTAGCATTCCATAGCAGTTTACCACTGAAAATCGGTGGCAAATCACCCTTTTTTCCCATCGATATGAATAAATTAAGCAATGCAATACCAAGAGTGTGGATTATGGAGGAAGTCTTGCGGGGGGGGGGGGGTAAAAATGATTCCTCAACCATCTCAAAGTTCCCACTCCTGCCATAGACAGAGTAACAATCTTGGGCAGGGAAATTTAGTGCAAGAATTTCCCTACCACCACCCATCCAAGATTTATTTATTTATTTTATTTATTTGTTGCATTTTTATACCGCCCAATCACTGAAGCTCTCTGGGCAGTTCACAAAAATTAAAACCATTCAAAGTATAAAACAAACAGTATAAAAACATGATATAAAATACAATATAAAAGATACCATGAAAAGCTCCATGGAGGCTCTTCTTCTGAGGTAGCTGTTACAACCTCAGACAAAAATAGGGAGAGCGGAAAAGGGGTGTGCCATGGATGTGGAGGGGAGGGGAGTAGAGAGACGGTGGGCATGTCTACATCAGCTCTACATCCCAGGATCATCCCGGGATCATTCCTGTGCATCCAAATGCCACACAGGGGATCCCGTGAGCAGGCACGGACGATCCCTCCATTTTCCTGGGATAATCCTTAGGTGTAGAAAGGGCCTGTGAATCTACTGGAACCACAAGCCTCTCCATCCCCATCCCTGACCCCTGCCAAGTAAGCAAGCCAGGTGAGCTCAGAAGGCCAGGTGTGCTCTTGCTGGCAGGGCATTGGATTTTCGGAGCACTTTGACATTGGCACGCTCCATCCTATGGGCTAGACACTCTGCAAGGCTTAAAACACAATCAAAAATATGGAGCATATGAAGTCAACTAATGTACAAAGGAACGCCTCCTCCCATATGTACCTGCCCAGACCTTAAGATCATCTACAGGGGCCCTTCTCCGTGAGCCACTGCCAAAGGAAGTAAGGCAGGTGGCTACTAGGAGGAGGGCTTTCTCCGCTGTGGCACCCTGGCTGTGGAATGAGCTCCCCAGAGAGGTCCATCTGGCACCTACACTGTACTCTTTTCATCGCCAGCTGAAGACCTTTTTATTCTCTCAGTATTTTAACACTTAATTTTAACTTATATCTAAATTTTACTGTTCTAACTCTGTATTTTAATCTTATATCAATTTTGCTGTGTGGTTTTATCCTGGTTGTGCTTTTTATACTGTATTTTGTATTTGTGTTTTTAACCTATTGGTTGTTTTATTATGGTTTTAATTTTTGTGAACCGCCCAGAGAGCTTCGGCTATTGGGCGGTATAAAAATGTAATAAATAAATAAATAAATAAATAAATAAATAAATACAAAAAGCTGAAAGCCCTTTAGCTACACAGAATTCTTCAGAAGTAGATGTGCAATAACAAAGTGTTCAAAATGTTCATTTGCAGCAGATGCTGGAAATTTGGTCAACAAAAGTGTCAATGTTTGCACAGCAGCTATCATGTTAAGTAGAATACACACTGGTTGGCCATTCTGTCGAACACTGATAGTTCTAGAAGGTGTACTTGAGAAAGTTGTTGTTGTTTTAAGACAATAGGTAACATTTGATGTAAGTGTGCCGTGTCTGTAATAGTTGCTTTCCTGGCACATTCATGTCAATTTGTGACCCTTGTAAGCATGTATTTGACTTGCCTTGTCTGCCCTAGAAGCACTCATGTATCAGGCAAAAAGCTTGATAGATTTTCCCATCCGAGGTTTAATTCCAATTTTCCTCGAATCAATCTTTCATTGGCAGGAGTGTATATCCAGTGTCACTTGCACATTCTATCCCAAATTCTCAACATTCACATGAGGCACAAGTGCTGTGAAAGTCTGGAAGAAGTGTTTTGTTTTGTTCTTTAGTTTTCATGTGCAGTAAAACTCCCATAACCCATGAGTGCCACTGTAATATGCACAATAGAATACAATTAGCATCCCATGCAGTGGGATAGTTTTGCTTTGATACAGGAACCAGGAAACAGTCATTGGGAGAGAGACTAGCAGGAGTGCAGGCTATATCCATAACGCCATATCCAGAGCCATGTTCTCCTGTCTAGGATCGCCACACACTTCCATTACCTGTGCCACTTGTGGCATCTGTGCTACAAACTGGTCATCCATACAGTAGTTAGGGGATATGGGCCAAGGGAGAGAAGAGATAGAATGATGAAGGTTGTATTAGAGCTGGATTTTGTCTTTTGCTGAGTAATATACTTTTTTTTTTTTGGTAATTCTTCATTGCATTACCTGAACTATTGGGAAAAACCAGATGACACTCTCAACTGATTTATACTTACCAGAGACTCTCTCCCATTGTTTACAGAAAAAAGACTTGTAGTCCCATTTTCCAAGGCAGGTAAATGGAAGAATACTTTGCTTCATTGAACAAGGAGGGCTTTGGCTCTGGTAATACTTTTCCACATCTTCAGAGCCAAAACTGAACCTGAAACTAGAACAGATGACAGAGTGTTCTCTTGCCAGATGTGACAGGATGATAATTCCATTCTATACTGAACATTTTCCTCCAAAATTCACCAGAAGAACAAATACTAAACGAGTATATATGCTTTTTTTAAAAAAAAAAAAGTTAACAAAGTGTGCGGAACAATTAATATGTACCATACCCTTCTCTGATAGAAGTAATTCTGTTTGGAACTTCATGTGAACCCCAGAATCCATTTTCAGTGGCAAAACTCAGCTTTGAAGGTTATGCAGTAATAATGAAGGCAATCAGATCATCTTCTGAATGTATTTCAATAACGCAGCCAGTTCCCGCATACCTGCTATTAGAAAGGCCCAAGGCTTTCGGGGACATTAGAGACCTTTTACAATTAACCACAAAGCCCCTATGGCTACTTTTACAAAAAGAAAAAAATACATTGGAAGCTAGAAACATGGATCTCTAGAATGATGAGTTGTTTGATCCCAGGTTTCTCCTTGGCAACCAAACCCTATTTGGAAAAGAACTTGCTATTTGTGAAGGACAAATAAGGCACTGATAATGCTCTTGTTACTGTTGTTAGAACAAAAGGTTTACTTGTCCAGTGCTCCCCCTCTGATTTTAAAATACTAAGATGCAACATTTATAGGAAAATCCTAGGAATTTCTACTCAGAAGCAAATCCTACTGATTTTAATGGAACATACAGTTAAGTCCATACAGTTGCAGCATCTGTAAATTACAGCCCAGTCCTATGCATGCTTACTTAGAAGTAATTCCCACTGTCTTCAGTGGGGCTTACTCCCAGGAGAGACTGCATAGGATTGCAGCATATACATTCGATTAAACAATTAAAAACATTTTGATTAACTAAAAAGTTACTGCTCATTAAAGCAATCAACCGCAAGATATATTCTATTCTTCTCATTTTAAACCAAAGTACTTATACACGAGGGCAAGCACTCCCTTGTATGTATGAAAAAAGGAAATGCTACTTCTAAAATGATGTTCGATGGAATACATATGTGTATAATCTAAAAACCTTTCTGTCTGCGTACTCAGATTAGTCATATTAGAACTGTCCAAAGACCCTCAGCTTATTTGTGCTGGAGTACTTGAGAGCCAGTGTGTTGTAGTGGTTTGAGTGTTAAGCTGGGACTCAAGAGATCTGGGTTCTAGTCTCCACTCATCCATATGACATTAGGCCAGTCACTGACTCTCAGCCTAACCTACCTCGCAGGGTTGTTGTGAGGATAAAATGGAGAAGAGGAGGACCTGTAAGCTGCCTTGTGTTCCTTGCAAAAGGGGGAAAGGTGGGATAGGAATGCAAATAAATCAATTATCTCCTAACTCAGCAAAAGGGAGTTGGTGGGGATGATGATGGATACAATTAAGATTTTACAGTATCTTAAAAATCCGTCTTTAACTTACAAAACATTTCCTCCTGCTATCTTTATACCAGTCTATGGTGAGTTGGTAGATGCATGTAAGTTGCACTATATCCTTTATTTGGAGTAGTAGTGTCCTCCCATTTTCATTTACTTATTTTTCAAGTTTTTTCCCCAAACTGCCCCATAAAGATATGTCTTTTAAACAAATCAGATCATTCCAAAGCAAAGCAAATATGTACACAACTATACTTCAACAAGAACCAGATTTGCTAGATTTTAAGTCCTGAAAATCTAGCATATTTTTAAAGAACAACAACAACAACATAATTGATTCTCCCCTGGGTGTTTGTGTTTTAATACTAAATAAATGTAGCCAAGGATGCATTCAGATCAGGGTTGCAGAATGAAGTTTTCCAGATCTGCTGTTTTCCAGATCTGCTGTTTTCCAGATCTGCTGTTTTCCAGATCTGATTTCTTCCTGCCCCACCTCTAAGCTACTATTTATCCTATAGAAGGAAGTCATGGGTACCATACAGGGCCACTTTACATAACAAGGCACAGTGCCTTGCAACACCATTGTCTGCAATCTCATTATTTGCTTGTGTTGGTGGGCAGAGAATAACAGTTTGGAGGCCAAGGAAATGATAATTAATTCTCTTGCTTAACTTACAAAACATTTACATCATGTTCATCAGACAATGTCTCAAAATTGTTAATACATCCTAAATTGTTGGCACACTAGTAAATGAACAGCCTTAAGTGGCAAAAGGACAATCCCTTGCAGGTATAATCTTCCTCCTACTCAGACTTGGGTATGAACATGCAACTCTTTATTTATTCCCAAAGATAGGGAAAGGATGCTAGAGGCCATTTCAGCAATATAAAACTGCAAACACATCCAGCACTGTTAAAATCTTCTCTTGAGCGAAACGGGCAGCTACATTAGGATTGTTGCTGTGTGATGAATAGAAATATGCAGCCCTATGATGAAGTCTTGATTAACTTTGTCACCATAATCATTTCTGGAAATAGAGGGAAGACCATCTTTAGCTCTTAAAATCTTGGAGACTGCTGCAGCACAAAGACTTTCTAGATTGCTTTTCGTCGGGTGGGGGTGTGCATTTGTGTGTATGAGTGTGCTTTGTGATTGACAAAGAAAGAGTATTGTATGAAAGTGGGAGAGTTCAGCCAGAATATTGTGCATTTGGCTGGCTTGATCACTGTGAATGACTGAGCAGGTGCCTGATTAAAAAAAAAGTTATTATTTATAATGGATGGGGATAGTCCTCTGAAGGGGCAAATCACTTGCAGGACTAGAGATCTCAGAAAATTTCTCTACATGGCATATGTGTGTGAAAGAGAAATAGACGGACAGATGGACAGACAGAGAAAGAGGAATTTTGTAGTCTGAATGAGGAGATTCTACATTAAGGAAAAATCCCGCAACCTTAACAGGACTTCATCTTTCAGAGTCTTTGCAGGTTTACAATGGACCTCACCCCTTGTTTTTCCCAGTTCCTTTGTGAGCACTTTACATATGTTTCATTTATACAGCCAGTGGTTGGTACTGTAACATTTCTAAAATAAGGTGTGATTCTTTAATTACACTGCCTCTTTGATGGCAGTTTTTGGTGGGTTTTATTTGTTACTACATTTTATCCAATTTTTAAAATAGTGGAATAAACCTAAAAAATGCTGAGAGAGGCACCAGAGGGTTGACAATGTCATGAAAAAGACCCACAAACGTCAGTGAGGGAACAAACACGAGCACATGATAAATGTTGCATGTAAAAATGCCAAGAGTTTCTAGCTGGGGCTAACTAGAACTGGGAAGCAGTGGTTGATCTCCAGGGATCAGCTACATATCTCATGAGTGCTTGTTTGCTTCAGGTTTGGAAGATGAGCCATGGTACCTGGAGGTGCAAAATTACATATGTAACCTTCCTCGGGGCTTTTTATTTATTTATTTATTTATTACATTTCTATACCATCCAATAGCCGGAGCTCTTTGGGCAGTTCACAAAAATTAAAAACATTCAAAGTATAAAACAACAGTATAAAACCATAATATAAAATACAATATAAAAGCTTGTCTTGTCATGTGAACCTGGTGAGTGCAGGTTATGCAAGGATTAAATAAACATACAAGGGCTATGCAAAATGGCAGCCACACATACTCCTGCACATGGCACAGCCACTCCATGGGCTAACTAATCCTCAGTGGGCTGTCATGTCCCCAAACAGCCCCCAAAACTACATCAAAAGAAAACTATATGCTACAGCACTGTATCCCTGAAATATTTCACTACTTAGGGAAGTAGGAGCATATAAAGACAAAAAGATACAGTAGACTTATTGAAATCACTGAGACCTAAGTTAGTTGTGACTAACTAAAGTTCTGTTGATTTCAATTGGCTTACTCTAACTAAATCTGGATCCAAACCCTTACGTTTTCACACTGCTGGTCCCAGGAGTTGAAATAATGAAAATGTCTTTTTAAACACACACACACACACACACACACACACACACACACACACAAATAATTGCAAACTTTTGTTTTAATTTGCTGGGCCAAATGAATGTACTGCTGGTGCAAAACAAAAAAACAAAAGAATCACGTTGGCAGAAATAATGTTGTTACAGAGCGATGCACACCAATCACAGCAAGGGACGTTCCTAGCCAAGGCCACTGCAGAGCCCTAAACTGAGGCCCATTGTGTTTTGATATTACAGCAGCACATATGGTCTTCCATTAGTGGGTCTCTGAGCTGTGAGCACTGTTACTGTACCATATGTCCTGATGTAAACTACTGAGCTGATTTATGTTAGCAGGCAGGCAGGCACCTCCCCTCGCCAAACTTCTTTTCAAAACTTGCATGATTGCCATGTCAGTGGAAAGACAAGAAGACCCTTTTTTGAATTTGAATTTTGATTTACAGAAATTTCAAGCGCAATCTCTCTCTCTCTCTCTCTTCACGGTAGGTCTTTTTCTGCAGAAGTAGGTGTTCTTTGAGGCATATCCAGAACATTAGCCAGCCTCTTTAGGAAGAAAGAGGTAGCCTCACAATTAGACTACTGTAACGTACTCTATGTGGGGCCACCCATGTGTGTGGTTTGGAAGCTGCAGCTAGCGTAGAACGCAACAGCTAGGGTGCTCACCGGGACGCCTAGCTCTGCCAACGTAAAACCTTTATTAAACGAACTGTACTGGCTGCCTGTTAGCTACTGAGCAACACACATGGTTTTGGCCTGGTTCAGACAACATGCTAAACTATGCTGCTTAACCACAACTGGTTAATAGAATGCATTGACCTTAATGCATTCCATTAACCATTTTGTGGTTAAGCAGCACGGTTTAGCGCGTTGTCTGAACTAGGCCTATGTTGTTATCCTACAAAGCCCTAAATAGCTTGGGACTAGCATACCTAGCAGACCGTCCCTTGTATACACCCGGATGACAACTACGATCTTCAGAGGAGGCTCTGCTCATCGTTCTGAGACAAAGGCCTTAGCTAGACCTAATGATTATCGCAGGCAAATGGAGTGTTCGTCCCTGCCTGCTCCCCAGATCCCCTGTGTGTCATTTAGATGCACAGGGATGATCCCCGGATTTAGGCCTGGTCTAGCTATGGCCAAAGAGAATGTCGTCATGAAGAACCTCGACAGCGGGCCTCCTCTGTGGCGGCACCCACTCTCTGGAAACCCCTCCCTTGTGTGTGTTTCAGGAGGTGGAAAACTTAACATCTTTTAAGGGCCTCCTAAAAACATGCCTTTTACACAGGCTTTCCCTGGTTTTTAACTTAGCTGTTTTTGCTTTTTTAACTTCAATGTTTTAAAATTTATCTATTCTTGTTTTATGTTTTTTAATTGTGCACTGTCCAGAGAGATTTGGCTGATGGGCAATATAAAAGTGTAATAAATAAATAGGTCCGTTACAGGGCTAACTGCTGGAATACTCTTGGGGCGTTACTAGACGAGGCTCTAGCGCGCGTTACCTTCCGCAGTCACGTCGAGGCTTCCAGATGACGTTCACGAGGATCCGCCGTTATCCCGCGGTGAAGCCTCTTTCTCCCGACTTTAAAAAAGTGAGTTTTAGGACGCCTTTTCCTGCTGTCCCGCGGTAATTCGGAGTACGTGTGGGAGGATGTGAGGTCACTGCGGTCCGGACTGGGCAGGAAAAGGCGTGCTAAGGGGGAGTGGTCAGCGGCTTCGGTCAAGCCGCCTCCGCCATTTGCGCGCAGTCCGGCAGCTGGGGCAGCGCGGCGGAGCGGCTTTTTTTTTTTATTTCCCCAGTGACAGTTTGCGCAGGAACGGAGGACCGGAAAAGTGGCTGGTGACTCCTTGCGGTGGGCAGCTACCGTGGCCGCATAATGGCGGTGCTGTACGCTGCCTGTTAGTGTGGGTACCAGGCTGGCAGAGGGCAGAGCTGTTTGTGGGCTGCTGCCATGGCTACGGCCAGATGTGGGTTGGCTCCTTGGGATGGGGCAGAGGGCACAGAGGCGGTCATCGCCGCCGACACCTCAGAGGCATGATGGGAGATGTAGGCACAGAGTGGCCATGCAGACGATTGACCTCAGGTCATATGACACCCGCCACGACCCCCATCAGGAAGTGAGCGCATCAATGTTGACCCTCAACAGCACCAGCAGCACTTCGGCTGGCACTGGCACTGCCGCCGCTGCCGCCGCCAGGGCCGGCGGCGGCATCGCTGACGGCTGCGCAAGTTTGCGGTCTTTCGGACGTGCGCAAACCGTGCAGCGAGCGAAAAAAAAAGCCGCGGCAATCAGGCCGGTGTGGCTGCGCAACCGTTCTCGCGGCGGCAGCAGCACAACCGGCGCAAACTTCCGCCACAAATCGAAGGCAGGTGTGGATGATGAGGCGTCACGGCTGAACGGGAAAAGCCGCTTTCACCGCTCCTCAACGACGGAACACCCGGTACGTCTAGCAACGCCCTTGGTTTTCATACAGATTAACAGACACAAACCACTATAGTGTGCAGGAGAACCAGTGGCCTAAGCCCCATCCTAAACCATATCAGAATTTGAGTTTAGGAACATAGGGAGCTGCCTTATGTTTGGTCCATCTAAAGCAATATTACCTACACTGATCCAGGGTCAGCCCAAGACATTTTGCTGCCTGTTGCACAGCAGCAAATGGCACACCTTCCCCCTCAGTCAAGGTAAATAGTACCTTACATCAGCCAGATTATTTTAGCATCTGAGGCAGAAAAACCCACAAGCACCTTTTGTTTGACATTGTATCCTCTTTGATATACAGAGCAACACCACCTCAAGTATGCCTTCCCTATCCTTCCTATAGAGTTGGTTAAATCCAGCCTTTTATTACTTTTTAACCATCAGGACTTTAACTAAGGGCTTTGCTAGACGTGCTGGGATAAGCCGGCAGGGAGGCGGGGCGATGGCACCCTAACTATAGAGCGCGCCGCCCCACCTCCTAGACGGCCGATGTGCAGGGACTACGGAAGCCCTGCAGCATCGGCCATTTTTTTGTTTTGTTAAAGGGGCCACGTGCGCCCCAAAGACTCTGGAGAAGGTAAGAACCTTTTTTAAAAAATTAAGCCCCCCACCCTTTTTTAAATTAAGCTCCCTGCCCCCTGCCCACTCTTTCTCCACCCTCCCTCCCCGTCTCCTGTGCCACCCTGCGCTCTCCCTCCCTCCCCGTCTCCTGTGCCACCCTGCGCTCTCCCTCCCCGTCTCCTGTGCCACCCTGCGCTCTC